>NC_092335.1:629204166-630597500 GCF_046630445.1 Rutidosis leptorrhynchoides
CTAATTCTTCTCCGTTCCTTTATCACCTGAGAATAATACAATCCGAGTCAGTAATCATATCTTGATAACAACCCGACAACAAGAAAACAACACCAATACCAACACTTAATCACTTTACAAGTGGTCTACCAACCGTACGAGTAACACCAGTACACGCACATTTGAGAACACTCAACCGTGCGGTTGACAACTCACTCGTACGTTTGGTCTATGACCAAACATCCTACAATGAATCACATGATCCATACGGTTCATCACACGAGTGACTAGTGACTCGTAAGAGTCACGTATCATCCGTACATATCATCACAATCAAACAAAAGTTCCTCATCACCACTCACTCGCACAGTTCATCACATGGTTGACTACCTCAACCGTATGAGTGAATGCTCACTCGTGTGAGTGATGAAGAACAATAGCCACAACTATTTAGACGGGTCTCAACCCAAAATGCACAATCAAACATTAATACATACTCTAAACCAATACATACAATCATGCATTCAATATATGAGAAGTCTACATCATAAATTCAATCAATAACAACACTCAATGAGTGCATAACAAGACATACACTCTAAAACCCCTTATGATGACCAAAATAAAGTTTGATCCAGCTTCTTAAACCTTATCATTGGAAAGTAGACCTTGTGACGATTCCAACGATAGTTTATTTGTCAAAAACGAATTTACGGTTTGAAAGTTACGCCCTTTTCAGTTTTACCAAAAGCGGACCACTGCTCAACCGCGTGGTTGAGCCCTCAAAAGTGTGCTCAATCGCGTGATTGAGCTGTCAAACATGTGGGAGCTGTAGAACAGCTCCATCTTGCAGTTTTCGCATTTTTAACACCTAAAACTCGATTTTTGCTCGTTTTGGTCAATCTAATGCATCAAGAATACCACATAACACATAAATAAACTATTTTTAACATCAATTAAGCATAACAAACACATATCATCAAGAATCAAGCATCAAATACTCATTTTTACAAAACCCACTTAAAATCCAATTTAATTCATATTCAGAGTTGTTTACCTTGTTTCGATCCTTGTAAACACTAGAATCAGATAAACGAAATCACAAGCTTTGATCTTGGCACTTTGATTTTATGATTAGATGAGCAGAGAGTTGTTTAACGTTTTAAGTGTCTAAAAATAGTAAAGGGAAAGAACGTACAGTGTATATATCTATCTGGGGTTTCTTCATTGTGAGGAAACCCCACTCCCCATTTCACACGGGTATTTACCAGTTATCTAAAATACAATGTACCTCATTAGGAGGTTCTAATGAGGTCCAATTCACATAACAAAACATGTTCTGTGACCCTTGTCACAAAACGCACTTTATCCCATACACCAATAATTATAAACACATAATTATTAAAATTATTAAAATCACTAATATTAATATTAACTAAGAATAAAAAGGTCATTTACTACTAGACCCAGTTGAGGTGTTACATTGTACCCCCTCAAGAGGTGATTGTCTAGCCCTCGTCGGTACAAGTTTATACTGATAAACGGCCAATGAGTAGATGGCATAAATACGCGTGACTGCACGGTGTACATGCCAAAACTAATACAAATGTAATCTAGACCTACATATGAAGATACGAACTAGTTCAATCGAAGAAAATTCATCACAAAATACTTGAAATCAAACTTTGATTAATTACATAAGGTTTCATTACAAGATACTTTAAAAAATGTGCAACAACGTACAATACAACAAATTAAAATTCAAAATCTAACAGTTGTTGCACGGTTGTCGCCTCATCAGAGCAGAGGTCCTCAAAGCTACAGAATTGGATCTCCTTCAATGCCTGCTGCGCAGCCTGGAGGTCATGCACGGCGCCCGTGTTCACCTTCTCGGCAATATCCGGGTGCTGAGAGACGGCCCCAACAGTATGATGCTTTTGCATCAACCGTACAGTCCGAGTAAAGTTGGCCGCCCCAAAACTGTTCAGATAAGCCTCGAAAGGCGCCTTCATGGTGCTGGAGTTGATAGCCTTCTTCAACACGGAGGGCAGACCACCCTGCAAATGCTTACACTCTGCCAAGGCTGGCTCTTTGGTAGAAACAGCAGAAGAAACCTCCTTATCCTTCTTCGCAGACACCCGGACAAGCTCCTCCTTGGCAGCCCTAAGCTGACTCTCCAAGCTCTTAATAGCCTCCCGGGCAATGGACGTCTGGGATAGCTCATCCTGAGCAGCTTTTAGCTGACGCTCCAGGTCCATCATTACCTGCTCGTCACGGTTAAAGCTGTCATACAAAAAAGTGTTTAACGCCAAGATTGTCCGGGCACGAACAACCTTGGCGTCACCCGTAGGAAGGGTAGAGAAAGCTTGACGGAGGACCGGAGAGGACCCCTTCTCCAAAGAACTCATGCAGGTAGGATAATCGATATCCAGCTGTGAGAAAGCACGGACAAGATCCTCGCCCGCAGGGACATTAAAGTGAATGTCGTCAAAACTCTCCAAGAAAAAATGTTCACCCTCTCCACCACCCAAATCTATGGGCTCCGTTTTGGTTGCCCCGGTACTGACAGAAGACTCGGCAACAGCTGCAAAAATTAAGACAGTCAAGCACGAGACAAGTCACAACAAAAAGTAAGACTGGCTTGTCGGAAAAAGGAGATTACCTTTGGCCTTCTTCATCCTTTGCTGAGGGAGATTATGAATTCTCCTCTTCACAGCCGTGTGCCCCTCCGGCACATCCGGTCCTGGGAGGACCAAGTCAGCCCCATCACCGGCATTTTGTTCCAGGTCTTGTGGAACGATATCTGGCTCGCCTTCCGGATTGACCGGGACGCTCTCAACCTGGATCTCTTCCAGATAGCCAAAAGCCATTGCGGTAGCAAAATCCACCACTGTTGCATAAACATAAACAAGGTTAGTATACAAATGATAAACTATGCGACATAACAGTTGGCTAAGATCAGTCTTACCTGCTTCATTAAAACGAAGGACAAGCTTAGTATTCGGATCTGGCCATTGGTGGCTAACTCCTCCCAAAACAAGCATGGCCTCCGGGTATGGCCGTTGGGGAAATCTGAACTCCCGAATGGCCAATATACATGCCTCCTCGGCATTGTTTAGACTTGGGATCTTATTGGCTCCCTTCTTCACGCTGACTGCCCATTTGCAACGCTCAACAAACCATGGCGGTAGCCCCTCGCTATCAACAAAAAAGAACGACTCCCGCCACTCTTTCAAAGAGGTATCCATATCCCCGGTAAAATTGAACAATGCTCTCCGTTTAATGGAGAACCATCCAATCTCAGACCTCGAGACGGAGAAACAGAATCGAAACATACGAATGGTAGGAAGAATATGGTAATGATTAAGGTATATCTCCCACATTACCAATTTTTGGTACGCATGGGGATGTACCTGAGCAGGCGCTATTCCGTAATGTGTAAAGAATTGGTACATGAACTCAGAATAGGGCAACCGAAAATTGTCCACGGTGATGGTTGCACCGTACATGGCAACCATGCCCTTTGGGGGCTTGTGGGCCCCGTGGATGGCGTCAGGCACCCTCAAAGTATAACGGGTCAAAAATGGATACTTACGTACCAATTCGTCAAGGTATTGGTCACGCACTCGACTCATAATGGTACTAACATCTACAGAAGGCCTGGATGATGATTCAGGAGCATCTACGCTAGTGGAAGTGGAAGACTGATCCGCCATATATAAGAAAATACAAAAGTACAAAGTAATAAAAGGAAGGAAGCAGAAAAGGTACCTTCTTTCGTAAAAAAACTGTTGGTTTTTTGAAGAAGAAACGTTTAGGGTATGAAGGCTGTTAAAAGTGAAAATATCGGAAAAAGAAAGCTATTTATAGGTTTCAAGGAAATTGATCCAACGGCTCAGATCAAAGGAGGGATCAACAAAAGTAATGATTAAAATTGCAAAAAGAAGTTCCTCTAACGCCGTTCTAAAAAGATGAAAAATGGAAAAACACAAAAAGGAGGCGTATTTGCAGAAACTGTCTTTTCACCATGACAAGCATTAAATGCACATCCAATCGAAAGCATGGCTTCGTTTTAAAAGTTTGACGACGGAAACCGTTCCGGCTACCATCATCAAACTGGGGGGACTTGATGATACGTATAATGATCCTTCTCAAAAAGACACTAATTAGCAGCATCCCGGCTAGGGTTTTTCCCCGGCATAAGCCTATCCTGGAAAAAGGACGTCTTCCCGGCATCACCTCAGTAACCCGACCAGAAGTTTACTTATGCATGCACCCGGAAAGGACCACGTCGGACAACGGATAGCCGGGAACGCCATCCAGCCTGGATAAGCATACACGCTACCAGCATAACCTAGCTGGATGCAGAGGCATTAAGAAGATAAGGATTATATCATCACAAATAAGCCTGTTTATAAATCGAAAACAATTTCCCGATCATGGCAAACACCGTGAAGAAACACTTGGAGTAAATACGAAGCAAAGCCCCTCCCGACTAATCAAGGCAGTCACCTGTAATGACCCAGTAGGGGCCACCATACTACCGGAACTACACAGTTTCCTGGTTTAATATTTCGACCCGGTACAAGGATAACGTCCCAGGACAAGCACCTATCTCGGAGCAAGTGCATTATCCCTGAACAGCCTCTCCGGAGTGAGTGCACTGTGCCGGAACAAGCACTTGATCCCGGAACAAACATACAAACAAGATGCACGCCACGTCAGCCCATGAATCTAGGAAAGTTTGGTAGGATCTGATCGATTATTTCCATGAAAAGGACAGTTGCCACATCACCGCTAGAGATTGGCAAAGTTTGTTACAACCATGGAAGGGACAGGTGCCACGTCACCATTCCCTCATAGCATCTATAAATACATAAACAATATCATTTATTTCACAACACTTGATGCATTAATGTTACTCTGCCCAAATTAATTACAGTATCATTTCTCTAGTCGTTAATACAATTCCGATCAACACTCCGATCGTTATCGGAGTTAATCCTCACTCTAAGATATTATCTTATTCGATCCCGATCGAATAAGGTTAATCTAATCGATTGTTTTATGCCCTTGAAATCGAGATTTCAAATCGGGGTTCACACAATTATTGTAGTTAAAATATTCGATCCACTCTTTTCCCCAAATTGAGCACTCAAACCCGAAATCTATTTACATCAAACGATTTTGGTTTGATCAATACCAAATATAGAAAGAGTGGTATGTAAAATGAGGGTAGAAACTGATAAAAAAGAAAAGATATAAACTAATCAGAAAAAGGTTGATAGAAAATAGAGAGCAGGGATTCGATGTTGGGGCCTTTTTGTGAGAATGTAAGATCCATACAAACCATTCTACATATAAAGATTTTTTTTTCTTCGTTCTTCCCTTAATTATACACCAAATGCGTAATTAGAGTCCCTTGATTTTTTTTGACATTCAGAATCCCTTGATTTTCAATAATGTGCAATCAGAGTACCTCTGTCAAACGGTCATTACAAAGTCCGTAAATCCTAGACATGTACATTGCATGTGAGGGTATTTTAGTATTTTTCCCTTTTTTATTTAACTCATATTTTTCTAGTATTATTACTACTCCCTCTCCTATTAATAGTTCATCTTTCCTTATTGGTCCGTTCCTCGTGCACCTCGAATCGGACGATAATTCTCTTCAAGTCCACAAAATGCATGGACGTTGTCCTCGGTTATCATATTGTTTAATATCACACATGTTAACATAATCCTTCTAATTTTGCGGATATAATACGGTCTTGTCGGATGTTGAACAATGATCCATCGACCTTGTAGTATTCCAAATGCTGGTTCAATATCTTTTCTTGCCGATTCTTGATATCTTGTGAATTTTGCTTGTTTTGGATCAATCGGATTTCTGAACAACTTAACTAGTGCGGACCATTCCGGGTAAATTCCATCCGCCAAATAATAACCCTTATTAAACATACACCTGTTAACCGTAAATGTACACAGTGGAGCTTCGCCGGCTAATAAGTCGCTAAACAAATCAGATTGATTTAGTACATTGATATCATTATTTGATACCGCAGTACCATAAAAAGCGTGCCAAAACCATCCATCATATGACGCTACTGATTCAAGCATAATTGACGGGTAACCATGATCACCTCGTGTATAATGACCCTTCCAACGTGCCGGACAATTTCTCCATCTCCAATGCATACAATACATGCTTCTTAACATCCCCGGTAATCCATGTATTTGAGCATGTTTAGCGGTCAAACGTTGCACATCTTGTGCAGTTGGTTTTCTCAAATATTCGGTTGCGTACAAGTAAAAATACATTTTCAAAATTTGTTTAAACAATCATATGAGGTTTGTTCACCCATATGCAAATACTCATCAAAAAGATCGGCCGACGCAGCATACGCTAGCTGACGTATGGCGGATGTTACTTTTTGAACAATATTAAAATCAAGTAATCCACAAGCATCACGTACAAGTGTTTGCACATATACGAAGAAACAAAGGTTTGCGCATTCGATAACGTCTTCAAAAATAATCGTGTGGAAACGTACAAGTATCGAAAAAATAATCATTCCATAAAGCTTTTGCGCGGCCTTCACGATCTCTATATAAATATCTCCTAGGTGCTCTTGGTAAGGGTTCAACTTCTTCATTATCGTTTAACTCATCCACGTGATCAAGTGTTTCGAGTGCTTCAATTGCTCGATTATTAGTGGTATTCATGATCGTTAATACCATATTTATATCGGGATCGGAATTTGGGTTATTTGGATTCATTTTAGTTTTGAAAAGGATTGATAATTTGAGATGATATATGATATTGAGTATGAAATGTATATGAAATGTATGTGTTTGAGATGTATAAAATGAAATATATGTGTGTTACATAGAGTGTAAAAAAGAAAAAAAAAAGAAAAAATATTAATTTTGCAACGACTGAAAAATTTGACTGTTGCATCACCAACGGCTCAATTCATCCGTCTAGCATTCTGATTACAAAGCACGAGCAGCAGAACGATGAGGTAGGCGAGGACCTGGGCGGCCTGCTGCCATCGGCGCCCAGGTGGGCGGTGGCTTGGGCAGCCGTCTGGACGAAAACAATGGGAGCACTCTAAGGTCGAGAAAATACACGTACAAGAGATTTGGTTCCAAAACCAATTAGTCATTGAACTTACCCAACAAGTAATTAAATAATATTTACATTTAATTAATTAATTAAACAATTAATTAATTTAACCTAATAATTTAAATATTCATTTAAATATTCAATTAATTTATAACGGAGTATTTTAATTTGTCTCGTCACTTGACTAATATATATACATTTTATATATATTTAATTTGGCGTCTAGATGTATACCCCTAAGGCTAAAATGAATTTGACCATATAATTATATGTTGTATCATGTACATTAATCCTACACATAGGCAGCCCTTAGTTGGTGAAAAATTGCTCAAATTAAATCACTCGAGGTCAACAATTGAAGATATTAATTTAATAACCAGGTAAATGGCAATCTTCTTCTCATGTCGATATGAAATAGAGTTTTTGGCAAAGTTCTAATTTTTGTTAATACACAATTTTGTCCTGCTATCAATCGATCGTCTTTACATTTTAGGTATTTATGTATGTTTAATTTAGACAAAATTGCTCATTTCGTCCCTGTAATTTTTCATTTTATCGATTTTCATCCCTGTGTTTTATTTCCTGCAATTTTCATCCTTAAAAGCATTTTCAGGTCCTAATTTCATCCCTCACCCTAACAAAAGTTAATTGTCCGTTAAATAGGGTAAAATATGATTATATTGTTTAGAGTACTTTTTGTAAATAATCCAAAGTCATAATCAAAGTGTGGATGTGTGTTTTACGTTGTGTTTAGTTTTACACCCGTACTCGCTGCTAATTTTCATAAGAGAAAACTATTCTTCAAAATACTTAAATATCATATTATAAAAAAGACAAAATTACCCAAATCATCCTTATTTAACGGACAATTAACTTTCGTTAGAGTGAGGGATGAAATTGGAACCTAAAAATGCTTTTAAGGATGAAAATTGCAGGAAATAAAACACGGGGATGAAAATGGATAAAATGGGGAAAACAAAAGGACGAAATGAGCAATTTTGTCTTTGATTTATTTTTAGTCTATTTTTAGGTTTTGAATTTACATATGAATATATGAGTGTTACTATAATAAAAAAATTTATGTGAGGTATGACTTATGAGTGTTATGATAGTTACCTAATTACAAACTGATAAAATAAGTAATGATGTTCTCTGCTACACTAAGCAAGGAGATTTGGGTTTGCAAGAGGTTATGATACGTCTCTGTCCTTTTATTTATAATTGCAAAGGTGGTAAAATAAGTGGGTTAATATACTCATAACAAGAAACCATCAAAAATTAGTACCCAAATGTAGAATAACCTAAAAACTAGTGAAATGACCCGTGAAATCACGGGTTTTTTAAACGAAATATTTTAATGATATGTTTAGGTATTAAGTAAATGTAAATGCTAGTCATTTAGTTTAATGACCCGTAGAACCACAGATTCCGACTAAGAAATACAAAAGGTAACATTAAACCACAAAAGACAATACTCACCATATTTGCGTGTGAATATGAGTAGTAATGGCTTATAACATTACACCCTTACAGTTAATTCCATATAAAAAGAAGTCATACAACATAAGAGTATAAGAGTAAGAAAGAATCATACTTCTTACGTATTTCTGATTAATTTATGTTCTTTCCATGAAATATTTACCCTTACTCCTGCAACGAATCAAACCAAGATTGATGAGTATTTGACTAACAAAACAATCATGATCTTAGAAGTGACAATTTTGACCCACTTACTTATGAATGGGTTCAAATTACCAAACGACCCCTTCATTTAACCTATGTTCAAACCTCAAAGACCCTTTTGCTACCATAACCAAAACACTATTGACAAATATATGAGGTCGTGATATCAGTATCAAATAAAGACAATGATCCACAAAAAATGGAACTCTCGCATAAGCTTATAATTGTTGTCATGCACTTATATTATCTATAGCAAATAATGAACTTTGATCTCAATCACATGAACTCGGGAATATATTTACCTGAATGGCAGAAGTTTGGCGTCACTTTTATCTCCTCTGTAATAGTACGTGAGAATATGACAAGCATCCATAGTAATGATATAATGACGTTCAATACATGAAAATGTAGGAATAACATGCATAAATGTACATTAGAACACAAAATATTATCACTATGTAATATGATCTTGTATACAGAAAAAAGCACAATACTAAAGGGTTAATACTAACAAAATGATACAGAGTATTAGTAATTTAATAAGACCAGAAAACTAAACAGAGGATTAAGAGGTTATTCCTTTTCAAAAGTGAATCGGAAGTGGGGGATGTGTCTCGTAGATATATCACCTGAAGAAAAAATAAGTGGGTCAAATGAAACACTAACAGAGAATAGCGCACGCAATATAGGACTACCAAAAAATCTAAAAATTCAGATGGCTACAAAATTAATGATAAGAAAACTAACATGGGTCAAGATTTATATATTCAAAACTAAATTAAAAGTAGCATGTTAGTCTATTTTTTTTTACCAAAAGTTGAAGAATAAATAGAATTCACATACTGTGATGATGTGTTCTTATCTTCATCTCCATGCTTTAAAGAACCAACTTCAGTCTTTTTAACATATCCCCTTGCCCTTCATCTCCATGCTTTAAAAATATTAGGGTTTATAAGCATGATTAAATATTCCCAAGACTACTTGGAAAATTCCTAAGCAATATGCACGATGTCTAAAAGCACACGGAAGCACACACATTTGAACAGTTTTTATATGTGTACAGAAGCACACAATTTGGGTTAGTTGTTTTGTTCAGCTAGATTTTGAAAGCGTTATACATCTAACGACATTAAAGTAAGTCATACATACCTGATGGAGACCTTTTAGCCCTGCTTGTGAACTTGAAACCAGGAACCTCATTGATGAAATTTTATGGGTCTTGCCATGAATATCTGGGTCTTGCCGTAAATATATCCAAGTGAATCTGGGTCTTGCCAAGGGTCCTTGTATAAATCGAAAATATATCTTTTTTTTAATAAAATGGAGATGATGGTTAAAGAAGATCAGTCCAAACCTGCATCAATTTAAAAGCGGAAAAGAAAAAGAATTATTCAAACAAAAAAAAATTATAAGAGACTAACAAAGTTATTTTTTGTTTAAAATCTCAAAGAAGCTAAAAACAAAATCTAGCCTCATATTGAAAAATCCATCTTACTACCTATTGGACCCAAAAGAATCGATCGAAAGAAAAATTCAGCATGCCAGATACATCCTATCTGTAATCTTCTTGCAGTAAAACAATTACAATTGAATATGAAGAAATAAGAGTGAATAAAACTTAAATAGAGAGTAATTAATAGATGGTCCAATAATAAATCGAAGACAAAGAAGTAAGTATAAACTAAACATAATGAAAAATTACTTTCAAGAATAGATCAATTAAACCAAGGAAAACACAAGTTCAGTCGAAGAAACCCAAAATTAAGTTTTCAGATGACCTGTTCTATGCATCTGTAAATACAAAAATGATAAAGATGAGGATTTTGAAATTTTAGTGACAAACACCCAATTACATATTTATGATTAATACTTTTAGAACAAAATTGAATTACAATAGATCTACTGATACAAATGATAGATATAATATATACCTCAACAATCCAAATAAAGGAATCAAGCTCCTATTCTGGCCGTTCTTTGCTCATCTCACGAAATCATCAAATCCTCGAAAAAGAAATTAACAAATGGGAGATGATTAAGATCGAAAAAGAAATTAACAAATGGGAGATGATTAAGATCGAGAAGAGGGAGATGAAGAGCAGAGATGCATCCTTGTACCTGGAAGGAATCTGCAGCGTTGCTGCATAATTGTCGATATGAATTTCAAGAGCCTATAGTTTGATTTTAATTGATACTTCTACCGTAAATTCACGGATTTAAACCCTAAAAATTAACAATTCCAACAACTGTTAAAAGAAAGTAGAAGAATATTAGATAGGAACCAAAATCGTAAATGAGAAAAATACCTGTTGAATATGAAGAAATCTTGATTACAATCGGCCTTTTCATTGAAGCTGAAACCAAAGAAGAAGAAGGAAATGAAGAGATGATGGCGGAGATGGTGACTGTAGATGGAACTCATTAAGTGATTTAAGTGTTTTTTGATTTGTAATAAAATTAGGGTTTAGGGTCAAATGAACAAAGAGATGCAGATGTATTCAAAAATTAAATTGAAGAGATCTGGCGTGCAATATAGGGAGTATAAATTTAGGGCAATGGAAAATACTGATTTGTCTTGGAATAATGAAGCATGCGTGTAGTTTTTTCCTTTTAATAATTTTTTTAGATTTTTTTTAATAGAATATGTTAAATTTAATTCTAAAATAAATTTTTTTATGACATCATCATCCTTGCTTCTCCTTTTTTGTTTTTTGTTTTGATTTTTTTTTTAAGCATAAGTTAACCTTTTTTATGACATCATCTCATTAGCCAAATATTAGATTAGAATAGATGCTACAAGCCATCACCATGAAATAAAATGAGCGCAATTTTAGCCAACATTATTTAATATTTACAAAAACAACAGGCAAGTTTGACTTCCAAATTTTAAATTTGACATGTGTACAAAATAACGTAAGAAAGAAAAATGTATATACATCAAAACCTTAAAGTTTCATCATCATATACATTTACAACAAGAGCTTAATAATAAATGCATTTGATTAATATACATCAAGTTTCATCATCATATATATTAACAACAAGAGCTGAATAATAAATGCATTTGATTACCCGTGCTCGGGAGGCTTGATTACCCGATGTTTTACCTTCTATGGGGGAGCCAATATGCTCGTTCATAGGAGAGTTTCCTCGCTTATTAAAAAAAAAATAGCTGAATAATAAATGCATTTGATATATACATCAAAAGCTTAAAATTTCTTCATAACTAATAACAACAATATTGTTCATCACATCTACTTAGGAGTAAAATAATAACCATGCAATCCGAATTTATTTGAAACCAGATGTCGGTAAGACTCGACCACCTTATAAACTGCAAAAAGAAACTCAGGATAAGCATACCGGACACAGTTGTCAACCTCGTCTGGAGTAAGTTCCTTTGTCCCCATATTAGGGGGCGGGTTCAAGGTAGAGGAGGTAGAGGAGCAAGTATCTTATTTTTTCCAAGTATTGGGTGGTTGAAAAGATTCTTTAAAAATCGCATAAACTGTCCGGGATCAGACATGGCATACACCTTCTTTCCTTGCACTACCGCTTCCATATCATTGATAATATCTTGTCTAAAAAGCACGTCCCAGGTTGAACCAGGAGCAAATTTAACACAATTTGGATGACAATTTTTAAGATTTTGCCATAGGAGGAAATCCATTCGTCGTTTAGAACTCCATCACCGTCGTTTAGAACTCCAACACCATGGTTGTTTCTTCGCCCAATCATACCTCAAACTCCCGAAATCAACACCACCCAATATAAGTTTCCTGCAATTTTCTAAGTATGTTTAAACAATATTTTATTTATAGAATTTCTCAAAACTGAAATTTATACCTACCTCTCATATGAATCTACTAATTTAAGAATTTGGTCTTGAATTTCGGGTAATATGCGTAGATGCTCTAGATATGTTTTAAGTGCATCCTAATCGACTATACCAATACGATCTCTGTTTGGATTGTAAATGCCGTTCATATTGTTGTAAGTTCCATTAGTAAAATTACCAAACAGTATTTCTCTTAAATTAAAACACTCATTATCTGAAACACAAATTAAGCAATAAAATTAATATAAATGTTGATATTCAATATTGTAATAATAATTTAATTTAATATTAAAAAACACAAAACATATATTAAATTAGTACTGTAACACCCCAGCTTAACATGACCACAATATTGTCCGCTTTGCCCGCAGGCGCACGGCTTTTTCTTGGCGACCACACACGATAAGCACTTTCCCAGGAGGTCACCCATCCTGGTAGTGCTCTCGCCCGAGCACGCTTAACCATAACGTACTCGCACTTTTACTCAGCCTGTGATCCCAAAACGCGTTGTGTCATTTAAGCGTGAATATTACCTTATAATCCCATGATCACTCATGTCCGTGGGCGATGTGGGATTTGCCTAGGGTGTTACATTCACCCCCCCCTCAGGGACTCATCGTCCTCGATGAGGTTTACCCCACCACCCCCAACATCACATGAGTGGCTCTGATACCATTCTGTAACACCCCAGCTTAACATGACCACAATATTGTCCGCTTTGCCCGCAGGCGCACGGCTTTTTCTTGGCGACCACACACGATAAGCACTTTCCCAGGAGGTCACCCATCCTGGTAGTGCTCTCGCCCGAGCACGCTTAACCATAACGTACTCGCACTTTTACTCAGCCTGTGATCCCAAAACGCGTTGTGTCATTTAAGCGTGAATATTACCTTATAATCCCATGATCACTCATGTCCGTGGGCGATGTGGGATTTGCCTAGGGTGTTACAAGTACCTCTTAAATCTGGGTTAACTTACTGCAGTAATTCAAACGACCTTGAATTCAAAAACATCATTCATTATCTCACAGAAAATAGTGTGCGAATTAAGATTATTATGAATCACTTTATTTTTATGCAAATCGGCCACAGCCTTTACTAACCGTTTAATCTGTTTACACCAGTCCAGGGTGAATCTGTATTCTTCATGTTTTCGTGCTTCTCCCAGCAGCTTAAAGAAAGAAAGCACTGATATATAGTTGTAATACGTATTTGGGGCGTTTAAACGCTATCAACCAATATTTATCACAAGGTTGAATACCACGCAAACTTCTCCCCTATCCTCAAGAAGATATCCTGGATGTGATAGAGATTGCAAAGGTTGTAAACTAAAAAAAAGGGGGATGAACAAAAATTATTGCAACGTGTTTATTCATTTTGTCCACTTAATGTTTCAACCAATCAGAAGAGGTTATTTGGAAAGAAAATATTTTCGATCGGTGGAAAATAAAGTTATGGGATTTCCTAAAACTTTGTGCATAAAGTAAGTAGACACTTATAGTTGAACTAAGGAAGTAATTTATAAATCTAACATTAAATTCAATCCTATTTTCTTCGGTAAAGCTTCTTACAAAAATCTTAGATTCCGAAATTTTCTTGCGTTAACAAACGAAATTTATCTGTTTAAACTTTAAACATTTTGAAAAAAAAAAAAATTTAACTCCGACATTCTAAACCAAAAGTCTTTTACACGACGCTGAACCCCGACGCTGACCCTCAACGGCGAGGCGACGTCGATCCGGAATGGGACCGATCGCCAGTTTCGACTGAAGCCGGCGCAGGAACCGTAACTAACTCCACATGCTCTTAGACTGTGATGGCCCGTACAAAACCATCGTGTACGAATCATCAACAACAGGATCATTTCAAGGTCAAATACTATATATGGTTTCAAAAGAAGTTTGCATTCATGAATAAAGGTGATGTCTTAACCAACATCAAATATCTTACAACAAAAGTATGCTTCAATGAACAGAAGCAATTAGTAATAGTACGTAACCCAATGGTCGTTACAAATCATTGTTTCAAAAGGTAACATAGTTTGAATGCAATAAAAATGTTTCATGCGGTGACATCTCTAGTAAGCACAGCGGAAGTCTACAAGGCATGACTAGTACAGCAGAAGCAAGCAAACCTTAAGCACCTGAGAAAAACATGCTTGAAAACGTCAACACAAAGGTTGGTGAGCTATAGTTTAAGTATAACAGTAATGTAAGGTAGGCCACGAGATTTCAGTGCTTCAACAGCGTTTCAAAACAGTATGAAAGTATATGTTTAACCGTGGGAACTTGGTAACTAACTTAACGTTTATCACCCCCTAAAAGTACACTTGGCGAGTGCGTATGTTTACGAAGTATTAAACACCCGTTAAATGCTAGCGCTACTAGCCCGAGTGGGGATGTCAAACCCTATGGATCCATATCTAAGATTCGCGTTCACCGGTTCAAAGACCAATGACTAAACGTTACCGAGCTAAGGGGAAAGTTTATGCCGTTGTATAACCCACACATATATAAAGTTTAAGTACTCGTGCCTAGTATGTAAAACGTAAAATGCGCATGTATTCTCAGTTCCCAAAATAGTTAAAGTAAAAAGGGATGCTATAACTCACAGTGGAAAAGTAGTAGTAAAGTTGACTCGGGAAAAGTAAGCAAGTATGTAGGTCCGGAAAATCCTCAACCTAAGTCAAAAGTTACTAAGTCAGTAAATTGTCCCATTAGGTTTATAAGTATGTAAATTAGGTCTTAAGTATCATCATCATTCATCATTAAATCAAAAAGTTCAAAGTAAGTTTCGTTCATGAAAAGAGTTTAAAACAAAGGCTGACTTCGTTCAGCCGCTACGACCTCTATACAAACTGAAATAAGGTGAGACCAGTGGCCATGGCTCCGTATATGAGTCCTTTAGTTTCTATAAAAATTCCAGAACCAAACTCATCTTCGTTTGACCGTGGCGATGGTTAAGTGCGAGTAGGTCAGAATTTTCATCACAACGTTAAAAGGACATAGTGACGTTCGGAGGGCCATAGATCCTAAACCGTAACTCGGATTAAGACGAGTCTTAAACGAAAAATTATCTATTCGAACAGAGCTAACTGAAAATCAACTTTACAGTAGCCCAGGTATTCTGATCAGACCCGAAAAATAGTAGGTTTTGCGTTCCGGTGGGTTCTTGGTGCTCGATGCTCATCACGGTTCTCATCCTTGATGCATATAGCTTCAAGTGTACAACTCGTTGATGTGTTTCCATCATCTTTACCAAGTTTTGACCATCATAACACAAATGTAAGTCTAAGATAAGTAGCACAACTCAATTAAGTGTTGCAAGTAGTTTGATGAACCATAGTTACATCAAGATCTTAGATCCGACACATACATGAACTCTAAAAGTAATATTAAGCTACAAACTTGAAAGTAAATTAAGTAATAAAGATCTTAAGTTGTAGAACATAGTTCTTAGTTAGATCTTGAAGATCCAAGACCCAAAAGTCTAGATCTAAAGTTACTAAGTTAAATTCTAAGTCATAACACTTGAATCTTTACTTTAATGAAACCATAAGTTATGAAACTTAGATTTTCATCTTGAAAAGTGTATGTAAGTGAAATGTCCCGTTCTTATTGATTAAAAACGTTCCATATTAATTGATTTCGTTGCGAGGTTTTGACCTCTATATGAGACGTTTTTCAAAGACTGCATTCATTTTAAAACAAACCATAACCTTTATTTCATCAATAAAGGTTTAAAAAGCTTTACGTAGATTATCAAATAATGATAATCTAAAATATCCTGTTTACACACGACCATTACATAATGGTTTACAATACAAATATGTTACAACAAAATAAGTTTCTTGAATGCAGTTTTTACACAATATCATACAAGCATGGACTCCAAATCTCGTCCTTATTTAAGTATGCGACAGCGGAAGCTCTTAATAATCACCTGAGAATAAACATGCTTAAAACGTCAACAAAAATGTTGGTGAGTTATAGGTTTAACCTATATATACCAAATCATAATAATAGACCACAAGATTTCATATTTCAATACACATCCCATACATAGAGATAAAAATCATTCATATGGTGAACACCTGGTAACCGACAATAACAAGATGCATATATAAGAATATCCCCATCATTCCGGGACACCCTTCGGATATGATATAAATTTCGAAGTACTAAAGCATCCGGTACTTTGGATGGGGTTTGTTAGGCCCAATAGATCTATCTTTAGGATTCGCGTCAATTAGGGTGTCTGTTCCCTAATTCTTAGATTACCAGACTTAATAAAAAGGGGCATATTCGATTTCGATAATTCAACCATAGAATGTAGTTTCACGTACTTGTGTCTATTTTGTAAATCATTTATAAAACCTGCATGTATTCTCATCCCAAAAATATTAGATTTTAAAAGTGGGACTATAACTCACTTTCACAGATTTTTACTTCGTCGAGAAGTAAAACTTGGCCACTGTTGATTCACGAACCTATAACAATATATACATATATATTAAAGTATGTTCAAAATATATTTACAACACTTTTAATATATTTTGATGTTTTAAGTTTATTAAGTCAGCTGTCCTCGTTAGTAACCTATAACTAGTTGTCCACAGTTAGATGTACAGAAATAAATCAATAAATATTATCTTGAATCAATCCACGACCCAGTGTATACGTATCTCAGTATTGATCACAACTCAAACTATATATATTTTGGAATCAACCTCAACCCTGTATAGCTAACTCCAACATTCACATATAGAGTGTCTATGGTTGTTCCGAAATATATATAGATGTGTCGACATGATAGGTCGAAACATTGTATACGTGTCTATGGTATCTCAAGATTACATAATATACAATACAAGTTGATTAAGTTATGGTTGGAATAGATTTGTTACCAATTTTCACGTAGCTAAAATGATAAAAATTATCCAATCTTGTTTTACCCATAACTTCTTCATTTTAAATCCGTTTTGAATGAATCAAATTGCTATGGTTTCATATTGAACTTTATTTTATGAATATACACAGAAAAAGTATAGGTTTATAGTCGGAAAAATAAGTTACAAGTCGTTTTTGTAAAGGTAGTCATTTCAGTCGAAAGAACGACGTCTAGATGACCATTTTAGAAAACATACTTCCACTTTGAGTTTAACCATAATTTTTGGATATAGTTTCATGTTCATAATAAAAATCATTTTCTCAGAATAACAACTTTTAAATCAAAGTTTATCATAGTTTTTAATTAACTAACCCAAAACAGCCCGCGGTGTTACTACGACGGCGTAAATCCGGTTTTACGGTGTTTTTCGTGTTTCCAGGTTTTAAATCATTAAGTTAGCATATCATATAGATATAGAACATGTGTTTAGTTAATTTTAAAAGTCAAGTTAGAAGGATTAACTTTTGTTTGCGAACAAGTTTAGAATTAACTAAACTATGTTCTAGTGATTACGAGTTTAAACCTTCGAATAAGATAGTTTTATATATATGAATCGAATGATGTTATGAACATCATTACTACCTCAAGTTTAGTAGGTAAACCTACTGGAAGTGACAAGAAATGATCTAGCTTCAAAGGATCTTGGATGGCTTGAAAGTTCTTGAAGTAGGATCATGACACAAAAACAAGTTCAAGTAAGATTTTTGCTCGAATTAAGATAGTTTATAGTTATAGAAATTGAATCAAAGTTTGAATATGAATATTACCTTGAATAAGAAAGATAACCTACTGTATATAACAAAGGTTTCTTGATCTTAGATGATTACTTGGAATGGATTAGAAAGCTTGGAAGTAAATTAGTAAACTTGAAGGGATTTTTGAAGTATTCTTGAAGTGTTCTTCCTATGATGATTATAGCTTGATTCTTGAAGTGATTTTTGATGAAGATGATGATTAACTACTGGAAAAATACGTTCATAATAGTGTGGGTGTGTTGAGAGAGAATTAGAAAGAGATTTGGAAGTGAAATGGAGTGAATGATGAGTGTTAATTGGTGAGTGGTGAGTGGGGTTAAAAGGAGTTCTAGTTAGTTGACTAGCTCATGGTAGAAGTTAAAATTGATTAGTCATACATGACATAATCAAGAGTGGAATCCCATGCTAGTTCCTATTGGTATATACCCATAGTAAGTACGTTTTGAAGCTGTGTATAATACGGGTAAGAATACGACTAGAATTCTTGATGAAAGAAAAGAATGGGAAAGTAACTGTAACCATTTTCGTTAAGTATGAGTGTTTCGATATATGTCTTGAAGTCTTCCAAAAGTATTTTAATACATCTAAATACACTACATGTATATACATTTTAACGGAGTCGTTAAGTCATCGTTAGTCGTTACATGTAAGTGTTGTTTTGAAACCTTTAAGTTAACGATCTCAATTAATGTTGTTAACCCATTGTTTATTATATCTAATGAGATGTTAAATTATTATATTATCATGATATTATGATATATTAATATATCTTAATATGATATATATACATTTAAATGTCGTTACAACGATAATCGTTACATATATGTCTCGTTTAAAAATCATTAAGTTAGTAGTCTTGTTTTTACATATGTAGTTCATTGTTAATATACTTAATGATATGTTTACTTATCATAATATCATGTTAACTATATATATAACCATATATATGTCATCATATAGTTTTTACAAGTTTTAACGTTCGTGAATCACCGGTCAACTTGGGTAGTCAATTGTCTATATGAAACCTATTTCAATTAATCAAGTCTTAACAAGTTTGATTGCTTAACATGTTGGAAACGTTTAATCATGTAAATATCAATATCAATTAATATATATAAACATGGAAAAGTTCGGGTCACTACAGTACCTACCCGTTAAATAAATTTCGTCCCGAAATTTTAAGCTGTTGAAGGTGTTGACGAATCTTCTGGAAATAGATGCGGGTATTTCTTCTTCATCTGATCTTCACGCTCCCAGGTGAACTCGGGTCCTCTACGAGCATTCCATCGAACCTTAACAATTGGTATCTTGTTTTGCTTAAGTCTTTTAACCTCACGATCCATTATTTCGACGGGTTCTTCGATGAATTGAAGTTTTTCGTTGATTTGGATTTCATCTATCGGAATAGTGAGATCTTCTTTAGCAAAACATTTCTTCAAATTCGAGACGTGGAAAGTGTTATGTACAGCCGCGAGTTGTTGAGGTAACTCTAGTCGGTAAGCTACTGGTCCGACACGATCAATAATCTTGAATGGTCCAATATACCTTGGATTTAATTTCCCTCGTTTACCAAATCGAACAACGCCTTTCCAAGGTGCAACTTTAAGCATGACCATCTCTCCAATTTCAAATTCTATATCTTTTCTTTTAATGTCAGCGTAGCTCTTTTGTCGACTTTGGGCAGTTTTCAACCGTTGTTGAATTTGGATGATCTTCTCGGTAGTTTCTTGTATAATCTCCGGACCCGTAATCTGTCTATCCCCCACTTCACTCCAACAAATCGGAGACCTGCACTTTCTACCATAAAGTGCTTCAAACGGCGCCATCTCAATGCTTGAATGGTAGCTGTTGTTGTAGGAAAATTCTGCTAACGGTAGATGTCGATCCCAACTGTTTCCGAAATCAATAACACATGCTCGTAGCATGTCTTCAAGCGTTTGTATCGTCCTTTCGCTCTGCCCATCGGTTTGTGGATGATAGGCAGTACTCATGTCTAGACGAGTTCCTAATGCTTGCTGTAATGTCTGCCAGAATCTTGAAATAAATCTGCCATCCCTATCAGAGATAATAGAGATTGGTATTCCATGTCTGGAGACGACTTCCTTCAAATACAGTCGTGCTAACTTCTCCATCTTGTCATCTTCTCTTATTGGCAGGAAGTGTGCTGATTTGGTGAGACGATCAACTATTACCCAAATAGTATCAAAACCACTTGCAGTCCTTGGCAATTTAGTGATGAAATCCATGGTAATGTTTTCCCATTTCCATTCCGGGATTTCGGGTTGTTGAAGTAGACCTGATGGTTTCTGATGCTCAGCTTTGACCTTAGAACACGTCAAACATTCTCCTACATATTTAGCAACATCGGCTTTCATACCCGGCCACCAAAAATGTTTCTTGAGATCCTTGTACATCTTCCCCGTTCCAGGATGTATTGAGTATCTGGTTTTATGAGCTTCTCTAAGTACCATTTCTCTCATATCTCCAAATTTTGGTACCCAAATCCTTTCAGCCCTATACCGGGTTCCGTCTTCCCGAATATTAAGATGCTTCTCCGATCCTTTGGGTATTTCATCCTTTAAATTTCCTTCTTTTAAAACTCCTTGTTGCGCCTCCTTTATTTGAGTAGTAAGGTTATTATGAATCATTATATTCATAGATTTTACTCGAATGGGTTCTCTGTCCTTCCTGCTCAAGGCATCGGCTACCACATTTGCCTTTCCCGGGTGGTAACGAATCTCAAAGTCGTAATCATTCAATAATTCAATCCACCTACGCTGCCTCATATTCAGTTGTTTCTGATTAAATATGTGTTGAAGACTTTTGTGGTCGGTATATATAATACTTTTGACCCCATATAAGTAGTGCCTCCAAGTCTTTAATGCAAAAACAACCGCACCTAATTCCAAATCATGCGTCGTATAATTTTGTTCGTGAATCTTCAATTGTCTAGACGCATAAGCAATCACCTTCGTTCGTTGCATTAATACACAACCGAGACCTTGCTTTGATGCGTCACAATAAATCACAAAATCATCATTCCCTTCAGGCAATGACAATATAGGTGCCGTAGTTAGCTTTTTCTTCAATAACTGAAACGCTTTCTCTTGTTCATCATTCCATTCAAATTTCTTCCCTTTATGCGTTAATGCAGTCAAGGGTTTTGCTATTCTGGAAAAGTCTTGGATGAACCTTCTGTAGTAACCAGCTAGTCCTAAAAACTGGCGTACGTGTTTCGGAGTTTTCGGTGTTTCCCACTTTTCAACAGTTTCTATCTTTGCTGGATCCACCTTAATACCTTCTTTGTTCACTATGTGACCGAGGAATTGAACTTCTTCCAACCAAAATGCACACTTTGAAAACTTAGCATACAATTCTTCCTTCCTCAATACTTCTAACACCTTTCTCAAATGTTCACCGTGTTCTTGGTCATTCTTTGAGTAAATAAGTATGTCATCAATGAAAACGATGACAAACTTGTCAAGGTATGGTCCACACACTCGGTTCATAAGGTCCATGAACACAGCTGGTGCATTAGTTAAACCAAACGGCATGACCATAAACTCGTAATGACCGTAACGTGTTCTGAAAGCAGTCTTTAGAATATCATCTTCTTTCACCCGCATCTGATGATACCCGGAACGTAAGTCAATCTTTGAATAAACAGACGAGCCTTGTAGTTGATCAAATAAGTCATCGATTCTCGGTAGTGGGTAGCGGTTCTTGATGGTAAGTTTGTTCAACTCTCGGTAGTCGATACACAACCTGAATGTACCATCTTTCTTCTTGACAAACAAAACAGGAGCTCCCCACGGTGATGTGCTTGGTCGAATGAAACCACGCTCTAAAAGTTCTTGTAATTGGCTTTGCAGTTCTTTCATCTCACTGGGTGCAAGTCTGTAAGGAGCACGAGCTATTGGTGCAGCTCCTGGTACAAGATCTATTTGAAATTCAACGGATCGATGTGGGGGTAATCCCGGTAATTCTTTCGGAAATACATCGGGAAATTCTTTTGCAATGGGAACATCATTGATGCTCTTTTCTTCAGTTTGTACTTTCTCGACGTGTGCTAGAACAGCATAGCAACCTTTTCTTATTAGTTTTTGTGCCTTCAAATTACTAATAAGATGTAGCTTCGTGTTGCCCTTTTCTCCGTACACCATTAAGGGTTTTCCTTTTTCTCGTATAATGCGAATTGCATTTTTGTAACAGACGATCTCTGCTTTCACTTCTTTCAACCAGTCCATACCGATTATCACATCAAAACTCCCTAACTCTACTGGTATCAAATCAATCTTAAATGTTTCGCTAACCAGTTTAATTTCTCGATTTCGACATATATTATCTGCTGAAATTAATTTACCATTTGCTAATTCGAGTAAAAATTTACTATCCAAAGGCGTCAATGGACAACTTAATTTAGCACAAAAATCTCTACTCATATAGCTTCTATCCGCACCCGAATCAAATAAAACGTAAGCAGATTTATTGTCAATAAGAAACGTACCCGTAACAAGCTCCGGGTCTTCCTGTGCCTCTGCCGCATTAATATTGAAAACTCTTCCACGACCTTGTCCATTCGTGTTCTCCTGGTTCGGGCAATTTCTAATAATGTGGCCCGGTTTTCCACATTTATAACAAACTACATTGGCATAACTTGCTCCGACACTACTTGCTCCGCCATTACTCGTTCCGACACCATTTGTTCCTTTCGTTCTATTAACCCCTGGTCCGTAGACCTCACACTTCGCCGCGCTATGACCATTTCTTTTACACTTGTTGCAAAATTTGGTGCAGAACCCCGAGTGATTCTTTTCACACCTTTGGCATAGCTGCTTCTGATTGTTGTTGTTGTTGCGGTTATTATTGTTGTTAGGATGATTGTTGTAGTTGTTGTTGTTGTTGTTGTTGTTGTTGTTGGGCCGTTTGTTGTAGTTGCGATTGTTGGGATAATTGTTGCGATTATTGTTGTAATTGCTGTTGTTGCTGTATTGGCGATTCTTATCACCGTTTTCCTCCCACTTTCTTTTAACTTGCTTCACATTGGCCTCTTCAGCAGTCTGTTCTTTAATTCTTTCTTCAATCTGGTTCACTAGTTTGTGAGCCATTCTACATGCCTGTTGTATGGAGGCGGGCTCGTGTGAACTTATATCTTCTTGGATTCTTTCCGGTAATCCTTTCACAAACGCGTCGATCTTCTCTTCCTCATCTTCGAAAGCTCCCGGACACAATAGGCACAATTCTGTGAATCGTCTTTCGTACGTGGTAATATCAAATCCTTGGGTTCGTAACCCTCTAAGTTCTGTCTTGAGCTTATTGACCTCGGTTCTGGGACGGTACTTCTCGTTCATCAAGTGCTTGAATGCTGACCACGGTAGTGCGTACGCATCATCTTGTCCCACTTGCTCTAGATAGGTATTCCACCATGTTAACGCAGAACCTGTGAAGGTATGCGTAGCGTACTTCACTTTGTCCTCTTCAGTACACTTACTTATGGCAAACACCGATTCAACCTTCTCGGTCCACCGTTTCAATCCGATCGGTCCTTCGGTTCCATCAAATTCCAAAGGTTTGCAGGCAGTGAATTCTTTGTAGGTGCATCCTACACGATTTCCTGTACTGCCAGATCCAAGGTTATTGTTGGTATATAGCGCAGCCTGTACTGCGGCTATGTTTGAAGCTAGAAAAGTACGGAATTCCTCTTCATTCATATTCACGGTGTGTCGAGTAGTCGGTGCCATTTCCTTCAAAATAGTCAAATGGAACAAGTTAATCATACAGAATATTAAGAGTAGTTAATAGTATTTCGTAGCATAATATGAACTCATTTATAAAAGCTTTTTCTTCATATTAGCGTTTTATAAGTTTAAATTCGGGTAGTACCTACCCGTTAAGTTCATACTTAGTAGCTAATATACAATTCAACTACTACAATTCTATATGAAAAACTGATTATAATAATATTTCGTGTTCAAACTTTTATACAATATTTTACAAACTTACAATACCGCTTATTTTACATAAAGCATGAAATATAGCACACAATAACTTTGATACAAGATAGTTGTGAAGATAATTCTAGCTAGTACACAAGTCGTTCAGCAAAGGCAATAAAGACACGTAATTCATACGTCCAGAAACAAGTCATGCATTCTGGTTTTACTAGGACTACTTCCCATCCTTGGTCTTGTGGAACATAACCGTTATGGCCGTTGATAAGACAGCGTGTTGTAACGTCGTCAAAGGGACGAGGGTTACGTAATGACCAACAGTCTCGTAATAACCTAAAAACCTCATTTCTTACCCCAATTACCGACTCCGTCACTTGAGGGAACGTTTTGTTTAATAGTTGTAGCCCGATGTTCTTGTTCTCACTTTGGTGAGAAGCGAACATTACTAACCCGTAAGCATAACATGCTTCTTTATGTTGCATGTTAGCCGCTTTTTCTAAATCACGAAGTCCTATATTTGGATATACTGAGTCAAAATAATTTCTTAACCCGTTGCGTAAAATAGCATTTGGGTTCCCCGCAATATATGCGTCAAAGTAAACACATCGTAACTTATGGATTTCCCAATGTGATATCCCCCATCTTCCGAACGAAAGCCTTTTATAAACCAAATCATTCTTGGAACGTTCTTCGAATGTCTTACAAACTGATCTCGCCTTAAATAGTTGTGCCGAGGAATTCTGACCGACTCTAGACAAGATTTCATCAATCATGTCTCCGGGTAGGTCTCTTAAAATATTGGGTTGTCTATCCATTTTGTGTTTTTATACTGTAAAATAGACAAGAGTTAGATTCATAAAAAAAATACTTATTAATACAAGCAATTTTTACATATATCATAAAGCATAAGCACACTATATTACATATATTACACCACACGAATACAACTATCTTATTCCGACTCGCTTGTTTCTTCTTCTTCGGTTTTGGTTCGTTTTGCCAAGTTTCTAGGGATATATGATGTTCCCCTAATACGAGCCGTAATTTTCCACATTGGTTTAGAAAAACCTGGTGGTTTAGAGGTTCCCGGGTCATTGTTACAACTTAAGGACTTCGGGGGTTGACGATACATATAAAGTTCATCGGGGTTGGAATTAGATTTCTCTATTTTTATGCCCTTTCCCTTATTATTTTCTTTTGCCTTTTTAAATTCAGTTGGGGTAATTTCTATAACATCATCGGAATTCTCGTCGGAATCCGATTCATCGGAGAATTGGTAATCCTCCCAATATTTTGCTTCCTTGGCGGAAACACTATTGACCATAATTAACCTTGGTCGGTTGGTTGAGGATTCTCTTTTACTTAACCGTTTTATTATTTCCCCCACCGGTTCCGATTCTTCTTCCGGTTCCGATTCTTCTTCCGGTTCTGATTCTTCTTCCGGTTCCGACTCTTCTTCCGGTTCCTCTTCGGGAACTTGTGAATCAGTCCACGAATCATTCCAATTTACATTTGACTCTTCATTATTATTAGGTGAGTCAATGGGACTTGTTCTAGAGGTAGACATCTATCACATAATATCAAACACGTTAAGAGATTAATATATCAAATAATATTCATATGTTAAAAATATATAGTTTCCAACAAAAATGTTAAGCAATCATTTTTAAAGAAAACACGGTCGAAGTCCAGAATCACTAATGCATCCTAACAAACTCGATAAGACACACTAATGCAAATTTTCTGGTTCTCTAAGACCAACGCTCGGATACCAACTGAAATGTCCCGTTCTTATTGATTAAAAACGTTCCATATTAATTGATTTCGTTGCGAGGTTTTGACCTCTATATGAGACGTTTTTCAAAGACTGCATTCATTTTAAAACAAACCATAACCTTTATTTCATCAATAAAGGTTTAAAAAGCTTTACGTAGATTATCAAATAATGATAATCTAAAATATCCTGTTTACACACGACCATTACATAATGGTTTACAATACAAATATGTTACAACAAAATAAGTTTCTTGAATGCAGTTTTTACACAATATCATACAAGCATGGACTCCAAATCTCGTCCTTATTTAAGTATGCGACAGCGGAAGCTCTTAATAATCACCTGAGAATAAACATGCTTAAAACGTCAACAAAAATGTTGGTGAGTTATAGGTTTAACCTATATATACCAAATCATAATAATAGACCACAAGATTTCATATTTCAATACACATCCCATACATAGAGATAAAAATCATTCATATGGTGAACACCTGGTAACCGACAATAACAAGATGCATATATAAGAATATCCCCATCATTCCGGGACACCCTTCGGATATGATATAAATTTCGAAGTACTAAAGCATCCGGTACTTTGGATGGGGTTTGTTAGGCCCAATAGATCTATCTTTAGGATTCGCGTCAATTAGGGTGTCTGTTCCCTAATTCTTAGATTACCAGACTTAATAAAAAGGGGCATATTCGATTTCGATAATTCAACCATAGAATGTAGTTTCACGTACTTGTGTCTATTTTGTAAATCATTTATAAAACCTGCATGTATTCTCATCCCAAAAATATTAGATTTTAAAAGTGGGACTATAACTCACTTTCACAGATTTTTACTTCGTCGAGAAGTAAAACTTGGCCACTGTTGATTCACGAACCTATAACAATATATACATATATATTAAAGTATGTTCAAAATATATTTACAACACTTTTAATATATTTTGATGTTTTAAGTTTATTAAGTCAGCTGTCCTCGTTAGTAACCTATAACTAGTTGTCCACAGTTAGATGTACAGAAATAAATCAATAAATATTATCTTGAATCAATCCACGACCCAGTGTATACGTATCTCAGTATTGATCACAACTCAAACTATATATATTTTGGAATCAACCTCAACCCTGTATAGCTAACTCCAACATTCACATATAGAGTGTCTATGGTTGTTCCGAAATATATATAGATGTGTCGACATGATAGGTCGAAACATTGTATACGTGTCTATGGTATCTCAAGATTACATAATATACAATACAAGTTGATTAAGTTATGGTTGGAATAGATTTGTTACCAATTTTCACGTAGCTAAAATGATAAAAATTATCCAATCTTGTTTTACCCATAACTTCTTCATTTTAAATCCGTTTTGAATGAATCAAATTGCTATGGTTTCATATTGAACTTTATTTTATGAATATACACAGAAAAAGTATAGGTTTATAGTCGGAAAAATAAGTTACAAGTCGTTTTTGTAAAGGTAGTCATTTCAGTCGAAAGAACGACGTCTAGATGACCATTTTAGAAAACATACTTCCACTTTGAGTTTAACCATAATTTTTGGATATAGTTTCATGTTCATAATAAAAATCATTTTCTCAGAATAACAACTTTTAAATCAAAGTTTATCATAGTTTTTAATTAACTAACCCAAAACAGCCCGCGGTGTTACTACGACGGCGTAAATCCGGTTTTACGGTGTTTTTCGTGTTTCCAGGTTTTAAATCATTAAGTTAGCATATCATATAGATATAGAACATGTGTTTAGTTAATTTTAAAAGTCAAGTTAGAAGGATTAACTTTTGTTTGCGAACAAGTTTAGAATTAACTAAACTATGTTCTAGTGATTACGAGTTTAAACCTTCGAATAAGATAGTTTTATATATATGAATCGAATGATGTTATGAACATCATTACTACCTCAAGTTTAGTAGGTAAACCTACTGGAAGTGACAAGAAATGATCTAGCTTCAAAGGATCTTGGATGGCTTGAAAGTTCTTGAAGTAGGATCATGACACAAAAACAAGTTCAAGTAAGATTTTTGCTCGAATTAAGATAGTTTATAGTTATAGAAATTGAATCAAAGTTTGAATATGAATATTACCTTGAATAAGAAAGATAACCTACTGTATATAACAAAGGTTTCTTGATCTTAGATGATTACTTGGAATGGATTAGAAAGCTTGGAAGTAAATTAGTAAACTTGAAGGGATTTTTGAAGTATTCTTGAAGTGTTCTTCCTATGATGATTATAGCTTGATTCTTGAAGTGATTTTTGATGAAGATGATGATTAACTACTGGAAAAATACGTTCATAATAGTGTGGGTGTGTTGAGAGAGAATTAGAAAGAGATTTGGAAGTGAAATGGAGTGAATGATGAGTGTTAATTGGTGAGTGGTGAGTGGGGTTAAAAGGAGTTCTAGTTAGTTGACTAGCTCATGGTAGAAGTTAAAATTGATTAGTCATACATGACATAATCAAGAGTGGAATCCCA
This sequence comes from Rutidosis leptorrhynchoides, assembly GCF_046630445.1. Taxonomy (NCBI): domain Eukaryota; kingdom Viridiplantae; phylum Streptophyta; class Magnoliopsida; order Asterales; family Asteraceae; genus Rutidosis; species Rutidosis leptorrhynchoides. The sequence continues at coordinate 629,232,736 of NC_092335.1, forward strand.
TGCTAGTTCCTATTGGTATATACCCATAGTAAGTACGTTTTGAAGCTGTGTATAATACGGGTAAGAATACGACTAGAATTCTTGATGAAAGAAAAGAATGGGAAAGTAACTGTAACCATTTTCGTTAAGTATGAGTGTTTCGATATATGTCTTGAAGTCTTCCAAAAGTATTTTAATACATCTAAATACACTACATGTATATACATTTTAACGGAGTCGTTAAGTCATCGTTAGTCGTTACATGTAAGTGTTGTTTTGAAACCTTTAAGTTAACGATCTCAATTAATGTTGTTAACCCATTGTTTATTATATCTAATGAGATGTTAAATTATTATATTATCATGATATTATGATATATTAATATATCTTAATATGATATATATACATTTAAATGTCGTTACAACGATAATCGTTACATATATGTCTCGTTTAAAAATCATTAAGTTAGTAGTCTTGTTTTTACATATGTAGTTCATTGTTAATATACTTAATGATATGTTTACTTATCATAATATCATGTTAACTATATATATAACCATATATATGTCATCATATAGTTTTTACAAGTTTTAACGTTCGTGAATCACCGGTCAACTTGGGTAGTCAATTGTCTATATGAAACCTATTTCAATTAATCAAGTCTTAACAAGTTTGATTGCTTAACATGTTGGAAACGTTTAATCATGTAAATATCAATATCAATTAATATATATAAACATGGAAAAGTTCGGGTCACTACAGTAAGCTCATAAGCTCTTGTTTACAACAAAATTAGAAGACCATAAGCTATAGAAACTTAGATCCAACACAAGTATATGAAGTTATAACTAGAAAGTTATACTTCCATGTTCTTGAACTTATAAAGTTAACTTTTAGTTTCAAGAAATATGAGATCAAGATTAACTAGTAATACTTGACCAAATTAACAACATTTCAACTTTAAAGTACATAAAATGAAGAAATAAGTTAAATCTACAAGTAACAAGTTCAGGGTTGTTCATACTTTAAAGATTCAAGCCAAGGCTTTGATATTTAAGAAAGTAAACTTTAAGTTTACAAACATGGATACAAGTATGATTATAAACTCATGAACTTTAAATCTTTTAAAACATTAATGTAACAACCCAACCCGTTAACCAACCAAAACTGTAAAAAAAAAAAAAAATTTCGAAGCAGGCCTGCCCAGGCTGGGTGCGCGGCGCGCACCCCTACCTGTGCGCGGCGCGCACAGGGCCTGGCAGCCCGCTGTCCAAATTGTTCCGTTTTCGTAAAAAGATCTAACCCTTCCCATCATTTTTAGACGAAATGCTTTTCACATCATATTAGTATAAGTAAAACAAGCACGAATCAATGATAAAACGAGTTTTACATTGCGGGGCCCACATACGCCCAAAATACCATTAAGTACGAAATACGAGTTTCGACCACAAAAAGTTTAATTGCCAAACGTCACTAGAGCATGGTGTTTGGGGTTAAACTACCCAAATCTTGGTCGAACTTCCAAAAAGCTAAAACCCCCGAGAGCCACTAATCCAAGCGAATACCTTTGCCCTTATCCAAGCCGGATCCTAAAAAGGTAAACAACGAGAGGGTAAGCTAACGCTTAGTGAATGCAATAATTATACACATACATATATAACCTACTTACTTGCAATCATATACACAATTACCTCATACATGCTAGCAATTTAAATGACATACCAACGCAAGGTATAACGCTAAATCTCCAAGACCACAAGCTAGCACAAACAATAGCATATATAACTCGAATAATATAATGTGCCACGCTACAAATACATAACCATGGTTAACCAATAGTACAAAGGAATGGTACTTCGAATTTCCCATCGGTGTTCCCAACAACCGTTAGCGTACAACGAATTATAACACTAACCCCGGAGTGGTATCGATCGCCCGAACTTTAAACCCACCCGTCACGTGTAATGTAGTATCGAACGCCCGAACTTTAAACCCACGCTACACACCCACACACATACATGACATGGCATCGAACGCCCGAACTTAAATCCATATCATATATTGACCCGATGTGGTATCGACCGCCCGAACTTAAACCCACATCGAATCTCGTACAAGTAAATAAGTTATATACACACATGTATAATCATTCCACTCACCTTGTCGACTTGGCGAGGTTTCCAACAATAACTTGTACCTTCAAAGCGAGTCACCTAACATAATTAATTCTCAATTAATTCACATAATAAGTTGGACTTTCCACCAACTAGCCTCACTAGTGCATTTATGACCCATTTCCACTAGATTCACACATTAAAGGTCAAGACTCCCAACTAATCACTAAAAGCTAGTGATTAAGGTTTTAAGACTTCCATCAACACATAACTAGGGTGTTTTCATACTCAATTTATCCCGCTAGGTCAAACCCACCCATTTGACCCATTTCAAGTCAACCATAAACCCTAGAAACAATTTTACTAACAACACAAGTGAGCTAGTGAATAACTAACCATTTTAGACTCAATAACACCAATTATTACTTTGAAACCCTAGGTTAGTCATTCTTGAGTCCTCTTGACTCAATCTTACCCAAAACCCCTAAAATCACCAACAAAAGGTTTTATGTTCAACACTAACCCAAGTTCTAACCCTTAAACAAATTAAATTAAGGAAATCAAAATTAGAACTTACCACCACAACCAAAACGTAGCTATTGAGGAGATGAACAACTTTATAACTCGAGCTAAGTCCCGAAACTAGCTCCTTCTTCCTTTACTTAAGCTTTATCTCACTCAAATTTGGGTTTCTCTCACTAGAATTAAAGTAGAAAGAAAATGGTGGTTGAAAGTGGAGTTATGACTCCCAACCCACTGATCTGGTGGCCTTAACTCGTCTCCTAAGTGAAATTACCATAATGCCCTTCCAAAATATCAAATTAAAAGGCAGAACCCGGCTACAGTAGGAGTGCGCCGCGCGCACCCCTAAGTGTGCGCTGAGCGCACTTAGGCCTGATCAGAATTCGACTTCCGTTTAATTCCAGAATTATTCCCAAGCTTTATGTACTATATTAAAACTTATATACAATAGATATTAGGGTGTTACAACTCTCCCCCACTTGAATCGGAGCGCGTCGTCGCGATCCAAGCCGCATGACAAGCAGGAAGATACACCAACACAAATTCTTCGAGTTCCCATGTAAACTCGGAACCTTTACTACGACGCCATTGGACCTTAAAGGTCCTCACCTCTTTATTACGCAACATTTTCACCTTTTCATCAAGTATAGCAATCGGCTCTTCAACATACTCTAGCTTGTTGTTTAGCTCAATCTCATCTAATGGCATCCATGACGAATCATCCGCAAGACACTTACAGAGATGGGAAACATGGAATGTATTATGGATCCCCGCAAGTTCTTCGGGCAATTCTATAACGACCCTCATTTTTCCATTCTATATTTTTTCAATATTAAATGCCCAAACAATATAATTAAAACTTAATGATCAAACTTTAATCAACAATTGTTAAGTGTTAAGAGTTAGAAAACATATTAATTAACTTTGTGCAATAATTGACAAGTTAATAAAAGATGAAAATAATAAACTGTTAGTCGACACTCGCTACTAATTAAAATTTATGCATTTATGTAATATTATAACTAATAACCTGTAAGTAATAAATAAAAAGTGATATTTATATAAATAATAAAACAATTGGGAACTAAATATATACAAGTCATGAATTAGTAAAAAGAAAATAATACTTATCAATGTAGTAAATGTAAAAAATAATAATAGTAATAATAATGAGACTAAAGAATCTTAAACCATTACATCCTTATGTTGACTAAAAATAAGGTATAAACTAGTACCACCTATTGTTGACTAAAAAAAAAATTATAAAACTCATTTTATCAACTTTATTTTCACTATAAATAGCACCCATTTGTTTCATTTCAACTCACACCTCAAAACACACTCTCAACTTGAAAGAAACTCTCCCAAGTCTCAGCAACTATTTTTTTGTAAGTCCCCTAATTAATTTATATAGTTTTTATTAAGTTTTTATATAGTTTTATGCTAGTTTTTATGTTAAAAACTAATTAAATACGAAATTAATTTTAATAAAAAATGTAAATACATGATAATTAGTGTTAAGTATCCTAATGTCTATAAAAATTAGTTTCATGAATTATAAAGTCGGAATAGTATTTATTAAAAATCAAAAACTGATTTTTTTTATAAACCGAAATACATAAATGATTTTTATTAAATAGTAAACGAATTTTTTTGTAAAATTTTATTTTAGTCGCTTGCTATATCATATGTAAGGGTAATTATAAATTTTTTTATAATTAAATTCGCATGTTTAATATTTAATTTGAATTTTCTTCTGAAAACGCTACAGTACCCGATTAAACTGTTTTTTATAATAAAATGAAATTACATGTTACAGCAGGTTTTTAACCATGATAACTATTAAAAACTACTTAATAACTATTAATAAAGTTATAAAAATATTTGTAGAATTAATGGTTATGTATTTCTATTTAATTTTTTTTATTAAAACTAAAAACTACACAATAGTATGATTAAATAGTTAAACTATTTATATAAATGTATAAATAATTTTTCTGACTTTTTTGTAACATTATAAGCATAGAAAAAATATTGGTTGAATTAATTTGGTTCATTTAATAATTAATTCTTTATAAACTTTGTATTATTACAAACCGAAAGGAAAATGGAAAATAAATACTTAAACACCATAACAAAATCTATAAATTTTTCTTAAGCTTATTTTGATCAGTAGAACATAAGAAAAATATAAAATGTGATGTTTAATTTGTTTACCTATTTATTTACATTTTAGCTATTAAAACAATAATAAAAAGTGTTATTTAATACACAAAACTTAATATTAATGTGTATAAAAATTTTATTATGTTTTATACATATTACCTACTGATATTAAGTCAATATTACACTTGTTAATATTATTAGATAATTAATTGATGCTATTATTGATCTAAAACAAAATTTAAAATAAATATATATATGTATCCTTACATATATATAATATTTATATATATTGAAACACTTATAAGTAAAATAACTAAAGTGTTGTATTCCTATACACACCTAAAAACATATTGGATCGGTATATTAGACTTGTATAGATCTTAAACTTTCTCGATGTGGATGGAAGCTCGAAAGTCTTAGGTGGAGGGTCTGGATTGACCAATTTAACGGATCCTAGTGCTCAGAAACCTAATGACCTGAAAAGTCCATTTTAAATTGAAAGTGGGTAGATTGGAAGCTTGTCTAATATGCAAAAGCCTTTCCAAAACGATAAACAATCTTTAAACTTACTACACACGAAAATACTTAAACTTATCTTCATACGGGCAAAACATCTAAACTATTCTCAACTTATTCTTAGGTTGACTTATCTTGTGCTTCGATCATCCATACATTCTCTTTAAGGACTACCTTACTTCATCGAATTACTAAGGTGATTTTTATAGCCCCACTTTACTTGAGCTCAATTTACTTTTTATACTTATTGGGGTGAGACACATGCTGCTTTTACTATTTACAATTTAGACACAAGTACCAACTAAAACTATGCTATACCCGGCTATGTCCGACTAAGTCCCTACAGTGATATTTTTAGGTGCTGCGGCATGCTTAGTTATTGGGGGTAGGCCTATCGGGAGTAACGTCCCCGATACATTTGATGTTATCTTTGTATTGCTTGATAATGAAATTAAACCGACAAGTAGAACTAACTTGTCATGGGGCAAACTTGAACGTTTAGTCTAAATATCACGCACTGGCATAACTTTTTGATCCTGCGGGAGATCAACCTTACAAATTAAATCTTGTGGTCTAAAACAAACGGTCAAACTTATTTGTTAAACCTATGAACTTCACTCAACCTTTTGGTTGACACTTTAGCATGTTTTGTCTCAGGTGCTGTTTGATTCAAGCTCTTATACTTACTGCTTATGTGATGCTACTTAGACATAGGATCAAGAGATATCGCATTTATTACTTCTGCATGTGAACATTTCCATTATTGTTATTCCTATCATTGTAACTACGTTTCATTTTCCGCTGCGTGCTCAATAAAGTTTGTTTTATCATTTAGTATTGTTCTCGTATATTATAATATGTTGGTTGATTTGATATTAAGGCACATTTCACCCAGGCCCTAACTGGGGGTGTGACAGATTGGTATCAGAGCAAACCAGGCTGTTATAGAGAACCAGGATTGCATTTTTATGTGTGCCTTACTTGTTAGCTAGGGTGCCTTAGCAATCTAGGAAACTATAACCTTTCCTGCCTTAGACTTAAAGCACTTAGGATTGTCGTATAATCTTAACAATTATGCTTTAATAAACTTGACTCAAAGATTCTAATCAAGGTCTCTTTCCTAATGATAGGATGTCAAGCTCAAGCGTTAACAAGCCCAACAAAGCAACTCACAACCCTACCACCGAAGTAGGTGTTGGACACTCTTCAACTTCGGGACCAGTTCGAAGTCCTCTTTATAGTCCTGCTTCACCACCGCTGAATTATAGCCCGAATACTATTTTAGATTCACATGGGTCTCCTCAATACTACCCAACTCCGAGAACCCAAGATAAGGGAAAACGGCATGAAGAAGTTGGTCCATCAAGGAAGAGAGCCCGATCTCCTTTTTATGATGGTCCTAAGTATGAAATCATGAGATTACGAAACGATACCGAGAGAAACATTGGAGGTCTACTTCGCCACATGGAAAGAGTGGATCGTCGAATGAAGAAACTTATGAAAGAAAACGTCGAGCTAAGAAAGGAGTTGCTGATGCTAAAGTGCGAGGAAGAACGCAACACTCGCTGGGGAAAGCAATCACTTGCTTACCTCAAGGAGGATGTTGATGTCCGAATGAAAATGGAGAAAGGTCGAGTCGACGAACAACTTGCCATAAGAGAGTACAACACTAATGCCGTAAACAGTCGTGTTACCAACCTTTATGACAACTTCGAGTATCTCTATGAGAAACAAAAGACGAAAAATGAGAAAGTTGAGGAGTTTATGAAGAAGGTTGGAGACGAAATATGAAGACTACTTCAATCTTAATATTTCCTAGTTATTTTTCCTATTTTCCATCTATGTAAAGGCTGTGCCTTAAACAATTTCTATTTCCGAATCGTGTAATAAAGGCTTATTTAATGCCTCGTTCTAATAATATAAAGTGTTTTATTAATATCATGCGATATCAATACTTTAGTTTATTCATACTTGTGATTACTCAAACTTATAACTTGTTAAACTTATCAAACATATGTTCACTTTTATGTAGTGACATCATGGTTCGTTCAGCTGCACCTACCGTTAACAACGTTGTGTTAACTACTGAGCAATTCCAACAGTTACTCGCTGCTACCCAAGGCAACGCCCAAGCTAATCATGCTAATACTCAACCAAAACCTTGTTCCTACAAGGACTTTACAAACTGTCACCCTCCCGCTTTTAAGGGAAACGAAGAAGCTGTCGAACTAGTTCGTTGGTTCGAAAAGATGGAATCTATTTTCCGTATTTGCAACTGTGGTGATGATGATCGAGTAAAGTATGCCACTAGCTCGTTGGGTGGTAATGCTTTAACTTGGTGGACTGCTTATGCCAAGTCCGTAGGAATTGATAATGCTAATGCAATTCCATGGGACGAACTCAAAAGTATGATGGTCAACAAATTCTGCCCAAGGAGTCAAGTTCAAAAGCTTGAAGCTGAGTTCTGGGAACTCAGGGTCAAGGGTACTGACATTGAGAATTATACCAATCATTATCTGGAGCTTTCTACTCTATGTCCTGAAATGTTTCCTACTGAAGCTAGAAGAATTGAGCGGTATATTGAAGGTCTTCCCGAGGATGTTCAAGGGAATGTTATTGCTGCTGAGAAGGTTACTTTGGATGCTGTGATTCTCATGGCACAAAATCTCATGTTGGCCAAGAGAAGAAGGGCGTCGGCCAATAAGCAAGTTGAAACCAAGGGTAATGATGGTAAGAGGAAGTTTGAGCCGTCTCAAGGTTCAACTCAGAATGTTAGTAAAAAGCTTATGGATAGTACAAGGACGAATTATAAGGGCACTTATCCTTTTTGTGTTCGTTGTGAAAGGCATCACCCGGGGCAGTGCACTGCCACTTGTTCGTTGTGTAAGAAAGTGGGACACGTAGCTAAGACGTGTAGGACTCCTCCAAAGAATAAATCTATTGTTCCTGCCAAAGCTCCTCCTACTTGTTATACTTGCGGGGAAAAGGGACACATTAGTCCAAATTGCCCTAAGAAGAGAGATAATCCTGCTACTGGAGCCAATACTACTGCTGCAAAGGGTCGTACATTTGTTATTACTGCTGCTGAAGCCCGAGATGAAGATGAGGTCATCACGGGTACGTATCTCGTCAATAATTGCTACGCAACTATTTTATTCGATACTGGTGCCGACCGAAGTTACGTATCTAATGAATTTTGTACCCTATTTACTGAAAAGCCTCAACCCTTAGAAACTAAACGATTAGTAGAAGTAGCCAATGGAAAGATCATGAAAGTTGATAAAATTTATAAAAACTGCAACCTAATCTTAGCCAGCAAAGAATTTAAGATAGACCTTTTGCCGGTCGAGCTAGGAAGTTTCGATGTCGTAGTTGGAATGGATTGGTTACGTCCATTAAGAGCTGCGATCATGTGTTACGATAAAACCGTTCATGTTCCATTAGGAAATGGAGAGACTCTTATTATCCAAGGTGAAAAGAGTGGTTCCAATCTCAATATTATCTCCTGTATTAAAACCCGCAAATACCTTATGAAAGGTTATCCAGCTATTCTAGCCCACGTTAATCTGATTGAATCGAAAGAGAAGCGAATTGAAGATGTACCAGTAGTTAAAGACTTTCCCGATGTGTTTCCCGAAGATCTTCCGGGTATTCCACCTCCTCGACAAGTTGAATTCCAAATTGATTTAACTCCTGGTGCTGCTCCTGTTGCTAAAGCACCATACCGTTTAGCACCTTCCGAAATGAAGGAATTATCCAACCAACTCCAAGAACTATTGGATAAAGGTTTCATTCGTCCAAGCTCGTCCCCTTGGGGAGCTCCTATTCTGTTTGTTAAAAAGAAGGATGGTACATTAAGGATGTGCATTGATTACCGCGAACTTAACAAGCTTACTATCAAGAACCGTTATCCGTTGCCACGTATTGATGATCTATTTGACCAACTTCAAGGGTCAAGTGTTTATTCAAAGATTGATTTAAGATCCGGTTATCACCAACTCAAGGTCAAGGAATCCGATATTCCTAAGACTGCTTTTCGCACTCGTTATGGGCACTATGAATTCTGTGTCATGCCTTTTGGTTTAACTAATGCTCCTGCCGTGTTCATGGACCTCATGAATCGTGTTTGTAAACCGTATCTTGAAAAATTTGTCATCGTATTCATTGACGACATCTTGATCTATTCGAAGAATGAGAAAGAGCATGAGCAACATTTGCGCATGATTCTTGAACTCTTACGAAAGGAACAACTTTATGCTAAATTTTCTAAGTGCGAGTTTTGGCTCAAAACCGTACAATTTCTCGGACATGTTGTTGATAGAAACGGAATACATGTCGATCCAGCTAAGATTACTGCTATTCAGAACTGGGAGATACCAAAGACTGCAAAGCATATTCGTCAATTTTTGGGACTTGCCGGTTACTATCGAAGGTTTATAAAAGATTTTTCTCTCATTGCCAAACCTCTTACAAAGCTGACTCAAAAAGGGAAGAAATTTGAGTGGTCCGAAGAACAGGAATCTGCTTTCAAGATTCTGAAGGAGAAGTTGACCACAGCCCCGATTCTTTCTTTACCTGAAGGTACCGACGACTTTGTTGTTTACTGCGATGCCTCAAAGCATGGCTTTGGTTGTGTTTTAATGCAACGAGAGAAGGTTATCGCCTATGCATCTAGACAGTTGAAGAAACATGAAGTAAACTATACCACACATGACCTAGAGTTAGGTGCCGTGGTATTTGCATTAAAGATATGGAGACATTATCTCTATGGTAATCACTTTACGGTGTACACTGACCATAAAAGTCTTCGACACATCTTTGATCAAAAACAGCTGAATATGAGGCAAAGTCGATGGCTCGAGACATTGAACGATTATTATTGTGAGCTGAAATATCATCCTGGCAAGGCGAATGTAGTTGCCGATGCCCTTAGTCGAAAAGACGATATTAAACGTGTTCGTGCTTTAAACCTAAAAATCAAATCGAATCTTATTTCATGAATCTGTGAAGCTCAATTGGAAGCTATTAGACCGACACTTATCGAAGGTGAAGGACCTATTGGTTTTGAGAACCAACTTCAAGTGAAAGCTAATGGTACACGGTACTTTGGCAATAGAATCTGGGTTCCTCGTTTTGGTAATCTTCGCGAACTAGTCTTGGATGAAGCACATAAGACTAGATATTCTATCCATCCCGGTTCCAGTAAGATGTATCACGATGTGAAGGAATTCTACTGGTGGCCTAACATGAAAGCCGATATTGCTACTTATGTTAGTAAGTGTCTCACTTGTTTGAAAGTCAAGGCCGAACATCAAAAGCCTTCTGGTCTGTTGACACAACCCGACATTCCGCAGTGGAAGTGGGAAGGTATCACTATGGACTTCGTTACTAAGTTACCTAAGACTTCGAACGGTAACGATACTATTTGGGTCGTAGTTGATCGTCTTACTAAATCTGCACATTTCATACCGATCAAGGAAACTGACAAGATGGAGAGATTAGCACAGCTTTATATTAAAGAAATCGTCTCACGTCATGGTGTTCCTATCTCGATCATTTCTGATCGCGATAGTCGATTTGTTTCTAGATTTTGGAAAACTTTACAATCTGCTCTTGGAACTCAACTCGACATGAGTACAGCTTATCATCCGCAAACCGATGGTCAAAGTGAACGAACCATTCAAACTATGGAGGATATGCTACGTGCTTGTGCAATCGATTTCGGCAAAGGATGGGATAGACATCTACCTTTGGTTGAATTTTCTTATAATAACAGTTATCACTCCAGCATTAAGGCTGCACCTTTTGAAGCTTTATATGGACGGAAGTGTAGATCCCCTTTGTGTTGGGATGAACTTGAGGACAGACATTTAACTGGTCCTGAAATTATTCACGAAACTACCAAAAAGATCGTTCAAATCAAGCAACGTTTAGAAACTGCCCGTAGCCGACAGAAAAGCTATGCCAATAAGAAACGAAAAGACATCGAATACCAAGTTGGAGATAAAGTCATGTTGAAAGTATCCCCTTGGAAAGGTGTTGTCCGCTTCGGTAAGCGAAGTAAACTCAGTCCACGATATGTTGGACCATTCACAATCACTGAAAGAGTCGGTCCCGTGGCATACCGATTAGAACTTCCAACCGAACTTAGTCAAGTACATGATGTGTTTCATGTCTCAAATCTTAAACGGTGTCTTGCCGATGACACACTCGTTATTCCTCTGGATGATGTCCGCATTGATGAGCGAATGCACTTCGTTGAAGAACCTATAGAAATCATGGAAGGAGAGGTCAAACAAACGCGTAAAAGCAATATACCTATCGTTAAAGTCCGGTGGAATTCGCGTAGAGGCCCCGAATATACCTGGGAACGCAAAGACCATATGAAACGGAAATATCCCCATCTCTTCTCAACTGCTGATGCAAACGAGAAAACTACCTAAAAACTTCGGGACGAAGTTTTCAATAACGGGGAGGTACTATAACGACCCTCATTTTTCCATTCTATATTTTTTCAATATTAAATGCCCAAACAATATAATTAAAACTTAATGATCAAACTTTAATCAACAATTGTTAAGTGTTAAGAGTTAGAAAACATATTAATTAACTTTGTGCAATAATTGACAAGTTAATAAAAGATGAAAATAATAAACTGTTAGTCGACACTCGCTACTAATTAAAATTTATGCATTTATGTAATATTATAACTAATAACCTGTAAGTAATAAATAAAAAGTGACATTTATATAAATAATAAAACAATTGGGAACTAAATATATACAAGTCATGAATTAGTAAAAAGAAAATAATACTTATCAATGTAGTAAATGTAAAAAATAATAATAGTAATAATAATGAGACTAAAGAATCTTAAACCATTACATCCTTATGTTGACTAAAAATAAGGTATAAACTAGTACCACCTATTGTTGACTAAAAAAAAAATTATAAAACTCATTTTATCAACTTTATTTTCACTATAAATAGCACCCATTTGTTTTATTTCAACTCACACCTCAAAACACACTCTCAACTTGAAAGAAACTCTCCCAAGTCTCAGCAACTATTTTTTTGTAAGTCCCCTAATTAATTTATATAGTTTTTATTAAGTTTTTATATAGTTTTATGCTAGTTTTTATGTTAAAAACTAATTAAATACGAAATTAATTTTAATAAAAAATGTAAATACATGATAATTAGTGTTAAGTATCCTAATGTCTATAAAAATTAGTTTCATGAATTATAAAGTCGGAATAGTATTTATTAAAAATCAAAAACTGATTTTTTTTATAAACCGAAATACATAAATGATTTTTATTAAATAGTAAACGAATTTTTTTGTAAAATTTTATTTTAGTCGCTTGCTATATCATATGTAAGGGTAATTATAAATTTTTTTATAATTAAATTCGCATGTTTAATATTTAATTTGAATTTTCTTCTGAAAACGCTACAGTACCCGATTAAACTGTTTTTTATAATAAAATAAAATTACATGTTACAGCAGGTTTTTAACCATGATAACTATTAAAAACTACTTAATAACTATTAATAAAGTTATAAAAATATTTGTAGAATTAATGGTTATGTATTTCTATTTAATTTTTTTTATTAAAACTAAAAACTACACAATAGTATGATTAAATAGTTAAACTATTTATATAAATGTATAAATAATTTTTCTGACTTTGTTGTAACATTATAAGCATAGAAAAAATATTGGTTGAATTAATTTGGTTCATTTAATAATTAATTCTTTATAAACTTTGTATTATTACAAACCGAAAGGAAAATGGAAAATAAATACTTAAACACCATAACAAAATCTATAAATTTTTCTTAAGCTTATTTTGATCAGTAGAACATAAGAAAAATATAAAATGTGATGTTTAATTTGTTTACCTATTTATTTACATTTTAGCTATTAAAACAATAATAAAAAGTGTTATTTAATACACAAAACTTAATATTAATGTGTATAAAATTTTTATTATGTTTTATACATATTACCTACTGATATTAAATCAATATTACACTTGTTAATATTATTAGATAATTAATTGATGCTATTATTGATCTAAAACAAAATTTAAAATAAATATATATATGTATCCTTACATATATATAATATTTATATATATTGAAACACTTATAAGTAAAATAACTAAAGTGTTGTATTCCTATACACACCTAAAAACATATTGGATCGGTATATTAGACTTGTATAGATCTTAAACTTTCTCGATGTGGATGGAAGCTCGAAAGTCTTAGGTGGAGGGTCTGGATTGACCAATTTAACAGATCCTAGTGCTCAGAAACCTAATGACCTGAAAAGTCCATTTTAAATTGAAAGTGGGTAGATTGGAAGCTTGTCTAATATGCAAAAGCCTTTCCAAAACGATAAACAATCTTTAAACTTACTACACACGAAAATACTTAAACTTATCTTCATACGGGCAAAACATCTAAATTATTCTCAACTTATTCTTAGGTTGACTTATCTTGTGCTTCGATCATCCATACATTCTCTTTAAGGACTACCTTACTTCATCGAATTACTAAGGTGATTTTTATAGCCCCACTTTACTTGAGCTCAATTTACTTTTTATACTTATTGGGGTGAGACACATGCTGCTTTTACTATTTACAATTTAGACACAAGTACCAACTAAAACTATGCTATACCCGGCTATGTCCGACTAAGTCCCTACAGTGATATTTTTAGGTGCTGCGGCATGCTTAGTTATTGGGGGTAGGCCTATCGGGAGTAACGTCCCCGATACATTTGATGTTATCTTTGTATTGCTTGATAATGAAATTAAACCGACAAGTAGAACTAACTTGTCATGGGGCAAACTTGAACGTTTAGTCTAAATATCACGCACTGGCATAACTTTTTGATCCTGCGGGAGATCAACCTTACAAATTAAATCTTGTGGTCTAAAACAAACGGTCAAACTTATTTGTTAAACCTATGAACTTCACTCAACCTTTTGGTTGACACTTTAGCATGTTTTGTCTCAGGTGCTGTTTGATTCAAGCTCTTATACTTACTGCTTATGTGATGCTACTTGGACATAGGATCAAGAGATATCGCATTTATTACTTCTGTATGTGAACATTTCCATTATTGTTATTCCTATCATTGTAACTACGTTTCATTTTCCGCTGCGTGCTCAATAAAGTTTGTTTTATCATTTAGTATTGTTCTCGTATATTATAATATGTTGGTTGATTTGATATTAAGTCACATTTCACCCAGGCCCTAACTGGGGGTGTGACAGATTCCAAACGATACGCAACTTCGCCAACACGAGCTAAGATCTTAAATGGTCCAATAAACCGAGGAGCTAACTTTCCCCGTTTTCGAAATCGAATAATACCCTTCCACGGCGAAACCTTGAGCATCACCATGTCACCCTCTTGAAACTCGATCGGTCGCCTACGTTTATTGACATAAGACTTTTGTCTGTCTTGCGCCGCTTTTAAACGAGCCCGAATCATTTTGATTTTACTATTCGTCTCCAATACCAAGTCGGTGCTCCAGACTTCCTTTTGACCCACTTAGCCCCAACAAATCGGGGTTCGACACCTTCTACCGTATAACATCTCATACGGTGGTATTCCAATACTAGAGTGAAAATTATTATTGTACGAGAATTCCACCAAAGGAAAGTGTTCATCCCAACTACCACCGAAATCAATAATACACGCTCGTAACATATCCTCCAATGTTTGATTCGTACGTTCGGTTTGACCGTCCGTTTGAGGATGGTACGCCGTACTCATATTCACTCTCGTTCCCATATCTTCATGAAACTTTTTCCAAAATCGAGAAGTAAAACGCTTGTCCCGGTCCGAAACAATAGACACGGGAACGCCATGTCTCGATATCACTTCCTTAATGAACAACTTCGCAAGTGCCTCCGATGTAATTGCTTCTTTAATAGGAAGAAACAATGCACTTTTCGTCAATCTATCGACAATCACCCAAATAGTATCAAATTGAGTTCTTGCCGTTTTCGGCAACTTGGTAATGAAATCCATGGTAATATGCTCCCACTTCCACATCGGAATTTCTAGCGATTGCAACTTACCATACGGCTTTTGGTGTTCAGCTTTAACTTGCAAACACGTGACGCATTGCTCAACATACTTAACAACGTCACGTTTCATGCCCGGCCACCAATAATATTTCTTCAAATCAAGATACATTTTCGTCGCGCCCGAATGAATGGAATACTTTGACTTATGTGCCTCATCAAGTAGCACCCGCCGGTAATCACCCATCTTAGGCACCCACACTCTTCCTTGAAAAGACAACAAACCGCGCGAACCCATAGTAATGAATTCCGATTACCCCACAATTCGTTCCGCATGCTTGTTGTGAACGTAAGCCTCTATTTGAATCACACCAAGCTTTTCAAGAAAATCGTTAGTAATAATCGTACGTAACAATCCCAATCGTAACGCCGGGTGGTGACTCTTTCGGCTTAACGCATCCGCGACCACATTCGCCTTGCCCGGATGATAAAGTATCTCACAATCATAATCCTTCACCACATCCATCCATCTACGTTGACGATAATTCAAATCCCGTTGATCAAAAAGATGTTTCAAACTCTTGTGATCCGAATAAATCGTACACTTGACACCATACAAGAAATGGCGCCAAATTTTCAAAGCATGGACCACCGCCGCTAATTCGAGATCGTGTGTCGGGAAATTCTTTTCATGTTCCTTTAATTGGCGAGAGGCGTAAGCGATGACTTTACCTCGTTGCATTAGAACACACCCGAGTCCGTTCAAAGAAGCATCACAATAAACCGTCATATCAACTACACCTTCCGGCAACACTAAGACCGGAGCTTGACACAATTTCTCTTTCAACAATCGAAAAGCAATTTCTTGCTCGTTCTCCCAATTGAATCTCGTATTCTTCCTTGTCAACTTAGTTAATGGAGAAGCAATCTTTGAAAAGTCTTGGATAAACCGACGATAATAACTGGCCAATCCGAGAAAACTTCGGATTTCCGTAGGCATAGTCGGTTGTCCCCAACTCTTCACCGTCCCTATCTTCCCCAGATCTACTTGAATACCATTCTTGTTCACAATATGGCCAAGGAATTGAACCTCCCTTAGCCAAAATTCACATTTTGAGAACTTAGCATACAACTTCTCCTTCCGCAACGTCTTCAACACACTACGCAAATGATGTTCATGTTCCTTCATACTCCTCGAATAGACAAGTATGTCGTCGATGAACACAATTACCGACTTGTCCAGCATAGATTGACACACTCGGTTCATAAGATCCATGAATGCCGCCGGAGCATTCGTAAGACCAAAAGGCATCACCACAAACTCGAAATGCCCGTAACGCGTTCGAAAGGTCGTTTTCTCGATATCTTCCTCACGGACCCGCATTTGATGATAGCCGGACCGTAGGTCAATTTTAGAGAAATATGTCGCACCTTGGAGTTGATCAAACAAATCGTCAATCCTAGGCAATGGATAACGATTCTTGATCGTCACTTTATTCAACTCTCGATAATCAATGCACTTACGCATACTACCATCTTTCTTCTTTACAAATAAAACCGGAGCACCCCATGGCGAAGCACTCGGTCGAATAAAACCCTTCTCAAGTAGCTCTTGGGTTTGATTTAACAATTCTTGCATTTGGCGCTAAACGATAAGGAGTTTTAGCAATGGGAGTAGCTCCCGGAACCAACTCAATGCGAAATTCAACTTGTCTTTCCGCCGGAACACCCGGTAACTCATCCGGAAAATTGTCTTCGAATTCATTAACCACCGGAATCTCGCGAATGGGTGGTGGCTCATCACGAGTATCAACAACATGAGCAAGAAAAGCCATGCCACCACTAAAAAGGAAATGACGTGCCTGTGCAAAAGTGCATATCGGCACAAGTCTTCTACGCTTATCGCCATGAATAATTAACTCTCCCCCACTTGGGGTCTTCACACGAATAGACTTTTCATGGCATTCAATATCGGCTCTATTATAATCGAGCTAATCCATACCAACCACGATATCAAAATAACCCAAGGTCATCGGGATGAGATCAATTTTAAAGTTTTCGGCACCAAACACAACATTACAATTTTTACACACATCAACCACTAGCACCGTCTTGCCATCCGCTATTTCGACTTCTACCGGACGACTTAACCTAGCTAATGGTTTATTAAGTTTAGGCACAAATTTTGGAGACACAAACGACAAATTTGCACCGCTATCAAATAGAATCCTGCCGGATTAGAGTTAACCATGAAAGTACCTGAGACGACTTCATTGGATTGCTTAGCTTCATCATTGGTCATCAAATAATTACGCCCCCTTGCCGACCCCGCCACCTTCTCTATTCTCTTAACTTGATCATTTTGGAGATCGGGGCACTCCGACTTCCGGTGCCCTTCTTTTTGACAATTAAAGCACGTGATTGTATTAGTAGACGGTTTTGGACAATCACGAGAGTACTGACCCTTTTCCCCACAATTGAAACATGTGACCATGTGACCACTAGAAGCACCCCTCTTCACGCTACCGACACTTTCGGTTGCTCCCTTACTCTTCTTGTTCAAAAAACTAGAAGCTTCAAACTTTCTTTTACTTGGCGCATAACTAACCGGACTCGGAGCTTGCGCTTCAAACCCCTTCGCCACCGCCAAAAGCTTAGCAAAAGTCTCAACATGACCAATACTAATTTTACCCTTCAAATCGTCTCTAAGGGTCGCATGAAAGTCTTCCATTAACAATTGATCATTCCCCACATACTCGGGGAAAAAACGCGCTTTGGCGAGAAAATTGGTTTTGAGAGTGTTTAGGTCCAAAGACCCTTGACGCATGTTCCTTAACTCGTTGCGCAATTTGGAAAGATCCGCTTGCGTACGATATTCGAGGAAAAACTCCTTTTTGAACTCCGCCCAAGACAACCCCACAAAGGCCGCGTCACCCACCATATCAATTTTACCATCGAGCCAATCTTTAGCATGGCCCCTCAATAAACTAGTAGCAAGCCTAGTCTTTTTCTCGGGTGGGCACTCGGTCGTGCGAAAGCAACCTTCAACATCGGAGATCCAAGCCGCACTTTTCATGGGGTCGGGATCCCCGTGAAAGTGAGGAGACTTAGTCGCCAAGAAGTTCTTATAGCTAAACTCCAACTCGCCCCCATTTTGAGGTCTAGGAAACCTTTTTTCAACTTCTTCTTTGACGGCATTGGTCATTCGTTCTTGAATCATATCGACAATTTGTTCCGAAACTGACTCTTCGAATATTTGTTTAACCCTTCGTGAGAAAACCGAAACATAGTTTTCTAAAGCAGTCTCAATCTTGGTAGTCATCTCATCTTCCTCCACATGAGAGGGACCACCATTGCCATTCGTATCCGTTCCGTTTCTCGTCTTCATTCTAAAGATTAAAAATGGATTAGACATCACCAACAATTTAATACGCATATATACCTATGCATATGACCGCACACACACCACATCTAGCTCGATACTTGTCGCACATCCTTGCTTGACTTGACTTGCAACCATAATAGTGGTCGCGACTCACTATTACGCTCACATGCCGTGCCATGCTCAAACGTATCACAACCATCTTGCTCGATGTTCAAAACAATAACGCATGATTAGTATGTCATAACATAAGCATAGTTAGTCCACCTATGCACCAAAGAACTAATCAAAATCCGCACCGACCCGTAGTCCTACAAGTCCCGCATACAATTCAACAACACAAAAGTCTAAGTCTAGGCGCCTATCTCAAGTCACCTAAATCCCTTAGACCATGCTCTGATACCACTTGTAACAACCCAACCAGTTAGCCAACCAAAACTGCAAAATAAAAAAAAATTGAAGCAGGCATGCCCAGGCTGGGTGCGCGGCGCGCACCCCTACCTGTGCGCGGCGCGCACAGGGCCTGGCAGCCCGCTGTCCAAATTGTTCCGTTTTCGTAAAAAGATCTAACCCTTCCCATCATTTTTAGACGAAATACTTTTCACATCATATTAGTATAAGTAAAACAAGCACGAATCAATGATAAAACGAGTTTTACATTGCGGGGCCCACATACGCCCAAAATACCATTAAGTACGAAATACGAGTTTCGACCACAAAAAGTTTAATTGCCAAACGTCACTTCCAAAAAGCTACCCAAATCTTTTGGGCGAACTTCCAAAAAGTTAAAACCCCCGAGAGCCACTAATCCAAGCGAATACCTTTGCCCTTATCCAAGCCGGATCCTAAAAAGGTAAACAACGAGAGGGTAAGCTAACGCTTAGTGAATGCAATAATTATACACATACATATATAACCTACTTACTTGCAATCACATACACAATTACCTCATACATGCTAGCAATTTAAATGACATACCAACGCAAGGTATAACGCTAAATCTCCAAGACCACGAGCTAGCACAAACAATAGCATATATAACTCGAATAATATAAAGTGCCACGCTACAAATACATAACCATGGTTAACCAATAGTTCAAAGGAATGGTACTTCGAATTTCCCATCGGTGTTCCCAACAACCGTTAGCGTACAACGAATTATAACACTAACCCCGGAGTGGTATCGATCTCCCGAACTTTAAACCCACCCGTCACGTGTAATGTGGTATCGAACGCCCGAACTTTAAACCCACGCTACACGCCCACACACATACATGACATGGCATCGAACGCCCGAACTTAAATCCATATCATATATTGACCCGATGTGGTATCGACCGCCCGAACTTAAACCCACATCGAATCTCGTACAAGTAAATATGTTATATACACACATGTATAATCATTCCACTCACCTTGTCGACTTGGCGAGGTTTCCAACAATAACTTGTACCTTCAAAGCGAGTCACCTAACATAATTGATTCTCAATTAATTCACATAATAAGTTGGACTTTCCACCAACTAGCCTCACTAGTGCATTTATGACCCATTTGCACTAGATTCACACATTAAAGGTCAAGACTCCCAACTAATCACTAAATGCTAGTGATTAAGGTTCTAAGACTTCCATCAACACATAACTAGGGTGTTTTCATACTCAATTTATCCCGCTAGGTCAAACCCACCCATTTGACCCATTTCAAGTCAACCATAAACCTTAGAACCAATTTTACTAACAACACAAGTGAGCTAGTGAATAACTAACCATTTTAGACTCAATAACACCAATTATTACTTTGAAACCCTAGGTTAGTCATTCTTGAGTCCTCATGACTCAATCTTACCCAAAACCCCCAAAATCACCAACAAAAGGTTTTATGTTCAACACTAACCCAAGTTCTAACCATTAAACAAATTAAATTAAGGAAATCAAAATTAGAACTTACCACCACAACCAAAACGTAGCTATTGAGGAGATGAACAACTTTATAACTTGAGCTAAGATCCGAAACTAGCTCCTTCTTCCTTTACTTGAGCTTTCTCTCACTCAAATTTGGGTTTCTCTCACTAGAATTAAAGTAGAAAGAAAATGGTGGTTTAAAGTGGAGTTATGACTCCCAACCCACTGATCTGGTGGCCTTAACTTGTCCCCTAAGTGAAATTACCACAATGCCCTTCCAAAATATCAAATTAAAAGGCAGAACCCGACTACAGTAGGAGTGCGCCGCGCGCACCCCTAAGTGTGCGCTAAGCGCACTTAGGCCTGATCAGAATCCGACTTCTGTTTAATTCCAGAATTATTCCCAAGCTTTATGTACTATATTTACACTTATACACAATAGATATTAGGGTGTTACAATTAAGTGTAGAACCATAACTAGAAAGTTTAGGTTCTTGTATGTTCTTGTATGAACAAGATCATATGAAGAACAAACTAGAGAGTTTGATTCTTAATAACTAGTAAGTAACAACTACAACAACAAGTAAGTAAACCACAACAAGGAACAAGTAATTTAAACAAGTAAGAATGATGATGATGAGTGCTTTATGTTTCGGTTTTTAAGAAAAGAAAGAAGAAGAAAAAGCTCAAGCTACTTACAAAGTAGAGAGCAAATGAGAGAAAATGAGAAGTTGCAAGTAAGTGTGTGTGAGAAGAATGAAGTAATACTAGAAAATAAGTATCACAAAAATTGAAACAAAACTCCTCTTTACCCTCCCCTTGGCCGACGGTTTGTGTAACAAAAGAGGGAGGAAAAAATCCACTAGTTATTTGCATGTATTGGTGAAGATGCTAGCTAAAAATGGTAATAAAGCAAGTTGGCATGGGAAAGATGTGTAAATGAGCATGTAACTAGCCTTTCCTTTACTTAATCAATCTAGTTTCATCTAAGTATAATACTTGCATAATAAGATGGGCTAATTAATCCATTAAGGATGTAGGGTGGGCCTCTAAGTCCATTAATCATGAGTCCTAGTCCAAGTAATCAACAATTAAATAAAAAGCCCAAGTAATTAACAAGTAACCTTATTTAATTAAAAATGATTAATAAAAATTAATCGTGAATGCAAATAATATTCTAAATATTATTCGTGAAAAGTTCGTGTGTCACAAAGACGAGTCGGGACAAGTAAAGTTAATCACGGTGACAAGTAAATGTAATAAAATACATTCATTAACACGCAAGCATTAATAATAATTATTATTAATTAAAAGTTGGAAAATTCCGGGTTGTTACATTACCCACCTGTTAAAGAAAATTTCGTCCCGAAATTTTAAGCTGAGGTAGATGGAGGAGTCGGGAAAAGGTGAGGATACTTCTGCATCATTTGATCCTCTCGTTCCCAAGTAAACTCAGGTCCTCGTTTGGCATTCCATCGAACTCACGGTCCATAATCTCGACAGGTTCTTCCACTAAGTGGAGTTTGTCGTCAATTGTAAGTTCCTCCAAAGGTATGACATGTTCTGGTTCAGCAAGACACTTCTTCAAATTTGATACATGAAAAGTAGGATGAACTGAGCTCAATTGAGTTGGAAGATCCAGACGGTAAGCAACGGGTCCAACACGCTCCAAGATTCCGAAAGGACCAATGTATTGCGGGTTTAACTTTTCGCGCTTTCCAAAACGAATCACACCTTTCCAAGGTGCAACCTTCAACATTACCCGGTCGCCCACGTTGAATTCAAAGTCTTTACGTTTAAGGTCAGGATAACTCTTTTGACGGTCACGGGCCGTCTTAAGTCTCACTTGAATTTGGGCAATCTTCTCCGTTGTTTCATGAACTACCTCGGGTACGGTGATTTGCTTTTCGCCTACTTCAGCCCAACAAATAGGAGATCGGCACTTGCGGCCATACAACGCTTCAAAAGGTGCGGCATTAATACTCGAATGATAACTGTTGTTGTAAGAGAATTCAGCTAGCGGCAAATGCCTTTCCCAGGCCTTTTCGAAATCAATGACATACGCACGCAACATGTCCTCCAAAGTCTGAATCGTGCGTTCAATTTGTCCGTCAGTCTGTGGGTGATAAGCAGTACTCATGTCGAGACGAGTTCCCAAGGCTTCTTGCAAAGAACACCAAAATCTAGAAGCAAAACGGGGATCGCGATCTGAGATGATCGATAAAGGTACACCATGACGAGATACAACCTCTTTGATGTATAGTTGAACGAGTCTCTCCATCGTATCCGTTTCCTTCATAGCTAGGAAGTGCGCAGATTTGGTAAGACGGTCAACGATAACCCAGATGGTATCGTATCCACCCACCGTCTTTGGTAGCTTAGTAATGAAATCCATTGTTATCATTTCCCACTTCCATTATGAGATTTCCGGTTGTTGAAGTAATCCAGAGGGCCTCTGATGCTCGGCCTTTACTTTTGAGCAAGTCAAACATTTCCCAACATAAGTTGCAACATCCTTCTTAAGATTCGGCCACCAGTACTGTTCCTTAAGATCGTGGTACATTTTGCCCGCTCCGGGATGAATCGAATATCTTGACTTGTGGGCTTCATCTAGTATAAGGTTCCGTAGATCTCCATAAATAGGTACCCAAATCCTTCCGGTAAAATATCGAAGTCCAGTCTCCTTAACCTCGAATCGAGAGACGAGAATGTTCAAATGTTCATGAGATATATTCTCCTCCTTGAGAGCCTCATCTTGGGCTACTCGGATCTGGCTGTTGAGATTTGAATGAATGGTGATGTTCAGTGCCCGAACACGAAGAGGTGCCATCCTCTCCTTCCTGCTCAAAGCGTCAGCTATAACATTGGCCTTGCTAGGATGATAACGAAGTTCACAATCATAGTCATTCAGTGTCTCGATCCATCGACGCTGTCTCATATTGAGTTGCTTCTGATCAAAGATGTGTTGGAGGCTTTTATGATCGGTGAAAATAGTGCTCTTTGTTCCATAAAGATAGTGTCTCCACAGTTTTAATGCGAAGACAACGGCTCCAAGCTCGAGATCGCGCGTAGTGTAATTTCGCTCGTGAATCGTCAGTTGGCGAGAGGCGTAAGCGATAACCTTTGTGCGTTACATCAGTACACAACCAAAACCACTCTTCGAAGCATCGCAATAAACGACGAAATCTTCACTGCCTTCAGGAAGTGATAAGATAGGTGCGGTGGTTAACTTCTTCTTCAAGGTTTGAAATGCAGATTCCTGTTCGGGTTTTCAAATGAACTTCTTCCCTTTGTGAGTCAGCGCGGTCAAAGGACGCGCAATCAGAGAGAAACCTTCGATAAATCTTTGGTAGTAACCGGCGAGACCTAAAAATTGGCGGATATGAGTCGGAGTAGTGGGGGTCTCCCACTTGCTGATAGTTTCAATCTTGGCGGGATCAACTTTGATACCCTGGTCGCTCACAACATGACCTAGAAATTGGACTTCCTTCAACCAAAACTCACACTTGGAGAATTTTGCATAAATTTGCTCTTGTCTCAAGAGTTCAAGCACTAGACGAAGATGTTGTTCATGTTCTTCTTCGCTTTTGGAGTAGATGAGGATATCATCTATGAAGACGATAACGAACTTATCCAGGTATGGCTTGCAGACACGATTCATGAGGTCCATAAATACGACAGGTGCGTTGGTTAGACCGAATGGCATCACGAGAAACTCATAATGACCATAACGAGCTCTGAACGCAGTCTTCATCACATCACTTTCCTTTACCCTCAACTGGTGATAACCGGATCGCAAATCGATCTTAGAGTAAACGCTTGATCCTTGTAGCTGATCGAAAAGATCGTCAATTCGGGGGAGAGGATACCGATTCTTGATCGTCAATTTGTTGAGTTCACGGTAGTCGATACACATGCGGAATGATCCGTCCTTCTTCTTCACAAATAGAACAGGTGCGCCCCATGGTGAGAAACTTGGTTGGATAAATCCACGGTCTAGCAGTTCTTGTAATTGGCTCTGCAACTCTTGTATTTCTGAAGGTGCGAGTCGATAAGGTGCGCGAGCTACAGGTGCAGCTCCTGGCACTAAATCAATCTGAAACTCCACTGCTCTCGGTGGCGGTAATCCAGGCAATTCTTCGGGAAAGACATCAGAAAACTCGTTCACAATTCGTACGTCATCCACTCTCTTCACCTCAGTTTCTAACGTTTTTACATGTGCCAAAACAGCAAGACGTCCTTTCTTCATGATCTTTTGCGCTTTCATGCAACTAATGAGATTCAGTTTCGAACTACATCTCTCTCCGTAAATAATCAATGGCTCACCGTCTCCGTGTGGTATGCGAAGAGCTTTATCTCCACAGATAATGTCGACCCTTATCTTGGTCAACCAGTCCATACCGACAATAACATCAAAGCTTCCCAACTTAATGGGTATCAAGTCAATCTCGAAATCCACACCAACTATATTGATAATAGCTCCTCGTCTAATTTGGTCAACTTTTTCAAGTTTCCCATTGGCTACCTCTACAAGCATACTCTCCTTTAAAGGAACTAACGACTAATTTATCTTATCGCAAAAGTGTCTACATACATAACTTCTATCGGCACCAGTATCAAATAAGACAGAAGCTAATAGATTATTGATAGTGAATATACCTGTGATCAAGTCGGGGTTCGCACGGGCATCCCTTGCGTTTACATTGAATGCTCTTCCACGCGGTGGTCCGCCGTCCTTTCGCTTGTTGGGACACTCATTTCTGAAGTGGCCCGTCTCTCCGCATTCATAACACTTTCTCGGCCCATTGGGGTTCGGCTTCCCAGTCATGGTGGTGATCTTGCAGTCTCTGCCAATATATCCGGTCTTCTTGCACTTTTCACAAACAACGTTACAGTACCCGGTATGGTGCTTGTAGCACCTCTTGCACTGTGGTAGAGTACCCTTGTAGTTGGGGTTTGAGCCAGTGTTCGGGTTGGGGTTCCCACCGTTGTTGTCGCTTCGCCGGGTTTTGATCATAGGCTCTACCCTTGTTGTTATCCCACTTACGCTTATCACTACTACCCGCTTCGGATTTTGCCTTTTCTGGTTCATCAATGATGATTTGGTTCATTAAGGTATGCGCCATGCGCATAGCTTCCGGGACATTGGGTGGCTTAGACGAGGTGACATTTCCCTTAATGGACTTAGGAAGTCCCCACAAATACCTTTCCATACGTTTAAACTCCGGGGTAACCATGTTAGGACACATCAGGGCTAGTTCTAGATACCTACGGTTGTAACCATTGAGGTTGTTTCCCACAACCTTCAACTGCATAAACTCAATCTCCATTTTCTGGGTCTCAGTCCTAGGGCAATATTCCTCAATCATGGCCCCTTTGAATTCCTCCCATGGGGTAGCATACGCCTCATCAATACCCTTTGCTTGAGCCAATGTGTTCCACCAAGTTAGTGCGCCGTCTGACAGCGTACATGAAGTATACTTGGTTTTGTTCGCCTCTGAGCAGTTACTAACTCAAAAGACAGATTCTAATTTCTCAAACCACCTAGTGAGACCAACCGACCCCTCAGTTCCACTAAAGTTGTGGGGCTTGCAGCTTTGAAACTCTTTGTATGTGCACCCATTACGAATGGACTGGATAACCGGTGGCGGTGGAGCTTGGGGGTTCATTTCCGCTAGAGCTGCGGTGACTCGTTCATTGATCATTTCCTCGATTTGGGCTGCTGTGGGTGTGGATCGTCCGTTGGCCATTGATGTTCTAAACAAAAATTTTGACTCAAGTCAAAATCCAGTAATCAAATAGTAATAATACAGTATATGATAACCAACATGGAATCAACACATCACATATTTATTAAGTAAAGCAAATAGATTCAGATACCATAAAGTCATCACACAGTAACGTAAATAGAACACTGTGCAAAAATTAAACAACACAAAGTTCCATTCATTAATAATAAGTTGCATACATCTGCATAGGTTCATACAATACATAAGTGAAACATAAAACTACAAATGAGATTACATAATGAAATCTACTACAAAAGTCCTACGGTGACGGTGGGTGTAGGATGTCCAATACGTGGGACATCTGGTCCTCGAGCTCAGTTACCCGAGCACGGAGGATCTCCACCTCCCTCATCAGTTCCTCGACAGAGGGAGATGGTGGGGCAGGCGGTGCAGTCGGTACGGGTGGTGCTGGTGGAGTTGGTGGTGCAGACGGTCCGGCTCTAGAAGTAGAGGCTGCAAAGCGGTAAGGCTTACGCACAAAAGGATCAGCAGGGTACGGTACAAGCCGCTTTCGGGCGGTAACCCTACGACGCCGACCATGAGCGTCAACGAATGGTCGACCTCCATTAATCCCTGGAATGACGGTACCATCGAAATGGTACCGCTTCTTCGGCGGGGTGGAGGGTGGCTGTACAGGTGCATCATCAGGGTCCTCATCTGAATCCTCGTCACTAGAGTCGTCAGAGGATGAGTCGTCGGATGAAGAATCTGCGGATGATGGCTCGTCTAGATCGGCTGGGGGTAGCTGCACGGGTGGCTCTCCTCGAGCGGCCATCATCTGTCGGTATCTGCCGGGTCCGATCGGCACGAGACGTCCATCAGGAAAGCGTCGGCACCAATGGTTATGCTCATTACGGACCTGACCTTCCCCAAGTTCCGCGGGAATCACAGCACCACCGGGATAGTGCTGTGGCTCCGGAGGTCCTGGGCAAGTGGAGCTGGAATCTCCGGTGGGTCCACGCGTCCGTCTGAGGTAACCACTGGGTCGGGCGTATGTCTACTGGCTCCAGAGGATGAAGCGCCTGAGTCACTGGAAGGTGTCGATGACGACATCTGAGAATCGGCAACAATGGTTGGTGAGGTGGCTGATGAGTCTGTGTCGCTGTCCAAAATGATGACAAGTGGAATATCCGACATCTGAACAAGGAAAAATAATTTTTTCCATGTCAGTAAGTCATAAAGCAAGCACGTATTAGGCAAAGTAACTATGACAGTCTATATCATGTATAGCGGTAAGTAGCATGGCAATAACGACAATTATCATGCAATCAAAAGCAGGTAATAGCATACAGTAGTGAAATCATGTAGTAGCATACGGCATATAGCAGTAAAAGTAAGTAGCAGCATGCAGCAAGTTCCGCAGAAATAAGTAAACTAGCAAGTTGTAGATTAGTCCTATTAGTGAATCCTACTCGGGTCGGTCCAGACTCACTAACGCAACCTAATTCCTTACAACCAATGCTCTGATACCAAATGTGATGCCCCGTACAAAACCATCGTGTACGAATCATCAACAACAGGATCATTTCAAGGTCAAATACTATATGCGGTTTCAAAAGAAGTTTGCATTCATGAATAAAGGTGATGTCTTAACCAACATCAAATATCTTACAACAAAAGTATGCTTCAATGAAAAGAAGCAAATAGTAATAGTACGTGACCCAATGGTCGTTACAAATCATTGTTTCAAAAGATAACATAGTTTGAATGCAATAAAAATGTTTCATGCGGTGACATCTCTAGTAAGCACAGCGGAAGTCTACAAGGCATGACTAGTACAGCAGAAGCAAGCAAACCTTAAGCACCTGAGAAAAACATGCTTGAAAACGTCAACACAGAGGTTGGTGAGCTATAGTTTAAGTATAACAGTAATGTAAGGTAGGCCACGAGATTTCAGTGCTTCAACAGCGTTTCAAAACAGTATGAAAGTATATGTTTAACCGTGGGCACTTGGTAACTAACTTAACATTTATCACCCCCTAAAAGTACACTTGGCGAGTGCGTATGTTTACGAAGTATTAAACACCCGTTAAATGCTAGCGCTACTAGCCCGAGTGGGGATGTCAAACCCTATGGATCCATATCTAAGATTCGCGTTCACCGGTTCAAAGACCAATGACTAAATGTTACTGAGCTAAGGGGAAAGTTTATGTCGTTGTATAACCCACACATATATAAAGTTTAAGTACTCGTGCCTAGTATGTAAAACGTAAAATGCGCATGTATTCTCAGTTCCAAAAATAGTTAAAGTAAAAAGGGATGCTATAACTCACAGTGGAAAAGTAGTAGTAAAGTTGACTCGGGAAAAGTAAGCAAGTATGTAGGTCCGAAAAGTCCTCAACCTAAGTCAAAAGTTACTAAGTCAGTAAATCGTCCCATTAGGTTTATAAGTATGTAAATTAGGTCTTAAGTATCATCATCATTCATCATTAAATCAAAAAGTGCAAAGTAAGTTTCGTTCATGAAAATTTGGTTTATAAGCGTGCAAGAAGCAAATTTGGTTTTGTTGTCCTCCGAACAGTTGCTAACTTGGAATACTGATTCAAGTTTCTCGAACCATCTGGTGAGACCAACCGGTCCCTCAGTGCCGCTGAAGTTATGTGGTTTACAGCTCTGGAATTCCTTGTAAGTACACCCATTTCGAACGGGTTGAATAACCGGTGGTGGTGGCGGTGGCAGTGGAGCTTGGGGTTGCATTTCCGCAATGGCTGCGGCTACACGTTCTTGGATCATCTCTTCAGTTTGAGCAGCAGTAGGTGTGGATCGACCGTTAGCCATGGTGTTCTATACAAACATTTTGGCTCAAGTCAAAATTCAGCATTCAATATATGATAATATAGTGTATAACAACCAACATGTAAACAGCACAACACATGTTAATTAAGTAACGCAAGTTGATACAAGTACCGCGAAACACCATACAGTAACGTAAATAGAACACTTGTGCAAAAAGTAACATCACAAAGTTTCCATTCATTAATAATAAGTTTCATACATCATGATAGATTCGTACAATACATAAGTGAAATATGAAACTACAACTAGATTACATCATGAAATCTAATACAAAAGGTCCTACGGTGAAGGTGGGTGTAGGATGTCTAAAACCTGAGCTGTGATGACCCGGAAATTTCTGACCAAATTTAAACTTTATCTTTAAATGATTTAATGTTTTCGACACGATAAGCAAAGTCTGTAAAGTTGAATCTCAAATTTTTTGAACTATTCAATTACCTTTCGATTGTTCTCAACGATTCGCGAACAATTATAGGTAAATAGATACATATATATACCATAACTTGAAAATGTAACAAAGTGTTGAGTATATGATACTGTGCATTAAACTTATTGGTTTGATTATCTGATTGATATATTTAGATACAGAGTTAAAAGATTATGCCAAACGATTGAATTAAAAGATAATTATTGAGTCCCTTAAGGATTATGATATTATTACGGGTCTCTGTTGTAAGGTCCACGTTGATTTGGGAAATCATTCATTCTTAACGGTATTCGGAATAAATGGTAAAGTGTTTGTTTAAATAATGTAATTTTGACACATACAATAATAAGGAATATCAACTATTGGAATTAGATATATGAATAACTTGCGATATGTATTTTAAAACGTGTTTATTAATATCGAAAATATATATTTAACAATACGATAAAATATAATATTAACTTGGTCATAAAAACAAATTGTTATTATATATATATATTAACAAATAGCGAGACGATGATTTATAGAAGTAAATGATCAAAATACTCGAAAGTTTAAGATATACTTTGAGTGGTATAGTTTAGGGATAATTTAAGGCTATATTTTGACAAAGGTACGTGACACGAAATGTAAAATACAAGTTTTCTCAGCGTACGAAAGGACATTTGAAAAACCGGAACCGGGACATAAGTTGAATGATGACGTACGACTTATCGGAACAAAAATTACAAGTCAACTATGCATGTGAATTTAATATAATATATAATTAATTATATAAATTAAATATATTATATATATTATATAAAATTATGTTGACAAACAAAAAGTTAAAAGTTTGTGAGCTGGATCAGAGGGCCATGCTATCGCAAGGCCTTGAAGCACAAATCCCATGCGATCGCATGGGGTGCTTTTTCAGAAAAGGTACTATAAATTCAATTGTTTTGCTCGAACAATCACACACAGTTACACATATATAGATATATACTCCGTAATATTTATATTATTTATATTATTATTATTATTATTATTATAATTATTATTATTAAAGATTAATATTAATATTAATCTTATTATTATCAGTAGTATTAATATTATTTTTATTAGTATTATACATAAAATACTACGAAGAGGTCATGTTCAAGCGATTTCAAAAATGATTTTCGAGTGAATTAAAGCTAAGGAAATTATGGGTTATTGCCAAGGAGGTTATGGGTAATGTTCGGGGGTATAATTGTGAATCAAACTTAGTGTTTATCATCTCCGTTACGTCTACGTATTTTCTACAATATTGAATCTCAATATTAATACGTAAGCATTTATATTTTATATTTTATATTTTATAAATTAATAGTGTATACATACTAGTGCTCAAGTGTATATATTTATACATGCTTGATGCTAAATTTTGTCGTTAAACAGTTTATAATAAATCACGAATTAAATACATATATTAAGGGTAAAAGGTATATGATATACATGTTTTCGGAAAGCTGGCGAAAAATCAATAACTTTTCATTTAGATATCGAATAGTTTCGAGGAACGAATCAAAAGATATGGTCAACTGAATTATAATTGACATTAATTGGAATTGCTTTTTGAATCTGCAGTTAATACTTAAACAACTTGTTTACGAGATTGATAAAATGGATTTTTGAATATTACCAACCGAGTAAATGAATCCTTATATAAGGTACGTCTCGTTTGTTGAACTATTGTCAAAATTGACTTTTTGAAACAACTTTGAATAACTTTTGTATGTCAATTTCGAGCATTAGGATTGTGATACACTATGACCTGACCTAGCTTGATAGACATTTATTGACCAACATATGTTCTCTAGGTTGAGATCTACGATTATTTGATATACCGAGTTTCGGTCACATTACGATGAACAACTTTATGTGCTGCTAAGGTGAGTTTCATATGATCCCTTTTACCCTTTACATTTTTGGGCTGAGAATACATGCAAATGCTTTATTAACTGATTTACAATATTTATATGCGTGAGTTTCATTTGCTCCCTTTTTAAATGATTTTGCAATATATATTTTTGGGCTGAGAATACATGCACTTTATTTTAAAAATAATGGACACAAGTACATACTAAATTCTATACTGAGTTTGAACCGAAAATCCCTTAGCTTTGTTAACTAGTAACTGCCGGTTATAAGAACTGGTGGGCGCGAGTAGTAGTATATGGATCCATAGGGCTTGATATCCCCGTTCGAGCTAGAGCACTAGCCTTTTAACGGACGTATGCTATTTGAGAAGCGTACACGTTGGTTTGCGTGTATTATTAAGATGATTATACAAAGGGTATAAATTATATATACGTTAAGTTTAGTTACCAGGGTGCTCAAATTTGTAGAATATTTTAATAAACGTTTCTGGATGAAACAACTGAAATCTTGTGATCCATCTTTATATACAGATTATGCGAAACATACAAACTATGAACTCACCAACCTTTGTGTTGACACTTGTTAGCATGTTTATTCTCAGGTTCCCTAGAAGTCTTCCGCTGTTTGCTTATATGATAGACAAGCTATGTGCATGGAGTCTTATATGGCATATTTTTCAAGAAAACGTTGCATTCACCAATTCATCATCATGTACCTTATTTTGACTGCATTGTCAAGGGAAGTACTATTGTAAACTATTATATACGGTGATTATCTATATGTAGAAATCATCAGATGTCGAAAACCTTTGATTTAAATATTCATTTATGGTGTGCCTTTTCAAAAGAATGCAATGTTTACAAAACGTATCATATAGAGGTCAAATACCTAGCAATAAAATCAATGAATGACGTGTTCGTCCATATGGATTTAGAGCGATCGTCACAGTTGGTATCAGAGCGTTGGTCGTAGCGAATCAGGTCTTGCATTAATGTGTCTAACTGATAGATGTTAGGATGCATTCGTAAGTCTGGACTTCGACTGTGTCTGCATGTCATAAGTTTTACTTATCATTTATTGTTGGAAATTACCTGCTTATCATTTCTAGTCAAAGACACGTTTTACTGCATTGATTGCATAAATAGTATATAGACAAAATTCGTATCTTAGTGTATCTGCTAATTTATATCTCAGCGTATATGTTACTGTAAACTTTACCTGACAGCTTTCGAAAAGTTCCTCCGTAATTTACGGACCCCTTGTATTATATATAGGTATTCTATGTAATTAGAATATCATCCGATATCCAAAAATCAATTTATATCAAAAATCCTTTATCCAAACCGTGTGAGATGAATTCCGCATCTAGTTCGAATTCCTCAGATGCTGACAGCTATTCCGATATGGATTTTCACTCAAACTCCGAAGGTAGTGTAACTGGAATGGATCAACCAATTAGCCATCATCTATTCTGGATGGATTGGGGATGGGTTCGTAGCCTCCTCAATCATTGGAGACAGGAAGAAGGTGATCCCTTCCATCCCAAATTTCCCTCTTGGCGAAGAACCTGAAGCACTTACCGGCGAACCTGTTCGTAATACCATTTTCTCTCTCATTTCCAGAGTTTCTCGTCACGATTATATACTACATCGAATTTTAGATCTTATTTATCCGCTCGTCGGAACCGATCATCCCGGTATAATAGAAGAAGTCAACGAGCTTCGCGCTCGGGTAGTGACTTTGGAGAATATAGTGCGAAGGTTACAAACACCAGCAGCAGCACCAGCAGCATAACCAGTATCACCATCATCAACACCAACAGGATCATTACCACCACCAACAACCACATCCGCATCACACGCCTCAACATCACAAACTGTACCTCGGATATCAACATCATACGCACTATAGATACCAAGGAGTATCAACAACAAAAAACGATGAAGTATGGATTCATAACTTCATTGGAGAAACATTCTGTGGTGATTATGTAATCTCTAAAGTCATAGAGATTATCTATTCTAGCCTTAACCATAAATCAGATAGAGTAGAAACCCTGATCGGAATGGTGTATGATTTACAAGCTAAACTTGTTATACCACAACGTCAACAACACTGTCAGCCTCACCAGCACAGTCAGCGCTGTCAACATCGTCAGAATCAGCAGCACCTCTAACATCATAAGCTCCGTCAGTTCAACAAAGCACCTTGGAAAATCATTACGAGTCAATAACGCGTATATTGTATCAACGAGTTATGAAATATTAACTCATTCCTTCTGAAGAATTTATATGTATATCTTATATATATAAAATTTTAAAACTATAAAAAATCTTTCTGTACTAAGCTATTATGTATGGAACTTAACTACTCAGTTAATTCATAGTAATAATATGCTATGATGTACATTCTTTGTTAGCAACTTAATCATCGTTAACTACAATCTTTGTTTCAAATTCAATGAATTTCATTTCATAATAAATCAAGTGTATTATTCAATAACATGTCTGATTTTACACTTTCATCTTCGGTACCCTCGAAACTTTCTAGACAACATTATTCGTACCTTGAAAAGTTAGCGAGAGTACTATGAGCACCAACATCCTTCACCAAGGAATAAGAATAAATAATGAAGTATTGATTTCATTAATACTCCGCAAGATTATGTAATCTTTAATATTTTAGAGATTATTCATTTCTAAGTCAAGCCAAAAATCAAATAAGCTTAATATGATATTAACTCATTAAATCCAAATTACATCCGAAGAAAATATACATACAGATATTTTCATAAAGACTGTAATGAAAATTCTTTTGTACAAAATATTAATTGTGAAATCTTTAACGGGTAGGTAATACTCGGAAAATATATAAGTTCACAATTATTATGTTACATTGTACATTCTTCAATTTTGATTCAAAAAAATCATTAACTATACTCACTATCTTCACAACGATATACAATCGTTTTCATACAAGTTCAATTACATATTCTGATATTGACGAATCAGAATCCAAGTCATAACTCTGAACCAGTAACATCATTCTTAGATCTCTACATCTTTCAAAGCTATACTTTGACTTCAAAACTGTGCAAGATCCTTTAGCGTTGTTAATATTGAAAATAATCTTGCCATCCTTTTCAAAGTATCCAGTTTTATCACACTTTCAACTACTCAACTTTGATTTTTCAGATTAGCCTTATTGTAACCTTGACATATACGTTCTTGTTACTGGGGAACCTTTCATGTTCCACCACATTAGCAGTAAATTTACCAACAATTTCATTTATCCTTGACCTTCAAAAAAATCCTTATACTCATTGAAACCCTATCATTTACTCATCCACATCTAGTAACAATAATGGTCATACGAATTATCGCGAATTAGCAATCAGTATTTTGAAATCTTGCAGCACGTCTACGCCAACATTTATATGAGTACATATAACGTCTACCTCCTGGACTTACATACTTCGAATGTGAAGATTCTGAAAAACACCCTAAACTGCGAACTAGTTCTCGAAATGCTGATGAAGCAGCAAAAACTGTAAACGACTTTAACAGTCAAAAGTTTGATGATAAAGAATGGTATGGTGGTAAAGCTGAGAAAAAGAGAAGGTTTGGAACTGAAATACGGATTGAGTAAAGAATGAAAGAGGTTGTAGATAAATCACAAAGACTGAACCTGCCTTCAAAGAATCCAAATGATTCAGTGTCTGCTGAAATCCTTAGAACTGAACCTGCCTTCAAAGAATCCAAATGATTCAGTGTCTGCTGAAATCCTTAGAAAATACCTTACTCCTTACTCTAAAACCTTTACGGACAATGTTCTTCATCATCATCATTATCTTAAATATTCTAAGATATCATCATATCTTTCATTATAAATATCCTCAATATTTTTGAGGATAATTTCGTGACTATATGAAATTATTCATTCCTTCACGCTATCTGTGTTACATCATAACAGAGACTGTGTTAGTTTCTAAATTCTGAAAAATTCGAATTTAAAATATGAATGTTTTGAAGTAGTGTTGGGAACTGAAGCATGAATTAGTATAATATAATGACACTTGATCAACGTGATTATATTACAGTAAGTCATGCTGAGTTTCTAATGAAACGTGATAAAGGTTCACAGATCACACCCTCATCATGAACCATGTTACATAACTCTTTCATTCTATATAATCTCTAAATATATCAAGAAAATATACTTCTTGATGATTCGGTCTTTTCCAGATATTCTGGTAATTTGACAAATCAAGATCGTGCCATTACAATTTATTTCTTAGAACATTAATTATGTTCATCCGAAATTCATACCTACAAATTCTGGACCATTATCCGCTTGACATAAGGTCGGGAAGAGAAATTGAAAGCATGGAGCTCTGAAATAAAAAGGAGAATATAAGCCCGATAACAACTCCGAAATTTACAAACCGTGTATATCAATGCGTATAGCAATATAAAGACACGGGAGAATGAAAAACACTATAACCCCAAGATAATGGTAAAAGAAAGCAACTTCCTCTGGTGGTAGATGAAAAAGAAGAATGACAGATATAAAAGTTAGGAGTATATCAAGAATCAGAACTGGATGAAGCATTTCACAATCTTTTGGAAGTATGAAATGAGGAAGAAGATGTAGGAGTGGTGAAAATAATGAAACAGAAGAGGTCAATTTATAGCGAAATAACAGATAGAGCAATCAAGACAGATGACCGCATATAATTAAAGAAGATCTTAATCTCCTTAATTCCCGAAGAATCAAATCTTATTTAGATTATGAAGACTTTCTATTCCTTAAATTCCGGAAATCAATCGTAACTACGTCAAAAGTTAAGACGAATCTCTATTCTTTCATTTCACTCTTTTACGATAACTTCTCTCATACGCTTCGAGAAATCGGATTGTTTTATCCATATTATTCAACGGTGATAAAATTCTATTTATCAACTCATATTCGTCATGAAAACATTTTTATTGTTAGCCATGACGACCTCACTTAAATTTCGGGACGAAATTTCTTTAACGGGTAGGTACTGTGATGACCCGGAAATTTCTGACCAAATTTAAACTTTATCTTTAAATGATTTAATGTTTTCGACATGATAAGCAAAGTCTGTAAAGTTGAATCTCAAATTTTTTGAACTATTCAATTACCTTTCGATTGTTCTCAACGATTCGCGAACAATTATAGGTAAATAGATACATATATATACCATAACTTGAAAACGTAACAAAGTGTTGAGTATATGATACTGTGCATTAAACTTATTGGTTTGATTATCTGATTAATATATTTAGATACAGAGTTAAAAGATTATGCCAAACGATTGAATTAAAAGATAATTATTGAGTCCCTTAAGGATTATGATATTATTACGGGTCTCTGTTGTAAGGTCCACGTTGATTTGGGAAATCATTCATTCTTAACGGTATTCGGAATAAATGGTAAAGTGTTTGTTTAAATAACGTAATTTTGACACATACAATAATAAGGAATATCAACTATTGAAATTAGATATATGAATAACTTGCGATATGTATTTTAAAACGTGTTTATTAATATCGAAAATATATATTTAACAATACGATAAAATATAATATTAACTTGGTCATAAAAACAAATTGTTATTATATATATATATATTAACAAATAGCGAGACGATGATTTATAGAAGTAAATGATCAAAATACTCGAAAGTTTAAGATATACTTTGAGTGGTATAGTTTAGGGATAATTTAAGGCTATATTTTGACAAAGGTACGTGACACGAAATGTAAAATACAAGTTTTCTCAGCGTACGAAAGGACATTTGAAAAACCAGAACCGGGACATAAGTTGAATGATGACGTACGACTTATCGGAACAAAAATTACAAGTCAATTATGCATGTGAATTTAATATAATATATAATTAATTATATAAATTAAATATATTATATATATTATATAAAATTATGTTGACAAACAAAAAGTTAAAAGTTTGTGAGCTGGATCAGAGGGCCATGCTATCGCATGGCCTTGAAGCACAAATCCCATGCGATCGCATGGGGTGCTTTTTCAGAAAAGGTACTATAAATTCAATTGTTTTGCTCGAACAATCACACACAGTTACACATATATAGATATATACTCAGTAATATTTATATTATTTATATTATTATTATTATTATTATTATTATTATAATTATTATAATTATTATTATTAAAGATTAATATTAATATTAATCTTATTATTAGCAGTAGTATTAATATTATTTTTATTAGTATTATACATAAAATACTACGACGAGGTCATGTTCAAACGATTTCAAAAATGATTTTCGAGTGAATTAAAGCTAAGGAAATTATGGGTTATTATCAAGGAGGTTATGGGTAATGTTCGGGGGTATAATTGTGAATCAAACTTAGTGTTTATCATCTCCGTTACGTCTACGTATTTTCTACAATATTGAATCTCAATATTAATACGTAAGCATTTATATTTTATATTTTATAAATTAATAGTGTATACATACTAGTGCTCGAGTGTATATATTTATACATGCTTGTATGCTAAATTTTGTCGTTAAACAGTTTATAATAAATCACGAATTAAATACATATATTACGGGTAAAATATAGTGATCCGAACTTTTCCATGTTTATATATATTAATTGAGATTGATATTTACATGATTAAATGTTTCCAACATGTTAAGCAATCAAACTTGTTAAGACTTGATTAATTGAAATATGTTTCATATAGACAATTGACCACCCAAGTTGACCGGTGATTCACGAACGTTAGAACTTGTAAAAACTATATGATGACATATATATATATATATATATATATATATATATATATATATATATATATATATATATATATATATATATATATATATATAGTTAACATGATACTATGATAAGTAAACATATCATTAAGTATATTAACAATGAACTACATATGTAAAAACAAGACTACTAACTTAATGATTTTTAAACGAGACATATATGTAACGATTATCGTTGTAAAGACATTTAATGTATATATATCATATTAAGAGATATTCATACATGATAATATCATGATAATATAATAATTTAAAATCTCAATTGATATTATAAACATTGGGTTAACAACATTTAACAAGATCGTTAACCTAAAGGTTTCAAAACAACACTTACATGTAACGACTAACGATGACTTAACGACTCAGTTAAAATGTATATACATGTAGTGTTTTAATATGTATTTATACACTTTTGAAAGACTTCAATACACTTATCAAAATACTTCTACTTAGCAAAAATGCTTACAATTACATCCTCGTTCAGTTTCATCAACAATTCTACTCGTATGCACCAGTATTCGTACTCGTACAATACACAGCTTTTAGATGTATGTACTATTGGTATATACACTCCAATGATCAGCTCTTAGCAGCCCATGTGAGTCACCTAACACATGTGGGAACCATCATTTGGCAACTAGCATGAAATATCTCATAAAATTACAAAAATATGAGTAATCATTCATGACTTATTTACATGAAAACAAAATTACATATCCTTTATATCTAATCCATACACCAACGACCAAAAACACCTACAAACACTTTAATTCTTCAATTTTCTTCATCTAATTGATCTCTCTCAAGTTCTATCTTCAAGTTCTAAGTGTTCTTCATATATTCTACAAGTTCTAGTTACATAAAATCAAGAATACTTTCAAGTTTGCTAGCTCACTTCCAATCTTGTAAGGTGATCATCCAACCTCAAGAAATCTTTGTTTCTTACAGTAGGTTATCATTCTAATACAGGGTAATAATCATATTCAAACTTTGGTTCAATTTCTATAACTATAACAATCTTATTTCAAGTGATGATCTTACTTGAACTTGTTTTCGTGTCATGATTCTGCTTCAAGAACTTCGAGCCATCCAAGGATCCGTTGAAGCTAGATCCATTTTTCTCTTTTCCAGTAGGTTTATCCAAGGAACTTAAGGTAGTAATGATGTTCATAACATCATTCGATTCATACATATAAAGCTATCTTATTCGAAGGTTTAAACTTGTAATCACTAGAACATAGTTTAGTTAATTCTAAACTTGTTCGCAAACAAAAGTTAATCCTTCTAACTTGACTTATAAAATCAACTAAACACATGTTCTATATCTATATGATATGCTAACTTAATGATTTAAAACCTGGAAACACGAAAAACACCGTAAAACCGGATTTACGCCGTCGTAGTAACACCGCGGGCTGTTTTGGGTTAGTTAACTAAAAACTATGATAAACTTTGATTTAAAAGTTGTTATTCTGAGAAAATGATTTTTATTATGAACATGACACTATATCCAAAAATTATGGTTAAACTCAAAGTGGAAGTATGTTTTCTAAAATGGTCATCTAGACGTCGTTCTTTCGACTGAAATGACTACCTTTACAAAAACGACTTATAACTTATTTTTTCGACTATAAACCTATACTTTTTCTGTTTAGATTCATAAAATAGAGTTCAATATGAAACCATAGCAATTTGATTCACTCAAAACGGATTTAAAATGAAGAAGTTATGGGTAAAACAAGATTGGATAATTTTTCTCATTTTAGCTACGTGAAAATTGGTAACAAATCTATTCCAACCATAACTTAATCAACTTGTATTGTATATTATGTAATCTTGAGATATCATAGACACGTATACAATGTTTCGACCTATCATGTCGACACATCTATATATATTTCGGAACAACCATAGACACTCTATATGTGAATGTTGGAGTTAGCTATACAGGGTTGAGGTTGATTCCAAAATATATATAGTTTGAGTTGTGATCAATACTGAGATACGTATACACTGGGTCGTGGATTGATTCAAGATAATATTTATCGATTTATTTCTGTACATCTAACTGTGGACAACTAGTTGTAGGTTACTAACGAGTACAGCTGACTTAATAAACTTAAAACATCAAAATATATTAAAAGTGTTGTAAATATATTTTGAACATACTTTGATATATATGTATATATTGTTATAGGTTCGTGAATCAACCAGTGGCCAAGTCTTACTTCCCGACGAAGTAAAAATCTGTGAAAGTGAGTTATAGTCCCACTTTTAAAATCTAATATTTTTGGGATGAGAATACATGCAGGTTTTATAAATGATTTACAAAATAGACACAAGTACGTGAAACTACATTCTATGGTTGAATTATCGAAATTGAATATGCCCCTTTTTACAGAGTAATCTAAGAATTAGGGAACAGACACCCTAATTGACGCGAATCCTAAAGATAGATCTATTGGGCCTAACAAACCCCATCCAAAGTACCGGATGCTTTAGTACTTCCAAATTTATATCATATCCGAAGGGTGTCCCGGAATGATGGGGATATTCTTATATATGCATCTTGTTAATGTCGGTTACCAGGTGTTCACCATATGAATGATTTTTATCTCTATGTATGGGATGTGTATTGAAATATGAAATCTTGTGGTCTATTATTATGATTTGATATATATAGATTAAACCTATAACTCACCAACATTTTTGTTGACGTTTTAAGCATGTTTATTCTCAGGTGATTATTAAGAACTTCCGCTGTCACATACTTAAATAAGGACGAGATTTGGAGTCCATGCTTGTATGATATTGTGTAAAAACTGCATTCAAGAAACTTATTTTGTTGTAACATATTTGTATTGTAAACCATTATGTAATGGTCGTGTGTAAACAGGATATTTTAGATTATCATTATTTGATAATCTACGTAAAGCTTTTTAAACCTTTATTGATGAAATAAAGGTTATGGTTTGTTTTAAAATGAATGCAGTCTTTGAAAAACGTCTCATATAGAGGTCAAAATCTCGCAACAAAATCAATTAATATGGAACGTTTTTAATCAATAAGAACGGGACATTTCAGTTGGTATCCGAGCGTTGGTCTTAGAGAACCAGAATTTTACATTAGTGTGTCTTATCGAGTTTGTTAAGATGCATTAGTGAGTCTGGACTTCGACCGTGTTTACTTGAAAAAATGATTGCTTAACAAATTTTGTTGGAAACTATATATTTTTAACATGTGAATATTATGTGATATATTAATCTCTTAACGTGTTTGATATTATGTGATAGATGTCTACCTCTAGAACAAGTCCCATTGACTCACCTAATAATAATGAAGAGTCAAATGTAAATTGGAATGATTCGTAGACTGATTCACAAGTTCCCGAAGAGGAACCGGAAGAAGAGTCGGAACCGGAAGAAGAATCGGAACCGGAAGAAGAATCGGAACCGGATGAAGAAATAGAACCGGTGGGGGAAATAATAAAACGGTTAAGTAAAAGAAAATCCTCAACCAACCGACCAAGGTTAATTATGGTCAATGGTGTTTCCGCCAAGGAAGCAAAATATTGGGAGGATTACCAATTCTCCGATGAATCGGATTCCGACGAGAATTCCGATGATGTTATAGAAATTACCCCAACTGAATTTAAAAAGGCAAAAGAAAATAATAAGGGAAAGGGCATAAAAATAGAGAAATCTAATTCCAATCCCGATGAACTTTATATGTATGGTCAACCCCCGAAGTCCTTAAGTTGTAACAATGACCCGGGAACCTCTAAACCACCAGGTTTTTCTAAACCGTTGTGGAAAACGACAGCTCGTATTAGGGGAACATCATATATCTCTAGAAACTTGGCAAAACGAACCAAAACCGAAGAAGAAGAAACAAACGAGTCGGAATAAGATAGTTGTATTCGTGTGGTGTAATATATGTAATATAGTGTGCTTATGCTTTATGATATATGTAAAAATTGCTTGTATTAATAAGTATTTTTTTATGAATCTAACTCTTGTCTATTTTACAGTATAAAAACACAAAATGGATAGACAACTCAATATTTTAAGAGACCTACCCGGAGACATGATTGATGAAATCTTGTCTAGAGTCGGTCAGAATTCTTTGGCACAACTATTTAAGGCGAGATCAGTTTGTAAGACATTCGAAGAACGTTCCAAGAATGCCTTGGTTTATAAAAGGCTTTCGTTCGAAAGATGGGGGATATCACATTGGAAAATCCATAAGTTACGATGTGTTTACTTTGACGCATATATTGCGGGGAACCCAAATGCTATTTTACGCAATGGGTTAAGAAATTATTTTGACTCAATATATCCGAATATTGGACTTCGTGATTTAGAAAAAGCGGCTAACATGCAACATAAAGAAGCATGTTATGCTTACGGATTAGTAATGTTCGCTTCTCACCAAAGTGAGAACAAGAACATCGGGCTACAACTATTAAACAAAACGTTCCCACAAGTGACGGAGTCGGTAATTGGGGTAAGAAATGAGGTTTTTAGATTGTTACGGGACTGTTGGACATTACGTAACCCTCGTCCCTTTGATGACGTTACAACACGTTGTCTTATCAACGGCCATAACGGTTATGTTCCACAAGACCAAGGATGGGAAGTAATCCTAGTAAAACCAGAATGCATGACTTGTTTCTGGACGTATGAATTACGTGTCTTTATTGCCTTTGCTGAACGACTTGTGTACTAGCTAGAATTATCTTCACAACCATCTTGTATCAAATTTATTGTGTGCTATATTTCATGCTATATGTAAAATAAGCGGCATTGTAAGTTTGTAAAATATTGTGTAAAAGTTTGAACGCGAAATATTATTATAATCAGTTTTTCATATAGAATTGTAGTAGTTGAATTGTATATTAGCTACTAAGTATGAACTTAACGGGTAGGTACTACCCGAATTTAAACTTATAAAACGCTAATATGAAGAAAAAGCTTTTATAAATGAGTTCATATTATGCTACGAAATACTATTAACTACTCTTAATATTCTGTATGATTAACTTGTTCCATTTGACTATTTTGAAGGAAATGGCACCGACTACTCGACACACCGTGAATATGAATGAAGAGGAATTCCGTACTTTTCTAGCTTCAAACATAGCCGCACTACAGGCTGCGCTACATACCAACAATAACCTTGGATCTAGCAGTACAGGAAATCGTGTAGGATGCACCTACAAAGAATTCACTGCCTGCAAACCTTTGGAATTTGATGGAACCGAAGGACCGATCGGATTGAAACGGTGGACCGAGAAGGTCGAATCGGTGTTTGCCATAAGTAAGTGTACTGAAGAGGACAAAGTGAAGTACGCTACGTATACCTTCACAGGTTCTGCGTTAACATGGTGGAATACCTATCTAGAGCAAGTGGGACAAGACGATGCGTACGCACTACCGTGGTCAGCATTCAAGCACTTGATGAACGAGAAATACCGTCCCAGAACCGAGGTCAATAAGCTCAATACAGAACTTAGAGGGTTACGAACCCAAGGATTTGATATTACCACGTACGAAAGACGATTCACAGAATTGTGCCTATTGTGTCCGGGAGCATTCGAAGATGAGGAAGAGAAGATCGACGCGTTTGTGAAAGGATTACCGGAAAGAATCCAAGAAGATATAAGTTCACACGAGCCCGCCTCCATACAACAGGCATGTAGAATGGCTCACAAACTAGTGAACCAGATTGAAGAAAGAATTAAAGAACAGACTGCTGAAGAGGCCAATGTGAAGCAAATCAAAAGAAAGTGGGAGGAAAACGGTGATAAGAATCACCAATACAATAACAACAGCAATTACAACAATAATCGCAACAATTATCCCAACAATCGCAACATCAATCGCAACTACAACAAACGGCCCAACAACAACAACAACAACAGCAACTACAATAATCATCCCAACAACAATAATAACCGCAACAACAACAATCAGAAGCAGCTATGCCAAAGGTGTGAAAAGTATCACTCGGGGTTCTGCACCAAATTTTGCAACAAGTGTAAAAGAAATGGTCATAGCGCGGCGAAGTGTGAGGTCTACGGACCAGGGGTTAATAGAACGAAAGGAACAAATGGTGTCGGAACGAGTAATGGCGGAGCAAGTAGTGTCGGAGCAAGTTATGCCAATGTAGTTTGTTATAAATGTGGAAAACCGGGCCACATTATTAGAAATTGCCCGAACCAGGAGAACACGAATGGACAAGGCCGCGGAAGAGT
This sequence comes from Rutidosis leptorrhynchoides, assembly GCF_046630445.1. NCBI lineage: Eukaryota > Viridiplantae > Streptophyta > Magnoliopsida > Asterales > Asteraceae > Rutidosis > Rutidosis leptorrhynchoides. Next base: position 629,277,382 of record NC_092335.1, read on the forward strand.
TTTCAATATTAATGCGGCCGAGGCACAGGAAGACCCGGAGCTTGTTACGAGTACGTTTCTTATTGACAATAAATCTGCTTACGTTTTATTTGATTCGGGTGCGGATAGAAGCTATACGAGTAGAGATTTTTGTACTAAATTAAGTTGTCCATTGACGCCTTTAGATAGTAAATTTTTACTCGAATTAGCAAATGGTAAATTAATTTCAGCAGATAATATATGTCGGAATCGAGAAATTAAACTGGTTAGCGAAACATTTAAGATTGATTTGATACCAGTAGAGTTAGGGAGTTTTGATGTGATAATCGGTATGGACTGGTTGAAAGAAGTGAAAGCAGAGATCGTTTGTTACAAAAATGCAATTCGCATTATACGAGAAAAAGGAAAACCCTTAATGGTGTACGGAGAAAAGGGCAACACGAAGCTACATCTTATTAGTAATTTGAAGGCACAAAAACTAATAAGAAAAGGTTGCTATGCTGTTCTAGTACACGTCGAGAAAGTACAAACTGAAGAAAAGAGCATCAATGATGTTCCCATTGCAAAAGAATTTCCCGATGTATTTCCGAAAGAATTACCGGGATTACCCCCACATCGATCCGTTGAATTTCAAATAGATCTTGTACCAGGAGCTGCACCAATAGCTCGTGCTCCTTACAGACTCGCACCCAGCGAGATGAAAGAACTGCAAAGCCAATTACAAGAACTTTTAGAGCGTGATTTCATTCGACCAAGCACATCACCGTGGGGAGCTCCTGTTTTGTTTGTCAAGAAGAAAGATGGTACATTCAGGTTGTGTATCGACTACCGAGAGTTGAACAAACTTACCATCAAGAACCGCTACCCACTACCGAGAATCGACGACTTATTTGATCAACTACAAGGCTCGTCTGTTTATTCAAAGATTGACTTACATTCCGGGTATCATCAAATGCGGGTGAAAGAAGATGATATTCCAAAGACTGCTTTCAGAACACGTTACGATCATTACGAGTTTATGGCCATGCCGTTTGGTTTAACTAATGCACCAGCTGTGTTCATGGACCTTATGAACCGAGTGTGTGGACCATACCTTGACAAGTTTGTCATTGTTTTCATTGATGACATACTTATTTACTCAAAGAATGACCAAGAACACGGTGAACATTTAAGAAAGGTGTTAGAAGTATTGAGGAAGGAAGAATTGTACGTTAAGTTTTCAAAGTGTGCATTTTGGTTGGAAGAAGTTCAATTCCTCGGTCACATAGTGAACAAAGAAGGTATTAAGGTGGATCCGGCAAAGATAGAAACTGTTGAAAAGTGGGAAACCCCGAAAACTCCGAAACACATACGCCAGTTTTTAGGACTAGCTGGTTACTACAGAAGGTTCATCCAAGACTTTTCCAGAATAGCAAAACCCTTGACTGCATTAACGCATAAAGGGAAGAAATTTGAATGGAATGATGAACAAGAGAAAGCGTTTCAGTTATTGAAGAAAAAGCTAACTACGGCACGTATATTGTCATTGCCTGAAGGGAATGATGATTTTGTGATTTATTGTGACGCATCAAAGCAAGGTCTCGGTTATGTATTAATGCAACGAACGAAGGTGATTGCTTATGCGTCTAGACAATTGAAGATTCACGAACAAAATTATACGACGCATGATTTGGAATTAGGCGCGGTTGTTTTTGCATTAAAGACTTGGAGGCACTACTTATATGGGGTCAAAAGTATTATATATACCGACCACAAAAGTCTTCAACACATATTTAATCAGAAACAACTGAATATGAGGCAGCGTAGGTGGATTGAATTATTGAATGATTACGACTTTGAGATTCGTTACCACCCGGGAAAGGCAAATGTGGTAGCCGATGCCTTGAGCAGGAAGGACAGAGAACCCATTCGAGTAAAATCTATGAATATAATGATTCATAATAACCTTACTACTCAAATAAAGGAGGCGCAACAAGGAGTTTTAAAAGTGGGAAATTTAAAGGATGAAATACCCAAAGGATCGGAGAAGCATCTTAATATTCGGGAAGACGGAACCCGGTATAGGGCTGAAAGGATTTGGGTACCAAAATTTGGAGATATGAGAGAAATGGTACTTAGAGAAGCTCATAAAACCAGATACTCAATACATCCTGGAACGGGGAAGATGTACAAGGATCTCAAGAAACATTTTTGGTGGTCGGGTATGAAAGCCGATGTTGCTAAATATGTAGGAAAATGTTTGACGTGTTCTAAGGTCAAAGCTGAACATCAGAAACCATCGGGTCTACTACAACAACCTGAAATCCCGGAATGGAAATGGGAAAACATTACCATGGATTTCATTACTAAATTGCCAAGGACTGCAAGTGGTTATGATACTATTTGGGTAATAGTTGATCGTCTCACCAAGTCAGCACACTTCCTGCCAATAAGAGAAGATGACAAGATGGAGAAGTTAGCACGACTGTATTTAAAGGAAGTCGTCTCCAGACATGGAATACCAATCTCTATTATCTCTGATAGGGATGGCAGATTTATTTCAAGATTCTGGCAGACATTACAGCAAGCATTGGGAACTCGTCTAGACATGAGTACTGCCTATCATCCACAAACTGATGGGCAGAGTGAAAGGACGATACAAACGCTTGAAGACATGCTACGAGCTTGTGTTATTGATTTCGGAAACAGTTGAGATCGACATCTACCGTTAGTAGAATTTTCCTACAACAACAGCTACCATTCAAGCATTGAGATGGCGCCGTTTGAAGCACTTTATGGTAGAAAGTGCAGGTCTCCAATTTGTTGGAGTGAAGTGGGGGATAGACAGATTACGGGTCCGGAGATTATACAAGAAACTACCGAGAAGATCATCCAAATTCAACAACGGTTGAAAACCGCCCAAAGTCGACAAAAGAGCTACGCTGACATTAAAAGAAAAGATATAGAATTTGAAATTGGAGAGATGGTCATGCTTAAAGTTGCACCTTGGAAAGGCGTTGTTCGATTTGGTAAACGAGGGAAATTAAATCCAAGGTATATTGGACCATTCAAGATTATTGATCGTGTCGGACCAGTAGCTTACCGACTTGAGTTACCTCAACAACTCGCGGCTGTACATAACACTTTCCACGTCTCGAATTTGAAGAAATGTTTTGCTAAAGAAGATCTCACTATTCCGTTAGATGAAATCCAAATCAACGAAAAACTTCAATTCATCGAAGAACCCGTCGAAATAATGGATCGTGAGGTTAAAAGACTTAAGCAAAACAAGATACCAATTGTTAAGGTTCGATGGAATGCTCGTAGAGGACCCGAGTTTACATGGGAGCGTGAAGATCAGATGAAGAAGAAATACCCGCATCTATTTCCAGAAGATTCGTCAACACCTTCAACAGCTTAAAATTTCGGGACGAAATTTATTTAACGGGTAGGTATTGTATTGACCCGAACATTTCCATGTTTATATATATTAATTGAGATTGATATTTACATGATTAAATGTTTCCAACATGTTAAGCAATCAAAGTTGTTAAGACTTGATTAATTGAAATATGTTTCATATAGACAATTGACCACCCAAGTTGACCGGTGATTCACGAACGTTAAAACTTGTAAAAACTATATGATGACATATATATGGATATATATATATAGTTAACATGATACTATGATAAGTAAACATATCATTAAGTATATTAACAATGAACTACATATGTAAAAACAAGACTACTAACTTAATGATTTTTAAACGAGACATATATGTAACGATTATCGTTGTAAAGACATTTAATGTATATATATCATATTAAGAGATATTCATACATGATAATATCATGATAATATAATAATTTAAAATCTCATTTGATATTATAAACATTGGGTTAACAACATTTAACAAGATCGTTAACCTAAAGGTTTCAAAACAACACTTACATGTAACGACTAACGATGACTTAACGACTCAGTTAAAATGTATATACATGTAGTGTTTTAATATGTATTTATACACTTTTGAAAGACTTCAATACACTTATCAAAATACTTCTACTTAACAAAAATGCTTACAATTACATCCTCGTTCAGTTTCATCAACAATTCTACTCGTATGCACCCGTATTCGTACTCGTACAATACACAGCTTTTAGATGTATGTACTATTGGTATATACACTCCAATGATCAGCTCTTAGCAGCTCATGTGAGTCACCTAACACATGTGGGAACCATCATTTGGCAACTAGCATGAAATATCTCATAAAATTACAAAAATATGAGTAATCATTCATGACTTATTTACATGAAAACAAAATTACATATCCTTTATATCTAATCCATACACCAACGACCAAAAACACCTACAAACTCTTTCATTCTTCAATTTTCTTCATCTAATTGACCTCTCTCAAGTTCTATCTTCAAGTTCTAAGTGTTCTTCATATATTCTACAAGTTCTAGTTACATAAAATCAAGAATACTTTCAAGTTTGCTAGCTCACTTTCAATCTTGTAAGGTGATCATCCAACCTCAAGAAATCTTTGTTTCTTACAGTAGGTTATCATTCTAATACAAGGTAATAATCATATTCAAACTTTGGTTCAATTTCTATAACTATAACAATCTTATTTCAAGTGATGATCTTACTTGAACTTGTTTTCGTGTCATGATTCTGCTTCAAGAACTTCGAGCCATCCAAGGATCCGTTGAAGCTAGATCCATTTTTCTCTTTTCCAGTAGGTTTATCCAAGGAACTTAAGATAGTAATGATGTTCATAACATCATTCGATTCATACATATAAAGCTATCTTATTCGAAGGTTTAAACTTGTAATCACTAGAACATAGTTTAGTTAATTCTAAACTTGTTCGCAAACAAAAGTTAATCCTTCTAACTTGACTTTTAAAATCAACTAAACACATGTTCTATATCTATATGATATGCTAACTTAATGATTTAAAACCTGGAAACACGAAAAACACCGTAAAACCGGATTTACGCCGTCGTAGTAACACCGCGGGCTGTTTTGGGTTAGTTAATTAAAAACTATGATAAACTTTAATTTAAAAGTTGTTATTCTGAGAAAATGATTTTTATTATGAACATGAAACTATATCCAAAAATTATGGTTAAACTCAAAGTGGAAGTATGTTTTCTAAAATGGTCATCTAGACGTCGTTCTTTCGACTGAAATGACTACCTTTACAAAAACGACTTGTAACTTATTTTTCCGACTATAAACCTATACTTTTTCTGTTTATATTCATAAAATAGAGTTCAATATGAAACCATAGCAATTTGATTCACTCAAAACGGATTTAAAATGAAGAAGTTATGGGTAAAACAAGATTGGATAATTTTTCTCATTTTAGCTACGTGAAAATTGGTAACAAATCTATTCCAACCATAACTTAATCAACTTGTATTGTATATTATGTAATCTTGAGATACCATAGACACGTATACAATGTTTTGACCTATCATGTCGACACATCTATATATATTTCGGAACAACCATAGACACTCTATATGTGAATGTTGGAGTTAGCTATACAGGGTTGAGGTTGATTCCAAAATATATATAGTTTGAGTTGTGATCAATACTGAGATACGTATACACTGGGTCGTGGATTGATTCAAGATAATATTTATCGATTTATTTCTGTACATCTAACTATGGACAACTAGTTGTAGGTTACTAACGAGGACAGCTGACTTAATAAACTTAAAACATCAAAATATATTAAAAGTGTTGTAAATATATTTTGAACATAATTTGATATATATGTATATATTGTTATAGGTTCGTGAATCAACCAGTGGCCAAGTCTTACTTCCCGACGAAGTAAAAATCTGTGAAAGTGAGTTATAGTCCCACTTTTAAAATCTAATATTTTTGGGATAAGAATACATGCAGGTTTTATAAATGATTTACAAAATAGACACAAGTACGTGAAACTACATTCTATGGTTGAATTATCGAAATCGAATATGCCCCTTTTTATTAAGTCTGGTAATCTAAGAATTAAGGAACAGACACTCTAATTGACGCGAATCCTAAAGATAGATCTATTGGGCCTAACAAACCCCATCCAAAGTACCGGATGCTTTAGTACTTCGAAATTTATATCATATCCGAAGGGTGTCCCGGAATGATGGGGATATTCTTATATATGCATCTTGTTAATGTCGGTTACCAGGTGTTCACCATATGAATGATTTTTATCTCTATGTATGGGATGTGTATTGAAATATGAAATCTTGTGGTCTATTATTATGATTTGATATATATAGGTTAAACCTATAACTCACCAACATTTTTGTTGACGTTTTAAGCATGTTTATTCTCAGGTGATTATTAAGAGCTTCCGCTGTCGCATACTTAAATAAGGACGAGATTTGGAGTCCATGCTTGTATAATATTGTGTAAAAACTGCATTCAAGAAACTTATTTTGTTGTAACATATTTGTATTGTAAACCATTATGTAATGGTCGTGTGTAAACAGGATATTTTAGATTATCATTATTTGATAATCTACGTAAAGCTTTTTAAAACCATTATCTATGAAATAAAGGTTATGGTTTGTTTTAAAAATGAATGCAGTCTTTGAAAAATGTCTCATATAGAGGTCAAAACCTCGCAACGAAATCAATTAATATGGAACGTTTTTAATCAATAAGAACGGGACATTTCAGAGGGCGGCTGAATAGGTATATCAGCAGGGTCCTCATCATCACTGGAGTCGTCTGAGGAAGAGTCATCTGATGAAGAATCGGCGGATGATGAGTCATCCGAATCATGTGGTGGTGGCACTGGTGGCTGAACTGGCAGTCCGTGGGCGGCCATCATCTGTCTGTATCTGCCTGGCGGAATCGGCACTAAACGTCCATTAGGAGTGAGTCGGCACGGCATGCGCATATGGTTACGGAATGGCCCTTCCCCGAACTCCGCGGGAATCACAACACCGCCGATGCGGGGCTGTGGCTCCGAGGATCCGGGAGCAGACGGAGCTGGAATCTCCGTAGGGTCCACGTGTCCGTCAATAGTAGCCACTGGTGCAGGCGGCTGGCTGCTAGTCCCGGAAGATGAAGCGCCGGGGTCACTGGTGCGTATCGGGATCGGTGTGTCGGCAGCAGCAGCAGGTGGGGTGGCTGACGAGTCTAAACTGCCCAAAACGATATCAGGTGGAACATCCGACATCTGAACAAGGAAAAAATAAATTTTCCATGTCAGTAAGTCATAAAGCAAGCACGTATTAGTCCAACAGCTTAAATCATGCATAACAATAAGTAGCATGGCAATAATAACGAATCGTACAGAAGTAGCATGCAATCGAAAGCAAGTGATATTATACAGTAGTGAAATCATGTAGTAGCATACGGCATATAGCAGTAAAAGTAAGCAGCAGCATGCAGTAAGTTCAGCAGAAACACGTAAACTAGCAAGTTGTAGATTAGTCCTATTAGTGAATCCTACTCGGATCGGTCTTAGACTTACTAATGCAACCTAATTCCCTACAACCAATGCTCTGATACCAAATGTGATGTTCCGTACAAAACCATCGTGTACGAATCATCAACAACATGATCATTACAAGGTTAAGTACTATATGCTGTAATAAAAGAAGTTGCATTCATGATAAAAAGATGACGTCATAATCGACGTCAATTGTTTTCACCAACAGTATGCTTCTACGAATAGCAAGCACGAATAAATGTATGTGACCCTTAGGTCGTTACAAAACATAGTTTCAAATGTATTAAAGTTTGAATGCAAGATAAACAGTTCATGCGGTGATAACACTAGAGCAGCGGGTGTCTACGGCAAGACTAGCACGACAGCGGAAGCAAATAACCTTAAGCACCTGAGAAAAACATGCTTAAAAACGTCAACACAAAGGTTGGTGAGCTATAGTTTAAGTATAACAGTATGTAAGGTAGGCCACGAGATTTCAGTGCTACAAAGAGCGTTTCAAAACAGTATGATAAAGTATATGTTAACCGTGGGCACTTGGTAACTAACTTAACGTTTATACCCCCTGAAAGTACACTTGACAAGTGCGTATGTATACGAAGTATTAAACACTCGTTAAATGCTAGCGCGACTAGCCCGAGTGGGGATGTCAAACCCAATGGATCCATATCTAAGATTCGCGTTCACGGTTCAAAAACCAATGATTAAACGTTACCGAGCTAAAGGGAATGTTTATGCCGTTGTATAACCCACACATATATAAGTTTAAGTACTCGTGCCTAGTATGTAAAACATAAAATCCGCATGTATTCTCAGTTCCCAAAATAAGTTAAAGTAAAAAGGGAATGCTATAACTCACAATGATAAAGTAGCGGTAAAGTATGACTCGGAAAGTAAGCAAGTAATGAAGGTTGTCCAAACGGGTCCTCAACCTAAGTCAAATAGTACTAAGTCAGTAAATGAAAGGACTCGTCCTAATCCACCTGGACGAAGTCATCAACATTTGGTCCCATTGCGATGATCAGCTCCAAGTAATGTCCTTATATTGAGCAAATGCACAGCGGAAGACTTAATTCGTACCTGAGAATAAACATGCTTTAAAGTGTCAACCAAAAGGTTGGTGAGTTCATAGGTTTATCATAACAATCATTTCAATATGTTAATAGACCACAAGATTTCATAATCATAAACATAATACACTCGCAAGTGTATGTAAAGCATTCTAAGTGGTTGAGCACTTGGTAACCATACTTAACATTTAATCAACGTCGCATATTCCCTTTATTGTGAAATCTCACTACACCGTACCAAGTGTAGTCACCAAAACGAAGTACTGTGCAACCGTTGAATACTGGTCGTCCAGTCCGGTTGGAGTTGTCAGGCCCGATAGATCTATCAACAGGATTCGCGTTTACAATACCCATGTAAATAGTAGTTACCAAGCTACAGGGAAATATGCCAGTGGTACAACTCAACGTAGAATATATTTTTAAGTACTTGTGTCTATTTTGTAAACATTTATAAAAGCAGCGCATGTATTCTCAGCCCAAAAATATATATTGCAAAAGCAATTAAAAAGGGAGCAAATGAAACTCACTTTTGCCTTGAAGGTATTTAATTCAACTTGGTCTTCGATAGATATCACGAACCTAACCATATATATTATATATCAACATATTTTCTTTTTAAGTAATCGTTACATATATATATACTTTTAATACTTTTAATATTTTCTTAGTCCGTAGTTACCAGTCCGATGTTAGTGGTCCACAATTAGTTGCTTAAATAAAATAAATAAAGACCCCATCGTATTCGTATTGATCAGAATTAATCTCGACCTATGGTACCATGTTGTCAAATGACATGTTGCGTATATAAAGTACCGTGTTGTCAAATGACGTGTTGCGTACAATCATGAGGTCTTATGATTAATCTTCTCGTGTTGTTTACGGGTGGCCCTGAAATATATAAAATCAAATCATAAGTAATTATATATAAAATATCATATTAATTAGAAAAGATATGATTAATTTACTTTTTCTCCAAATATTTTCGTAGCTAAACTAGCTTCGGATACCCAATCTTGTTTTAGTCGTAGTTTCTTCATTACAACTCCGTTTTTGTTGGTTCAACTTGCCACTTCCTATGATCGAGTCAAATTTTAAGAATATGAACTGAAAAATCATAGGTTATAATCAAAATCATAGGTTATAGGTCAAACTTTGGTGAAACTTATGAAATTGATCATTTTCCATCATAAAAACAACATTTAATGATCATTTTTCTAAAAATACTTGCACTTTGAGTTAAACCATGAAATTTTTATGTGTTAACATACTCACAAGAAATATCATTTTTCCAGAACATGAACTTCCAATTCAAAGTTCAAGATGGTTTTTAATTCTCCAACCCAAAACAGCCCCCGGTTGCACTCCGACGACGTAGATTCAGTTTTTAAGATGTTCTTTGTAAAACCAAGTTATATCTTGTTAGGTTAGCATATCATTATGATATATTACAGGTCTTGAAGTGTTTTAAAAGTCAAGTTAGAAGGATCTATTTAGTTTGCGAACAAGTTTAAAATCATTCAAACTATGTTCTTGTTGTTAAAATTTTATACCACAAAATAAGATAGCTATATGAATATGAATTGAATAAGATTATGAACAAGGTTACTACCTCAAGTTACTTGGACAAAGTTACTGCAAAAGATAAGAAGTAATCTTGGAATCAAAGAGTGGTGGAGTTAGATCAAAAGGTTGGAAGTAAACTTCTTCAAATGGGTGGTTATTTTGATATGTTCTTGAAACAGTTTTCTTATGGTATTTAAGGCTTGTAATTGAAGCTAAATGATGGGGAAAATGCTTGGAGATGATCAAGTATGAAGTTAGGAGTATTTTGAGAGAGAAATGAGGGTGTAGGTATGAGAAAATGGAGTGAAGAAATGATGTTCATTTATAAAAACGTTTTTAGTTTATAAAGAAAGAAAAGGATTCCTAATTTTGTTTTCTTACTAATAATTCATACTACTTGACAAATCCTAGTTACCTCATATCTAGGACAGTAATAATGTTGATTAGGATGTTGATTTGATGTGTATATACCAATAGTAAATATGTATAGAAGCTGGGTATGATACGGGTACATATACCCTAGATATACGTATCGAAATCTTGAGGAAACGGAACGAGAATTCAAATATAGCTATCTTTTGTCAATATACTTATATTGTTTTATGTATTTAAGTCCTTAAAAAGTGATTAAATACATTATATATACGATACATGTATAAGCATTATAGATTATAAGTATATATATCAAAGAATGTTACGTATAGTTATCGTTTTGAAAACTTAAGTTAGTAGTTTCAAAATATACTTATAACTCATTGTCATTAGTACACAATGAGATGTTAAACCATCCTTAGATCATGTTAAATATATATAAATACATATATATACACAAACGTATAATTATCGTATGTTATATAGTTCGTGATATCATCGGTCATATTGGACGGTCAAACGTTGTGTAAAACTCTTTTGAAAAACACAAGTCTCAACAATTTGGATTGCTTATCATGTTGGTATGGTTTAATTTATGTAAATATTAATCTCATAAGTATAATTTGGTCGGAAAATTCCGGGTCATTACAGTACCTACCCGTTAAAGAAATTTCGTCCCCGAAATTTGATAGAGGTTGTTATGGATAACAATAAGAAGGTTTTCATGACAAATATAAGGTGATAATGGAGTTTTATCATCATTGAGTAATGTAGATAAAACGATTCGATTATGCGAAGAATATAAATGAGACTATCGTAAAAGAGTGAGATGAGTAAAATATATTCGTCTTAACCGATGACGTAGTTATGATTGATTTCCGGGATTTTAGGGATTTAAAGAGAATCTTACGTAATAAGATTTGGTTCTTTGGTGATTAAGGAAATCAGGATCTTCTTTGATTATATGCAATAATCTGTTTCGATTGCTCTGTCGGATATTTCACTATAAATGCACCCCTTCGTTTCCTTATTTTCCACAACTCACACCTTCTATTCTTTCTCCCTTGATTCTTACTTTAAAGCATTCATCAATATGCTCCATCCAGTCCTGATTCTTGATATACTCCTAACTTTTATATCTGTCATTCTTCTTTTTCATCTACCACCAGAAGAATCTATTTACTTCTACTATACTCTTGTGTTTATAGTGCTTCTAATTCTCCCGTGTCTCTATATTGCTATCTGCATTGATATGCACGGTTTGTAATTTCGGGGTTATTATCGGAGTTTATATTCTTCATTATTTTTCGGAGCTTCATGCTTTCGTTTTCTCTTCCCGACTTCGAGTCAAGCGAGTAATGGTCCAGAATTCGTAGATATGAAATTCAGAATGAACATAGCTAATGCTCTAAGAAGAAAATGGTAATAGAACGATTTTGATTTGTTAAATTACCAGAATACCCTGGAGAAGACCGAGTCATCCAGAAAAATATTCTCTTGATATGTTTAGAGATTAGATAGAATGTAAGAGTAGTGTAAATGGCACATGATGACGGTACTGTGAATCATCATGCTTCATTAGAAACTGCTCATGACTTACTGTAATATAATGACGTTGATCAAGTGTCATTATATTACACTAATCCATGCTTCAGTTCCCAACACTACTTCAAAACATTCATATTTTAAACTCGAAGGTTTCAGAATTTAGAAACTAACACAGTTTCTTTTATGTTGCAGATATTACGGAGAGATAAATGATCTCAGATAAGAATAGTTGTGAAAATATCGCCAGAAATATGGAGGATATTTATAATAGAACATACGAGAATATCTTAGAATTTCTAATATCAATGGATGATGAAGAAGATTTGTCTGTGAAGGTTTAGAATGAGAAATAAAATATTTGCTAACGATTTCAGCAGGCACAGAATCATTTGGATTCTTTGAAGGAAAACTTATTCTTTGTGATTTGTCCACGGCTTTCTTCATAGTTTCACATAATTCGCTTTTCGGTACTAAATTTTCTATCGAGCGTTCCTAACACTCCTTTCTTTATCATCAAACTTTTAGCCATTAAGATCATCTACAACATGCTGCTTCATCAGCATTTTCAAAGTTAACTGTTCTGGGTCATCGGTTATCAAACTGAGGTAGTTTCAGGAGAATTGTGTTTTTTTAGAATGATTAATCGCTGATGGTAATATTGTGGAATATAAAAGGTTCTCCAGTAACAATAAAGAGTACGCATATATATCGCGGTTATAATAAAATTGTTTCGGATGAAAAGTCGGAGTTGACTTGCTGGAGCTGTGACAAAATTAGCTACTTTGGAAAGGGATTGCAAAACGATCTTCGGTAATAACAATGTCAAAGGAACTAGAACAGATACGTGTCAAATGTTTACTCAGTTTCCGAGGGTTTTTCAGGTGCATAACTATATGCATCAATCTTTTCTTCCGTAGATGAAGTGCGGTTGGTTTATCCTCTCGATTGAGGTGTTTTTAAGAATCATGATAGATTTGAACGCTGATTGTAATCGTCGAGATACAATGAGGATTAAGATGAAATCAAGTGGCAATCTTGAAGAAATGTTTAGTTTCATATGTTATAATCAATATTTTAATTCATTTTAATTGTCCAATGTCATTAGTCCACAGTCGATAGTCCACAGTAACAGTCCAATAATTCATATATAGTTTAATATATAATATACGAATTAATTAATACGTGTCGTGACCCGTATACGTCTCAGACTCGATCACAACTCAAACTATATATATTATTGTAGAATCAACCTCAACCCTGAATAGAGAACTCGATCATTACTGCATATAGAGTGTCTATGGTGATTCCAAATAATATATATAGATGCGTCGATATGATATGTCAAAACATTGTATACGTGTCCTGATATTTAAAGTGCGTAAAATAATTACAGAAATTAAATGAATATAAATAAAAGTGCGATAATTAAATTGCGATAAATAAACTGTGATAAATAAAATGTAATCAGTTAGCTAGGAATAGTTAGCTGGAACAGTTAGCGTGGATTCTTAACAAAATTTTTCATAGTTAATTTGTTTGTTTCTAACAGATTTTATTTTGTCATATGTTTTCTTCATATGCCACTTGTTGGATTCTGGGAAGTCAAAATCCAAATATGAAATTGAATGAAAATGGTTATTCTGCGGTGAACGGATACGTATATCGGTGGTTGTAAGTAGGATAGTAAATGACTGTTGAATCAGCTTCGACGAATGTACAATGTAACTTATTAAGATGAAATCTAATTATTCCTCGGGTATTACCTACCCATTAAAAAAAAATTTCACCATTAATATTTTGTACAAAAGAACTTTTAATTACAATCTTTATGAAAACATATATACATATATATTTTCTTCAGATGAAATCATGAATTTAATGAGTTAATATGATATTAATCTCATTTGCTTTTCGGTTTGAGCTAGAATAAGAAATCTCTAAAACTTTTTGAAACCACATATTCTTCGCAGAATATCAATGAAGTTATGGATCAATACTTCATCGTTCATTATTGTTGGTACTCCTTGGTATCTATGGTGCGTATGATGTTGATGTTTGTGGGACAGATTATGATGTCAAGACGTGTGATGCGGATGTTTTTTGTCAGTGGTGATGATGGTATTGTTGATGTTATTGATGGTGGTGCTGATTATGTTGCTGGTGCTGCTGCTGGTGTTTGCAACCTTCGCACCATGTTCTCCAAAGCCGTCACGCGAGCGCGAAGTTCGTTAACTTCTGCTAGTACACCGGGATGATTGGCGGTTGGAGCGAGCGAATGAACAAGATTTGTAATAAGGGATAGTATATAATCGTGACGAGATACTCTAGAAATGAGAGAGAAAATGGTGTTTCGAATAGGTTCGCCGGTAAGTGGTTCAGGTTCATTGCCAAGAGGGCAATTTAGTGGATGGAATGTATCACCTTCTTCTTGTCTCCAGTGATTTAGTATATTACGAACCCATCCCCAATTCATCCAGAATAGATCATGGGAAATTGGTTGATCCATTCCGGTGACGCTGCTTTCGGAGCCCGAATGGAAATCCATATCGGCATAACTGTCGGAATCTGAAGAATTCGAACTAGATGCGGAATCCATCTTGTATAATGGGGAAAATGAATTTTTGGTATGGAATAGATTATAGGAGTTAGATTTGGTACTCTTCAATACATAATTTACATATGTATATATAATACCAAAATCCCGTAAATTACGGAGAATCTTTGAAAAGGTATCAGTCAAAGTTCGCAATAACAGATATGCTAAGATAAGAATTCGTCTATACACTATCAATGCAGTAAATGCAGTAAAATTTGTCTAGACTTAAAAATGATAAGCAGGTAATTTCCTAAGGATGATAAGCAGATGATTTCCGACTAGAAATGATAAGCAAAACTTTTGACATGTAGACACGGTCGAAGTCCAGACTCATTAATGCATCCTAACAACTACTAGTTAGACACACTAATGCAAGACCTGGTTCGCTATGACCACCGCTCTGATACCAACTGAAAGGACTCGTCCTAATCCACCTGGACGAAGTCATCAACATTTGGTCCCATTGCGATGATCAGCTCCAAGTAATGTCCTTATATTGAGCAAATGCACAGCGGAAGACTTAATTCGTACCTGAGAATAAACATGCTTTAAAGTGTCAACCAAAAGGTTGGTGAGTTCATAGGTTTATCATAACAATCATTTCAATATGTTAATAGACCACAAGATTTCATAATCATAAACATAATATACTCGCAAGTGTATGTAAAGCATTCTAAGTGGTTGAGCACTTGGTAACCATACTTAACATTTAATCAACGTCGCATATTCCCTTTATTGTGAAATCTCACTACACCGTACCAAGTGTAGTCACCAAAACGAAGTACTGTGCAACCGTTGAATACTGGTCGTCCAGTCCGGTTGGGGTTGTCAGGCCCGATAGATCTATCAACAGGATTCGCGTTTACAATACCCATGTAAATAGTAGTTACCAAGCTACAGGGAAATATGCCAGTGGTACAACTCAATGTAGAATATATTTTTAAGTACTTGTGTCTATTTTGTAAACATTTATAAAAGCAGCGCATGTATTCTCAGCCCAAAAATATATATTGCAAAAGCAATTAAAAAGGGAGCAAATGAAACTCACTTTTGCCTTGAAGGTATTTAATTCAACTTGGTCTTCGATAGATATCACGAACCTAACCATATATATTATATATCAACATATTTTCTTTTTAAGTAATCGTTACATATATATATACTTTTAATACTTTTAATATTTTCTTAGTCAGTAGTTACCAGTCCGATGTTAGTGGTCCACAATTAGTTGCTTAAATAAAATAAATAAAGACCCCATCGTATTCGTATTGATCAGAATTAATCTCGACCCATGGTACCATGTTGTCAAATGACATGTTGCGTACATAAAGTACCGTGTTGTCAAATGACGTGTTGCGTACAATCATGAGGTCTTATGATTAATCTTCTCGTGTTGTTTACGGGTGGCCCTGAAATATATAAAATCAAATCATAAGTAATTATATATAAAATATCATATTAATTAGAAAAGATATGATTAATTTACTTTTTCTCCAAATATTTTCGTAGCTAAACTAGCTTCGGATACCCAATCTTGTTTTAGTCGTAGTTTCTTCATTACAACTCCGTTTTTGTTGGTTCAACTTGCCACTTCCTTGGATCGAGTCAAATTTTAAGAATATGATTTGAAAATACCTTAGTTTATAATCAAAATCATAGGTTATAGGTCAAAGTTTGGTGAAACTTATGAAATTGATCATTTTCCATCATAAAAACAACATTTAATGATCATTTTTCTAAAAATACTTACACTTTGAGTTAAACCATGAAATTTTTATGTGTTAACATACTCACAAGAAATATCATTTTTTCAGAACATGAACTTCCAATTCAAAGTTCAAGATGGTTTTTAATTCTCCAACCCAAAACAGCCCCCGGTTGCACTCCGACGACGTAGATTCAGTTTTTAAGATGTTCTTTGTAAAACCAAGTTATATCTTGTTAGGTTAGCATATCATTATGATATATTACAGGTCTTGAAGTGTTGTAAGTGTTTTGATGAACCAAAGTTACATCAAGTCTTAGATTTAGCACATACATGAAATGTAAAAGTAATACAACTAAGTTTTAACAATTATAACACAAGTGTGAGTCTAAGACATGTAGATCAACTCACTTAAGAGTTGTATGATGTTTGATGAACCAAAGTTACATCAAATCTTAGTTCTAACACTTACATGAACTTTAAGAGTAAAAACAAGTTACAAACTTAGATTATCAACTAGTAAAGTGTATGTAAGCTCTATAGCTTTTGTTTATGACAATTTAAGAAGACCATAAGCTAGATAACTTAGATCTTTTACAAGTATATGAAGTTATAACTAGTAAGTTACACTTCTATGTTCTTGAAACTTATAAAGTTAACTTTAAGTTCAAGAAAATCATGAGATCAAGACTAACTAGTAGTACTTGACCATTTAATCAACAAACATGGTATTTAAGTGCATAAAATAAAGAAACAAGTTAATTAAACAAGTAATTAGTTCAAGGGTTGCTCATACTTTAAAGATTCAACCAAAGTTGATCTTTAAGTAAAGTAAACTTTAAGTTTACTTCCATGTCTTACAAGTATGATTTCAACAACAATGAACTTATATCTTTTGAAACAATATATGTAGAACATAAACTAGTAAGTTTAGTTCTTGTGTTCTTGATGAATACAAGATATTATGAAGAATCAAGACTAGGAAGTTAGATTCTTGGAACTAAGTAAGATTAACTAACAATTTCATGAAACAAACTAACAACAACAAGTAATCAAACACAAGTAACAAAAGATTAAAAGAAACAAAGTATGATGATGATTTAAGGGTGCAAAGTGGCGGTTTTAATCAAGAAAGAAGAAGGAGAAGTTGTTCATAATACTTACAAGTAAAGAGAAAAAAAAAAAAAAGGAAAAGTTTGAGAGCAAATGAGTGTGTGTTTGAGAATGAGATTTACAAGTAACAAGTAATGTAAAAAAAATGATTTGAATCCCATCCCACCCTTGGTGACCCACGGTTTTGCTGCATAAAAAAGAGGGATGAGTTTGTTTTGTGGATACTTGCATGTTAAAGCTAAAAAGAGTGGTTAAAGGATGGCCATGCATGGGGATAAGTTGCTAACTAGATTCCAATTACAACAACTAACTAGTTCCATCTTAAATTGATACTTTCAAGTGCAAGACATGGGCTAACTAAGTCCATTAATAATGTAGGGTGGGCTTGGAAGTCCAATAACATGAGTCCATTACACTAACAAAGCCCAAGTTCAAATAAATCACAAGTTAAACCAATTATAGCCCAAGTAACTAACTAATAGCCTTAGTTAATTAAAATGATTAATAAATTTAATCATGAATGTAAATAATATCTAAAAATATTATTCGTGAAAGTTCCGGGTGTCACAAAGACGTTTCGGGCCATTAAAGTCAAGTTCGGGCAATCATGGCAACATGTAAATGTAATAACGTACATTCGTTTAAACACGCGTATTAATAATAATTATTATTAATAAAATAATGTTGGAAATTCCAGGGTCGTTACATTACCCACCTGTTAAAGAAAATTTCGTCCCGAAATTTAAGCTGAGGTAGATGGAGGAGTTGGGAAAAGGTGAGGATACTTCCGCATCATTTGATCCTCTCGCTCCCAAGTAAACTCGGGTCCTCGTTTGGCATTCCATCGCACTCGGACGATCGGAATCTTGTTGCGTTTCAAGGTTTTGATCTCACGATCCATAATTTCAACAGGTTCCTCTACAAAGTGGAGTTTGTCGTCAATTGTAAGTTCCTCAAGTGGTATGATAAGTTCAGGTGCAGCAAGACACTTCTTCAAGTTCGACACGTGGAAGGTAGGATGAACTGAGCTCAATTGTGCTGGTAGATCCAAACGGTATGCAACGGGTCCAACACGTTCCAAGATTTTAAAAGGACCAATGTATCGTGGGTTTAACTTTCCACGTTTTCCAAAACGGATCACACCTTTCCAAGGTGCAACCTTCAACATTACACGATCACCAACGTTGTATTCAAAGTCTTTACGTTTAAGATCAGCATAACTCTTTTGGCGATCACGGGCAGTCTTAAGTCTAGCTTGAATCTGAGCAATCTTCTCCGTCGTTTCATGGACTATCTCGGGTCCGGTGATTTGCTTTTCGCCTACGTCGGCCCAACAAATAGGGGATCGGCACTTGCGGCCATACAATGCTTCAAAAGGTGCGGCATTAATGCTCGAGTGATAACTGTTGTTGTACGAAAATTCGGCTAGTGGCAAATGCCTTTCCCAGGCCTTTCCAAAATCAATGACACATGCACGCAACATGTCTTCCAACGTCTGAATCGTTCGTTCACTTTGCCCATCAGTCTGAGGATGATAAGCAGTACTCATGTCAAGACGAGTTCCCATGGCTTCTTGCAAAGAACGCCAAAATCTAAAAGCAAAACGGGGATCGCGATCGGAGATGATCGATAAAGGTACACCATGACGAGATACAACCTCCTTGATGTATAACTGAGCAAGTCTTTCCATTGTATCAGTTTCCTTCATCGCTAGGAAGTGTGCAGATTTGGTAAGGCGGTCAACAATAACCCAAATAGTATCGTATCCGCCCACCGTCTTCGGCAGCTTAGTAATGAAATCCATTGTGATCCTTTCCCACTTCCATTGTGGGATTTCCGGCTGTTGAAGTAACCCAGAAGGCCTCTGATGTTCGGCCTTAACTTTTGAACAAGTCAAACACTTCCCAACATAAGTTGCAACGTCCTTCTTAAGATTCGGCCACCAATACTGTTCTTTAAGATCGTGGTACATTTTGCCCGCACCGGGGTGAATCGAATATCTCGATTTGTGTGCTTCATCAAGTATCAGGTTTCGTAGATCTCCATAATAAGGTACCCAAATTCTTCCGGCATAACATCGGAGTCCAGACTCCCTAACCTCGAATCGAGAGACAAGTATGTTCAAATGTTCGTGAGATATGTTCTCCTCTTTGAGAGCCTCATCTTGGGCTACTCTGATCTGGCTGTTGAGGTTCGAATGGATGGTGATGTTCAGAGCCCTAACACGAAGAGGTGTCGTCCTCTCCTTTCGGCTTAAAGCGTCAGCTACAACATTGGCCTTGCCAGGGTGATAACGGAGTTCACAATCGTAGTCGTTGAGCATCTCGATCCATCGACGCTGTCTCATATTCAGTTGCTTCTGATCAAAGATGTGCTGGAGACTCTTGTGATCCGTGAAAATAGTGCTCTTAGTTCCATACAAATAATGTCTCCACAATTTAAGCGCAAAGACAACAGCTCCAAGTTCAAGATCATGTGTAGTGTAGTTCTGCTCGTGAATCTTCAATTGTCGGGAGGCATAGGCAATAACTTTTGATCGTTGCATCAGTACACAACCAAAACCACTCTTTGATGCATCACAATAAACAACGAAATCGTCACTGCCCTCGGGAAGTGATAGGATAGGTGCGGAGGTTAACTTCTTCTTCAAAGTTTGAAATGCTGATTCGTGTGCGGGTTCCCAAATGAACTTCTTGCCCTTGTGAGTCAGTGCGGTCAAAGGACGCGCAATCAGAGAAAATCCTTCGATGAATCTTCGGTAATAACAGGCGAGACCTAGGAATTGGCGAATATGCGTCGGAGTAGTGGGGGTCTCCCACTTGCTGATGGCTTCAATCTTGGTGGGATCAACTTTGATACCCTGGTCGCTCACAACATGACCCAGAAACTGTACTTCCTTCAACCAAAATTCGCACTTGGAGAATTTGGCGTAAAGTTGCTCTTGTCTTAAGAGTTCAAGCACTAATCGGAGGTGTTGCTCATGTTCTTCTTCGCTCTTAGAGTAGATGAGGATATCATCTATGAAGACGATAACAAACTTGTCCAAGTAAGGCTTGCAGACACGATTCATGAGGTCCATGAACACGGCAGGTGCATTTGTTAAACCGAACGGCATCACGAGAAACTCATAATGACCATAACGAGTCCTGAATGCAGTTTTCATCACGTCACTTTCCTTCACCCTCAGCTGGTGATATCCGGATCGCAAATCGATCTTTGAATAAACGCTCGATCCTTGTAGTTGATCAAAAAGATCATCAATTCGCGGAAGAGGATACCGATTCTTGATAGTCAATTTGTTGAGTTCACGGTAGTCGATACACATACGGAAGGATCCATCCTTCTTCTTCACAAACAACACAGGTGCGCCCCAAGGCGAGAAGCTTGGTTGAATAAATCCTCGGTCTAACAGCTCTTGTAGTTGACTCGGTAATTCTTGCATCTCGGAAGGTGCGAGTCTATAAGGTGCGCGAGCTACAGGTGCTGCTCCTGGCACTAAATCAATCTGAAACTCTACGGCTCTCTGCGGCGGCAATCCAGGCAATTCTTCTGGGAAGACATCGGAGAATTCGTTCACAATTCGAACGTCGTTCACGCTCTTCACCTCAGTTTCTACCGCTTTCACATGTGCTAGGACAGCAAAACTCCCTTCTTCATAATCTTTTGCGCTTTCACGCAACTAATGAGGTTCAACTTCGAGGTACATCTCTCTCCATAGATAACCAGTGGTTCGCCATCTCCTTGTGGTATGCGAAGTGCTTTATCTCCACAGATAATATCGGCCTTTATCTTGCTCAACCAATCCATACCGACGATCACGTCAAAACTTCCCAGTTTGATAGGTATCAAGTCAATTTCGAAATCTGCACCAGCTATGTTGATAACAGCTCCACGACTAATATGGTCAACCTTTTCAAGTTTTCCATTGGCGACCTCGATAAGCATACTTTCTTTTAACGGGACTAATGACCAATTAATCTTATCGCAAAAATGTCTACATACATAACTTCTATCCGCACCAGTATCAAACAAGACAGAAGCTAAAAGATTGTTGATTGTGAATATACCTGTCACCAAGTCGGAGTTATCGCGTGCATCCCTTGCATTAACATTAAAAGCCCTACCACGGGGTGGTCCTCCGTCTTTTCGCTTGTTTGGGCACGCATTTCTGAAATGGCCCGTCTGTCCGCATTCGTAGCACTTCTTCGGTCCATTGGTGTTTGGCTTCCCATTCAAAGTAGTGACCTTGCAGTCCTTCCCGATGTGCCCAGCCCGTTGGCACTTCTCACAGACAACATTGCAATACTCAGTGTGGTGTTTGTAACATCGCTTGCATTGAGGTAAGGTTCCTTTGTAGTTCGGGTTGGTGTTGGTGTTGTTGTTGGGATTAGGGTTTCCAC
The DNA here is from genome assembly GCF_046630445.1 of Rutidosis leptorrhynchoides. Taxonomy (NCBI): domain Eukaryota; kingdom Viridiplantae; phylum Streptophyta; class Magnoliopsida; order Asterales; family Asteraceae; genus Rutidosis; species Rutidosis leptorrhynchoides. The sequence goes on from NC_092335.1 coordinate 629,299,196, forward strand.
CGTTGTTGTGCCTCTTGGCGGGGGTTTGATCGTAGTTTCTCCCTCTGTTGTTGTTGTTGTTGTTGTTGTTGTTGTTGTTGTTGTTGTGGTTGTTGTGGTTGTTGTGGTTGTTGTCCCATTTCCTCTTTTCGCTACTACCAGCCTCAAACTTAGCCTTCTCCGGCTCATCAATAAGAATTTGATTCATGAAAGTATGCGCCATGCGCATTGCTTTGGGAACATTCGGTGGTTTGGATGAGGTGACATTTCCTTTGATGGACTTAGGGAGTCCCGAGAAGTATTTCTCCATGCGCTTGAATTCGGGGGTGACCATGGTCGGACACATTAATGCTAACTCCAAAAACCTACGATTGTAACTGTTAAGGTCGTTCCCTACGGCCTTTAACTGCATAAATTCGATTTCCATCTTCTGAATTTCGGTTCTCGGACAATACTCATCAATCATAGCCGCCTTGAATTCCTCCCATGGCGTAGCATACGCCTCATCGATACCTTTCGCTTGAGCTAACGTGTTCCACCACGTTAGCGCGCCGTCTGATAGCGTGCAAGATGCAAACTTGGTCTTATTGTCCTCCGAACAGTTGCTAACTCGGAATACTGATTCAAGTTTTTCGAACCATCTGGTGAGACCAACTGGTCCCTCGGTGCCGCTGAAGTTATGCGGTTTGCAGCTCTGGAATTCCTTGTATGTACACCCATTTCGAACGGGTGGGATAACCGGTGGTGGTGGTGGTGGAGCTTCGAGATTTCTTTCTGCTAGGGCTGCGGCGACCCGTTCGTTGATCATGTCCTCAATCTGGCGGCGGTAGGTGTGGATCTTCCGTTAGCCATGGTATTCTAAACAAAAATTTTGACTCAAGTCAAAATCCAGTATGCAAGTAGTAATAATACAGTATATAGTGACCAACATGGAATCAAAACATCACATGTTATTAAATAATGCATCTAGGTACAAATACCACAGAATCATCGTACAGCAATGTAAATAGAACATCGTGCAAGAATTAAATAACGCAAAGTTCCATTCATTAATAATAATAAGTTTCATACATCTGAATAAGTTCGTACAATACATATGAAATACATGAAACTATATCTAGATTACATCATGAAATCTAAATACAAAGTCCTACGGTGAAGGTGGGTGAACTGCTCCTCGAGCCAACTGCTCCTCGAGCTCAGTGACTCGAGCTCGGAGAGTCTCAATCTCCCTCATCAGTTCCTCGTTAGAGGGAGCTGGTGGGGCAGGCGGTGCAGGTGGGGCGGGTGGTGCGGTTGGTGCCGGTGGTGCTGATGTAGATGGTCCGGCTCCGGATGTAGACGGTACGTCCCTAGATGTAAGTGGTCCGTATCTAAATCTAGGTGGTACGGTTCCAGGAATAGTCAATACGTGACGGGGAACCTTACGTATCTGTGGGTCGGCAGGGTATGGCACAACTCGTTTACGAGCAGTAACCCGACGACGATGGCCAAATGCGTCAGTAAAAGCACGACCTCCATTCACCCCTGGAATGACGGTGCCGTCGAAACGGTACCGCTTCCTCGACGGGGTGGAGGGTGCCTGAATAGGTCTATCAGCAGGATCCTCATCATCGCTGGAGTCGTCTGATGATGAAGAATCGGCGGATGATGAGTCATCCGAATCGTGTGGTGGTGACACTGGTGGCTGAGCTGGTAACCCGAAGCGTCCGAAGGCGGCCAACATCTGTCTGTGTCTGCCTGGCGGAATCACGACTAAACGTCCGTCGGGAGTGCGTCGGCAAGGCGTGCGCATGTGGTTACGAAACGGCCCTTCCCCGAACTCCGCGGGGATCTCAATACCACCAATGCGGGGCTGTGACCTCGAGGGTCCGGGAGCAGACACTGGGGCAGGTGCACTAGTACCATCTCCGGAAGTGGAAGCGCCGCGATCACTAGTGGGTGTCGGGGCCGGTGTATCGGCAGTAGCAGCAGCAGGTGTAGCAGTAGGTAGGGCGACGGGGTCTGAGTCTGTACTGCCCGAAATGCCAGCAGGTGGAACATCCGACATCTGAACAAGGAAAAATAAATTTTCCATGTCAGTATGTCATAAAGCAAGCAAATAATAGGCCAACAGTTTAAATCATGTATAACGGTAACTAGCATGGCAATAACAGCAATTCGTATGAAAGTAGCATGCAGTCAAAAGCAAGTAGCATCATGCAGTAGTGAAATCATGTAGTAGCATACGGCATATAGCGGAAAAAGTAAGCAGCAGCATGCAGTAAGTTCAGCGGAAACACGTAAACTAGCAAGTTGTAGATTAGTCCTATTAGTGAATCCTACTCGGGTCGGTCTTAGACTCACTAATGCAACCTAATTCCCTACAACCAATGCTCTGATACCAAATGTGATGCCCCGTACAAAACCATCGTGTACGAATCATCAACAACAGGATCATTACAAGGTTAAGTACTATATGCTGTAATTAAAGAAGTTGCATTCACGATAAAAAGGTGATGTCATAACCGACATCAAATGTTTTACATTTCAAAAGCATGCTTCACTAAGTAGAAGCAAATAATAAGTGTATGTGACCACAATGGTCGTTACAAGTCATAGTTCAAAAGTACGAATGTTTGAATGCAAAATAAAGTAGTTCATGCGTGAACAACTCTAAGCAGCGGGTGTCTACAGCACAACAAGTAAGACAGCGGAAGCAACCTCAAGCACCTGAGAAATACATGCTTAAAAACGTCAACACAAAGGTTGGTGAGCTATAGTTTAAGTATAACAGTATGTAAGGTAGGCCACGAGATTTCAGTGCTACAAAGAGCGTTCAAAACAGTATGATAAAGTATATGTTAACCGTGGGCACTTGGTAACTAACTTAACGTTTATACCCCCTGAAAGTACACTTGGCAAGTGCGTATGTCTACGAAGTATTAAACACTCGTTAAATGCTAGCGCTACTAGCCCGAGTGGGGATGTCAAACCCTATGGATCCATATCTAAGATTCGCGTTCACGGTTCAAAAACCAATGATTAAACGTTACCGAGCTAAAGGGAATGTTTATGCCGTTGTATAACCCACACATATATAAGTTTAAGTACTCGTGCCTAGTATGTAAAACATAAAATCCGCATGTATTCTCAGTTCCCAAAATAAGTTAAAGTAAAAAGGGAATGCTATAACTCACAATGATATGTGGCGGTAAAGTAGTAGTCGGGAAAGGTGTGCAAGTAAATGGTCCGAAGGTCCTCAACCTAAGGCAAATAATACTAAGTCAGTAAATCGTCTTAATAGGTTTAAAAGTATGTATTTAAGGTCTTAAGGGTCATCATCATTCATCATTAAACAAAAGGCGTAAGGTAGGTTTCGTTTATGAAAGTAGTTTAAAACAAAGTCTGACTTCAGTCAGTCACCACGGCCTCTACCCTTACTGAATTAAGGTGAGACCAGTGGCCATGGCTCCGTCTATGAGTCCCTTAAGTGTGGTAAAATTTACAGAAGCAAACTCGTCTTGGTTTGACCGTGGCGACGGTCTAAGTGCGAGTAGGACAGAAATTTCTGCACAACGTTAAAGGACATAGTAACGATCGGAGGGCCATAAATCCTAAACCGTAACTCGGATTAAGACGAGTCCTATATGAAAAGTTATACCGTAACTCGGATTAAGACGAGTCCTATATGAAAAGTTATCTACTCGAAAAGTTGTATCTAAAAATCAAGGTTAGAACAGCCCAGGTCTACTGGTCTGTTCCAGAAGCATCAGGTCAGTAGGTTTTGGATAGAAGCAGTGAGTTTAAAAGGGTTCCGGTGGTCTTGGTGTTTGATGTTCATCATGGTTCTCATCCTTGATGCATATAGCTTCAAGTGTACAACTCATTGATGTGTTAGCATCATCTTGACCAAGGTTTGTCCATCATAACCCAAGTGCAAGTCTAAGACATGAAGCACAACTCATTAAAGTATTGTAAGTGTTTTGATGAACCAAAGTTACATCAAGTCTTAGATTTAGCACATACATGAAATGTAAAAGTAATACAACTAAGTTTTAACAATTATAACACAAGTGTGAGTCTAAGACATGTAGATCAACTCACTTAAGAGTTGTATGATGTTTGATGAACCAAAGTTACATCAAATCTTAGTTCTAACACTTACATGAACTTTAAGAGTAAAAACAAGTTACAAACTTAGATTATCAACTAGTAAAGTGTATGTAAGCTCTATAGCTTTTGTTTATGACAATTTAAGAAGACCATAAGCTAGATAACTTAGATCTTTTACAAGTATATGAAGTTATAACTAGTAAGTTACACTTCTATGTTCTTGAAACTTATAAAGTTAACTTTAAGTTCAAGAAAATCATGAGATCAAGACTAACTAGTAGTACTTGACCATTTAATCAACAAACACGGTATTTAAGTGCATAAAATAAAGAAACAAGTTAATTAAACAAGTAATTAGTTCAAGGGTTGCTCATACTTTAAAGATTCAACCAAAGTTGATCTTTAAGTAAAGTAAACTTTAAGTTTACTTCCATGACTTACAAGTATGATTTCAACAACAATGAACTTATATCTTTTGAAACAATATATGTAGAACATAAACTAGTAAGTTTAGTTCTTGTGTTCTTGATGAATACAAGATATTATGAAGAATCAAGACTAGGAAGTTAGATTCTTGGAACTAAGTAAGATTAACTAACAATTTCATGAAACAAACTAACAACAACAAGTAATCAAACACAAGTAACAAAAGATTAAAAGAAACAAAGTATGATGATGATTTAAGGGTGCAAAGTGGCGGTTTTAATCAAGAAAGAAGAAGGAGAAGTTGTTCATAATACTTACAAGTAAAGAGAAAAAAAAAAGAGGAAAAGTTTGAGAGCAAATGAGTGTGTGTTTGAGAATGAGATTTACAAGTAACAAGTAATGTAAAAAAAATGATTTGAATCCCATCCCACCCTTGGTGACCCACGGTTTTGCTGCATAAAAAAGAGGGATGCGTTTGTTTTGTGGATACTTGCATGTTAAAGCTAAAAAGAGTGGTTAAAGGATGGCCATGCATGGGGATAAGTTGCTAACTAGATTCCAATTACAACAACTAACTAGTTCCATCTTAAATTGATACTTTCAAGTACAAGACATGGGCTAACTAAGTCCATTAATAATGTAGGGTGGGCTTGGAAGTCCAATAACATGAGTCCATTACACTAACAAAGCCCAAGTTCAAATAAATCACAAGTTAAACCAATTAAAGCCCAAGTAACTAACTAATAGCCTTAGTTAATTAAAATGATTAATAAATTTAATCATGAATGTAAATAATATCTAAAAATATTATTCGTGAAAGTTCCGGGTGTCACAAAGACGTTTCGGGCCATTAAAGTCAAGTTCGGGCAATCATGGCAACATGTAAATGTAATAACGTACATTCGTCTAAACACGCGTATTAATAATAATAATTATTAATAAAATAACGTTGGAAATTCCAGGGTCGTTACAAAAAGTGTATGTAAGCTCATAAGCTCTTGTTTGCAACAAAATTAGAAGACCATAAGTTATAGAAACTTAGATCCAACACAAGTATATGAAGTTATAACTAGAAAGTTATACTTCCATGTTCTTGAACTTATAAAGTTAACTTTTAGTTTCAAGAAATATGAGATCAAGATTAACTAGTAATACTTGACTAAATTAACAACATTTCAACTTTAAAGTACATAAAATGAAGAAATAAGTTAAATCTACAAGTAACAAGTTCATGGTTATTCATACTTTAAAGATTCAAGCCAAGGCTTTGATCTTTAAGAAAGTAAACTTTAAGTTTACAAACATGGATACAAGTAAGATTATAAACTTATGAACTTTAAATCTTTTAAAACATTAAGTGTAGAACCATAACTAGAAAGTTTAGGTTCTTGTATGTTCTTGTATGAACAAGATGATATGAAGAACAAACTAGAGAGTTTGATTCTTAATAACTAATAAGTAACAACTACAACAACAAGTAAGTAAACCACAACAAGGAACGAGTAACTTAAACAAGTAAGAATGATGATGATGAGTGCTTTATGTTTCGGTTTTTAAGAAAAGAAAGAAGAAGAAAAAGCTCAAGTTACTTACAAAGTAGAGAGCAAATGAGAAAAAATGAGAAGTTGCAAGTAAGTGTGTGTGAGAAGAATGAAGTAATACTAGAAAATAAGTATCACAAAAATTGAAACAAAACTCCCCTTTACCCTCCCCTTGGCCGACGGTTTGTGTAACAAAAGAGGGAGGAAAAAATCCAGTAGTTACTTGCATGTATTGGTGAAGATGCTAGCTAAAAATGGTAATAAAGCAAGTTGGCATGGGAAAGATGTGTAAATGAGCATGTAACTAGCCTTTCCTTTACTTAATCAATCTAGTTTCATCTAAGTATAATACTTGCATAATAAGATGGGCTAATTAATCCATTAAGGACGTAGGGTGGGCCTCTAAGTCCATTAATCATGAGTCCAAGTCCAAGTAATCAACAATTAAATAAAAAACTCAAGTAATTAACTAGTAACCTTAGTTAATTAAAAATGATTAACAAAAATTAATCGTGAATGCAAATAATATTTTAAATATTATTCGTGAAAAGTTCGTGTGTCACAAAGACGAGTCGGGACAAGTAAAGTTAATCACGATGACAAGTAAATGTAATAAAATACATTCATTAACACCATGGTTGTAAAACTCGGCCAACTCGGCCGAGTAATCGGCGATTACTCAGTTGGAAGAACAAAACGAGTAATCGGTGTCTAACTCGTCCAATTACTCGGTCAACGACGGTCAACGCCGGTCAAACGGTGGTCAACGGCGTCGGAAAACTAAGATCTTGCCTGAAACGTGAAAAGATGAGGAAGGAAAACAGGAGGCGACTGCGGATTTGTATGGTTTCTAAACCGGCGAATCGTTGTTTCCCATCGGAATCTTCGAACTCCGGATTTGTTTTGTTAACGTCGATCTGAACGATTCCAGTAGCTCGTGTCGATCTGAATGATTTGAAACCAGACCCTTGTAGATCTGAACGATTTAAAAACCAAATGAAACTTGTTTATCTTCTTTCTTTTTAAGGGAGGAGAGAGAGAGACTTGCTTTTAAAAAAGAGAAATGGAGCGTGTATCTATCTCTCTTCACATCTAGAAGGAGTATATTATTATTTTTAATTTACATTTAAACCTCCTAAACTTTAGGTGTTATAGATTTCAACACTTCAAGAGTTCAAGTTCAGTTTTTCTTTCAATTTCATTATCAAATAAATACAACTCTAACCCTTTTAATTAAAACAAATATTTAGATGTAACTAAACTTTATGTATTTAACATATATATTTATAAAATACTTGGTTATAGCTAATATATATATTATATATCTATTATATATTATATATCTATAATATATTAAAATATTTATTTATATTAGAAAAGTCAACAAAAGTCGACATCCGAGTACTCTTCCGAGTTCTCCCCGAGTCGCCGATTACTCCTTAAAAACCTCCGGCCGAGTACTCCCCGAGTCGCGAGTTTTACAACCTTGATTAACACGCAAGCATTAATAATAATTATTATTAATTAAAAGTTGGAAAATTCCGGGTTGTTACATAGACCATTCTTTATGGGCTACAACGAAGGGGTATTGTTGTTCCACAACAATTACAACAACCCTTATGGCACGTTGTGGGAGGCAACGTTGTATTGTTGTTGGGGCAACCCACGATGAAGACAACAATTGTGAACAATTATGATTGACCCATTTTCTTAATATATGTTTTTTTATTTCTTCATTCACTCATTAACAATTATATTTTATCATATCGCTCACAACACACACCACACAGTTTACCACAGCGCCCTCACAATCACACAACAATGACATGTTAGCAAAAATCTCCTCCACAGCACCGCAACAAATATAATTTGCGCAGTGAATGGTCTTTTGTAGTTATCAGCAAAATGTCATTTTTATTCTTACTTAATTTTATTTATTATTAAAACTGGACACATAATAACTGTAACCATAACCAATGACTAATACTCGAAACTAATACTAATAATTACGTATATAAGTTCATCTCTTGAATTATATTAAAAAACGACAGTACGGAGTATTAAGAACTTTAAAAAAAATTCTTAAATTGTCGATATTTTAAAAAGTACAGTAATAGTTATAGTTATTTCCAAACACATACTAACTAAAACTTTTTCTTAAATTGTCGATATTTTAAAAAGTGCAGTTATAGATATTTCCAAACACATACTCTATAAGAGTATGATACCCCATCAAAGTAGTAATGAAACTCCATATTTGTATCATCATGTAAATGTAGTATATAATTATCACGAATTAAACCAATCAGAAACCTCAAATTGCACTAAATTATCAAAAACAACATATAATATAAATATAGATATATATGAATTTAAAGAAGTTATGATAATTACCGGTTTTAAAGCTCAAAAACACGTCATATGAATATCTCTTGTGATTGAATGATGTTGAATCAAACGCCATTGAAGATTTGCTTTATGAATCTTGATATACCTCATATTTGCCTGAATAATAGTAGACTGTAAATTTTAAATAACAAAAATTAAATTTACATGGTAAAAAATTGGCCTTATATCCTGTTTCAATAAATATTGCTATAATGTTAAACCAAAAATGGATACTTCGTAAATGATTAAGTGTTCTAACGAAGGTGTCCGAGCTTACCTGTGATGTTTATCGAAATACAGCTCAGATGGTTTATGTGATTATGGAGGTACTCTATAGAAATATACTCCGTAAGAACTGAATGAAATTGTTCATATATAAAGAATTAAAACATCAAACAATATACAGTATATTACTAAGTGAAGATATTGTATAGATGGGTGGTGGTAGCCTGGTAGGTTTCATTACGGGTCCCACTCAAAATTTGTATGGTCACATCGTAGACAAACGAATCTTGGTTATTTATTCAAAAAAGAATCTTAGCAGAAAATTACAACAGCATGTGAGGAAAATATTGGGTTATGTGTTCAAAATAAAGTGAAAGAAAATTGTAAAGATGATAGTCTTGTACTCTTGTAGGGTGGCATTTATTTGTTCGGGTAAAGATAAATAAATCGAGGGTACTAAAGCACTAGGTGTAGTAATGCGTCAGTTCAGTGTTAATTCAGTGTTTTGCTGATAATTGAACGCTGACTGGACTGACACTGAAAACTGATATTGGTGAAAAAACAGGGGAATTAGGAAGATGGTCAGTTAGTTCGGTGTCTTGGAAAGAGAAAATAGTTATGTTTTTATTATTTAATTAATTTTTAAAAATAATTTAATTATTTAATAAAATATAAATGATAAATAAAATAAAACTTGCACAAAATTTAAAAGTCCTAGTTTATTCAAATTAAAAATCCTAGTATAACAATTACGATCGTTCACACACAAATACAATTATTGAAACATAAATAACATAATTCAAACACAAATACGATACTTCATTCTTCATCATCGAAGTCGGAGTATGAGTCTTCCAAAGCCATTTCTCGACGAATCCTCTCCTTTTTCTTGATTTCCCTCCTATCATGTTCATTCAAATTGTCCGTATCAATAACCAAAATCCTCAACTGCGACTCCATCTTCATTTGAGAGTAGTAGGATTTCTTTTCTCGAGACACATCTTCAAATTGTTCCTTCATGGACACGTGTAAAGACTCGCGGGATGATGTGGCTGAATCACTTGAAGTCTTCCTTGATTTCCTTGAGCTAGCCTTCCTTGGTTTACCGGGTGGACGTTGTAGTCGATCTCTGCCAAATAGCTCCTCATTTAGATTTGTCTCAACTTCTTCATCTCAGTTCGAGTCAAAATCAGTTTCAGCTACAGTTTCATCAGCAACGGGATTAGGCACTCGCTTGTTTCGCCTACCAATAACAACGGGATCAGGATGTAGCCACTTTGGTTTGTCTTGCAAAAAGACCCACGCCTTATAACTTGGAAAACTCTTCCCCATCTCGAACCTAAACTGATCGTCACACCTGGTGCGAAAAATGTTATCATTTTCCCCGCTCCTCCACGCTGCCTTCAAACGGTTCACAATACCATTATACTTATTGCAATCAGCATTCAACTTGGTCCACTTCGAAGACAATGCATCTTTCGTACGAGCACATGGTGGATTACGTTTGTTGTATTCTTCAACAATTTGGTACAAAAGGTTTTTCCTATACGTATAAACGTTGTCGGCGTATATATATATATATATATATATATATATATATATATATATATATATATATATATATATATATAATATACGTATACATATATAATATATATATACACACATACATATATAATAAATATATACGCATACATATATAATAAATATATACACCAACATATATATAATAAATAATGCGTAAATATATACTTATAAATATAATATACGTGTAAAATATATATAAATAATACGTATATACCGGTCATTTACAATCGAGTTCTCGGAAACATGTATCCAACATTGAGCCAAACGTAACTCGTCATTGGCATCCCACGTGGTTTGGTTGCGGCTCGAACCTTCTTCATTCATCGGCTTCTTTCCTTTCCTTTCCTTTCCTTTGCTTTGGCTTTTTTGAGACGTTGGGGACGGCACTTCATTTACGGATTGATTGTTTGATAGATTAATTGATTAGTGTTGTGAGTCGCTTCGTCATTGATTGTTGAATGCTTTCTAAGCCAAAAATTCGCGGTAGTCATCTTGAGTTTGTGGCACTTGAGTTTGATTAATCTAGCCATTTTGACTACCAAACGAACCATATTGAGGACCACTTTTATTTTGCGTATTAACCCAAGTATTAGGATTACTCCAATTCCAATTTTGGCCAAATGCATTGCTTGAATTCATAGGGTGTTGTGGGTAATTAGTGTTGTGTGGATTCATAATTGTGGAGTGTGTGTTTTAATTGAAGAAATTGTGTGTGTAATGAAATGGGGATATGGTGTGTATATATAATGTTAAAATTTTATTTTGAAAAAGAAAAAAAAAGCAAGTAACGGATCTATGTTTAAAACTGGGGCCCACTAACGGATCAAAAAACCGAAGTCTTGCAGTCGACGCCGGTTGAGGCGACGCCGAACCAACGCCGAGTCGGTATCGGTCGACGGTCAGTTGCAGTTTGGGGGTGGCGACACCGAGGTGACGCGTACCACACCTAGAGCTCTTAGGAGACTAAACGAGGCAAACAGGGGACCTTTTTTCTCTCAACCTCGTACACCGTGCTTAACGGCACCTCGCCGAAAAATTCAAATTTCCGCCACAAACCACCACCTTTTTAGTTTTACGCCACCGTTCCATCCACCATGAACTCGAATCGTCTTTTCAAACCATCCTTCCCAAATTCAATTCCGATTAACCCTGTTTCTTCACAAAACATTTTTCACAAAAAAACACAAGAATCTTCCGAGTAAACACCGATTCATTCCTTTTTTCCAGGAAATCCACCATCTTTATAGGTGGCTGTCACGACCCGGAAAATTTCGACTTATTTTGAACCAAATCTGTATGTGATTTAATATTTCTGACACGATAAGCAAAGTCTGTAATGTTGAGTCTCAAAATTTTTGAAGTGTTTACAAACATTCATTAAACCCTCGACTGTTTTCGACGATTCACGAACCACTATTTGTAAATAGATATGTGTGTGTGCGTATATATATATATATATATATATATATATATATAAATGGTAATTGGAAATATAATTTGAAATATTATATGTTGTTATTATTAAAATTAATTATGTAAAATAAAATAAAAATAGGATATTACAATAATTATTATTTTAAACATATCTATATATAAATAAAGCATATTAAAAATAAATATCAAATGATTGTAATACTCGTTTGATGTTCCGATTGATATTAAGCAAGTTAAAAACGAACTTATGTGATTTTTAAAAAATAAACGGTGATCCGAAAATGAGTGATATAAATTATAGACTTATTACAAATGTATTTAGGATCTAATTATTAAATTTTAAAATATTTTTTTTTATATTTTACCTAGGATCGAGCGCGGATAGTGATTTAAATTTTATTTTATAATTTTAAAAACATTTAATTACCAGAATAACTAAAAATATTTAATTTAAAATTTTAGGATTTTTCTGAGAACTTTATCCGCCACTGATTAATCACGGAGTACGATTTAGCGCTCCGTAAAAACTGTCGGCATAAAATTTCAATTTAACGATGGCTATAGTATTTGTTACTGTGCCTAATTGATCAATTAGTTAGATTATTGTGCCATGATTGAGTAGATATTTTATTTTTATATTATTATTAAGTATTACTGTTTTCAAATTCAGTTTACGTTCTAGATTTAAGTAATGAAATATACTGTTTTACTTTAACTTTATCACTATATATATATATATATATATATATATATATATATATATATATATATATATATATATATATATATATATATAGGGGCAGGATCAATGGGGAAGTAAGCAATCGGGGGGAAGCAAAAAAATTTTTTTTCCGTTTTTGAGCTGTGTAACCTGTGTAATGCTTGGGTCTGTGTCAGGTTAGCGAGAGGTCGCGGGTTTGAGCTCGGGCTGAGGCAGTTTAATTTTTTTAATCCTTTCCTTTTAAGGTAGTGTTACTACTATTATTATTATTATTATTATTATTATTATTATTTTTATTATTATTATTATTATTATTATTATTATTATTATTATTATTATTATTATTATTATTATTATTATTACTATTACTATTACTATTATTATTATTATTATCATTATTATTATTATTATTATTATTATTATTATTATTATTGTTAGATTACTTATTATTATTACTAATATTAATATCATAATTATCATTATTATCATTAAAATACTTTATATTATTATCATTATTATTATTAGTATTATCATTAAACATTATTAGTATTATCATTACTAACATTATTACTATTAGTACTATCCTTATTATTAATATTATTATCATTATTATTAAAAGTATCATTATTATTAAAATTAGTAAAATTATCATTTTTATTAAAATTATTATTTTTATTACTATAATTATCATTATTACTAAAAACATCATTTTTATTGAAGTTTTCATTATTACTAAAATTAACATTATTATTAAAACTATCGTTATTTTTGCTAGTACTATTATTATCATTATTATTACCATTATTATTTTTATGGTTATTATGAGTAATTATTATTATTATTATTATAAGTATTATGAAAACAATTAAAATTTAAAATTAATATATAATTCAAATGAATTATTAATATCATTATTATTATTATTATAATTATAATCATTTTTATAACAAATAAATATTATGTATATATACTTTTAATAATATTACATATAATTATATATTAACATTATTTATATAAATATTTACATATAACAAATTATTGATTTTTAAATATAATACTAATCACATATATATATAAAACTATATAAATATTAATTATTTTAAACATATATACAAATTAAGTATATAAGATATATAATTTAAGATATAATATATAAATTGTTTGATTATGAGTATATGTGTTAATATATATAAATGATATAGGTTCGTGAATCCAAGGCCAGCCCTGTATTGTTCAGTTCCGTCGTATGCATATTTTTACTATAAAATATCGTATCGTGAGTTCATTTGATCCCTTTTTACTAAATGCTTTTGCAATATATATTTTTGGGACTGAGAATACATGAAATGCTTTTATAAATGTTTGACGAGATAGACACAAGCAAAACATTCCTCGAATGAATTATTATACATACGAGAAGTTCTGTAGGTTATTATACCGAATATTTTCCCTGATTATTATAGCTTGGTAACCTAAGAATTAGAGAAATGGCCCCTAATTGACGCGAATCCTAAAGATAGATCTATGGGCTTTGACACGCCCCAGTCAGAGAATTTGAACTGCTTTAGTACTTCGAGGTTTATATTAAACAGACGAGAGGTTCTGTATTTATCATACTGATTGCTATATGCCTGAATGTTTTGGGGATATTCTTATGCGTTTTATATGTTAAGGTCGGTTACCAAGCAAGGTTATAAAGAGAATGATTTTTATACACAGGTTATGTGTATGTTATTTTGTACACGAGAGATGTGTACGGTTATTAAAAATCGCGAGGCAACCTACGGGGGAGAAAAGGATACGAACCTATCTCTGCCAAGCATTTATGAAAAATGATTTAGTACACGAGATAGGTGTACTGTATTTAAACCTTGTGGTCTTTCAAAATTACTGCATTTTTATTGTTTATGATAAACCTATGAACTCACCAACCTTTTGGTTGACACTTTTAAGCATGTTTATTCTCAGGTATGAAAGAAATCTCCCGCTGTGCATTTGCTCATTATAAAGATGTTACTTGGAGTCGTTCATGCATATTTCAAAAGACGTTGCATTCAAGTCATTTGAGTTCAAATAGACTGTTATGACAGATTAGTCATTCATATTATGGGAAACATTTATCATTTGTATTGAAAGGTTACATTTTGAAATAAGTTCCTCTTTTAAAAGAATGCAATGTTTGTAAAACGTATCATATAGAGGTCAGTACCTCGCAATGGGACCAGATGTTGATGACTTCGTCCAGGTGGATTATGACGGGCCGTCACAGTGGCATTCCATAAAATCCAACTTTATCCTCTATTAAGAACATCTTTAAAGAATTCGGCCCAATTATAGGTTTTGCTTGGAAACAGGGCAAAACTTACATCTTCATTAAATATTTAGATATTGATTCTGCTTCTAAGGCCATTGCTATTATGAATGGGGAAAGGTTTCATGACAGGTATCTTACGGTTGGATATTCAATAAACGATATGAAAGTGGTCGAATCTTACAAAAATAACACCACAAAATACTCTGATAAAAAAGATTCAGTCATCACTTTAACTGTTGAATAAGATGTCAAAGATCGAATGAAGAAATCAGCTCTCATCATTGATAAAGAACCGATTCGAGTAGATAAATTGTTCAAATGGTTACGTACTCGTAATATCTCCATCAATTCAGTTTCAAGATGGGGAATTTACGGTTACATGTTGAGTGTAAAGATGCAGAAAGTTTTCAAAGAATGATTATGGGTCCAACATTGAGCAATTTGGAGTTTTTAATAGTTCAACCCATGGATAAATGGTACCTAAAGTTTTCTAGATTCGTCCGTATAGAAGTTAGAGGGTGTGCTTTCGAATGCTCTTCAATCGACTCATTAAACCTAGTTGTCGGTGAGATTGGCCAAGTGATACACGTCGATACTAAATCATCTCAATTGAAACATGCTGATTCAATGTTCTGTTTGGCAGAAATCATTGACCCAGCCCCAATACAACAATATGTCAAGGTCAGTTTATCATTAACGCAATCATGGATCCAAGAACATAAACAAGTGGGTGATCTTCAAGACATTTCGGATGAATGTATTGAAGAGTACAACCATCTCATTCAAATTTATATGAGTCCCCAAGCCTGGTTAAACGAACAGGAGGTTAATGAGGGAGATGGTGATTTACATGGCAATTTATCACCGGTCAACCTTTCTTCTCCGGCAATCAACAGTTTGGGGGATGCTGGTATCGAAGTAGAAGAAAGAGCCGTTATAGAACCACAAATGGTGGTGTTGGGTAGTCAACTATTATCTCAAACACCGCTCTCATCCAAATAAGGCAAAGAGACAAAAGGTGATTTGCACCTTTCATTAGAAAAAGGTGGACAATGTAAGATCGCATAGCCCAAACACAATGTCCTGCAATATAAGTCCAAGAGTCCATCTTTTTCTAAAACCAATTGGTATTAGAGGGACTTTATATACATACATTTGTTTATGTCTCCCTCCTATATGGGATAGGTTTGCACCCCAGCAATCCTCCCCTCAAACCGAAGACCACATCACCGAGCATCCCCTTCAACAATACTCCCGCCATCTTATATCACCGGTCTCTTTTCTTTCACTTTTCTTTCACTACCGGGACACACCTCTTATACCGCCGACCTCTTTCTTTCACTTTTTCTTTCACCATCGGGACACGCCGCACTTCCACACCTTGGGAAGGAAGACTTTCAATATAAGGCACCATGGCTCCATTATCGTTGGCAAACTGAGGGGTGTGCCATGTCTCACCGTGTGCTTAGGGGTGTGCCACCACTGCGTCGTTCACCACATCGGGCTATAGCCTAGCTCTGATACCATTTGTAAGATCGCATAGCCCAAACACAATGTCCTGCAATATAAGTCCAAGAGTCCATCTTTTTCTAAAACCAATTGGTATTAGAGGGACTTCCCCTTAGACTTATATACATACATTTGTTTTTGTATCCCTCCTATGTGGGATAGGTTTGCACCCCAACAATAGATTGTTGGAGATATGGAGAACTTTAAACAATTAGAGAGAAGATTCCAGGAAACTCACACGAAGATTCCACGAAGTTGTTAGGAAACTCACACGTAGCTTCCACAAAGTTGTGAGGAAATTCACACGTAGCTTCCACGAAGCTGTCAGGAAACTCACATGTAGCCTCCATGAAGTTGTCAGGAAACTCACATGAAACTTCAAGGAATTGTTTTTAGCTTACTCCTTAAACGATTCTATAAATAGACCCTCTTGTAACTCATTGTAAACACACCACAAATATTCAGTAAATACATTCTCTAGTTGGTCCGTGGACTAAAGTAATCACAACGATTGCATATAACCACGTTATCTCTTGTGTCGATTTACATTTCTTGCATTTATAATCTTTCGTTCATTAAGTGGGTTAGTAATCTTGTAGAATTACTATCGGTGAGTGATCTTGTTGAATCACTTGCGTTGTTTTGGGTCCTAATATTCTTATAACTGGTATCAGAGCACAATATTTCATTAAGGGAACGATGGCAGAAGACGGAAAGTTTAGAATCGACCGATTCGATGGGAGAGACTTTGGCTTCTGGAAGATGCAAATTGACGATTACTTGTATCAAAAGAAGCTACATCAACCTCTGTTAGAGACCAAGCCCGAAAGCATGAGCGATGCCGATTGGACTCTTTTGGATCGTCAAGCTTTGGGTGCGATTCGTCTTTCACTTGCTAAGAACGTTGCATACAATGTTGCGAATGAGAAGACGACGTTTGCTTGCTTAAAAGCACTCTCTAACATGTATGAGAAACCTACCACTTCTAATAAGGTTTTTCTCATGTGACAATTATTCAATACGAAGATGAAGGAAGGTACGAGTGCAACGGATCATATCAATGAGTTCAACAACATCATATCGAGGTTAACATCGGTAGATATTGTGTTTGATGATGAGTTAAAGGCACTAATCTTACTTTCATCATTATCGAAAAGTTGGTCGGGTACGGTTACCGCAGTTAGTAGCTCTACGGGAACTACTAAGCTAGCGTTTGAAGGAATAAGGGATTTGATTCTTGGTGAAGATACTCGTAGGAGAAACTTGGGGGAATCGACATTCGGTTCCTTGTTAAGTACCGACAACCGTGGTAGGAAATTTGATCGCGGTGAGAAGAAGGGTAGAAAGAAGTCTAAGAAGAGGTATTCATCGAAAGATAGAAGTTAAGCTGTTTGTTGGGGTTGCAATCAAAAAGGACACTTTCAAAGGAATTGTAAAAATGGTCCGGCGAAAGGTGTGAACTTGACCGAGGAAGAAAGTGATGATGCACTTTTATGTAGTGTTGAAAATTCTATGGAGTCTTGGATTTTGGATTCGGGAGCTTCGTTTCATGCTACTCATGTCAAAAGCATGATGAAGAATTTTCGTTCATATCAAGGCAAGGTGAGATTGGCGGACGACAAACAACTCAATATAGAGAGCATTGGAGATGTTGTATTGAAGACTACTCTTGGCTCTAATTGAACCTTGAAAAACGTAAGGTACATTCCTAAATTAAAAAGGAAACTTATTTCGGTTGGTCAATTAGATGATGAAGGTAACGCGGTTACTTTTGAAAACCGCCAATGGAAGGTGGTTAAGGGTAGTTGTATTGTGGCCCGTGGACATAAAAGGGAAACTCTTTATATGGTTGAAGTGTTTGATGAAGACACGGTGGTTGCTACGGTTAGTGTTGAGTCTGAATCAACTCTATGGCACCGAAGACTCGGGCATATGAGTGAGAAGGGTATGAAGATGCTTGTTTCGAGTGGGAGAATTCCGGATTTGAAAAAGGTAGAACTTGGGTTTTGCGAACTATGTGTATATAGGAAGCAAAATAAGGTGACTTTTGGGAAATCAGGGAATGCACCTAAGTTGGAGAAATTGGAGCTCGTTCATACGGATGTGTTTGGTCCAACCAATGTAGAATCACATGGAGGTTCTCGCTATTATGTCACCTTCATTGACGACTCCACTCGAAAGGTTCTAGTGGGAGTATGGGAAACAATGAATTACCAACAAACGGTGAGGCATCAGAAAATGCTAATGATGGGGATGGTTTGGAAAGCAGTGATGATTCCGAACATAGTGCGAGTTCTAGTGATGAGGAGGACACAAATGAAACCGGTCCAACCATTTCGGTTGCTCCTACACTAAGACGCTCAACTAGAGTGCCCAAACCTAATCCTAGGTATTTTCCATCAGCAAACTACTTGCTCTATACCGAGAATGGTGAACCCGAAAGTTACTTTGAGGCAAGAAAGACAAAAGAATCCATATAATGGGAGCTTGCCATGAAAGAAGAGATGGGGTCACTTGAGAAGAATAAAACTTGGTCACTAGTGAAGTTACCTCATGATAAAAGGGCGGTGCAAAGTAAATGGGTGTATCGAATCAAGAATGAGTTGGATGGCAAGAAAAGGTACAAGGCTCGTTTAGTGGTTAAAGGCTTTCAACAAAATAAAGGAGTTGACTACCAAGAGATATTTTCACCGGTGGTGAAGATGACTACTATTCGTTTGGTACTTTCTATGATTGCATCCGAGGACTTACATCTAGAGCAACTAGATGTGAAGACCGCATTCTTACATGGTAACCTTGATGAAGAGATCTATATGAGGCAACCCGAGGGCTTTGAGGTAAAGGGTAAAGAGAAGTGGGTTTGTAAGCTAAAGAAAAGTTTGTATGGATTGAAGCAAGCACCTCGGCAATGGTACTTGAAGTTTGACGAGTTTATGAAGAAGATTGGTTTTTTAAGATGTGAAGCGGATCACTGTTGCTACTTGAAGAAATTCAAGTCTTCTTACATAATCTTATTGTTGTATGTTGATGACATGTTACTTGCAGGTTCCAACATGTCCGAAATCAACAAGTTGAAGGGATTACTTTCCCATGAGTTCGAGATGAAAGATCTTGGTGGTGCTAGGCAAATACTTGGCATGAGTATTGTGCGTGATCGTGTGAAGGGTACTCTATACTTGTCTCAATCCAAATATATTGAGAAAGTTGTAGAGAGGTTTAACATGGAAAATTCAAAGGCTCGTTCTATGCCTTTGGGTAGCACGATAAAGCTATCGAAAAGTCAATCACCTAAAACGGAAGAAGACAAAATGTGTAGTGACCCGAATTTTTCCATGTTTATATATATTAATTGAGATTGATATTTACATGATTAAATGTTTCCAACATGTTAAGCAATCAAACTTGTTAAGACTTGATTAATTGAAATAGGTTTCATATAGACAATTGACCACCCAAGTTGACCGGTGATTCACGAACGTTAAAACTTGTAAAAACTATACGATGACATATATATGGTTATATATATAGTTAACATGATTTTATTATAAGTATGTATCTCATTAGGTATTTTAACAATGAGTTATATACATAAAAATGAGACTATTAATTTAAGAAACTCGAAAACGATATATATAACGATTATCGTTATAACAACGTCTTACTAGGTACATATGAATCATATTAAGATATTGATACACTTGGTTAATTATTTTAAATGATAAGTAAATATATTATTAAGTGTATTAACAATGAAATACATATGTAAAAATAAGACTACTAACTTAATGATTTCGAAACGAGACATATATGTAACGATTATCGTTGTAACGACATTTAACTGTATATATATCATACTAAGATATATTATATATCATAATATCATGATAATATAACAATTTAACATCTCATTTGTTATAATGAACAATGGGTTAACAACATTCAACAAGATCGTTAACCTAAAGGTTTCAAAACAACATTTACATGTAACGACTAACGATGACTTAACGACTCAGTTAAAATGTATATACATGTAGTGTTTTAATATGTATTCATACACTTTTGAAAGACTTCAAGACACTTATCAAAATACTTCTACTTAACAAAAATGCTTACAATTACATCCTCGTTCAGTTTCATCAACAATTCTACTCGTATGCACCCGTATTCGTACTCATACAATACACAGCTTTTAGATGTATGTACTATTGGTATATACACTCCAATGATCAGCTCTTAGCAGCCCATGTGAGTCACCTAACACATGTGGGAACCATCATTTGGCAACTAGCATGAAATATCTCATAAAATTACAAAAATATGAGTAATCATTCATGACTTATTTACATGAAAACAAAATTACATATCCTTTATATCTAATCCATACACCAACGACCAAAAACACCTACAAACACTTTCATTCTTCAATTTTATTCATCTAATTGATCTCTCTCAAGTTCTATCTTCAAGTTCTAAGTGTTCTTCATAAATTCCAAAAGTTCTAGTTTCATAAAATCAAGAATACTTCCAAGATTGCAAGTTTACTTCCAAGTTTTCTAAATCCATTCCAAGTAATCATCCAAGATCAAGAAACCTTTGTTACTTACAGTAGGTTATCTTTATAATACAAGGTAATAATCATATTCAAACTTTAATTCAATTTCTATAACTATAACAATCTTATTTCGAGTGGAAATCTTACTTGAAATTGTTTTCGTGTCATGATTCTGCTTCAAGAACTTTCAAGCCATCCAATGATCCTTTGAAGCTAGATCTATTTTTCTCATTTCCAGTAGGTTTATCCAAGGAACTTGAGGTAGTAATGATGTTCATAACATCATTCGATTCATACATATAAAGCTATCTTATTCGAAGGTTTAAACTTGTAATCACTAGAACATAGTTTAGTTAATTCTAAACTTGTTCGCAAATAAAAGTTAATTCTTCTAATTTGACTTTTAAAATCAACTAAACACATGTTCTATATCTATATGATATGCTAACTTAATGATTTAAAACCTGGAAACACGAAAAACACCGTAAAATCGAATTTACGCCGTCGTAGTAACACCGCGGGCTGTTTTGGGTTAGTTAATTAAAAACTATGATAAACTTTGATTTAAAAGTTGTTATTCTGGGAAAATGATTTTTATTATGAACATGAAACTATATCCAAAAATTATGGTTAAACTCAAAGTGGAAGTATGTTTTCTAAAATGGTCATCTAGACGTCGTTCTTTCGACTGAAATGACTACCTTTACAAAAACGACTTGTAACTTATTTTTCCGACTATAAACCTATACTTTTTCTGTTTATATTCATAAAATAGAGTTCAATATGAAACCATAGCAATTTGATTCACTCAAAACGGATTTAAAATGAAAAAGTTATGGGTAAAACAAGATTGGATAATTTTTCTCATTTTAGCTACGTGAAAATTGGTAACAAATCTATTCTAACCATAACTTAATCAACTTGTATTGTATGTTATGTAATCTTGAGATACCATAGACACGTATACAATGTTTCGACCTATCATGTCGACACATCTATATATATTTCGGAACAACCATAGACACTCTATATGTGAATGTTGGAGTTAGCTATACAGGGTTTATAAATGGTTTATAAATGATTTATAGGTTCGTGAATCAACCAGTGGCCAAGTCTTACTTCCCGACGAAGTAAAAATCTGTGAAAGTGAGTTATAGTCCCACTTTTAAAATCAAATATTTTTGGGATGAGAATACATGCAGGTTTTATAAATGATTTACAAAATAGACACAAGTACGTGAAACTACATTCTATGGTTGAATTATCGAAATCGAATATGCCCCTTTTTATTAAGTCTGGTAATCTAAGAATTAGGGAACAGACACCCTAATTGATGCGAATCTTAAAGATAGATCTATTGGGCCTAACAAACCTCATCCAAAGTACCGGATGCTTTAGTACTTCAAAATTTATATCATATCCGAAGGGTGTCCCGGAATGATGGGGATATTCTTATATATGCATCTTGTTAATGTCGGTTACCAGGTGTTCACCATATGAATGATTTTTATCTCTATGTATGGGATGTGTATTGAAATATGAAATCTTGTGGTCTATTATTATGATTTGATATATATAGGTTAAACCTATAACTCACCAACATTTTTGTTGACGTTTTAAGCATGTTTATTCTCAGGTGATTATTAAGAGCTTCCGCTGTCGCATACTTAAATAAGGACGAGATTTGGAGTCCATGCTTGTATGATATTGTGTAAAAACTGCATTCAAGAAACTTATTTTGTTGTAACATATTTGTATTGTAAACCATTATGTAATGGTCGTGTGTAAACAGGATATTTTAGATTATCATTATTTGATAATCTACGTAAAGCTTTTTAAACCTTTATTGATGAAATAAAGGTTATGGTTTGTTTTAAAATGAATGCAGTCTTTGAAAAACGTCTCATATAGAGGTCAAAACCTCGCAACGAAATCAATTAATATGGAACGTTTTTAATCAATAAGAACGGGACATTTCAGTTGGTATCCGAGCGTTGGTCTTAGAGAACCAGAAAATTTGCATTAGTGTGTCTTATCGAGTTTGTTAGGATGCATTAGTGAGTCTGGACTTCGACCGTGTTTTCTTTAAAAATGATTGCTTAACATTTTTGTTGGAAACTATATATTATTAACATGTATATATTATGTGATATACTAATCTCTTAACATGTTTGATATTGTGTGATAGATGTCTACCTCTAGCACAAATCCCATTGACTCACCTAATAATAACGAAGAGTCGAATATATATTGGACTGATTCACAAGTTCCCGAAGAGGAACCGGAAGAAGAATCAGAACCGGAAGAAGAATCCGAACCGGAAGAGGAGGAACCGGAGGAGGAAATAGAACCGGTGGGAGAAATAATAACACGGTTAAGTAAAAGAAAATCCTCAACCAACCGACCAAGGATAATTATGGTCAATGGTGTTTCCGCCAAGGAAGCAAAATATTGGGAGGATTACCAATTCTCCGATGAATCGGATTCCGACGAGAATTCCGATGATGTTATAGAAATTACCCCAACTGAATTTAAAAAAGCAAAAGAAAATAATAAGGGAAAGAGCATAAAAATAGAGAAATCTAATTCCAACCCCGATGAACTTTATATGTATCGTCAACCCCCGAAGTCCTTAAGTTGTAACAATGACCCGGGAACCTCTATACCACCAGGTTTTTCTAAACCGTTGTGGAAAACGACAGCTAGTATTAGGGGAACATCATATATCCCTAGAAACTTGGCAAAACGAACCAAAACCGAAGAAGAAGAAACGAGCGAGTCGGAATAAGATAGTTGTATTTGTGTGGTGTAATATATGTAATATAGTGTGCTTATGCTTTATGATATATGTAAAAATTGCTTGTATTAATAAGTATTTTTTTATGAATCTAACTCTTGTCTATTTTACAGTATAAAAACACAAAATGGATAGACAACCCAATATTTTAAGAGACCTACCCGAAGACATGATTGATGAAATCTTCCCGGAGACATGATTGATGAAATCTTCTCTAGAGTCGGTCAGAATTCTTCGGCACAACTATTTACGGCGAAATCAATTTGTAAGACATTCGAAGAACGTTCCAAGAATGTCTTGGTTTATAAGAGACTTTCATTTGAAAGATGGGGGATATCACATTGGGAAACCCATAACTTACGATGTGTTTACTTTGACGCATATATTGTGGGGAACCCAAATGCTATTTTACGCAACGGGTTAAGAAATTATTTTGACTCAATGTATCTGAATATAGGACTTCATGATTTAGAAAAAGCGGCTAACATGCAACATAAAGAAGCATGCTATGCTTACGGGTTAGTAATGTTCGCTTCTCACCAAAATGAGAAAAAGAACATCAGGCTACAACTATTAAACAAAACGTTCCCACAAGTGACGGAGTCGATAATTGGGATAAGAAATGAGGTTTTTAGGTTATTACGAGACTGTTGGTCATTACGTAACCCTCGTCCCTTTGACGACGTTACAACATGCTGTCTTATCAACGGCCATAACGGTTATGTTCCACAAGATCAAGGATGGGAAGTAGTCCTAGTAAAACCAGAATGCATGACTTGTTTCTGGACGTATGAATTACGTGTCTTTATTGCCTTTGCTGAACGACTTGTGTACTAGCTAGAATTATCTTCACAACTATCTTGTGTCAAAGTTATTGTGTGCTATATTTCATGCTTTATGTAAAATAAGCGGTATTGTAAGTTTGTAAAATATTGTATAAAAGTTTGAACGCGAAATATTATTATAATTAGTTTTTCATATAGAATTGTAGTAGTTGAATTGTATATTAGCTACTAAGTATGAACTTAACGGGTAGGTACTACCCGAATTTAAACTTATAAAACGCTAATATGAAGAAAAAGCTTTTATAAATGAGTTCATATTATGCTACGAAATACTATTAACTACTCTTAATATTCTGTATGATTAACTTGTTCCATTTAACTATTTTGAAGGAAATGGCACCGATTACTCGACACACCGTGAATATTAATGAAGAGGAATTCCGTACTTTTCTAGCTTCAAACATAGCCGCAGTACAGGCTGCGCTACATACCAACAATAACCTTGGATCTAGCAGTACAGGAAATCGTGTAGGATGCACCTACAAAGAATTCACTGCCTGCAAACCTTTGGAATTTGATGGAACCGAAGGACCGATCGGATTGAAACGTTGGACCGAGAAGGTCGAATTGGTGTTTGCCATAAGTAAGTGTACTGAAGAGGACAAAGTGAAGTACGCTACGCATACCTTCACAGGTTCTGCGTTAACATGGTGGAATACCTATCTAGAGCAAGTGGGACAAGATGATGCGTACGCACTACCGTGGTCAGCATTCAAGCACTTGATGAACGAGAAGTACCGTCCCAGAACCGAGGTCAATAAGCTCAAGATAGAACTTAGAGGGTTACGAACCCAAGGATTTGATATTACCACGTACGAAAGACGATTCACAGAATTGTGCCTATTGTGTCCGGGAGCGTTCGAAGATGAGGAAGAGAAGATCGACGCGTTTGTGAAAGGATTACCGGAAAGAATCCAAGAAGATATAAGTTCACACGAGCCCGCCTCCATACAACAAGCATGTAGAATGGCTCACAAACTAGTGAACCAGATTGAGGAAAGAATTAAAGAACAGACGGCTGAAGAGGCCAATGTGAAGCAAGTCAAAAGAAAGTGGGAGGAAAACGGTGATAAGAATCACCAATACAACAACAACAGCAATTACAATAATAATCGCAAGAATTATCCCAACAATCGCAACATCAATCGCAACTACAACAAATGGCCCAAAAACAACAACAACAATAACAACAACAACAACAACAACAACAACAATCATCCCAACAACAACAACAACAACAATCAGAAGCAGCTATGCCAAAGGTGTGAAAAGTATCACTCGGGGTTCTGCACCAAATTTTGCAACAAGTGTAAAAGAAATGGTCATAGCGCGGTGAAGTGTGAGGTCTACGGACCAGGGGTTAACAGAACGAAAGGAACAAATGGTGTCGGAACGAGTAGTGTCGGAGCAAGTTATGCCAATGTAGTTTGTTATAAATGTGGAAAACCGGGCCACATTATTAGAAATTGCCCGAACCAGGAGAACACGAATGGACAAGGCCGCGGAAGAGTTTTCAATATTAATGCGGTAGAGGCACAGGAAGACCCGGAGCTTGTTACGGGTACGTTTCTTATTGACAATAAATCTGCTTACGTTTATTTGATTCGGGTGCAGATAGAAGCTATATGAGTAGAGATTTTTGTGCTAAATTAAGTTGTCCATTGACGCCGTTGGATAGTAAATTTTACTCGAATTAGCAAACGGTAAATTAATTTCAGCATATAATATATGCCGGAATCGAGAAATTAAACTGGGTAGCGAAATATTTAAGATTGATTTAATACCAGTAGAGTTAGGGAGTTTTAATGTAATAGTTGGCATGGACTGGCTGAAGAAGGTGAAAGCAGAGATCGTATGTTATAAAAATGCAATTCGCATTGTACGAGAAGAAGGAGAACCCTTAATGGTGTACGGAGAACAGGGCAACATGAAGCTACATCTTATTAGTAATTTGAAGGCACAAAAACTAATAAGAAAAGGTTGCTATGCTGTTCTAGCACACGTCGAGAAAGTACAAACCAAAGAAAAGAGCATCAATGATGTTCCCGTCGCAAAAGAATTTCCCGATGTATTTCCGAAAGAATTACCGGGACTACCTCCACATCGATCTGTTGAATTTCAAATAGATCTTGTACCAGGAGCTGCACCAATAGCTCGTGCTCCTTACAGACTCGCACCCAGCGAGATGAAAGAACTGCAAAGCCAATTACAAGAACTTTTAGAGCGTGGTTTCATTCGACCAAGCACATCACCGTGGGGAGCTCCTATTTTATTTGTCAAGAAGAAAGATGGTACATTCAGGTTGTGTATCGACTACCGAGAGTTGAACAAACTTACCATCAAGAACCGCTACCCACTACCGAGAATCGACGACTTATTTGATCAACTACAAGGCTCGTCTGTTTATTCAAAGATTGACTTACGTTCCGGGTATCATCAAATGCGGGTGAAAGAAGATGATATTCCAAAGATTGCTTTCAGAACACGTTACGGTCATTACGAGTTTATGGTCATGCCGTTTGGTTTAACTAATGCACCAGCTGTGTTCATGGACCTTATGAACCGAGTGTGTGGACCATACCTTGACAAGTTTGTTATTGTTTTCATTGATGACATAATTATTTACTCAAAGAATGACCAAGAACACGGTGAACATTTGAGAAAGGTGTTAGAAGTATTGAGGAAAGAAAAACTGTACGCTAAGTTTTCAAAGTGTGCATTTTGGTTGGAAGAAGTTCAATTCCTCGGTCACATAGTGAACAAAGAAGGTATCCAGGTGGACCCGGCAAAGATCGAAACCGTTGAAAAGTGGGAAACCCCAAAAACTCCGAAGCATATACGTCAATTTTTAGGATTGGCTGGTTACTACAGAAGATTCATCCAAGATTTCTCCAAAATAGCAAAACCCTTGACTGCATTAACGCATAAAGGGAAGAAATTTGAATGGAAGGATGAACAAGAGAAGGCGTTTCAATTATTGAAGAAAAAGCTACCTACGGCACCTATATTGTCATTGCCTGAAGGGAATGATGATTTTGTGATTTATTGTGACGCATCAAAGCAAGGTCTTGGTTGTGTATTAATGCAACGAACGAAGGTGATTGCTTATGCATCTAGACAATTGAAGATTCACGAGCAAAATTATACGACGCATGATTTGGAATTAGGCGCGGTTGTTTTTGCATTAAAGACTTGGAGGCACTACTTATACGGGGTCAAAAGTATTATATATACCGACCACAAAAGTCTTCAACACATATTTAATCAGAAACAACTGAATATGAGGCAGCATAGGTGGATTGAATTGTTGAATGATTACGACTTTGAGATTCGTTACCACCCGGGGAAGGCAAATGTGGTAGCCGACGCCTTGAGCAGAAAGGACAGAGAACCCATTCGAGTAAAATCTATGAATATAATGATTCACACTAACCTTACTACTCAAATAAAGGAGGCGCAACAAGGAGTTTTAAAAGAGGGAAATTTAAAGGATGAAATACCCAAAGGATCGGAGAAGCATCTTAATATTCGGGAAGACGGAACCCAGTATAGGGCTGAAAGAATTTGGGTACCAAAATTTGGAGATATGAGAAAAATGGTACTTAGAGAAGCTCATAAAACCAGATACTCAATACATCCTGGAACGGGGAAGATGTACAAGGATCTTAAGAAACATTTTTGGTGGCCAGGTATGAAAGC
This sequence comes from Rutidosis leptorrhynchoides, assembly GCF_046630445.1. Taxonomy (NCBI): domain Eukaryota; kingdom Viridiplantae; phylum Streptophyta; class Magnoliopsida; order Asterales; family Asteraceae; genus Rutidosis; species Rutidosis leptorrhynchoides. Next base: position 629,327,308 of record NC_092335.1, read on the forward strand.
CGATATTGCTAAATATGTAGGAGAATGTTTGACGTGTTCTAAGGTCAAAGCTGAACATCAGAAACCATCAGGTCTACTACAACAACCTGAAATCCCGAAATGGAAATGGGAAAACATTACCATGGATTTCATTACTAAATTGCCAAGGACTGCAAGTGGTTATGATACTATTTGGGTAATAGTTGATCGTCTCACCAAGTCAGCACACTTCCTGCCAATAAGAGAATATGACAAGATGGAGAAGTTATCACGACTGTATTTGAAGGAAGTCGTCTCCAGACATGGAATACCAATCTCTATTATCTCTGATAGGGATGGCAGATTTATTTCAAGATTCTGGCAGACATTACAGCAAGCATTGGGAACTCGTCTAGACATGAGTACTGCCTATCATCCACAAACTGATGGGCAGAGTGAAAGGACGATACAAACGCTTGAAGACATGCTACGAGCTTGTGTTATTGATTTCGGAAACAGTTGGGATCGACATCTACCGTTAGCAAAATTTTCCTACAACAACAGCTACCATTCAAGCATTGAGATGGCGCCGTTTGAAGCGCTTTATGGTAGAAAGTGCAGGTCTCCGATTTGTTGGAGTGAAGTGGGGAATAGATAGATTACGGGTCCGGAGATAATACAAGAAACTACCGAGAAAATCATCCAAATTCAACAAAGATTGAAAACCGCCCAGAGTCGACAAAAGAGCTACGCGGACAGTAAAAGAAAAGATACAGAGTTTGAAATTGGAGAAATGGTCATGCTTAAGGTTTCACCTTGGAAAGGCGTTGTTCGATTTGGTAAACGGGGGAAACTAAATCCAAGGTACATTGGACCATTCAAGATTATAGATCGTGTCGGACCAGTAGCTTACCAACTGGAGCTACCTCAACAATTCGCGGCTGTACATAACACTTTCCACGTCTCAAATTTGAAGAAATGTTTTGCTAAAGAAGATCTCACTATTCCGTTGGACGAAATCCAAATCAATGAAAAACTTCAATTCATTGAAGAACCCGTCGAAATAATGGATCGTGAGGTTAAGAGACTTAAACAAAACAATATACCGATTGTTATGGTTTGATGGAATGCTCGTAGAGGACCCGAGTTCACCTGGGAGCATGAAGATCAGATGAAGAAGAAATACCCGCATTTATTTCCAGAAGATACGTCAACACCTCCAACTGCTTAAAATTTCGGGACGAAATTTATTTAACGGGTAGGTACTGTAGTGACCCGAATTTTTCCATGTTTATATATATTAATTGAGATTGATATTTACATGATTAAATGTTTCCAACATGTTAAGCAATCAAACTTGTTAAGACTTGATTAATTGAAATAGGTTTCATATAGACAATTGACCACCCAAGTTGACCGGTGATTCACGAACGTTAAAACTTGTAAAAACTATACGATGATATATATATATGGTTATATATATAGTTAACATGATTTTATTATAAGTATGTATCTCATTAGGTATTTTAATAATGAGTTATATACATAAAAATGAGACTATTAATTTAAGAAACTCGAAAACGATATATATAACGATTATCGTTATAACAACGTCTTACTAGGTACATATGAATCATATTAAGATATTGATACACTTGGTTAATTATGTTAAATGATAAGTAAATATATTATTAAGTGTATTAACAATGAAATACATATGTAAAAATAAGACTACTAACTTAATGATTTCGAAACGAGACATATATGTAACGATTATCGTTGTAACGACATTTAACTGTATATATATCATACTAAGATATATTATATATTATATATCATAATACCATGATAATATAACAATTTAAAATCTCATTTGTTATAATAAACAATGGGTTAACAACATTCAACAAGATCGTTAACCTAAAGGTTTCAAAACAACATTTACATGTAACGACTAACGATGACTTAACGACTCAGTTAAAATGTATATACATGTAGTGTTTTAATATGTATTCATAAACTTTTGAAAGACTTCAAGACACTTATCAAAATACTTCTACTTAACAAAAATGCTTACAATTACATCCTCGTTCAGTTTCATCAACAATTCTACTCGTATGCACCCGTATTCGTACTCGTACAATATACAGCTTTTAGATGTATGTACTATTGGTATATACACTCCAATGATCAGCTCTTAGCAGCCCATGTGAGTCACCTAACACATGTGGGAACCATCATTTGGCAACTAGCATGAAATATCTCATAAAATTACAAAAATATGAGTAATCATTCATGACTTATTTACATGAAAACAAAATTACATATCCTTTATATCTAATCCATACACCAATGACCAAAAACACCTACAAACACTTTCATTCTTCAATTTTCTTCATCTAATTGATCTCTCTCAAGTTCTATCTTCAAGTTCTAAGTGTTCTTCATAAATTCCAAAAGTTCTAGTTTCATAAAATCAAGAATACTTCCAAGATTGCAAGTTTACTTCCATGTTTTCTAAATCCATTCCAAGTAATCATCCAAGATCAAGAAACCTTTGTTAATTACAGTAGGTTATCTTTCTAATACAAGGTAATAATCATATTCAAACTTTAATTCAATTTCTATAACTATAACAATCTTATTTCGAGTGGAAATCTTACTTGAAATTGTTTTCGTGTCATGATTCTGCTTCAAGAACTTTCAAGCCATCCAATGATCCTTTGAAGCTAGATATATTTTTCTCATTTCCAGTAGGTTTATCCAAGGAACTTGAGGTAGTAATGATGTTCATAACATCATTCGATTCATACATATAAAGCTATCTTATTCGAAGGTTTAAACTTGTAATCACTAGAACATAGTTTAGTTAATTCTAAACTTGTTCGCAAATAAAAGTTAATCCTTCTAACTTGACTTTTAAAATCAACTAAACACATGTTCTATATCTATATGATATGCTAACTTAATGATTTAAAACCTGGAAACACGAAAAACACCGTAAAATCGAATTTACGCCGTCGTAGTAACACCGCGGCCTGTTTTGGGTTAGTTAATTAAAAACTATGATAAACTTTGATTTAAAAGTTGTTATTCTGGGAAAATGATTTTTATTATGAACATGAAACTATATCCAAAAATTATGGTTAAACTCAAAGTGGAAGTATGTTTTCTAAAATGGTCATCTAGACGTCGTTCTTTCGACTGAAATGACTACCTTTACAAAAACGACTTGTAACTTATTTTTCTGACTATAAACCTATACTTTTTCTGTTTAGATTCATAAAATAGAGTTCAATATGAAACCATAGCAATTTGATTCACTCAAAACGGATTTAAAATGAAGAAGTTATGGGTAAAACAAGATTGGATAATTTTTCTCATTTTAGCTACGTGAAAATTGGTAACAAATCTATTCCAACCATAACTTAATCAACTTGTATTGTATATTATGTAATATTGAGATACCATAGACACGTATACAATGTTTTGACCTATCATGTCGACACATCTATATATATTTCGGAACAACCATAGACACTCTATATGTGAATGTTGGAGTTAGCTATACAGGGTTGAGGTTGATTCCAAAATATATATAGTTTGAGTTGTGATCAATACTGAGATACGTATACACTGGGTCGTGGATTGATTCAAGATAATATTTATCGATTTATTTCTGTACATCTAACTGTGGACAACTAGTTGTAGGTTACTAACGAGGAATGCTGACTTAATAAACTTAAAACATCAAAATATATTAAAAGTGTTGTAAATATATTTTGAACATACTTTGATATATATGTATATATTGTTATAGGTTCGTGAATCAACCAGTGGCCAAGTCTTACTTCCCGACGAAGTAAAAATCTGTGAAAGTGAGTTATAGTCCCACTTTTAAAATCAAATATTTTTGGGATGAGAATACATGCAGGTTTTATAAATGATTTACAAAATAGACACAAGTACGTGAAACTACATTCTATGGTTGAATTATCGAAATCGAATATGCCCCTTTTTATTAAGTCTGGTAATCTAAGAATTAGGGAACGGACACCCTAATTGACGCGAATCCTAAAGATAGATCTATTGGGCCTAACAAACCCCATCCAAAGTACCGGATGCTTTAGTACTTCGAAATATATATCATATCCGAAGGGTGTCCCGGAATGATGGGGATATTCTTATATATGCATCTTGTTAATGTCGGTTACCAGGTGTTCACCATATGAATGATTTTTATCTCTATGTATGGGATGTGTATTGAAATATGAAATCTTGTGGTCTATTATTATGATTTGATATATATAGGTTAAACCTATAACTCACCAACATTTTTGTTGACGTTTTAAGCATGTTTATTCTCAGGTGATTATTAAGAGCTTCCGCTGTCGCATACTTAAATAAGGACGAGATTTGGAGTCCATGCTTGTATGATATTGTGTAAAAACTGCATTCAAGAAACTTATTTTGTTGTAACATATTTGTATTGTAAACCATTATGTAATGGTCGTGTGTAAACAGGATATTTTAGATTATCATTATTTGATAATCTACGTAAAGCTTTTTAAACCTTTATTGATGAAATAAAGGTTATGGTTTGTTTTAAAATGAATGCAGTCTTTAAAAAACGTCTCATATAGAGGTCAAAACCTCGCAACGAAATCAATTAATATGGAACGTTTTTAATCAATAAGAACGGGACATTTCAAAATGGAGATGGAAAAGGTTCCATATGCATCGGCCGTGGGTAGTGTTATGTATGCCATAGTTTGTACAAGACCCGATATTGCTCACGCAGTGGGAGTTGTAAGTCGTTATATGTCTAATCCGGGGAAAGAGCATTGGGAAGCGGTTAAATGGTTGCTTCGTTATTTGAAAGGTACTTCGAATATGGGATTGTACTTCTCTAAAAGCAATGTCATATTTAGAGGTTATGCGGATGCTAATTTGGGTGGATGTGACGATTCGGGGAAAAGCACTACGGGTTATGTTTTCACAATAGGGAAGATGGCGGTTAGTTGGATGTCTCGACTACAAAAGAGTGTTGCTTTATCAACCACCGAAGCCGAATATATGGCTATTGCAGAAGCTTCTAAAGAGCTTGTTTGGTTGAAAAACTTCTTAGGTGAGTTGGGTAAAAGACATGACTATTGCATCTTGAATTGTGATAATCAAAGTGCGGTTCATCTTGGGAAGAATCCGGTGTTTCATAGTCGTACGAAACACATCAATATAAGGTATCATTTTATTCAACAACATATAAATGATGGTACTTTATTATTGGAGAAAATCCTTGGTACGAAGAATCCTGCTGATATGTTTACTAAGGTTGTTACGACAGAGAAATTGAGGTTTTGCATTACCTCAATTGGTCTTCTAATGAATTAATGAGAGAAGACCCCGACTAGAGAATTAGAGAGTTAATGTTTTAATTCTAACAAGTAGTGTTGATGACCTTGTATCGAAAGTCTGCTCATCCGAAGTATGTGTTGAGTGTGCGTGTCCCAAATGGAGTTTGGCGGTATAATGGTGGTTTAACGTTCTTGGTTAGATCATTGATATTTTGGGTTGACTAAGGTTGGGTTTGTTCAAAGTCTCCAAGTGGGAGATTGTTGGAGATATGGAGAACTTTAAACAATTAGAGGGAAGATTCCGGGAAACTCACACGAAGATTCCACGAAGTTGTTAGGAAACTCACACGTAGCTTCCACGAAGTTGTGAGGAAATTCACACGTAGCTTCCACGAAGCTGTCAGGAAACTCACATGTAGCCTCCATGAAGCTGTCAGGAAACTCACATGAAGCTTCAAGGAATTGTTTTTAGCTTACTCCTTAAACCATTCTATAAATAGACCCTCTTGTAACTCATTGTAAACACACCACAAATATTCAGTAAATACATTCTCTAGTTGGTCCGTGGACTAAAGTAATCACAACGATTGCATATAACCACGTTATCTCTTGGGTCGATTTACATTTCTTGCATTTATAATCTTTCGTTCATTAAGTGGGTTAGTAATCTTGTAGAATTATTATCGGTGAGTGATCTTGTTGAATCACTTGTAGGCGTATATAAAAATCTGATTTATATTGTATAATTAATTTAATAGTTATAATTAATAGTTATTAATATATATATAATAATAATACTATTAATATAAATAATAAGAATAATAATAATATTAATAATAATAATAATAATAATATTAATATAACAATTTACATGTATTTCATCCTCATATAAATAATTTTCTTAATAGATTTTTAATATTAATATTTATGTTTTAACTTGTATTTATAATTAATATTATGATTTATTAGTTATGTAAATGTTGAATAGTTATAGCTATAATAACATATATTTAGTATATAATATCTATACATTACAATATATACATATACAATAATAATAATAACAACAATCTATTAATAACATCATTGATAATGTTACTTAATAATAATACTAGTAATGATAATAATATTAAAATGATAACTATATTCAGCTTATAATTAAGTTTAATATATTAATATTTATTATAATATCTTTTAATTATATAATTTTATTAAATTCATAATATTTATTAATTATATATATATTTATTACAATATTACGTATGTATAACTATTATATATATTTACATATTTATTTATACATTGATGTTCGTGAATCGTCGGGAAAAGTTAGAGACATAAATGAATCTATGTAAGTATATAAAAAAAAATTGTAGACACAATTTACCAGACTTTGCTTATCATGTCGGAATTATAATAGATTAAGTTTAAATTTGGTCGGAAATTTCCGGGTCATCACAGTACCTACCCGTTAAAGAAATTTCGTCCTGAAATTTGAGTGAGGTGGTCATGGCTAACAATAAGAATGTTTTCATGATCAATATGATTTGATAATTAGAGGTTTATCAACATTGAATAATAATGCTAAAATAATTCGATAATTCTAAGAATACAAATGAAGCTATCGCAAAAGAGTGAATTGAAGAAAATAAGATTTTCCTTAGATTTTGACGTAAACAAGAGTGAATTCCGGAATTCAAGAGATTTAAAGAAAATCCTCGAAATCTAAAAGATTTGATTCTTCGGTGAATAAGGACGTTAAGATCTCTATAATTAAATACGGTGATCTACCTCGATTACTCTGTCTGATATTTCCATTATAAATTTACCTTTTCCGTCCCATTAGTTTTCACCATTCTTATTTTCTATACTTAAATTCATATTTCCAAATCATCAGTCAATATGCTTAATCCAGTTTTAATTCTTGTCCTTATCCTTACTATCGCAACAATCGTTCTCCTTTTCCAACTTCCACCAGAGGAATCTGCTTACTTCTACTTTGCCCTTGGGGTTATAGTACTTTTAGTGCTCCCGTGTCTTTATGTGGCGATAAGCATCGATATACACGGTTTGTAATTTATGTGTTGTTATCGAGCTTTATATTCTCCCTTATATCTCTATGTTCCTATTTCTGTTCCCTATAAACACTGTCATCCACAGTTAATACTCCCTCCTATTTGCTGCGATTTAAATTCCAATCTCCATTTCGGAGCTTTGTCCCTTCGTTTCTTCCTCTTGCAGTTAGGCATCTCTTGTAATGGTCCAGATTTCACATATATAAATTTTAGAATGAACACAGTTAATGTTCTAGGAAAGAAATGAATATAGTACAATCTGACTTGTCAAATTACCAGAATTCAAGGGAAAAATAGATCTATCAAGAAAAACATGTTCTTGATATGTTTATAAATTTAGACAGAATGTAAGAGTCGTGTAACATGGCACATGATGAAGTTATAATCTGTGAATCATCATATCCCATTTAGAAACTCAGCATGACTTACTGTAATATAATAACATTGATCAAGTGTCATTATATTATACTAACTCATGCATCAGTTCCCAACATTACTTCAATAACATTCATATTTTAAGCTCGAAAGTTTACAGAATATAGAAACTAACAGTTTCTATATGATGTAACACTGATATCATGAATAGATTAATAATTTCAGATAAGAATAGTTATGAAAATATCTTCAGAAATATGAAGGATATTTATAATGAAAGATACGATGATATCTTGGAATTTCTAATATCGATGGATGATAAAGAAAATTTATCCGTAAGGGTTTAGATTCGGAAGCAAGGTATTCGCTAAAGATTTCATCAGAAACAGAATCATTTGGATTTTTTGAAGTCAAACTTATTCTTTGTGATTTGTCCACGGCTTCCTTCATAGTTTCGCATAATCCGCTTTTCGGTACTAAATTTTCTATTGAATGTTTCCAATATAATGATACACAGAAAGCACGAAGGGGTATATAATTTCGGACGAGAATATTTATGAAAATATCCTCAGAAATATCGAAGATATTGCTGATGATATTTTTGGAATTTCTAAGTTCGATGGTTGATGGAGAAAGATTTTTCGCAAGATTTTAACATGACTTCGGAGCAAGATATTCTCTAAAGATTTCAACGGATCCAGAATTATCTAGATTCTTTGAATATAAGGTATGGTCCTTGTATTTGTCTTTGGTCTCCTTCATGGTTAACTTTATCCGTTTTCCAGTTCCAACGTTTCTGAGCTTTTCCAACATATTATTCTTTATCATCAAGCTTCCGACGACTAAGGTCGTTTACGGTTGCCTACAGTTTCTGTTGCTTCTTTCAGCTTTTTTAACATTCAGAGTATCGATTCGTAAACTGGGTGCCTTTTCAAAATTTCAGAATTGAAGATCGTAATTCTAGGAGATAATTGTTATATGTATACATATAACTATTGATGTAGAAATGCTGCGAGATTCGAAATACTAATTACTGATTCTCGTTATTTGGTACGGCAATTCTCGTTATCAGATGCAGATGTGTAGATGATAGGATTTCAATGAATATAATAACTTTTCATAAGATCAAAGATCAACGATGTTGTTTATAAATTTACCGCTAATGTAGTGAGATATAAACGGTTTTTCGGTATTGATGACGAAAGGCAACTTTTATATCAGGGTTATAATAAGTTAATCCGAGTGAAAAGTCAAAGTTGACTTGTTGGAGCTGTGACAAAATTTACTAACTTGAAAAGGGATTGTAAAGTTATTTTGGGTAATAATAATGCTAAGGGATCTAACACCGATACATGTTAAATGTTTACTCAGGTTCCGAGTGTTTTTAGGTGCATAGCTATATGCATCACTCTTCCCTTCCGTAAATGATGTGCGGTTGGTTCATCCTCTCGATTGAGATGTTTTCAAGAATCATGAAAGGTTTGAACGCAGATTGTAATCGTCAAGATACAAATGAAGTTTAGGATGAAATCAAGTGGCAAACTTGAAGAATTGTTTAGTTTCATATGTTATAAACAATATTTTAATTCATTTTAATTGTCCAATGTTATTAGTCCACAGTCGATAGTCCACAGTCGACAGTCCAATAATTCATATATAGTTTAATATAATATTCGAATTAAGTAATACGTGTCGTGACCCGTATACGTCTCAGACTCGATCACAACTCAAAGTATATATATTATTATAGAATCAACCTCAACCCTGTATAGAGAAATCGATCATTACTGCATATAGAGTGTCTATGGTGGTTCCAAATAATATATATAGATGCGTCGATATGATATGTCAAAACCTTGTATACGTGTCCCGATATTTAAAGTGCGTAAAATAAATAACAGAAATTAAATAACGATACATAAAGTGCGTAAAGTAAATAACAGAAATTAAATGACGATAAATAAAATTGCGAGAATGTAAATTGCGATAATTAAATTGCGATAAAATAAACTGCTATAAATAAAATGTAATCAGTTAGCTAGGATCTTGTTAGCGTGGTTTCTTAACAAAATTACATATTGTTAATTAGTCTGTTTCTAATCAATTTTTATCATGTTCATTATTTCTTCATTATGCCACTTGTTGGATTCTGGTAAGTCAAAATCTAAATATGAAATTGAATTTGAATGAAAATGGTTATTCTGTGGTGAACGGATTCGTATATAGGTAGATGTAAATAGGATAGTAAATGATTGTTGAATCAGATTCAAAGAATGTACAGTGTAACTTATTAATGTGAAATCTAAATATTCCTCGGGTATTACCTACCCGTTAAAATATTTTCACCATTAACAGTTTGTACAATAAAAATTTTAATTACAATCTTTATGAAAACATATATACATATATATTTTCTTCAGATGTAATCATGGATTTAATGAGTCAATATGATATTAAACTCATTTGATTTACCGTTTGAACAAGAATATATAATCTCTAAAACATTAGAGATTACATAATCGCCATGTCGAACGAAGATAATTGATGTATAACGATATTTACTATGATGATTATAATCGAGGTACAGAATGAGATGTTGAAGCGTGTTTTGTTGATGGTACGGGTGTTGTTACTGATGGTACTGTTGGTGCCGGTGATGTTGCTGAAGCTGGTATGTTTTGCACCATATTTTCCAAGGCTACAACTCGGGCGCGAAGTTCGTTGTTTTCTCCTATTATTCCGGAGTGATTGTCGGTCAGAACGAGCGGATGAATAAGATCTAGAATTGTGGATAGAATATAATCGTTGTGGGATATCCTGGCAATGAGGGTGAATATGGTGTTTCGAATAGATTCGCCGGTAAGTGCTTCAGGTTCTTCACTAAGAGGTGAATTCGGTTGATGAAAAGGATCACCTTCTTCTTGTCTCCAATGATTAAGTAGACTACGAACGCATCAGATGAATTGATGATGGCCGATTGGTTGATTCATTCTGGTTATACTGCTTTCGGAGCTCAAGTGTGTTTCCATATCGGAATAACTGTCGGAATAACTATCGGAATCGTTATCGGAATCTGAAGGACTCGAACTGGTTGAGGGATTCATCTCGTACGATCAGATGAAGGATTTTTGATAAGAAATAGATTATAGGATGTAGATTAGTACCCTGCAATATATAATTTACATATGCATATATAATACTAAAATCCCATAAGTTACGGAGGAATTTACGAAAACTGTCAGACAAAATCTACAGTAACAGATATGCTAAGATATGAATTAGCAGATATGCTAAGATACGAATTTTTTCTATACACTATTCATGCAATCGTTGCAGTAAGATGCGTCTAGACTAAGAATGATAAGCAGGTAATTTCCTAAGGATAATAAGCAGATGATTTCCGACAAAATGATAAGCAAAACTTTTGACATGCAGACACGGTCGAAGTCCAGACTCACTAATGCATCCTAACGACTATCAGTTAGACACACTAATGCAAGACCCGGTTCGCTAAGACCGCCGCTCTGATACCAACTGTGAAGACCCGTCCTAATCCATCCGGATGAAGTCCATATCGATTATAAATGATTCACAACAGTTGATTACATCGCGAGGTACTTGACCTCTATATGATACATTCTACAAACATTGCATTCGTTTTTGAAAAGACAATCTTTCATTACATCGAAAGTTGACAACATGCATACCACTTCGTAATATATATTACTATAATTGACTTAATAATAATCTTGATGAACTCAATGACTCGAATGCAACGTCTTTTGAAATATGTCATAAATGACTCCAAGTAATATCTCTAATATGAGCAAAAGCACAGCGGAAGATTTCTTTCTACCTGAGAATAAACATGCTTTAAAGTGTCAACCAAAAGGTTAGTGAGTTCATTAGTTTAACATAAATAATCATTTCATAATTTTAATAGACCACAAGATTTCATATTTCCATTTCTCATAAACATACGTCCCATGCATAGAGACAAAAATATCATTCATATGGATTGAACACCTGGTAACCGACATTCACAATATACATATAAGAATATCCCCATCGTTCCGGGATCCTCCTTCGGACATGATATAAATTTCGAAGTACTAAAGCATCCGGTACTTTGGATGGGGCTTGTTGGGCCCGATAGATCTATCTTTAGGATTCGCGTCAATTAGGATGTCTGTTCCCTAATTCTTAGATTACCAGACTAAAAAGGGGCATATTCAGTTTCGATCATTCAACCATAGAACGTAATTTCGATTACTTGTGTCTATTTCGTAAAACAGTTATAAAAGTTGCGCATGTATTCTCAGCCCAAAAATATAAAGGGTAAAAAGGCAAATGAAACTCACCTAATGTATTTTGTAGTAAAAATACATAGAACGACATTGAACAAGTATAGGGTTGGCCTCAGTTTTTTACGAACCTATATCATTTGTATATTTATTAATATACATAATTGTAATCGAACAAATATATATATATATATATATATATATATATATATATATATATATATATATATATATATATATATATATATATAAATTTATTAGTTATATCCTTTTTATATTAACTATATATCTATATATGTTTCATACATTCATTTGTACATAAAAAGATATTTAAATCTTTGTTATGTGATATGTATTAGATATATTTATATAAATATCATTCATTTGTTAAAGTAGTATTTTAAGATAATATTTTAAGTGATAACAACAATAATAATGATAGTACTAATATTATTAATAATATAATAATGTTAATAATTCTATTAATGATAATAATAATGATTTTTAATGATTATAATTATAAAATATTAATTTTTCTGTTAATGACAGTTTTTGATAAAGATTTTGATAATTATATAATAATAATATTCATGATGAAATTTGTAATTCTACTTATATTAAAATAATAATCCTAGTGTTTATAAAACGAGGCCATTACTAATATTTATGGAAATCATAATAACTTGTATTGTTTTCATAGTAATAATAATAATAATATTAATACCTATTTTATTATTAGCAGTAATAATGTTAATATTAATATTTAAGGATAATAATAATAATTTGTAGTATGATAGTTATACTAATACTTAACTTATCAAATATAGTAATAATATTCATTTTGTAATTATAATTATATTAGTAGTGAAAATAATATTTATTACTTGTAGTTGTAACAATACTAAGTATAGTGATATTACTATTAATAATAATAATAATAATAGTACTACTAATCCTGTTTATAATAATAATTCTATTTATTAATATTACAAATCATAATAACATAGCAAAATGGCCATACTTAATAATATAACAATAATAATAACAATTAATAATAATAACAGTAATAATAATAATAATAATAGAAATTAAATAAAAATATACCCAAATAAAAGCTTCTCCAAAAATAAACTGCCCCATACCGGAATCGAACTTGAGACCTCTCGCTCCCCGACACACACACTTAACCATTGGGCTGTTGCCCCTTTTCTGTAATTATACCGAACCAAAACATATAAAACCCGACTATTTTTGTTCATCTTCTTCCTTCCACAGAATCAAATCGACCCCAAGATCCACTAACCATACCGAGTGTTTATGGTTTGAACTAAGACCCTCCAACAATTTAAATTCGACCTATATATATTCTGGAAAAGATTTGAGAACGAAAAAAAAAATAAAGGTATTCGCTGCAGTAGCAGCTCGAAGGACAAAAGGAAAAAAAATTTGATTTTGAGTTTTAAGAGTTTTTAGACAATGCTTCCTTCACAAAATATTTTCCAATTCACTTGTATAAACTATTGGATTCATCAATTTGAACTAAAACATCAAAGGGAACACGAATTTGTTTGAAGAACAAACTGTTGACTTTTCAAAACGAAACTTTGACTATGAAATTCGAATTCAATTTATAAAATTAGAGCTTCAAACTTTGCAGTTAGTTTAGGTACAAAATTTCTAACCTAACTGCAATTTTACATTTTTAAATATGATTCAAAATCGGGTTTTGGCCAAAAAGTGAATGAGCAGAGATATTGCTAAACGTTTCTCTCTTTTCTATTTTTTTTTCTTTGCGAATAATCAGAGGGATTATCTGGTATAATGGTTTTAATCGAATAATGAAGCAATAGTTTATCAATTATAAATCTTGTTTTGTAGTTATGGTGGTCGACAGAAACAAAAACCCGTGAGCAGAGCTGAAGAAAAAAAACATAGAACAGGTTGTGATTGATACAGATTGTAGGCGTATATAAAAATCTGATTTATATTGTATAATTAATTTAATAGTTATAATTAATAGTTATTAATATATAACTAATAATAATACTATTAATATTAATAATAATAATAATAATAATTTTAATATAACAATTTACATGTATTTCATCCTCATATAAATAATTTTCTTAATAGATTTTTAATATTAATATTTATGTTTTAACTTGTATTTATAATTAATATTATGATTTATTAGTTATGTAAATGTTGAATAGTTATAGCTATAATAACATATATTTAGTATATAATATCTATACATTACAATATATATATATATACAATAATAATAATAATAACAACAATCTATTAATAACATCATTGATAATGTTACTTAATAATAATACTAATAATGATAATAATATTAAAATGATAATTATATTCAGCTTATAATTAAGTTTAATATATTAATATTTATTATAATATCTTTTAATTATATAATTTTATTAAATTCATAATATTTATTAATTATATATATATTTATTACAATATTACGTATGTATAACTATTATATATATTTACATATTTATTTATACATTGATGTTCGTGAATCGTCGGGAATAGTCAGAGACATAAATGAATCTATGTAAGTATATATAAAAAAAAAATTGTAGACACAATTTACCAGACTTTGCTTATCATGTCGAAATTATAATAGATTAAGTTTAAATTTGGTCGGAAATTTCCGGGTCATCACAGTACCTACCCGTTAAAGAAATTTCGTCCCGAAATTTGAGTGAGGTGGTCATGGCTAACAATAAGAATGTTTTCATGATCAATATGATTTGATAATTAGAGGTTTATCAGCATTGAATAATAATGCTAAAATAATTCGATTATTCTAGGAATACGAATTAAGCTATCGCAAAAGAGTGAATTGAAGAAAATAAGATTTTCCTTAGATTTTGATGTAAACAAGGTTGAATTTCGGAATTCAAGAGATTTAAAGAAAATCCTCGAAATCTAAAAGATTTGATTCTTCGGTGAATAAGGAAGTTAAGATCTCTATAATTAAATACGGTGATCTACCTCGATTACTCTGTCTGATATTTCCATTATAAATTTACCTTTTCCGTCCCATTAGTTTTCACCACTCTTATTTTCTATACTTAAATTCATATTTCCAAATCATCAGTCAATATGCTTAATCCAGTTTTAATTCTTGTCCTTATCCTTACTATCGCAACAATCGTTCTCCTTTTCCAACTTCCACCAGAGGAATCTGCTTACTTCTACTTTACCCTTGGGGTTATAGTACTTTTAGTGCTCCCGTGTCTTTATGTGGCGATAAGCATCGATATACACGGTTTGTAATTTATGTGTTGTTATCGAGCTTTATATTCTCCCTTATATCTCTATGTTCCTATTTCTGTTCCCTATAAACACTGTCATCCACAGTTAATACTCCCTCCTATTTGCTGCGATTTATATTCCAATCTCCATTTCGGAGCTTTGTCCCTTCGTTTCTCCCTCTTGCGGTTAGGCATCTCTTGTAATGGTCCAGATTTCACATATATAAATTTTGGAATGAACACAGTTAATGTTCTAGGAAAGAAATGAATATAGTACAATCTGACTTGTTACCAGAATTCAAGGGAAAAACAGATCTATCAAGAAAAACATGTTCTTGATATGTTTATAGATTTAGACAGAATGTAAGAGTCGTGTAACATGGCACATGATGACGTTATAATCTGTGAATCATCATATCCCATTTAGAAACTCAGCATGACTTACTGTAATATAATCACGTTGATCAAGTGTCATTATATTATACTAACTCATGCATCAGTTCCCAACATTACTTCAATAACATTCGTATTTTAAGCTCGAAAGTTTACATAATATAAAAACTAACAGTTTCTATATGATGTAACACTGATATCATGAAGAGATTATTAATTTCAGATAAGAATAGTTATGAAAATATCTTCAGAAATATGGAGGATATTTATAATGAAAGATACGATGATATCTTGGAATTTCTAATATCGATGGATGATAAAGAAAATTTATCCGTAAGGGTTTAGATTCGGAAGCAAGGTATTCGCTAAAGATTTCATCAGAAACAGAATCATTTGGATTTTTTGAAGTCAAACTTATTCTATGTGATTTGTCCACGGCTTCCTTCATAGTTTCGCATAATTCGCTTTTCGGTACTAAATTTTCTATTGAATGTTTCCAATATAATGATACACAGAAAGCACGAAGGGGTATATAATTTCAGACGAGAATATTTATGAAAATATCCTCAGAAATATCGAAGATATTGCTGATGATATTTTTGGAATTTCTAAGTTCGATGGTTGATGGAGAAAGATTTTTCGCAAGATTTTAACATGACTTCGGAGCAAGATATTCTCTAAAGATTTCAACGGATCTAGAATTATCTAGATTCTTTGAATATATGGTATGGTCCTTGTATTTGTCTTTGGTCTCCTTCATGGTTAACTTTATCCGTTTTCCAGTTCCAACGTTTCTGAGCTTTTCCAACATATTATTCTTTATCATCAAGCTTCCGACGACTAAGGTCGTTTACGGTTGCCTACAGTTTCTGTTGCTTCTTTTAGCTTTTTCAACATTCAGAGTATCGATTCGTAAACTGGGTGCCTTTTCAAAATTTCAGAATTGAAGATCGTAATTCTAGTAGATAATTGTTATATGTATACATATAACTATTGATGTAGAAATGCTACGAGATTCGAAATACTGATTGCTGATTCTCGGTATTTGGTACGGTAATTCTCGTTATCAGATGCAGATGTGTAGATGATAGGATTTCAATGAATAAAATAACATTTCATAAGATCAAAGATCAATGATGTTGTTGATAAATTTACCGCTAATGTAGTGAGATATAAACGGTTTTTCGGTATTGATGACAAAAGGCAACTTTTATATCAGGGTTATAATAAGCTAATCCGAGTGAAAAGTCAAAGTTGACTTGTTGGAGCTGTGACAAAATTTACTAACTTGAAAAGGGATTGTAAAGTTATTTTGGGTAATAATAATGCTAAGGGATCTAACACCGATACATGTTAAATGTTTACTCAGGTTCCGAGTGTTTTCAGGTGCATAGCTATATGCATCACTCTTCCCTTTCGTAAATGATGTGCGGTTGGTTCATCCTCTCGATTGAGATGTTTTCAAGAATCATGAAAGGTTTGAACGCAGATTGTAATCGTCAAGATACAAATGAAGTTTAGGATGAAATCAAGTGGCAAACTTGAAGAATTGTTTAGTTTCATATGTTATAAACAATATTTTAATTCATTTTAATTGTCCAATGTTATTAGTCCACAGTCGATAGTCCACAGTCGACAGTCCAATAATTCATATATAGTTTAATATAATATTCGAATTAAGTAATACATGTCGTGACCCGTATACGTCTCAGACTCAATCACAACTCAAAGTATATATATTATTATAGAATCAACCTCAACCCTGTATAGAGAACTCGATCATTACTGCATATAGAGTGTCTATGGTGGTTCCAAATAATATATATAGATGCGTCGATATGATATGTCAAAACCTTGTATACGTGTCCCGATATTTAAAGTGCGTAAAATAAATAACAGAAATTAAATAACGATAAATAAAGTGCGTAAAGTAAATAACAGAAATTAAATGACGATAAATAAAATTGCGAGAATGTAAATTGCGATAATTAAATTGCGATAAAATAAACTGCTATAAATAAAATGTAATCAGTTAGCTAGGATCTTGTTAGCGTGGTTTCTTAACAAAATTACATATTGTTAATTAGTCTGTTTCTAATCAATTTTTATCGTGTTCATTATTTCTTCATTATGCCACTTGTTGAATTCTGGTAAGTCAAAATCTAAATATGAAATTGAATTTGAATGAAAATGGTTATTCTGTGGTGAACGGATTCGTATATCGGTAGATGTAAATAGGATAGTAAATGATTGTTGAATCAGATTCAAAGAATGTACAGTGTAACTTATTAATGCGAAATCTAAATATTCCTCGGGTATTACCTACCCGTTAAAATATTTTCACCATTAACAGTTTGTACAATAAAAATTTTAATTACAATCTTTATGAAAACATATATACATATATATTTTCTTCAGATGTAATCATGTATTTAATGAGTCAATATGATATTAAACTCATTTGATTTACCGTTTGAACAAGAATATATAATCTCTAAAACATTAGAGATTACATAATCGCCATGTCGAACGAAGATAATTGATGTATAACGATATTTAGTATGATGATTATAATCGAGGTACAGAATGAGATGTTGAAGCGTGTTTTGTTGATGGTACGTTTGTTGTTACTGATGGTACTGTTGGTGCCGGTTATGTTGCTGAAGCTGGTATGTTTTGCACCATATTTTCCAAGGCTACAACTCGGGCGCGAAGTTCGTTGTTTTCTCCTATTATTCCGGAGTGATTGTCGGTCGGAACGAGCGGATGAATAAGATCTAGAATTGTGGATAGAGTATAATCGTTGTGGGATATCCTGGCAATGAGGGTGAATATGGTGTTTCGAATAGATTCGCCGGTAAGTGCTTCAGGTTCTTCACTAAGAGGTGAATTCGGTTGATGAAAAGGATCACCTTCTTCTTGTCTCCAATGATTAAGTAGACTACGAAAGCATCAGATGAATTGATGATGGCCGATTGGTTGATTCATTCCGGTTATACTGCTTTCGGAGCTCAAGTGTGTTTCCATATCGGAATAACTGTCGGAATAACTATCGGAATCGTTATCGGAATCTGAAGGACTCGAACTGGTTGAGGGATTCATCTCGTACGATCAGATGAAGGATTTTTGATAAGAAATAGATTATAGGATGTAGATTAGTACCCTGCAATACATAATTTACATATGCATATATAATACTAAAATCCCATAAGTTACGGAGGAATTTACGAAAACTGTCAGACAAAATCTACAGTAACAGATATGCTAAGATATGAATTAGCAGATATGTTAAGATACGAATTTTGTCTATACACTATTCATGCAATCGTTGCAGTAAGATGCGTCTAGACTAAGAATGATAAGCAGGTAATTTCCTAAGGATAATAAGCAGATGATTTCCGACAAAATGATAAGCAAAACTTTTGACATGCAGACACGGTCGAAGTCCAGACTCACTAATGCATCCTAACGACTATCAGTTAGACACACTAATGCAAGACCCGGTTCGCTAAGACCGCCGCTCTGATACCAACTGTGAAGACCCGTCCTAATCCATCCGGACGAAGTCCATATCGATTATAAATGATTCACAACAGTTGATTACATCGCGAGGTACTTGACCTCTATATGATACATTTTACAAACATTGCATTCGTTTTTGAAAAGACAATCTTTCATTACATCGAAAGTTGACAACATGCATACCACTTCATAATATATATTACTATAATTGACTTAATAATAATCTTGATGAACTCAATGACTCGAATGCAACGTCTTTTGAAATATGTCATAAATGACTTCAAGTAATATATCTAATATGAGCAAAAGCACAGCGGAAGATTTCTTTCGTACCTGAGAATAAACATGCTTTAAAGTGTCAACCAAAATGTTGGTGAGTTCATTAGTTTAACATAAATAATCATTTCATAATTTTAATAGACCGCAAGATTTCATATTTCCATTTCTCATAAACATACGTCCCATGCATAGAGACAAAAATATCATTCATATAGATTGAACACCTGGTAACCGACATTTACAATATACATATAAGAATATCCCCATCATTCGGGGATCTTCCTTCGGACATTATATAAATTTCGAAGTACTAAAGCATCCGGTACTTTGGATGGGGCTTGTTGGGCCCGATAGATCTATCTTTAGGATTCGCGTCAATTAGGGTGTCTGTTCCCTAATCCTTAGATTACCAGACTAAAAAGGGGCATATTCAGTTTCGATCATTCAACCATAGAACGTAATTTCGATTACTTGTGTCTATTTCGTAAAACAGTTATAAAAGTTGCGCATGTATTCTCAGCCCAAAAATATAAAGGGTAAAAAGGCAAATGAAACTCACCTAATGTATTTTGTAGTAAAAATACATAGAACGACATTGAACAAGTATAGGGTTGGCCTCGGATTCACGAACCTATATCATTTGTATATTTATTAATATACATAATTGTAATCGAACAAATATATATATATATATATATATATAAATTTATTAGTTATATCCTTTTTATATTAACTATATATCTATATATGTTTCATACATTCATTTGTACATAAAAAGATATTTAAATCTTTGTTATGTGATATGTATTAGATATATTTATATAAATATCATTCATTTGTTAAAGTAGTATTTTAAGATAATATTTTAAGTGATAACAACAATAATAATGATAGTACTAATATTATTAATAATATAATAATGTTAATAATTCTATTAATGATAATAATAATGATTTTTAATGATTATAATTATAAAATATTAATTTTTCTGTTAATGACAGTTTTTGATAAAGATTTTGATAATTATATAATAATAATATTCATGATGAAATTTGTAATTGTACTTATGTTAAAATAATAATCCTAGTGTTTATAAAACGAGGCCATTACTAATATTTATGGAAATCATAATAACTTGTATTGTTTTCATAGTAATAATAATAATAATATTAATACCTATTTTATTATTAGCAGTAATAATGTTAATATTAATATTTAAGGATAATAATAATAATTTGTAGTATGATAGTTATACTAATACTTAACTTATCAAATATAGTAATAATATTCATTTTGTAATTATAATTATATTAGTAGTGAAAATAATATTTATTACTTGTAGTTGTAACAATACTAAGTATAGTGATATTACTATTAATAATAATAATAATAGTACTGCTAATCCTGTTTATAATAATAATTCTATTTCTTAATATTACAAATCATAATAACATAGCAAAATGGCCATACTTAATAATATAACAATAATAATACCAATTAATAATAATAACAGTAATAATAATAATAATAATAATAGAAATTAAATAAAAATATACCAAAATAAAAGCTTCTCCAAAAATAAACTGCCCCATACCGGAATCGAACTTGAGACCTCTCGCTCCCCGACACACACACTTAACCATTGGGCTGTTGCCCCTTTTCTGTAATTATACCGAACCAAAACATATAAAACCCGACTGTTTTTGTTTATCTTCTTCCTTCCACAGAATTAAATCGACCCCAAGATCCACTAACCATACCGAGTGTTTATGGTTTGAACTAAGACCCTCCAACAATTTAAATTCGACCTATATATATTCTGGAACAGATTTGAGAACGAAAAAAAATAAAGGTATTCGCTGAAGTAGCAGCTCGACGGACAAAAGGAAAAAAAAAATTTGATTTTGAGTTTTAAGAGTTTTTAGACAATGCTTCCTTCACAAAATATTTTCCAATTCACTTGTATAAACTATTGGATTCATCAATTTGAATTAAAACATCAAAGGGAACACGAATTTGTTTGAAGAACAAACTGTTGACTTTTCAAAACGAAACTTTGACTATGAAATTCGAATTCAATTTATAAAATTAGAGCTTCAAACTTTGCAGTTAGTTTAGGTACAAGATTTCTAACCTAACTGCAATTTTACATTTTTAAATATGATTCAAAATCGGGTTTTGGCCAAAAAGTGAATGAGCAGAGATATTGCTAAACGTTTCTCTCTTTTCTTATTTTTTTTCTTTGCGAATAATCAGAGGGATTATCTGGTATAATGGTTTTAATCGAATAATGAAGCAGTAGTTTATCAATTATAAATCTTGTTTTGTAGTTATGGTGGTCGACAGAAACAAAAACCCGTGAGCAGAGCTGAAGAAAAAAAAATAGAACAGGTTGTGATTGATACAGATTGTAGGCGTATATAAAAATCTGATTTATATTGTATAATTAATTTAATAGTTATAATTAATAGTTATTAATATATATAATAATAATACTATTAATATTAATAATAAGAATAATAATAATATTAATAATAATAATAATAATAATAATAATAATAATAATAATAATAATAATATTAATATTAATATAACAATTTACATGTATTTCATCCTCATATAAATAATTTTCTTAATAGATTTTTAATATTAATATTTATGTTTTAACTTGTATTTATAATTAATATTATGATTTATTAGTTATGTAAATGTTGAATAGTTATAGCTATAATAACATATATTTAGTATATAATATCTATACATTACAATATATACATATACAATATACAATAATAATAATAACAACAATCTATTAATAACATCATTGATAATGTTACTTAATAATAATAATAATACTAATAATGATAATAATATTAAAATGATAATTATATTCAGCTTATAATTAAGTTTAATATATTAATATTTATTATAATATCTTTTAATTATATAATTTTATTAAATTCATAATATTTATTAATTATATATATATTTATTACAATATTACGTATGTATAACTATTATATATATTTACATATTTATTTATACATTGATGTTCGTGAATCGTCGGGAATAGTCAGAGACATAAATGAATCTATGTAAGTATATATAAAAAAAAAAATTGTAGACACAATTTACCAAACTTTGCTTATCATGTCGAAATTATAATAGATTAAGTTTAAATTTGGTCGGAAATTCCCGGGTCATCACAGCGTGAAGGGTATCCAGTGCTTCAAATGTCAAGAGTTGGGTCACTACAAGAAGGATGTCCACTCTGGAAGAATGGTGAAGGTAAATCTGGAGGTTCATCGGCTGCGGTAGCAGTTAATGTACCGGTGGGAGATGTTCTCACAGTCTCCAAAAGTTCTACTTCTGCTCAAGATGAGGTCCTGATGACGGGAGAGAAGTATGAGAGTTTATATCATCTGGTAGCGAGTACAAGATGTACTCACGTCTCGAAGGTTTTGAAAGCGTGCATGTGGGAAACAGGTCGGGAACATGTTGGGACATGTTTGACCGAGGTAGACGATGGTGAGAAGGAAAATCCTACTGTAGTGGAAGAGGTGATTCGAGACTCCTCTCCTGTGTCAACTAGGTAAGTTGACAGGGTCAGCTGCAAATGGATATTGGACAGTTTTATTTGAGTCAGGTTCAAGACCGAGGTGATTCAAGGTGTGTGTAGCGGTGGTAACGGAGGCCAATGGTGAAAATACTTGGTGTTAGTATTTTCGGTGACAAAGAAGATAAATGTTCGTCAAGGTGGAGATTGTTGGACGGTGGTCCAAATAAGTGACAAACAGTTATTAAGACAAATTGGAATTGTCTTTTGCTAGAAAAGTTGAAAATTGCATTTGCATGAAAAGCATGCGGCTTACTAATTGAGAATAGTGTTTACCAACCATTTTGGTGTCATGCATGTTGAAAGTCAAAGAAAGAAGGCTAATTTTCTTATAGCTTTTCACATGGGGTAGGTATGGGTGATAATTAGCAACGAATATGCACGTAAATGTGCATTATAAATAGAGGTTCATGCAGAAGGTTATATGCATCCAAGAGCGGGATCAAGTGATCCGGAGAGGATCAAAGTATCACAAAGGAAAAACACAATTGATCGATAATATCAATGTAGAGTGTGTATTTGTGAGGTTGAGAGTTTTATTCTTGCAAGGAGTGTAAAAGAGTGTACGAGAAACTTAAATTTTATACTAAAATCATAGGGGCTTGGGTTTGGGTTTAACTCATAGTGTACTTTTTTCTTGTACCGGGTTCTTTTATATTATAAGAATAAAGGAGACTCTTGGGGTGGACATAGGCAGGGTTTTGCTGAACCACGTTAAATCATCGTGTTATCAGTTACTTTATTTTGCATTATATTATTTCTCGCAAGTTTGTCTCAAACAAATTATATCCTAGCTTCCGCTAGTGTGAGTGCGCTAGGCAAATTGCCATAACATTTGGCATCTGATCCAATACCATATCACTTGTAGGTACCTTATATTCTGTCAAAGGTTTTATAAAATTGAAACTTTTGACCCAAAAAGTTTTGTAATGAAGAATAGAGTCCTCCGTTTAACGCACACTCCCTGGCAGCGACGCCAAAAAGTTTGATGTGTGCTCAACACTCTATGACAACTAAGATCAAATACCACAAATAAACACACAAGTCACGAGAAACTATAACTCGATCATCATAGCAATTTTCCTGTAAGTATTTAATTAAGTTCGTCTCAAGAGAGTATGCTTAATCGGATGTTCGAAAACTAACAATTGTCATAATTTTTGATTTGGGGTTTTGAGTAATTTTGACTAACAACTAACACTTGCAATAGAAGTAAATAGCGAAATAAGATATCAAATAACTAAACATGTTCACTTGGATTGATCCCTTCTAAGCATTGGGTTGCCCATTTTCCCTTTTATTGCACAATGATGATGAACTATTATGTGTTTAATGTTACCACTAAACTTTGTTCAAATAAGATTACGAACTCACGCAGACTCCCGTAGATAACCAAATTAAGTTGAGAATCATTAAGACTATGATCTTGGGTTGAATTCACATAAAATTCTTTAATCAAATCAATCACTTGAAATGACTAACACTCATATAGTTTTGACAAAAATCCCTTAGAATCACCAACCAAATCAAAGACACAATCACTTGAAATTTCTAACTTAGTTGTCTAGATCACTTACTTGTGTTGAAGTATAAATTGAATCCCAATTCAAATCACTAAATAATGGTTAACAATTTATATGATCAAATAAAGCTTAAAACTCATAGAGTAGTGGTTCTTCAATCAAAACTCAACAATATAACTGAATGATTCATTCAAACATCAATATTTCATTAATCTAGGACAAATCCATACAAAGAGGTTCACAAAGAAGCAAACACAATAATCTAGCCAAACATGGCTAGAATAACACTAATCAAAATAATAAATGGGCAAACAAACATCATTATTACAAATATACGATTGTACCAAATTGAAATCTAAAAACTACTAGAAGTGGTGAATAAGATGAAGATCTTGATGAATCCAAGTGAATCATTGAGCTAGCAATCAAATAGCACCTCCAAACCTCAATCTATGATGAAAATGTTGTCTTTTGGGTGAAATTCGTGATCTAAAACTACAACTCCCTTTTTCCAAACCCCAACTTATTCCTTTTATAGGTGGAAATATCCGAACACAAAACAGCGAAGGTGGCCGCACCAGTTAAATGGTGCGCCGCACCATTTGCTAGGAGACAGGTGCGCTACACCTGAAGGGTGGTGCGCCGCACCATGTAACGTGGAATTGTTGCCTCAACTTCTGATGTGATTTTCTTCATTTCCTTTGATTTGGTGCGCTGCACCTAAGGTCAGGTGTGCCGCACCATTACACTGTACTTTCAAAACACTTAAAATTCTCCCTAAACTTTCACATTCATTTTCGCTTTGTGCTTTCAACTTGCCATGCACTTTGATTCACTATTTGGGCTAGATTTTGGTCGATTTTGCACCAAGATAAGCTTTTAGCCCAACATATATGCACAAATATCCATATTTCAAGCTCAATAATCCTCGAAAACGAGTGAAATGAGGCGGATATTAGGAGGTAAAACATAGAAAAATCGAGCAATATCAACAACCTATGTAATTTCATGTTGAATTTGGAGGTTTATCAAATTACAGTGGTTATTAACCACCTCCAGATTGCAGGTTTGTCGAATTTTCGTAGAGATCTAGATCTGTTCAATACCTTATAATTTGAGTTTTGCACACTCAGAATCATGTTTATTTCTTTATATATTGAGATGATGTTGATTGATTTATATGTATTCATATATAGCGATTGTTAATAAATTTGTAGTGTTGAAAGTGTGAAATTGGTGGAAATCAAAGTCTTTTGAAGATGATGGTGAAGGTGTTGCACAGATAAAAATTAAAAAAAGTTAAGGGACGACCGCCGTAATTTTGTCAAGAGTTTAAAAGGAGTAAAACATGGAATGACTGAAATACCCCTACGTGAGACGCTCATGCTTCAGGTTAACGGAGGAAAGAGATGGCAACTAGACGAAAGGACGACGAACGTTACTTTTTGAAAGTAAAGTGACGAACCCAGTAAAAAAAAAAGTTTAAGGACGGCGCTAGTAATTTAGGTACAAGTTCAAGGACGACTTGAGTAATTTTGTCTTTTTAAAGTATAACGAAACTTCAGCTTTATATCATGTAAATGTAGTATATATGTTTAAAACATGAATTAAACCAATCAGAAAATTTAAATTGAAGAAAAAATATATCAAAAATAGCAACATCTTTACTATATATTAAAGTAAAATTAAAAAGATAAATTATTTTTAACCATTAAATTTACTAATTTACTTTGATTACTCTCACGATCCAACCATCGTTATTCCTTATTACAGTAAATTTTAAGAGTAATAGAGCTATAAGAGCTCTAGGAGTTGAACATTTTTGTCACCGTTAAAGAGATTTAACACCGGGGACACCAGTGCGCACCACTCCCCTCCGGTGTTAAATCACCGTTAAATCGATGTTAAATGCTTCAACCTTACCAGGCTAACGATGTGTTTAGAAATTTAACACCGGGGACACCGGTGCACACCACTCCCCTCCGGTGTTAAATCACCGTTAAATCACCAAAATATTATTTTTACATATATTATATTTTTTATTAGTTAAATAACAACAACAACAACAACAAAACCCAATACCACCTGAGTGGTGTATGGGGGAGGTGAGATGTAGACAATTCTTCCCCTACCCGAGAATAAAAACAGGTCATTTCACCACCCAGAAAAGTAGAGATAAATTAAATAATAATAATTGAATAATGATTTAACACTAAGATTTAACACCGAACGATTTCCCCTGTTTTGGCCTCAGTGTTAAATCCAGTGTTAAATTTAACACTGAGATTTAACACTGAACGAACTCCTAGTGCTTTAAGCTCCCTTAGAGCACAGGGAGTCGTTCGGTGTTAAATCTCAGTGTTAAATTTAACACTGAATTTAACACTGAGGCCAAAACAAAGGAAATGGTTCAGTGTTAAATCTCGGTATTAAATCATTATTCAATTATTATTATTTAATTTATTTTTTATTCTTTTATTTATTATTTAATTTATTTAACTAACAAAAAATAGAATATAAATAAAAATAAGCATCATTGTGATTTTTTTTTTAAAAAATTGGCCCAATCTTTTTAAAAAAATCAGTCTTTTTGCCCATATAATAGCCCAAAATCTGGCCCAATTTAAACCTAAATAAAAAAACGCTAAAAATACCCTAAAAAAATTACGCTTCTTATTTCATCTTCTGCTTCTTCTTTTTCATCTTTCTCTCCTCCTCCATTACACCTGCAACTTCAAATTAAGGAGTAAAAGAAGAAAAGAAAAAAAGAAAAAAAAAAAAAATTAACAGCGTTGCCTACATAACGGTGGCCACCGTTAAACTCTTTTAACGTCGATTTAACGCCGAACCGGAGTCGACGAAACCTCCGTAGCCGGCGTTAAATTCCTTCGACGGTGAAAAATTGCATCGACTCCTGGTGCTCTAATTAATTGTATTCGTTTTCTGCACTTATAATCAAAACACGGGCCAATTGCCCAATTCGATTTCTCCCTTTTGGTTACGAAATTCATCAAAATGTCTGATGGCCACCGTCCATTTAAAATCGTAGATTCAATGACTACTAGCCGCATGTTCTATGGTCCTTTGTATTATTCATAGGCAGCCCTTAATTGGTGAAAAAATGCTCAAATTAAATCACTAGAAGTAAGCAATTGAAGATATTAATTTAATATCCAGGTAAATGGCAATCTTCTTCTCATGTCAATATGAAATAGAATTTTTGGCAAAGTTCTAATTTTTGTTAATAAACAATTTTGTCCTGCTATCAATCGATCGTCTTTACAGTTTAGGTATTTTTGTATGTTTAATTTGTTTTTAGTGTGTTTTTAGGTTTTGAATTTACATATGAATATGAGTGTTACTATAGTAAAAAAATTTATGTGAGGTATGAATGTTATGATAGTTACCTAATTACAAACTGATAAATTAAGTAATGATGTTCTCTGCTACACTAAGCAAGGAGATTTGGGTTTGCAAGAAGTTATGATATCCTTTTATTTATAACTAGAAAATGAGCACGCGCGATGCTGCGGGGCCTTTGGGTTGCGTATTCATAGTTAACGGAGTGTGTTATAGGTGTGTGTATGTGTATTGAATATAGTCCGAAGTATTGAGCGTTTTTTTTTTAAAGTGTCCGTTTCGCGTATAGTTAGTCCCGTTGTGTTCGTAAGTTTTTTTTGAGTTGAACGGTGGGCTCGGAAAAATTTAACTCGCACCGAGCGAAAAGATAGGACCCGCTAAAAAAAAGGGTGGAGTTAGTTTTTTTTATTTTAATAAGATTGTATATTTACACTTTTTACCCCCGAAGAAATGTAAATTTGAAGGGTCGTTGTGTAATTTGAGGCAAAGATGAGGGGCCGAATGTAGTGTGAACGCAAACACAAAACTACTAACCAAATGTGTTAACTATAAAAATTCCAGTGGCTAGTAGTATATAGGGGTAATAATTGCAATGGTGGTAAAATAAGTGGGTTAAGAAGCATGGCTAAAAAAGATCAGTTTGGGCTTAAAAGAGCTATTTAACAATGATTTTAATATATCCACAGCAAGAAACTATCAAAAATTAGTACCCAAATGTTGAATAACCTAAAAGTGCTAGAAACCATCAGTCCATCATGAAATAAAATGAGCACAGTTTTGAGCAACATTATTTAATATGTACAAAAACAAAATTTTGACCTCTAAATATTAAATTTAACCTGTTTACAAAATTCAACCTAAGACTTAATAATTGGGTCAAATGGGTTTAAAAGTTCGGGTCGAGTTGGCCTTAAATTATCACTAAATAGAATTAAGGGGTCCAAAAGAGATCATAATCATATCACAATATATTAGTACGGGCTCAATGGGTTTATAAGTTCATATTTTTATATTGTGTCAAGTCTTTAACATTGCAAAGTTAGAAGCGGAACATTTCACTAAAATTCTAACCGTGCAACCCACAGGTAAAGAGCCTGGTAAATTAATATTTGTGGATTTTAAAAGGTTATTTTAATTACCGTTTTAAAGCTCAAAAACACATCCCACGACATCTCTTGTGATTGAATGATGTCGAATCAAACGCCATTGAAGGTTTGCTTTATGAATCTTGGTATACCTCATGTTTGCCTGAAAAACAGTAGACTACAAATATAAATTATTAATTTTTGGTGTTTTTAAATTATAAAAGTTCAATTCACATGGTTAAAATATGGCCTTGTATCCTGTTTTAATAAACTTTACTTTATCATGTTTTAATAATTAATAATAATAAAATTTGCTTTGATGTTAAGCAAAAAATTATTGAATGAAAGTGTTCTAATGAAGGTGTCTAAGGTTACCTGTGATGCTTATCGAAATCCAACTCAGAAGGTTTATGTGATTATGGAAATACTCTATGCAAAAATAATTTGTGAATATGAAATTGTTCATCCACAAGAAATTATAAATTACAAAAAAAATAAGTGTAGAAAGTGTTAGGTTCACATTTTGTTTACTTAAAAGGATTTCAAACAAGTAATGAAGAACTGACCAAAACTAAAAAACCATAGTTGATTTACAGAATTCAAGAACCGACCAAAACTAAAGAACTAAAGTTGACTTACAAATTACAACATACAAATAAGTTTATAAACAACATACAAATAACTTTATAAATATTGATTTAGAATACTCAAGAACAAGAACATACCAGATGGTGTTCATTAAGGTCGCCGAATCTCAAATCATCAAAACTTTCCAACGATTGTCGCTCGTGATAAGCTTTCTGTATATATACACCGCATAACGAAAATTTAAACGAAATTAGTGAAAGTAAGACCACCCCTATGCTTAGTTACCCGCCCATTACCCGCTCATTACCCGTAACTAATCATAGGCACCACTTAGTTACCCGCGTTAGTTACCCCCTTTCACCATAGATTTAACGGAAGAGTTATAGGAATTGCGGGTTCCAGTGCTTTTTATTGTTGGACTTGATGCTTTATTGCTTGTACGTTGTATATTAAGAGGAGTATTGTTTTAGCCATGATAGGGAGTGTTTAGTTATGAGTCAGTTATATGATATTTGTGTTGATGTGGCGCTGATGTGGAAGGTTAAGAGGATGAATAGTTTAGTTACGATAAGGAGTGGCCTAACTGAAAATTAATAACCCAATTTGGGGTATGTGTTCTTTCCCCCTCATAGGCCTGCGTTCCTTCCACCCATCATTTCAATGTCATCATGACATTTTTCAATTAAATTAAATAATTAAATAATTGTTGATGAAACTATGGAGTATGTGTTCTACATTTTTTTTTTTTTTTTAAATAAATAAATGTACACCTTATATTTTGTATCATCATTATACAGTATATTTTAATTTTAATATAGTTTTCATTTAGTTACTTAATATGATATAATTTAATAATAATAATTATATCATAATTATAATTATATTTATAAAATATATTACTTATAACTTTAATTTAAAATAAAAAAATCTACAAAATAAGATTTATAATTGAAACATCTAAGTTAGACGTTTTTATTCAGCGTCATATATGTGCCCATACATGCATTTAAATAACTTGTAAGTTGGTACACATGTGATAGCCTAAAACACAACCTCTGTTCATTTTTAATACAATCGTTATTTTGATTGACGATCCTAATATTTATGATTTTATAAGTATTATTAAACTTATTATTATATATGGAAAAAAATTCGTTTATAAAGGGTCAACTTTCATTTATTGAACATGGCTCATGAAATTGACAGTACGACCCTGCTAATAATGATTCGTACATTTTAAATTTAATTAATAATTAATTAGATAATACTCCCTCCGTCCCATATTAATAGTTGACAGACAAAAAACACACAGTTTAAGGAAATGTCATAAAAGTACTGTACTTTCTTTTTACTTTCCAATTTTACCCTTATCTTTTCTTTCTCTTTTAATCCTATCCACATATATTAAGGGCATAACAGAACTTAACTTCTCATTCTTTCTACTTATGAAAGTGGACTATCAATTTGAAACATCTCAAAATAGAATACTGGACTATTAGTATGGAACGGAGGGAGTAGTAAAATAAAAATAGTTGTGTATTCCGTATAAAACTTGCTTGAGGTGGCAACAGATTTATAGGGACATAGTAGAATTTTAGAATAATATATTACGAAGTATTATCATTGTTATTTTATTTAGGGGATGATTCTCACACACACTTTTTTGATCCTCACACACCAAAAATAATTATAAATAAAAAATAAAAATAACAAAGAACAATGACAAGTCGAGTAAAAGAATCTTTGTTATGATAATAATTGTGCAAGTATGGAACTACAATAATGCAAGTATGGATAGTCAATTTTGGTACAATTTTATAGTCAACTTGGGGTCACTTCCATAGTATCTTTTTGTAGTATAAATACCCATGAGTTATGCTTGTAAAGATGTACCATTTCTCACACTTACATCCATAGTGTTTCTTCCTTTCTCTCTTTACTCATATACTCTTGTTCTTAAGATTTTCAAAGTCTATATTCAAGAACCAATCCACTAAAGGTAGTTATAAGCCTACTGAATTATAACACGTTATCAGCACGAAGTGCTCCGTATAATCAAGGTTTATCTAAGCAAGTACAAGTCACTAATCAAGGCAAGTGTTCAAGTCCGGCAGTACGCTGCTTCGGACCGGTGTACCCTGGGAACAGACGCAGAATCTGTTTAAGGGAATTGTGTCAAACACAAGCCCGGTTCAACCTTCAATTCGGTTAGATCGTTCTATCCTTTTGTTCTTATTATTACGTTTGTGATAATATGCATAATTGTTTCAGTTTCATATACATATTTACCTACAAACTTAAACAGATTATTGTTTTCTTACGAAACTGAATTTCAATAAACTGATGCCGTAAGTTGTTGATGAGCTTATCGATATTATATGCTGTTAACAAATTATATTTGTTGTTTTTAAACTGCTGATGTACAGATTATGTGTGTGTATTAATCGCTAATAAACTGTTATTAAATCGATTATGATCATCTTCTGTTAACCTACTGTTTGCGTAAAACATATTACTTGAGATTATGAACTGTTGATTTGCGTAATACTTATGTTCGAGAATTCCTTTTCTCATTAAACCATAGGATGTTTGCTTTAAAGCTGATTATGAATGTTGATGAAACAAATATTATTATAATAATATAGTGATGATCATTGTGATTGTAATATATCCACTATGATTACCAGTATGAAGATAAGTGGATCTTTAAAATGATATATCGATATATTGATTACATAAATCAGAATAGGATATGATTGGACGTTTAAAATATTAAATTCACTATGATCATAAAAGTATATGCATGTCCGGCCAATAATTGTCCACTATGATTTATTTAATCTTTAGATTGCTGTAGATGTATGGATGTATACTATAGTAGCTTTAGAATTACTTGTTGTATAAAGATACACATATATAATAATTCTAAACATGAGTCATGCTACTTTATGATGATTTATATAGATTATTATATTTATACTTAAAAATATTGATCATGACTTTTAAAAGGAGGAAGCATTAATCGTTGTTGGCGGCTTTATATGATTAGTGATCATTCTTGACAATTTGGTTTATATATATATCTCTCTATATATTTATTTATATTTTATGACCTAACATGATGTAGTGCTTTCTTAATATGAACGCATAATGATAATTATTGAATTTGAGATTATATTATTCTACTATCGTTGTATATACTGTAGCTGCTTTGCTTAAACCATAATATTTAACTTATTGTTTCATAACTATGGTCATGGTCATTATATGACCTTTATGTTTATACATCGGAATAGTGGACATTTGAATTTATGTATCTTGTGTGATTGTATATTTCGGAATTTGGTATTATGCTTGAGTATCCAATAAATCAGATTACATACGAGCATGTTTTGCTTTGTATTGACTTGCTATATGCATACATGTACTGAATTATTACTTTGTTTGCATCGTGACCTTTTGATAATATTCTTGGTGAATACTTATCCAAGAACTTTGGATATATTAGCTTTGGTGATTATGTCCATGATGTTTTAATAATTGATACTTTATATCATATATTATACATGTAACTTGTTTGCAGATAGTGGTAACATACACACTATGATCAAATCTAAGAAATATTTCATTGATTTAAATCAAATGAAGGAATTATAAATACTATATCAGGTCTTGCAAACTTGATATAAGGAACGAAAAAGGCAAAAATTCATATTACCAAATGGTACGAATTTTCTGATAAACAATGCTTTGTTTTCTCCCAAATCAAAGAGAAATTGTTAAGTTTCTCTGAAATATATCATAATGGATATGATTATCAGTCAATGATAACCGGAAATGAGAAATACCTATGTAGCACCGAAAAGCGCATATGATGAAAAGTGCAGCGCATATGATTAAAAGCGCATATGATGAAAAGCGCAGCGCATATGATTAAAAGTGCATATGATAAAAAGCGCATATGATGAATAGCGCAGCGCATATGATTAAAAGCGCATATGATGAAAAAAGCAGCGCATATGATGAAAAGCGCAGCGCATATGATTAAAAGCGCATATGGTGAAAAGGATATATAATGAAAAGCACATATGGTGATTAATGAAAAAGTACATTTGGTGATTAATGAAAAAGTACTATGGTGATTAATGAAAAAGTACATATGGTAATTAATGAAAAAGTACATATGGTGATTAATGAAAACCACATATGGTGATTAATGAAAAACCATTAATTAAAAGCACATATGGTGATTAATGGAAAGCACATATGGTGATTAATGAAAAACACATTGAGAAAGAATCACCAATGTTTCTTGAAAGAATTCAAGGTGATATATATGGGGACATGCAAATTTACATGCTGCGATATTATTTCACTTTTGACAAAGTGCAACTCATAAATATTCTCCCCTACAACTTGATTTTGGCCGAGAGCTAAATATTTCCCACCATTAGAACATTTGATTGTGCAGTGTATATTCTAGTTACACAACCACAACGCACTAAATGAGCCCTCAAAGGAGGATGGGGATATATATATTGGATATGAAACATCTTCAATTATAAGATATATTGAACTCATGACGGGTGATGTTTTTACAGCACGTTTTGCTAATTGTCATTTTAATGAAAAAAATTATTTCCTAGATTAGGGGGAGAAATGAAAAAAATAAAAAAAATAAAATGATGTTTCATGGTGTGAACATCAATTAAGGTATCTTGATCCTCGCACAAAAGAATGTGAAACGAAAGTTCAAAAATAATGCATATGCAAGAAACTTGCAAATCGATTACGTGTTGCATTTAAAGATACAAAAAGAGTGACTAAATCATATATAATAGCAGTAAATGCTCCAGCTCGAATTGAAATTCCAAAAGCTGGCAATAATATCACTCTTGAGTCTTTGCCACGTATGAAACGTGGAAGATCAATTGGTTCCGAAGATAAAAATCCTCAAAAATAAAATCAGCTGATAATGAGGTAAAATAAAGTGTTCAAGAAGAACCAAATATCAATACTCCTTCTGCAGAGGATATTGATAATAAATACAGAAATTGCAATAAATTATGCAATATTATGGAACCGAAACGGAATGACAAATATTGATAAGAATTTTTCATATAATGACATCATGAATAAAGATGATGATCTAGAACCAAAATTTGTCATTGAGTGTCAAAATATACATGACTGAGCTCAATTGAAAGGAGCAATACGAGCTGAATTAGAATCTCTCAATAAAAGAAAAGTTTTCGGATCAATCATTATCACTTTTAAAGATGTGAAATGTATGGGATACAAATGAATTTTAATTCGAAAAGGAAATAAGAAAAATGAACTTACAAGGTAACGTCAGACTTGTAACTCAAGATTTCTCTCAAAGACCAGGAATTGATTATGAGAAAACTTATTCTCCTGTTATGGATGCAATTACTTTTAGATACTTAATCAGCCTGACAGTTTCTAAAAAATTTAGAAATGCATCTCATGGATGTTGTGACTGCTTATCTATATGGATCACTTGATAGTGATATATATATGAAGATACCTGAAGGATTTAAGGTACCAGAAGCATCAAATGCAAAACCCAAAGAAATGTATTCGATTAAATTACAAAGATCTTTATATGGGTTAAAACAATCGGGACGTATGTGGTATAACCGATTAAGTTATTACTTGATAAGCAAATGGTATACAAATAATCTTACTTGCCCTTGTGTTTTCATTAAGAAAACAACATCCGGATATGTGATCATAGCTATCTATGTTGATGATCTTAACATCATAGGTACAAATAAAGAGATCCATGAAGCCATTCAACTTCTAAAGAAAGGATTTGAAATGAAAGATCTCGGAAAAACCAAGTATTACCTTGGTTTACAAATTGAGCATATGCCTAATGGTTTACTTGTACATCAAACAACATATACTGAAAAGATTTTGAAACATTTTAATATGGACAAGACAAAACCATTAAGTACTCCTATGGTTGTTAGATCACTCAATGTTGAAGCTGATCCATTTCGTCCATGTGAAGATCATGAAGATATTCTGGGACCAGAAGTACCATAACTTAGGGCAATTGGAGCTCTTATGTATATCTTACAAATTATACAAGACCTGACATTTCTTTTGCAGTTAATTTGTTGGTAAGGTTCAGCTCTGCTCCTACCAAAAGACACTGGAATGAGATCAAACACATATTTCGATACCTTCGAGGAACTACCGATTTAGGATTATTTTATTCTAACGAATCAAAACAAGTTTTGGTTGGTTATGCAGATGCAGGTTATTTATCTGATCCACATAAAGCTAAATCTCAAACTGGATATATATTCCTAAATGGAGGTACTGCAATATCATGGCGTTCTAAAAAAAAAACAAACACTTGTTGCAACATCATCAAATCATGCCGAAGTGATTGCATTACATGAAGCTACTTGGGAATGTTTTTGGTTGAGATCAATGACACAACTCATTACTTATTCTTGTGGACTAGAACCCGATAAAAGTCCAACATCTATCTATGAAGATAATGCAGCTTGCATAGCACAAATGAAAGAATGATATATCAAAAGTGACCGAACAAAACACATACCTCCTAGATTCTTCTCATACACTCAAGACATCATTAAGGACAACTAGATTGAAATGATATATGTTCAATCCATCAAAACTCTGCTGATCTTTTCACCAAAGCACTTTCAACTGCTATTTTCAGAACGCATGTTCACAATATTGGCATGAGGCAAGTTCAAAAGATGTAACAGCTCAGCAATGTCTACTTGAGGGGGAGTCAACTATATGCTGCACTCTTTTTCCCTTAGCTAAAGTTTTTATCCCACTGGGTTTTTCTTTGGCCAAGGTTTTTAACGAGGCAGTAACTTACAGTTGATCTTTAACAAACAAAATTGCTATCCAAGGGGGAGTGTTATGATAATAATTGTGCAAGTATGGAACTACAATAATGCAAGTATGGATAGTCAATTTTGGTACAATTTTATAGTCAACTTGGGGTCACTTCCATAGTATCTTTTTGTAGTATAAATACCCATGAGTTATGCTTGTAAAGATGTACCATTTCTCACACTTACATCCATAGTGTTTCTTCCTTTCTCTCTTTACTCATATACTCTTGTTCTTAAGATTTTCAAAGTCTATATTCAAGAACCAATCCACTAAAGGTAGTTATAAGCCTACTGAATTATAACAATCTTAAATAAAAGAAATGGAAAACATAATTTTTTGATTATTATTATTATGAATTTGATTTGATATTAATATTTTAAAGAGTAATAATCTCTTTCTCTTTTATCTATTATTACAAAACTTTAATTACATAACCCTAATTTAAAAAATTTTAACTAGAAGAAACTTCTCCCTTTATGAAATCTACGCTTTTAATCTTAGCCCATAAAAAAAAATTGTACGTACACCTAGCTTCATAAACGTCACGCTACCAAACCAATTACCAGTATATCCCTGGACGCATCTTACCTTCAAATTACAGAATCAAAGAGCTTTTTGAAAAAATAATCAACGCTAATACCAAAATCGCAAACGCTAAATTTAATCGATAAAAAAAATTGTAACACCATTCTATGTATTAATTTACAGAGTTTGCAAAGTAAGGAGTGGAATCAGACAACTTGACGATACAAACCCTTACCATTTAACAAATCGATTTCATGATTTTCTTGTATTGTGAATATCACGATTAAGTCGTGATTCTGAATTAGGGACGATGAAGTCGAACAGCCTCTTTATGAATTAGGTAAGTATTTTTATGAATTAGGGGTTTTATTGGGTTTATTGAATAGCTTCAAGGTAAGTACTTTTATGAATTAGGGTTTTTTGAGCATATATGCGTAGTTATTTGTCGATTTGATTCGACCTGAATTTGATTTCATATGAATTAGGGGTTTTATTGGGTTTTTTGAATAGCTTCAAGGTAATTACTTTTTTGAATTAGGGTTTTTGAACATATATACGTAGTTATTTGTCGATTTGATTCGACCTAAATATGATTTTAGATGAATTAGGGTTTTTATAGTTTTTTTTAATAGCTTCAAGGTATCTACTTTTTTGTATTAGGGTTTTTTTGAACATATATGCGTAGTTATTTGTAGATTTGATTCGACATGAATTTGATTTCAGATATGGTCTTGTTAAAATATAAAAAATGTAATGCCTATTGGGATTACATGTTACAGTACTATTGTTCTTACAATAATACTGCTTTTTTTTCATGAACAACAAAATGTATCATATTTTGTAGGTTCATGGGTTTGTATATTTTTCTTTTGTGGTTGCAGCTAATAGTTGCTGCTACATTGCTTTCGATATTGAAATACCTCGAGAATCTGCCATGGTAAATATGAGCTTTCTATTTGCGTAATTGTATGTTAGCGATTGATGAACTTCTAATTCCATGTGAGTGACTTTCGATGTGTAGTTCAGAGATATGGCATGTTTCATAATTGCAACCTGCTATCGTTGTAACGACCCGATTTTTTCGACTTATATTTATATTTATTACTTTCACGAAACTGCGTATTTGTGCGTACTGAGCTATGTTATATTCTGGGATCATTATTCATGTTAATTACTTTCGTTAATATCTTACAACATGTTATTATGAGTCAGTTATATGATATTTGTGTTGATGTGGCGCTGATGTGGAAGGTTAAGAGGATGAATAGTTTAGTTACGATAAGGAGTGGCCTAACTGAAAATTAATAACCCAATTTGGGGTATGTGTTCTTTCCCCCTCATAGGCCTGCGTTCCTTCCACCCATCATTTCAATGTCATCATGACATTTTTCAATTAAATTAAATAATTAAATAATTGTTGATGAAACTATGGAGTATGTGTTCTACATTTTTTTTTTTTTTAAATAAATAAATGTACACCTTATATTTTGTATCATCATTATACAGTATATTTTAATTTTAATATAGTTTTCATTTAGTTACTTAATATGATATAATTTAATAATAATAATTATATCATAATTATAATTATATTTATAAAATATATTACTTATAACTTTAATTTAAAATAAAAAAATCTACAAAATAAGATTTATAATTGAAACATCTAAGTTAGACGTTTTTATTCAGCGTCATATATGTGCCCATACATGCATTTAAATAACTTGTAAGTTGGTACACATGTGATAGCCTAAAACACAACCTCTGTTCATTTTTAATAAAATCGTTATTTTGATTGACGATCCTAATATTTATGATTTTATAAGTATTATTAAACTTATTATTATATATGGAAAAAAATTCGTTTATAAAGGGTTAACTTTCATTTATTGAACATGGCTCATGAAATTGACAGTACGACCCTGCTAATAATGATTCGTACATTTTAAATTTAATTAATGATTCAAACTTATTCTTTGTGATTTGTCCACGGCTTCCTTCATAGTTTCGCATAATCCGCTTTTCGGTACTAAATTTTCTATTGAATGTTTCCAATATAATGATACACAGAAAGCACGAAGGGGTATATAATTTCGGACGAGAATATTTATGAAAATATCCTCAGAAATATCGAACATATTGCTGATGATATTTTTGGAATTTCTAAGTTCGATGGTTGATGGAGAAAGATTTTTCGCAAGATTTTAACATGACTTCGGAGCAAGATATTCTCTAAAGATTTCAACGGATCCAGAATTATCTAGATTCTTTGAATATAGGGTATGGTCCTTGTATTTGTCTTTGGTCTCCTTCATGGTTAACTTTATCCGTTTTCCAGTTCCAACGTTTCTGAGCTTTTCCAACATATTATTCTTTATCATCAAGCTTCTGACGACTAAGGTCGTTTACGGTTGCCTACAGTTTCTGTTGCTTCTTTCAGCTTTTTTAACATTCAGAGTATCGATTCGTAAACTGGGTGCCTTTTCAAAATTTCAGAATTGAAGATCGTAATTCTAGGAGATAATTGTTATATATATACATATAACTATTGATGTAGAAATGCTGCGAGATTCGAAATACTAATTACTGATTCTCGGTATTTGGTACGGCAATTCTCGTTATCAGATGCAGATGTGTAGATGATAGGATTTCAATGAATATAATAACTTTTCATAAGATCAAAGATCAACGATGTTGTTTATAAATTTACCACTAATGTAGTGAGATATAAACGGTTTTTCGGTATTGATGACGAAAGGCAACTTTTATATCAGGGTTATAATAAGTTAATCCGAGTGAAAAGTCAAAGTTGACTTGTTGGAGCTGTGACAAAATTTACTAACTTGAAAAGGGATTGTAAAGTTATTTTGGGTAATAATAATGCTAAGGGATCTAACACCGATACATGTTAAATGTTTACTCAGGTTCCGAGTGTTTTCAGGTGCATAGCTATATGCATCACTCTTCCCTTCCGTAAATGATGTGCGGTTGGTTCATCCTCTCGATTGAGATGTTTTCAAGAATCATGAAAGGTTTGAACGCAGATTGTAATCGTCAAGATACAAATGAAGTTTAGGATGAAATCAAGTGGCAAACTTGAAGAATTGTTTAGTTTCATATGTTATAAACAATATTTTAATTCATTTTAATTGTCCAATGTTATTAGTCCACAGTCGATAGTCCACAGTCGACAGTCCAATAATTCATATATAGTTTAATATAATATTCGAATTAAGTAATACGTATCGTGACCCGTATACGTCTCAGACTCGATCACAACTCAAAGTATATATATTATTATAGAATCAACCTCAACCCTGTATAGAGAAATCGATCATTACTGCATATAGAGTGTCTATGGTGGTTCCAAATAATATATATAGATGTGTCGATATGATATGTCAAAACCTTGTATACGTGTCCCGATATTTAAAGTGCGTAAAATAAATAACAGAAATTAAATAACGATACATAAAGTGCGTAAAGTAAATAACAGAAATTAAATGACGATAAATAAAATTGCGAGAATGTAAATTGCGATAATTAAATTGCGATAAAATAAACTGCTATAAATAAAATGTAATCAGTTAGCTAGGATCTTGTTAGCGTGGTTTCTTAACAAAATTACATATTGTTAATTAGTCTGTTTCTAATCAATTTTTATCATGTTCATTATTTCTTCATTATGCCACTTGTTGGATTCTGGTAAGTCAAAATCTAAATATGAAATTGAATTTGAATGAAAATGGTTATTCTGTGGTGAACGGATTCGTATATAGGTAGATGTAAATAGGATAGTAAATGATTGTTGAATCAGATTCAAAGAATGTACAGTGTAACTTATTAATGTGAAATCTAAATATTCCTCGGGTATTACCTACCCGTTAAAATATTTTCACCATTAACAGTTTGTACAATAAAAATTTTAATTACAATCTTTATGAAAACATATATACATATATATTTTCTTCAGATGTAATCATGGATTTAATGAGTCAATATGATATTAAACTCATTTGATTTACCGTTTGAACAAGAATATATAATCTCTAAAACATTAGAGATTACATAATCGCCATGTCGAACGAAGATAATTGATGTATAACGATATTTACTATGATGATTATAATCGAGGTACAGAATGAGATGTTGAAGCGTGTTTTGTTGATGGTACGGGTGTTGTTACTGATGGTACTGTTGGTGCCGGTGATGTTGCTGAAGCTGGTATGTTTTGCACCATATTTTCCAAGGCTACAACTCGGGCGCGAAGTTCGTTGTTTTCTCCTATTATTCCGGAGTGATTGTCGGTCAGAACGAGCGGATGAATAAGATCTAGAATTGTGGATAGAATATAATCGTTGTGGGATATCCTGGCAATGAGGGTGAATATGGTGTTTCGAATAGATTCGCCGGTAAGTGCTTCAGGTTCTTCACTAAGAGGTGAATTCGGTTGATGAAAAGGATCACCTTCTTCTTGTCTCCAATGATTAAGTAGACTACGAACGCATCAGATGAATTGATGATGGCCGATTGGTTGATTCATTCTGGTTATACTGCTTTCGGAGCTCAAGTGTGTTTCCATATCGGAATAACTGTCGGAATAACTATCAGAATCGTTATCGGAATCTGAAGGACTCGAACTGGTTGAGGGATTCATCTCGTACGATCAGATGAAGGATTTTTGATAAGAAATAGATTATAGGATGTAGA
The DNA here is from genome assembly GCF_046630445.1 of Rutidosis leptorrhynchoides. NCBI lineage: Eukaryota > Viridiplantae > Streptophyta > Magnoliopsida > Asterales > Asteraceae > Rutidosis > Rutidosis leptorrhynchoides. The sequence continues at coordinate 629,369,171 of NC_092335.1, forward strand.
TTAGTACCCTGCAATATATAATTTACATATGCATATATAATACTAAAATCCCATAAGTTACGGAGGAATTTACGAAAACTGTCAGACAAAATCTACAGTAACAGATATGCTAAGATATGAATTAGCAGATATGCTAAGATACGAATTTTTTCTATACACTATTCATGCAATCGTTGCAGTAAGATGCGTCTAGACTAAGAATGATAAGCAGGTAATTTCCTAAGGATAATAAGCAGATGATTTCCGACAAAATGATAAGCAAAACTTTTGACATGCAGACACGGTCGAAGTCCAGACTCACTAATGCATCCTAACGACTATCAGTTAGACACACTAATGCAAGACCCGGTTCGCTAAGACCGCCGCTCTGATACCAACTGTGAAGACCCGTCCTAATCCATCCGGACGAAGTCCATATCGATTATAAATGATTCACAACAGTTGATTACATCGCGAGGTACTTGACCTCTATATGATACATTTTACAAACATTGCATTCGTTTTTGAAAAGACAATCTTTCATTACATCGAAAGTTGACAACATGCATACCACTTCGTAATATATATTACTATAATTGACTTAATAATAATCTTGATGAACTCAATGACTCGAATGCAACGTCTTTTGAAATATGTCATAAATGACTCCAAGTAATATCTCTAATATGAGCAAAAGCACAGCGGAAGATTTCTTTCTACCTGAGAATAAACATGCTTTAAAGTGTCAACCAAAAGGTTAGTGAGTTCATTAGTTTAACATAAATAATCATTTCATAATTTTAATAGACCACAAGATTTCATATTTCCATTTCTCATAAACATACGTCCCATGCATAGAGACAAAAATATCATTCATATGGATTGAACACCTGGTAACCGACATTCACAATATACATATAAGAATATCCCCATCGTTCCGGGATCCTCCTTCGGACATGATATAAATTTCGAAGTACTAAAGCATCCGGTACTTTGGATGGGGCTTGTTGGGCCCGATAGATCTATCTTTAGGATTCGCGTCAATTAGGATGTCTGTTCCCTAATTCTTAGATTACCAGACTAAAAAGGGGCATATTCAGTTTCGATCATTCAACCATAGAACGTAATTTCGATTACTTGTGTCTATTTCGTAAAACAGTTATAAAAGTTGCGCATGTATTCTCAGTCCAAAAATATAAAGGGTAAAAAGGCAAATGAAACTCACCTAATGTATTTTGTAGTAAAAATACATAGAACGACATTGAACAAGTATAGGGTTGGCCTCAGTTTTTTACGAACCTATATCATTTGTATATTTATTAATATACATAATTGTAATCGAACAAATATATATATATATATATATATATATATATATATATATATATATATATATATATATATATATATATATATATATATATATATATAAATTTATTAGTTATATCCTTGTTATATTAACTATATATCTATATATGTTTCATACATTCATTTGTACATAAAAAGATATTTAAATCTTTGTTATGTGATATGTATTAGATATATTTATATAAATATCATTCATTTGTTAAAGTAGTATTTTAAGATAATATTTTAAGTGATAACAACAATAATAATGATAGTACTAATATTATTAATAATATAATAATGTTAATAATTCTATTAATGATAATAATAATGATTTTTAATGATTATAATTATAAAATATTAATTTTTCTGTTAATGACAGTTTTTGATAAAGATTTTGATAATTATATAATAATAATATTCATGATGAAATTTGTAATTCTACTTATATTAAAATAATAATCCTAGTGTTTATAAAACGAGGCCATTACTAATATTTATGGAAATCATAATAACTTGTATTGTTTTCATAGTAATAATAATAATAATATTAATACCTATTTTATTATTAGCAGTAATAATGTTAATATTAATATTTAAGGATAATAATAATAATTTGTAGTATGATAGTTATACTAATACTTAACTTATCAAATATAGTAATAATATTCATTTTGTAATTATAATTATATTAGTAGTGAAAATAATATTTATTACTTGTAGTTGTAACAATACTAAGTATAGTGATATTACTATTAATAATAATAATAATAATAGTACTACTAATCCTGTTTATAATAATAATTCTATTTATTAATATTACAAATCATAATAACATAGCAAAATGGCCATACTTAATAATATAACAATAATAATAACAATTAATAATAATAACAGTAATAATAATAATAATAGAAATTAAATAAAAATATACCCAAATAAAAGCTTCTCCAAAAATAAACTGCCCCATACCGGAATCGAACTTGAGACCTCTCGCTCCCCGACACACACACTTAACCATTGGGCTGTTGCCCCTTTTCTGTAATTATACCGAACCAAAACATATAAAACCCGACTATTTTTGTTCATCTTCTTCCTTCCACAGAATCAAATCGACCCCAAGATCCACTAACCATACCGAGTGTTTATGGTTTGAACTAAGACCCTCCAACAATTTAAATTCGACCTATATATATTCTGGAACATATTTGAGAACGAAAAAAAAAATAAAGGTATTCGCTGCAGTAGCAGCTCGAAGGACAAAAGGAAAAAAAATTTGATTTTGAGTTTTAAGAGTTTTTAGACAATGCTTCCTTCACAAAATATTTTCCAATTCACTTGTATAAACTATTGGATTCATCAATTTGAACTAAAACATCAAAGGGAACACGAATTTGTTTGAAGAACAAACTGTTGACTTTTCAAAACGAAACTTTGACTATGAAATTCGAATTCAATTTATAAAATTAGAGCTTCAAACTTTGCAGTTAGTTTAGGTACAAAATTTCTAACCTAACTGCAATTTTACATTTTTAAATATGATTCAAAATCGGGTTTTGGCCAAAAAGTGAATGAGCAGCGATATTGCTAAACGTTTCTCTCTTTTCTATTTTTTTTTCTTTGCGAATAATCAGAGGGATTATCTGGTATAATGGTTTTAATCGAATAATGAAGCAATACTTTATCAATTATAAATCTTGTTTTGTAGTTATGGTGGTCGACAGAAACAAAAACCCGTGAGCAGAGCTGAAGAAAAAAAACATAGAACAGGTTGTGATTGATACAGATTGTAGGCGTATATAAAAATCTGATTTATATTGTATAATTAATTTAATAGTTATAATTAATAGTTATTAATATATAACTAATAATAATACTATTAATATTAATAATAATAATAATAATAATTTTAATATAACAATTTACATGTATTTCATCCTCATATAAATAATTTTCTTAATAGATTTTTAATATTAATATTTATGTTTTAACTTGTATTTATAATTAATATTATGATTTATTAGTTATGTAAATGTTGAATAGTTATAGCTATAATAACATATATTTAGTATATAATATCTATACATTACAATATATATATATATATATACAATAATAATAATAACAACAATCTATTAATAACATCATTGATAATGTTACTTAATAATAATACTAATAATGATAATAATATTAAAATGATAATTATATTCAGCTTATAATTAAGTTTAATATATTAATATTTATTATAATATCTTTTAATTATATAATTTTATTAAATTCATAATATTTATTAATTATATATATATTTATTACAATATTACGTATGTATAACTATTATATATATTTACATATTTATTTATACATTGATGTTCGTGAATCGTCGGGAATAGTCAGAGACATAAATGAATCTATGTAAGTATATATAAAAAAAAATTGTAGACACAATTTACCAGACTTTGCTTATCATGTCGAAATTATAATAGATTAAGTTTAAATTTGGTCGGAAATTTCCGGGTCATCACAGTACCTACCCGTTAAAGAAATTTCGTCCCGAAATTTGAGTGAGGTGGTCATGGCTAACAATAAGAATGTTTTCATGATCAATATGATTTGATAATTAGAGGTTTATCAGCATTGAATAATAATGCTAAAATAATTCGATTATTCTAGGAATACGAATTAAGCTATCGCAAAAGAGTGAATTGAAGAAAATAAGATTTTCCTTAGATTTTGATGTAAACAAGGTTGAATTTCGGAATTCAAGAGATTTAAAGAAAATCCTCGAAATCTAAAAGATTTGATTCTTCGGTGAATAAGGAAGTTAAGATCTCTATAATTAAATACGGTGATCTACCTCGATTACTCTGTCTGATATTTCCATTATAAATTTACCTTTTCCGTCCCATTAGTTTTCACCACTCTTATTTTCTATACTTAAATTCATATTTCCAAATCATCAGTCAATATGCTTAATCCAGTTTTAATTCTTGTCCTTATCCTTACTATCGCAACAATCGTTCTCCTTTTCCAACTTCCACCAGAGGAATCTGCTTACTTCTACTTTACCCTTGGGGTTATAGTACTTTTAGTGCTCCCGTGTCTTTATGTGGCGATAAGCATCGATATACACGGTTTGTAATTTATGTGTTGTTATCGAGCTTTATATTCTCCCTTATATCTCTATGTTCCTATTTCTGTTCCCTATAAACACTGTCATCCACAGTTAATACTCCCTCCTATTTGCTGCGATTTATATTCCAATCTCCATTTCGGAGCTTTGTCCCTTCGTTTCTCCCTCTTGCGGTTAGGCATCTCTTGTAATGGTCCAGATTTCACATATATAAATTTTGGAATGAACACAGTTAATGTTCTAGGAAAGAAATGAATATAGTACAATCTGACTTGTTACCAGAATTCAAGGGAAAAACAGATCTATCAAGAAAAACATGTTCTTGATATGTTTATAGATTTAGACAGAATGTAAGAGTCGTGTAACATGGCACATGATGACGTTATAATCTGTGAATCATCATATCCCATTTAGAAACTCAGCATGACTTACTGTAATATAATCACGTTGATCAAGTGTCATTATATTATACTAACTCATACATCAGTTCCCAACATTACTTCAATAACATTCGTATTTTAAGCTCGAAAGTTTACATAATATAAAAACTAACAGTTTCTATATGATGTAACACTGATATCATGAAGAGATTATTAATTTCAGATAAGAATAGTTATGAAAATATCTTCAGAAATATGGAGGATATTTATAATGAAAGATACGATGATATCTTGGAATTTCTAATATCGATGGATAATAAAGAAAATTTATCCGTAAGGGTTTAGATTCGGAAGCAAGGTATTCGCTAAAGATTTCATCAGAAACAGAATCATTTGGATTTTTTGAAGTCAAACTTATTCTATGTGATTTGTCCACGGCTTCCTTCATAGTTTCGCATAATTCGCTTTTCGGTACTAAATTTTCTATTGAATGTTTCCAATATAATGATACACAGAAAGCACGAAGGGGTATATAATTTCGGACGAGAATATTTATGAAAATATCCTCAGAAATATCGAAGATATTGCTGATGATATTTTTGGAATTTCTAAGTTCGATGGTTGATGGAGAAAGATTTTTCGCAAGATTTTAACATGACTTCGGAGCAAGATATTCTCTAAAGATTTCAACGGATCTAGAATTATCTAGATTCTTTGAATATATGGTATGGTCCTTGTATTTGTCTTTGGTCTCCTTCATGGTTAACTTTATCCGTTTTCCAGTTCCAACGTTTCTGAGCTTTTCCAACATATTATTCTTTATCATCAAGCTTCCGACGACTAAGGTCGTTTACGGTTGCCTACAGTTTCTGTTGCTTCTTTCAGCTTTTTCAACATTCAGAGTATCGATTCGTAAACTGGGTGCCTTTTCAAAATTTCAGAATTGAAGATCGTAATTCTAGGAGATAATTGTTATATGTATACATATAACTATTGATGTAGAAATGCTACGAGATTCGAAATACTGATTGCTGATTCTCATTATTTGGTACGGCAATTCTCGTTATCAGATGCAGATGTGTAGATGATAGGATTTCAATGAATAAAATAACTTTTCATAAGATCAAAGATCAATGATGTTGTTGATAAATTTACCGCTAATGTAGTGAGATATAAACGGTTTTTCGGTATTGATGACAAAAGGCAACTTTTATATCAGGGTTATAATAAGCTAATCCGAGTGAAAAGTCAAAGTTGACTTGTTGGAGCTGTGACAAAATTTACTAACTTGAAAAGGGATTGTAAAGTTATTTTGGGTAATAATAATGCTAAGGGATCTAACACCGATACATGTTAAATGTTTACTCAGGTTCCGAGTGTTTTCAGGTGCATAGCTATATGCATCACTCTTCCCTTTCGTAAATGATGTGCGGTTGGTTCATCCTCTCGATTGAGATGTTTTCAAGAATCATGAAAGGTTTGAACGCAGATTGTAATCGTCAAGATACAAATGAAGTTTAGGATGAAATCAAGTGGCAAACTTGAAGAATTGTTTAGTTTCATATGTTATAAACAATATTTTAATTCATTTTAATTGTCCAATGTTATTAGTCCACAGTCGATAGTCCACAGTCGACAGTCCAATAATTCATATATAGTTTAATATAATATTCGAATTAAGTAATACGTGTCGTGACCCGTATACGTCTCAGACTCGATCACAACTCAAAGTATATATATTATTATAGAATCAACCTCAACCCTGTATAGAGAACTCGATCATTACTGCATATAGAGTGTCTATGGTGGTTCCAAATAATATATATAGATGCGTCGATATGATATGTCAAAACCTTGTATACGTGTCCCGATATTTAAAGTGCGTAAAATAAATAACAGAAATTAAATAACGATAAATAAAGTGCGTAAAGTAAATAACAGAAATTAAATGACGATAAATAAAATTGCGAGAATGTAAATTGCGATAAAATAAACTGCTATAAATAAAATGTAATCAGTTAGCTAGGATCTTGTTAGCGTGGTTTCTTAACAAAATTACATATTGTTAATTAGTCTGTTTCTAATCAATTTTTATCGTGTTCATTATTTCTTCATTATGCCACTTGTTGGATTCTGGTAAGTCAAAATCTAAATATGAAATTGAATTTGAATGAAAATGGTTATTCTGTGGTGAACGGATTCGTATATCGGTAGATGTAAATAGGATAGTAAATGATTGTTGAATCAGATTCAAAGAATGTACAGTGTAACTTATTAATGCGAAATCTAAATATTCCTCGGGTATTACCTACCCGTTAAAATATTTTCACCATTAACAGTTTGTACAATAAAAATTTTAATTACAATCTTTATGAAAATATATATACATATATATTTTCTTCAGATGTAATCATGTATTTAATGAGTCAATATGATATTAAACTCATTTGATTTACCGTTTGAACAAGAATATATAATCTCTAAAACATTAGAGATTACATAATCGCCATGTCGAACGAAGATAATTGATGTATAACGATATTTAGTATGATGATTATAATCGAGGTACAGAATGAGATGTTGAAGCGTGTTTTGTTGATGGTACGTTTGTTGTTACTGATGGTACTGTTGGTGCCGGTTATGTTGCTGAAGCTGGTATGTTTTGCACCATATTTTCCAAGGCTACAACTCGGGCGCGAAGTTCGTTGTTTTCTCCTATTATTCCGGAGTGATTGTCGGTCGGAACGAGCGGATGAATAAGATCTAGAATTGTGGATAGAGTATAATCGTTGTGGGATATCCTGGCAATGAGGGTGAATATGGTGTTTCGAATAGATTCGCCGGTAAGTGCTTCAGGTTCTTCACTAAGAGGTGAATTCGGTTGATGAAAAGGATCACCTTCTTCTTGTCTCCAATGATTAAGTAGACTACGAAAGCATCAGATGAATTGATGATGGCCGATTGGTTGATTCATTCCGGTTATACTGCTTTCGGAGCTCAAGTGTGTTTCCATATCGGAATAACTGTCGGAATAACTATCGGAATCGTTATCGGAATCTGAAGGACTCGAACTGGTTGAGGGATTCATCTCGTACGATCAGATGAAGGATTTTTGATAAGAAATAGATTATAGGATGTAGATTAGTACCCTGCAATACATAATTTACATATGCATATATAATACTAAAATCCCATAAGTTACGGAGGAATTTACGAAAACTGTCAGACAAAATCTACAGTAACAGATATGCTAAGATATGAATTAGCAGATATGTTAAGATACGAATTTTGTCTATACACTATTCATGCAATCGTTGCAGTAAGATGCGTCTAGACTAAGAATGATAAGCAGGTAATTTCCTAAGGATAATAAGCAGATGATTTCCGACAAAATGATAAGCAAAACTTTTGACATGCAGACACGGTCGAAGTCCAGACTCACTAATGCATCCTAACGACTATCAGTTAGACACACTAATGCAAGACCCGGTTCGCTAAGACCGCCGCTCTGATACCAACTGTGAAGACCCGTCCTAATCCATCCGGACGAAGTCCATATCGATTATAAATGATTCACAACAGTTGATTACATCGCGAGGTACTTGACCTCTATATGATACATTTTACAAACATTGCATTCGTTTTTGAAAAGACAATCTTTCATTACATCGAAAGTTGACAACATGCATACCACTTCGTAATATATATTACTATAATTGACTTAATAATAATCTTGATGAACTCAATGACTCGAATGCAACGTCTTTTGAAATATGTCATAAATGACTTCAAGTAATATATCTAATATGAGCAAAAGCACAGCGGAAGATTTCTTTCGTACCTGAGAATAAACATGCTTTAAAGTGTCAACCAAAATGTTGGTGAGTTCATTAGTTTAACATAAATAATCATTTCATAATTTTAATAGACCGCAAGATTTCATATTTCCATTTCTCATAAACATACGTCCCATGCATAGAGACAAAAATATCATTCATATAGATTGAACACCTGGTAACCGACATTTACAATATACATATAAGAATATCCCCATCATTCGGGGATCTTCCTTCGGACATTATATAAATTTCGAAGTACTAAAGCATCCGGTACTTTGGATGGGGCTTGTTGGGCCCGATAGATCTATCTTTAGGATTCGCGTCAATTAGGGTGTCTGTTCCCTAATCCTTAGATTACCAGACTAAAAAGGGGCATATTCAGTTTCGATCATTCAACCATAGAACGTAATTTCGATTACTTGTGTCTATTTCGTAAAACAGTTATAAAAGTTGCGCATGTATTCTCAGCCCAAAAATATAAAGGGTAAAAAGGCAAATGAAACTCACCTAATGTATTTTGTAGTAAAAATACATAGAACGACATTGAACAAGTATAGGGTTGGCCTCGGATTCACGAACCTATATCATTTGTATATTTATTAATATACATAATTGTAATCGAACAAATATATATATATATATATATATAAATTTATTAGTTATATCCTTTTTATATTAACTATATATCTATATATGTTTCATACATTCATTTGTACATAAAAAGATATTTAAATCTTTGTTATGTGATATGTATTAGATATATTTATATAAATATCATTCATTTGTTAAAGTAGTATTTTAAGATAATATTTTAAGTGATAACAACAATAATAATGATAGTACTAATATTATTAATAATATAATAATGTTAATAATTCTATTAATGATAATAATAATGATTTTTAATGATTATAATTATAAAATATTAATTTTTCTGTTAATGACAGTTTTTGATAAAGATTTTGATAATTATATAATAATAATATTCATGATGAAATTTGTAATTGTACTTATGTTAAAATAATAATCCTAGTGTTTATAAAACGAGGCCATTACTAATATTTATGGAAATCATAATAACTTGTATTGTTTTCATAGTAATAATAATAATAATATTAATACCTATTTTATTATTAGCAGTAATAATGTTAATATTAATATTTAAGGATAATAATAATAATTTGTAGTATGATAGTTATACTAATACTTAACTTATCAAATATAGTAATAATATTCATTTTGTAATTATAATTATATTAGTAGTGAAAATAATATTTATTACTTGTAGTTGTAACAATACTAAGTATAGTGATATTACTATTAATAATAATAATAATAGTACTGCTAATCCTGTTTATAATAATAATTCTATTTCTTAATATTACAAATCATAATAACATAGCAAAATGGCCATACTTAATAATATAACAATAATAATACCAATTAATAATAATAACAGTAATAATAATAATAATAATAATATAAATTAAATAAAAATATACCAAAATAAAAGCTTCTCCAAAAATAAACTGCCCCATACCGGAATCGAACTTGAGACCTCTCGCTCCCCAACACACACACTTAACCATTGGGCTGTTGCCCCTTTTCTGTAATTATACCGAACCAAAACATATAAAACCCGACTGTTTTTGTTTATCTTCTTCCTTCCACAGAATTAAATCGACCCCAAGATCCACTAACCATACCGAGTGTTTATGGTTTGAACTAAGACCCTCCAACAATTTAAATTCGACCTATATATATTCTGGAACAGATTTGAGAACGAAAAAAAATAAAGGTATTCGCTGAAGTAGCAGCTCGACGGACAAAAGGAAAAAAAAAATTTGATTTTGAGTTTTAAGAGTTTTTAGACAATGCTTCCTTCACAAAATATTTTCCAATTCACTTGTATAAACTATTGGATTCATCAATTTGAATTAAAACATCAAAGGGAACACGAATTTGTTTGAAGAACAAACTGTTGACTTTTCAAAACGAAACTTTGACTATGAAATTCGAATTCAATTTATAAAATTAGAGCTTCAAACTTTGCAGTTAGTTTAGGTACAAGATTTCTAACCTAACTGCAATTTTACATTTTTAAATATGATTCAAAATCGGGTTTTGGCCAAAAAGTGAATGAGCAGAGATATTGCTAAACGTTTCTCTCTTTTCTGTTTTTTTTTCTTTGCGAATAATCAGAGGGATTATCTGGTATAATGGTTTTAATCGAATAATGAAGCAGTAGTTTATCAATTATAAATCTTGTTTTGTAGTTATGGTGGTCGACAGAAACAAAAACCCGTGAGCAGAGCTGAAGAAAAAAAAATAGAACAGGTTGTGATTGATACAGATTGTAGGCGTATATAAAAATCTGATTTATATTGTATAATTAATTTAATAGTTATAATTAATAGTTATTAATATATATAATAATAATACTATTAATATTAATAATAAGAATAATAATAATATTAATAATAATAATAATAATAATAATAATAATAATAATAATAATAATAATAATAATAATATTAATATTAATATAACAATTTACATGTATTTCATCCTCATATAAATAATTTTCTTAATAGATTTTTAATATTAATATTTATGTTTTAACTTGTATTTATAATTAATATTATGATTTATTAGTTATGTAAATGTTGAATAGTTATAGCTATAATAACATATATTTAGTATATAATATCTATACATTACAATATATACATATACAATATACAATAATAATAATAACAACAATCTATTAATAACATCATTGATAATGTTACTTAATAATAATAATAATACTAATAATGATAATAATATTAAAATGATAATTATATTCAGCTTATAATTAAGTTTAATATATTAATATTTATTATAATATCTTTTAATTATATAATTTTATTAAATTCATAATATTTATTAATTATATATATATTTATTACAATATTACGTATGTATAACTATTATATATATTTACATATTTATTTATACATTGATGTTCGTGAATCGTCGGGAATAGTCAGAGACATAAATGAATCTATGTAAGTATATATAAAAAAAAAAATTGTAGACACAATTTACCAGACTTTGCTTATCATGTCGAAATTATAATAGATTAAGTTTAAATTTGGTCGGAAATTCCCGGGTCATCACAGCGTGAAGGGTATCCAGTGCTTCAAATGTCAAGAGTTGGGTCACTACAAGAAGGATGTCCACTCTGGAAGAATGGTGAAGGTAAATCTGGAGGTTCATCGGCTGCGGTAGCAGTTAATGTACCGGTGGGAGATGTTCTCACAGTCTCCAAAAGTTCTACTTCTGCTCAAGATGAGGTCCTGATGACGGGAGAGAAGTATGAGAGTTTATATCGTCTGGTAGCGAGTACAATATGTACTCACGTCTCGAAGGTTTTGAAAGCGTGCATGTGGGAAACAGGTCGGGAACATGTTGGGACATGTTTGACCGAGGTAGACGATGGTGAGAAGGAAAATCCTACTGTAGTGGAAGAGGTGATTCGAGACTCCTCTCCTGTGTCAACTAGGTAAGTTGACAGGGTCAGCTGCAAATGGATATTGGACAGTTTTATTTGAGTCAGGTTCAAGACCGAGGTGATTCAAGGTGTGTGTAGCGGTGGTAACGGAGGCCAATGGTGAAAATACTTGGTGTTAGTATTTTCGGTGACAAAGAAGATAAATGTTCGTCAAGGTGGAGATTGTTGGACGGTGGTCCAAATAAGTGACAAACAGTTATTAAGACAAATTGGAATTGTCTTTTGCTAGAAAAGTTGAAAATTGCATTTGCATGAAAAGCATGCGGCTTACTAATTGAGAATAGTGTTTACCAACCATTTTGGTGTCATGCATGTTGAAAGTCAAAGAAAGAAGGCTAATTTTCTTATAGCTTTTCACATGGGGTAGGTATGGGTGATAATTAGCAACGAATATGCACGTAAATGTGCATTATAAATAGAGGTTCATGCAGAAGGTTATATGCATCCAAGAGCGGGATCAAGTGATCCGGAGAGGATCAAAGTATCACAAAGGAAAAACACAATTGATCGATAATATCAATGTAGAGTGTGTATTTGTGAGGTTGAGAGTTTTATTCTTGCAAGGAGTGTAAAAGAGTGTACGAGAAACTTAAATTTTATACTAAAATCATAGGGGCTTGGGTTTGGGTTTAACTCATAGTGTACTTTTTTCTTGTACCGGGTTCTTTTATATTATAAGAATAAAGGAGACTCTTGGGGTGGACATAGGCAGGGTTTTGCTGAACCACGTTAAATCATCGTGTTATCAGTTACTTTATTTTGCATTATATTATTTCTCGCAAGTTTGTCTCAAACAAATTATATCCTAGCTTCCGCTAGTGTGAGTGCGCTAGGCAAATTGCCATAACATTTGGCATCTGATCCAATACCATATCACTTGTAGGTACCTTATATTCTGTCAAAGGTTTTATAAAATTGAAACTTTTGACCCAAAAAGTTTTGTAATGAAGAATAGAGTCCTCCGTTTAACGCACACTCCCTGGAAGCGACGCCAAAAAGTTTGATGTGTGCTCAACACTCTATGACAACTAAGATCAAATACCACAAATAAACACACAAGTCACGAGAAACTATAACTCGATCATCATAGCAATTTTCCTGTAAGTATTTAATTAAGTTCGTCCCAAGAGAGTATGCTTAATCGGATGTTCGAAAACTAACAATTGTCATAATTTTTGATTTGGGGTTTTGAGTAATTTTGACTAACAACTAACACTTGCAATAGAAGTAAATAGCGAAATAAGATATCAAATAACTAAACATGTTCACTTGGATTGATCCCTTCTAAGCATTGGGTTGCCCATTTTCCCTTTTATTGCACAATGATGATGAACTATTATGTGTTTAATGTTACCACTAAACTTTGTTCAAATAAGATTACGAACTCACGCAGACTCCCGTAGATAACCAAATTAAGTTGAGAATCATTAAGACTATGATCTTGGGTTGAATTTACATAAAATTCTTTAATCAAATCAATCACTTGAAATGACTAACACTCATATAGTTTTGACAAAAATCCCTTAGAATCACCAACCAAATCAAAGACACAATCACTTGAAATTTCTAACTTAGTTGTCTAGATCACTTACTTGTGTTGAAGTATAAATTGAATCCCAATTCAAATCACTAAATAATGGTTAACAATTTATATGATCAAATAAAGCTTAAAACTCATAGAGTAGTGGTTCTTCAATCAAAACTCAACAATATAACTGAATGATTCATTCAAACATCAATATTTCATTAATCTAGGACAAATCCATACAAAGAGGTTCACAAAGAAGCAAACACAATAATCTAGCCAAACATGGCTAGAATAACACTAATCAAAATAATAAATGGGCAAACAAACATCATTATTACAAATATACGATTGTACCAAATTGAAATCTAAAAACTACTAGAAGTGGTGAATAAGATGAAGATCTTGATGAATCCAAGTGAATCATTGAGCTAGCAATCAAATAGCACCTCCAAACCTCAATCTATGATGAAAATGTTGTCTTTTGGGTGAAATTCGTGATCTAAAACTACAACTCCCTTTTTCCAAACCCCAACTTATTCCTTTTATAGGTGGAAATATCCGAACACAAAACAGCGAAGGTGGCCGCACCAGTTAAATGGTGCGCCGCACCATTTGCTAGGAGACAGGTGCGCTACACCTGAAGGGTGGTGCGCCGCACCATGTAACGTGGAATTGTTGCCTCAACTTCTGATGTGATTTTCTTCATTTCCTTTGATTTGGTGCGCTGCACCCAAGGTCAGGTGTGCCGCACCATTACACTGTACTTTCAAAACACTTAAAATTCTCCCTAAACTTTCACATTCATTTTCGCTTTGTGCTTTCAACTTGCCATGTGAAATGTCCCGTTCTTATTGATTAAAAACGTTCCATATTAATTGATTTCGTTGCGAGGTTTTGACCTCTATATGAGACGTTTTTCAAAGACTGCATTCATTTTAAAACAAACCATAACCTTTATTTCATCAATAAAGGTTTAAAAAGCTTTACGTAGATTATCAAATAATGATAATCTAAAATATCCTGTTTACACACGACCATTACATAATGGTTTACAATACAAATATGTTACAACAAAATAAGTTTCTTGAATGCAGTTTTTACACAATATCATACAAGCATGGACTCCAAATCTCGTCCTTATTTAAGTATGCGATAGCGGAAGCTCTTAATAATCACCTGAGAATAAACATGCTTAAAACGTCAACAAAAATGTTGGTGAGTTATAGGTTTAACCTATATATATCAAATCATAATAATAGACCACAAGATTTCATATTTCAATACACATCCCATACATAGAGATAAAAATCATTCATATGGTGAACACCTGGTAACCGACATTAACAAGATGCATATATAAGAATATCCCCATCATTCCGGGACACCCTTCGGATATGATATAAATTTCGAAGTACTAAAGCATCCGGTACTTTGGATGGGGTTTGTTAAGCCCAATAGATCTATCTTTAGGATTCGCGTCAATTAGGGTGTCTGTTCCCTAATTCTTAGATTACCAGACTTAATAAAAAGGGGCATATTCGATTTCGATAATTCAACCATAGAATGTAGTTTCACGTACTTGTGTCTATTTTGTAAATCATTTATAAAACCTGCATGTATTCTCATCCCAAAAATATTAGATTTTAAAAGTGGGACTATAACTCACTTTCACAGATTTTTACTTCGTCGGGAAGTAAGACTTGGCCACTGGTTGATTCACGAACCTATAACAATATATACATATATATCAAAGTATGTTCAAAATATATTTACAACACTTTTAATATATTTTGATGTTTTAAGTTTATTAAGTCAGCTGTCCTCGTTAGTAACCTACAACTAGTTGTCCACAGTTAGATGTACAGAAATAAATCTATAAATATTATCTTGAATCAATCCACGACCCAGTGTATACGTATCTCAGTATTGATCACAACTCAAACTATATATATTTTGGAATCAACCTCAACCCTGTATAGCTAACTCCAACATTCACATATAGAGTGTCTATGGTTGTTCCGAAATATATATAGATGTGTCGACATGATAGGTCGAAACATTGTATACGTGTCTATGGTATCTCAAGATTACATAATATACAATACAAGTTGATTAAATTATGGTTGGAATAGATTTGTTACCAATTTTCACGTAGCTAAAATGAGAAAAATTATCCAATCTTGTTTTACCCATAACTTCTTCATTTTAAATCCGTTTTGAGTGAATCAAATTGCTATGGTTTCATATTGAACTCTATTTTATGAATCTAAACAGAAAAGTATAGGTTTATAGTCGGAAAAATAAGTTACAAGTCGTTTTTGTAAAGGTAGTCATTTCAGTCGAAAGAACGACGTCTAGATGACCATTTTAGAAAACATACTTCCACTTTGAGTTTAACCATAATTTTTGGATATAGTTTCATGTTCATAATAAAAATCATTTTCTCAGAATAACAACTTTTAAATCAAAGTTTATCATAGTTTTTAATTAACTAACCCAAAACAGCCCGCGGTGTTACTACGACGGCGTAAATCCGGTTTTACGATGTTTTTCGTGTTTCCAGATTTTAAATCATTAAGTTAGCATATCATATAGATATAGAACATGTGTTTAGTTGATTTTAAAAGTCAAGTTAGAAGGATTAACTTTTGTTTGCGAACAAGTTTAGAATTAACTAAACTATGTTCTAGTGATTACAAGTTTAAACCTTCGAATAAGATAGCTTTATATGTATGAATCGAATGATGTTATGAACATCATTACTACCTTAAGTTCCTTGGATAATCCTACTGGAAAAGGGAAAAATGGATCTAGCTTCAATGGATCCTTGGATGGCTCGAAGTTCTTGAAGCAGAATCATGACACGAAAACAAGTTCAAGTAAGATCATCACTTGAAATAAGATTGTTATAGTTATAGAAATTGAACCAAAGTTTGAATATTATTATTACCTTGTATTAGAATGATAACCTACTGTAAGAAACAAAGATTTCTTGAGGTTGGATGATCACCTTACAAGATTGGAAGTGAGCTAGCAAACTTGAAAGTATTCTTGATTTTATGAAACTAGAACTTTTGAAATTTATGAAGAACACTTAGAACTTGAAGATAGAACTTGAGAGAGATCAATTAGATGAAGAAAATTGAAGAATGAAAGTGTTTGTAGGTGTTTTTGGTCGTTGGTGTATGGATTAGATATAAAGGATATGTTATTTTGTTTTCATGTAAATAAGTCATGAATGATTACTCATATTTTTGTAATTTTATGAGATATTTCATGCTAGTTGCCAAATGATGGTTCCCACATGTGTTAGGTGACTCACATGGGCTGCTAAGAGCTGATCATTGGAGTGTATATACCAATAGTACATACATCTAAAAGCTGTGTATTGTACGAGTACGAATACGGGTGCATACGAGTAGAATTGTTGATGAAACTGAACGAGGATGTAATTGTAAGCATTTTTGTTAAGTAGAAGTATTTTGATAAGTGTCTTGAAGTCTTTCAAAAGTGTATGAATACATATTAAAACACTACATGTATATACATTTTAACTGAGTCGTTAAGTCATCGTTAGTCGTTACATGTAAATGTTGTTTTGAAACCTTTAGGTTAACGATCTTGTTAAATGTTGTTAACCCAATGTTTATAATATCAAAAGAGATTTTAAATTATTATATTATCATGATATTATGATGTACGAATATCTCTTAATATGATATATATACATTAAATGTCGTTACAACGATAATCGTTACATATATGTCTCGTTTCAAAATCATTAAGTTAGTAGTCTTGTTTTTACATATGTAGTTCATTGTTAATATAATTAATGATATGTTTACTTATCATAATATCATGTTAACTATATATATAACCATATATATGTCATCATATAGTTTTTACAAGTTTTAACGTTCGTGAATCACCGGTCAACTTGGGTGGTCAATTGTCTATATGAAACATATTTCAATTAATCAAGTCTTAACAAGTTTGATTGCTTAACATGTTGGAAACATTTAATCATGTAAATATCAATCTCAATTAATATATATAAACATGGAAAAGTTCGGGTCACTACAGTACCTACCCGTTAAATAAATTTCGTCCCGAAATTTTAAGCTGTTGAAGGTGTTGACGAATCTTCTGGAAATAGATGCGGGTATTTCTTCTTCATCTGATCTTCACGCTCCCAGGTGAACTCGGGTCCTCTACGAGCATTCCATCGAACCTTAACAATTGGTATCTTGTTTTGCTTAAGTCTTTTAACCTCACGATCCATTATTTCGACGGGTTCTTCGATGAATTGAAGTTTTTCGTTGATTTGGATTTCATCTAACGGAATAGTGAGATCTTCTTTAGCAAAACATTTCTTCAAATTCGAGACGTGGAAAGTGTTATGTACAGCCGCGAGTTGTTGAGGTAACTCAAGTCGGTAAGCTACTGGTCCGACACGATCAATAATCTTGAATGGTCCAATATACCTTGGATTTAATTTCCCTCGTTTACCAAATCGAACAACGTCTTTCCAAGGTGCAACTTTAAGCATGACCATCTCTCCAATTTCAAATTTTATATCTTTTCTTTTAATGTCAGCGTAGCTCTTTTGTCGACTTTGGGCGGTTTTCAACCGTTGTTGAATTTGGATGATCTTCTCGGTAGTTTCTTGTATAATCTCCGGACCCGTAATCTGTCTATCCCCCACTTCATTCCAACAAATCGGAGACCTGCACTTTCTACCATAAAGTGCTTCAAACGGCGCCATCTCAATGCTTGAATGGTAGCTGTTGTTGTAGGAAAATTCTGCTAACGGTAGATGTCGATCCCAACTGTTTCCGAAATCAATAACACATGCTCGTAGCATGTCTTCAAGCGTTTGTATCGTCCTTTCGCTCTGCCCATCAGTTTGTGGATGATAGGCAGTACTCATGTCTAGACGAGTTCCTAATGCTTGCTGTAATGTCTGCCAGAATCTTGAAATAAATCTGCCATCCCTATCAGAGATAATAGAGATTGGTATTCCATGTCTGGATATGACTTCCTTCAAATACAGTCGTGCTAACTTCTCCATCTTGTCATCTTCTCTTATTGGCAGGAAGTGTGCTGATTTGGTGAGACGATCAACTATTACCCAAATAGTATCAAAACCACTTGCAGTCCTTGGCAATTTAGTGATGAAATCCATGGTAATGTTTTCCCATTTCCATTCTGGGATTTCGGGTTGTTGAAGTAGACCTGATGGTTTCTGATGCTCAGCTTTGACCTTAGAACACGTCAAACATTCTCCTACGTATTTAGCAACATCGGCTTTCATACCCGGCCACCAAAAATATTTCCTGAGATCCTTGTACATCTTTCCCGTTCCAGGATGTATTGAGTATCTGGTTTTATGAGCTTCTCTAAGTACCATTTCTCTCATATCTCCAAATTTTGGTACCCAAATCCTTTCAGCCCTATACCGGGTTCCGTCTTCCCGAATATTAAGATGCTTCTCCGATCCTTTGGGTATTTCATCCTTTAAATTTCCCTCTTTTAAAACTCCTTGTTGCGCCTCCTTTATTTGAGTAGTAAGGTTATTATGAATCATTATATTCATAGATTTTACTCGAATGGGTTCTCTGTCCTTCCTGCTCAAGGCATCGGCTACCACATTTGCCTTCCCCGGGTGGTAACGAATCTCAAAGTCGTAATCATTCAACAATTCAATCCACCTACGCTGCCTCATATTCAGTTGTTTCTGATTAAATATGTGTTGAAGACTTTTGTGGTCGGTATATATAATACTTTTGACCCCATATAAGTAGTGCCTCCAAGTCTTTAATGCAAAAACAACCGCTCCTAATTCCAAATCATGCGTCGTATAATTTTGTTCGTGAATCTTCAATTGTCTAGACGCATAAGCAATCACCTTCGTTCGTTGCATTAATACACAACCGAGACCTTGCTTTGATGCGTCACAATAAATCACAAAATCATCATTCCTTTCAGGCAATGACAATATAGGTGCCGTAGTTAGCTTTTTCTTCAATAACTGAAACGCTTTCTCTTGTTCATCATTCCATTCAAATTTCTTCCCTTTATGCGTTAATGCAGTCAAGGGTTTTGCTATTCTGGAAAAGTCTTGGATGAACCTTCTGTAGTAACCAGCTAGTCCTAAAAACTGGCGTATGTATTTCGGAGTTTTCGGGGTTTCCCACTTTTCAACAGTTTCTATCTTTGCCGGATCCACCTTAATACCTTCTTTGTTCACTATGTGACCGAGGAATTGAACTTCTTCCAACCAAAATGCACACTTTGAAAACTTAGCGTACAATTCTTCCTTTCTCAATACTTCTAACACCTTTCTCAAATGTTCACCGTGTTCTTGGTCATTCTTTGAGTAAATAAGTATGTCATCAATGAAAACAATGACAAACTTGTCAAGGTATGGTCCACACACTCGGTTCATAAGGTCCATGAACACAGCTGGTGCATTAGTTAAACCAAACGGCATGACCATAAACTCGTAATGACCGTAACGTGTTCTGAAAGCAGTCTTTGGAATATCATCTTCTTTCACCCGCATTTGATGATACCCGGAACGTAAGTCAATCTTTGAATAAACAGACGAGCCTTGTAGTTGATCAAATAAGTCGTCGATTCTCGGTAGTGGGTAGCGGTTCTTGATGGTAAGTTTGTTCAACTCTCGGTAGTCGATACACAACCTGAATGTACCATCTTTCTTCTTGACAAACAAAACAGGAGCTCCCCACGGTGATGTGCTTGGTCGAATGAAACCACGCTCTAAAAGTTCTTGTAATTGGCTTTGCAGTTCTTTCATCTCACTGGGTGCGAGTCTGTAAGGAGCACGAGCTATTGGTGCAGCTCCTGGTACAAGATCTATTTGAAATTCAACGGATCGATGTGGGGGTAATCCCGGTAATTCTTTCGGAAATACATCGGGAAATTCTTTTGCAATGGGAACATCATTGATGCTCTTTTCTTCAGTTTGTACTTTCTCGACATGTGCTAGAACAGCATAGCAACCTTTTCTTATTAGTTTTTGTGCCTTTAAATTACTAATAAGATGTAGCTTCGTGTTGCCCTTTTCTCCGTACACCATTAAGGGTTTTCCTTTTTCTCGTATAATGCGAATTGCATTTTTGTAACAGACGATCTCTGCTTTCACTTCTTTCAACCAGTCCATACCGATTATCACATCAAAACTCCCTAACTCTACTGGTATCAAATCAATCTTAAATGTTTCGCTAACCAGTTTAATTTCTCGATTCCGACATATATTATCTGCTGAAATTAATTTACCATTTGCTAATTCGAGTAAAAATTTACTATCCAAAGGCGTCAATGGACAACTTAATTTAGCACAAAAATCTCTACTCATATAGCTTCTATCCGCACCCGAATCAAATAAAACGTAAGCAGATTTATTGTCAATAAGAAACGTACCCGTAAAAAGCTCCGGGTCTTCCTGTGCCTCTGCCGCATTAATATTGAAAACTCTTCCGCGGCCTTGTCCATTCGTGTTCTCCTGGTTCGGGCAATTTCTAATAATGTGGCCCGGTTTTCCACATTTATAACAAACTACATTGGCATAGCTTGCTCCGACACTACTTGCTCCGCCATTACTCGTTCCGACACCATTTGTTCCTTTCGTTCTATTAACCCCTGGTCCGTAGACCTCGCACTTCGCCGCGCTATGACCATTTCTTTTACACTTGTTGCAAAATTTGGTGCAGAACCCCGAGTGATACTTTTCACACCTTTGGCATAGCTGCTTCTGATTGTTGTTGTTGTTGTTGCGGTTTTTATTGTTGTTGGAATGATTGTTGTAGTTGTTGTTGTTGTTGTTGTTGTTGTTGTTGGGCCGTTTGTTGTAGTTGCGATTGATGTTGCGATTGTTGGGATAATTGTTGCGATTGCTGTTGCTGTTGTATTGGTGATTCTTATCACCATTTTCCTCCCACTTTCTTTTGACTTGCTTCACATTGGCCTCTTCAGCAGTCTGTTCTTTAATTCTTTCTTCAATCTGGTTCACTAGTTTGTGAGCCATTCTACATGCCTGTTGTATGGAGGCGGGCTCGTGTGAACTTATATCTTCTTGGATTCTTTCCGGTAATCCTTTCACAAACGCGTCGATCTTCTCTTCCTCATCTTCGAATGCTCCCGGACACAATAGGCACAATTCTGTGAATCGTCTTTCGTACGTGGTAATATCAAATCCTTGGGTTCGTAACCCTCTAAGTTCTGTCTTGAGCTTATTGACCTCGGTTCTGGGACGGTACTTCTCGTTCATCAAGTGCTTGAATGCTGACCACGGTAGTGCGTACGCATCGTCTTGTCCCACTTGCTCTAGATAGGTATTCCACCATGTTAACGCAGAACCTGTGAAGGTATGCGTAGCGTACTTCACTTTGTCCTCTTCAGTACACTTACTTATGGCAAACACCGATTCAACCTTCTCGGTCCACCGTTTCAATCCGATCGGTCCTTCGGTTCCATCAAATTCCAAAGGTTTGCAGGCAGTGAATTCTTTGTAGGTGCATCCTACACGATTTCCTGTACTGCTAGATCCAAGGTTATTGTTGGTATGTAGCGCAGCCTGTACTGCGGCTATGTTTGAAGCTAGAAAAGTACGGAATTCCTCTTCATTCATATTCACGGTGTGTCGAGTAGTCGGTGCCATTTCCTTCAAAATAGTCAAATGGAACAAGTTAATCATACAGAATATTAAGAGTAGTTAATAGTATTTCGTAGCATAATATGAACTCATTTATAAAAGCTTTTTCTTCATATTAGCATTTTATAAGTTTAAATTCGGGTAGTACCTTACCCGTTAAGTTCATACTTAGTAGCTAATATACAATTCAACTACTACAATTCTATATGAAAAACTGATTATAATAATATTTCGCGTTCAAACTTTTATACAATATTTTACAAACTTACAATACCGCTTATTTTACATAAAGCATGAAATATAACACACAATAACTTTGATACAAGATAGTTGTGAAGATAATTCTATCTAGTACACAAGTCGTTCAGCAAAGGCAATAAAGACACGTAATTCATACGTCCAGAAACAAGTCATGCATTCTGGTTTTACTAGGACTACTTCCCATCCTTGGTCTTGTGCAACATAACCTTTATGGCCGTTGATAAGACAGCGTGTTGTAACGTCGTCAAAGGGACGAGGGTTACGTAATGTCCAACAGTCCCGTAATAATCTAAAAACCTCATTTCTTATCCCAATTACCGACTCCGTCACTTGTGGAAACGTTTTGTTTAATAGTTGTAGCCCGATGTTCTTGTTCTCACTTTGGTGAGAAGCGAACATTACTAATCCGTAAGCATAACATGCTTCTTTATGTTGCATGTTAGCCGCTTTTTCTAAATCACGAAGTCCAATATTCGGATATATTGAGTCAAAATAATTTCTTAACCCGTTGCGTAAAATAGCATTTGGGTTCCCCGCAATATATGCGTCAAAGTAAACACATCGTAACTTATGGGTTTCCCAATGTGATATCCCCCATCTTTCAAAAGAAAGTCTCTTATAAACCAAGACATTCTTGGAACGTTCTTCGAATGTCTTACAAACTGATCTCGCCTTAAATAGTTGTGCCGAGGAATTCTGACCGACTCTAGACAAGATTTCATCAATCATGTCTCCGGGTAGGTCTCTTAAAATATTGGGTTGTCTATCCATTTTGTGTTTTTAAACTGTAAAATAGACAAGAGTTAGATTCATAAAAAAAATACTTATTAATACAAGCAATTTTTACATATATCATAAAGCATAAGCACACTATATTACATATATTACACCACACGAATACAACTATCTTATTCCGACTCGCTCGTTTCTTCTTCTTCGGTTTTGGTTCGTTTTGCCAAGTTTCTAGGGATATATGATGTTCCCCTAATACTAACTGTCGTTGTCCACATTGGTTTAGAAAAACCTGGTGGTTTAGAGGTTCCCGGGTCATTGTTACAACTTAAGGACTTCGGGGGTTGACGATACATATAAAGTTCATCGGGGTTGGAATTAGATTTCTCTATTTTTATACCCTTTCCCTTATTATTTTCTTTTGCCTTTTTAAATTCAGTTGGGGTAATTTCTATAACATCATCGGAATTCTCGTCGGAATCCGATTCATCGGAGAATTGGTAATCCTCCCAATATTTTGCTTCCTTGGCGGAAACACCATTGACCATAATTAACCTTGGTCGGTTGGTTGAGGATTTTCTTTTACTTAACCGTTTTATTATTTCCCCCACCGGTTCTATTTCTTCATCCGGTTCCGATTCTTCGTCCGGTTCCGATTCTTCTTCCGGTTCCGACGCTTCTTCCGGTTCCTCTTCGGGAACTTGTGAATCAGTCCATGAATCATTCCAATTTACATTTGACTCTTCATTATTATTAGGTGAGTCAATGGGACTTGTTCTAGAGGTAGACATCTATCACATAATATCAAACACGTTAAGAGATTAATATATCACATAATATTCATATGTTAAAAATATATAGTTTCCAACAAAAATGTTAAGCAATCATTTTTAAAGAAAACACGGTCGAAGTCCAGAATCACTAATGCATCCTAACAAACTCGATAAGACACACTAATGCAAAATTCTGGTTCTCTAAGACCAACGCTCGGATACCAACTGAAATGTCCCGTTCTTATTGATTAAAAACGTTCCATATTAATTGATTTCGTTGCGAGGTTTTGACCTCTATATGAGACGTTTTTCAAAGACTGCATTCATTTTAAAACAAACCATAACCTTTATTTCATCAATAAAGGTTTAAAAAGCTTTACGTAGATTATCAAATAATGATAATCTAAAATATCCTGTTTACACACGACCATTACATAATGGTTTACAATACAAATATGTTACAACAAAATAAGTTTCTTGAATGCAGTTTTTACACAATATCATACAAGCATGGACTCCAAATCTCGTCCTTATTTAAGTATGCGATAGCGGAAGCTCTTAATAATCACCTGAGAATAAACATGCTTAAAACGTCAACAAAAATGTTGGTGAGTTATAGGTTTAACCTATATATATCAAATCATAATAATAGACCACAAGATTTCATATTTCAATACACATCCCATACATAGAGATAAAAATCATTCATATGGTGAACACCTGGTAACCGACATTAACAAGATGCATATATAAGAATATCCCCATCATTCCGGGACACCCTTCGGATATGATATAAATTTCGAAGTACTAAAGCATCCGGTACTTTGGATGGGGTTTGTTAAGCCCAATAGATCTATCTTTAGGATTCGCGTCAATTAGGGTGTCTGTTCCCTAATTCTTAGATTACCAGACTTAATAAAAAGGGGCATA
The DNA here is from genome assembly GCF_046630445.1 of Rutidosis leptorrhynchoides. Lineage (NCBI taxonomy): Eukaryota > Viridiplantae > Streptophyta > Magnoliopsida > Asterales > Asteraceae > Rutidosis > Rutidosis leptorrhynchoides. The sequence goes on from NC_092335.1 coordinate 629,394,303, forward strand.
TTCGATTTCGATAATTCAACCATAGAATGTAGTTTCACGTACTTGTGTCTATTTTGTAAATCATTTATAAAACCTGCATGTATTCTCATCCCAAAAATATTAGATTTTAAAAGTGGGACTATAACTCACTTTCACAGATTTTTACTTCGTCGGGAAGTAAGACTTGGCCACTGGTTGATTCACGAACCTATAACAATATATACATATATATCAAAGTATGTTCAAAATATATTTACAACACTTTTAATATATTTTGATGTTTTAAGTTTATTAAGTCAGCTGTCCTCGTTAGTAACCTACAACTAGTTGTCCACAGTTAGATGTACAGAAATAAATCTATAAATATTATCTTGAATCAATCCACGACCCAGTGTATACGTATCTCAGTATTGATCACAACTCAAACTATATATATTTTGGAATCAACCTCAACCCTGTATAGCTAACTCCAACATTCACATATAGAGTGTCTATGGTTGTTCCGAAATATATATAGATGTGTCGACATGATAGGTCGAAACATTGTATACGTGTCTATGGTATCTCAAGATTACATAATATACAATACAAGTTGATTAAGTTATGGTTGGAATAGATTTGTTACCAATTTTCACGTAGCTAAAATGAGAAAAATTATCCAATCTTGTTTTACCCATAACTTCTTCATTTTAAATCCGTTTTGAGTGAATCAAATTGCTATGGTTTCATATTGAACTCTATTTTATGAATCTAAACAGAAAAGTATAGGTTTATAGTCGGAAAAATAAGTTACAAGTCGTTTTTGTAAAGGTAGTCATTTCAGTCGAAAGAACGACGTCTAGATGACTATTTTAGAAAACATACTTCCACTTTGAGTTTAACCATAATTTTTGGATATAGTTTCATGTTCATAATAAAAATCATTTTCTCAGAATAACAACTTTTAAATCAAAGTTTATCATAGTTTTTAATTAACTAACCCAAAACAGCCCGCGGTGTTACTACGACGGCGTAAATCCGGTTTTACGATGTTTTTCGTGTTTCCAGATTTTAAATCATTAAGTTAGCATATCATATAGATATAGAACATGTGTTTAGTTGATTTTAAAAGTCAAGTTAGAAGGATTAACTTTTGTTTGCGAACAAGTTTAGAATTAACTAAACTATGTTCTAGTGATTACAAGTTTAAACCTTCGAATAAGATAGCTTTATATGTATGAATCGAATGATGTTATGAACATCATTACTACCTTAAGTTCCTTGGATAATCCTACTGGAAAAGGGAAAAATGGATCTAGCTTCAATGGATCCTTGGATGGCTCGAAGTTCTTGAAGCAGAATCATGACACGAAAACAAGTTCAAGTAAGATCATCACTTGAAATAAGATTGTTATAGTTATAGAAATTGAACCAAAGTTTGAATATTATTATTACCTTGTATTAGAATGATAACCTACTGTAAGAAACAAAGATTTCTTGAGGTTGGATGATCACCTTACAAGATTGGAAGTGAGCTAGCAAACTTGAAAGTATTCTTGATTTTATGAAACTAGAACTTTTGAAATTTATGAAGAACACTTAGAACTTGAAGATAGAACTTGAGAGAGATCAATTAGATGAAGAAAATTGAAGAATGAAAGTGTTTGTAGGTGTTTTTGGTCGTTGGTGTATGGATTAGATATAAAGGATATGTTATTTTGTTTTCATGTAAATAAGTCATGAATGATTACTCATATTTTTGTAATTTTATGAGATATTTCATGCTAGTTGCCAAATGATGGTTCCCACATGTGTTAGGTGACTCACATGGGCTGCTAAGAGCTGATCATTGGAGTGTATATACCAATAGTACATACATCTAAAAGCTGTGTATTGTACGAGTACGAATACGGGTGCATACGAGTAGAATTGTTGATGAAACTGAACGAGGATGTAATTGTAAGCATTTTTGTTAAGTAGAAGTATTTTGATAAGTGTCTTGAAGTCTTTCAAAAGTGTATGAATACATATTAAAACACTACATGTATATACATTTTAACTGAGTCGTTAAGTCATCGTTAGTCGTTACATGTAAATGTTGTTTTGAAACCTTTAGGTTAACGATCTTGTTAAATGTTGTTAACCCAATGTTTATAATATCAAAAGAGATTTTAAATTATTATATTATCATGATATTATGATGTACGAATATCTCTTAATATGATATATATACATTAAATGTCGTTACAACGATAATCGTTACATATATGTCTCGTTTCAAAATCATTAAGTTAGTAGTCTTGTTTTTACATATGTAGTTCATTGTTAATATAATTAATGATATGTTTACTTATCATAATATCATGTTAACTATATATATAACCATATATATGTCATCATATAGTTTTTACAAGTTTTAACGTTCGTGAATCACCGGTCAACTTGGGTGGTCAATTGTCTATATGAAACATATTTCAATTAATCAAGTCTTAACAAGTTTGATTGCTTAACATGTTGGAAACATTTAATCATGTAAATATCAATCTCAATTAATATATATAAACATGGAAAAGTTCGGGTCACTACACCATGCACTTTGATTCACTATTTGGGCTAGATTTTGGTCGATTTTGCACCAAGATAAGCTTTTAGCCCAACATATATGCACAAATATCCATCTTTCAAGCTCAATAATCCTCGAAAACGAGTGAAATGAGGCGGATATTAGGAGGTAAAACATAGAAAAATCGAGCAATATCAACAACCTATGTAATTTCATGTTGAATTTGGAGGTTTATCAAATTACAGTGGTTATTAACCACCTCCAGATTGCAGGTTTGTCGAATTTTCGTAGAGATCTAGATCTGTTCAATACCTTATAATTTGAGTTTTGCACACTCAGAATCATGTTTATTTCTTTATATATTGAGATGATGTTGATTGATTTATATGTATTCATATATAGCGATTGTTAATAAATTTGTAGTGTTGAAAGTGTGAAATTGGTGGAAATCAAAGTCTTTTGAAGATGATGGTGAAGGTGTTGCACAGATAAAAATTAAAAAAAGTTAAGGGACGACCGCCGTAATTTTGTCAAGAGTTTAAAAGGAGTAAAACATGGAATGACTGAAATACCCCTACGTGAGACGCTCATGCTTCAGGTTAACGGAGGAAAGAGATGGCAACTAGACGAAAGGACGACGAACGTTACTTTTTGAAAGTAAAGTGACGAACCCAGTAAAAAAAAAGTTTAAGGACGGCGCTAGTAATTTAGGTACAAGTTCAAGGACGACTTGAGTAATTTTGTCTTTTTAAAGTATAACGAAACTTCAGCTTTATATCATGTAAATGTAGTATATATGTTTAAAACATGAATTAAACCAATCAGAAAATTTAAATTGAAGAAAAAATATATCAAAAATAGCAACATCTTTACTATATATTAAAGTAAAATTAAAAAGATAAATTATTTTTAACCATTAAATTTACTAATTTACTTTGATTACTTTCACGATCCAACCATCGTTATTCCTTATTACAGTAAATTTTAAGAGTAATAGAGCTATAAGAGCTCTAGGAGTTGAACATTTTTGTCACCGTTAAAGAGATTTAACACCGGGGACACCAGTGCGCACCACTCCCCTCCGGTGTTAAATCACCGTTAAATCGATGTTAAATGCTTCAACCTTACCAGGCTAACGATGTGTTTAGAGATTTAACACCGGGGACACCGGTGCACACCACTCCCCTCCGGTGTTAAATCACCGTTAAATCACCAAAATATTATTTTTACATATATTATATTTTTTATTAGTTAAATAACAACAACAACAAAACCCAATACCACCTGAGTGGTGTATGGGGGAGGTGAGATGTAGACAATTCTTTCCCTACCCGAGAATAAAAACAGGTCATTTCACCACCCAGAAACGTAGAGATAAATTAAATAATAATAATTGAATAATGATTTAACACTAAGATTTAACACCGAACGATTTCCCCTGTTTTGGCCTCAGTGTTAAATCCAGTGTTAAATTTAACACTGAGATTTAACACTGAACGAACTCCTAGTGCTTTAAGCTCCCTTAGAGCACAGGGAGTCGTTCGGTGTTAAATCTCAGTGTTAAATTTAACACTGAATTTAACACTGAGGCCAAAACAAAGGAAATGGTTCAGTGTTAAATCTCGGTATTAAATCATTATTCAATTATTATTATTTAATTTATTTTTTATTCTTTTATTTATTATTTAATTTATTTAACTAACAAAAAATAGAATATAAATAAAAATAAGCATCATTGTGATTTTTTTTTTAAAAAATTGGCCCAATCTTTTTAAAAAAATCAGTCTTTTTGCCCATATAATAGCCCAAAATCTGGCCCAATTTAAACCTAAATAAAAAAACGCTAAAAATACCCTAAAAAAAATACGCTTCTTATTTCATCTTCTGCTTCTTCTTTTTCATCTTTCTCTCCTCCTCCATTACACCTGCAACTTCAAATTAAGGAGTAAAAGAAGAAAAGAAAAAAAGAAAAAAAAAAAAAATTAACAGCGTTGCCTACATAACGGTGGCCACCGTTAAACTCTTTTAACGTCGATTTAACGCCGAACCGGAGTCGACGAAACCTCCGTAGCCGGCGTTAAATTCCTTCGACGGTGAAAAATTGCATCGACTCCTGGTGCTCTAATTAATTGTATTCGTTTTCTGCACTTATAATCAAAACACGGGCCAATTGCCCAATTCGATTTCTCCCTTTTGGTTACGAAATTCATCAAAATGTCTGATGGCCACCGTCCATTTAAAATCGTAGATTCAATGACTACTAGCCGCATGTTCTATGGTCCTTTGTATTATTCATAGGCAGCCCTTAATTGGTGAAAAAATGCTCAAATTAAATCACTAGAAGTAAGCAATTGAAGATATTAATTTAATATCCAGGTAAATGGCAATCTTCTTCTCATGTCAATATGAAATAGAATTTTTGGCAAAGTTCTAATTTTTGTTAATAAACAATTTTGTCCTGCTATCAATCGATCGTCTTTACAGTTTAGGTATTTTTGTATGTTTAATTTGTTTTTAGTGTGTTTTTAGGTTTTGAATTTACATATGAATATGAGTGTTACTATAGTAAAAAAATTTATGTGAGGTATGAATGTTATGATAGTTACCTAATTACAAACTGATAAATTAAGTAATGATGTTCTCTGCTACACTAAGCAAGGAGATTTGGGTTTGCAAGAAGTTATGATATCCTTTTATTTATAACTAGAAAATGAGCACGCGCGATGCTGCGGGGCCTTTGGGTTGCGTATTCATAGTTAACGGAGTGTGTTATAGGTGTGTGTATGTGTATTGAATATAGTCCGAAGTATTGAGCGTTTTTTTTTAAAGTGTCCGTTTCGCGTATAGTTAGTCCCGTTGTGTTCGTAAGTTTTTTTTGAGTTGAACGGTGGGCTCGGAAAAATTTAACTCGCACCGAGCGAAAAGATAGGACCCGCTAAAAAAAAGGGTGGAGTTAGTTTTTTTTATTTTAATAAGATTGTATATTTACACTTTTTACCCCCGAAGAAATGTAAATTTGAAGGGTCGTTGTGTAATTTGAGGCAAAGATGAGGGGCCGAATGTAGTGTGAACGCAAACACAAAACTACTAACCAAATGTGTTAACTATAAAAATTCTAGTGGCTAGTAGTATATAGGGGTAATAATTGCAATGGTGGTAAAATAAGTGGGTTAAGAAGCATGGCTAAAAAAGATCAGTTTGGGCTTAAAAGAGCTATTTAACAATGATTTTAATATATCCACAGCAAGAAACTATCAAAAATTAGTACCCAAATGTTGAATAACCTAAAAGTGCTAGAAACCATCGGTCCATCATGAAATAAAATGAGCACAGTTTTGAGCAACATTATTTAATATGTACAAAAACAAAATTTTGACCTCTAAATATTAAATTTAACCTGTTTACAAAATTCAACCTAAGACTTAATAATTGGGTCAAATGGGTTTAAAAGTTCGGGTCGAGTTGGCCTTAAATTATCACTAAATAGAATTAAGGGGTCCAAAAGAGATCATAATCATATCACAATATATTAGTACGGGCTCAATGGGTTTATAAGTTCATATTTTTATATTGTGTCAAGTCTTTAACATTGCAAAGTTAGAAGCGGAACATTTCACTAAAATTCTAACCGTGCAACCCACAGGTAAAGAGCCTGGTAAATTAATATTTGTGGATTTTAAAAGGTTATTTTAATTACCGTTTTAAAGCTCAAAAACACATCCCACGACATCTCTTGTGATTGAATGATGTCGAATCAAACGCCATTGAAGGTTTGCTTTATGAATCTTGGTATACCTCATGTTTGCCTGAAAAACAGTAGACTACAAATATAAATTATTAATTTTTGGTGTTTTTAAATTATAAAAGTTCAATTCACATGGTTAAAATATGGCCTTGTATCCTGTTTTAATAAACTTTACTTTATCATGTTTTAATAATTAATAATAATAAAATTTGCTTTGATGTTAAGCAAAAAATTATTGAATGAAAGTGTTCTAATGAAGGTGTCTAAGGTTACCTGTGATGCTTATCGAAATCCAACTCAGAAGGTTTATGTGATTATGGAAATACTCTATGCAAAAATAATTTGTGAATATGAAATTGTTCATCCACAAGAAATTATAAATTACAAAAAAAATAAGTGTAGAAAGTGTTAGGTTCACATTTTGTTTACTTAAAAGGATTTCAAACAAGTAATGAAGAACTGACCAAAACTAAAAAACCATAGTTGATTTACAGAATTCAAGAACCGACCAAAACTAAAGAACTAAAGTTGACTTACAAATTACAACATACAAATAAGTTTATAAACAACATACAAATAACTTTATAAATATTGATTTAGAATACTCAAGAACAAGAACATACCAGATGGTGTTCATTAAGGTCGCCGAATCTCAAATCATCAAAACTTTCCAACGATTGTCGCTCGTGATAAGCTTTCTGTATATATACACCGCATAACGAAAATTTAAACGAAATTAGTGAAAGTAAGACCACCCCTATGCTTAGTTACCCGCCCATTACCCGCTCATTACCCGTAACTAACCATAGGCACCACTTAGTTACCCGCGTTAGTTACCCCCTTTCACCATAGATTTAACGGAAGAGTTATAGGAATTGCGGGTTCCAGTGCTTTTTATTGTTGGACTTGATGCTTTATTGCTTGTACGTTGTATATTAAGAGGAGTATTGTTTTAGCCATGATAGGGAGTGTTTAGTTATGAGTCAGTTATATGATATTTGTGTTGATGTGGCGCTGATGTGGAAGGTTAAAAGGATGAATAGTTTAGTTACGATAAGGAGTGGCCTAACTGAAAATTAATAACCCAATTTGGGGTATGTGTTCTTTCCCCCTCATAGGCCTGCGTTCCTTCCACCCATCATTTCAATGTCATCATGACATTTTTCAATTAAATTAAATAATTAAATAATTGTTGATGAAACTATGGAGTATGTGTTCTACATTTTTTTTTTTTTTAAATAAATAAATGTACACCTTATATTTTGTATCATCATTATACAGTATATTTTAATTTTAATATAGTTTTCATTTAGTTACTTAATATGATATAATTTAATAATAATAATTATATCATAATTATAATTATATTTATAAAATATATTACTTATAACTTTAATTTAAAATAAAAAAATCTACAAAATAAGATTTATAATTGAAACATCTAAGTTAGACGTTTTTATTCAGCGTCATATATGTGCCCATACATGCATTTAAATAACTTGTAAGTTGGTACACATGTGATAGCCTAAAACACAACCTCTGTTCATTTTTAATACAATCGTTATTTTGATTGACGATCCTAATATTTATGATTTTATAAGTATTATTAAACTTATTATTATATATGGAAAAAAATTCGTTTATAAAGGGTCAACTTTCATTTATTGAACATGGCTCATGAAATTGACAGTACGACCCTGCTAATAATGATTCGTACATTTTAAATTTAATTAATAATTAATTAGATAATACTCCCTCCGTCCCATATTAATAGTTGACAGACAAAAAACACACAGTTTAAGAAAATGTCATAAAAGTACTGTACTTTTTTTTTACTTTCCAATTTTACCCTTATCTTTTCTTTCTCTTTTAATCCTATCCACATATATTAAGGGCATAACAGAACTTAACTTCTCATTCTTTCTACTTATGAAAGTGGACTATCAATTTGAAACATCTCAAAATAGAATACTGGACTATTAGTATGGAACGGAGGGAGTAGTAAAATAAAAATAGTTGTGTATTCCGTATAAAACTTGCTTGAGGTGGCAACAGATTTATAGGGACATAGTAGAATTTTAGAATAATATATTACGAAGTATTATCATTGTTATTTTATTTAGGGGGATGATTCTCACACACACTTTTTTGATCCTCACACACCAAAAATAATTATAAATAAAAAATAAAAATAACAAAGAACAATGACAAGTCGAGTAAAAGAATCTTAAATAAAAGAAATGGAAAACATAATTTTTTGATTATTATTATTATGAATTTGATTTGATATTAATATTTTAAAGAGTAATATTCTCTTTCTCTTTTATCTATTATTACAAAACTTTAATTACATAACCCTAATTTAAAAAATTTTAACTAGAAGAAACTTCTCCCTTTATGAAATCTACGCTTTTAATCTCAGCCCATAAAAAAAAAAATTGTACGTACACCTAGCTTCATAAACGTCACGCTACCAAACCAATTACCAGTATATCCCTGGACGCATCTTACCTTCAAATTACAGAATCAAAGAGCTTTTTGAAAAAATAATCAACGCTAATACCAAAATCGCAAACGCTAAATTTAATCGATAAAAAAAATTGTAACACCATTCTATGTATTAATTTACAGAGTTTGCAAAGTAAGGAGTGGAATCAGACAACTTGACGATACAAACCCTTACCATTTAACAAATCGATTTCATGATTTTCTTGTATTGTGAATATCACGATTAAGTCGTGATTCTGAATTAGGGACGATGAAGTCGAACAGCCTCTTTATGAATTAGGTAAGTATTTTTATGAATTAGGGGTTTTATTGGGTTTATTGAATAGCTTCAAGGTAAGTACTTTTATGAATTAGGGTTTTTTGAGCATATATGCGTAGTTATTTGTCGATTTGATTCGACCTGAATTTGATTTCATATGAATTAGGGGTTTTATTGGGTTTTTTGAATAGCTTCAAGGTAATTACTTTTTTGAATTAGGGTTTTTGAACATATATACGTAGTTATTTGTCGATTTGATTCGACCTAAATATGATTTTAGATGAATTAGGGTTTTTATAGTTTTTTTTAATAGCTTCAAGGTATCTACTTTTTTGTATTAGGGTTTTTTTGAACATATATGCGTAGTTATTTGTAGATTTGATTCGACATGAATTTGATTTCAGATATGGTCTTGTTAAAATATAAAAAATGTAATGCCTATTGGGATTACATGTTACAGTACTATTGTTCTTACAATAATACTGCTTTTTTTTCATGAACAACAAAATGTATCATATTTTGTAGGTTCATGGGTTTGTATATTTTTCTTTTGTGGTTGCAGCTAATAGTTGCTGCTACATTGCTTTCGATATTGAAATACCTCGAGAATCTGCCATGGTAAATATGAGCTTTCTATTTGCGTAATTGTATGTTAGCGATTGATGAACTTCTAATTCCATGTGAGTGACTTTCGATGTGTAGTTCAGAGATATGGCATGTTTCATAATTGCAACCTGCTATCGTTGTAACGACCCGATTTTTTCGACTTATATTTATATTTATTACTTTCACGAAACTGCGTATTTGTGCGTACTGAGCTATGTTATATTCTGGGATCATTATTCATGTTAATTACTTTCGTTAATATCTTACAACATGTTATTAAGTGCGTAATCACTTAACTTGATCCTCGAATGCTTTTACGACCGTTAGTGTCACTTGCCGTTTAAAACAAGCTATGTACTTTGTACACGTTAAACTTTTGTCATAATTGGAATATTATGACTACGTAATACTAATTGTTATTTTCTAATGACAATTACTTGGCTTATTGGTTGCTTAATTACGCTTAGTGTTTTACTAATACACACTAGTCCGTCTTTATGGACTCTTTACTTTAATGGACTTAAACCCACACTACTCTAGCTAATGGACTTTTAAGTTAGTCCAATTTTAATGGAATTATGACCCATTAAAATGTAAGACAAAAACTCATTTAGATGAGCCAACATATTAGCATTTTTGTGTGCCACTACTACAACATGTTGAATGGGATCCCAACATACAAGCATCACCTTTGTACCACCACCATGCAAAAGCAAATTTGTCCCCCCTTGTCTCCCATAACCGTCGGCCTAGACTCCCACTGTTAGCATATAGCATCACCTTTGTACCACCACCATGCAAAAGCAAATTTGTACCACCACCATGCAAAAGCAAATTTGTCCCCCCTTGTCTCCCATAACCGTCGGCCTAGACCCCCACTGTTAGCATATAGATTATATTAGCCTATGTCTTATGTATTGTAATAGGTTTAGCCACTTATATTTGTTAGAGCTTTTATATTGTTAGCCTATATAATGGTATGTATGCACAATCAAAGGGATCAAGCAATAATATTATACCTACCATTCTTTAACATGGTATCACTAGCAGGCCCGGCCAAGGGTAGTGCAACCTGAACATTTGCACAGGGCCCATGATTTCCGAGGGCCCAAAATTTTCAACAAAATTTTCAAGATCCACCGATGGTTTTGGCCCAAGAAATATTATTTTATAGTGCTTTCAATAAGACTGTAAAATAATCCTATCTTTAGCTATCGGACTAACTCTAACTCAAGATGGGCCAAACTGTTTGTTTAACTGTTAAAAATCAATGTCAAGAGTAATTTATACAATCAACCTATTTTCCCATCCAACGATGTGGGATTCAATCTCATAACATTTCTTTGATTTGGAATTTTTTCCACGTTAATTTTTTCATTTAAAGTAGATTACTTTATTCAACTCAAAAGACATAATACATTCAAAACTCACTCTAAAGCTACATTTAAAAAGCAACTTCATATATTTTCAAAGCCAACTCTAGTTTACTAATTGATCTCCACTTTTGAGTTGCTCTCCATATTTTGCACGTTAAATATATCTATAATACTGGAGCATTTTTTTTTTTGTGTGTCCATAATCAAATTTTGATATGACTGGAAAACTTTATAAGATCAAAGAGATATAAAGTAGCTATAAGTTCACAAAGGCAACAACTTCGTTAATGAAAAGAATAGAAAAATAAATTCGATAACTTATGAATTACTATGTGTTAGTTGTCGTTTTTTAAATAGCTTATTTTATTCGTAAGGGGGCCTTTTTTTTAATCTCGCACTAGGTCCCTATATTCTCGGGACCGGCCCTGATCACTAGCCTAGGTTTCCTATCGATCCTTAATCTCTTCTTCCTGCCGTCAAAATTTCTTCAACATCATCTCATCGATACTCATAAAAAAAAAGAAAAAAAGAGAGAGGAAAAAGGAGAAAAAGTCAAGCGACGGTGACTGCAAATTCATCCTACACGGCTCTTGCCACAAGTATTTTATTTTTTTTTATTTCCAATATCTCATATTATCTATATATTCAATTAGAAAACACAAAAAAACAAAAAAAAATGGAACTATTCATTTGAAACTTTTTCACAATTTTGTCACCTTACCCCCGTCTTTACATTATGTTAAATTTCACCCCCTTTTGATTACCTTTTAATTTTGCCCAACCCTCTAATTTTAAGGGATATATATTAAACACTATAAAATAATAACACAAAGACATAAGTGGCTGGGTGGCTTGGTGGCCTTTATTGTTTCTAGATGGGTGCAGATTCGATTCTTGCAGGGGCCTTTTTTTTTTTTTTCCTTCCAGGATAGCGATTTTGGGCCCAGTAAAGCAGACCGATCCCAATACTTGTTCTCTTACAAATTGCCAACTATATTCGGTGTTTTCTTTTCCCACCGTTTCTTGATTATAGTGATATCAGTCTTTCATCTTCTAAAAAGACAAAAGCATCACACAAAAAAAGGAGCATAAAAAAAAAAGCTACTGCATACGTGGATAATTATCAACAATCTCTTTTCATAATAGTTGTCTCCATCATCGATAGAAACAACATGAGTACTTCTTTCGTATGTAACAATAGTGATCTTGGGTTGTTTGGAAGTCACACAAGGAGTCATGAAGGGAACTACATGCCCAATAACGATATTAATGCTCAACTTTTGAAGATAATTCAGACTCAACAAAAGGCGCAACAATAGGCTCAATGCTTTTACACAGACCAGTCCAATTACGGTGGTGCTGGATGGCACATGGACACGGGTGCGTCTTCACATCTTACCTCATGTATTAATAATCTTCAAACTGTTTCTAATAATTGCAAATATTCATCAGTAGCCGTTGGTAACGGAAACACCATTCCCGTCACTAACACCGGCCATAGCTTGTTACCCAATGTCCACCGTCCATTGCACTTAAATAATATACTTGTAACCCCTAACATCGTTAAAAACCTTATATATGTTCGTCAATTTACCCGTGATAATCTAGTTTCTGTTGAATTTGATCCTTTCGGTTTTTCCGTAAAAGATTTTCTGACACATCGTCTGCTTCTCCGATGTGATAGCACTGGGGATCTCTACCGACTTGCATCTCCCACCTCTCACTCTTCTCAACAGGCTCTTCTCACCAGTCCGGTTACATGGCATCAGCGTCTCGGACATCCCGGGCATGATGTTTTTCGAAGACTCCTTTCTACGTATGTAACAAATGTTTTTCGAAGATATTATTTGTGATAAATCGCCGTCCCCTGTTCTTTGCCACGCCTGTCAGCTTGGCAAACACGTGCGACTCCCTTTTTCTGTTTCTAGTTCTAAGGTTAATGCTGCCTTTGATAAAATCCATTCGGATTTATGGACATCTCCTGTCTCTAGTCTTAGCGGTTAAAAATATTATATTATATTTCTTGATCATTTTTCGCATTATGTATGGGTCTTTCCGTTACGCAATAAATCTGACGCACTTACCACATTCATACAATTTCGTACATTTGTCCGCACTCAATTTAACCAAGAAATTAAAGCTTTTCAATGTGATAACGTGTAATAACCCAACCCATTTTACAACTGAAAATGCAAAAATATATTTTTTTTTTAGTCAGAAGAGTGCGCCACGCGCACCACCTCAGGGTGCGTGGCGCGCACAGTCCGTTTTTAGTTCTGTCGTGTTTTGTCCGTTTTCAAATAAAGATCTCCCACTTCCCGACATATTTAGACGAAACGCTTTTCACCACATGTTCATATATGTAAAAACTAACACGAATCAATCATAAAACAAGTTTTACAAAACGGGGCCCACATCGGCCGTTTTACGAGTTTCGTACAAATCATGAGTTTCGACCACATTAGTTTAATTTCCAAACGACACTAGAGCATGATGTTTGGGGGTTAAACTACCCAAATCTCGGTCAAACTTCAAAAGCTATAATACATCCAAAAGCGTCCCCTATCAAAAGCGGGAATCTCTAATCCAACCGTACGCCCTTACCCTTGTCAACGCCCGATCCTATAAAAAGGTAAACAACGAGAGGGTAAGCAAAGCTTAGTGAATGCAATAATTATACACATACATATATAATATACCTACTTGCAATCACTTACTCACATACCGCATACATGGTAGCAACAACAATTAGCTTATAATCTCAAATACAAAGCTAGTAACCTCCAATACCGCAAGCTAGCAACAACAATGGCATATGTATATATATAACCCGAATCATATAATATGCTACACTACAACACAATAACCATGGTTAACCAATCGAACGAGGGAACGGTATTTAAAGGACCGTCGGAGTTCATAACAACCATTAGTGCACTTAACACGTCGTACACTAACCCCACGGGTGGCATCTTAACACGTCGATACTTCACCCCGAGTGGTGTCTTAACACGTCGACACTTCACCCGTCATTTCTTGGAGTGGCATCTTAACACGTCGATACTTCACTCCAAATAGTGTCTTGACACATCGACACTTCACTCCTCATTTTACTTGAGGTGGCATCTTAACACGTCGATACTTCACCTCGAGTGGCGCCTTAACACATCGGCACTTCACCCTTCAACTTACTTGGGGTGGCATCTTAACACATTGATACTTCACCCGAGTGGTGTCTTAACACATCGACACTTCACTCGTCACGTGAACGTGGTGTCTTAGCACATCGACACTTCACATCTCACGCTATACAAATAAATACATTATATACCTACGCATATAATTATTCCACTCACTTTAACGATTCGATGACGGTTTTATACTTCCGCAAGCTTCAAAGCAAAGTACCTAATACAATAAGTACTCGATCAATAAACAAACTTGTTGGACTAAATACCAACACTTCACTCATGTGCATTTAATGACTTAATGCATTAAATGCCCCATTTTCACCAAAACCACCCCTTAAGGGTCAAGACCATCATTAATCACTTAAAAGCTAGTGATTAAGGTCCATCAACACTAACTATCACACAATTAGGGTATTTCATACCCATCTTTCCCAACTAGGTCAATTATTACACACTTGACCATTTTAAAACCAACACACCCATTTCGAGTTATTCACTAATCCAATGACACCCATTTACATTAATAACTAGGTGTGCTAGTAATTAACTAGCCAATTATGACCCATAAACCCATTCATCATTTTGAAATCCTAGGTTAGTCATTCTTGAGTCCTCATGACTCAATCTTACCCAAGAACACCCAAAATCATTAATTATGGGTTTTATGTTCTTCATTTACCCAAACCCTAACCCATACATAAATCAAAGTAAGGAAATCCAAGTTAGAGCATACCACTACAACCAAAACGTAGCTAGAGAGGAGATGAATAACTTTATAACTCGAGCTAAGACTCAAAACTAGCTCCTTCTTCCTTTGCTTGAGCTTTCTCACACAAGAATCTCACACTCTCTCTAAAATTGAAGTGGATAGGATAAGGTTGTTGGAAATGGAGTGAATGACACCCCAAGATCTGACCTACTGGCCTCAAACTCGTCCACAAGTGAAATTACCAAAAAACCCATCAAAATATCTGATTAAAATAAGCAGAACCCGGCTACAGTAATAGTGCGCTGCACGCACCCTTAGGTGTGCGCTGAGCGCACCTTGCCCAGTTCAGCTTCTAACCTCCGTTTAAATACATAACGTCACCCACACTCCATGTACTCTATATATACCACTGTACAATTAATATTAGGGTCTTACAACTCTCCCCCACTAGAATCGGAGCGCGTCCTCACGACCCAAGCCGCATGACAAGAGGGAAGATAAACTACACAAACTCTTCGAATAGACAAGTATGTCGTCAATGAACACAATTACCGACTTGTCCAACATAGGTTGGCACACTCGGTTCATAAGATCCATGAATGCCGCCGGTGCATTCGTAAGACCAAAAGGCATAACTACGAATTCAAAATGCCCATAACGCGTTCGAAAAGTCGTTTTCCCGATATCTTCCTCACGGACCCGCATTTGGTGATAACCGGACCGTAGGTCGATTTTAGAAAAATATGTTGCACCTTGGAGTTGGTCAAACAAATCGTCAATCCTAGGCAATGGATAACGATTCTTGGTCGTCACTTTGTTCAACTCCCGATAATCGATGCACATCCGCATACTACCATCCTTCTTCTTTACGAATAAAACCGGAGCGCCCCATGGCGAAGCACTTGGTCGAATAAAACCCTTCTCAAGAAACTCTTGGGCTTGATTTAACAACTCTTGCATTTCCGTTGGTGCTAAGCGATAAGGAGTTTTAGCAATGGGGGTAGCCCCCGGAACCAACTCAATGCGAAATTCAACTTGTCTTTCCGCCGGAACACCCGGTAACTCGTCCGGAAAAATGTCTTCAAATTCATTCACCATTGGAATTTCACGAATGGGTGGTGGCTCATCACGAGTATCAACAACATGGGCAAGAAAAGCCATGCCACCACTAACAAGAAAATGACGTGCCTGTGCAAAAGTGCATATCGGCACAAGTCTTCTTCGTTTATCACCGTGAATAATTAATTCTCCCCCATTAGGGGTCTTCACTCGAATAGATTTTTCATGACATGCAATATCGGCTCTATTATGATCGAGCCAGTCCATACCAACCACGATATCAAAATCACCCAAAGTCATCGGGATGAGATCAATTTTAAAGTTTTCGGCACCAAACACAACATTACAATCTTTACACACATCGACCACTAGCACCGTCTTGCCATCCGCTATTTCAACTTCTACCGGACGACTTAACTTAGCTAACGGTTTATTAAGTTTAGGCACAAATTTTGGTGACACGAACGATAAGTTAGCACCACTATCAAAAAGTATCCTCGCCGGATTAGAATTAACCATGAAAGTACCTGAGACAACTTCATTGGATTGCTTGGCTTCGTCATTCGTCATCAAATAGTTGTGACCCCTAGCCTTACCCGCCGCCTTCTCTAGCCGCTTAACATTATCATTGCGCAAGTCGGGACATTCCGGCCTCTTGTGCCCTTCTTTACCACAATTAAAATAAGTGATTTTGCTTGCGGAGGATAGACTCGGACATTCACGAGCCATGTGACCCTTTTGTCCACAATTGTAGCACGAATAAGAAAAATCCCCGGAAGCACCCTTCTTCCCACTACTAACATTACCGGAACCCTTCTTGTTCTTTTTGTTTGAAAAGTTCGAATGGCTCGAACCTTCATTCTTTCTCTTGCCAAAAGTAAAGCCACTCTTCCTTAACACGAGCGCCACAAAGCCTTTGGCCATATCAAACAACTCATCAAAAGTCTTTACCATAGTTACGCTAATCTTCTCTTGATAGTTGTCATTTAAAATTCGATAGAAGTCTTCCTTCAACATTTTATCATTGCCGACGTACTCCGGGCAAAATTGGGTCTTGGACAAAAACACGAATTTGAGAGTGTTCAAATCCATCGACCCTTGCCTCAAGGAACGTAACTCATCCTTAAGCCTAGTAAGATCGACCGAAGTTCGGTATTCTTTGAAAAATTAGGACTTGAATTCATCCCAAGTGAATTCCATGCATTGCTCTTCACCATAAACTTGGAGCTTTGCGTCCCACCACAAATTGGCATCGCCCCTCAACATACTACACCCGTACCTTGTCTTCTTATCGAGAGGACATTCACAAGTATAGAAGGCCCCCTCCATATCGGAGATCCAACGGGCACTCTTTAGAGGGTCTCGTTCACCTTCAAAGGTGGGAGGTTGAGAATCCTTGAAATTCTTATAGAAAAAGTCCCGTCTTCCCACGTTATCTTCGTGAAGAACGGCCTTAACTTGCTCCTTTACCACATTGACTAGTTGCTCGTCAATCGTATCTTGGAACATTTTCTTAACATCTTCGAGAAACTCCGCCTTTTGACGTTTAAAGATGGCCTCAACTTTGGCCGTGAACTCAACGTCCTCACTCGTACTTCCGTCATTGGTGTCGTATCCATTTCTCATCTTCATTCTATAAAACGGAAAAGATTAAACAACGAAACGAAAGGACTTAACACATATGTATATACATATACATCACACTACCCCATCTTGCTTAACATTCATCGTACATCGCTTGTTTGACACGATTTGAACCCGTAACAATGGTAGCTAATCATTGTTACGCGAGCACGTCGCATTAACTTGCTAGGACAACGTCTATCTCGCTTGATGATTGCTAAACACAACACAAACGATTAGCGCAAGGTTAGTTCACATAAACCCTAGCACTAATCAACTCCCGATCTGACCCATCTCCTACAAGTCCCGCATAAAACGCATACACAAATAAATCTAAGTCTAGACACCTATCTCAAGTCGCCTAAATCCCTTAGACCATGCTCTGATACCACTTGTAACAACCCAACCCATTTTACAACTGAAAATGCAAAAATATATATATTTTTTTAGTCAGAAGAGTGCGCCACGCGCACCACCTCAGGGTGCGCGGCGCGCACAGTCCATTTTAAGTTCTGTCTGGTTTTATCCATTTTCAAATAAAGATCTCCCACTTCCTGACATATTTAGACGAAACGCTTTTCACCACATGTTCATATATGTAAAACTAGCACGAATCAATCATAAAACAAGTTTTACAAAACGGGGCCCACATCGGCCGTTTTACGAGTTTCGTACAAATCATGAGTTTCGACCACATTAGTTTAATTTTCAAATGACACTAGAGCATGATGTTTGGGGGTTAAACTACCCAAATCTCGGTCAAACTTCAAAAGCTATAATACATCCAAAAGCGTCCCTTATCAAAAGCGGGAATCTCTAATCCAACCGTACGCCCTTACCCTTGTCAACGCCCGATCCTATAAAAAGGTAAACAACGAGAGGGTAAACAAAGCTTAGTGAATGCAATAATTATACACATACATATATAATATACCTACTTGCAATCACTTACTCACATACCGCATACATGCTAGCAACAACAATTAGCTTATAATCTCAAATACAAAGCTAGTAACCTCCAATACCGCAAGCTAGCAACAACAATGGCATATGTATATATATAACCCGAATCATATAATATGCTACACTACAACACAATAACCATGGTTAACCAATCGAACGAGGGAACGGTATTTAAAGGACCGTCGGAGTTCATAACAACCATTAGTGCACTTAACACGTCGTACACTAACCCCACGGGTGGCATCTTAACACGTCGATACTTCACCCCGAGTGGTGTCTTAACACGTCGACACTTCACTCGTCATTTCTTGGAGTGGCATCTTAACACGCTGATACTTCACTCCGAGTGGTGTCTCAACACATCGACACTTCACTCCTCATTTTACTTGAGGTGGCATCTTAACACGTCGGTACTTCACCTCGAGTGGCGCCTTAACACGTCGGCACTTCACCCTTCAACTTACTTGGGGTGGCATCTTAACACATCGATACTTCACCCCGAGTGGTGTCTTAACACATCAACACTTCACTCGTCACATGAACGTGGTGTCTTAGCACATCGACACTTCACATCTCACGCTACATAAATAAATACATTATATACCTACGCATATAATTATTCCACTCACTTTAATGATTCGATGACGGTTTTATACTTCCGCAAGCTTCAAAGCAAAGTACCTAATACAATGTGACGACCCGGAAATTTCCGACCAAATTTAAACTTAATCTTTATATAGTTTCGACATGATAAGCAAAGTCTGTAATGTTGATGTTTCAAAAACTTTGAACTGTGTTCATGTAATCAATTATCCTTCGACTATTCCCGACGATTCACGAACCATTATTTGTAAATAAATGTGTATACATATAAAAATAAATATAAATATATGTATAGAGTATATTAAAAATAATTATTTAATGATTGTAATACTCGTTGGACGTTTCGATTATTATTTAGAAAAGTTTAACTTGAACTTATATGATTTTAAAATAAATGATGATCCGAAAATGAGTTCTATAAATTTTAGGCTTACTAAAAATGTATTTAGGATCTAGTTATTAAATTTTAACACTTTTCATATTTTACCCAAAAATCAAGAGGGACAGTAGATGTAATTTTATTTAATAGTTAATGCTTGAATTTTATAACATAATGACTAAAATAAAATAAATATAGTAAATTTAAAATTTGGGATTTTTTTAAGAACTTTTATTCACCACTAATTAACACTGGAATACGATATAATATCCGTAAATAAACTGTAGTTCAATAAAACAAATCAGAGGCGGCTATATTAATTGAGATCCACTATGCTGGTCACTGTGCTTGATTTTTGTTTCCACTTACTGATTGAAATCAAATTTGTGCGTTGTTGATTTTAAGAGCATTATTATATTTATTATTATTATTATTATTATTATTATTATTATTATTATTATTATTATTATTATTATTAATATTATAATTTAAATATAAAACTTATAACTCATATATATATATATATATATATATATATATATATATATATATATATATATGTATGTATGTATGTATGTATGAAGATATATATATATATATATATATATATATATATATATATATATATATATATATATATATATATATATATATGTATGTATGTATGTATGTATGTATGTATGTTTGAAGATATATATATATATATAAATATATATATATATATATATATATATATATATATATATATATATATATATATATATATATATTTCACTCTTCATCTCCTGCCATCATCTCCCCACCACCATGACCACACTTCATCGCCACCCTCACCAACGATTGCAACTTCTTTGATTCCGTTTCTAATCCTTTCAGACAAGAATTGTATAAACCTTACTGTTACTGTGGACGCATTCTTTTCTGTTTCCTTCCTATCTTGGTTCACCACGAACATCCAACACTATCAAGAACCTGCAAATGGTAATATTTTACTCGATTACTACAGCTATATTATATACCTATCGTTTCTATTTCTAATTGAATTCAAAACCCATTAAACGTTATCAATTGAACCACCATCAACCCAACCTATTTCTTGTTCGGCTGATCCAACCAAGCCCGATACTATTCTTCGAATAAAGTTTAGTGGGTGCTAACTGCTGCTATTTCTTGTATGCCATGCTACTGCTACTGTTTTTCCACCACCATGAGAACCTGCAACTACTTTGCTTTTGTTTTCCTATTTCTATTGGAACTCAACTAGCAACCATTGAATACCCAAACCACCCTTGTTAACCACCTTTGATCTCCATCGAACACCATCATCATCAAACCTGCAACCCGCTTTATTTTTTTTCTTCTTTTCTTTCCCTGGTCGAATACAGCAGCTACTGCTGTGAAGGTTCTGTTTCTTTTCGCTATTTTCGTCGATCAAAATAACCTACAACTGAAACCCACTTAGATGAAGATGATTAGTGTTTAATGATTATATAGTTAAACAAGAATGATACATGTATGATGAGGCGTACAGTGATGAGAGAAGGATGATGATATTATTTTAAACAACTGGCATATTCTTTTCTTTTGTTTTTATGGCCAACCACCCCCATTTGATAACCCCACTTGTTGATCATTAAGAGAAAGAAATCGATATATTTTCACTAGTCTAATTGAGCTGTTAAACGGTCCATTTAAAATTGTGTTGTTCTTGGACTCTTACTAGTTGGGCTTGGAAGAAGACTTAGGCCGTGAAATAATTATGTAATTGGGCCGAAAGCCTGGCCTGCTAGTCATGATTCAGCTTCTCTTGGTACTTCCTGTTTGAATGAACGACGGCAAGAGGAGATTTGATAATGAACCGTTAATGAATTATGATGATGACTCGATGATAAATAAACAACGTATAATGATATTGATGATCTCACGACCATGATGATAAGGTTAGATGAATATGAGTAACGTGAATTTTGATGATTGTGATGTTAACTAGTTAATGATAATAACGATTAAGATGTTGTGATTTTATATGATGATAAAGTGATTATGATAATAATAGATGATTAAGATGATGATGATAAGTCACGAAAATGTTAATGAGGGTTAAGAATATTATGCATGATTTTATGAAAGTTAATTAGATGACGAGTAGATGAATTTAAGAAGATGAAGAAAAGAATGAAAAGAAAACAGATAGTTGGGTTAAAAAGATTAGTTTAAGTAATAGAACAGAAAAGGAGAAGTAGAGGAATGGTTTGGGTGTTTGTGTGTAAACGAGAGGTCGTGGGCTCGAATCTAAGCGACTACATATTTTTTTTATATATATAAGACTGTATTGAAAGCTTGGGCCGTGTTTGTTGAACGTATTGGGTCGATTTACCTTTGAACTGCTTGCTGGACTCCTGGCTTCTGTTGGGCCGAATATTATGTTGGTCGATGGTAGACTAGGCACAGAAACAGAATTGTGGTTTAAATAAATTTAAATGGTATAATTAATCAAGAAAGTAATTAGCAACTCAATGGTTAAGGGTGTTAGTGCTTAAGCAAGAGGTCTCAGGTTCGAGCCCGAACTATAGCAATTCTTTTTTTTTTAAAAAGCCTATTTTGAAAGGTAGTCTTACTTTCATTATTATTTTATTATTATTATTATTATCACTAGTATTAATATGATTGATAAGTTTATTATTATTATTATTATTATTATTATTATTATTATTATTATTATTATTATTATTATTATTATTATTATTATTATTATTATTATGGTTATTATTATTATTATTGTCACTATCATTATTTTAGCAATTCTTTTTTTTTTAAAAAGCCTATTTTGAAAGGTAGTCTTACTTTCATTATTATTTTATTATTATTATTATCACTAGTATTAATATGATTGATAAGTTTATTATTATTATTATTATTATTATTATTATTATTATTATTATTATTATTATTATTATTATTATTATGGTTATTATTATTATTATTATTGTCACTATCATTAATACTAAAATAAACATTAGAACTAAAATTATTAATATCATTAGAAATAATATTATTTTTATCATCATTATTATTATTATTATTATCATTATTAATATTATCATTAATTTTATTACTAGTATTATCATTATTATAAGTATCATTATTTTTATTTTCATTTTTAATAATAGTATTATTATCATTATTTAGTAATACTAAAATTATTATTTTATCAAACAAATGATATTTATATAAAAATATATTTATTACATACCTATACTAAAATGTCATACTTTTATATTTTTAACAAAATGTTATTTTTGATATAAGAATTTAGTGTTACATAATATATAAATATACATTATAGATAGTAATATGATTATATATATATATATATATATATATATATATATATATATATATATATATATATATATATAAATATTAATCTTAATACATTATATAATATTTCTAAACATTAACATATAATAATTATAGTAAATAACATATAAATTATTAATATGATAAATATATTATAATATTAATACATAAACTTGTTTGAATATTATTGTGTGTTTTAATATATATATATAACTGATATAGGTTCGTGAATCCGAGGTCAACCTTGCATTGTTCAGTTGTTCAATATCGTCATATGTATTTTTACTACAAAATACAATATTGTGAGTTCATTTGCTCCTTTTTACTCTTTATATTTTTAGGACTGAGAATACATGCGCTGTTTTTACAACTGCTTTATTAAATGCTTTTTAAATATATTTTGAACTGTGAATACATGAAATGCTTTTATAAATGTTTGACGCGATATGACACAAGTAAAACATTCCTCGAATGAATTATTATGCAGACATAAGTTCTGTGGATTATTATTGAATTATGTGGACATGATAATTGCCACCATTGAATTATGTGGACATAATAATTTCCATCATTGAATTATGTGGACATGATAATTGCCACCAATTGATATGAATGTTATGTATCGAGAGAATGATTTTATACACAGGTTATGTGTATGTTATTTTGTGCACGAGATATGTGTACGGTTACTAAGATTTATGAAAGATGATTTCGTACACGAGAAAGGTGTACTGTATTTAAAAGATATCGCATGTACATTACAGGTGGGTATAGGATTCGGGCCCATTTGTACCATGCAACATTTAAATCTTGTGGTCTATCAAAATGATGAATTTTATTGTTTTATGATAAGCCTATGAACTCACCAACCTTTTGGTTGACACTTGAAAGCATGTTTATTCTCAGGTATGAAAGAAATCTTCCGCTGTGCATTTGCTCATTTTAAAGACATTATTTGGAGTCAATCATCGCAATGGGACCAGATGTTGGTGACTTCGTCCAGATGGATTAGGACGGGGTATGATATACAATAAGTACTCGATCAACAAACAAACTTGTTGGACTAAATACCAACACTTCACTCATGTGCATTTAATGACTTAATGCATTAAATGCCCCATTTTCACCAAAACCGCCCCTTAATGGTCAAGACCATCATTAATCACTTAAAAGCTAGTGATTAAGGTCCATCAACACTAACTATCACACAATTAGGGTATTTCATACCCATCTTTCCTAACTAGGTCAATTATTACACACTTGACCATTTTAAAACCAACACACCCATTTCGGGTTATCCACTAACCCAATGACACCCATTTGCATTAATAACTAGGTGTGCTAGTAATTAACTAACCAATTATGACCCATAAACCCATTCATCATTTTGAAATCCTAGGTTAGTCATTCTTGAGTCCTTATGACTCAATCTTACCCAAGAACACCCAAAATCATTAATTATGGGTTTTATGTTCTTCTTTTACCCAAACCCTAACCCATACATAAATCAAAGTAAGAAAATCCAAGTTAGAGCATACCACTACAACCAAAACGTAGCTAGAGAGGATATGAACAACTTTATAACTCGAGCTAAGACTCAAAACTAGCTCCTTCTTCCTTTGCTTGAGCTTTCTCACACAAGAATCTCACTCTCTCTCTAAAATTGAAGTGGATAGGATAAGGTTGTTGGAAATGGAGTGAATGACACCCCAAGATCTGACCTACTAGCCTCAAACTCGTCCACAAGTGAAATTACCAAAAATCCTATCAAAATATCTGATTAAAATAAGCAGAACCCGGCTACAGTAATAGTGCGCTGCGCCCACCCTTAGGTGTGCGCTGAGCGCACCTTGCCCAGTTCAGCTTCTAACCTCCGTTTAAATACACAATGTCACCCATACTCCACGTACTTTATATATACCACTGTACAATTAATATTAGGGTCTTACATAACTGTGGCGAATTTGATAACACTGCCTTCCACCAACTTATGCAATCAAATGGCATTCGATTTCGATTTTCCTGCCCTCACACTTCTCAGCAAAACGGTAAGTCTGAATGCATGCTTCGTACCATTAACAACTTAATTCGCACACTCCTTTTTCAAGTTCATCTCCCGCCCACTTACTGGGTGGAAGCTCTTCACATGGCTGCCTACCTTATAAATATTCTTCCTTCGTCTGCCGTTAATCATAAAATCCCACATTCTCGCCTTTACAAGCAAAAACCTAACTACACCACTCTTCACATTTTCGATTGCCTTTGATATCCTCATCTTACTACCACACACAAACTTTCTCTCCGCTCTACTCCATGTATCTTTCTTGGATATCCCTCCAATCATCGCGGATATCGTTGTCTTGATCTAACCACTAATAGAATCATCCTCTCCCGTCACGTCACCTTTGATGAGACTTCCTTCCCATTCGGTTCCATGACACCTACTCAGGTACCTTCTTATGATTTCTTGGACCCTCCACCAAATCTATTCTCTCGATCTTTTCACCTTCCATCTCATGATACCCCTTCCAACCCTCCTACGGGGACACAACTTCCTCCTAATGAGGCTACCGTTACTTCTCCTCCACTTAATCATTCCCCGGAGACACAACCTCCTCCTAATGAGGCTACCACCCAAATTACCTTACCTAATCCTCTCCCGGAGACACAACCTCCTCCTACCGAGGCTACATCAACACACTCTACTCACCCCATGGTCACTCGCGCTCGTGTTGGCACCACTAAACCCGTGCAGCATCTTAACCTACACACCTCTGTCATATCTCCCATACCACGCACTTACTCGGACGCCCTTCATGACCCTAATTGGAAACAAGCTATGACTGATGAATATAATGCTATAATTAACAACAGTACTTGGAAACTTGTGCCTCGGCCATCGGACACGAACATAGTTCACTCCATGTGGCTCTTTAAGCACAAGTATAATGCAGATGGTAATTTGAGCAGGTATAAGGCTCGTCTCGTTGCTAATGGGCGTAGTCAACATGTTGGCATTGATTGTGATATGACTTTTAGTCCGGTTGTCAAACTGGCATCGATACACACTGTCCTCAGTTTGGCAGTATCTAGGCACTGGCCCATTCACCAGCTAGATGTCAAGAATGCCTTTCTTCATGGGCAACTTTCTGAGACTGTTTATATGCACCAGCCTCCCGGATTTCGGGACCCGCTTTATCCAGACCATGTCTGCTTATTGCAGAAATCCCTTTACGGCCTTAAGCAGGCCCTTCGTGCCTGGTTTCAGTGTTTCGCAGGATATGCTCAGCGGATTGGCTTTCACCAGAGCCATTGTGACACTTCACTTTTAATTTATCGACAGGGATCTGATACTGCCTACCTACTCTTGTATGTTGATGATATTGTATTGACTGCTTCTTCTACGGGTCTCCTTCAGCGCATCATTACTTCCTTACACAACGAATTTGCTATGACAGATTTGGGACCTCTGAACTACTTTCTTGGAATCACTGCCACTCGTACTACGTCTGGCATGTTTCTTTGCCAGCGACAGTATGCCACCGAGATCATTGAGCGGACTGATATGTCTACTTGTCACCCTTGACGGACCCCGGTAGAACCGGGTGCCAAGCTTACTACTCACGGTTCTCCTGTCAAGGACCTGCCTCTCTACCGCAGCCTTGCAGGTGCACTACAGTACCTCACGTTCACTCGCCCGGATATCTCATATGCAGTTCAACAGATTTATCTTTTTATGCACGATCCTCGAGAGCAGCATTTACACACTCTCAAACGGATACTTCGTTATGTTCAGGGGACTACCGATCTTAGCCTGCAACTCTATGCGTCATCTCCCTCCACTTTAGTTGCATATTCTGATGCAGATTAGGCTGGTTGTCCAACCACCAGACGCTCCACGTCTGGTTATTGTGTTTTTCTCGCCAACAATCTTCTTTCTTGGTCTTCTAAGCGGTAGCTCACACCATCCCGCTCCAGTGTCGAAGAAAAATATCGCAGAGTTGCTAATGCTGTTGCAGAAACAGGTTGGATTCATAATATACTGCGTGAGCTTCATTGCCTGCTCACCTCGGCTACTTTGGTTTACCGTGATAATGTCAGCTCCGTCTATCTCTCCACTAATCATGTTCAACACCAGCGAACCAAACACATAGAGATTGATATACATTTTGTTCGTGACTTAGTCGCCCAGGGACAGGTTCGGGTATTGCACGTTCCATCGAGATATCAGTTTGCCTATCTTTACCAAAGGCCTCCCGTATGCTCTGTTTGATGAGTTTCGCTCTAGTTCGAGTGTCTGCCGTACTCCCGCTCAAACTGCAGGGGGATGTAAGCATATAGATTATATTAGCCTATGTATTATGTATTGTAATGAGTTTAGCCCACTTATATTTGTTAGGGCTTTTGTATTGTTTAGCCTATATAATGGTATGTATGCACAATCAAAGGGATCAAGCAATAATATTATACCTACCATTCTTTAACACCCACCACCACCACTATAAATGCAAGCCTCATTCTTCATTTCACACTTCATTTCATTCTCATTTCACACACACTTGCTCTCTAATATTCTCTCTAGTCTTTCTCACACTGAAATTGTAAGTTCTTGAATTTTCTTCTTCTTCTTTTTCTTTCTTAACTCACGACATTATCATCATCATCATCATCAAAGGACCAAGCTTTTTAGCTTTTTGATCTTGTTACATCTTGTAGATTCAAGCTTTGATTTGAATCCTTCAAGAACATAAAAGATTCAAGCTTTTTAGCTTTGAATCTTCATTACTTTGTTGGATCTAAGCTTTATAGCTTAAGATCTCTTTATTTTTGTTAAAAGATCAAAACTTGTGTTTATGATCTTAATGTAACTTGTAGATCTAGCTTTTTGCTTTAAGGATCTTCAAGAACATTAAAGATCGAAGATTTCTAGCTTAGGATTTCATTATTTTGTTTAGATCTAAGCTTTTTAGCTTATGATCTCATTACTTTTACTAGATCTTAGCTTTCTAGCTTATGGTCTCATTAATCTTGTAAAAATCCAAGCTTTCTAGCTTAGGGTTTCTTAACACTTGAGATCTAAGTTATTATTGTAGATCTCACTTACTTGAAACCTTTCTAAAATTTTTGTGGTGATAAAAATCAAGTCTTCATCATCTCATATGATGAAGATGCATAAACTTGTGTCAAAAGGACAAAGGTTGAAGCTTTATTGTGTTTATACAATAAAGAGACAACTTTGATGTTCAAAACTTACAGAAAGTTAGCTTTTACTTTTAGTTGTGTGTTGATGGTTAAAATTTGGTCATAGTGATTCTAAAACATCAAAGAGTTGTACACTTGAGGCGTATACGCATCAAGGATGAGAACCGTGATGAGCATCAAACACCAAGAAACCCACCGGAGCACTTGTTTCTGATTTTCAGGGTCTGATCAGACTTCTGGGGCTTCTGGAAAGTTGATTTCCAGATAGTTCGGTTTGATTATATGACTTTTCGTTTAAGACTCGCCTAAATCCAATATACGTTTTAGGATTTATAGCCTTCCGAAAATCACTACGCCTTCGTAACGACGTGCTGAAATTTCTGACCTACTCGCGCTTGAACCGTCGCCACGGTCAAACGACATCGTGTTAGGATCTGAAAACTGGACAGCGGTAAGAGGACTCACAAACGGAGCCTTGGCCACTGGCCGGCATCATTTCAGTTTGTATAGAGGTCGTAGCAGCTGTCCGAAGTCAGCCCTTTGTTTCGATCTCTATTCTTGTTGAAAACTTACTTTATCTTTTACGTATGATGATAATGATGATGCTTAGGACTTAACTTACGTACTTTTAAACCTTTTGGGACGATTTACTAACTTAGCAACCATTGACTTAGGTTGAGGACCTTTTGGATCGACCAACTTACTTGTTTAGACCGACTTACTACTTGCTTACGTTTTCGTATCGATTACCGCACATTCACTATGAGTTATAGCTCCCTTTTTACTTTAACTATTTTTGGGACTGAGAATACATGCGTTTTTTATTATGTTTTAACATACTAGACACGAGTACTTAAACATTATATATGTGTGGGTGACATAACGGCACAAACTTTCCCCTTAGCTCGGTAACGTTTAGTCATCGGTTTATGAACCGGTAAACGCGAATCTTAGATATGGATCCATAGGGTTTGACATCCCCACTCGGGCTAGTCGCACTAGCATTTAATAGGTGTTTAATTCTTTTCTGTTTTAACTCACTCGCCAAGTGTACTTTTAGGGGGTGATATATTATTTTACGTTAACTTAGTTACCAAGTGCCCACGGTTAAGCATATACTTTTCATACTGTTTTGAATACGAAATCTCGTGGTCTACATTACATTATTGTTTACAATAAAACTATAGCTCACCAACATTCGTGTTGACGTTTTAAAGCATGTTATTTCTCAGGTGCTTAGATGAATTTGCTTCCGCCGTATTAGACTGGCTGTGTTAGACTTCCGCTGCATTGTTTAGAGATGTCTCAATCATGGAACTTTTATTTTGCATTCACAACTTATGTTATTTTCGAACTATGGTTTTGTAATGACCTTAGTGTCACGTACTTATGTTAATGCTTTCTATTCGTAGAAGCACGTTATCTTTTGTAAAACATTAGACGTTGGTAAATACGTTATCTTTTATGAATGCAAAAACTCTATTTTAAACTAGCATATAGTGTTGTAACCGTGTAATGGACCTGTTGTTGATGATCCGTACATAGATTTTTTGGACGGGGCGTCACAATTGTTTTGTGTGGTAAAAGTCTAATTTCTTAAATATGTTTGTCATCCTCATCCTCCCAAAAGTTATTGATTGTGTACTTTGGTGGAACTATATTTTTAAACAAATATATTTGACATGTTTCATAATTGCAACATGCTAGGTTGTCATATCTCTATCCACGCGTTTTTATATGTGGCAGTGTTAACTCATATGGGTCAACTAGTGTTGACTCATTTGGGTCAATTCCAGGTAAACTTTCATATCCTTAGGGCTAAATCACCTTAATGTAGATATAAAATACATCATAAATGTAATGATACTATTTTTTGTAATCTCTATATATGAAACGTTAATATTAATAATGTGTACTAAATTCAAGAAATGAACTGTTGGAAGCTTCGACGAGCCCAACACACCCACTATAGAGGACCTAGATTATATTACACTCACTATACCAACACTTTGACGTTGGTTAGCCTTTAATTTTATGAATCCTTAGTGCACAATAATGTTTAGGCGACAGTGTCGACCATATATCATTCAGGCGGTATAACCGACCATGTATCACTTAGGCGGCAGGGCCGACCATATAATAAGAACAACACAAGTGCACTAAGAACTTAAACACAAACTAAGGCTTAACCGGGAAACTTAACAAAGAACACTTTTATTAAATTACAATTACAATATTACTTACAAGCTTTCTCTTCTCTACTTTCTCTAACTCACACTCTTCTTCTCTTCTTTACAACTTACTTCTTATTTCACTCTCACTTACTTCTCAACTCACTCTTTTCACAACTTACTCACAAATAAAATCACCACCCATATTTATACTACTCCATGGAAACTTCTGCACACTAGATTTTTCCATAGATAAATATCTAGATATTTTTACCACATAAAAATATCTAGATTTTAACATCTAGATTTTTCCTCATTAATATCTAGATATTTCTTTTACATTTTAATATCTAGATATTTATATACATTACTAATTCCATATTATTTAAATTTGCATTGCATTTAAACACTCCCCCTCAATGCAAATTTTCTTCCATTGGTGACTTGCAGACCATTCCAAGTGCTTCTCTGAATTTTTCAAACTTTGGTTTACTTAAACTCTTGGTGAATATAT
The DNA here is from genome assembly GCF_046630445.1 of Rutidosis leptorrhynchoides. Lineage (NCBI taxonomy): Eukaryota > Viridiplantae > Streptophyta > Magnoliopsida > Asterales > Asteraceae > Rutidosis > Rutidosis leptorrhynchoides. Next base: position 629,425,092 of record NC_092335.1, read on the forward strand.
CTGCAACTTGTTCATCTGTCTTTGTTGGCACCAAATTGATCTCCCCTTCAAGAACCTTTTTGCGAACATAGTGATAGTGCACTTCTATATGTTTTGTTCTCGCATGAAAGACTGGATTTTCTGCTAGACGTATAGCTGATAGGCTATCGCAGAAAAGCTTTACTTGATAATCTACTGATTGATGTAGATCTTCCATTAGTTGCTTCAACCACATAATTTCTTGTGTTGCTGATGCCGCCGATCGATATTCTGTTTCAGTGCTTGATAAGGATACTGTTGGTTGTCTCTTGTTGCACCATGATATTACTCCCGATCCAAGACTAAACATGTATCCAGTTGTTGATCGTCGTGTATCATAGTCTCCAGCGTAATCGGCGTCACAATATCCAGTCACATGACATTCTTTTGTTTTCTTGTATAAAATACCAAAGTTGATAGTGCCTTTAACACACCTTAAGATGCGTCGTACAACATCAAGGTGAGGCTTCTTCGGATTGCTCATGTATCGACTAACCACTCCAACTGCATAAGATATGTCTGGCCGGCTTAGTGTGAGATAAATAAGACTTCCGACCATCTTTCAATACATGGTAACATCTTGAAGACTTTTTCCTTCATCTGCTCGTAGTTTTGTATTCGGATCCATCGGAGTTGAGATGGGTTTGCAATTAAGCATCCCGAACTTCTGTAAAATATCTCGCGCATATTTTTGTTGTCCAAGAAATAATCCTTCTCTTTTTCCCTCTATTTCGAGTCCAAGAAAATGTTTGAGTTCTCCAAGCTCCTTCATATGAAATCTAATAGACAGATTCTCTCTTGTTCTTTGGATCTCCTCATAGTGATCTCCCGTGATGATTAAGTCATCTACATATACTAGCACTATGGCTAGTTTTCCTTGATCTTGTTTCACAAATAAACTAGAATCTGAAGGAGCAACTGTGAAACCACTTTATACCAAAAACTCACCAATTTTCCCGTACCAAGCTCTTGGAGCCTGCTTCAAGCCATATAGTGCCTTCTTTAATTTGCAGACATGCTCAGGATGAATCTTGTTCTCAAAGCCTCTTGGTTGCTCCATATAAATGTATTTGTCAAGTTCTCCATGTAAGAAAGCGTTCTTGACATCCATCTGCCACAGCTTCCAAGATTTACTAGCGGCTAAAGCTAGTAGAGCTCGAATTGTTGTGATCTTCGCCACTGGACTAAAAGTTTCTTCATAATCCAGCCCATATTGTTGAGAAAAACCTTTAGCAACAAGTCGAGCTTTATACCTTTCAATGGAGCCATCTGATCGAGTCTTCACCTTGTAAACCCATTTACAAGATATTGGTTTTACATCTTTTGGCTTTGGAACTAAACTCCATGTCTGATTTTCTTTTAGTGCATTAATTTCTTCTTCCATCGCTTTCTGCCATTCTCGACTTTGCGTTGCTTCTTCATAAGTAGAAGGCTCAATAGGTATTGATTCATCCACATGAGCATCATTGGCATACCTTGGATTAGGTTGTCTCGGCCTTGTTGATCTCCTTAATTCTGGTGCATGCTCCTCGACTTCCTTTTGGCTTGGACGAACCTCCTCGGATATAGATTGATGTACACCAGTTTTCCATGGACTCTTTTCCTTAGAGTACGACCCTTCTCCTTCTTTTATTGGATCCAATACCTGCTCTTTAGGCTCATCTTTTTCTTCTAGACCTTCTTCTAATCCATGAGATTCTGAAAGCTCTATCTTTTGAGGTGACCACTATGAAGACGCTTCATCAAATACCACATTTCTTGAAGTATGGCACTTTCCAGTATTTGGATCACAACATCTCCATCCTTTTCTTGATTCATCATAACCGACAAAAATGCACCGCATTGCCTTCTTCTCAAATTTGCTTCGTAGATGATCTGGCACGAAGACGTAGCATACACATCCAAAAGTTTGAGATGGTTGACGGTTGGCTTGATCTTCCATAATCTTTTATATGGTGAAATATATCCCAACTTTGTTTGTGGGAGTCTGTTAATCACGTACGATGCTGTCCTCATACATTCAACCCAAAATCTGCCAGGTACATTCTTACCATGAAGCATACTTCGACAAGTTTCGGCAAGGTGACGATTCTTGCGTTCCGCCACTCCATTCTGCTGTGGAGTATTGGGGCAAGTTAATTGCCTTCTGATCTTGTGCTTCTCAAGATACATATTGAACTCAGTCGACAAATATTCTCTTCCATTATCAGTGCGTAAGCACCGAATCTTATAATTGAGCTCACTTTCTATCTTATTCTTAAACTCTTTAAACTTCAGAAAAGTCTCCGACTTCTCCTTCATGAAGTAAACCCATACATACCTTGAGAAGTCATCAATGAATGTCACCATATATTTCATTCCTCCAAGTGATGTTTGTTTCACTGGGCCAAAGACATCTGAGTGTATGAGCTCTAGTGGTGTCTTGGACTGGTGCTCTGACTCCTTGAATGGCAATTGTTGAGCTTTTCCAAATTGACATCCAGCACATATTGTATCTGTTCGGATATCAATTTGAGGAAGCCCATTTACTATGTGTTTCATTATCATCTCCTTTAACTTGTTGTAGCCCACATGCCCAAGACGTTCATGCCACAGATCAGCCGTCTCATTCTTTCGAGTCTTGTCCACATATGCTGTTTCAGCAGATAGTACATAGACCGACTCTATTCTTCTTTCTTGCATAATTGGATTGCCAACTACCTTCACTCTCTTGAATACGGACACATCTTCTGGTCCAAAGAGCACATAGTTCCCTTCTGCTGTTAATTGTGGTACTGACAGTAAATTCTTCTTTCGACCAGGGACAAGATACACCTTCTCGAGTTGGAGCTTTTGAGAGTCGCCTTCATTTGGAATTATTGTCTTTCCAATGTGAGAAATAGACAACCTTGAATTGTTGGCTGTCAACACGACTCTCTTTCCTTTGTAATCCTCCATTTCTTGCAGCTTTGTCCCATCGTTGGTCATATGATTTGAGCACTCAGAATCGATGATCCAATCATCTTTGTAGTTTATTTTTGACTTTAAAGTTGTTGTAAGAGCTTGATCATTTATGTCAGCTTCAACAGAGAGTCCAGCTTCTGCATCCCATGTTTTCTCATTAATGGATGCTTCAAATGTAACCTCTTTCTTCTCATTTCTTGCGGCGGCCACATTTCCTTCGAAAGTTCGCCTTCTGGGGTATCTACAATCTCGAGCAAAATGACCCTTCTTGCCACAATTGAAGCATTCACCATTCTTTCTCTTATCATTTTCCCCGTATTGTTGGTGATGATCTCTTCTTCCTTGTTGAGCTCCCCCTGAAGCGTTGCCTTTTGATTTTGGGTAACCCTTCCACCCATATGTCTTACCTTCTTTCATCGCCTCTTGTCTTCGAGATGTTGCTTTCTTTTTATTGGTGAAGAGTGCATCTTCTCCGTCTTTTATGGTTACTTCATTCATCTGCTTGGCTAATGACTCTTGATTAGCCAATAAATTCTCCAGCTCTATTAATGATGGTTGAGTAGGCCATCCTCTCACAGCGGCTATAAATCCATTATACTCGAATCTTAAGCCATGGATGATAATTCTCTTCATCCTTGCATCACTCACTTTCTCTTCAGGAGCAAGTTGAGATATCTCACGACAAATAGATTTCACCTTGGTGAAATACTGAGAAATAGACAGACTTCCTTGTGAGATACCCGCGAGCTCATTTTCCAAGAGCTGGAGGCGTGCTTCATTCTTCTTTGAAAATAATTTTTCAAAAGTTTCCCAAGCTGCCTTTGGTGTTTTCTCGTCACGGATGTGCTCCAATAGATCCTCCTCGACCGTAGTCTTTAGTATAAATAAAGCCTTCCCGGCCTTGATGTTCCATTTTCTCAAGGCTTCGGCATTCTCTTTCGGTGGAGGCGTTGTGTCACTGCCAGCAACTATTTTTCATAAATCCTGTCCTTGTAGGTAGGATTCTATACAAGTTCGCCAATAACTATAGTTGTGGTTATTGAGACTCTTGATTTCACTGCTCGTACTTGCAAGATCTTCCATCATGACGTTCAACGTCCAATAAGCTTGGTCCCTGACCGATGAGCTTTCACAGTTCCTAACTGTGCTCCGACAGAATCTCCCTTAGAGCTTCGGTGTTAACAAGTCGATGCAAACGTCCAACGTTTACCGATTTCCTCCACTAGAAATGGTCCTGAACGACCCGCTCTGATACCAATTGTTGGAAGCTTCGACGAGCCCAACACACCCACTATAGAGGACCTAGATTATACTACACTCACTATACCAACACTTTGACGTTGGTTAGTCTTTAATTTTATGAATCCTTAGTGCACAATAATGTTTAGGCGACAGTGTCGACCATATATCATTCAGGCGGTATAACCGACCATGTATCACTTAGGCGGCAGGGCCGACCATATAATAAGAACAACACAAGTGCACTAAGAACTTAAACACAAACTAAGGCTTAACTGAGAAACTTAACAAAGAACACTTTTATTAAATTACAATTACAATATTACTTACAAGCTTTCTCTTCTCTATTTTCTCTAACTCACACTTTTCTTCTCTTCTTTACAACTCACTTCTTATTTCACTCTCACTTACTTCTCAACTCACTCTTTTCACAACTTACTCACAAATGAAATCACCACCCATATTTATACTACTCCATAGAAACTTCTACACACTAGATTTTTTCATGGATAAATATCTAGATATTTTTACCACATAAAAATATCTAGATTTTAACATCTAGATTTTTCCTCATTAATATCTAGATATTTCTTTTACATTTTAATATCTAGATATTTACATACATTACTAATTTCATATTATTTAAATTTGCATTGCATTTTAACATGAACATGAACAGGTTTTAGGCAAACTTTCATATCATGTATTTTATAAATGATATGGGTTAATGTGGCGGTGTTGACCCATATGGGTCAATTCGTGGCAAAATTTCATATCCTTGAGGCTAAATCGTCTTGTGTATATATAAAATACATGATAAATGTAATAATACTGTTTTTGTATTTATTGGATATGAAATGTTAATAATTTATAGTAAATTCACGAAATGAATATGAACGGGTTTCAGGGAAACCCAACTGGACCCGTTTCATCCTATAATACTATTACCAGTTTCAAGCCCATTGTGAGCAGCTTTATATATGAGCTTAGTTTCTAAATCATTTTATGTATGTAGCCATAAAAAGACGGTTGTTTGATTGAGTTGATATATCAACTGGTGGGGTAAAAAACTGGAAGTAGGCATCTGCGTACCATATCAGTTGAAGAAAGAAGCGATAAAATGATTTAGGTTACTTTTAGAAGCTGAGGCTGATGTATATTCAAATACATACTTAGTTGCCAAAGCAGTAAGTCATCTCGATCCTGCTTATGCGATTAAATTCTTTACAGACAGATTAATATAGTGAGTTTTATTTCATTTGCTTCAAGCAGTAAGTTTTATTTGTGCGATTAACTTGCAAATCATATATTATTTCATAGATCTTGTGGTTGCTTTATGGAACTAGTTAATTGCATATTGAGATCATTGATGATTGAGAAACTCAGTAAAAATACAGAAAATGTTGAGTAATACAAAGCTTGTGTTATATGTTTAGTTTAATCTGTGTTGGCTTAATTTGCTTTTCGCTCGAATCACTTTTCAATAGAAAATTATCAATGCTCATTATGTGATCATCTAAATTTCAACTGTGTAGCCTGACATGTATTTTTACTCATTTTCAGGTCAATGACATGGTTAGGCACACTCTAATTAAATGAATAAGGTTTGCATGGTGATTCTAAGACCACTCCCAACCATGGCGTACTTCCTCCCCAGGACACACCACCACATCAGCCAGCGACGGAGCTTGAAAGTCAACAATGAGGGGGCCATAATAATTTAATCAAAATCGTATGCAGTATGTTAGCGAGGTTGGTGGGGCCAATACTTAAATTTACCATGTCTATCCCTAAAACTATAGAATTTGCTATTAAGAACATATTTTTTTGGGGGGACCATGGCACCCCCCTGCCCTACATAAGCTCCGTCGCTGACATCAGCGCCACATCAGCTTTCTCTCTCCATTTATTTTTCACTTCCTCTCCATCACACACCACTACCAACCATGACATTCTTCCTCCCCATCACATGGCCCCACATTTTTTTTATTAATATTTATTACTACTACTATTATTATTATTATTATTATTATTATTATTATTATTATTATTATTATTATTATTATTATTAATACAAATTTTTTAAACAACACTTTTATTGATAAACAAAGATACGATTACATTTTTTTTTTTTTTTTTAAAAATTACACAATTAAACATATAAATACGAAAACATAATATTAAGAGAATCAATATCTTTTGTCAATCGTATCATCGCTAACCCATCCTTCCTCATCGCTACTCTCTCTTGGTGGACGATAATCGTAATCAATGAAAAGAAGATGCACTTTTATGGGTTCATTTGCCGTAATTGCTTTATTTTTAACGGAATCCCAATCTTCATCCGTATCAAGAAACTTGTATATTTTGTCATCGTCATTGTAATACACGAAGTCCGAGTGTTTGAACTCCACATTTTCTTTGACAAACTTCAACAACTTCGAAAAATCCATTTCACTAACGTCAACGTTTTCGAACGTTCTTCTTTCGCCACTTTGAGTACACGATTTCCAATCATCCGAAAACTCACCGTTGAAGTAAACGTAAATAGGGACGAGAGTGGGTGCCATTTTGAGTGATTGTTTGAAGATTGCTTGATTTGGGAGTAATTTGATATATTGAAGAATGGTGTTGAGATATGGAAGATTGGAGTGTATTTATATAGGAGAAGAAGGAAGAAAAAAAAAAGAAGAAGAAGAAGCCGTTGCAGTGCAACGGTTAGAAAATGGTGGGCAACGGCTAATTCATTTAGTTTATGCGTACTCGAAATGTTATCCACACGACCGAAACCAGCACGGAAGAAGGAAAGAGAATCGAGGGCGGCCGAGGGCGGGTAGAATGCCAACGGCGCCCTCGAGGGCGGCCGAGGAAGGGAGTCGAGGACGGTTCTAATTATATACCGTTGTGAGTGGTCTAAATGGACATCAAACTTGGAAAACATATCTTGATATCTTTGATCTACAACTATATCTAACATTTTGTTGTTTCATCATTTACGTATATATCGTATTATACTTTTTCAATACTAATGCATATATTAGTGAATATATTTCATTTATCTATCATTTTATAATCCATTAATTATATTTCATCAAAAATGTTTTTTTGTTAAAATGTTTACCTATCATTGCATAATGACAGAATCATCTAAGTTTATCTCTTTTTTTTTTTTTTTTTTTTTTGAAGGTTGCGTGGTCAAACTTTTGTAAAGATTGATGCTACTAACAACAAGACAATTACCTCAAGCATTGATGTCAATCAACAAATACTTGAATAGACTTGCAGCATTTACCTCTCTTTGGAAGCTCTGTACTACAACATAATTTTTATCATGTTTTATCAAAGACGATATGTTTATCGTTACTATTCGTTTTTGTGTTGTTAGTCATTTATGAACTTGTTTTTGTCATATATAAGCATCGCTATCAGCTTAAAATTTTCACCTTTCATGTTTTTCTAATTTCGATATTTTGTTTCATATACACATTAGCCGTAGGTTGTATTACAAAATAATCACTTTAAATTATTATTTATCTCAATCTCATATCAAATTATTTATTGCTCACATAAGTTGTCCATTGAATTAAGTTTATAATATACAATGAGGAATATTTATTTGAATCCATAAATTAAGTTGAGATCCGAGGGATCAATGAAAGTGCGACATGTGGCGCGAAAATCACATGTGATTGAAAAAAAAAAAAAAAAAAAATTTCGGAATTTTTTTAATATTTTTATTTAAAAAAAAATTTCGAATTTTTTTTCCAGATTTTTTTCTATACAATCACATGTGATTTACCTGCACAATCACATGTGATTGAATTGTATAATCACATGTGATTGGATTTGACATGCATAATCACATGTGATTGGGTTTACAACCACATGTGATTGACATGCAAAATCACATGTGATTGTAAAAAAAATTTGGGAAAAAAAAAATTTGAATTTTTTTCTTCGAAAAATGGTTTTTTTTTTAATTTTTTTTAATCACATGTGATTTTTGCACTACGTGTCGCGCTCTCATTGATCTTTTGGATATCAAGCAAATTAATAGATGGAAGAGATTACAACTCAATATACAATTTATATATTTTTAACTAGCGTATATAACTTAATTTTTATTATTATAATCCCGCAAATTCGCGGGTTATATACTAGTTAACATTAATAATAATAATAATAATAATAATAATAATAATAATAATAATAATAATAATAATAATAATAATAAGCGTAATTAAAAGAAAAAGAAAAAAAAAAGGTCAAAGGTTTAAAGGTGTACAAAGCTAGGGGATACAAGGGGTCAAATAGGGAGGGGGTCGATTTAAAATTATCGAATTTGAAAACAAAATATGGGGTAGTCTTAGGGCATGCTTGGTATAATTAGAGGAATAGAAATGGAAATAGTAATAGAAATATAATGGGAATATAATGAAATATAGATAATACAATACGTATAGAAACTTAAAAAACACAAACATAAATTAATAAATAAGTGAACACACGGAAAACAAGGAGACTAGACGAGTCCTCTCTGGAATACGATACGAACCCGATGTTGAGATGCCAAGATTTTGAAATAACTTTGTGATCATCATACCGAAAGGTAAATGTGCATTTAAGTTTTCCCTAGCTTCTTGCATCTGATTAACCATGATGTATCAGACATCAAAAGATATACCATTTGTAAGTAACTATAGGGGGGTGAATAGTTACTTAATACGATTTTTAAAACTTTTTCGATGATCAACAAGATTTGAACAATTCTTGATCTTTTTAATCAACTCAAACCAATGCGTGATGTGTTTATGTTTGATATAATGCGGAATGTAAAGTAAAGAACATAAACACAAGAAATTATAGTGGTTCAGGTGGATGTTAACTAATCCACCTTAATCCACTCCCCGATTCACTAATCGGGAGTTTTGCTTCACTAAGCACCTTTCTCCAAATCTTGTGGAGATCCGATTTACAAGTCTTGTACTTTCTCCTTAGACAACAAACCTAATCCTTATATCCCTTTGAAAGATTACCTCCAACTTAGATCAACTTGTCTTCACTTTGGACAAGTATTAATCCCCAATGAGATTAATCGTGTCGTGGCCCGCCTAAATCCATATGGACGAATACATCAACATCTGGTCCTATTGCGAGGTACTGACCTTTATATGATACGTTTTATAAATATTGCATTCTTTTAAAAGACACATCGTATATAAATCCAAGGTTTTTGACAACTGATGACTTCTGCGTATAGACAATCATCATAAATAACTTTTTACAACATAACAACTGTGATAATTTCCAAATATGATACTCGATGATAATTTTTGAATGCAACGTCTTTTGAAATATGCCATGAACGACTCCATGTAATATCTTTAAAATGAGCAAATGCACAGCGGAAGATTTCTTTAAATACCTGAGAATAAACATGCTTAAAAGTGTCAACCAAAAAGTTGGTGAGTTCATATATCATAAACAATCATTTCAATAATTTTAATACACCACAAGATTTCATTTTTATAAATAACATACATGCATATAGAAATCTGTATAAAAATCATTCATACGAATAAACACCTAGTAACCGACATTAACAATAATGCATATAGAATATCTCCCAGCATACCGGCACTCGTAATCAGTATGCTATATACATGCATTCACAATTAGGGGTGTGCACCATATGGTTTGAAACCGAATAATCCGAATATCGAATCGAATCCAAACCAAAAACAACCAAACCGAATTTTTTAAACGGTTTTTGGATCGATCGAAACCGAAACTGAATTTGTAATTCGGTTTTCGGTTTGGTTTTTGGTTTTGAAAATTTTAAATTTGGTTAACCGAAAACCGAATTAAAAACCGAATTCAAATTAATAACATATTAAAACATATTTATATTTATAATATTTATATTTAATGTATTATTTTATTTCTATTAAACGATAAGCATGTTATTTATATTATATTATACGTATCATTTATAATGACTTGAAGCTGTAAGACCTTTAACAAACTTAACTTCGGTAGGTTAGTAGTAGAATACTATCTATTTTGGTTTTTTAGCATCATAAACTCTACTTTTGTTGGCTAGAATATATGTAATGTGAATGGTGTAGTCCATGTAATTGGTAGTATTTTGATATTTATATGTAAGTAATTATGTTGGTTAGAATTTTAATTTTTAGTGATTTTTGGTTTAACCGAAATAAAATTCGGTTTTCAGTTCAGTTTTGATTTTGGTTTTGATATTTAAATTCGGTTTTAGTTTGGTCTTCGGTTTTAATTTTATAAGTTTCAAAACCGAAAAAACTGAACCGAATAAACCGAAAAACCGAAAATCAAACCGATGAACACCCCTATTCGCAATCTGTATATAAATCGAAGTACTAAAGCAGTTCAAATTCTCTGACTGGAGCGTGTCAATGTCCATAGATCTATCTTTAGGATTCGCGTCAATTAGTGTTCAGTTCACTAATTCTTATGTTACCAAGAAAAAGGGGTGATATCCGGTATAATAACATACATAACCTCTCGTCTGTATAATAATTCAAACGCAGAATGTTTTTAAATACTTGTGTCTATTTCGTCAAACATTTATAAAATCGCATGTATTCTCAGCCCAAAAATATATATTGCAAAAGCATTTAGTAAAAAGGGAGCAAATGAAACTCACTATACGATATTTTGTAGAAAAATATGCATACGACGGCATTGAACAAGTGCAAGGTTGGCCTCGGATTCACGAACCTATACCAATTATATATATTAAAATATATAACAATAATTAAACAAGTTTATATATTATTATTTGCAATATACTTGTTATATTAATAAATTATATGTAATATTAATATAATTGTAATGTATTTTTAAATAATATTTATTTGCAATAATAATAATAATATAATAATAATAATAATAATAATAATAATAATAATAATAATAATAATAATAATAATAATAAAAATGATAATTCTTATAATAATAGTAATGATAATACTAATAATAAATATATAAATGTTATATGTTAATAATGATGATAATGATATTAATAATTCTTGTAATGATAATAATTATATCAATCATATTAATAATAATAATAATAATAATCGTAATAATAATGAAAATAATGATAAAAATAATACTAATTATGATAAAAATCATGATAATTCTAATAATATTAATAATAACAAGAATTGAGGGTTCGCGCATTGCTGCTCTAAGGTTTATGTGATTTTAACGCTAGCTAGCAATTCGCATGACACATTTCACCTGCTGATTTTTGGGGCATACAAACTACAACGAAAAACAGTTATATCCTACGCAACCGATAGTCATTCGTTGACGTACATATCCGAAATTTTAACTACATACAATCATAGGTATTAAAGTTAAGAGTTAAGTTACATCACAAAAGGTTAAGTTTTGAAACCTGCCATCATTTACATTTGGTAGTAGCTAACCATTACAAGCTTCCATTTACACCATGCTGGAGCTTCAAAAAACGACCCAAACACATCCATAATTACAACAAAAGAGTCAAATCCAAAACACCTATCAACATTCTGCCTATACAATCCGGTAACCATCCCATGCGACCTCAAACCTACGTCTCGCACGGTTAAACGCAATCCACACTTCATCTCCAGGAACATACTCATTGTCATTCACAAACTTGATCCACCCTGATGAAACCGATATTGTAAAATAAAAAAAGTAAATAGATAATGTCAAATTATAAAGAAACGAATAACTACTCATGATATTTCATGCACTTCATCAATTAGTCAGTAACAAAATATAAGCAGTTAAATTTTAAAAAGTAAATAAAAAATAAATTTTATGTAGTGGTAACACAAGAACTAAATATGCATGGGTGTCAAAACGGGTAATCTTTGTCCCAATCATTCCAACTTGTTATAAACAGCCTATGTAAATCGACGGGTTTGAAAAAACACATGTAAAACAGAAAATTTATATGTACAAATGGACTTGTATCATACATGATCCTAACGACAAGAGTTTTTGTTTAGTTTTTTTTGTTTTGTTTATAATAGGCGTACACACCAAACAGCGTGAATAAACCATATAGTAATTGAATTGAAGAACATTAATGACTTTAGGTAGGGCGAAGAAGATAAACACGAAATATTGTTGTTCACAGATGTAGATGCACCCTCATTACGACGCGCAAGTAAGATATGGTAGGAAGTTGTCTAGAAGAAATAGGTGACGACTGATGCAGACAAACATCACTCCCCGTACAATCATCACCAACACACATATTATCATTACCTTTTTTTTCTTATACTTCTCATTATCATAAGCAGCAAAACAATATATGAAGCCAGAAAATGATAGTGCTATAAACATAAGGGAATCGATTAAAACCACACAGCCAAAAAAGTCAAACAAATAACCCTACATCCAAGTATGTCATAGGGAAAAAATGGAGATCTCGAAGGTAAGCAATAAAAACGCATTACCTGGCAGAGAATAATTGAATGAACACTGCAAAAATGATGACAAAATTAGGCAAAATTAAATAGCGATTAAAAAATTAGAACCCCAATAACAGAAAAAAAACACACTCACCAATTCAGTAACAACGGAAAGGGTTGACGCCCTTCGATATGATAGAGAATAACGCAAGAGACCTGAGATGGGAAAAACAAAGCAATAAAATTGATAAGTTAACAAAGCAAAAAAATAAATAGAATTGTAAACGAACATCCTAAACTGACAGTCAGTGATCACAACATAGAAAACATAGGACAACGGCAAATACACAATAACTTAAACGACAAAATGTGGTGATAAATTCTCAAAATACGGTGCAGAGTCAAAAGAATTAGTCCGAGCTTTCAAAATGATGAATATGAAAAGTGTAAGTGAACTAAAAAAATGTGATGATAGAATCTCAAATTACCATGAAACAGTAGAAAGGTCGAAGGTGGTAAAAAGCTTGAACAACAACCTACAAACAATAGCATTAGAATCAAAGTCTTTGTAATATTTTGCTACAAACCAAATTTAATTAACACGAAAACAACATTAATTCATAAAATATAACAACTATAATACTATTAGCACGCAAAAACAATACTACGTATAAACCAAAATGACAATCGAAAGAGTTAGTTACCAAAAATGCCCTCAAAGCACGATAATAACCTACAAACAACCAATGCACTGAAAATGATAAAACTTAAACAAAACCAATTTTGTAATTCCCGATTATAATAAGTTGAGACAATGGACTCATCTCACACAAAATTGCCTCTGTAACAATACTACAAACTAATTATATAATAGAAGCATATATTCATCTCAATTTAATATATATTACTACATAATCGAATTGTAGTTGTTAATGTAATACTACTACTAACCGTTTGAAACAAACACAACCAACAATAATTGATAGTGACAATACATATGTACCTGATGTTGGCCAAAAAAAGCTTCTAAAATCCAAATTTGTGACAGAGCTCCATGAAAACTACATTAAACAAAAAAAATGTAAACACACAAACAAATTATCACAAAGTAAGATTAAGAAAAGTACCTTTGAAATTGAAACCTGTATAGTGAAGTGTTTGATCATTATCTTCACCGTATGGAAAATCATCTTTATTCTTCTTTCAAGCACACAAATATTACCTATTAATGACAAAAAGACAAAAAGTCACCAAATTTCCAAACTAAGATTCAAAATAATTACCCATCACTAATCTCACCGTAGTTTTAAAGAATTTTAGCATAAGTAAAAAATGGCAAAATTGAACAAACATAGCGACAACCTAAAATTTAACACAAAAACCTAAGAAATCAAACACTTCATATATACAATGTATGATAAATGAAGACTTACCAATTGCAAAAACAGTAGCAAACATAAATCTCTCCTAATCTCACCAACACAAATAAATTGGTTCTCAATTAGAAAAAAAAACTTATGAACGAAACTAACAAAGGCCCCAACCTTCCAAAAATGTACGGAAGAGGTGTGAGTATACTCGCCGATGATTGGACGAAAAGAATAAAGTGCTTCATAAATTGTAGTTTTCCGGCAAGAACGCCATCGTTGAGAAGGATGGCGGTGATGAAGCTTGGTACACCGGTTGTGTGAGAGATGGTCGCGTATTGAATAGAGGTGAAGAGTTTAGAAGATTTAAAAAGGGAAGATGTATGGTTGGTGGCGATGGAGAGGTTGGTAAAGAAAAGAGACACGTAAAGATCAAGAAAAGTAAGGGCATAGAGATGGAGGATGTCAGATGATGAAGAATTTTTTGTCGGTAATTTGGATTTTTTTTTCCTTTTCTTTTTAAGTGGTAAAGTGGTAAATATAAGTGGTAAGTGGTGAATAGTTTGCTTTGTGAGAGGATGCATGCCATGTGGACCAATCAAAAGGCAAGAAACTCTCTTAGAATTAGAATGTGTATAATGATAATATTAGTAATAACGATAAAAAATAATAATGATAGTTTTTAATAATAATAATAATAATAATAATAATAATAATAATAATAATAATAATAATAATGATGATGATGATGTTGATGATGATGATGATGATGATGATGATGATGATGATAAAAAAGTTATACCATGCATTATTATCATCAACATTCGTCATTGACATAATCATCATCGACATCAATTATCATCATCTTAATCGTTACCATCATCATCTCCATCATCATCACGATCACATCATCATCATCATGATCATTGTATCAATATCAACATCGTAAACTCGCCATCATCATCTTAATTAACTATCGTAAATCATCATTTGATCATACGCATCTCATCATCGTTATCTCACCATCATCATATTATCATTCATTATTCATCATCATTCTAACCATCACCATCCGATATATCATCATATCATTTTCATAATCACATAAAATCATGATCATACCATCATCTAACATCATTATAACCTCTATCATCATCATACACATTTAACATCATCTTAATCGTCATCTTAATTGATGTGCGTAGAGGTGTATACGAAATAGCTATATTTTTACTACGAAATACTATTAAATACGATACAATTTTACACAAGTTATTTATTTATTTATAGAGTGGATATACCTAAACCTTGCTACAACGCTTATAGGCAGTGTACCTAATCGTAAAGTAGTGTAGTTTTTATTAAGTCAGGTTCGTTCCGCAGGGAGCTAGTTGAGTTTAACGCTATATTTTTATTAACTACATTTAATTTATATAATAATTATATATATATATATATATATATAAGTAGTAATATTATTATAAAAGGGAGTTTTACCATTTAATGACCGGTTTGTCAATTTTAAATAAAGCGTAAAAATAAATGACGAAAATATAAATGATAGAATTTAAATTGCGATAAAGTAAATTGCAGTAATTAAAATGACAGTAAATAAAGGTACGATGAAATATGAAATAAAAGTATTATGCTTATTTAAATTTCCGTAATCATGATGTTTGACATTTTATTTAATTGTTACCCGGGTTAATTGTCCTTTGTCCTGGATTATTTGATACATATTTGGTTTTTGTCCATAATAGTCCATCGGTCATAATTATAAAATGTTCGTCAAATTAACCTTATTCCCGAAGTCAAATATTCCAACTAATTAGGGATTCGAACTGTAACAAGGTTTTAATACTTTGTTAATAATTACACCAGGTTATCGACTGCGCGTAATCCAAGGTTTTAATACTTTGTTAACAATTACACTAATTATCCTTGTATGTAATCCACTCCTGTTTTAATGGGATATGAATATTAATTTACCCACTTGATCAGAATGAATAATCAATTACCCAACCCGAATAATTAATTAAATGATCGTAAAAGATGTCGTATAAACGTCACTAAATAGGACATACATAATCATTTTAATAATTATTAGATTAACTAATTTGAAGATAGGTTCGACAGGTTCCAATGAGTTATCGCTCAATTAGACAATACCCCCTATCTATTAATAGTCATAGTCCAATGTCCACAAGTGTCAGTCTTTTGTCCAAACCTTAATTATGGTACAAAATCTAATAACCCCATCATAATATTTAGTCTAACATCGTGATTACTTTGGCTCAAATAAGCATAATAATAACTTAGTTATGAGACATTAATTTAAAAAGGAAGAACATAGCTTATAGTGGTGATTAATCGCATAGCGTTACACGGACATAATTTCGACTTTAAAACCCGTAAAACATTCCTTACAATAACCCAATTATTATTAAACTTAATTTAAAATTAAGATTATAATTAAAAATATAATTATGATTACAGAGGAAGAAGAAGAAAAAGGTATATATTACTCGTTCAATTCGCTACCTTTTATAGATGTGAGCTGAATTTGGGGGCCATGCGATCGCATGGGTTCCCTTTGTTATTTCGCATGGACAGACTGGCCAGCATACATCACTTTGTTTTCTAGTTTTGCCGACGTTTTAATAAATAAATATAATATATATATAATTTTAAGAATTATTTATATATTATATTATATTTATGTGCATAGTTGACTCGTAATTTTAGCTCCGTTGCGTCGCGCGTTGAGAGTTGGCTCACTTTTAGTGGCACTTTTGAGTGCACTATGGCTTTAGTGGCACTTTTCAGGCTTTAGTGGCACTTTTTCTTCAATTCTTTAATCTTCGTGCTTTGTCTTCACATTTATTTATTTAAACGATTACAACTTAAAAATAGAATAATTACAACTAAAAACTTTACATATTGGGATGATATTGCGACTAAATATATGTTCGTTTGGAGCATTATCAAATATCCCCACACTTGAGCGTTGCTTGTCCTCAAGCAATACAGAACTTGAAATTAAATCACACGAATCACTTCTTTATTCTTCACACTTTATACATTAGTGATTTTGATACGGCGGTATAAACAATGATAGTAACGATGTGGTTTACAGTCCCACATGACTATAAAAATTTAGATCCTTAAGGAAATTGGATCTTTATGAAAACATTTGATCTTTTGAAAATTCATTCTAGCTTTTACCCTAGATAAGTTTTTCGGAATAACCCTACATCGGTGTTTGCAAATTGTTTTTGTGGGTTTGGTGGGTTTCAGATTTGAAAATTTTAGCTCAAAACTTATGGTTTTGTGTCACCCACTTGCTAACCTTGTATTGGGAAAGCAACACGTCCAGTTTACTTGCTCCGTATATTACCTTTCAGTAAACTAGCGTCCGGTTGTAAAGGAAAGCATTGAACAAGCAACTGTTCAGGTGACCTAATGAATTCCAGGTGAATTCCTAGGATTTTACGTTCAATGGTAATGAACGCATTAAAAATAGGTTTTCAGAAAACAAATCGGTTTTAATTTGATCAAAATATTTTCTCGTTCAAGCTCGAGTTTAGATTTCATCGAATTCCATGAGCTTGTAATTCTCAATCTTTAAAGTCAATCTCAAGGATTGAGTAATATCAGGCTTAAAAGCTGATTTTTAATCTTTAAGGAGATTATCCTTTCTGGGAGTCTGATTCATTAGTCTTATCAAGCTAATTTGCACGTCGCCTGTAGTGACCCGAACTTTTCCATGTTTATATATATTAATTGAGATTGATATTTACATGATTAAATGTTTCCAACATGTTAAGCAATCAAACTTGTTAAGACTTGATTAATTGAAATATGTTTCATATAGACAATTGACCACCCAAGTTGATCGGTGATTCACGAACGTTAAAACTTGTAAAAACTATATGATGACATATATATGGATATATATATATATATATAGTTAACATGATACTATGATAAGAAAACATATCATAAAGTATATTAACAATGAACTACATATGTAAAAACAAGACTACTAACTTAATGATTTTTAAACGAGACATATATGTAACGATTATCGTTGTAAAGACATTTAATGTATATATATCATATTAAGAGATATTCATACATGATAATATCATGATAATATAATAATTTAAAATCTCATTTGATATTATAAACATTGGGTTAACAACATTTAACAAGATCGTTAACCTAAAGGTTTCAAAACAACACTTACATGTAACGACTAACGATGACTTAACGACTCAGTTAAAATGTATATACATGTAGTGTTTTAATATGTATTTATACACTTTTGAAAGACTTCAATACACTTATCAAAATACTTCTACTTAACAAAAATGCTTACAATTACATCCTCGTTCAGTTTCATCAACAATTCTACTCGTATGCACCCGTATTCGTACTCGTACAATACACAGCTTTTAGATGTATGTACTATTGGTATATACACTCCAATGATCAGCTCTTAGCAGCCCATGTGAGTCACCTAACACATGTGGGAACCATCATTTGGCAACTAGCATGAAATATCTCATAAAATTACAAAAATATGAGTAATCATTCATGACTTATTTACATGAAAACAAAATTACATATCCTTTATATATAATCCATACACCAACGACCAAAAACACCTACAAAAACTTTCATTCTTCAATTTTCTTCATCTAATTGATCTCTCTCAAGTTCTATCTTCAAGTTCTAAGTGTTCTTCATAAATTCCAAAAGTTCTAGTTTCATAAAATCAAGAATACTTTCAAGTTTGCTAGCTCACTTCCAATCTTGTAAGGTGATCATCCAACCTCAAGAAATCTTTGTTTCTTACAGTAGGTTATCATTCTAATACAAGGTAATAATCATATTCAAACTTTGGTTCAATTTCTATAACTATAACAATCTTATTTCAAGTGATGATCTTACTTGAACTTGTTTTCGTGTCATGATTCTGCTTCAAGAACTTCGAGCCATCCAAGGATCCATTGAAGCTAGATCCATTTTTCTCTTTTCCAGTAGGTTTATCCAAGGAAATTAAGGTAGTAATGATGTTCATAACATCATTCGATTCATACATATAAAGCTATCTTATTCGAAGGTTTAAACTTGTAATCACTAGAACATAGTTTAGTTAATTCTAAACTTGTTCGCAAACAAAAATTAATCCTTATAACTTGACTTTTAAAATCAACTAAACACATGTTCTACATCTATATGATATGCTAACTTAATGATTTAAAACCTGGAAACACGAAAAACACCGTAAAACCGGATTTACGCCGTCGTAGTAACACCGCGGGCTGTTTTGGGTTAGTTAATTAAAAACTATGATAAACTTTGATTTAAAAGTTGTTATTCTGAGAAAATGATTTTTATTATGAACATGAAACTATATCCAAAAATTATGGTTAAACTCAAAGTGGAAGTATGTTTTCTAAAATGGTCATCTAGACGTCGTTCTTTCGACTGAAATGACTACCTTTACAAAAACGACTTGTAACTTATTTTTCCGACTATAAACCTATACTTTTTCTATTTAGATTCATAAAATAGAGTTCAATATGAAATCATAGCAATTTGATTCACTCAAAACGGATTTAAAATGAAGAAGTTATGGGTAAAACAAGATTGGATAATTTTTCTCATTTTAGCTACGTGAAAATTGGTAACAAATCTATTCCAACCATAACTTAATCAACTTGTATTGTATATTATGTAATCTTGAGATACCATAGACACGTATACAATGTTTCGACCTATCATGTCGACACATCTATAAATATTTCGGAACAACCATAGACACTCTATATGTGAATGTTGGAGTTAGCTATACAGGGTTGAGGTTGATTCCAAAATATATATAGTTTGAGTTGTGATCAATAATGAGATACGTATACACTGGGTCGTGGATTGATTCAAGATAATATTTATCGATTTATTTCTGTACATCTAACTGTGGACAACTAGTTGTAGGTTACTAACGAGGACAGCTGACTTAATAAACTTAAAACATCAAAATATATTAAAAGTGTTGTAAATATATTTTGAACATACTTTGATATATATGTATATATTGTTATAGGTTCGTGAATCAACCAGTGGCCAAATCTTACTTCCCGACGAAGTAAAAATCTGTGAAAGTGAGTTATAGTCCCACTTTTAAAATCTAATATTTTTGGGATGAGAATACATGCAGGTTTTATAAATGATTTACAAAATAGACACAAGTACATGAAACTACATTCTATGGTTGAATTATCGAAATCGAATATGCCCCTTTTTATTAAGTCTGGTAATCTAAGAATTAGGGAACAGACACCCTAATTGACGCGAATCCTAAAGATAGATCTATTGGGCTTAACAAACCCCATCCAAAGTACCGGATGCTTTAGTACTTCGAAATTTATATCATATCCGAAGGGTGTCCCGGAATGATGGGGATATTCTTATATATGCATCTTGTTAATGTCGATTACCAGGTGTTCACCATATGAATGATTTTTATCTCTATAAATGGGATGTGTATTGAAATATGAAATCTTGTGGTCTATTATTATGATTTGATATATATAGGTTAAACCTATAACTCACCAACATTTTTGTTGACGTTTTAAGCATGTTTATTCTCAGGTGATTATTAAGAGCTTCCGCTGTCGCATACTTAAATAAGGATGAGATTTGGAGACCATGCTTGTATGATATTGTGTAAAAACTGCATTCAAGAAACTTATTTTGTTGTAACATATTTGTATTGTAAACCATTATGTAATGGTCGTGTGTAAACAGGATATTTTAGATTATCATTATTTGATAATCTACGTAAAGCTTTTTAAACCTTTATTGATGAAATAAAGGTTATGGTTTGTTTTAAAATGAATGCAGTCTTTGAAAAACGTCTCATATAGAGGTCAAAACCTCGCAACGAAATCAATTAATATGGAACGTTTTTAATCAATAAGAACGGGACATTTCAGTTGGTATCCGAGCGTTGGTCTTAGAGAACCAGAAAATTTGCATTAGTGTGTCTTATCGAGTTTGTTAGGATGCATTAGTGAGTCTGGACTTCGACCGTGTTTTCTTTAAAAATGATTGCTTAACATTTTTGTTGGAAACTATATATTTTTAACATATGAATATTATGTGATATATTAATCTCTTAACGTGTTTGATATTATGTGATAGATGTCTACCTCTAGAACAAGTCCCATTGACTCACCTAATAATAATGAAGAGTCAAATATAAATTGGAATGATTTGTGGACTGATTCACAAGTTCCCGAAGAGTCGGAACCGGAAGAAGAATCGGAACCGGAAGAAGAATCGGAACCGGATGAAGAAATAGAACCGGTGGGGGAAATAATAAAACGGTTAAGTAAAAGAAAATCCTCAACCAACCGACCAAAGTTAATTATGGTCAATGGTGTTTCCGCCAAGGAAGCAAAATATTGGGAGGATTACCAATTCTCCGATGAATCGGATTCCGACGAGAATTCCGATGATGTTATAGAAATTACCCCAACTGAATTTAAAAAGGCAAAAAAAAATAATAAGGGAAAGGGCATAAAAATAGAGAAATCTAATTCCAACCCCGATGAACTTTATATGTATCGTCAACCCCCGAAGTCCTTAAGTTGTAACAATGACCCGGGAACCTCTAAACCACCAGGTTTTTCTAAACCAATGTGGACAACGATGGCTCGTATTAGGGGAACATCATATATCCCTAGAAACTTGGCAAAACGAACCAAAACCGAAGAAGAAGAAACGAGGGAGTCGGAGTAAGATAGTTGTATTCGTGTGGTGTAATATATGTAATATAGTGTTCTTATGCTTTATGATATATGTAAAAATTGCTTGTATTAATAAGTATTTTTTTATGAAACTAACTCTTGTCTATTTTACAGTTTAAAAACACAAAATGGATAGACAACCCAATATTTTAAGAGACCTACCCGGAGACATGATTGATGAAATCTTGTCTAGAGTCGGCCAGAATTCTTCGGCACAACTATTTAAGGCGAGATCAGTTTGTAAGACATTCGAAGAACTTTCCAAGAATGTCTTGGTTTATAAGAGACTTTCGTTTGAAAGATGGGGGATATCACATTGGGAAACCCATAAGTTACGATGTGTTTACTTTGACGCATATATTGCGGGGAACCCAAATGCTATTTTACGCAACGGGTTAAGAAATTATTTTGACTCAATATATCCGAATATTGGACTTCGTGATTTAGAAAAAGCGGCTAACATGCAACATAAAGAAGCATGTTATGCTTACGGATTAGTAATGTTCGCTTCTCACCAAAGTGAGAACAAGAACATCGGGCTACAACTATTAAACAAAACGTTTCCACAAGTGACGGAGTCGGTAATTGGGGTAAGAAATGAGGTTTTTAGATTATTACGGGACTGTTGGACATTACGTAACCCTCGTCCCTTTGATGACGTTACAACACGCTGTCTTATCAACGGCCATAACGGTTATGTTGCACAAGACCAAGGATGGGAAGTAGTCTTAGTAAAACCAGAATGCATGACTTGTTTCTGGACGTATGAATTACGTGTCTTTATTGCCTTTGCCGAACGACTTGTGTACTAGCTAGAATTGTCTTCACAACTATCTTGTATCAAAGTTATTGTGTGCTATATTTCATGCTTTATGTAAAATAAGCGGTATTGTAAGTTTGTAAAATATTGTATAAAAGTTTGAACGCGAAATATTATTACAATCAGTTTTTCATATAGAATTGTAGTAGTTGAATTGTATATTAGCTACTAAGTATGAACTTAACGGGTAGGTACTACCCGAATTTAAACTTATAAAACGCTAATATGAAGAAAAAGCTTTTATAAATGAGTTCATATTATGCTACGAAATACTATTAACTACTCTTAATATTCTGTATGATTAACTTGTTCCATTTAACTATTTTGAAGGAAATGGCACCGACTACTCGACACACCGTGAATATGAATGAAGAGGAATTCCGTACTTTTCTAGCTTCAAACATAGCCGCAGTACAGGCTGCGCTACATACCAACAATAACCTTGGATCTAGCAGTACAGGAAATCGTGTAGAATGCACCTACAAAGAATTCACTGCCTGCAAACCTTTGGAATTTGATGGAACTGAAGGACCGATCGGATTGAAACGGTGGACCGAGAAGGTTGAATCGGTGTTTGCCATAAGTAAGTGTACTGAAGAGGACAAAGTGAAGTACGCTACGCATACCTTCACAGGTTCTGCGTTAACATGGTGGAATACCTATCTAGAGCAAGTGGGACAAGATGATGCGTACGCACTACCGTGGTCAGCATTCAAGCACTTGATGAACGAGAAGTACCGTCCCAGAACCGAGGTCAATAAGCTCAAGACAGAACTTAGAGGGTTACGAACCCAAGGATTTGATATTACCACGTACGAAAGACGATTCACAGAATTGTGCCTATTGTGTCCGGGAGCATTCGAAGATGAGGAAGAGAACGTCGACGCGTTTGTGAAAGGATTACCGGAAAGAATCCAAGAAGATATAAGTTCACACGAGCCCGCCTCCATACAACAGGCATGTAGAATAGCTCACAAACTAGTGAACCAGATTGAAGAAAGAATTAAAGAACAGACTGCTGAAGAGGCCAATGTGAAGCAAGTCAAAAGAAAGTGGGAGGAAAACGGTGATAAGAATCACCAATACAACAACAACAGCAATTACAACAATAATCGCAACAATTATCCCAACAATCGCAACATCAATCGCAACTACAACAAACGGCCCAACAACAACAACAACAACAACAACAACAACAACAACAGCAACTACAACAATCATCCCAACAACAATAATAACCGCAACAACAACAACAATCAGAAGCAGCTATGCCAAAGGTGTGAAAAGAATCACTCGGGGTTCTGCACCAAATTTTGCAACAAGTGTAAAAGAAATGGTCATAGCACGGCGAAGTGTGAGGTCTACGGACCAGGGGTTAATAGAACGAAAGGAACAAATGGTGTCGGAACGAGTAATGGCGAAGCAAGTAGTGTCGGAGCAAGTTATGCCAATGTAGTTTGTTATAAATGTGGAAAACCAGGCCACATTATTAGAAATTGCCCGAACCAGGAGAACACGAATGGACAAGGCCGTGGAAGAGTTTTCAATATTAATGCGGTAGAGGCACAGGAAGACCCGGAGCTTGTTACGGGTACGTTTCTTATTGACAATAAATCTGCTTACGTTTTATTTGATTCGGGTGCGGATAGAAGCTATATGAGTAGAGATTTTTGTGCTAAATTAAGTTGTCCATTGACGCCTTTGGATAGTAAATTTTTACTCGAATTAGCAAATGGTAAATTAATTTCAGCAGATAATATATGTCGGAATCGAGAAATTAAACTGGTTAGCGAAACATTTAAGATTGATTTGATACCAGTAGAGTTAGGGAGTTTTGATGTGATAATCGGTATGGACTGGTTGAAAGAAGTGAAAGCGGAGATCGTTTGTTACAAAAATGCAATTCGCATTATACGAGAAAAAGGAAAACCCTTAATGGTGTACGGAGAAAAGGGCAACACGAAGCTACATCTTATTAGTAATTTGAAGGCACAAAAACTAATAAGAAAAGGTTGCTATGCTGTTCTAGCACACGTCGAGAAAGTACAAACTGAAGAAAAGAGCATCAATGATGTTCCCATTGCAAAAGAATTTCCCGATGTATTTCCGAAAGAATTACCGGGATTACCCCCACATCGATCCGTTGAATTTCAAATAGATCTTGTACCAAGAGCTGCACCAATAGCTCGTGCTCCTTACAGACTCGCACCCAGCGAGATGAAAGAACTGCAAAGCCAATTACAAGAACTTTTAGAGCGTGGTTTCATTCGACCAAGCACATCACCGTGGGGAGCTCCTGTTTTGTTTGTCAAGAAGAAAGATGGTACATTCAGGTTGTGTATCGACTACCGAGAGTTGAACAAACTTACCATCAAGAACCGCTACCCACTACCGAGAATCGACGACTTATTTGATCAACTACAAGGCTCGTCTGTTTATTCAAAGATTGACTTACGTTCCGGGTATCATCAAATGCGGGTGAAAGAAGATGATATTCCAAAGACTGCTTTCAGAACACGTTACGGTCATTACGAGTTTATGGTCATGCCGTTTGGTTTAACTAATGCACCAGCTGTGTTCATGGACCTTATGAACCGAGTGTGTGGACCATACCTTGACAAGTTTGTCATTGTTTTCATTGATGACATACTTATTTACTCAAAGAATGACCAAGAACACGGTGAACATTTGAGAAAGGTGTTAGAAGTATTGAGGAAGGAAGAATTGTACGCTAAGTTTTCAAAGTGTGCATTTTGGTTGGAAGAAGTTCAATTCCTCGGTCACATAGTGAACAAAGAAGGTATTAAGGTGGATCCGGCAAAGATAGAAACTGTTGAAAAGTGGGAAACCCCGAAAACTCCGAAACACATACGCCAGTTTTTAGGACTAGCTGGTTACTACAGAAGGTTCATCCAAGACTTTTCCAGAATAGCAAAACCCTTGACTGCATTAACGCATAAAGGGAAGAAATTTGAATGGAATGATGAACAAGAGAAAGCGTTTCAGTTATTGAAGAAAAAGCTAACTACGGCACCTATATTGTCATTGCCTGAAGGGAATGATGATTTTGTGATTTATTGTGATGCATCAAAGCAAGGTCTCGGTTGTGTATTAATGCAACGAACGAAGGTGATTGCTTATGCGTCTAGACAATTGAAGATTCACGAACAAAATTATACGACGCATGATTTGGAATTAGGCGCGGTTGTTTTTGCATTAAAGACTTGGAGGCACTACTTATATGGGGTCAAAAGTATTATATATACCGACCACAAAAGTCTTCAACACATATTTAATCAGAAACAACTGAATATGAGGCAGCGTAGGTGGATTGAATTATTGAATGATTACGACTTTGAGATTCGTTACCACCCGGGGAAGGCAAATGTGGTAGCCGATGCCTTGAGCAAGAAGGACAGAGAACCCATTCGAGTAAAATCTATGAATATAATGATTCATAATAACATTACTACTCAAATAAAGGAGGCGCAACAAGGAGTTTTAAAAGAGGGAAATTTAAAGGATGAAATACCCAAAGGATCGGAGAAGCATCTTAATATTCGGGAAGACGGAACCCGGTATAGGGCTGAAAGGATTTGGGTACCAAAATTTGGAGATATGAGAGAAATGGTACTTGGAGAAGCTCATAAAACCAGATACTCAATACATCCTGGAACGGGGAAGATGTACAAGGATCTCAAGAAACATTTTTGGTGGCCGGGTATGAAAGCCGATGTTGCTAAATACGTAGGAGAATGTTTGACGTGTTCTAAGGTCAAAGCTGAGCATCAGAAACCATCAGGTCTACTTCAACAACCCGAAATCCCGGAATGGAAATGGGAAAACATTACCATGGATTTCATCACTAAATTGCCAAGGACTGCAAGTGGTTTTGATACTATTTGGGTAATAGTTGATCGTCTCACCAAATCAGCACACTTCCTACCAATAAGAGAAGATGACAAGATGGAGAAGTTAGCACGACTGTATTTGAAGGAAGTCGTCTCCAGACATGGAATACCAATCTCTATTATCTCTGATAGGGATGGCAGATTTATTTCAAGATTCTGGCAGACATTACAGCAAGCATTAGGAACTCGTCTAGACATGAGTACTGCCTATCATCCACAAACTGATGGGCAGAGCGAAAGGACGATACAAACGCTTGAAGACATGCTACGAGCATGTGTTATTGATTTCGGAAACAGTTGGGATCGACATCTACCGTTAGCAGAATTTTCCTACAACAACAGCTACCATTCAAGCATTGAGATGGCGCCGTTTGAAGCACTTTATGGTAGAAAGTGCAGGTCTCCGATTTGTTGGAGTGAAGTGGGGGATAGACAGATTACGGGTCCGGAGATTATACAAGAAACTACCGAGAAGATCATCCAAATTCAACAACGGTTGAAAACCGCCCAAAGTCGACAAAAGAGCTACGCTGACATTAAAAGAAAAGATATAGAATTTGAAATTGGAGAGATGGTCATGCTTAAAGTTGCACCTTGGAAAGGCGTTGTTCGATTTGGTAAACGAGGGAAATTAAATCCAAGGTATATTGGACCATTCAAGATTATTGATCGTGTTGGACCAGTAGCTTACCGACTAGAGTTACCTCAACAACTCGCGGCTGTGCATAACACTTTCCACGTCTCGAATTTAAAGAAATGTTTTGCTAAAGAAGATCTCACTATTCCGTTAGATGAAATCCAAATCAACGAAAAACTTCAATTTATCGAAGAACCCGTCGAAATAATGGATCGTGAGGTTAAAAGACTTAAGCAAAACAAGATACCAATTGTTAAGGTTCGATGGAATGCTCGTAGAGGACCCGAGTTCACCTGGGAGCGTGAAGATCAGATGAAGAAGAAATACCCGCATCTATTTCCAGAAGATTCGTCAACACCTTCAACAGCTTAAAATTTCGGGACGAAATTTATTTAACGGGTAGGTACTGTAGTGACCCGAACTTTTCCATGTTTATATATATTAATTGAGATTGATATTTACATGATTAAATGTTTCCAACATGTTAAGCAATCAAACTTGTTAAGACTTGATTAATTGAAATATGTTTCATATAGACAATTGACCACCCAAGTTGATCGGTGATTCACGAACGTTAAAACTTGTAAAAACTATATGATGACATATATATGGATATATATATATATATATATAGTTAACATGATACTATGATAAGAAAACATATCATAAAGTTTATTAACAATGAACTACATATGTAAAAACAAGACTACTAACTTAATGATTTTTAAACGAGACATATATGTAACGATTATCGTTGTAAAGACATTTAATGTATATATATCATATTAAGAGATATTCATACATGATAATATCATGATAATATAATAATTTAAAATCTCATTTGATATTATAAACATTGGGTTAACAACATTTAACAAGATCGTTAACCTAAAGGTTTCAAAACAACACTTACATGTAACGACTAACGATGACTTAACGACTCAGTTAAAATGTATATACATGTAGTGTTTTAATATGTATTTATACACTTTTGAAAGACTTCAATACACTTATCAAAATACTTCTACTTAACAAAATGCTTACAATTACATCCTCGTTCAGTTTCATCAACAATTCTACTCGTATGCACCCGTATTCGTACTCGTACAATACACAGCTTTTAGATGTATGTACTATTGGTATATACACTCCAATGATCAGCTCTTAGCAGCCCATGTGAGTCACCTAACACATGTGGGAACCATCATTTGGCAACTAGCATGAAATATCTCATAAAATTACAAAAATATGAGTAATCATTCATGACTTATTTACATGAAAACAAAATTACATATCCTTTATATATAATCCATACACCAACGACCAAAAACACCTACAAAAACTTTCATTCTTCAATTTTCTTCATCTAATTGATCTCTCTCAAGTTCTATCTTCAAGTTCTAAGTGTTCTTCATAAATTCCAAAAGTTCTAGTTTCATAAAATCAAGAATACTTTCAAGTTTGCTAGCTCACTTCCAATCTTGTAAGGTGATCATCCAACCTCAAGAAATCTTTGTTTCTTACAGTAGGTTATCATTCTAATACAAGGTAATAATCATATTCAAACTTTGGTTCAATTTCTATAACTATAACAATCTTATTTCAAGTGATGATCTTACTTGAACTTGTTTTCGTGTCATGATTCTGCTTCAAGAACTTCGAGCCATCCAAGGATCCATTGAAGCTAGATCCATTTTTCTCTTTTCCAGTAGGTTTATCCAAGGAAATTAAGGTAGTAATGATGTTCATAACATCATTCGATTCATACATATAAAGCTATCTTATTCGAAGGTTTAAACTTGTAATCACTAGAACATAGTTTAGTTAATTCTAAACTTGTTCGCAAACAAAAATTAATCCTTCTAACTTGACTTTTAAAATCAACTAAACACATGTTCTACATCTATATGATATGCTAACTTAATGATTTAAAACCTGGAAACACGAAAAACACCGTAAAACCGGATTTACGCCGTTGTAGTAACACCGCGGGCTGTTTTGGGTTAGTTAATTAAAAACTATGATAAACTTTGATTTAAAAGTTGTTATTCTGAGAAAATGATTTTTATTATGAACATGAAACTATATCCAAAAATTATGGTTAAACTCAAAGTGGAAGTATGTTTTCTAAAATGGTCATCTAGACGTCGTTCTTTCGACTGAAATGACTACCTTTACAAAAACGACTTGTAACTTATTTTTCCGACTATAAACCTATACTTTTTCTATTTAGATTCATAAAATAGAGTTCAATATGAAATCATAGCAATTTGATTCACTCAAAACGGATTTAAAATGAAGAAGTTATGGGTAAAACAAGATTGGATAATTTTTCTCATTTTAGCTACGTGAAAATTGGTAACAAATCTATTCCAACCATAACTTAATCAACTTGTATTGTATATTATGTAATCTTGAGATACCATAGACACGTATACAATGTTTCGACCTATCATGTCGACACATCTATAAATATTTCGGAACAACCATAGACACTCTATATGTGAATGTTGGAGTTAGCTATACAGGGTTGAGGTTGATTCCAAAATATATATAGTTTGAGTTGTGATCAATACTGAGATACGTATACACTGGGTCGTGGATTGATTCAAGATAATATTTATCGATTTATTTCTGTACATCTAACTGTGGACAACTAGTTGTAGGTTACTAACGAGGACAGCTGACTTAATAAACTTAAAACATCAAAATATATTAAAAGTGTTGTAAATATATTTTGAACATACTTTGATATATATGTATATATTGTTATAGGTTCGTGAATCAACCAGTGGCCAAATCTTACTTCCCGACGAAGTAAAAATCTGTGAAAGTGAGTTATAGTCCCACTTTTAAAATCTAATATTTTAGGGATGAGAATACATGCAGGTTTTATAAATGATTTACAAAATAGACACAAGTACATGAAACTACATTCTATGGTTGAATTATCGAAATCGAATATGCCCCTTTTTATTAAGTCTGGTAATCTAAGAATTAGGGAACAGACACCCTAATTGACGCGAATCCTAAAGATAGATCTATTGGGCTTAACAAACCCCATCCAAAGTACCGGATGCTTTAGTACTTCGAAATTTATATCATATCCGAAGGGTGTCCCGGAATGATGGGGATATTCTTATATATGCATCTTGTTAATGTCGGTTACCAGGTGTTCACCATATGAATGATTTTTATCTCTATGTATGGGATGTGTATTGAAATATGAAATCTTGTGGTCTATTATTATGATTTGATATATATAGGTTAAACCTATAACTCACCAACATTTTTGTTAACGTTTTAAGCATGTTTATTCTCAGGTGATTATTAAGAGCTTCCGCTGTCGCATACTTAAATAAGGATGAGATTTGGAGTCCATGCTTGTATGATATTGTGTAAAAACTGCATTCAAGAAACTTATTTTGTTGTAACATATTTGTATTGTAAACCATTATGTAATGGTCGTGTGTAAACAGGATATTTTAGATTATCATTATTTGATAATCTACGTAAAGCTTTTTAAACCTTTATTGATGAAATAAAGGTTATGGTTTGTTTTAAAATGAATGCAGTCTTTGAAAAACGTCTCATATAGAGGTCAAAACCTCGCAACGAAATCAATTAATATGGAACGTTTTTAATCAATAAGAACTGGACATTTCATCGCCCTCCCCATTTTACGAGACAGATCCTCTCATGGTTAGGATAAGTCTGACCACTTGGCAACCCTGTTTGATGCTGAGGTCCGTAGATTTCCTGCTGATTTTAGAGATGACTTTTCTAGATTTTTCGTCAACCTACAGCTGGTCTGGACGACAATTTCTTGACCTAAATCAAGAAGCGCGTGTCTTTTTCGGAAGACTTTACTTTCTTTTAATGATGGAATTGATTCATCGTGTAGATCCATCTTTCTTTCAAATATATATTACAGTAAATTAGGTAAAACTGATTAAAATCGCCCAAAGCAAAAGTACCTGCAATAATCTGTACCAAATATGTGATATGTGTTTTAAAGAAATTGGTAAATTCTTTCCACACTTAACTTTTATTTTTTTTTCTTTGCCTTTTTATTCTCCTCTATTCTATTTTAAATGAATTCTAACGTTTTGGGTTGTTTCTCCATTTATGTTCTCTCCGAGGTAACAATAATTTCGGCATTAACACCTAGTTTTATCGTTCATAAATATGTATAAACATGATTTTGAATTCATATAGTTGAAAATTTTTCAAATTTTCACAAAATTTGGCAATTAAACTAAGTGTAAACCCGAGAGAATTTATAACCCTTCCCCACACTTGAGATCATGCAATACCCTCATTTGCATGAAATTAGACTATAATTATAAATTCATGAGGGTGATTAGTGTAGAAAAGTGATTAAAAATACCGAGTTTGCAAACATATTATTTTATATCACATTTGATATTTTTACGTCTTGTCGTCAAAATTAGTAGCTTTTGCTGAACTTAATGCCAGTCTTTGAAAGTGCGCTGTTTTACCCTGTTTTGTACATAAGATAAACTACAAACATACATAATATTTTTATTATATATATATATATATATATATATATATATATATATATATATATATATATATATATATTTTTTATAAAACCTTTATTTATTAAAACAATTTAAATGAATAATTTTTTTTAAAATTTTGTTTCCTTTTACTTTAGGTAGTTTCGGTATGTTTACCTTGTCCGTCCCTTGACAAAATTTAAAATTTGTCGTTAAAGCGATTGTTTTAAAAGCAAAGATTTTTGGGTTTTTTTTTTTTTTTTTGGTATACTTTAGATCAATAATATTAAAAATAATGATAACAAAATTTGTCGCCCCGCCTTCGGGTAAAGCAATTTCGGTTCCATGACCTAGTCTTCAACTTACGATGAATTTTAGAAATCATTTTTTTAAACTTAATGAAATAAAGTAAATTTTGTTTTTAAATTCACACAAAACTTAAATTTAAAAATGCATATTAATTTCATACAAAACCTACAAAACAAAAAATTCAGAATGGGGGGAGAAAACTAGTTCTTTAGTGTCTGCTTGTTTTAAAGACCAATCGGATTTCATTCTCGGAACTACACGAGAACAGAACAACTAACTCTAGACAGCATTTTCTTTTTAGAACATTTGAATCTCCCCACACTTAGGTAGCTGTGGTGTTGAAATTGTGATTAACTTCATTGTCAATTTCTTTTGGACCATAATCAACTTGCATATCTGTGACTTTTTCTTTAAGCCATTGGTCGGATTCCTGTGTAATTTCGACAAATTCAACTAGTATCGCCTTTTCTTTAGGCGATAGATTAGATACTAACCGGTTACATAACTTAAAGTTCCCCTTGGTTCTAGCATCGTAAATCCGTTTAATAAGTTTTTTCATTGAACTATTAATAACGGGGTCATTTAATTTTGTATCAACAACGTGGTTCTTTGTTATCAGGTCATCATTAGTTGTTACTTCATTTTTCCCACACTTAGGCGTTTTATTATTGTTAAGCACTACCGTTGGAGTTGGTAAAACAACATGGTTCTTACCAATCGTTTTTGTTGGTTCAACAGTTTTGGTTGGTGGAGATTTAGTCTTTCGACAAACAAAGGTGATCGATTTTTCATCATCACTAAGTGTCATTCTACCCTTTCTTACATCAAATAACACCCTGGTAGACGCTAAGAATGGTCGACCTAAAATTAGAGGAATGTTTGGGTCCTCTTCTATGTCAATGACAATAAATTCGACTAGAAAGGTTAAGTTACCTACTTGAACGGGTAGGTTATCAGCAATTCCAACTGGGTGCCTAATGGTTTGATCAAAGAGTCGAACACTCATTTCCGTTAGACTTAACTCACCAACTCCTAATCTCTTATATAATGAAAGAGGCATAACACTCACACTCGCACCTAAATCTGCTAGTGCATCATACATGAGACAATCACTAAGTAGACAAGGAACAATAAATTCACCCGGATCACTCATCCTGGGTGGAGGTTTTGGTAGAACTGTCTTCACCGGGTTTACTTTTACGGTTTTTATTTCTTGCACTTTCTTATTCTTCTTCTTCTTTACAGAGGTATCACAAACTTTATTACCTATTACTTGCTCATACTCAACTCCTTTTCTTGGAAACGGGATGGGTGGTCTGTATAGTGCCACTACTGGCTTTACATACTCGGGTGGTGGTGGTGGCGTAACTTCTTCATTGTTACTCACATCTAAAACCTTCCCATCTTCTAAACCTGGTTTTTCAGAATTTGTTGATACCATATTAACATTCTCATTTCGAGGATTTACTTTAGTATCACTCGGTAGCTTTCCTTGTTCCCTCTCACTCATCATGCTAGCAAGAGTACCTACGTGTTTTTCTAGATTCAAAATGGAGGCTTGTTGAGTTCTTAATGACTGATCAAACCTCTAATTTGTTTGGGTTTGAGATGTAATAAATTGTGTTTGAGATTCCATTAGCTTTGCCATCATTTCTTCCAGATTTGACTTTTTCTCTTCGGTTTGTTGTGGTAGTTTATACAAGCTAGGTATTTGTTGATTAAAAGTGTTGTTTTGAGTTGGTTGGTTATTTGGACCTTGTTGGTTGTACGAGTTATTGTTGGGTCCATTTTTATTGTAAAGAATGTTTTGATTTCGATTGAAGTTTGGACGTGGCGGTTGATAATTATTTTGATAATTATTTCCCGGACTTTGGTTCATGTAGGAAACATTCTCACATTGTTCCATCCTTTGCTTGATGTGACCATCTTTCATTAAGTGTGGTCCACAGCATTGCTCACAACTGATTCGTATTGCGTGAATATCTTTAGTCATCTTTTTCATTCATCTTTCGAAAGCATCTATTTTTGAGGAAACGGAATCAAAGTCATGGCTAGAATCGGCTCTAGCCGCTTTAGAAGATCTAACGATATCTTTTTCCTGGTGCCACTCATGCGAGTGGGAGGCTGTATTATCAATTATCTTGTGAGCTTCGGTAGCGGTTTTCTTCATAATGGAACCACCAGCTGTTATATCGATGTCTTTTCGTGTAGTAATGTCGCATCCTTGGTAGAATATTTGTACTATTTGATAAGTATCTAAACCGTGTTGAGGACATCCTCTCAACAACTTTCCAAATCTTGTCCACGCCTCATATAGAGTTTCATTTGGCTTTTTTGTGAACGTAACAATTTCTCCTTGAAGTCTCACAGCTTTAGATGTCGGAAAGAATTATTTAAGAAATTTTTCAACTAAAACATCCCATGTATCAATTGCCCCTTCAGGTAACGATTCTAACCAATCTTTGGCTTCTCCCTTTAAAGTCCAGGGAAACAACATGAGATAGATCTGTTCATCCTCAACTTCTCTGATTTTGAATATAGTACAGATCCTATTAAAGGTTCGAAGATGTTCGTTTGGATCTTCTTTTTGCATACCACTATATTGGCATTGAGTAGTTACCATGTGTAGGATTTGTCCTTTGATTTCATAATCTGGCGCATTAATGTCTAGCTTAATAATGGCGTGACCTTGGCCCGTGCGTGTGGCTCTCATTCCGTCTTCCATACTTAGAGGTTCAGTTATTTCCATAATTGAATTTGTTGAATCTGAATCACTAGAGGATTCTGATTTAATGGTTTGTGGTTCAGGAGGAATGATTATTGGTTCAGGATCTTGGAATTGTCCTTGAATATCCTCCGGGTTCTCAATTGTGAAATCGGGTTCAAAAAATGGATTATCGGAAATTTGAATTGGAGTACTTGGTCGACTAGATGACGATTCTATAGAAAAATCAACGGCGACAATGTTGGCTAGATGTCTTGATCGAGTTACATGTGGTGAACGTATGAAAGGTGGTGAACGTTTTGCTCGGTGCATTCACCGAATATCCTATTAGTTATAAATATAAAAATTATATAAGTTATTAAATTAAATGACTTTTCTGATTTTGCCCACGTTTCGAATAGCCAATAGATGCAGCATGTAGCCAGGACCCTTTAAATCGAAAGCCCACAACTCGCCACTGACAAATCCAACTATTACTACGAACCAGAAAATTTTGGATGTCTATCAATTTAACCGCTTAAAATAATTTTTCGTTTTGAAATTTTAGAGAAGAAATAGAAAATTCTATGTCCTAAAAACTAGAGCGTCGAGAAATAAGAAAGAAAAATAGTGCGTCGAAAAACGTCGAAAATAAAAGGTCGAAAAATAATAATAAGAAAGTAGAGCGTCGGAACTTAAAAGTCTAAAAACTAAATATAAAAAGTTGCGCCTAAAGGTATTAAAGCTTAAAAGGAAATCTATATCCAAAATGGCAATAACTTAAAAAGTACTAAAATCTTAAAATGGCGTCGCAAAATTCTAAAGCACCTAAATCTTAATCTAAAGAAAAAGCACTTAAGGGATTTTACGGTAAAGTCTAAAAACTAGAGCTACTATGGCAAAATACTAAGTTTAAAATTAGTTACGAACGATAAGTATATAAATTACGAATTAAACGATTAAAATATACAATTTATAAAAAGATATAAAAAAATAAAAAATTACTTATTTTTATAAAAATATTATTTTTATATTATTCTTTTATAAAAGTATTAATTTATATATTTATAAAACTAATTAAAACTTAAAAATACAAATTTAATTAAAACTTAAACTAATTATTATTAAATTAAACCCTAACTATAATTAATTAATAATAATAATAATTAAACAAACCCTAATCCGTACCAGCAGAGGGATCAGACCTGTCAGACAGGCTCATGCGATCGCATGAGTTCTACGTTTATGGGCCATGCGATCGCATGGGTTCGGATACCAGGCCAAATTTGGGCTGCTACAGTACGACCCGAATTCTATTATATATTTATTTTTATTTTTTCTATTTTTAATTTATTTATATAAAATAAATAAAAACTTAATTTTTTAAAAACTAAAATAGAAATAGATAAACTTTATATTTTAAACAAACTCTTAAAAATATATATATATTTCATTTTCTTTTTATATTTTTGTATTTTTAATATTTAAAAACGTATTTTTACAAAAAGAAATTAAAACTTAATAAAAATCTTTTTTTTATAGCGTTTCGCTTCAGCGTTGAATTTTTTTGTCCCCGGCAGCAGCGCAAAAAACTTGATGTGCGTAGAGGTGTATACGAAATAGCTATAGTTTTTACTAGGAAATAGCTATTAAATACGATACAATTTTACACAAGTTATTTATTTATTTATAGAGTGGATATACCTAAACCTTGCTACAACACTTATAGGCAGTGTACCTAATCGTAAAGTAGTGTAGTTTTTAGTAAGTCCGGTTCGTTCCGCAGGGAGCTAGCTGAGTTTAACGCTATATTTTTATTAACTATATTTATATAATAATTATATATATATATATATATATATATATAAGTAGTAATATTATTATAAAAGGGGGTTTTACCGTTTAATGACCGGCTTGTCGATTTTAAATAAAGCGTAAAAATAAATGACGAAAATATAAATGATAGAATTTAAATTGCGATAAAGTAAATTGCAGTAATTAAAATGACAGTAAATAAAGGTACGATGAAATATGAAAAAAAGTATTATGCTTATTTAAACTTCCGTAATCATGATGTTTGACATTTTGATTAATTGTTACCCGGGTTAATTGTCCTTTGTCCTGAATTATTTGATACCTATTTGGTTTTTGTCCATAATAGTCCATCGGTCATAATTATAAAATTTTCGTCAAATTAACCTTATTCCTGAAGTCAAATATTCCAACTAATTAGGGATTCGAACTGTAACAAGGTTTTAATACTTTGTTAATAATTACACCAGGTTATCGACTGCGCGTAATCCAAGGTTTTAATACTTTGTTAACAATTACACCAATTATCCTTGTATGTAATCCACCCCTGTTTTAATGAGATATGAATATTAATTTACCCACTTGATCAGAATGAATAATCAATTACCCAACCCGAATAATTAATTAAATGATCGTAAAAGATGTCGTATAAACGTCACTAAATAGGACATACATAATCATTTTAATAATTATTAGATTAACTAATTTGAAGATAGGTTCCAATGAGTTGTCGCTCAATTAGACAATACCCCCTATCTATTAATAGTCATAGTCCAATGTCCACAAGTGTCGGTCTTTTGTCCAAACCTTAATTATGGTACAAAATCTAATAACCCCGTCATAATATTTAGTCTAACATCGTGATTACTTTGGCTCAAATAAGCATAATAATAACTTAGTTACGAGGCATTAATTTAAAAAGGAAGAACATAGCATATAGTGGTGATTAATCGCATAGCGTTACACGGACAGAATTTCGACTTTAAAACCCGTAAAACATTCCTTACAATAACCCAATTATTATTAAACTTAATTTAAAATTAAAATTATAATTAAAAATATAATTATGATTACAGAGGAAGAAGAAGAAAAAGGTATATATTACTCGTTCAATTCGCTGCCTTTTATAGATGTGAGCTGAATTTGGGGGCCATGCGATCGCATGGGTTCCCTTTGTTATTTCCATGCGATCGTATGGACAGACTGGCCAGCATACATCACTTTGTTTTCTAGTTTTGCCAACGTTTTAATAAATAAATATAATATATATATAATTTTAAGAATTATTTATATATTATATTATATTTATGTGCATAGTTGACTCGTAATTTTAGCTCCGTTGCGTCGCGCGTTGAGAGTTAGCTCACTTTTAGTGGCACTTTTGAGTGCACTATGGCTTTAGTGGCACTTTTCAGGCTTTAGTGGCACTTTTTCTTCAATTCTTTAATCTTCGTGCTTTGTCTTCACATTTATTTATTTAAACGATTACAACTTAAAAATAGAATAATTACAACTAAAAAATTTACATATTGGGATGATATTGCGACTAAATATATGTTCGTTTGGAGCATTATCAAATATCCCCACACTTGAGCGTTGCTTGTCCTCAAGCAATACAGAACTTGAAATTAAATCACACGAATCACTTCTTTATTCTTCACACTTTATACATTAGTGATTTTGATACGGTGGTATAAACAATGATAGTAACGATGTGGTTTACAGTCCCACATGACTATAAAAATTTAGATCCTTAAGGAAATTGGATCTTTATGAAAACATTTGATCTTTTGAAAATTCATTCTAGCTTTTACCCTAGATAAGTTTTTCGGAATAACCCTACACCGGTGTTTGCAAATTTTTTTTGTGGGTTTGGTGGGTTTCAGGTTTGAAAATTTTAGCTCAAAACTTATGGTTTTGTGTCACCTACTTGCTAACCTTGTATTGGAAAAGCAACACGTCCAGTTGACTTGCTCCGTATATTACCTTTCGGTAAACTACAATCCGGTTGTAAAGGAAAGCGTTGAACAAGCAACTGTTAAGGCGATATCTAATGACATGCAGATGTTCATGGTCTACAACGTGTCGAATGCAATTACCATCCTTTGCAGGAGCAATAGTAAAGATCACCCTATAATTTTTCGATCTGGCACAAGGTCCTGTCTTCGACCATGCTATGCAACTACCGTTCTTAAGGTTGAAACCCGATTTGGTTCAGGTGACCTAATGAATTCCAGGTGAATTCCTAGGATTTTACGTTCAATGGTAATGAACGCATTGAAAATAGGTTTTCAGAAAACAAATCGGTTTTAATTTGATCAAAATATTTTCTCGTTCAAGCTCGAGATTAGATTTCATCGAATTCCATGAGTTTGTAATTCTCAATCTTTAAAGTCAATCTCAAGGAATGAGTAATATCAGGCTTAAAAGCTGATTTTTAATCTTTAAGGAGATTATCCTTTCTGGGGTCTGATTCATTAGTCTTATCAAGCTAATTTGCACGGCGCCCTCCCCATTTTACGAGACAGATCCTCTCATGGTTAGGATAAGTCTGACCACTTGGCGATCCTGTTTGATGCTGAGGTTCGTGGATTTTCTGCTGATTTTAGAGATGACTTTTCTAGATTTTTCGTCAACCTACAGCTGGTCTGGACGATAACTTCTTGACCTAAATCAAGAAGCGCGTGTCTTTTTCGGAAGACTTTACTTCCTTTTAATGATGGAATTGATTCATCGTGTAGATCCATCTTTCTTTCAAATATATATTACAGTAAATTAGGTAAAACTGATTAAAATCGTCCAAAGCAAAAGTACCTGCAATAATCTGTACCAAATATGTGATATTTGTTTTAAAGAAATTGGTAAATTCTTCCCACACTTAGCTTTTATTTATTTTTTTTCTTTTCCTTTTTATTCTCCTCTATTCCATTTTAAATGAATTCTAACGTTTTGGGTTGTTTCTCCATTTATGTTCTCTCCGAGGTAACAATAATTTCGACATTAACACCTAGTTTTTTTGTTCATAAATATGTATAAACATGATTTTGAATTCATTTAGTTAAAATTTTTTTAAATATTCACAAAATTTGGCAATTAAACTAAGTGTAAACCCGAGAGAATTTATAACCCTTCCCCACACTTGAGATCATGCAATACCCTCATTTGCATGAAATCAGACTATAATTATAAATTCATGAGGGTGATTAGTGTAGAAAAGTGATTAAAAATACCGAGTTTGCAAACATATTATTTTATATCACATTTGATATTTTTACGTCTTGTCGTCAAAATTAGTAGCTTTTGCTGAACTTAATGCCAGTATTTGAAAGTGCGTTGTTTTACCCTGTTTTGTACATAAGATAAACTACAAACATACATAATATTTTTATTATATATATATTTTTTTTATAAAACCTTTATTTATTAAAACAATTTAAATGAATAATTTTTATTAAAATTTTGTTTCTTTTTTACTTTAGGTAGTTTCGGTATGTTTACCTTATCCGTCCCTTGACAAAATTTAAAATTTGTCGTTAAAGCGATTGTTTTAAAAGCAAAGATTTTTGGATTTTTTAAAAAATTTTTTTTGGTATACTTTAGATCAATAATATTAAAAATAATGATAACAAAATTTATCGCCCCGCCCTCGGGTAAAGCAATTTCGGTTTCATGACCTAGTCTTCAACTTACGATGAATTTTAGAAATCATTTTTTTAAACTTAATGAAATAAAGTAAATTTTGTTTTTAAATTCACACAAAACTTAAATTTAAAAATGTATATTAATTTCATACAAAACCTACAAAACAAAAAATTCAGAATGGGGGAGAAAACTAGTTCTTTAGTGTCTGTTAGCGGAAAAGACCAATCGGATTCCATTCTTGGAACTACACGAGAACAGAACAACTAACTCTAGACAGCATTTTCTTTTTAGAACATTTGAATCTCCCCACACTTAGGTAGCTGTGGTGTTGAAATTGTGATTAACTTCATTGTCAATTTCTTTTGGACCATAATCAACTTGCATATCTGTGACTTTTTCTTTAAGCCATTGGTCGGATTCCTGTGTAATTTCCACAAATTCAACTAGTTTCGCCTTTTCTTTAGGCGATAGATTAGATACTAACCGGTTACATAACTTAAAGTTCCCCTTGGTTCTA
Organism: Rutidosis leptorrhynchoides; assembly: GCF_046630445.1. Classification (NCBI taxonomy): domain Eukaryota; kingdom Viridiplantae; phylum Streptophyta; class Magnoliopsida; order Asterales; family Asteraceae; genus Rutidosis; species Rutidosis leptorrhynchoides. The sequence goes on from NC_092335.1 coordinate 629,465,810, forward strand.
GCATCGCGAATCCGTTTATAAGTTTTTTCATTGAACTATTAATAACGGGGTCATTTAATTTTGTATCAACAACGGGGTTCTTTGTTATCAGGTCATCATTAGTTGTTACTTCATTTTCCCCACACTTAGGGGTTTTATTATTGTTAAGCACTACCGTTGAAGTTGGTAAAACAACATGGTTCTTACCAATCGTTTTTGTTGGTTCAACGGTTTTGGTTGGTGTAGATTTAGTCTTTCGACAAACAAAGGTGATTGATTTTTCATCATCACTAAGTGTCATTCTACCCTTTCTTACATCAAATAACGCCCTGGTGGATGCTAAGAATGGTCGACCTAAATTTAGAGGAATGTTTGGGTCCTCTTCTATGTTAATGACAATAAATTCGACTAGAAAGGTTAAACTACCTACTTGAATGGGTAGGTTGTCAGCAATTCCAACTGGGTGCCTAATGGTTTGATCAAAGAGTCGAACACTCATTTCCGTTAGACTTAACTCACCTACTCCTAATCTCTTATATAATAAAAGAGGCATAACACTCACACTCGCACCTAAATCTGCTAGTGCATCATACATGACACAATCACTAAGTAGACAAGGAACAATAAATTCACCCGGATCACCCATCCTGGGTGGAGGTTTTGGAGGAACTGTCTTCACCGGGTTTACTTTTACGGTTTTTGTTTCTTGCACTTTCTTATTCTTCTTCTTCTTTCCAGAGGTATCATAAACTTTATTACCTATTACTTGCTCATACTCAACTCCTTTTCTTGGAAACGGGATGGGTGGTCTGTATGGTGCCACCACTGGCTTTACATACTCGGGTGGTGATGGTGGCGTAACTTCTTCATTGTTGCTCACATCTAAAACCTTCCCATCTTCTGAACCTGGTTTTTCAGAATTTGTTGATACCATATTAACATTCTCATTTCGAGGATTTACTTTAGTATCACTCGGTAGCTTTCCTTGTTTCCTCTCACTCATCATGCTAGCAAGGGTACCTACGTGTTTTTCTAGATTCAAAATGGAGGCTTGTTGAGTTCTTAATGACTGATCAAACCTCTTATTTGTTTGGGTTTGAGATGTAATAAATTGTGTTTGAGATTCCATTAGCTTTGCCATCATTCCTTCCAGATTTGGCTTTTTCTCTTCGGTTTGTTTTGGTGGTTTATACAAGCTAGGTCTTTGTTGATTGAAAGTGTTTTTTTGAGTTGGTTGGTTATTCGGACCTTGTTAGTTGTACGAGTTATTGTTGGGTCCATTTGTATTGTAAAGAATGTTTTGATTTCGATTGAAGTTTGGCCGTGGCGGTTGATAATTATTTTGATAATTATTTCCCGGCCTTTGGTTCATGTAGGAAACATTCTCACGTTGTTCCATAGTTTGCTTGATGTGACAATCTTTCATTAAGTGTGGTCCACCGCATTGCTCACAACTGACTCGTATTGCGTGAATATCTTTAGTCATCTTTTCCAATCGTCTTTCGAAAGCATCTATTTTTGCGGAAATGGAATCAAAGTCATGGCTAGAATCGGCTCTAGCTGCTTTAGATGATCTAACTATATCTTTTTCCTGGTGCCACTCATGCGAGTGGGAGGCTGTATTATCAATTATCTTGTGAGCTTCGGTAGCGGTTTTCTTCATAATGGAACCACCAGCTGTTATATCGATGTCTTTTCGTGTAGTAATGTCGCATCCTTGGTAGAATATTTGTACTATTTGATAAGTATCTAAACCGTGTCGAGGACATCCTCTCAACAACTTTCCAAATCATGTCCACGCCTCATATAGAGTTTCATTTGGCTTTTGTGTAAACGTAACAATTTCTCCTTGAAGTCTCATAGCTTTAGATGCCGGAAAGAATTGTTTAAGAAATTTTTCAACTAAAACATCCCATGTATCAATTGCCCCTTCAGGTAACGATTCTAACCAATCTTTGGCTTCTCTCTTTAAAGTCCAGGGAAACAACATGAGATAGATCTGTTCATCCTCAACTTCTCTGATTTTGAATAGAGTACAGATCCTATTAAAGGTTCGAAGATGTTCGTTTGGATCTTCTTTTGGCGTACCACTATATTGGCATTGAGTAGTTACCATGTGTAAGATTTGTCCTTTGATTTCAAAATCTGGCGCATTAATGTCTGGCTTAATAATGGGGTGACCTTGACCCGTGCGTGTGGCTCTCATTCCGTCTTCCATACTTAGAGGTTCGGTTATTTCCATAATTGAATTTGTTGAATCTGAATCACTAGATAATTCTGATTTAACGGTTTGTGGTTCAGGAGGAATGATTATTGGTTCAGGATCTTGGAATTGTCCTTGAATATCTTCCGGGTTCTCAATTGTGAAATCGGGTTCAAAAAATGGATTATCGGAAATTTGAATTGGAGTACTTGGTCGACTAGATAACGATTCTATAGAAAAATCAACGGCGACAATGTTGGCTAGATGTCTTGATCGAGTTACAGGTGGTGAACGTATGAAAGGTGGTGAACGTTTTGCTCGGTGCATTCACTGAATATCCTATTAGTTATAAATATAAAAATGATATAAGTTATTAAATTAATAGACTTTTCTGATTTTGCCCACGTTTCGAATAGCCAATAGATGTAGCAGGTTGCCAGGACCCTTTAAATCGGAAGCCCACAACTCGCCACTAACAAATCCAACTATTACTACGAACCAGAAAATTTTGAATGTCTATCAATTTAACCGCTTAAAATAATTTTTCGTTTTGAAATTTTAGAGAAGAAATAGAAAATTCTATGTCCTAAAAACTAGAGCGTCGAGAAATAAGAAAGAAAAATAGTGCGTCAAAAAACGTCGAAAAATAAAAGGTCGAAAAATAATAATAAGAAAGTAGAGCGACGGAACTTAAAAGTCTAAAAACTAAATATAAAAAGTTGCGCCTAAAGGTATTAAAGCTTAAAAGGAAATCTATATCCAAAACGGCAATAACTTAAAAAGTACTAAAATCTTAAAATGGCGTCGCAAAATTCTAAAGCACCTAAATCTTAATCTAAAGAAAAAGCACTTAAGGGATTTTACGGCAAAGTCTAAAAACTAGAGCTACTATGGCAAAATACTAAGTTTAAAATTAGTTACGAACGATAAGTATATAAATTACGAATTAAACGATTAAAATATACAATTTATAAAAAGATATAAAAAATAATAAAATTACTTATTTTTATAAAAATATTATTTTTATATTATTCTTTTATAAAAGTATTAATTTATATATTTATAAAACTAATTAAAACTTAAAAATACAAATTTAATTAAAACTTAAACTAATTATTATTAAAATAAACCCTAACTATAATTAATAATAATAATAATAATTAAACAAACCCTAATCCGTACCAGCAGAGGGATCAGACCTGTCAGACAGGCTCATGCGATCGCATGAGTTCTACGTTTATGGGCCATGCGATCGCATGGGTTCGGATACCAGGCCAAATTTGGGCTGCTACAGTACGACCCGAATTCTATTATATATTTATTTTTATTTTTTTTGTTTTTAATTTATTTATATAAAATAAATAAAAACTTAATTTTTTAAAAACTAAAATAGAAATAGATAAACTTTATATTTTAAACAAACTCTTAAAAATATATATATTTCATTTTTCTTTTTATATTTTTGTATTTTTAATATTTAAAAACGTATTTTTACAAAAAGAAATTAAAACTTAATAAAAATCTTTTTTTTATAGCGTTTCACTTCAGCGTTGAATTTTTTTGTCCCCGGCAGCGGTGCCAAAAACTTGATGTGCGTAGAGGTGTATACGAAATAGCTATATTTTTACTACGAAATAGCTATTAAATACGATACAATTTTACACAAGTTATTTATTTATTTATAGAGTGGATATACCTAAACCTTGCTACAACACTTATAGGCAGTGTACCTAATCGTAAAGTAGTGTAGTTTTTAGTAAGTCCGGTTCGTTCCGCAGGGAGCTAGCCGAGTTTAACGCTATATTTATATAATAATTATATATATATATATAAGTAGTAATATTATTATAAAAGGGGGTTTTACCGTTTAATGACCGGCTTGTCGATTTTAAATAAAGCGTAAAAATAAATGACGAAAATATAAATGATAGAATTTAAATTGCGATAAAGTAAATTGCAGTAATTAAAATGACAGTAAATAAAGGTACGATGAAATATGAAATAAAAGTATTATGCTTATTTAAACTTCCGTAATCATGATGTTTGACGTTTTGATTAATTGTTACCCGGGTTAATTGTCCTTTGTCCTGGATTATTTGATACCTATTTGGTTTTTGTCCATAATAGTTCATCGGTCATAATTATAAAATGTTCGTCAAATTAACCTTATTCCCGAAGTCAAATATTCCAACTAATTAGGGATTCGAACTGTAACAAGGTTTTAATACTTTGTTAATAATTACACCAGGTTATCGACTGCGCGTAATCCAAGGTTTTAATACTTTGTTAACAATTACACCAATTATCCTTGTATGTAATCCACCCCTGTTTTAATGGGATATGAATATTAATTTACCCACTTGATCAGAATGAATAATCAATTACCCAACCCGAATAAATAATTAAATGATCGTAAAAGATGTCGTATAAACGTCACTAAATAGGACATACATAATCATTTTAATAATTATTAGATTAACTAATTTGAAGATAGGTTCCAATGAGTTGTCGCTCAATTAGACAATACCCCCTATCTATTAATAGTCATAGTCCAATGTCCACAAGTGTTGGTCTTTTGTCCAAACCTTAATTATGGTACAAAATCTAATAACCCCGTCATAATATTTAGTCTAACATCGTGATTACTTTGGCTCAAATAAGCATAATAATAACTTAGTTACGAGACATTAATTTAAAAAGGAAGAACATAGCATACAGTGGTGATTAATCGCATAGCGTTACACGGACAGAATTTCGACTTTAAAACCCGTAAAACATTCCTTACAATAACCCAATTATTATTAAACTTAATTTAAAATTAAAATTATAATTAAAAATATAATTATGATTACAGAGGAAGAAGAAGAAAAAGGTATATATTACTCGTTCAATTCGCTGCCTTTTATAGATGTGAGCTGAATTTAGGGGCCATGCGATCGCATGGGTTCCCTTTGTTATTTCCATGCGATCGTATGGACAGATTGGCCAGCATACATCACTTTGTTTTCTAGTTTTGCCAACGTTTTAATAAATAAATATAATATATATATAATTTTAAGAATTATTTATATATTATATTATATTTATGTGCATAGTTGACTCGTAATTTTAGCTCCGTTGCGTCACGCGTTGAGAGTTGGCTCAGGTCCCGGTTCCAGATTTTCGAACGTCCTTTCGTACTATTTAATATCTTGTACTTTGCGTTTTGCAATTTGTAATTTGCACAAAAAATTATTTTCGTTAACTCCCAAAATCCGCGCAAGTCTTTAACTCACTTTTAGTGGCACTTTTGAGTGCACTATGGCTTTAGTGGCACTTTTCAGGCTTTAGTGGCACTTTTTCTTCAATTCTTTAATCTTCGTGCTTTATTTTCACATTTATTTATTTAAACGATTACAACTTAAAAATAGAATAATTACAACTAAAAACTTTACATATTGGGATGATATTGCGACTAAATATATGTTGGTTTGGAGCATTATCAATAATACACCGTTATCATCATCGTTACCATCACCTTAACCATCATCATTCGTTAACATAACCCGATATCATCATCCCCATTTAAATCATCACGATCACATAAAATCATAATCATTTTCATAATCATCTTCATCACGATTACTTCATTGTCACCATCACTATCTCATCATTTTCCTTTCATCGTCTTCGTTTCAACAACTTTACTATTCATCGTCATCTTCATTAAGCATCAGCATTTCCTCGTCGTGTATCACTTCAGAAAACAGATGCAAAACAACCGCTGTAGCAGCAAGCAGAAACAGAAACACTGTAGTAGCAGTTGCAGTCGATCATTATCATCCCTTTGTTGAACAGGAGCAGCAAAAAGTGGTGTTGGTTGTGATGGTTTGAAACAGAAAACAGATACAGTAGTATCAAAGCAGACGGGTTACAGGCTGAAAAAGAAACACGATCACAACAGTAAATACACACAATTATGGTAATGGTTTTGTGGCTTGTTCTAACAGAAAACAGAAATACGAGTGGCTGGAACAGTTGCAGAAATAAACAGCAGCAGCTTTGGTCCTGTTTGTCGAAAAAGAAAAAGTAAAAAATAATAATAATAAAAGCAATGGGTTTATGAATGATACAGGGAATCATCTGATAAATAAACATGATGATTGATATCGGCTAAAAAGTTACATTTTTACCTCGGTATTAAGGCCCAAAAACAATAAATTTCCAAACATTATCGCCAAAATACCCACTTCATCTGTTAAAGTTAAAGAACACGTGATTACGAAGACGGTGCAAAAAGAATCAAGAGAATCAGAGCTAAAACACAGATTCTAGAGCGAAAACGGTGAAAGACAAGAAATTAAGTTACGATCCAGCAAATCAGTAAGTCATGGGCTGCTAAACGACTTGCCAGTATGGCAAATGGCCTGCCACACTACCAGATCAAACGGGCACAACAAATGGGCAAGGCTGGCAAATGGCCCCTGCAAACGGCTTGCCAAACAGGCTGCCAAACGGCCTGTCAGCCATTTGCAGGCAAATTTCAAGTCTATTTAAAGGGTCTTTATCATCCATTTCAACACACACTTCAATTCACTTCTTTCTCTCTTTTTCTACAATATTAGTCATACTTTCAAGGTCTTCGACTCCGTGCGGAAAACCTAATACCCGGAGAAGAACGCCGAAGATTGTATTAGGAGCGGTCTGGAGTTTGAAGTTGTCACTATTGTATTCGAAACTCGTTTAATATACTGGTACTTCTATCCTTTGTCTTTATAAAATGTTTTCCATTATTATGCTTTGTGATATTGTTGCCATGATTAGCGAGTAGTTATCTTTAGTATATGTTATGATGTAGTCAGTTATAATGCCGAAAAAATATTATGGCTTGTGTATGTTGTCAAGATGCTTGCTGATTATGCTTTAAACTCAATCGCTTTTCCAACTAATAGAACGTAGTTATTGGCTCTGTCAATGGGAAGTCACGAACCCCAATTCAGAGTACACTATCTGTGTCACCCCTTGGTAAGAGAAGTCTATCAGATACAATGTAAGTTTGGCTGAGGCACACCAGTTGTAGTAAGTCCACCGAGCTTTGGATTCTGACGGAGGACTCTTTCGTAGTGAAACATCTGACTAGACCCTTAGTACATTGTCGGTCCTAGACCATGCTAGCATAGTCACCAGGCATATAAACTTCGTAAGTGCACGCTGAAGCACAACGGTTATTGTAAGCTGTACATCTGCTAAGTAAGGCCACGGAACCCGGTCAGTGCTGATTAGTACACTTCACCATAACGCGGTCTCAAGCATTGCACCCCGCTTGAGGGATTCTTTGTTAATTAAGGAACTGTTTGTTTAAACACATAAAGGATTGGACTATTAAACGTGTTCATGTTAGTCAAAACCCGACTTGGTCATGGTGTTCTTTATGTATAGACTCTTTTAAGGGCCTGACTATCTTTTAAACCCAATCATTAACGAAAGCATCGAAGCACATCACGTCTCTCGGATATGGAAAACCATGTATTCTATTATGCTTAAGAAAGTTTAGACCTTTGTGGAATGTTAATACGTCACCCAACCGAGTCGCTCAATTGGATGAGCCGTCTGAACGTGTATGCCTGTAGTCAAACTGCACGGGCGTCGGGGGTAAGGGACGTTGCTGTCTATTCAGAATCTTTAAGCCTATCGTATTACCCAGTGACATGTCTTATGATAGGGGAGTTTAGGACTAGTATAATGAATACAAGGTCACTGCCTATTCATGAGCCAGCATCCCATAATCTCGGCAATGTAACTGACGAAATCATAGCATGCACTTGTTTTAACCTTATCTGAATTACAAATTTTATCGTATTTACTTTACTTTATCTTATAAACTAGAAAACCCAAAAATTAGGTAACAAACCACTATTCCTGCACCTTAGAATTATCTTAAGCTTTAAATATAGGTTCGATTCTACTGATATCTTAAAAATACGACTCTAGGTCATATTTTCCTTACTCATAATAAGGAGTAGTAAGATTTAGGCCCCGCTAAATATAAATTTAAAACCATTACCCCCTGTTGGTGATTGATTCTGACGCCTTGCGGTCTAACGACACCGTATAAATAAAACCGTCCGTTTCGGCCATATCAGAAGAGTAACAAGTTTTTGGCGCCACTGCCGGGGAACTAGTATCAGACAATACTGCTTTTATCAAATTCATTCACAAGCATTTATTGGTGTCTAAGAAAGACAATTATATACGGACTTGGTTGTTGGAGTCTCCAATTATATTGGAACCAAAACGATCCCGCCTCTCCGTAGTCGGCCTGGACACTTGGTTTGTTGAATAGTTAGTTCGAAGCTCTGTTATCGAAATAACAGGGAATCAGTAGCAAGAACCAAAAACATATCTAAACTTAGGATAATTAGATTACCTTAAACTAGATTAGATTACCTTAGACTACTTTAGATTAAGGCTACCTTTGATTACCTTAGATTACGTTAGACTACTTTAGAATAACCTTAGATTGCTTTAGACTAAATTAGGAACTTAGCTTATCTGCTTAAAAAGGCATACCCAGTGTATGACCCAAACCCGATCTCGCCCAGGGCCGTTGTTATTCTTACCTAATCCAGACGCAATAATATGTAAAGCACGCAATGAAGAACGAATCAGAAATCAAATGGCGTTACGCATTACTTTAGCTGAAAACACAAAACCCTCGATTGAATGTCGAGGAGGACCGATCAGATTTCCAGAGTTTCAAGGACACTCGTTTGAATTATAACATCACATTATACAACTCATTCAAAATGGCTGTCAGCTACATGGACTATCGAATGACGATCCTAATTCTCACCTTGATAAATTCATATCTCTTTCGAACTCCTACAAACAGCCAGGGATAGGACAAGATATAGTCCGGGTATACTTGTTCCCCTATTCTCTCACTCATCATGCACAAACATGGTTTGAAGGATTGGAAAAAGATTCCATCACTTCATGGACATAGATGGCTACTAAATTCCTAACCAAATATTTCCCTCCTTCTAAACAAACCAAACTCAAGAATGACATCATTAACTTTAAACAAAGTTATGATGAATCTCTTTACACTGCATGGGAGCGATTCAAAACCCTGCTGAAGAAATGCCCTAATCACCAGTTAGAACAGTCAGCTCAAATTTGTACCTTCTACAATGGCCTTACGGTAAATCATATGACGGCGATCGATGCCGCAACTCAAGGAAATCTGATGAACCAAACCGCAGACGAAGCATGGGAGTTGATCGAGAACATGACAATGCATCATCATGACTGGAACACTGGTGAAAAAACTTCATCATCTGCACCACTCTCTGCACTTAACAATCAAACGGAGGCCATCAAATCCCTCACGAACAAGATAGAATCTCTTGCCAAACAACTCAGAGAATTGAAGACGCAGCCGCAGCAGGTTAACCAGGCTCAGGCCTGTGTTAACTGTACCAACCCGCAACCCACTGAAGAATATCAAGTTGAGTACGAGAACCCTGACGGTTCAGTCTGTTACGTTTAATACCTAACTCATCAATCAAATCCCGAATTCAATCAACAACATAGGGTTAACCAATTCCAAAGAAATAATCAGCCTTTTCGCTATCGTTACCCACCTTATGCAGCCTAACAATCTCAATTGACCTACGATCAACCACTTCCACTCACTGGTCCACCAGCTGAGGAAAATTCCCCAACCGCCAAAATTAGAAAAGTAAACAACCCTACTCTCAGAGCTGATAATCAATTGACTCAGTTCATCCATGGACAACAACAATTGAATCAGAGAACTACATCCAGACAAGACCAGACAGAGATACTAATGAAAAAATCAATTGGCTCTGCTCAAAAGTCTAGAAACGCATCTCGGACAGTTATCACAATGCCTTGAGACCCGACCCCAAGGAAGGTTAGCTAGTAACACTATCCAAAATCCCCACATAGAGGAAGAACCGTAATCCCAGAGGAAGAACCATGGAGAAGGTAAGCTAGGCTCAAGAACAAATCGACATATACTCAAAAGTTGTCCACTGCAACTCCAGTGCGTGTACCTTACCCTGGAAGGCTACAGGGGGAACCATCCAAGCTTGATTCCTTCAAACTTGATGGAAGATTCCTGGACACCATGTCCAAAGTTCCCAACCAGAAGAGATACATCCGAAGGCTTCTCTCTACAAAGGAAAGGATATTAGATTCTAACAAAATTCCACTGAGTGAAGAATGCTCGGCATTACTCAGAAACTCTCTACCGCAAAAGCTAGGAGATACGGGCCGATTCATTTTCCCGTGTTCAATCTACCAATCTGGAACCATTCATGCACTAGTAGATTTAGGAGCAAGTATCAACCTAATCCCATACTCTCTCTACAAGATATTAGAGTTAGGAGACTTGTCACCAACTAAAATGACAATCCAATTTGCCGATCACACAATTCGATATCTTAAGGGCATAGTTGGGAACGTCTTGGTGAAAGTCGATAAATTCTTTTACCCTACGGATTTCGTCGTGATGGACATTCAGGAAGACCTAAACACACCAATAGTGTTAGGAAGACCTTTCATGAATACGGCTAGGACTGTCATTGATGTGTACAATCAAACCTTGATCTTACGATCACATGGAGAGAGTGTTACCTTTAAAATTGACCGACCTACCGATCTTTCTGGACAGGCAGAGATGTTTGCTATTTCCACCAGACAGATCACTTCCGATGATGAGTCTCCACCACCAGCCGCTGATATCAAAATGGGTGTCGAATCACAGTCTGAAGATGACCCCGAAATGGAAGAAGAGGATCCCAGTGAAGAAATAGAGGAAGAGGAATAACCTGAGGAGGAAGAGGAAATGGGAGACATAAAAGGAACTACGATGATACCCTCTCCAAGCCTGGAACATCACGAATAACTAATGAGGCTTGAGACAGAAGATCACAGTTTAATCATTCGTTTCAAAAGGAAAACTGATAAGGTTGAGGTTAAGGATATAAAAATTGACCCTGCAAGTGTCGAAGTGAAGAACCAGGATACTGAAGAATCCCATTCATCAAACGAATCCTCAGAAGACTATTATACCGATGATAACGAGGAAGAGAAACATGAAGACATTCTGGATAACACATATTCTCCATCCGAACCAGATCAGAAGGAGCTGGACTCTTCTTCAGATCGAATTCCGGTCATATCTACTCACGCCAACATGATAACCTTCATCAATGACACCGATAATGTCATAACCCGTCCTTAACCGTAAGAACGTGTTAGATAACGTATGATTTCATTGCGAGGTATTGACCTCTATATGCGACATTTTTAAAAGAAAAACTGCATATATTATACATTACAAACCATGATTCTTATTTTTGATACAAGCTTTGGACGAAATAAAGATGATTATCGTTTAGCGATAATCTTCGACTTACAAACTTTACAAATGATGATAACAACACGATTTCTAGCATATTTTACAACACAAGTTCTTGGATATGCAGTCTTATTTTTGACACAAATATGCGTACGCAAGATCCTGCTCAAATTCAACATAATGCAGCGGAAGCTTTTAGAAATCACCTGAGAATAGACATGTTTTAAAAGGTCAACATAAAGTTGGTGAGATATAGGTTTAGTGCCGGCAGCAATATATATATAGACCACAAGATTTCGTATATAAACAGTTTAATAAAAATATTCTAAGTGGTTGAGCACTTGGTAACCATACTTAACAATTAATCACGTCGCATATTCCCTTTAATATGAAATCTTACTACACTGTACCAAGTGTAGTCACGAAATGAAGTACTGTGCAACCGTTGAATACTGGTCGTCCAGTCCGGTTGGGGTTGTCAGGCCCGATAGATCTATCAACAGGATTCGCGTTTACAATACCGCTGTAAATATTAGTTACCAAGCTACAGGGAAGTATGCCAGTGGTACAACTCAACGTAGAATATATTTTTCAGTTACTTGTGTCCATATTGTAAAACATAAAATACATGTATTCTCATCCCGAAATATTTAGAGTTTAAAAGTGGGACTATATACTCACTGTTGTCTCGAAGATATATATATTTTTGACTTGGTCTTCCGGTTGATATCACGAACCTATCCATATATAATATATCAATACCTTTTCTTTTTAAACAAACGTCACATATATATACTTGTTATACTTTTAATACTTTTTGTAATTCCTTAGTCCGTAGTTAGCAGTTCATTGTTAGTAATTCAATTTTAATGGTTCATATTTAGATGTTTAATATACCCGCAATGAAATAAATAAAACCCCCAACTAAATAAATAAAACCCCATCGTATATGTATTGGTCGAGATTAATCTTGACCCACGGTACCGGTGTTGTCAAATGACGTGTTGCGTACATAAAGTATCGGTGTTGTCAAATGACGTGTTGCGTACAATCATGGGATCTTATGATTAATCTTCTCGTGTTGTTTTACGGGTGATCCTGAACCATATAAAATTGAATTATGAGTACATATGTATAAAATATCATGTTATCTTAGAAAGATGTGATTTATTTAATTTTTCCCAATTAATCCCGAAGTTAAACAAGTCTTGGATAACCAATTTTGTTTCGGTCATAGTTTCTTCGTTACAAATCCGTTTTCGTTGATTCAACTTGCCATCTCCTTGGATCGAGTTCCTCTTTAAGACTATGAACTGTAAATACCTTAGTTTGTATTCAAAATCATACGGCATAGGTGAAACTTTAGTGAAACTTATGAAGTTAAACATTTTTGTTACAAAAATATCATTTAATGACCATTTTTCTAAAAATACTTATACTTTGAATTAAATCATGAAATTTTTATGTGTTATCATATTCATAGTAAAAATCATTTTTTCCAGAACATAAACCTTCAATTCAAAGTTTAAGATGGTTTTTAATTATCCAACCCAAAACAGTCCCCGGTTGCACTCCGACGTCGTAAAAACAGTTTTTAAGGTATTCTTTGAAAAAACCAAGTTATACCTTGTTAAATTAGCATATACATAAGTTATATTACAGGTCTTGAAGTATTTTAAAAGTTAAGTTAGAAGGATCTATTTAGTTTGCAAACAAGTTTGAAAACTTTCAAACTATGTTCTTGTTGTTAAATTTTTATACCACAAAATAAGATAGCTATATATATATGAATCGAATAAGGTTATGAACAAAGTTACTACCTCAAGTATGATGAAGAAAGTTACTGAATAAACAAGATATGAACTTGTTCTTGATGAGTTGGAAGATTAAAAAGTGATTCATGAAAAGAAGCAAAGGTTGTAAGTAAGTTTATATATAAATTAACTTACATGAATTGAATCAAAGTTTAAACATAGTTTTACCTTGATTATGGAGCTAGAAACTTATGAAGATCTTAAGGAATACTTGAAGATTGAAGATGAAAGAGTTTAGGAGTTAATCTAGCTTGAAAGAAAGTTGATATGGAAGTATGTGTGTGTGTAAAAAAACGTGTGGATATGTATGTATATATAGACTTTTTGTTTTGATTTTTAGCTCATAAGTCTTGATTAATGACAAAGGATTGGCTCCCACAAGTTGCTATCATGTCCCTTAATCATTCATGGCTGATCATTGGTATTTCCTATTGGTATATACCAATAGTAAATACATCTAGAAGGTGGGTATGATACGGGTACATATACCGTAGATATACGTATAGAAATCTTGTGAAAAATGGAATGAGGATTCAAATATAGCTATCTTTTGTGAATACACTTATATGGTTTTATGTAATTAAGTTCTTAAAAGTGATTAAATACATTACTTATACGATATATGTATAAACATTATAGGTTATAAGTATTTATGTCAAATAACGTTACGTATGGTTATCGTTTTGAAAACTTAAGTTAGTAGTTTCAAAATATACTTATAACTTATTGTTATTAATACAAAATGAGATATTAAAACATCCTTAAATCATGTTAAATATGTATATATACATATATATACACAAACGTATAATTATCATATATTGTATAGTTCGTGATATCATCGGTCAAACTAGACGGTCAAACGTTGTGTAAAACTCAATTCAAAAACATAAGTCTCAACAATTTGGATTGCTTATCATGTTGGTAAGGTTTAATTTATGTAAATATTAATCTTATAAGTATAGAACGATCGAAAAAGTGCGGGTCATTACAGTACCTACCCGTTAAATAAATTTCGTCCCGAAATATTAAAATTGTACCTATTTTGCGTCATCGAAAAACAAGTGTGGATATTTTTGTTTCATTTGATCCTCTCGTTCCCAAGTAAACTCGGGACCCCTTCGAGCATTCCAACGAACCTTAACGATCGGTATGTTGCTCTGCTTGAGCCGTTTAACTTCACGATCCATGATTTCGATTGGTTCTTCGATGAATTGTAGTTTCTCATCAACATGGATTTCTTCAAGAGGAATGGTGAGGTCTTCCTTTGCAAGACACTTCTTAAGGTTTGAGACGTGAAATGTATTATGTACTCCGGCGAGTTGTTGTGGTAACTCGAGTCGATAAGTTACCGGTCCAATGCGTTCGATAATCTTGAACGGGCCTACATATCTTGGGTTCAGTTTACCCCTTTTTCCGAAGCGTATTACACCTTTCCACGGTGACACCTTTAACATAACCATGTCACCGATCTAAAACTCTATTGGTTTCCTTCGAACATCGGCGTAGCTCTTTTGGCGACTACGGGCTGTTTTCAATCTCTCCTTGATTTGTACTATCTTCTCAGTCGTTTCGTGTATGATCTCGGGACCAGTTAATTGCCGATCTCCTACTTCATTCCAACAAATAGGAGATCTACACTTCCTTCCGTACAATGCTTCGAATGGCGCAGCTTTAATGCTCGCATGATAACTATTATTATACGAGAATTCTGCTAATGGTAGATATTTATCCCATCCGTTTCCAAAATCGATCACACATGCCCTGAGCATGTCTTCAAGAGTCTGAATCGTTCTTTCACTCTGCCCGTCGATTTGCGGATGATACGCGGTACTCATATCCAAACGAGTTCCTAGGGCCTCCTGTAGTGATTGCCAGAACTTTGATGTAAATCTACTATCACGATCGGATATAATGGAAATAGGTATTCCATGCCTTGAAACAACTTCCTTTATATACAATCGTAATAGTTTCTCCATTATATCCGTTTCCTTTATAGGCAAGAAATGTGCAGACTTGGTGAGACGATCAACAATCACCCAAATGGTGTCGTATCCCCAGGCAGTCTTTGGTAACTTCGTGATGAAATCCATGGTAATACCATCCCATTTCCATTCTGGGATTTCTGGTTGTTGAAGTAACCCTGACGGCTTCTGGTGTTCTGCTTTAACTTTGGAACAAGTTAAACACTCCCCAACATATGTTGCAACGTCTGTCTTTAAATTAGGCCACCAATAATGTGTCTTAAGATCTTGGTACATCTTTCCAACTCCAGGATGTATCGAATATCTTGTCTTATGTGCCTCGTTCAATATCAACTTCCTTAATCCACCCAACTTCGGTACCCATATACGATTTGCAAAATATCGAATTCCATCTTCCCGCATAACGAGTTGCTTCTCATACTTCTTCATTATTTCATTTCCTATATTTTCTTTAGTAAGTGCTTCTCGTTGAACTTCTTTGATTTATGAGTTGAGATTCATGCGAATTTTTATGTTCATCGCTCGTACTCGAATTGGTTCTCGTTCCTTTCTGCTTAGAGCGTCGGCCACCACGTTCGCTTTCCCGGGATGATAACGAATTTCACAATCATAGTCATTTATTAACTCAACCCACCTACGTTGCCTCATGTTCAGCTGTTTTTGATCGAAAATATGTTGAAGGCTTTTATGATCAGTAAACACAGTGCATTTAACCCCATACAAGTAGTGTCTCCATATCTTCAATGCAAACACGACTGCTCCCAGTTCTAGATCATGCGTCGTATAATTCCGCTCGTGAATCTTTAATTGTCGGGATGCGTATGCAATAACTTTCTTCCGTTGCATAAGAACGCAACCAAAACCTTGTCGCGAAGCGTCACAATATATTTCAAAATCATCGTTCCCTTCTGGTAACGATAAAATAGGCGCCGTAGTCAACTTCTTTTTCAGTAATTGAAATGCACTCTCCTGCTCAGAAGTCCATTCATATTTCTTCCCTTTTTGCGTTAACGCTGTCAACGGCTTAGCTATTCGGGAAAAATCTTGAATAAACCTTCTATAATAACCGGCTAAACCCAAAAATTGGCGTATCTGCATTGGTGTCTTAGGAGTCTCCCATTTTTCAATGGCTTCAATTTTTGCTGGATCAACCTGAATTCCTTTGCTACTAACAACGTGGCCAAGAAATTGCACTTCTTTCAACCAGAAAGCACACTTAGAAAATTTAGCGTATAACTGTTCTTTTCTCAACAACTCTAATATTAAACTTAAATGCTGCTCATGCTCTTGCTCACTCTTGGAATAGATAAGAATGTCATCAATGAAAACAATAACAAACTTATCTAAATATGGACTACAAACTCGATTCATGAGGTCCATGAATACAGCTGGCGCATTCGTCAATCCAAACGGCATGACCAAAAATTCGTAATGACCGTAACGTGTCCGAAAAGCAGTTTTCGGTATATCTTCTTCTTTGACGCGTAATTGATGATAGCCCGATCTTAGGTCAATTTTTGAGTACACACATGATCCTTGCAGTTGATCAAATAAGTCGTCAATTCTTGGTAGTGGATACCGATTCTTGATAGTTAACTTATTTAATTCACGATAATCTATACACATCCTAAAAGATCCATCTTTCTTCTTAACAAACAAAATTGGAGCTCCCCACGGTGAAGTACTTGGTCGTATGAATCCACGGTCTAGTAATTCTTTTAACTGACTCTGAAGTTCTTTTAATTCGGACGATGCAAGTCTATATGGAGCACGGGCAACCGGTGCAGCTCCTGGTACAAGATCTATTTGAAATTCTACAGATCTAAATGGAGGTAATCCCGGCAACTCTTCCGGAAATACTTCAGGAAAATTTCTTGCCACAGGCACGTCATTGATGCACTTCTCTTTTTCTTTCTTTTCGACTTTATTAACATGTGCTAAGATAGCATAGCACCCTTTCTTCAAGCACTTTTGAGCTTTCAAATAACTAATGAGTTTTAGCTTTGAGTTACCCTTCTCTCCATAAATCATTACTGGCGTTTTATCCTTACAAGGAATGCGAATTGCCTTCTTGGCACACACAACTTCAGCTCCTACTTTGGACATCCAGTCCATGCCAACTATTACATCAAAACTTCCTAATTCTACGGGTATTAAGTCAATTTTAAATGTTTCTCCGGCTAAATTTATTTTACAATCACGGCAAATTTTATCGGCTTTAATTAGTTTACCATTAGCTAACTCAATCATGTACTTAGCATCTAGAGGTAATGATGAACAATTCAATTTAGCGTGAAAGTCTCTACACACGTAACTTCTATCAGCACCAGTATCAAATATAATAGATGCGGATAAGTTATTAATGGTAAACGTACCCGTAACAAGCTCCGGGTCTTCACATGCCTCTCTAGCATTAATAACAAATGCTCTCCCACGTGCAGGTCCGATATTCTTCTCTGGATTCGGGCACTGGCTCTTATAGTGACCTTGTTTTCCACACCCAAAACAAGTAATGGTAGCCAAAGCAGTTCTATTTGCATTGGTGGCAGGAGTCTTGGTACCATTTGTATTTGTAACGAGAGCCCTACAATCTTCAGCAAGATGACCCTTTCGATTACATTTGTTGCATACCACATTACAGTAACCAGAGTGATGTTTGTGGCATCAGTTGCATAAAGGATTTTGTCCTTTATAACCAAAGCTTAAACCACTACCCGCACCTTGCGTGTTTTCTTGTTTCTTAAAAGATTGTTGTTGGTTACCTCGATCATAATTTCCATTCCACTTTCTTTTGTTACCTGATACCTTCACATCAGTGTTGGATACTTTCTTATCCATGATGACCTGATCCATTAGCTCGTTTGCCATGGTTATAGCTTCATGAATTGTCTTAGGTTTCGATGCTGTAACATTTGCCTTGACCTTTTTGGGCAAACCATCTTTGTACATTTCAATCTTCCGTTCTTCGGTTGGAACCAATTCAGGACATAGCAAAACTAATTCCATGAATCGCTGATTGTAGTTGGTGATTTCAGTACCAATAACCTTCAGACTTCGTAACTCATCTTCCAACTTCCTAACCTCGTTCCTTGGACAATATTCATTGATTAACATTGTTTTGAATTCTTCCCACGGAGTATCATAAGCTACATCTCCTCCTACAGCCTTCACATAATTTTTCCACCACGTGAGTGCACTATCTTGTAAAGTGCACGATGCATACTTGGTCATGTCCTTTTCAACACAACCACTGATTTTAAACACAGTCTCCATCTTTTCTATCCACCGGGTTAAACCGATCGGTCCTTCTGTTCCACTGAATGATGAGGGCTTGCAAGCTTGAAAAGTTTTGTAAGTGCACCCCACACGAGGATTTGGGTTAACTGCAGCACCTCTTGCAGCCTCGACCCATAACATTCTGTCGTTCACTCGCTGATTGATGAGTTCCTAGATTTCTTGTTCCGTCATTCGGTTCAATCGCGCCATATTCTTCTATAAGAATGAAAAGAAAATAATTATTCACATGGAATATTATAGATGTAGTGTATATTTACAGTACATTATAGCTTATTAATAATATGAACCAGGTATTATTATAAAAGCCTTTTCTTCTTATTAGCGTTTTATAATTATATCTAGGGTAGTACCTACCCGTTAATGTCCATACTTAATAGCTTAGTACAGAATCAATTACTACCATCTAAATAATACTTAACCATGGAAAATTATTGCATTTCACACTTCACTATTTTACATATGCTTATCTTACATCGAACATTAAGCAAACCACACTAATAATATTATACAAAACATTATATGATCCCATGGTTTAATACGGCAGCGCATCGTTTGGTCTATTTTCTAGGACGTTTAGGTTCAAAGAATCGCTTAACGCTTATCCTGGCTGTCTGCCTATATTTTGGCTGTGGGACTGAAGAACTGGATGCCGGGATAGAACGAATAGGAATAGCGGGAATAGGGGTGGTAGTGTCTAGTGGAGTTGGTGCCACATCATCCTTACTAAACTCGGGATTTGAATTTTCTAATTCATTAGCCTTTCGTTTCTTTCCTAGTTCGAACTCGTCTTTTGTAATTTCCTGTATTTCTTCCTCGGGTTCACTTTCCTCCTCGGGTTCACTTTCCTCCTCGGGTTCACTTTCCTCCTCGGGTTCACTTTCCGGGTTCTCTATAGTCGGTTCATCCGGAATTTGTGAGTCTTCCCCAAAGATATTATTTTCGTCATCGGATAGGTTAATGACTGGAACACCATCTGAAGATTCTGGTTCGGAGTCGCTGAATGTGATAACAAGTTTTGAGCCCGACATCTATCACACAACAACTAACCCATTAGTACTACATAATATTTACATATAAATTTTAACCAACAATGATAAGCAATGGTTTTTAAATCAGACCCGGTCAAAGTCCAGACTTACTAATGTATCCTAACGACTTATCAGTTAGACACACTAATGCAAACCTGGTTCGCTAAGACCACCGCTCTGATACCACATGTCATAACCCGTCCTTAACCGTAAGAACGTGTTAGATAACGTATGATTTTATTGCGAGGTATTGACCTCTATATGCGACATTTTTAAAAGAAAAACTGCATATATTATACATTACAAACCATGATTCTTATTTTTGATACAAGCTTTGGACGAAATAAAGATGATTATCGTTTAGCGATAATCTTCGACTTACAAACTTTACAAATGATGATAACAACACGATTTCTAGCATATTTTACAACACAAGTTCTTGGATATGCAGTCTTATTTTTGACACAAATATGCGTACGCAAGATCCTGCTCAAATTCAACATAATGCAGCGGAAGCTTTTAGAAATCACCTGAGAATAGACATGTTTTAAAAGGTCAACATAAAGTTGGTGAGATATAGGTTTAGTGCCGGCAGCAATATATATATAGACCACAAGATTTCGTATATAAACAGTTTAATAAAAATATTCTAAGTGGTTGAGCACTTGGTAACCATACTTAACAATTAATCACGTCGCATATTCCCTTTAATATGAAATCTTACTACACTGTACCAAGTGTAGTCACGAAACAAAGTACTGTGCAACCGTTGAATACTGGTCGTCCAGTCCGGTTGGGGTTGTCAGGCCCGATAGATCTATCAACAGGATTCGCGTTTACAATACCGCTGTAAATATTAGTTACCAAGCTACAGGGAAGTATGCCAGTGGTACAACTCAACGTAGAATATATTTTTCAGTTACTTGTGTCCATATTGTAAAACATAAAATACATGTATTCTCATCCCGAAATATTTAGAGTTTAAAAGTGGGACTATATACTCACTGTTGTCTCGAAGATATATATATTTTTGACTTGGTCTTCCGGTTGATATCACGAACCTATCCATATATAATATATCAATACCTTTTCTTTTTAAACAAACGTCACATATATATACTTGTTATACTTTTAATACTTTTTGTAATTCCTTAGTCCGTAGTTAGCAGTTCATTGTTAGTAATTCAATTTTAATGGTTCATATTTAGATGTTTAATATACCCGCAATGAAATAAATAAAACCCCCAACTAAATAAATAAAACCCCATCGTATATGTATTGGTCGAGATTAATCTTGACCCACGGTACCGGTGTTGTCAAATGACGTGTTGCGTACATAAAGTACCGGTGTTGTCAAATGACGTGTTGCGTACAATCATGGGATCTTATGATTAATCTTCTCGTGTTGTTTTACGGGTGATCCTGAACCATATAAAATTGAATTATGAGTACATATGTATAAAATATCATGTTATCTTAGAAAGATGTGATTTATTTAATTTTTCCCAATTAATCCCGAAGTTAAACAAGTCTTGGATAACCAATTTTGTTTCGGTCATAGTTTCTTCGTTACAAATCCGTTTTCGTTGATTCAACTTGCCATCTCCTTGGATCGAGTTCCTCTTTAAGACTATGAACTGTAAATACCTTAGTTTGTATTCAAAATCATACGGCATAGGTGAAACTTTAGTGAAACTTATGAAGTTAAACATTTTTGTTACAAAAATATCATTTAATGACCATTTTTCTAAAAATACTTATACTTTGAATTAAATCATGAAATTTTTATGTGTTATCATATTCATAGTAAAAATCATTTTTTCCAGAACATAAACCTTCAATTCAAAGTTTAAGATGGTTTTTAATTATCCAACCCAAAACAGTCCCCGGTTGCACTCCGACGTCGTAAAAACAGTTTTTAAGGTATTCTTTGAAAAAACCAAGTTATACCTTGTTAAATTAGCATATACATAAGTTATATTACAGGTCTTGAAGTATTTTAAAAGTTAAGTTAGAAGGATCTATTTAGTTTGCAAACAAGTTTGAAAACTTTCAAACTATGTTCTTGTTGTTAAATTTTTATACCACAAAATAAGATAGCTATATATATATGAATCGAATAAGGTTATGAACAAAGTTACTACCTCAAGTATGATGAAGAAAGTTACTGAATAAACACGATATGAACTTGTTCTTGATGAGTTGGAAGATTAAAAAGTGATTCATGAAAAGAAACAAAGGTTGTAAGTAAGTTTATATATAAATTAACTTACATGAATTGAATCAAAGTTTAAACATAGTTTTACCTTGATTATGGAGCTAGAAACTTATGAAGATCTTAAGGAATACTTGAAGATTGAAGATGAAAGAGTTTAGGAGTTAATCTAGCTTGAAAGAAAGTTGATATGGAAGTATGTGTGTGTGTAAAAAAACGTGTGGATATGTATGTATATATAGACTTTTTGTTTTGATTTTTAGCTCATAAGTCTTGATTAATGACAAAGGATTGGCTCCCACAAGTTGCTATCATGTCCCTTAATCATTCATGGCTGATCATTGGTATTTCCTATTGGTATATACCAATAGTAAATACATCTAGAAGGTGGGTATGATACGGGTACATATACCGTAGATATACGTATAGAAATCTTGTGAAAAATGGAATGAGGATTCAAATATAGCTATCTTTTGTGAATACACTTATATGGTTTTATGTAATTAAGTTCTTAAAAGTGATTAAATACATTACTTATACGATATATGTATAAACATTATAGGTTATAAGTATTTATGTCAAATAACGTTACGTATGGTTATCGTTTTGAAAACTTAAGTTAGTAGTTTCAAAATATACTTATAACTTATTGTTATTAATACAAAATGAGATATTAAAACATCCTTAAATCATGTTAAATATGTATATATACATATATATACACAAACGTATAATTATCATATATTGTATAGTTCGTGATATCATTGGTCAAACTAGACGGTCAAACGTTGTGTAAAACTCATTTCAAAAACATAAGTCTCAACAATTTGGATTGCTTATCATGTTGGTAAGGTTTAATTTATGTAAATATTAATCTTATAAGTATAGAACGATCGAAAAAGTGCGGGTCATTACAGATAAATTTGAAGATATTATCGAAGCCATCTGTAAATCGACAATTGATTTCACGCTACGCTTAACAAAACGAATCATGGCTATCAGAGACGAATACAACCTCTATCTACATAGAGAAGACAATGATATTGAAATCCTAGAAGAGCGCATTCAAGACTTTATCATTACCCTTCACGATCATATCTATCGCAAAGAAAGGCAACGAGAGCACAATTTAGTGGTTCGCACTATTCTTGAGACAAGATTATGTCAAGATCAGAAGATCATTTACTCTAAGGTTTACAACGCCTTAGCCGGATCTGCACTTCCATTCTCAGTAAATCAACGAGCACTACTGAATCTCATCTGGAAGCATATGGATCTTTCTACCGGACGCCCGACTTATCACTCTGATTTGCAAATGATCGAAGCTTTTTTGCTCTCTTGGAAAGTGATAATTTCGAAAGCACACCAGAGAGGCTAGTGATTTACGTAACAATTGATCACCACGCTGATCTAATAATCAAAGAGTTACAAGTCGCAGTCACAGAAGAAGTGAGACGCAACAATCCATTTTCTCATCTTGAGCCAGACCGTGTCAACATTTCCACCTACGTTACGAAGCAGATAACACGTATCCTCCACGAATCTTAGGTTCACATTCAAAGCTGGATGTCGGGAGATATACTCAAAGGCAGTGACATTAATGCTTGGGTCAGGGCTGCTCTTCACTTCTTTTCAGCTTCACCTCTTGACTAATCTTTGCAAGGCTACAGACTCCTACTGTGGAGACCACCGATCATAAGATTTTGAGATAGTGAAGATACAATTTATGACACTATGTGAAGATCCCCGGAATGAACATTCTATCAAAGAAGTAATCACCACCAGCACCACCTCGATGATTGACATTTATGGATCAATCAGCAGAGCAGTAGATCATATTCATATCGGACTTCAAGATCTGTCACGAGCCAAAACTGCACAATACTTATCTTTCAGAAGATCTTCAAGAGAAGTACCGGATTTGCTACCACTTTTAGTCTAACACTTTCTCAGGATTTATCCACCAAGACTCACATTCCCTCGAGAAGACCAAGATCACAACTACCAGAGGGGAATGTCTGCTTTTTAGGCATCATTACGGTCGAGCCAACGACCTTAAACAAAAGCGCTTCTCGGGAGGCAACCCGATCAATAAAGTAGAGTAGAAGAATAAAGGATGACAAATGAGCCGATAAATAAAGGACGTAACTTCCAAGATTGCAAGCCAGCCAGTTTCTTCATAAGCAACCACATCTGATGGGGGTACTCATTTCTTCCCGTTACAAGCTCGAATTTTAAATTATGTCACATCCTAGCTTATCACTAAGTGTGGGATTCCAACCCAAATTAACACTAGACAAATATTCCCAAATCTTCAACTAAAATTCCTAAGTGTGGGATACACTAGGAACATTGAGGACAATGTTCGTCTAAGTGTAGGATGTTGGTATAAACTTTTTATGCTATATTAAATTAACCCATTATGAAGATTCCAAGTTCTTAAGCCAAATTTCAAAAAATTTTAACAAGAGAAAGCCTTTCCGAAAAAGTATTTTTGAAAACCTGAAGCGTTTGTAAATAAAATTAAGGCTTAAGTAAGGTGGAAATCTTGTTAAGACGAACCAAATCTCTAATAGAGCATTGCATGACTAGGCATTATCGACCTAAATTGATTATGGTGAGGCACTCAAATAAGATCAGCATTCATCTTTAATGCTTCGTTGTTTCCCGTTGAGAGTGCCGATGTCTGTACTCAGAATCAGAATTTGCTCTAGATCTGCATTTCCAAGTAACGAAATGTGATTCGGTTATAATCAGAAGAGCTAGCCATTTGTCAAAAAAGCCTTTCACACCTCCACTACTTCTACCACACCAATCTATCCACATCATCTTTACTATCACTCGAAAAACCCAGAAAATGAGTTTCCTTCCGAAAACCCGATGTTATAAACCTCTCAATTATCATGGTAAAGGTCATGAAAAAGTTCACCAGCACAAAGTTTCCCGAGAATAAATCTAAAAAAAAAAAGTTTTGAACAAAGGAGCAGAACTTGTAAAGAGAAACGCCAAAGAAGAACTCGACGACAAATGTTTATCACTCCAAAAAGGGAGAATGGTTCAAAAGTGCTTCTCAAAAATATCAAGCACTCCTATCTATCCTAAATTTTCTAAAATTATGAATAAACAGTCTTTAAAAGACTATAATACCCTTTTCTCACCCCTTAAAACAACTTCACCACCACTCCAAAATTCCTTTCTATCATGAAAAATGACCTAGAAGCTATGGTTACTACCGTTTTCACATTAGTAGCAAGGATTTGAGTCTTTTTCAAGCCTATGACGATGGGTGCAACATGACTGGCTATGAGTGAATTCATTTCTTAGATCTCTACGGAATCCTAAAAGAAAACCGCTTAGGCTATTAGAAAAGAAACTCCGAAAAGATTTCTTAAAGTAAAAATGAGAAGTTTGCTTGAGGACAAGCAAAGTCTAAGTGTGGGATATTTGATATCGGCTAAAAAGTCACGTTTTCACCTCGGTATTAAGGCACAAAAACAATAAAGTTCCAAAATTTATTGCCAAAATACTCGCTTCGTCACTTAAAATTAAAAAACAAGTGATTACGAATACGGTGCAAAAAGAATCAAGAGAATTGGAGCTAAAACGAAGATTTTAGAGCGAAAACGGTGAAAGACAAGAAATCTAGTTACGATCCAGCAAACCAGCAAGCCAAACGGGCTACAAAATGGCTTTCCAGTATGGAAAATGGCCTGCCACACGGCCAGATCAAACGGGCACAGCAAATGGGCAAGGCAGGCAAACGGCCCCTGCAAACGGCTTGCCAAACGGGCTGTCAAACGGCCTGCCAGCCGTTTGCAGCCAAATTTTAAGTCTATTTAAAGAGTCTTTGTCATCCATTTCAACATACACTTCAATTCACTTCTTTCTCTATCTTTCTACAATATTAGTCATACTTTCAAGGTCTTCGACTCCGTGCAGAAAACCTAGTACCCGGAGAAGAATGCCGAAGATTGTATTAGGAGCGGTCTGGAATTTGAAGTTGCCACTTTTGTATTCGAAACTCGTTTAATCTACTGGTACTTCTATCCTTTGTCTTTATATAATGTTTTCCATTATTATACTTTGTGATATCGTTGCCATGATTAGCGAGTAGTTATCGTTAGTGTATGTTATGATGTAGTCAGTTATAATGCCGAAATAATATTATGGCTTGTGTATGTTTTTAAGATGCTTTCTGATTATGCTTTAAACTTAATCGCTTTTTCAACTAATAGAACGTAGTTATTGGCTCTGTTATTGGGAAGTCGTGAACCCCAATTCAGAGTACATTATCTGTGTCACTCCTTGGTAAGAGAAGTCTATCGGATACAATGTAAGTTTGACTTAGGCACACCAGTTGTAGTAAGTCCACCGAGCATTATATTCCGACGGAGGACTCTTTCGTAGTGAAACATCTAACTAAGCCCTTAGTACATTGTCGGTCCTAGACCATGCTAGTGTAGTCACCAGGCATATAAACTTCGTAAGTGTACGCTGAAGCACAACGGTTGTTGTAAGCTGTACCTCTGCTAAGTAAGGCCATAGAACCCGGTCAGTGCTGATTAGTACACTTCACCATAACGCGGTCTCAAGCATTGTACCCCGCTTGAGGGATTCTTGGTTAATTAAGCAACTGTTTGTTTAAAAACATAAAGGATTGGACCGTTAGGATAACCGAACGTGTTCATGGAAGTCAAAACCCGACTTGTCCATGGTGTTCTTTATGGTTAAACTCTTTTAAGGGCCTGACTATCTTTTAAACCCAATCATTAACGAAAGCATCGAAGTACATCACGTCTCTCGGATATGAAAAACCTTGTATTCTATTATGCTTAAGAAAATTTAGACCTTTGTGGAATGTTAATAAGTCACCCAACCGAGTCGCTCAATTGGATGAGGTGTCTGAATGTGTATGCCTGTAGTCAGACTGCACGGGCGTCGGGGGTAAGGGACTTTGCTGTCTATTCAAAATCTTTAAGCCTATCACATTACCAAGTGACATGTCTTATGACAGGGGCATTTAGGACTAGTATAATGAATACAAGGTCACTGCCTATTCATGAGCCAGTATTCCATAATCTCGACAATGTAACTGACGAAATCATAGCATTTACTTGTTTTAACCTTATATGAATTACAAATTTTATCGTATTTACTTTACTTTATCTTATAAACTAGATAACTCGAAAATTAGGTAACAAACCACTACTCCTGCACCTTAGAATTATCTTACGCTTTAAATATAGGTTCGATTCTACTAATATCTTACAAATACGACTCTAGGTCATACTTCCCTTACTCATAATAAGGAGTAGTAAGATTTAGGCCCCGCTAAATATAAATTTAAAACCATTACTCCCTGTTGGTGGTTGATTCTGACGCTTTGCGGTCTAACGACACCGCATAAATAAAACCCTCCATTTCGGCCATATCAATGATAAATCGAGTAATCGGAGGGATATCATCAGAGAAAAGTCGGGTAGTCGGTGAGACTTGTGGGTGTCATGAAGATGCTCAAGGAAGATGGCGTTGTTGTGTTGGTGATTCACGATAGTAACAGAAAAGAAAAGAACAACAGGTGGTTCGAGGGTTGTCGAAGGTTGAAAGTGGTGGTGTTCAAAGTGGGTTTATTGATGGTGGTTGTTCTTGAGATGAAGTGGGTTGATGGAATCCGATCAAAAGAATGAAACAGAAAAAGATGTAAGTGGTGGTTCGATGGTTGTTCACGATGGTAATGGTGGTGTTTGAGCACGGTGAAAGATGGTGGTGGCTTGGATGAAGTTGTGGTATTGGTGATATATCTATCTGTATGTGTGAGTATATGTAATATATATATATATATATATATATATATATATATATATATATATATATATATATATATATATATATATATATATATATATATATATATATATATATATATATATATATGTATATATATATATATATGTATATATATATATGTATATATATATATATGTATATATATATATGTATATATGTATATATATGTATATATATATATATATATATATATATATATATATATATATATATATATATAAAATACTAATAATAATTAATAATAATAATAATATAATAATTATAATATAATTATAAAATAAAACGTGTGAATTAAAAGAAACAGTAAAGCCATCTCAATTGATTCATTGTGCCCACAGTTTTTACGAAGTGCTATATCGTGCTCCGTTGTTAATCAGTGGTACATAAAAGTCTTAGAAAAATTCCAAATTTTTATTTTAAATATATTTATTTATTTCGGTCTTTTAATGTGTAAAATCAATCATAAAAAGTTTGTCTATTATTTGTTTTCACTTCCAAGTAATATGTATGGATTATTAAAACTCAATCTACTGTGTTTAAACATATTTTTAGCAAACCTAAAATCTACCTAACCAATTTATGCACCAACGTTTATTTTTAAATTCCCACAAGTTTATATTAAATTGGTTTAATACCAATCGAGACGACAAATGAATATTGCAATCATTTAATAAATATATTCAATATACTTTTATATATATATATATATATATATATATATATATATATATATATATATAGATTCATATTAATAATAAATTTTATTATATCTTATATTATTTTATTTTACATAATTAATTCTATCAACTACGTCATATAATATTTTAATTTATTATATATATATATATATATATATATATATATATATATATATATATATATATATATATATACATATTTATTTACAAGTAATTGTTCGTGAATCGTCGAGAATAGTCGGAAGGTAATTGAATTTATGAAAACAGTTCAAAAATTTTGAGACTCAGCTTAACAGACTTTGCTTATCGTGTCGGATATATTAATTCATATGAAGATTTATCTTTAAAATAAGTCGAAATTTTTCGGGTCGTCACAAATCAACTCCCTAGTTTCCTTTAAGGAAGATGATAGCTAAGCTAGCATATACTTCTAATTATAAAGTACAAAGACTCACCCGTTTCTAGGGATGACAATCCTAAGACAATTCTAAGGATTATTACAACACTATGTAAACTCACAAAGATAGTAATTTGAAAGTAAGTTTATAACCCCTTCTATAATCTATGAGATTATATAACTTCTCTTGCTAATCACAAACATATGTATAAGTGTTTTGTTCTTCTGATTCTCTGATGATTTTGAGTGGTAGCATGCAAGAGGTCCTAGTCTTCAAAGTTCTCCAAGCCTTGCTATTTATATGGAGAGATAAAAAGTAGTTGTTGCTGCGGCTGGGACCACGGTCGACCATAGGTCGACCGCACGCGGTCCAGTCTAAAACACTTATCTGTTCTATAGCCGTTTGAATCAGTTTTGATCATTAATCTTTGAACTCTTTACTTCATTTAACACCTTCAAAAGATACTCAACATCCTATACAAGTATATATGCATTAAATGTCCATTTTCCTTGGATGTATTGCCTTGATAGTGACTTGTCATGCTCAAAGTGGAAAGTCTATCATTCTTGGATACAATTCATGATAATCATTTGAGGCAATCTAAGATTTATCATAATATTTTGTTTATAATTAACACATTTGCTAAATCCCTAATGGTTGGTCAACATGTCATTGATGACAACAACCCACTTTAATCACCATGCTAGTATTCAAATTTGAACTTGTTTGTAATTAATTAAGTGTGTTAATGATATCTTGACAATTTAAGCAAGTAATATCAATTAAGCATGTTGCAAAACATCAAGATAAATCAAGTTTAAACCATTCATAAACTTAATTTTAGACTTAAGAAAACCTATGTGTGTTAATGATTCATTATCTTTTAAGATTACTAGATTATGACATATTAAGCATTATCTAAGTAGCATAAGCATATATTGAAGTAGTCCAAATACTAGTTGATGGAATCCTAACTTTTAACACATAGCAAGACAAGGTTCATACATATACATATTAGGTAACTACTTAGCATTTGGCACTTAGCACATAGTCAAATAATAGCAAGTAGTCAAGTAATATTCATGTAATGATTAGCAAGAGATCACTAATTAATATAGGTTAAACATATAGTGATAACATAGCATTGAACTAAGGCTATGTAAGTTTTACTTGCAAAGTGGCATTTTCAAGATTAATGTACAAGTATACATTAATGTCCAACATATGTACAAGGAATGAGCAACTCTTGGTTGGGACTTGGTGACCATCCTAAGTATGTCTAGATACTTTTTAGATTTACATGTTTTCCTATAACACTTATGTGTTATCCTTAATCAAGGCTTAATCGTCATTAAGGTGTCATTAGGTGTGATTAACCAAGATTAGTGTTCTAGTGACCAAAACTCCTTTGGGTATGAAGGAGGCAACTATTCTAAGCATGTTTAAACAAGTCTCATAAATTATAGATGCCCCGAAGTGGTCGAACTAAAAATGGTAGGAATTAGGACAGAACCTTTTAAATTCGACCCACGGTTGACCATGAGGTCGACTTTTCACACATGATTTCATAAATAAGGGTGTAAGGCTCCACGGTCTGACCTGCGGTAGACCGTGGACCTAACCGTGTAGCTTACGTTTTCCTTTTAAGCTTTATTTGGTTTTGATCTTTTACTAGAGTAAGTGTAGATTAGTGAACTTGTATATTTATGTCAAAATATCTACCATCACCTCTAGTTATGTGCATATGTCATCATCAAAACACTTATTGTTATGGGTTAAGATTAGTATAGTCATTAAGCATAATCCCACATTAACCCACATACTCCCCCAATATTATCCCCCTTTTTGATGATGACAAACACATAAGTGATGGTGGACATTTGTCTATAAATACGCACAAGTGTTAAATTCACTTATCCAACTTTCTCCCCCTTTTGTTGAAGAAAAAAGGTGCTCCCCTGGAACTAAGCTCCCCCTAAGACAAATGCTCCCCCTTGAACCGTACATGGTGGAAAATAACAACCACAATATATAAAACACACAACACACAATTTTTATTCATTCCTAAAGAAAGTTCATACACAAGCACCAAACATGGTGGGAACACATAAAGAAGCACACAGAGAGCAAATGCTCTTATTCAAGACAACACCCTTAAGTACATGTGTAATATCTCACATGAGATATGCAAGAGGAGTACATGAAAGTTGCTTTAGGGTCGATCATAAGGATTCGAAGTGCCTTCCCCACAAGTGAACTTTACTAAGAACTTTCTTAGTAGTTTGTGGGTTCGTCGATTCTGATGATGAAGCACAGCCCGCTGGATGGGTGATCGTAGGGAGATGAATTGATCTTCTTCCATGCTTTCTTCAGACCCGGTTGTGCTCCATGTCAGTGTGTTTTCGTCCTCTGTTACTTCATTGAATGCTCTAACTGAATAATAGTTGATTGAAGAGGTGGTTAGATCATCAAAGTGTAATGCTTTCACTTTCAAGTACCTGAAGAGCATGGTGAGATGAGCTCCGTACGAAAGAGGAAGAGAATCATCATGCATAAGTCCATTCATCCTACTTTCCATGAAGAATGCCATATTGACCAGAATATGGTGCTTGAGACCACATAGGAGAGCAGCTTCACTGGCATGTACTTGAGGAAAGTAACTCTCAGCTTTACAGTACCATTCTTGCTTATGACTTGTAACCAGAAGTCATATCTAGGGAAAAGATGGTAAGCTTGAAGACCTTCATTTTGAATGGAGATATGGTTGACGGGAGGTTGGCAAAAGGTTCTTATGATGTCACCTTCTGACAAAAACACGGGAAGACGATTAAGGTTTGGGGTATGATGTCACCTTTTCCCAAACTCTTGAAGAGTCATGGAGTATTCCCTATGAAACAAACGAAACTTGATTTCATTTGTTGGAGTTAGTTCATAGTTGGCGTAGAATTCGCAAAAAATGGTAGAGTGAACGGGACCATTAAAGGT
Organism: Rutidosis leptorrhynchoides; assembly: GCF_046630445.1. NCBI lineage: Eukaryota > Viridiplantae > Streptophyta > Magnoliopsida > Asterales > Asteraceae > Rutidosis > Rutidosis leptorrhynchoides. The sequence continues at coordinate 629,497,629 of NC_092335.1, forward strand.
TAAGAATGCATCCCATTGAATTGTTGCGAAGTTTTCGACGAGACATTCAGAAAAGTGTTCAACTATGACTTGACAACCTTTGGATATTGGTCATAAGCTAACTAATAACCTATTTTGGTTGACCAAATTCTTGACATCTTCAGGAGAGGAAAAAGGAAGGTTGTCGAATGAATCAGAAACCGATGAAGTCCAGTCGATTAGAAAGTGATTATTGGGTGATTTGTTTGAATGATTCATTATGGAGGATAGGAATGTGAAGAACTTGCATGTTGATATCTGCTTTATAAAGAGAAGAGTATTTCAAGCAATTTTTCTTTTTGAAGTAATTGAGTCATTTAAGGAAATGAATCATAGTTAAGAATGATAGTTTATGTTCATTATGATTCAGCCTAATGAATGCACACAAATCCTTTTTTAAAAATTTATTGTGCATTAAATTCTTCTCCAAAGGAAAAGACAAAAAGATTTACAGGTAGTATGCGGCTCAGACTGCGGTCGACCGTGGTCTCGACCGTACACTATATGTCAGTTGTTCAAATCACTCATTCAAGCAACAACTATTTATTAAAATTAACTATTAAATGTTTAAAAGAACAATTAGTCATTACATCAATAGAAATCATGATTTTACTATCTACATCTTCGGGTTCCCTATCCAACATGCCTTGAATATTCCACATCATCATTCCTTTGGCATGATATTGCCTTCATGACCTTCTTCACCAACTTCTTAATCTTGGATTGGTATTTTTCACCCTTGAGTTGATTCAAGTAAATTCTCTCCAAATTTGAATCAGGGTCTAAGCCATAGAATGAATCTCTTTATTCTTCCAAGATTTATTCCTCATCACTATCAGATATGTTGTCCAAGTTGATAGGAGCATTCACCATCTCTTCATACACTTGCTCGATTATATCAGAATCATAGTCATCTATATGTCCCTCTGACTCATACCTCATCTTTGTGATTGTACTTCTGCTAAGTGCCTGATGGGATGTAGGATGTTGATCATTATGGGTGATCTTAAAATAAGCAAATAACTTATTGAGATGCATCCCATACGGAAGTGCCCAAGAAGTATCCTTGGGAACGTCGTTAATTCTTGTTTCCATGAGATAAGCCACGTCAACCCGCTCTCCTTTTTCCAGACACCAGAAAAGATCAACTTAAGTGGCATGAAGATTTGCGTGATTTCCTAGTTTACAGTAGATGTTGTAATTAGTCACTTTGGTCCAAAAGTAATACTTTTGATGTAAGTGTCTCCCAAGAACCCTATGCTCAAGTATCTTACTTTTTTGACACGTTTCATAGACACAGTTTCTTAATTTCTTGATTAGCATCTATAAAGGATGGAAGATGAACAAGACTCTGGCCTGTGTGGAAGAAATGGTTTTCGTTTATTGGAACTTCCAATATGTTTCCAAAGTCTTCGAGTGGAAGTGTATATCGTTGGTTGTTGATTCTGAATGAAATTATTCCTTAATTAAATGTAAAGGTAGCATAGAATTCACGAATCAGTGTGGTGTATACGGGACCTTCTAGATTAAGGAATGCATTCCAACCCAGATTTGTAAATCCATGAACCGTTTCAGGAAAATCTTCACTTTTGATTATTCTTCCTTCTACAATTTTCCTGGTGCTGATGAATTCTCGATTATACACCGATCTTTTTGTATTTGGAGGAGGACTATAGATTCCATTTCCTCTGCTCATCATTTCCTATAAAAAAAAACACTTCAATTTAAATCAAAGTGAACGTACAAATGACTCAATTGTGTAATCAATGTTTTGCAAACTTAGCTAACATAAGCACAAGTGTGTTCTAGTGTTAATTTTCTTCACATTCTCATCCACTTTTGATTAGAATGTGTTTGCAAATGTATGAGTGCATATTTTCACAACATTCATACGTGACAGTGACTTACAAACTTGGTTATCATCAATACCTAGTGTTTTCATGTTAACGTTCTTTACATTCTCACCCTCTTTTGGTGACAATGTGTGATGACCCGAAAAATTTCGACTAATTTAAACCAATTCTCTATATGATTTAATATTATATATATATATATATATATATATATATATATATATATATATATATATATATATTATAAGATGTACAAGTAAAACACTAATTGCTACTGTAAAAATGACTTTGCTACAGTAAAACACTATTTACTACAGTGAAATCGTATTTTGCTGAAGTGCTACAGTGAATTGCTACATTAAACACTATTTGCTACAGTGAACACTATTTGCTACAGTAACACACTATTTGATATCGACGAACTAGAAAACAAGCAGAAATGAGCTGTTCAGCCTAGCCATTCGATCGTATGGCAAAAGCACTGAAAACCCATGCGATCGCATGGGGACCAAAAACACTATTTGCTACATTAAATATTATGTCGACGAACTAGCAAACAAAACGCCATGCGATCGCATGGCAAAAGCACTGAAAACCCATGCGATCGCATGGGGACCAAAATCAGGAAACATGCCTATAAAAGGCCAGTTTACTCGACGAATTATATACACTTTTTTCTTTTCTCTGTAATCAATATTTATATTTATATTATAATTATAATTTTAAATTTAAGTTTAATAATAATAAGGTATATACGAGGGTGTTTTTAATTCGGGTTTCAAACCGTTTTAAGCTAAGAAAATATTGGGTATTGTTCGGGGTATTGTTCTTGAATCCAATGCCAACCATACAGTCGTCTACCATCATTACGTCTACACAATTTTCCTACAATATTGAATCTTAATATTGAACCGTGAGTTTATAGTCTCCCTTTTTAAATACTTTAAATATTTCTGGGCTGAGAATACATGCAATTTATTTTAAACGCAATAAGACACAAGTACATACTAAATTCTACACTGACTTAAACCAAAAATCCCTTAGCTTTGGTAACTAGTAGCTGCCATTACATAGGATATGGACTGGTGGGCGCGAATAATTGTATATGGATCCATAGGGCTTGACATCCCCGTCCGAGCTAGAGCACTAGCCTTTTAACGGACGTATGTTATTTGAGTTTAAGACACGTTGGTTTGCGTGTATTAAAACGAATGGGGTAATTATCACTATAGCATTAAGTTTAGTTACCAGGGTGCTCTGTTATGTAGAATCTATTAATAAAGTTTTGATGAAATCTTGTGGTCTATCTTTATATATTTATGACTCGAGCAATTAAACTTATAACTCACCAACATTCGTGTTGACTTTTTAGCATGTTTTATTCTCAGGTCCTTAGACTGCTTCCGTTGTGATGTGCTTGTTGCCTGCATGGAGTCTTTCATGCTTTGTATAAAGTTTATTGCTTTCTAAATAAAACTGCGTTGTGTAATAAATAATTGGACTGTGATGTCAACCTGTAAATTAAAGACTTATGTATTTTGGGGTTTTACTTATACCTAAGTACTCGCCCACATGATTATGACTTTCTATGTTTAGAAAGTCACGTATTTTAATGAATGCAATATTTTATCAAAACGTATCATATAGAGGTCAAAACCTCACTGTGGAATCAATGATTAACGTGCCGCTCAATAGCAATTTTGACAGGTCGTTACACAATGCGTTTGTACTTTAGATTATTAGTGATTTTCATAATGTTTACATGGATTCGTGTTTTGCAAATTTGATTTTCATCAATACACAAGTGTTTTGATGTTACCAAATTATACATTATTACTCTTCATTAATGACAATGTGTTTGAATCATGTGAATAATGAACTTATGAAAACCTAATCTAGTTGTATGATGAACTCTAGATTTCATAATCTTAAATTGATGCAATGTTTATCATGATTTCAAAGGTTTTAGAAGATTTCATGAACACAATTGAAAAGATTTCATGAAGATTTCAAAGGTTTTAGTTTTCCGGAGCCACAATATCGATGGTATGGACCCATGATCCCTGGAGTAAATGAAGATCGTCCATTTCTAAACGAACATGGACATTGGGCCAGATACACCGCCGACGGGCGGGTTGTGAATATTACGCCTGGCAGATTTCGGTTCATGACCACCGGTACATATTCTCGTACACATGATGTAGACAGTTCGTCATCATATTCTCCTACACATGACTCAGATAGTTCGTCATCAGACGAAATCAGTGAGGAGGAGGATTTCGCTAATGAAATAAACGAAGTTACTAAGGAGAAATTCCAACTTGCTATAGATAATAAAAACAACCACAATAATAAAAAGTCCTTAATTATTAAAAAGGAACAGGGCCATTCGATCCGTAACCACCCTTATTGTATTAAACCCACTGAGGCAACGGGTACCTCAAGACCCCAACCAAAAATTAAATACACTGCCAGAATGTCTGTCGGACCATGTGCACACAAACAATTGGCAGAGAGAACCAAATGGGAAGAAGTTTCTGATAGTTCTGAATAAACGACCTCGCAACCATAAATCTTCCATGCGCTATTCTATTGCTTATGTGTGCTACTCTATCTTGTTATGTAGAATAATCATATGTAAAATATCGGTATTGTATGGTATTGTATTATTTTGGTTTATTAATAATAAATGCATGGAATGATTATTTGTATTATTACTACTTCTTATTATTATTATTATTACATAATAACGTAGTAACTCGCTATAATTTTTCATACTGGAATATTATTAGGATTTTAGTAGTTAATTCCTTGTACTAGCTATTATGTATGAACTTAACGGGTAGGTAATACCCTAGAAATAATTATAAAATGCTAATAAGAAGAAAAAGGCTTTTATAATAATTGGTTCATATTATTAATATGCTACGATTAACTATTGACAACTCATTTTACCTATAATATTCTATATGATTAAATTATATCTGTTGTGTTTATTGAAGAAACATGTCTCAAATGTTGGATGCTGAGTTTGAGGAACTAGTTGAGAAACGTGTGAATGAAAAAATTGCTGTAGCTGAGGCAGCAAAAGCAACAGCCGAAGCAGCAGCCAAAGCAGCAGCCGTAAACACAAACTCACGAAACGGATGCTCATACAAAACTTTTCAAGGATGCAAACCACAGACGTTTAGTGGAACTGAGGGACCAGTCGGTCTAACCTGATGGTTTGAAAAGATGGAGTCCGTTTTCAAAATCAGTAATTGTACGGACGAAGACAAGTCAAAGTATGCTTCATGCACGTTGCAAGACGGTGCACTTACTTGGTGGAACAATTATGCTAAAGCAGAAGGAGTAGATACGGCATATGATATCTTTTGGGAAGAACTGAAAAAGATGCTAATTGAGGAGTACTGTCCTCGAAACGATATCAGAAAAATAGAATTTGAGTTACGTAATCTGAAGGTTTTTGGCGCGAATCTCAATAACTATGAAAAGTGTTTCATGGAACTAGCCTTGTTGTGTCCCGAATTGGTGCCAAACGAGAAACGAAAAATAGAAATGTATATTGACGGTTTATCGATCAATATCAAAGGAAATGTTACATCATCCAAACCGAATACAATGCAGGAAGCCATGACAATGGCACACCAACTCATGGACCAGATCACAGAGAGTTCGATTAAGGCACCAATTACCGAAGTCAAGACAACTGAAGGAAAGAGGAAATGGGAAGACTATAAGGGCAAAAGTACTCAACTGAAGAAATAAGAAACTTTTAAAGGTAAACAAGATGGGGCAACTGCTAGTACAAACTATAAAGGACCCCATCTGTTCTGCAAAAGATGTTACACAAATCATGCAGGTTATTGCCAAGTGGTCTGTGATAAGTGCAACAAGAAAGGACATGTGGCGAAAGATTGTTATGCCACCGTTTCTGAAGTAAAGACAAAACCGACCGATGTCAAGAAATGTTTTCGATGCGGGAAGTCTGGTTACTTTATAAATCAATGCCCTGATAAGGAGAAGAACAAAGAACCCGCACGTAGGAGGGCATTTAATGTTAGTACCAGTGAAGCACGTGAGGATCCTAATCTTGTCATGGGTACGTTTACCGTTAATAATCAACTAGCTTCTATTATGTTTGATACGGGTGTTGATAGAAGTTATATGTGTAAAGACTTTAGTTCTAAACTAAAATGTGCATCATTGCCTCTAAACGATAAATATACTATTGAATTAGCTAATGGTAAACTGATAAAAGCCGATAAAATTTGCCATGGTTGTGAAATAAATCTCGCTGGTGAAACCTTCAAAATCGATTTGATACCCGTAGAATTAGGAAGTTTTGACGTAATCGTTGGCATGGACTGGATGTCCAAAACAAGAGCGGAAGTTGTTTGCGCTGAGAAAGCGATCCGCATCCCTCGAAAGGATGAAACGTCATTAATGATTTATGGGGAGAAAAGCAACTCGAAGCTGAACCTTATCAGCTGTATGAAGGCCCAGAAACTTATAAGAAAAGGTTGTTATGCTATTCTGGCACATGTAAAGAAGATCGATACTGAAGAAAGAAGCATTGATGACATACCGATTGTAAGAGAATATCCCGGAGTATTTCCAGAAGAATTACCAGGGCTACCTCCACACAGATGTGTAGAATTCCAGATTGATCTCATACCAGGAGCTGCACCTGTAGCCCGATCTCCATATAGACTTGCACCTTCAGAAATGCAAGAATTACAAAACCAGTTGCAAGAATTATTGGACCGTGGATTTATTCGTCCCAGTTTTTCACTTTGGGGTGCTCCTATTCTATTCGTCAAGAAGAAGGATGGATCTATGAGAATGTGCATAGATTACCGAGAATTAAACAAATTAACGATCAAGAATCGGTACCCATTACCGAGGATTGATGATTTGTTTGATCAATTGCAAGGATCAAGTGTTTATTCCAAGATTGATCTACGCTCCGGATATCATCAGTTGAGAGTGAAGGAAGAAGATGTTCCTAAAACCGCGTTCAGAACCCGTTACGGTCACTATGAATTTTTAGTCATGCCTTTTGGATTGACTAATGCTCCAGCAGTATTCATGGATTTAATGAATCACATCTGTAGACGTATTTAGACAAATTTGTCATTGTTTTTATCGACGACATATTGATTTACTCGAAGAACAAGGAAGAACATGAGCAACACTTAAGACTGGTACTGGAGGTACTCAAGAAAGAAGAACTGTACGCAAAATTTTCGAAGTGTGATTTCTAGTTACAAGAAGTACAATTTTTGGGCCATGTTGTCAGTAAACATGGAATTAAAGTTGACCCTGCCAAGATCGAAGCCATTAGTAAATGGGAAACACCGAAGACTCCAACACAAATCCGCCAATTCTTAGGTCTTGCTGGTTACTACCGAAGATTCATTCAAGATTTCTCTAGAATCGCCAAACTCTTAACTGGATTGACTCAAAAGGGAAAGAAGTATAATTGGTCCACAGAACAGGAATCCTCATTCCAGTTATTAAAGAAAAAGTTAACGTCTGCACCCATTTTGTCATTACCGGAAGGAAATGATGATTTCGTGATCTATTGTGATGCTTCGCACCAAGGTTTAGGATGTGTATTAATGCAATGCACAAAAGTTATCGCATATGCCTCACGACAACTAAAAATTCATGAAAAGAACTATACGACACACGATTTTGAACTTGGAGCAGTAGTTTTTGCACTCAAAATATGGAGACACTATCTATATGGCACCAAGTGTACAGTGTACACTGACCATAAGAGTCTTCAGTATATTTTTGATCAAAAACAACTCAATATGAGGCAACATCGCTGGGTAGAGTTGTTAAACGATTACGATTGTGAAATCCGTTACCACCCCGAAAAGACTAATGTTGTAGCTGATGCCCTAAGTCGGAAAGAAAGAGTAAAACCTCTTAAGGTCCGAGCTTTGAATATTACAATTCGTACTGATCTCATAAATTAAATTCAAGCAGCACAGTTAGAGGCTTTAAAACAAGAAAATGAAAAAGGCGAAATGAGCAGAGGGTTAGAAAAACAGCTTGAAGTAAAAGCCGATGGAACCCTGTATTTTTCTGGTAGGATATGGGTACCAAGACATGGTAACCTAAGGCAACTAGTACTAGATGAAGCACACAAAACGAGGTACTCAATTTACCCAGGAAACGGGAAAATGTACCACGATCTCAAGAAGTTTTATTGGTGGCCTAATATGAAGACAGAAATTGCTACTTATGTAAGCAAATGTTTGACGTGTGGAAAGGTCAAAGCTGAGCACCAAAAGCCGTCAGGATTACTGCAACAACCAGAAATTCTGCAGTGGAAATGAGAAAGAATAACCATGGATTTCATTACGAAATTGCCAAGGACTGCAAGTAGTCATGATACTATTTGGGTGATAGTTAATCGTCTAACTAAATCAGCTCACTTTCTACCAATAAAGGAGACAGACAGTATGGAGAAATTAGCACACCTATATTTGAAGGAAGTAGTTTCCAGGCATGGTGTACCCATCTCTATCATATCTGATCGCGACACCCGATTCACATCACATTTCTGGCAGTCATTACAAAAAGCATTGGGAACTCGATTAGATATGAGCACCGCTTATCGCCCACAGACAGATGGTCAAAGTGAAAGAACAATACAAACATTGGAAGACATGTTACAGGCATGTGTGATTGACTTTGGAACCAGTTGGGATCGACACTTACCGTTGGCAGAATTTTCATACAATAACATCTATCATACGAGCATCAACGCAGCGCCATTTGAAGCACTTTACGGTAGAAAGTGCAGATCTCCTATCTGTTGGAGTGAAGTAGGAGAAAGACAACTTACTGGACCAGAAATTATTCATGAAACCACCGACAAGATCATTCAAATACAACAGCGATTGAAAACGACCATGAGTCGCCAAAAGAGTTATGCTGATGTAAGAAGAAAACCGCTAGAATTTCAAGTGAGCGACAAAGTCATGTTGAAAGTGTCACCCTGGAAAGGCGTTGTATGATTCGGTAAATTAGGAAAGCTAAGTCCTAGGTACGTAGGACCCTTTGAAATCACCGAAAGAATTGGAGCAGTTGCTTATCGATTAAAGCTACCGCAAGAACTTAGTAGTGTTCATGACACATTTCACGTGTCAAATTTAAAGAAATGTTTAGCTGAAGAGGATGTTGTAATTCCTCTTGACGAAATACGAATCAATGTTAACTCCATTTTATCGAAGAACCTGTTGAAATCATGGACCGTGAGGTCAAACAATTAAAACAAAGCAAAATACTGATAGTTAGGGTTCGTTGGAACGCTAGACGAGGACCCGAGTTTACTTAGGAACGTGAGGATCAAATGAAGCAAATGTATCCACATTTGTTCACTGATATCGCTCATAAAACAGGTACTACTCAAAATTTCGGGACGAAATTTTCTTTAACGGGGAGGTTATGTGATGACCCGGAAAATTTTGACTAATTTAAACCAATTCTCTATATGATTTAATATTATGTAAATATATATATATATATATATATATATATATATATATATATATATATATATATATATATATATATATATATATATATATATATATATATATATATATATATATATATATATATATATATATATATATTATAAGATGTACAAGTAAAACACTAATTGCTACTGTGAAAACGACTTTGCTACAGTAAACACTATTTGCTACAGTAAACACTATTTGCTACAGTAAGACACTATTTGATACAGTAAACACTATTTGATGTCGACGAACTAGAAAACAAACAGAAATGAGCTGTTCAGCCTAGCCATGCTATCGCATGGCAAAAGCACTGAAAACCCATGCGATCGCATGGGGACCAAAAACACTATTTGCTACAGTAAATATTATGTCGATGAACTAGCAAACAAAATGCCATGCGATCGCATGGCAAAAGCACTGAAAACCCATGCGATCGCATGGGGAACAAAATCAGGAAACATGCCTATAAAAGGCCAGTTTACTCGACGAATTATATACACTTTTTTCTTTTCTCTGTAATCAATATTTATATTTATATTATAATTATAATTTTAAATTTAAGTTTAATAATAATAATGTATATACGAGGGTGTTTTTAATTTGGGTTTCAAACCATTTTAAGCTAAGGAAATATTGGGTATTGTTCGGGGTATTGTTCTTGAATCCAAGACCAACCATACAGTCGTCTACCATCATTACGTCTACACAATTTTCCTACAATATTGAATCTCAATATTGAACCGTGAGTTTATAGTCTCCCTTTTTAAATACTTTAAATATTTCTGGGCTGAGAATACATGCAATTTATTTTAAACGCAATAAGACACAAGTACATACTAAATTCTACACTGAGTTAAACTGAAAATCCTTTAGCTTTGGTAACTAGTAGCTGCCAGTACATAGGATATGGAGTGGTGGGCGCGAATAATTGTATATGGATCCATAGGGCTTGACACGTATGTTATTTGAGTTTAAGACACGTTGGTTTGCGTGTATAAAAACGAATGGGGTAATTATCACTATAGCGTTAAGTTTAGTTACCAGGGTGCTCTGTTACGTAGAATCTATTGATAAAGTTTTGATGAAATCTTGTGGTCTATCTTTATATATTTATGACTCGAGCAATTAAACCTATAACTCACCAACATTCGTGTTGACTTTTTAGCATGTTTTATTCTTAGGTCCTTAGACTGCTTCCGCTGTGATGTGCTTGTTGCCTGCATGGAGTCTTTCATGCTTTGTATAAAGTTTATTGCATTCTAAATAAAACTGCGTTGTGTAATAAATAATTGGACTGTGATGTCAACCTGTAAATTAAAGACTTATGTATTTTAGGGTTTTGCCTATACCTAAGCACTTGCCCACATGATTATGACTTTCTATGTTTAGAAAGTCACGTATTTTAATGAATGCAATATTTTATCAAAACATATCATATAGAGGTCAAAACCTCACTGTAGAATCAATGATTAACGTGCCGCTCAATAGCAATTTTGACAGGCGTTACACAATACGTTTGTACTTTAGATTATTAGTGATTTTCATAATGTTTACATGGATTCGGGTTTTGCAAATTTGATTTTCATCAATACACAAGTGTTTTGATGTTACCAAATTATACATTATTACTCTTCATTAATGACAATGTGTTTGAATCATGTGAATAATGAACTTATGAAAACCTAATCTAGTTGTATGATGACTTCTAGATTTCATAATCTTAAATTGATGCAATGTTTATCATGATTTCAAAGGTTTTAGAAGATTTCATGAACACAATTGATTATTAGCATCAATTTGAGTAGAATTTTTCAATTGGGGTTTCTTCAAACAATGTTTGAAGAATTCATCATACCAACACATTTGAATGAAAGGAATTCATAGATTTATCTTACCTTAAGGATGAGAAGGAGCAGATTCTTCAGTGTTCGGTTGGAGATCTTGAGCCGTGGAGGAGAAGGAATGAAAAGCGGCTTTGAATAAAATAAAGAATGAGGATTAAAAGTAGATTAAAAAGGCCGTCAGTACCTATGTGGTCGCACTGCGGTCGACCGTGGGGTAGGCCGTGGAGAGTGATGATCTGCAGTTGATCCTGTGGTTTGCCGTGGTTCGACCGTGTTGGAATAGTGAACTTTGTCCGATTCTTCACGTCGAGCGCGTTTTTGGCAATCTTGTCGTTCTATAGAATACTTTAGGACAAGTTTTCTTTGCTTAACTTAGTATGATCACATCTGTGACAACCCAAAAATTTCCGACCAAATTTAAACTTAATCTTTTTATGTTTCCGACATGATAAGCAAAGTCTGTAATGTTGAAATCTCAAAAACTTTAAACTGTGTTCATGTATTCATTTACCCTTCGATGTTCTCGACGATTCACGAACATTTATGTGTATATAGATATGTATATATAATATATAGTTATATTAATTAAAAACGTTAACAAAGTATTAGATGTATAATACTTTACATGAACGTATTTGTTACAATATATTTATCGACGAAATTAAAAAGATAATATCAAATGATTGAATAATCAAGATTCATTGTGTTATGATTGCGGGTCTCTGTTGAGAGGTCCACTATGATTTAAGAAATCTGTTACTTTTAACAATATTCGAAAAATGGTAAAGTGATTTTCAAGTAAGAACAAATGTGTTATTTGACGAAAGTTAGACAAATGTTAGTGGAGATTCCTGTTTGATTTCCAATTCATGCTTTACAATAATTCCTCGTGACTTTGATAAGATAACTTAGATGTTGGATATCGATAAGTTAAGAAAATCGACGTTTTACACTGACTCTATCCCACGCTTCACCAACAAACTGTAATTTAAAAACTTGAAACCTGTTTTGAGTTTTATATGATTTTACTTTTCTAAAATATTTTATAACGATTTTCATTATTTTAACCTATTAACAAAATGATCCTTAAATATATTTAGTTTTGGAAAAACAAAATTTTTATATTTATTTGATTTAGTTTCAAACGTACTAAAACGTTTTCAGTTTAAAAAGAACTTATTATAAAAATGTTATATAAGATAATTTGTTATGAATATAAATCTTGAAGAATTTAATAAAGCTTTGTATTATAAATTTGCAATTATATTGTATTGTTCAAAAAGATAAAAGTATTACTAAATAATAATAATTTCGAAACGATTTTAAATTAAATAATGAACTTTGTAATATAATTAGTTTTGAAAAACTAAATATTATATTATTAAATAAATATTTCTAATATATATAAATTATATTTCTAAATGAAAAAATATATATATATTTCACAAAGTGATAAAATATAATATTAACTTAGTCATAAAACGTTTTGATTTCAAATAATATTATTAAATATACTTTGATAAATAACGAGATGTTGATTTGAAGAAGCAAATGATCAAAACACTCAAATGTATAAGTTACATTTTAAATAATATAATTTATTGGTAAATAAAGCCTAATTATTGATAAAGATACATGTCGCGAAACGTAAAGTACAAGTTTTCTAAGCGTACGAAACAACGTTCGAGAAACCAGAACCGGGACATAAGTCGAGTGACAACGTACAAGATATTGAAACAAAAATTACAAGTCAACGATGCATGTAAATATAATTATAAAGATTAAATATTATTATATATATTTATATTACATAATAGTGTCGGCAGAGTAGAAAATGGATCATGAGCTGGAGTTTTACATAATAGTATTATTATTAAAATAATTATTATTATTACTATCGTCGTTATTATCGTTGTGGTTATTTTTATCTAATAATAATAATAATAATAATAATAATAATAATAATAATAATAATAATAATAATAATTATAATTATTATTATTATTATTATTATTATTATTATTATTATCATCATCATCATTATCGTTATTAATATAAGTATTATCATTAAAAATTGTTATTATTATTATTATTATTACTATCGTTATTATCATTAAGGTTATTATTAATATTATCATCATTATTATTATTATTATTATTATTATTATTATTATTATTATTATTAGCATTATCATTAATATTATTATAATATTTATTATTATTAGTATCATTATCATTAAAACTAATATTAGTATCATCTAACTATTATGATTACTATTATTTCAATGCGATATAAAAGAGGACTAAAAGCTATTAAACAAAATCGATTTAGGAAATAATAAGTGTAAGTATCATGATGAAATTAAAATATTGTAAGATTTTGATTTAGATAAATATCTTTTTTTATCATTATGTTTGTTATTAAAATGTATCATTAATATTAAAACTATCATTTTTATTAAAAATTATCATTTTAATAGAAATATTATTGTTATTATAAATTATCATTAATATTATCATTTTAGTATTATTATTATTAAAATTATCATGATTAGAATTATCATTTTATTATAATTAATATCAACATTAGTAAATAAATATTGTTATTATTATTATTAGTAAAATAATAATAATCATTATTATTATTACAAAAAAATACAACTTTTACTTATTGTTATTATTATCAATATTATTTTATCAGATAAAAATGTGATACAAAGATATTTTTACTACACGTAATACAATTACATTAATAATACATACCACTATATTTTTATGATATTAAGTGAACTTTATAAATTTTATTACTTAAGATATATAAAAGTATATTTTCATCATATATAAATTTTAACATAAATTCTTATTTATTAATAAATAACTTGTATTGTTTACTTTAATAAAATCTGATAAATATATTTAAATATATAAAACAACTATATTTAAGTTATATAATAAACATGTATAGATTTTGGGAATCATTTTGGGTCAAGTTGACTTTCGTTGACTTTTGCATATCGGTCTCGAGCATTAGGATTGTGATACACTACGACTTGACCTAAATTGGTAGACAGATATTGACCAACATATAATTATATATACTTAATATAGGTTCGTGAATCCGAGGCCAACCCTACACTCGTTCAATGCCGTCATATGTATTTTTACTACAAAATACAGTATTGTGAGTTTCATTACTCTTTTTTTATAAATATTTTTGGGACTGAGAATACATGCGCTGCTTTTATAAATATTTTATGAAATAGACACAAGTAATCAAAATTACATTCTATGGTTGGAATATTAAACCGAATATCACCCCTTCAAGTCTGGTAACCTAAGAATTAGGAAATGGCCCCTAATTGACGCGAATCCTAAGATCTATCGGGCCCAACGAGCCCCATCCAGGGTATGGATGCTTTAGTACTTCGAGGTATTATTTAGTATATTAGCTGCACACTGTATACTGGGGGATATTCTATATGCATCTTGTTAAAGTCGGTTACCAGGTGTTAAATCCATATGAATGATTTTTATTCGCAGGTTATGCATACTATTTTGTACTCGGGTTACGTGTACAATTAAATATCTGAAATCTTGTGGTCTATTAAAATTATGGAAATGATGGATTATGATAAACTAATGAACTCACCAACCTTTTGGTTGACACTTGAAAGCATGTTTATTCTCAGGTATTAAAGAAATCTTCCGTTGTGCATTTGCTCATTTTAAAGATATTACTTGGAGTCATTCATGGCATATTTCAAAAGACGTTGCATTCGAGTCATTGAGTTCAACAAGATCACTATTAAGTCATTTATAATTTGGATATATTGTGAGATAGTGTGCATGCCTGTCAAATTTCGATGTAATGAAAGTTTGTCTTTTAAAAACGAATGCAATGTTTGTAAAATGTATCATTTTGAGGTCAAATACCTCGCAATGTAACCATATGTTATTGTATTCGTCCTTATGGATTAGGACGGGTCGCTTCATGTGGTATCAGAGCGGTGGTCTTAGCGAACCAGGTCTTGCATTAGTGTGTCTAATGGATAGTTATTAAGATGCATTAATGAGTCTGGACTTCGACCTTAGCTGCATGTCAAAAAGTTTTGCTTATCATTTCTTGTCGGAAATTACATGCTTATCATTCTTAGTCTAGACACATCTTACTGCATTGATTGCATGAATAGAGTATAGACAAAAATTCATATCTTAGCGTATTTGGTAATTCATATCTTAGCGTATCTGTTACTGTAAACTTTGCCTGACATATTCCGTAAATTTCTCCGTAATCTACGAAATCTTTTGTTCTATATATATAGATATTCAATGTAATTAGAATACTATCTGATAGCCGGAAATCATTTCATATCAAAAAATCCTTTATTCAATCGTACAAAATGGAACTCGCCACTAGTTCAAGTCCCTCAGATTCCGATACGGAGTTTCACTCGAGCTCCAAAAGTAGTGTGACCGGAATGGATCAACCAATCAGCCATCATCTATTCTGGATGAATTGGGGATGAGTTCATAGCCTACTAAATCATTGGAGACAAGAAGAAGGTGATCCCTTCCATCCACCACATTTCCCTCTTGGCGAAGAACCTGAAGCACTTACCGGAGAACCTGTTCGACACACCATTTTCTCTCTCATTTCCAGAGTATCTCGTCACGATTACATACTATCTCAAATTCTAGACCTTATTCATCCGCTCATCCGAGCCGCCAATCATCCCGGTGTAATAGAAGAAGTCAACAAGCTTCGCGCTCGAGTATTGACTTTGGAGAATATGGTGCAAATGTTACAAGCACCAGCAGCATCACCAGCATCAACAGTACCACCATCATCAACACCAACAGTACCATTACCACCACCAACAACAACCTCTGCATTCCAAACCTCAACATCACAATCAGTACCTCGAGCATCAACGTCATACGCACTGTAGATACCAAGTAGTACCAACAACAAACGATGGAGTATTGATTCATAACTTCATCTGAGAAATATTCTACGGTGATTATGTAATCTCCAAAATTTTAGAGATTATTTAGTCAAATCGTAACCGTAAATCAAGATGAGTGGATGGATAGAGATGATAGAGAGGAGAATAGAAACCCTAACAGGAATGATGCGTGCGTTACAAAATAGACTTGTTATACAAGCAGTACCAGCAGTACCGTCAGCATCGTCAGCACCAACATTACCTACCATATCACAAGCTTCGTCAGATCTATAATCACCGCGAACATCATCACTAATCAACAATGAGTATATGGTATCAACGAGTTATGAAGTATTAACTCATTTCCACTGAAGAATTTATATGTATATCTTATATATATAAATTTTGGAAACCATAGTATATCGTTTCCTACTAAGTTATTATGTATGAATTGAATAAGGGTAGATACTACTCGGTTAGTTCATATTAATATGCTATAATGTACATCCTTCGTTAACAACTTAACCATCGTTAACTACAATCTATGTTTCAACTCGATGAATTCCATTTCATAATAAACCAAGTGTATTTTTCAATTATAAGTTTGATTTTATACTTTCATTTTCGATATACTAGAAAATTTCTAGAAATCATCATTCGTGTCTTGCGAAGTTTACAAGAATTTTCACAAACACCAACATCATTCATCAAAGAAATATCAATAGATGAATAATGAAGTGGTAATTCATAATTTCATTCAAATAGAAGAAATACTCAGTGAAGATTACGTAACTTCTAAAGTTTTAGAGATTTCTCAATTATAATTCCAACCATAAATCAAATGAGTTTAATGTGATATTAACTCATTAAATCTGTATTACATCTGAAGAAAATATACATATATTTTCATAAAGACTGTAATAAAAATTCTCTTGTACAAAATATTACTTGTGAAACTTTTAACGGGTAGGTAATACCCGAAAGATATATAAATTCACAATTAATATGTTACATTCTTCGATCCTGATTCAGCAAATCATCAACTATACTCACTACTTTCACAACGATATACGTTCTTTCATAGAAATCAAAACAACCATACTCATTCAAATTCAATTACATATTCTGATTTTAACATATCAGAATCTAAGTCAAAATATAACCAATATCATCACTCTTAGATCCCTACAGCTTTCAAAGCTATACTTTGACTTCAAAACTATTCTAGAACATCACTTTTATTCATAAAATGCAGGAAGATATTCGAATCATTCAAGATTCACGACGATTGCATCATACGGATATTGACGACCACAACCTACGTTCAAACCCTTCAAACCTTTCTTTAAAACACCTCAACTTAGGAACAATCGAGAGGATGATCTAACCACATGTTATCCACAGTTATGCACTTGGAGGACACTTGGAACCTAAGTAAAAGTTTAACACATATCTGCATCAGATCCTTTGGCATTTATTACTAAAAATAACTTTGCGATCCCTTTTCAAAGTAGCAAATTCGGTCACAGCTCCAGGAAGTCAACTTCGACTTCTCAGTCGGACTAGCCTTATTATAATCTTGATATATACGTTATCTTTTCACCATCGTTACCGGGGAACCTTTTATATTCCACCAAATTATCAGCAGATGTACCAGCAACTTCGTTACTCTTTGGCATAAGCCTCTCTGAAAAATCATTATATGTACTCATTGAAACCCCATCATCTACTCATCTGCATCTTTTAACGATAATTTCCATACCAATTACCGAGAATCATCAATAAGTATTTCGAATCTCACAGCATTTCTACATCAACAGTTATATGTATACATATAACAATTATCTCCTATAATTATGATCTTCAATTCTGAAAAAACACCCAGTCTACGAATCAATATCCTGAATTTTGAAAAATGTTGATGAAGCAGCAAAAACTGTAAACGACCTTAATAGCCAAAAGTTTAATGATAAAGAATAGTATGTTGGCAAAGCTCAGAAGAAGAGAAGGTTGGGTACTGGAAAACGGATTGAGCAAACCATGAAGGAGGCTGTGGACAAATCACAAAGACGAAATCTACCTTCAAAGAATCTAAATGATTCAGTGTCTGCTGAAATTGTGAGCAAACACCTTACTCCTTATTCTAAACCTTCGCAGATAAATTTCCCGCTTCATCCTTTGATTCCAGATATTTTAAAATTCTAAAACATCATCGAATCTTTCAGTATAAATATCCTCGATATTTCTGAAGATACCATCATAACTATTATTGTCCGAGATTATTTATCTCTTTGCACTATCTGTATTACATCATAAAGGAAACTGTTTAGTTTCTATATTCTGTAAACCTTCGAGTTTAAATTATGGATGTTTTTGAAGTAGTGTTGGGAACTGAAGCATGAGTTAGTATAATATAATGACACTTGATCAATGTGATTATATTACAGTAAGTCATGCTCAGTTTCTAATGGAACATGATGATTCACAGACCATACCTTCATCATGTGCCATGTTACATAACTCTTTCATTCTATATAACCTCTAAAAATATCAAGAAAATATTTTTCTTGATGATTCGGTCTTTTCCGTGACTTCTGGTAATTTGACAAGTCAGATTGAGCTATCACAATTTCTCTCTCAGAACATTAGTTATGTTCTTTCCGAATTTCATATCTACGAATTATGGACCATTACTTGTGAAAAGAAAACAAAAGCATGAAGCTCCAAAATAGAAATAGGAATATAAATCGCAGTAAATAGGAAAGAGCATTAACTATGGATGTCAATGATTATAGAAAGACAGAAGCAGAAACATATAAATATAAGGGAAGATATAAAACCCTACAACAACCCAGAAATTATAAACCGTATATATCGATGCATATAGCAATATAAAGACACGGGAGGACTAAAAACACTATAAAACCAAGATTATAGTAGAAGTAAATAGATTCTTCCGGTGGCAGATGAAAAAGAAGAATGACAGATATGAAAGTTAGGAGTATATCAAGAATCAGAACTGGATGGAGTATATTGACGAATGCTTTAAAGTATGAATTGAGGGGGAAAGAATAGAAGATGGGAGTTGTGGAAACAAGGAAATGAAGGGAGTGGATTTATAGTGAGATATCCGACAGAGCAATCAAAACAGATTATCGCATTTAACCAAAGAGGATCCTAATTTCCTTAATTATCGAAGAACCAAATCTTATTACGAAGATTTTCTATAAATCCCTTGAATTCCGGAAATCAACCGTGACTACGTCACCGTTTAAGACGAACCTTCATTTACTCATTTCACTCTTTTGTGATAACTTCACTCGTACGCTTCACAAAATCAAATTGTTTTATCTATATTACTCAATAATGATAAAACTCTAATTCTCAACTCATATGGGTCATGAAAACATACTTATTGTCAGCCATGACGATCCCAATCAAATTTAGGGACAAAATTTCTTTAACGGGTAGGTACTGTGACAACCCGGAAATTTTCGACCAAATTTAAACTTAATCTTTATATGTTTTCGACACGATAAGCAAAGTCTGTAATGTTGAAATCTCAAAAACTTTAAACTGTGTTCATGTATTCATTTACCCTTCGACTGTTCTCGACGATTCACGAACATTTATGTGTATATAGATATGTATATATAATATACAGTTATATTAATTGAAAACGTTAACAAAGTATTAGATGTATAATACTTTAATGAACGTATTTGTTACAATATATTTATCGACGGAATTAAAAAGATAATATCAAATGATTGGATTATCAAGATTCATTGTGTAATGATTATGGGTCTCTGTTGAGAGGTCCACTATGATTTAAGAAATTTGTTACTTTTAACAATATTCGGAAAATGGTAAAGTGATTTTCAAGTAAGAACAAATGTGTTATTTGACGAAAGTTAGACAAATGTTAGTGGAGATTCCTGTTTGATTTCCAATTCATGCTTTACAATAATTCCTCGTGACTTTGATAATATAACTATTTTAGCTTTCATTTTATTTAATATGAAAGTAAGAACGTGGAGTGTAAATAACTTAGATGTTGGATATCGATAAGTTAAGAAAATTGACGTTTTACATTAAGATGATTTCATACGTTTATTTAACCTTTGGACTCTATCCCACGCTTCACCAACAAACTGTAATTTAAAAACTTGAAACCTGTTTTGAGTTTTATATGATTTTACTTTTCTAAAATATTTTATAACGATTTTCATTATTTTAACCTTTTAACAGAATGATCCTTAAATATATTTAGTTTTGGGAAAACAAAATTTTCATATTTATTTGATTTAGTTTCAAACGTATTAAAACGTTTTCAGTTTAAAAAGAACTTATTATAAAAATGTTATATAAGATAATTTGTTATGAATATAAAACGTGAAGAATTTAATAAAGCTTTGTATTATAAATTTGCAATTATATTTTATTGTTCAAAAAGATAAAAGTATTACTAAATAATAATAATTTTGAAACGATTTTAAATTAAATAATGAACTTTGTAATATAATTAGTTTTGAAAAACTAAATATTATATTATTAAATAAATATTTCTGATATATATAAATTATATTTCTAAATGAAAATATATATATATTTCACAAAGTGATAAAATATAATATTAACTTAGTCATAAAACGTTTTTATTTCAAATAATATTATTAAATATACTTATATAAAAAACGAGACGTTGATTTGAAGAAGAAAATGATCAAAACACTCAAATGTATAAGTTACATTTTTAATAATATAATTTATTGGTAAATAAAGCCTAATTATTGATAAAGGTACATGTCGCGAAATGTAAAGTACAAGTTTTCTAAGCGTACAAAACAACGTTCGAGAAACTGGAACCGGGACATAAGTCGAGTGACAATGTACAAGATATTGGAACAAAAATTACAAGTCAATGATGCATGTAAATATAATATAATATATAAATAATTATAAAGATTAAATATTAATATATATATTTATATTACTTAATAGTGTCGGCAGAGTAGAAAATGGATCATGAGCTGGAGTTGTGTCTCATGCAATCGCATGAGCTTTCCACACAATCCTCATGCGATTGCATGAGGAGTAGTTGAGCAAAACATCCCTTTATATTCGAACAAAATTCAGTGTTTGTGATTCATTTTTCTCTTGCACTCCGTTTAACTCACATACATATATATTATTAATTATTATTATTAATATTAAGATTATTAATATTAATTTTATTATTATTAGTATTATTATTATTATTAGGAAGCGTTATTATTAGTATTATACATAAAATATTACGACGAGTTAAAGAGCGTGTTATTTCAAAACGATTTTTTCGAGCGGGATAGAACTAAGGAAATTATGGGTTATAGCTATGGAGGTTATAGGTATTGTTCGGGGGTATATCTCGTGAGGCCAACCGAGTGTTTATCATTTCCATTGCGTCTACATACCTTCCTGCAATATTGAATCACAATATTGATACGTGAGCATTCATATTTTATCATTTATATATTATTAGTGTATCCCTGACTAGTGCTCGAGTATATATGATTATGCATGCTAGTATGTTTAAATTTGCCGTTAAATAGTTTATGATAAATCATAAATTTAATACATATGCTACTGAGATAGGATATATTGTATGCATGTCGTTGGAAAGCTGGCGAAAAATTAATAACTTTTCATTTAGAAAGTGTATAGTTTCGATGAACGGATTAAAAGATACAGTCAAAAGAATTATCATTTATTTTAGTATTATTATTAAAATGATTATTATTATTACTATCGTCATTATTATCGTCGATGTTATTTTTTTCTAATAATAATAATAATAATAATAATTATTATTATTATTATTATTATTATTATTATTATTATTATTATTATTATTATTATTATTATTATTATTATTATTATTATTATTATTATTATTATTATTATTATTATTATCATTATCGTTATTAATATAAGTATTATCATTAAAAATTGTTATTATTATTATTATTACTATCGTTAGTATCATTAAGGTTATTATTAATATTATCATTATTATTATTATTACTATTATTATTATTATTATTAGCATTAACATTAATATTAATATTATTATAATTTTTATTATTATTAGTATCATTATCATTAAAACTAATATTAGTATCATCTAACTATTATGCTTACTATTACTATTATTATCATTATTATGAATGCGATATAAAAGAGGACTAAAGGCTATTAAACAAAATCGATTTAGGAAATAATAAGTATAAGTATCATGATGAAATTAAAATATTGTAAGATTTTGATTTAGATAAATATCGTTTTTTTATTATCATTATGTTTGTTATTAAAAGGTATCATTAATATTAAAACTATCATTTTTATTAAAAATTATCATTTTAATATTATTGTTATTATAAATTATCATTAATATTATCATTTTAGTATTATTATTATTAAAATTATCATGATTAGAATTATCATTTTATTATAATTAATATCAACATTAGTAAATAAATATTGTTATTATTATTATTATTAATAGAATAATAGTAATTATTATTATTATTACAAAATAATACAACTTTTACTTATTGTTATTATTATCAATATTATTTTATCAAATAAATATGTGATACAAAGATATTTTTACCACACGTAATATAATTACATTAATAATACATACCATTATATTTTTATGATATTAAGTGAACTTTATAAATTTTATTACTTAAGATATATAAAAGTATATTTTCATCATATATAAATTTTAACATAAATTCTTATTTATTAATAAATAACTTGTATTGTTTACTTTAATAAAATCTGATAAATATATAAAACAACTATATTTAAGTTATATAATAAACATGTATAGATTTTGGGAGTCATTTTGGGTCAAGTTGACTTTCGTTGACTTTTGCATATCGGTCTCGAGCATTAGGATTGTGATACACTATGACTTGACCTAAATTGGTAGACAGATATTGACCAACATATAATTATATATACTTAATATAGGTTCGTGAATCCGAGGCCAACCCTACACTTTTTCAATGTCGTCATATGTATTTTTACTACAAAATACAGTATAGTGAGTTTCATTACTCCTTTTTTATATATATTTTTGGGACTGAGAATACATACGCTGCTTTTATAAATGTTTTACGAAATAGACACAAGTAATCAAAATTACATTCTATGGATGGATTATTAAACCGAATATCGCCCCTTCAAGTCTGGTAACCTAAGAATTAGGAAAATGGCCCCTCATTGACGCAAATCCTAAAGATAGATCTATCGGGCCCAACGAGCCCCATCCAGGGTATGGATTCTTTAGTACTTCAAGGTATTATTTAGTATATTAGCTGCGCGCTGTATACTGGGGGATATTCTATATGCATCTTGTTAAGGTCGGTTACCAGGTGTTCAATCTATATGAATGATTTTTATTCGCATGTTATGCATACTATTTTGTACTCAGGTTACGTGTACAATTAAATATCTGAAATCTTGTGGTCTATTAAAATTATGGAAATGTTGGATTATGATAAACTAATGAACTCACCAACCTTTTGGTTTACACTTGAAAGCATGTTTATTCTCAGGTATTAAAGAAATCTTCCGCTGTGCATTTGCTCATTTTAAAGATATTACTTGGAATCACTCATGGCATATTTCAAAAGACGTTGCATTCGAGTCGTTGAGTTCAACAAGATCATTATTGAGTCATTTATAATTTGGATATATTATGAAATAGTGTGCATGTCTGTCAACTTTCGATGTAATGAAAGTTTATCTTTTAGAAACGAATGCAATGTTTGTAAATTGTATCATTTAGAGGTCAAATACCTCGCAATGTAACCATATATTATTGTATTCGTGATTATGGATTAGGACGGGTCGCTTCAACATCCAACCGATGTTTCATCATCAATGACACGTATGTAGGCACGTTTATATATATATATATATATATATATATATATATATATATATATATATATATATATATATATATATATATATATATATATATATATATATATATATATATATATATAGGGTCATCATCAAGAAGGAAGCACTTTTTTAGAGGGAAGTAAATGTTTCGTTTTTTTGAATTTTTTTTCAGACATCAAATTTAGGTGAAAATATGAACATTTAAAAAAGACACTTTGTGAAGAATGTTATTATTTAGGCGGAAAAACGATCGAAGAAATAATTGATAACATTCATCATGAGTAATGTTTTAATTAGAGTTTATTTGCATCGTTTTGTTTTGATCTTATGTGAAGTGTTTTTTTTTTTTTTTTTTTTTTTTTTTGAAATTTAGCCTGATTTAGAGTTTAGGGTTTAGGGTTTAGTGTTTTGAGTTTAGTCTTAAACCCAAAATCTTAAACTCTAAACCGTTCGTGTAAAAAATTCAATCTAAACCTTAATTTCTAAATCGTAAACCCTAATAGCTAAACCCTAATTTTTAACCCACTAATTTCCAAACCCTAATTACTAAACCCTAATTTCCAACTACTTAAGAAAAACACAGAAGCAAAACATTCATTGCATTGAATGTTATCATTTATTTTTTTGAGCATTTTTCGCCAAAATAATAACATTTATCACAAAGTGTCTTTTTTAAATATTCATATTTTCATGTGATCTTAATGCTTGAATTTTTTTTTTTTTTTTAAAAAATTTACTTCTCCCTACAAAAGTGCTTCCCTCTTGATTAAAAAACTATATATATATATATATACATATATATATATACATATATATATATACATATACATATATATAAACCAAAAAGTTTTTCTTGATTGTGGTTGAAAGTTATTAATGGATGTTATATATATATATATATATATATATATATATATATATATATATATATATATATATATATATATATATATATATATATATATATATATATATATATATATATATTGGTCCCTTGATAACAACGGGAGTATTGTAGAGGGGGGGTGAATACAATTTTTTTAATTAACTTAACAGTTAAACACGATTAGTATTCAAGCATGTAAATTAAATAGAGTCACAGGTAATTTTCAACAGTTATTCTTTATTGATTGAATCACAAAGAATCACAACTATCCTTGGCGTAATGATAGTTGGTTGATACAGATTACCTAGAATATAGCTAAGAGGTAAACTAAAAGCTATTACACATTTTTGACTCTAAATAAAAAAACCCACACCACTAGTTGTTACAATAGTGGATACAATAATTTATAGTATTCCTATTAACCGTGTAATGGTTCTATTGTCTACTGGTACATAGGATGTCTGTACTTGTGGGGACAACTGCATCAGAGAGCATGCTCTCCTCTTTCCTCTTTGCTAGCTATTTGCAGGAACACCCCAATTCGGTTTAGCACCACTATTTGATTAAACAAATAGAATGTTGTGTTCCCTAGGTGTTGACAAAGTATAACCCATGTTTGCACATGCGTTAAACTTCTGCATTCCCACGTGGTCTTGTAAGGTCACTTGTCAGCCGCCGACGCGTGTCCTTTTCTGTTCAACTTTGTCTTTGACTTCTGTTGAATAGTACACTTGATGTAGACCACTCAGGAAACTACTATGCTTATAATGGAGCATAGCTATCTTGTGTAGTAAGCTGCATTCCAGCAGTGCTAGTTCTTCATTGCTGAGACACTTGATATTCTTGAACTGCTGAGTACACATTTTGTGCTGATTGAAGAACACTGTGTACCTTGTGCTGGTAGACTGAGCAGCAAACTAAACACTTGACACAGCAATATTTGCTGTCTATACATAAACAAACTTGTGCTGGCTGCACATAACATTTTAGTGCAAATAAATTACAGGTTTGTCATAATTAAATCCTTATTCATTTTAGGGACTCAACAATCTCCCCCTATTTGATGATGACAAAACCTATGACATATAGAGAAAACACTAAAGCTAGCACCGAGGGACCTAATGAAAAATAGGCAGTAAATTTGTCCTTTTTAAGTTTATTTTTGGGATCTTTTGCTGAGTTATCTATATCTTATAATTTGATATGATTTTGAAGATAAACTCATTTCACTTTCATTACAGTAGATGATATACGATTACAAGAACATCATAATGAAAAATGAAATAAACAAAAGATACAATTTGAGCACTAGAGGGCTATCTATCTTTATCTTTAGCTAATTCCTCTTCAGATAGCTCCTCTTGTTTGATTTTCCAGGCTTCAGGAAAGAGGATAGGTATATCAGCAGGATCAAATACAGGGATATGAGGAGGTAGAATGATGCCATCTCTTCTTTGTGGGCCTTCACCAGTAGATTTCTTTCCTTTAAGTTTTTGAGAAAGAACTTCTTCTACGTTTACTACTGGTGCATTCCCAAATTTTGTAGCTTTGTTGAAGAGGTCTTGGAGTTCTGGATTCAATGCCTTTTTAATACCACTTTCAGCTTTACCAATGAAGTATTCCAATATCTCAATCCATTCACTGAATCCTAAGGATCGTGACTCATCATAATTTATCCTTTTTTGAACATTATTCTCCCTGCTGACATTGAAATCTCTTTTTGAGCCTCTGTGCACCTTGATGATCTTGCTGGGATTTGATCTTCTGTTCATCACATCATCATACCTGCTCCTATAATAATGATCAAATAGTTCTATGGTTCGAGCAGTTTCTATAGGAGCAATAGCAGGTGCTTTCTCAGCAGATTCTAGTTCATCAAGGGCCTTATCCTGTTCCTTGACAATGGCTTTAGCTAATTTAAGGGACTCAGCCTCTAGCTTTCTTTTAGCAGCCAATTTGTCTTCTATTTCCTGAAGCCTTACCCTCTCAGCGAGTTCAGCATCAGCAGCCTCCCTTCTTTGCATTTCAGCTTCTAAGCCCAACAGATAATCATCGGCAGTAATTTTTAGGGACTTTGCTATTTCAATCATCTTTCTACCCTCTTCAGTTCTAAGGGCAGCACAATACTCCCTTAGATCCATACCCAGCTGGTGAGCCTCTTGAAATTGAGCTTTCTCCTCATCAATAGAGAGCCTTTGACCACTGTTATTTAAGTATACACCAATTTCAATGCCATAAGTCAAGGCAGTGATGTAGAGTGGCTGATCAAGAGGATGATGCAGCAATCTAACTTGGCGTATCCTTTCATTAATAGCTGCTTGTCTTTGCTCAAGCAATTATGGTACAGTGATCTCCAGCCTGTAAGCAACTCTTTCATCTGGATTCATTTTAAATAGATCTGGCTCACCACGGGCAACTGAATCATCTTCCCAAGTTCTGTGTTTACCATGATGTTTTGGGGAAGATGGAGGATACATGATTGATTCACCTATGCCAGATGAACTCACTGGAAACTGATTAACACGATTATCTTGTGTTCTGTTAAAATAAGTGAGGGTCCGGAGAGAGATAGGTGATTGAACAAATAAGTGATCTCCACTACCCCAGACTGTAAAGTCAGCAGGATTAACCGTATCATCATCTTGATTAGCACCCAGCACTTCCACCTTTGATGGGTCTTCAACACTTGTTTCACCCAGTAGCACACCACTGGCCGGGTCTTCATTCACAGCACTCCTTGCTATGTCTTCAGTACCAGCTGACTGATTAGTATCAGCTGGTACAACTGCCACAATATCTTCATCAGCTGCCTCAAATAGGGGTCCTTTTCTTAGGGGCTGGTTGTCCCTAGGAGCAGATTTCACCCTTTGTTTGTCAATTGGCTTGGGTTCAGCTGATGGTTCTTGTGTTGATACTGGTTCTTGTGGTGGTAGATATGGAACAATAGCAAAATGCTCCCCATGAACATCAACATCTGCTGGCTGTTGTTGTGTAGCTGGCTGAGTAGACGATACTGGTCGAGAAGATGAGCTGGTTTCTAATATTGCATCTAGCCATTTCATAAATACTTCAGCTCTAACTCCTCCTGATTCAGTAGAAGCTAAATAATCTTTCATTTCTTCAGGAGTCATCTTCTTTATTATATCTGCTAGCTCAGCATACAGCTTGGCTTTCTTTTTATCATACTTGATCATGAACTTAGCATTTCTTTTCAGGGTAGCCCTTTTATATTCTTCAATGCTGATCAGATCATCATTAATTTCACGCTTATCAGGAGTGAGGGTTCGTCTACGCTCCATTTTAAGTCTTTTTGGAGCAGCATAGGCCCCAAACTTAGCGTTGAAAGCAGCATCTAATTCCTGCTGTCTCTTCTGATGTCTCTCCATTTTTCTTTTCAATTTACGTTCAATGGTTTGAGA
Source organism: Rutidosis leptorrhynchoides (assembly GCF_046630445.1). NCBI lineage: Eukaryota > Viridiplantae > Streptophyta > Magnoliopsida > Asterales > Asteraceae > Rutidosis > Rutidosis leptorrhynchoides. The sequence continues at coordinate 629,526,104 of NC_092335.1, forward strand.
GACAGCAAAAGATTCAGCAACAGCCAATTCAGAAACGTCACTGGGCTTACTGCCAGAACCAATATCATCCACTGATGTGGCAGACACACTGGGTTAAGATTCACCATGAAATGTCCCGTTCATATTGATTATAAATGTTCCATATTAATTGATTTCGTCGCGAGGTTTTGACCTCTATATGAGACGTTTTTCAAAGACTGCATTCATTTTTAAAACAACCATAACCTTTATTTTATCGATAAAGGTTTAAAAAGTATTACGTAGATTATCAAATAATGATAATCTAAAATATACCGTTTACACACGACCATTACATAATGGTTTACAATAAGAATATATTACATCAAAAATAAGTTTCTTGAATGCAGTTTTTACACAATATCATACAAGCATGGACTCCAAATCTTGTCCTTATTTTAGTATGCAACAGCGGAAGCTCTTAATAATCACCTGAGAATAAACATACTTAAAACGTCAACCAAAATGTTGGTGAGTTATAGGTTTAACCTATATATTATCAAATCATATTAATAGACCACAAGATTTCATATTTCAATACATCCCATACATAGAGATAAAAATCATTCATACAGTGAACACCTGGTAACCGACATTAACAAGATGCATATAGAATATCCCCATCATTCCGGGACACCCATCGGACATGATAAAATCGAAGTACTAAAGCATTCCAAATTCCAGAATGGGGCTTGTTGGGCCCGATATATCTATCTTTAGGATTCGCGTCAATTTGGGGGTCTGTTCTCAAATTCTTAGGCTACCAAGCTAAAAAGGGGCATATTCGGCTTCGATCATTCACCCATATAAAGTAGTTTCATTTACTTGTGTCTATTTCGTAAAATATTTATAAAATTGCATGTACTCTCATCCCAAAATATTAGATTTTAAAAGTGGGACTATAACTCACTTTCACAGATTTTTACTTCGTCGGGAAGTAAGACTTGGCCACTGGTCGATTCACGAACCTATAACAAATATGTACATATATATCAAAGTATGTTCAAAATATATTTATAACTTTTTTAATACGTTTTACTATTTTAAGTTTATTAAGTCAGTTGTCCTCGTTAGTAACCTACAACTAGTTGTCCATAGTTAGATGTACAGAAATAAATCGATATATATTATCTTGGATCAATCCACGACCCAGTGTATACACGTCTCAGGCTAGATCACAACTCAAAGTATATAAATTTTTGGAATCAACCTCAACCCTGTATAGCTAACTCCAACATTACTGCATATAGAGTGTCTATGGTTGTTCCAAATAACATATATACATGGATCGATATGATATGTCAAAACATTTGCATACGTGTCTATAGTATCCCAAGATTACATAATATATTAGAATACATGTATAATACAATATGAGTTAGCTAGGACAAGATTAATATAGATTTGTTACCAATTTTCACGTAGCTACAACAAGCAAAAATATCCAATCTTGTTTTACCCATAACTTCTTCGTTTTAAATCCGTTTTGAGTGAATCCAATTGCTATGGTTTCATATTGAACTTAAGTTTATGAATCTATACATAAAAATTATAAGTTTATTGTCAGAAATATAGGTTACAAGTCGTTTTTGTAAAGGTAGTCATTTCAGTCGAAAGAACGACGTCTAGATGACCATTTTGGAAAACATACTTCCACTTTGAGTTTAACCATGATTTTTGGATATAGTTTCATGTTCATAATAAAAATCATTTTCCCAGAAGAACAACTTTTAAATCAAAGTTTATCATAGTTTTTAATTATCAAACCCAAAACAGTCCGCGGTGTTACTACGACGGCGTATGTTCGGTTTTACGGTGTTTTTCGTGTTTCCAAGTTTTAAATCATTAAGTTAGCATATCATATAGATATAGAACATATGTTTAGTTGATTTTAAAAGTCAAGTTAGAAGGATTAACTTTATTTGTGAACAAGTTTAGAATTAACTAAACTATGTTCTAGTGATTACAAGTTTAAATCTTCGAATAAGATAGTTTTATATGTATGAATCGAATGATGTTATGAACATCATTGCTACCTTAATTCTAGTAGGTAAACCTACTAGAAATGAGAAAAATAGATCTAGCTTCAAAGGATCCTTGGATGGCTTGAAAGTTCTTGAAGCAGAATCATGACACAAAAACAAGTTCAAGTAAGATTTCCACTCGAAATAAGATTGTTATAGTTATAGAAATTGAATCAAAGTTTGAATATGGGTATTACCTTGTATTAGAAAGATATTTTACTATAAATAAGAAAGATTTCTTGAGGTTAGATGATCACTTTACAAGATTGGAAGTAAGCTAGCAAACTTGGAAGTATTCTTGATTTTATGAAACTAGAACTTATAGAATTTATGAAGAACACTTAGAACTTGAAGATAGAACTTGAGAGAGATCAATTAGATGAAGAAAATTGAAGAATGGAAGTGTTTGTAGGTGTTTTTGGTCGTTGGTATATGGATTAGATATAAAGGATGTGTTATTTTGTTTACATGTAAATAAGTCATGAATGATTACTAATATTTTTGTAATTTTATGAGATATTTCATGCTAGTTGCCAAATGATGGTTCCCACATATGTTAGGTGAATCACATGGGCTGCTAAGAGCTAATCATTGGAGTGTATATACCAATAGTACATACATCTAAAATTTGTGTATTGTACGAGTACGAATACGGGTGCATACGAGTAGAATTGTTGATGAAACTGAACGAGGATGTAATTTTAAGCATTTTTGTTAAGTAGAAGTATTTGGATAAGTGTCTTGAAGTCTTTCAAAAGTTTATGAATACATATTAAAACACTACATGTATATACATTTTAACTGAGTCGTTAAGTCATCGTTAGTCGTTACATGTAAATGTTGTTTTGAAGCCTTTAGGTTAACGATCCTGTTAAGTGTTGTTAACCCATTGTTTATTATATCTAAAGAGATGTTAAATTATTACATTATCATGATATTATGATGTATTAATATATCTTAATATGATATATATACAATTAAATGTCGTTACAATGATAATCGTTACATATATGCCTTGTTTCGAAATCATTAAGTTAGTAGTCTTGTTTTTACATATGTAGTTCATTGTTAATATACTTAATGATATTTTTACTTATCATAATATCATGTTAACTATATATATATATCCATATATATGACATCATATAGTTTTTACAAGTTTTAACGTTCGTGAATCACCGGTCAACTTGGGTGGTTAATTGTCTATATGAAACCTATTTCAATTAATCAAGTCTTAACAAGTTTGATTGCTTCACATGTTGGAAACACTTAATCATGTAAATAACAATTTCATTTAATATATATAAACATGGAAAAGTTCGGGTCACTACACACCAGCTGCCTGTACACCAGCTTCAGTATGAGCGTTGCTAGGCTTAGTGCCAGTACCATCACCGCCATCATCACCATCTCTCCTCTGCTGTTTAGGAGCCTTTTCATGCTCATGCTCCCCCTCAGATTGTTTTCTCTTTTTGGACTTTTTCCTAGACTTCTTCTCCCCATTTTTTTCATCAGCAGGGGCAGAAGGGTGAGTAGGGGAGACCTATGCATCAAGGTCACTATCTGACTGAGGAACAGAGAAAGCAAAATTGTTCCAGTCAGCATCAGCAAGAGAAAGATGGGCACCAGGATCTACGCCATATTGTCTTAGGCAGAGGTTGGAAGTTCGAACTTCATTTCTAGCAACACCCATGGCCATATTTTGGACATCAGCCCTAACACCAGCTTGAAGATCAGCCATGCGTTGCATTACCTCCATCATTTGAACATAAGCTGAGGCAGGAATCATAGTAGCCATTTGCTGTTCCTGCGAATCCAATCTCTCTTCTAACACCCTATTTTCTTCATTAAGGAAAAGAATTCTGCGACTACCAGCATCCAAATCAGCTTGAAGATGGGCAATATCCGCAGTATACTCATTGTGAGAGATGATTCACCTCTGTAAATCCTCCTCATCTTCATGTTGTTTGACAATGGCTTTCACCGTAAGATCTGTAAAGGCACACACTTGTTTGAGCTTGTTTTTAATAGAAGTAGTGGTAACCTCCCCAGATGTGCGTACTGCTTCAGACACTCTATCAATAATAGCAGAACGATTGGTGTTTTGTAGATCCGGTGTGACTTCAGCTAATGTGTTATAGACAGCCAAAGTGGAGATGGCAGCCACCTCATCAACATTAAACTTAGTATAGCTGGTTGAGGGGCGATCACTAGCAGCTAACACATGAGTACCTCCATGGGGTGGTGGAGGTGGAAGGTCAGAGTCTGACTCATCACCATGATCACCATCATTTTTACCTTCACCCGAAGGTTTAGAACCACTGGTATCCTTGTCAGTATCATTATCAGCATCATCAGTGAGATCCACTGGTTTATCTTTGGAGCCAGTCACATTATCATGAATGACTGGCTCTTCCTTACTGATAATGCTAAAAACGAACATATATTTCATAGCATTATTCCTCAAGAAAGACAAGCTTTTAGTTGCAATTGTTCTATTTAAAACTGATATTCGTTTAAATAATAAAAGGTGAAGACAAAAGACAGATTCGACGAATTGAAGACGCAAACGACCAAAAAGCTCAAAAGTACAAAATACAATCAAAGAGGTTCCAATTATTGATAAGAAACGTCTCGAAATTACTGATGTGGTAGCGGAGTGGTATAAAATAGTTTTAAATTTTTGCAGGAATTACTATTAAATACGATACAATTTTACACAAGATATTTATTTATTTATAGAATGGATATACTTAAACCTTGCTACAACACTTATAGGCAGTGTACCTAATCGTACAGTAGTGTAGTTTTTAGTAAGTCCGGTTCGTTCCACGGGGAATCTTTTTAAACAAAGCTTAACGCTATATTAGTTTACTTTTATAAAAATACAAATATATATATATAAGTAATATTATTATTATAAAGGGGGGTTTTTACCGTTTAATGACCGGTTTGTCGATTTTAAAACTTTAGTCGCAGTTAAAACCAAATGTAAAATATTAAAAATAAATACAAGACTTAAATTAAAGCATAAAGTAAATAACGATAATGAAATTGCGAATAATAAAAGTGCGATAAAATAAACTTGCGATAATTAAAAAGTACGATAATTAAAAGTGCAATATAATAACAATAAAAATACGATAATTAGAAGTGCAATTAAATATAAAATAAAGGAAATTAAATATGAAATAAAAGAATTATGCTTATTTAAACTTCCGTAATCATGATGTTTGACGTGTTGATTTTAGTTTTATGCCCATGGGTTAATTGTCCTTTGTCCTGGATTATTTAATATGTCCGTCTGGTTTTTGTCCATAATAGTCCATCAGTCATAAATATAAAGTGCGAGTGTCCTCGTCAAATTATCCTTATACCAGAAGTTAAATATTCCAACTAATTGAGGACTTAAACTGTAACAAGATTTTAATACTTTGTTTAATAATTACACCAGGATGTCGACTGAGTGTAACCCAAGGTTTTAATATTTTGTTATCAATTATACCAAGTGTCCTTTTACATAATTTCACCCCTGTTTTAATTATTCTAGTGGCTATTAATCCATTTCCGTGTCCGGTTAAATGAACGATTATTCGTACATATAAATACCCCGCCCATCGTGTCCGATCGAGTGTATATGGTAATTTATAGGGACGCCCAATTGTAAATCTTTATATTAACATTAACAAACTATCATTTAGTTAAACAAATATAAAGCCCATTAATAGCTCATAGTCTAATTTCCACAAGTGTCGTTCTTTTGTCCAAACCCCAATTATGGTACAAAGCCCAATTACCCAATTTTAGTAATTAGCCCAGCATCATGATTACTTCGGGTTAAATAAGTATAATAATAACTTAGCTACGAGACATTAATGTAAAAAGGTTGAACATAACTTACAATGATTAAAAATAGCGTAGCGTTACACGGACAGAATTTCGACTTATACCCTTACAACATTCGCTAACATACCCTTATTATTAGAATTATAATTAAAATTAAAATATAAATTATAAATATATATATATATATATATATATATATATATATATATATATATATATATATATATATATATATATATATATATATATGTTTTACGTATGAGAAAAGAGAAAGATGGATGGATTTTTTGTGCACCAAAGCTCGATTTTTATAGGCATGTGGGCTGGAACTGGGGCTCATGCGATCGCATGGATTTATGCCTTCCAGGCCATACGATCGCATGGCCAGCTGGGGAGGCTCATTTTTGGTTGTTTTCTTCTGCCGACGGTTTTATAAATAATATAATATATTAAATAATTATAAGAATTATTTAAATATTATATTATATTTATGTGCATAGTTGACTTGTAATTTTTAGTCCGTTGCGTCGAGCGTTGAGAGTTGACTCCGGTCCCGGTTCCGGATTTTCGAACGTCCTTGCGTACAATTTAATATCTTGTACTTTGCGTTTTGAATCTTGTACTCTTGTAATTTCGAGACGTTTCTTATCAATAATTGGAACCACTTTGATTGTATTTTGTACTTTTGAGCTTTTTGGTCGTTTGCTTCTTCAATTCGTCGAATCTGTCTTTTGTCTTCACCTTTTATTATTTAAACGAATATCTCTTGTAAATAGAACAATTGCAACTAAAAGCTTGTCTTTCTTGAGGAATAATGCTATGAAATATATGTTCATTTTTAGCATTATCAAATATTCCCACACTTGAGCGTTGCTTGTCCTCAAGCAATATCGTCTTGAAATACTAGAATCACTTCTTTATTCTTCACACTTTGTACATCAGTGATTTCTATACGGCGGTATAAACAATGATAGTAACGATAGAACCATGGTTAAAGGTGGGTGTGTCATCCACAGTTGCCTCGGGTTTAGGTCAACGACACTTGCAATCAAATAGCCGATTTACTTTCGGTTTCCAAAGCAAAGTGCACATTTGAAAGGCGGTTTACAGTCCCACATGACTATGAAAATGTAGATCCTTAAGGAAATTGGATCTTTATGAAAATATTTGATCTTTTGAAAATTCAATCTAGCTTTTACCCTAGATAAGTTTTCCAGAATAACCCTTCACCGGTGTTTGCAAAATATTTTTGTGGTTTTGGTGGGTTTCAGATTTGAAAATTTTAGCTCAAAACTTGCGGTTTTGTGTCACCCACTTGCTAACCTTGTATTTGGAAAGCAACACGTCCAGTTTACTTGTCCCGTATATTACCTTTCGATAAACTACCGTCCGGTTGTAAAGGAAAGCGTTGAACAAGCAACTGTTAAGGCAATGTCCCCTGACATGCTTTTAATTATGGTCTATAACGTGTCGGATGCAATTACTATCCTTGGTAGGAGCAATAGTAAAGCTCACCCTTATGATTTTTCGGTCTGGCACAATGTGATGACCCGGAAATTTCGACTAAATTTAAACTTAATCTTTGTATGATTAACATTTCCGACACAATAAGCAAAGTCTGTAAAACTGAATCTCAAAATTTTTGAAATACCTTCGGTTGTTTTCGACGATTCGCGAACAATTATATGTAAACAGATACATATATACTATAACATGAAAAGGTAACAATGTATTAATTGTTTGATACCGTACATTAAACTTATTGGTTTAAATATCTATTTGAATATATATGATAAGTTGAGATATTTATTATTAAAATTTATTTATAAATAACTTCCAATGTGTATTTAAAAATTGATTTATGTATAATAAAAAGATATATACATATATATAATAAATGATAGTAACATTCGTTTATTGATTCGATTGATATTTAGATAAGTTAACTAAAGCGTTTAAGATGAACCAGTAAAACACTAATTTGCTACAGTGTTTTCCAATTTGCCACATTACTCAAAATGCTACAGTGTTTTCGAAAATCACTATTTGCTACAGTGAAATTGACTTTGCTACAGTGAATTGCTACAGTAAAAATTGAAGTTTTCGAATGTGAAGTTTTCGAAAAATACCCCAAACTACGTGTACCTATAACGTTTTCGAATGTGAAAATCACTATGTGTACATATAACGTCTACCTCCTGGACTTACATACTTCGAATGTGAAGTTTTCGAAAAATACCCCAAACTACGAAACTAGTTCTCCGAATTTTGGAAAAATGTTGATGAAGCAGCAAAAACTGTAAACGACCTTAACAGTCAAAAGTTTGATGATAAAGAATAGTATGGTGGTAAAGCAGAGAAAAAGAGAAGGTTTGGAATTGAAAAACGGATTGAGCAGACCATGAAGGAGGCTGTGGACAAATCACAAAGACTAAATCTAACTTTAAAGAATCCAAATGATTCAGAGTCTGCTGAAATCATTAACGAATACCTTGCTCCTTACACTAAAACCTTTGCGGACAATATTCTTCATCATCATCTTATCTTAAATATTCTAAGATATCATCGTATCTCCCATTATAAATATCCTCCATATTTCTGAAGATATTTTTTTAAACCATTCTTATCTGAAATCATTACCTCTTCGCGCTATCTGTGTTACATCATAAAAGAAACTATTTTAATTTCTAAAATCTAAAAAAAAATTCGAAAAAAATGGATGTTTTGAAGTAATGTTGGGAACTGAAGCATGAGTTAGTATAATATAATGACACTTGATCAACGTGATTATATTACAGTAAGTCATGTTGAGTTTCTAATGGAACGTGACAAAGGTTCACAGATCACACCCTCATCATAAACCATGTTACATAACTCTTTCATTCTATATAATCTCTAAATATATCAAGAAAATATATTTCTTGATGATTCGGTCTTTTCCGGATATTCTGGTAATTTGACAAGTCAGATTGTGCCATTACCGTTTCTTTCGTAGAACATTAATTATGTTTATTCTGAAATTCATACCTACGAATTCTGGACCATTATTCGCTTGACTTAAGGTCGGGAAGAGAAAACGAAAGCTTGAAGCTCCGAAATATAATGGAGAATATAAAGCCCGATAACAACCCCGAAATTACAAACCGTGTATATCAATGCGTATAGCAACATAAAGACACGGGAGAATGAAAAACACTATAACCCCAAGGTAATAGTAGAAGAAAATAACTTCCTCTGGTGGTAGATGAAAAAGAAGAATGAAGGATACGATAGCCAGGAAAATATCAAGAATCAGAACTGGATTAAGCATTTTCACAATCTGTTGGGATGTATGAAATAATAAAAAAGAAAGTAGGAGTGGTGAAAATAAATGAAACGGAAGAGGTCAATTTATAGCGAAATATCAGACATAGCAATCGAGGCAGATTACACATTTAATCAAAGAAAATCCTAATTTCCGCAAATTCCGAAGAATCAAATCTTATTTAGATTATGAAGATTTTCTATTGCTTAAATTCCGGAAATCAATCGTTACTACGTCAAGAGTTAAAACGTATCTCTATTCTCCATTTCACTCTATTACGATAACTTCTCTCATACGCTTCGAGTAATTGGATTGTTTTATCCATATTATTCAACGGTGATAAAAATTCTATTTATCAACACATTTTCGTCATGAAAACATTTTTATTGTTAGCCATGACGACCTCACTCAAATTTCGGGACGAAATTTCTTTAACGGGTAGGTACTGTGATGACCCGGAAATTTCGACTAAATTTAAACTTAATCTTTGTATGATTAACATTTCCGACACAATAAGCAAAGTCTGTAAAACTGAATCTCAAAATTTTTGAAATACCTTCGGTTGTTTTCGACGATTCGCGAACAATTATATGTAAACAGATACATATATACTATAACATGAAAAGGTAACAATGTATTAATTGTTTGATACCGTACATTAAACTTATTGGTTTAAATATCTATTTGAATATATATGATAAGTTGAGATATTTATTATTAAAATTTATTTATAAATAACTTCCAATGTGTATTTAAAAATTGATTTATGTATAATAAAAAGATATATACATATATATAATAAATGATAGTAACATTCGTTTATTGATTCGATTGATATTTAGATAAGTTAACTAAAGCGTTTAAGATGAACCAGTAAAACACTAATTTGCTACAGTGTTTTCCAATTTGCCACATTACTCAAAATGCTACAGTGTTTTCGAAAATCACTATTTGCTACAGTGAAATTGACTTTGCTACAGTGAATTGCTACAGTAAAACTTGACTTTGCTACAGTAACTTTGCTACAGTGGTATATTTTATGGATGATTTAAGACTATATTTTGACAAAGGTACGATTCACGAAACGTAAAGTACAAGTTTTCTCAGCGTACGAAAGGGCGTTCGAAAAACCGGAACCGGGACATAAGTCGAGTGACAACGTACGACTTATCGGAACAAAAATTACAAGTCAACTATGCACGTGAATTTAATATAATATATAATTAATTAATTTAAATTATATATATTATATTTATATTTATTTTATATTATGTCGACAAGCTAGGAGCCAAAACAATGTGAGCTGTCCCTGGTCCTCATGCGAGTCGCATGGCCAGAAGGCCATTTCCATGCGAGTCGCATGACTCCAGATTCCAGGCCAGGTACTATAAATTCAGGTGTTTTGCTCGAATGAAAAATCAAACACACATACACAAATATATATTACTCTGTATAATATTTATTATTATTATTATTATTATTATTATTATTATTATTATTATTAAGATTATTATTAATCTTATTAATCTTATTATTAGTATTATTATTTTTGCGATACAAAAATAATAATGTACATAAAATATTACGACGGAGTACTGTCCAAGTAATTTTCAAAACGAGTTTCCGAGCGAGCTAGAGCTAAGGAAAATATGGGTTATTGCCAAGGAGGTTATGGGTAATGTTCGGGGGTATTTTTGTGAATCAAACCTCGTGTTTATTATCTCCGATGCGTCTACATGCTTTCCTACAATATTGTATATCAATATTAAACAGTGAGTTTCATATGATCCCTTTTATTCAATATATTTTTGGGCTGAGAATACATGCGACTGTTTATAAATACTGAAAATACTAGATTTATATGTGTGAGTTTCATAAGATCCCTTTTACTCAATATATTTTTGGGCTGAGAATACATGCAAATGCTTTATTAACCGATATACAATATTTATATGCGTGAGTTATAGTCTCCCTTTTTAAATACTTTAAATATTTTTGAGCTGAGAATAAATGCAATTTATTTTAAACGCGATAAGACACAAGTACATACTAAATTCTACACTGAGTTAAACCGAAAATCCCTTAGCTTTGGTAACTAGTAACTGCCGGTTATAAGAACTGGTGGGCGTGAGTAGTTATATATGGATCCATAGGGCTTGACATCCCCGTCCGAGCTAGAGCGCTAGCCTTTTAACGGACGTATGCTATTTGATAAGCGTACACGTTGGTTTGCGTGTATTACTAAGATGATTATACAAAGGGTACAAATTATATATACGTTAAAGTTTAGTTACCAGGGTGCTCAACTTTGTAGAACCAATTGATAAACGTTTCGGATGAAACAACTAAAATCTTGTGATCCACTTTTATATAATCTTTTGATAAACGTTTCTGGATGAAACAACTGAAATCTTGTGATCCACTTTTATATAATCTATTGATAAACATTTCTGGATGAAACAACTAAAATCTTGTGATCCACTTTTATATACAGATTATACGAAACACTAAAACTATGAACTCACCAACCTTTGTGTTGACACTTGTTAGCATGTTTATTCTCAGGTTTCCTAGAAGTCTTCCGCTGTTTGCTTAGATGTTAGACAAGCTATGTGCATGGAGTCTTGCATGACATATTTTTCAAGGAAACGTTGCATTCACCAAATCATCACCATGTATCTTATTTTGACTGCATTGTCAATGGAAGTACTGTTGTAAACTATTATTTATGGTGATTGTCTATATGTAGAAATCATTAGATGTCGAAAACCTTTAATTTAAATATTCATTTATGGTGTGCCTTTTCAAAAGAATGCAATGTTTACAAAACGTATCATAGAGGTCAAATACCTCGCAATGAAATCAATGAATGACGTGTTCGTCCATATGGATTTGGACCGATCGTCACACACAAGGTCCTGTCTTTGACCACTATGCAACCACCGTTCTTACGGTTGACACCCGATTTGGTTCAGGTGACCTAATGAATTCCAGGTGAATTCCTAGGATTTTATGTTCAATGGTAATGAATGCATTGAAAATGGGTTTTCAGAAAACAAATCGGTTTTAATTTGATCAACATATTTTCTCGTTCAAGCTCGAGTTTAGATATCATCGAATTCCATGAGTTTGTAATTCTCAATCTTTAAGGTCAATCTCTAGGATTGAGTAATATCAGTCTTAAAAGCTGATTTTTAATCTTTAAGGAGATTATCCTTTCTGGGGATCTGATTCATTAGTCTTATCCAGCTAATTTGCATGGTGCCCCCCCATTGTACGAGATAAATCCTTCTCATGGTTAGGATAAATCTGACCACTTGGCGACCCTGTTTAATGCTGAGGTCCGTGGATTTCCTGCTGATTTTAGTGATGACTTTTCTGGATTTTTCGTCAACCTACAGCTGGTCTGGACGACAACTTCTTGACCTAAATCAAGAAGCGCGTGTCTTTTTCGGAAGACTTTACTTCCTTTTAATGATGGAATTGATTCATCGTGTAGATCCATCTCTTCTTTTCTTTCATCGGGTAAAATGGTTTAGTTTAGTCCAAAGCAAAAGTATTTTCAGTTATTTGTTACAGATATATGTGACATATGTTTAAGATAACTTGGTAAATTTTCCCACACTTGGCTTTTATTTTCCTCTTTATCGTCCTCTATTCCATTTTAAATGAATTTCAACATTTTGGTTTGTTTCTCAATTTATGTCCTTTCCGAGGTAACAATAATTTCGGTGTTAAAACCTAGTTTTATCGTTCATAAATATGTATAAACATGATTTTAAGTTCATTTAATTGAAAATTTTGAAATTTTTTACTAGAATTGGGTAGTCAGTATATAAGACTAGGGCTGTTCTTTATTATCAGAGAGCACTAGATTCGAATACAACTACTACGTTACTAGTATTTTTAATGGTAACCAAGTGTATAAAGATAAAAATTGTAAAAATCCGAAAGAATTTAACCCCTTCCCACACTTAAGATCTTGCAATGCCCTCATTTGCAAGAAATCAGTACAATTTAAATTATTGAGGGTGATTAGCGTAGAAATGATTAAATTTTACCAAAGTTTCCAAATATATTGGCGTTTGTTTGCTGAATGATAAATGGTGCATAGTATTTGTTCATTTCGTCTGTTGTTACATCACATTTATTTGTCATCTTGTCGTCAAAATTAGTAGCTTTTGCTGAACTTAATGCCAGTCTTTGAAAATGCGCTGTTTTACCCTGTTTTGAACAATCGACAATATACATACATACAAGTATAATCATGCATGGCAATTTGAAATGGGACTTTAATATCCCACTTTCAAATTCTAAATATGAAATATTAGTACACAATAATAATAAAATAATAAAAATTACACAAATTTATCCAATAACATAAGTTTAAACATGAAAAAGTCAAAAGATAAAAACATAATAATCATAAAAATAACCAAATGGAACTAAATCAGTCTGGATAGGGGTTCCAGTTCATCTCATCGGGCGGGTTCCATTGTTGGTTATAGGTGTTCTGATAGGCTTGGTTATAGTCATACCGGTTAAAGGGTGGTCGGATATCGGGGCTATGTGGCGGAAAATGAGCAGGTCGAGTAGGTACATAGTTATTTGGTACCTGATATGATAGTTGGCTCATGATTTGGTGCTGATGAACTAACCAGCTATCGTGTTGGCGTCGCCTATAATCCTCGTATACTCGCTCGGAGTTCCACTGCTCATACATACTATGTCTTGCCGCGTTCGTCATTGCTTCCTCATCTATACGAACGTGGACGTCAAGAATAGCATCTCGAAAGACATCCCTAATGTCTTCCGCCTCCTCCATTTCCTCGTCTGAGCCTCTCTCTACCTGAGGATGAGATCCCTCATAGGGTACTGCCTGGTTACGTCTACTTTTCAATACCTTAGCACCCACATAAACTTTCAATCCTAAGGGCTCAACCTGTTCTCTACAAATCTGTAATGGACCCCCTTGGTTCCTATCAACACCTAAATACTCTCCAATGTGAGTAACAAAAATACCTCCTCCTATTATACTCCCGTCCTGCATTCCCTCTACCATTTTAGATAAATAAAAAGCAACACAGTAAGGGATATTGACAAAGCTTCTAGGATCCCGAATACACTTTAGGTAGAATAAATCATATAAGGTAATTTTTTCTTTATTATGACCTCTTTGTGTAATCGAGTTAGCCAAAAATCTATGAGTAATACGAAGCTCGGCTCTGTCAATATGTGTATAGGAGTGTCCTCCTGCTCGTGTAAAAACATCAAAATGTGACATACGCCTCCAAATGGCGTCAGCGTCAAAGTTACTATCTACCCGTTCACCATAATGAATCAAGTTTGTACAATCGGGTAATAGCAACTCACCAGGAGTATATATCTGTAAGGCCCTGGCCATGTCCAGCATGGATATTCTGTACATCCTACCGCCAAGGATAAACCTAAGAAATCTTCTATCATCTATCCTAACTATATTTGTATCAAGTGATACAGTACTCATCAACTCAACACACCATTCCTTATATACAGGTCTACGAATGGTGAAAAGACGTTCCCAATCTGTAAAAGAAGAACTGCCATACCTTTGAACTAAAAGCTGTCTAACACGGTCAGCTAGATGGACCGTTTCCAAAGGGGCCCAATCAATTACCCTTGGCACCTCTACATTTTTTGTTACCAATTTGAATTTGTTCCTTTGATATGTCTCGTAATCTCTCCATCTTCTATCAAATCTCAGATTAGGATGTAGAGTGTGCTCAGGAATCGTTGGGAATTCTACTGGCAGCCTCATTGGGAATACTATGAATTCATCAACAAACTGTACTGGATCATAATAAGGTATGTGCTGATCAGGCTGTTGTTGTTCCTGTTGTGGTTCTTGTTCGTGTTGCATTTCTGGCTGTGGTTCTTGTGCTGGTGCTGGTCGTCTAGATGATGATGCTCCTGAATCTCCAGTATCGGCTCTCTGTAAAACACATTAAACACAAAAATTGTGCATCCAAATATGCATTAGTGTTAGCAAAATAACAACTTAAAACAATCACTATAACATGTTAAATCAAAATTAAACTTATACACATTTTCACAATTTTTCACAAATCTACACTTTTCAAATAAGCACATATGAAAATGTATACAAAATTCATAAGCATTTAACTCAAATAACATGTCAAAATATTCATTATTAATAATTAAACAAGTCTCAAATGGCAATTATATCAAATTAATCAAGTTCATGAATTTTGGACTTAAAAAGTCCACTTTAATCTCCAGAAATCATGTTTAGGATCATTGTTTGGATCATTTAACTATCTAAACATGTTACACTACTCAATTTAGCAATAATTCATGACAAAAATCGGCCATAACCTGTTTATATCAAAAAGCCCCAAATTGCTCAAGAACACAAACCCTAGATTTCTAAAATTTTTGAAGTTTTTGGCTTCAAATCATGTTAAATAGCATCAATCTAGGTTATACATGCATAAAATACTAACAATTTAACACTAATTACACTAGAAATTAACAAAATTGCATTAGGTAAAAAATTGGTAATTATCACAAAAACTAGGAATTTATATAGTTTAGGAGTGTAATTTTTACCAATTTGCTGAAGAATGAGAATCTAGGCATGATTAGAGCAAGAAAAATGACGAATTACGGTGAATTTTGGTGAAATTTGGTGAATATTTGGGAGTATTTTCGGGTATGTGTGTGTGTTGTGGTGTAGAAGCAGACTCGCTGAGAGTTTTTGATCTGGCCAGTTTTCCAGCCTCATGCGATCGCATGAGGTTGGTGTGTAAACCCCATGCGATCGCATGGGGTGCCGGCTACAGTGTTTTCAGCTTCTTCTTTTTTTTATATATATATAAAACCTTATGCTTTATAAAACTTATAATTAATTAAATTTTAAAAATTTTGTTTTCCTTTAGGAGCGAGGGTGTTTCGGATCGTTGTCCTAGTCTGTCCCTCGACAAAATTTTAAAATTTGTCAAATCAAAGCGCGGTTTTTAAAAGTAAAGATTTTTGGGTTTTTTAATGTTTTTGGCATACTTTAATTCAATAAGATTAAAAATAATGATAATAAAAGTTCTCGTCCCTCCCTCGGGTAAAGCAATTTCGGTTCAAAGACCTAGTCTTCAACTTACGACGAATTTTAAAAATCATATTTTTAACTTAATGAGATAAAGTAAATTTTTGTTTTTAAATTCACACAACATAAATATAAAATTCAAAATTAATATTAAAAATTCACACCAAACTTAAAATTTGAAATGCATAAAATTAAAAATTCACATTATAAATTCACACCAAACTTAATTTTAAAAATTCACATTATAAATTCACACCAAACTTATATTAATTTTTCAAATATTTACATTTTTTTTAAAAAATATTGTTTTTACAAAGTTTACAATATTAATTTAAGATTTAAATATTAATTTTAAAAAACATGGTAAAAATAAAATTAAAAATCTTTTTGGCTTTTTATCCCACTTTAATCAATCAAATATTATCAAAAATATGCGCCCCTCTTTTCGGTAAAGTAATTTCGGTTACAAGACCTAATTTAACTCATGACGAATTTTTGAAATATTTTGGGTTGATTGATTAAAGATATTTATACCTTAAGAATAAACGTTAAATTTCGCAGTGATGTAATAAATTTTTGAATGATATCAATAATTTCGGTCGCCAAACCTAATTTTATTCAATACCAATTTAATACTTTTTAGCGAACAAATTAGCGTTTATTATCAAAAGGTTAAAAATAAAAATAAAAATAAAAACTGTACAGATATACCTGTGAAATAGATTTCTTAGTTATATGATCTATCCCATTCATAAGATAGTCGGTTTAATTGGTTTTCCATGGCTACATAGGCGTAACCTCGAGCATTCAGTGTCTTTTCTTCTAAACATATGAACGGTCCGTCTCTGCATAAAGTAACAAATTCAGTGTTTGAATAGGTTTGATTATTTGAACATTTACCTCCATGTGACCATTTTCCGCATTTGTGACATCGTTCTAGGTGTCGTGCTCTTCTTTTCGCTGCGGATTTTGATTTTCCTTTACCAAATTGTAACTTATTATCTTCGCATCTGGATTCTTTTCTAACTCCGTCCATTCTTTCTCTGATTACTGATACTATTTCACTCGGTAGTATGTCATTATTACGTTTAGTGATCAAAGCGTGTAGCATTAGACCATGGTTTAGTTCACAGGCAGTCTTCATTTCGTAAAAACCTAAAAAAAATAAAAATTCAGAATGGGGGGAGAAGACTAGTTCTTTAGGGTCTGCTAGGGAAAGACCATTCGGGTTCTATTTTCGAGAACTACACGAAAACAGACAATCTAACTCTAACAGAAATACATATTATCCTTTAAAGACTTGATTCTCCCCACACTTAGTTAGCTGTGGTGTCGAAATTGTGATTAACTTCGTTGTCGATTTCCATCGGACCATGTATGTAATGTTTAACTCTGTGACCATTAACTTTAAATTCCATCCCATTTGAATTTATTAATTCTATCGTTCCATATGGGAAAACTCTTTTGACTATGAATGGTCCAGACCATCTTGATTTCAATTTTCCAGGAAATAGCTTGAATCTTGAATTGAAAAGAAGAACTCTGTCTCCTTCTTTAAATTCTTTTGAACTTCTGATTCTTTTATCATGCCATTTCTTCGTTCTTTCCTTATAGATTAATGAATTTTCGTATGCTTCATGTCTTAATTCTTCTAATTCGTTTAGTTGACTTAATCGTAGACGTCCAGCTTCATGTAAATCAAGATTACATGTTTTCAAAGCCCAAAATGCTTTGTGTTCAATTTCTACTGGAAGATGACATGCTTTTCCATAAACAAGTCTAAAAGGTGTGGTTCCAATTGGAGTTTTGTAGGCTGTTCTAAAAGCCCAGAATGCATCCTCCAATTTAATGGACCATTCCTTTGGATTTGATCCTACGGTTTTCTCTAGAATACGTTTTAAAGCTCGGTTGGTATTTTCAACTTGTCCACTTGTTTGTGGATGATATGCGGTGGAGATTTTATGAGTTACTCCATATCTTTTAAGAACTTTCTCAAGTTGATTATTACAGAAATGAGTACCCCGATCACTTATTAAAGCTTTCGGTGTTCCAAACCTTGCAAAAAGACGTTTTAAAAAGTTGACTACAACTCGTGCATCGTTAGTTGGGAGAGCTTGTGCTTCCGCCCATTTAGATACATAATCAATGGCTACGAGTATATATAGATTATTATGAGATTTTGGAAATGGACCCATAAAGTCAATACCCCAAATGTCAAATACTTCACATACTTGGATGACATTTTGTGGCATTTCATCACGTTGACTTATTTTTCCGGCCCTTTGACAAGCATCACAGGATTTACAAAGAAGGTGTGCGTCTTTGTAAATTGTAGGCCAATAGAATCCAGCTTCATAAACTTTTCTAGCTGTTAGTTGAGGCCCATAATGCCCTCCTGTTGGTCCTGTGTGACAATGGTTTAAAATTTTACTAGCTTCATCTCCAAATACACATCGGCGTATTATTCCATCGGGACAACTTTTAAACAGATGTGGATCTTCCCAGAAATAGTGTTTTATATCACTGAAGAATTTCTTTCGTCTTTGGTACGATAATCCTTTTTCAAGGAATCCACAAACTAAGTAGTTTGCATAGTCTGCAAACCATGGAATTTCTTTATAATCTATCTTCAATAGATATTCATCAGGAAAGTTGTCTTGTATGGCTGATTCATTTAGAACTTCTAATTCGGGATTTTCAAGACGAGAAAGATGATCAGCGGCGAGATTTTCTGCTCCTCTTTTATCTCGGATTTCAATATCAAACTCTTGTAAGAGTAAGATCCAACGGATTAATCTTGGTTTAGCATCTTGTTTTGAAAATAGGTATCTAAGAGCAGAATGGTTTGTATAGACCACTGTTTTTGCTAGAACGAGATATGATCGAAATTTGTCAAAAGCAAAGACAATAGCAAGGAGTTCTTTTTCAGTAGTTGTATAGTTCGTTTGTGCTCCTTGTAACGTCTTACTAGCATAATATATAGGTTGAAATCGTTTTTCAATCCTTTGTCCTAAAACAGCTCCCATTGCAAAATCACTTGCATCGCACATTAGTTCAAATGGTAGATTCCAATTTGGTGTTATCATGATCGGTGCATTAGTGAGTTTTTCTTTAAGAATATTAAAAGATTTGATACACTCATCTGAAAAGATGAATGGCGCATCCTTTTCTATGAGTTTATTCATAGGAGTGGCAATTTTAGAAAAATATTTTATGAAACGTCGGTAAAAACCGGCATGCCCTAGAAAACTCCTAACTCCTCTAACATTGGTGGGATGTGGAAGTTTAGCAATTACATCTACTTTAGCTCTATCCACTTCATTTCCTTCTTTTGAAATTTTATGTCCAAGAACGATGCCTTCTTTAACCATGAAATGGCATTTTTCCCAATTAAGTACTAGATTTGATTGTTCGCATCTAAGAAGCATTCGTTCCAGATTAACTAGACATGATTCAAATGTATCACCGAAGACTGAAAAGTCATCCATGAAAACTTCCATGCATTCTTCTATCATGTCATGAAAAATCGCCATCATACACCTTTGAAAGGTTGCAGGGGCGTTGCAAAGTCCAAATGGCATGCGTTTGTAAGCAAAAGTACCATAAGGGCACGTGAATGTGGTTTTCTCTTGGTCCTCGGGTGCTATTGGAATTTGAAAATATCCGGAAAATCCATCTAGAAAACAATAGTAACTATTTCCGGCTAATCTTTCCAACATTTGATCTATGAAAGGTAAGGGAAAGTGATCTTTTCTGGTGGCGTCATTTAATTTTCTATAATCAATACATGCACGCCATCCTGTTACAGTCCTAGTAGGAATAAGCTCATTTTTCTCATTTGTAATGACAGTCATGCCACCCTTCTTAGGTACGCATTGAACTGGGCTTACCCATGGACTATCAGAGATTGGATAAATTAGACTTGCATCTAGCAGTTTAATAATCTCTTTCTTAACTACATCTTGCATATTAGGATTTAGTCTTCGTTGGCGTTGCACATACGTTTTATGACCTTCTTCCATAAGGATTTTATGTGTGCAATACGAAGGACTTATTCCTTTAATATCATGAATCTTCCATGCAATGGCTGGTTTATGGGCTTTCAACACAGAAATGAGTTGTGATTTCTCATTTTCAGTAAGAGAAGACGATATTATTACAGGTAATTCAGATTCACCATGTAAATAAGCGTATTCCAAATGGTTTGGAAGTGGCTTTAACTCTAATTTCGGTGGTTCTTCTATCGATGATTTATATCGATATCTGTCTTTTTATTTTAGCATTTGAATTTCTTCTGTTGTTGGTTCATATCCATTAGCTATAAGTGTATCTAACATTTCAGCTTCATCAATTGGTTCATTACCTTCTCTTAAAGAACATTCTCCTGTTCCTTGTAATTCTGGAAATTCTTCTAATAATTCTGCATGTGCATCTATAGTTTGAATATAATAACATGTATCATCTGCAGATTGTGGTTGTTGCATTGCTCTATCAACTGAAAAGGTAACACTCTCATCCTCTATACTTAGGGTCAGTTTCTTACCGAACACGTCTATCATTGCTTTAGCCGTGTTTAAGAATGGTCTTCCTAATATGAGAGGAACTTGAGAATCTTCTTCCATGTCCAAAACAACAAAATCTACTGGAAATACTAAAGTACCAACTTTAACTAGCATGTTCTCCATTATCCCTCTAGGATATTTTATTGATCTATCGGCTAGTTGTATGCTTATTCTGGTTGGTTTCAATTCTCCAAGGTCTAGTTTAGCGTATAGTGAATACGGCATTAGATTTATACTAGCACCTAAGTCTGCCAATGCTTCTATTGAACTAAGACTACCCAGAAAACATGGAATTGTGAAACTTCCTGGATCATATAGTTTTTCTGGTATCTTATTCAACAGCACTGCTGAACAATTAGCATTCATAGTAACAGCCGATAGTTCTTCCATTTTCTTTCTATTTGAGATTAGATCTTTCAAGAATTTAGCATATCTAGGCATTCCTGAAATCACATCAATGAAAGGAAGATTTAAATTTATCTGTTTAAACATATCCAAGAATTTGGATTGCTCGGCTTCAAGTTTCTCTTTCTTCATTTTACTCGGGTAATGAAGTGGTGGTTGGTATGGTTTAACATAAGGTTTATCCTTAACTGTGTTATCTTCATTAACCTTTTCAACTACCGGTTCTTTTTCCTTATCTTGATCAGGTTGTGGTTCTTGTGGAGTAGGAATAGTTTCATCAGAAGTTACAGGTATTTCCGGTGGTTTAAGTGTTGTACCACTTCTTGTGGTAATGGCTTTAGCTGTTTCATTCCGGGGGTTAGCATTTGTATCACTAGGTAGACTTCTCGGTTTTCTTTCACCTATTAACCTTGCTAGGTTACTTACTTCTTGTTCCAGATTTTGAATAGAAGCTTGTTGATTTCTAAATGCATGAGCATTTTGTTCATTGGTTTGTTTCTGAGAGGTGAAAAATGTAACATCCCGCATTTTTCCGTTAAATTATTTTAACGACCGTCTTTTTTTTTTTAGATAATATCTTCCGTTATCTAAATTCGTAGTTTCCGTTGACTAACGTTCATAATATTTCCGTTATTTAATTATAACATCACTCGTTTACTCGAGCGTTTTCAAAATATTCGTTCGGTAAAATCCCGCACCCGCTTCTAAACTCGAGGGACTAAAATTGACACGGGGCAAACTAGTTGACTAGGTCAACTAGTCCACCCCAATCACCACCATTCAATCATCTCCATCTCTCTCTCTTTCTCTCTAGCAAGAACACACACACATTTACCCAATTCAATCATTCATCATCTAAATTCGATCTGGGAGGCCAACATCAAAACAAATTACGTATTTGGAATCCTCTCTTCATCCTCTACAATTTGATACCAACTTCATCTCGTTTGGGTGACATTTCTAAAACTCTAGATTTCTCTAAATTCGTGTTTTTGATTTGAAATGGTGTTAGTTAGTGTCTATGGCTCGTGTATAACATGAATATATGTTTTGTTTGTTCGATTTGTTGATCTGAGTAACTAGTTTGAACACTTGAAAATGGGTTTGCTTAATCTTTGATTTTGGATGAGTTAATGTTGTTAAATTGTTAAAGTTCATGTTTTAATTGTGTTACTAGTATCACTAGCTTCAATTTAGTGTGTAGGTTGATTTGGAAAAACATCACTAACATGATTATTGATTTTGTGATTCTTGGCTAGGGTTTGATAGCTCTTAAAATGGACTTTTGATGATTTGAATGCCATGAAACATTGTTAGTAAGTGTTTAGTTGTATTGTATGTTTCGTTACCTTCAAAACAGCATATCATATGTATAAATTGGATTCCCGAATCATGAAATGCATTTTGCGAACTTGAGACTTTGATTATGAACATTTAACGATCTCTTGACGAGGTTTTTGTTGTTGTAAATGATAAACTGGATTGATGATATGTGGTTAGTTGTATCCTTTGTCAAAATACCTTCCCGATGATATAGGATACATGTTTTGATTGTTTGCGGGTCATAAATTGGGATTGTTTGAGTTTTGGTTCGTGCATAAAACTTAAAAACTGCCAGAATTCTCTGCACAGGTAATGGCGCGGCGCGCCATATACCCGCGCGGCGCGCCAAAGTGGTCTGTCCAACTTTGTCGATTTTTGAATAATGTTTGCTATGCTACGCACCTCCGATTCACATGTAACTTGTTCTAACATGCTCATATATGATTAAAAACCTCAGAAAAATAGTTCGGGACCCGACCCGAACGTGTTGACTTTTTGTTGACTTTGATCGACCGAAGTTCGACTTTTTGTCAAACTTAACCAAATGATTGTGCAATCTTCCTAACATGTTTCTATACTTGTATCTTGCATGAAACTTGACAAATTGATTCACATGCTATATTTAATCGAGTCGTAACGAGCCATAGGACTAATTGAACACATTTCGCCCGACCTTGTGTCGTAACCGGTTAATTAATACAACTTACTTGTTTAGGTCAAGGCTAAGCAACTATCATGCACACGTTTACTTTGTGAAGTACTTTTATACTCGTGCACTCGAGGTGAGATCATAGTCCCATCTTTCAAACAACTTTTATGCTTTAAACTATGGGATGAGAAACATATACGTATCATACTTTTATACATTGAACACAAGTACGAAAACGAACATTCCACGTACGGGTTTGAACAAAAAGCCTCAATTCAATTATCATTAGTTACACTTGCAGGGTGTAAACGTGAACTTATATTATGTGATCACATGGGCTTGACGAGCCTCATTCGGACGGTTCGCTACCGTTAGCGGATGAAATATATTTTCGGGTCTAGTGTATGTTCTAACACTACGCAAAGGGTGCAAAACAGTTAAGTTTGATAATTGGGTGCCCGGGATACAAACAACAACTTTGGAATGCAAATGATTTTGATAATCATCTTATACTAAATCTTGTGGTTCAAATACAACGTTTACTAAAACACCTATGATTTCACCAACGTTTTTCGTTGACAGTTTTCTATATGTTTCTCGGGTTCATACTTAGCTATTTGATACATGCTTCCGCGTACATTCATACTTGCTTGGAGTCAAGCATGCATGCATACACTCTGATTTCTTGCTTGGGGTCAAGCATACATACATACATACGCTAGTGATAGCACCTTTGGATTCAAACATATTGTTTACATACTTACGCTATTTATAGCAACCGCGATTTTAAACTAATTATGTCGCAAGTTACCTCATTTATAATTTATACTTTTGCAAACTTAAAATTGTTGTCGAACGGTTTTGTAAACTAAACTTTGCAAGCATGATACGTTTCAAAAGAATGCGACATAATTTTGGTCAAACGAGTCTCATATAGGGACTACGACCACGTAACGGGACCTAAGTTAGCGGCGCCGTCAATGATGATTTTGTCGGGTCGCTACAGATGGTATCAGAGCGTTGGTTGTAGGGAACTAGGATGTGCATTAGTGTGTCTGACAGAGTCGTTGGGACGCATTAGTGAATCTAGACTACAACTGGATAGTTAGCCATTGCATTCTGACATACATTTGCTATAGATAGCACTTACTTGACTACTTGTGCATTATACTTGAATCGTTCTTAGGTAAACTTCTTGATGGTACCAAGCTTTCATCATACGAATCCGTATTCTGCCACTTTCTGGTAACACACGTAAATTCAAGATTCATACACGTATGGATGACGACGACTTCATTAGTCACACTTGTTCGGGAACTCTGTCTCCCGGATTGTTATTTGCCACCATTTCAACTTACTATCGGTTTACCACTGGTGTTTCTTACTATCTACTTTTTGGTGTTACTACCATCACTACTCTAGGTGAGTATCGTCATCAACATTTATCACTACGGTTGCGTGCTACTCGTTATCATGACTCGTTACTCTTTTCATACCTAAATACATTATTGTCTGACTCGAACCGCATTGACGTGAACAAACATTTATACACTTCCCTCGGGGAACGCTTCTTTAGAGTTGCATAAATTCTTTCGATTTAATACGAGTCACGTTTGAGACGTCGTTACCCTTTGTTCATTCTAGATCTTCACAGTTACACGAACTTGATGTTATGGAGTGATGTGGGAATGGAGGTATGAGTTAGCGTAATATAACGACACTCGATCAACGTGGTTATATTACGGTAAGCCATACCAAAGTTCTAATGACTCGTGATGGTGATTGGACTCGATCAACCTAATCACCACCATGTGCCATGTACATGACTTCATTTTTCATGTTTGGACATCTGAAAACTCCGAGAATGTTGATAACAACCAAACCAGGGACACATCTTCGATTATTGTCGAACCATACCCATGCTTCTGAAGGAATGACAAATTCTTTCATTTTCAAACATATGTTACACGTGTATACTATCTCGTTTTCGCACAGTTTTATCGACGAACTACGATATGCTTGTTATGCTCATATCGAGGCGGAAACTTCTCCCGCATTACACTCGTACTTTCATATAAAGAAACCTTCTACCTAAATTCTCAATGGAGAGAGAGACTCTTCACGTTATACTAGTATTCACCACGAGGGTGAATAGTCCTAACAAACGTTTTCGAAAACCGATAAATCTTCCGCGGCGCGAAATTCTTGAGAAACAGAAACTTGTTCTAACTAAAGTTTTCAAGTCCTAACAAACTTATTCAAATTTATCTTAAGGAAATGTACTTCGTTTCGGATCGAGATCCTCGTTTCACTTCTAGATTTAGGAGTGCCTTGCAAAAGTCTCGGGACCACGTTTAGACATGAGTACTGCGTATCATCCACAAACCGACGAACAAAGCACATGTACAATTCAACCTTGAAAACCGTAATACGAATTTGCGTTATCAACTTCAAATTTACTTAAAAAAAAAAAAGTATTTGCCTTTAGCCGAATTCTAGTACTACAATAATTTTCATTCGAGTATTAACGCCACACCTTTCGAGAACTCATATAGCTACAATAGTCATTTTCTCAATTGTTGAACCGAAGTATTTGACATGCAAACCACCGGACCCGGATTCATTCATGAGATAACCGTTATGATCGTTCAAATCCAAGAAAGGCTCAAGGCGGACCGTAGTCGCCAAAAGAGCTATGCCGATGTTAGACGTGGACCTCTCGAATTCCAAGTGGGTAACCGTGTAACGTTAAAAGTCGCACCTTAGGAAGGTGCAATCCGTTTCGGGAAACGTAGGAAGCTAAATCCGCGATACACAAAACCTTTTAAAATCCTGGGGCGTTTCGGACCTGTTACTAGCCGTTTAGATTTTTCAAACTCATTCGAGTCTCCGTACATCCCACATTCTACGTATCAAACTTAAAGACGTGCCTTGCGAAACCAGGACTTGTTACCCTCTTCGACGAACCTACTATCGATGACAAACTTTCCTTCCTAGGAGAACCGGTTGAAATTTTGAATCATGAAACCAAACTCTGAAACGACGTAAAACCCCGACTGTCAAAGTTCGTTGAAATGCCCGATGAAGTACTTTCACTTATCCGTAGAATGGGCAACGCACGATCTCGATGAAGGAACAACGACTACTACTTTCAACTAAATTTCGGGACGAAATTTCTTTTAAGGTGTAGGTAATGTAACATCCCGCATTTTTCCGTTAAATTATTTTAACGACCGTCTTTTTTTTTTTAGATAATATCCTCCGTTATCTAAATTCGTAGTTTCCGTTGACTAACGTTCATAATATTTCCGTTATTTAATTATAGCATCACTCGTTTACTCGAGCGTTTTCAAAATATTCGTTCGGTAAAATCCCGCACCCGCTTCTAAACTCGAGGGACTAAAATTGACACGGGGCAAACTAGTTGACTAGGTCAACTAGTCCACCCCAATCACCACCATTCAATCATCTCCATCTCTCTCTCTTTCTCTCTAGCAAGAACACACACACATTTACCCAATTCAATCATTCATCATCTAAATTCGATCTGGGAGGCCAACATCAAAACAAATTACGTATTTGGAATCCTCTCTTCATCCTCTACAATTTGATACCAACTTCATCTCGTTTGGGTAACATTTCTAAAACTCTAGATTTCTCTAAATTCGTGTTTTTGATTTGAAATGGTGTTAGTTAGTGTCTATGGCTCGTGTATAACATGAATATATGTTTTGTTTGTTCGATTTGTTGATCTTAGTAACTAGTTTGAACACTTGAAAATGGGTTTGCTTAATCTTTGATTTTGGATGAGTTAATGTTGTTAAATTGTTAAAGTTCATGTTTTAATTGTGTTACTAGTATCACTAGCTTCAATTTAGTGTGTAGGTTGATTTGGAAAAACATCACTAACATGATTATTGATTTTGTGATTCTTGGCTAGGGTTTGATAGCTCTTAAAATGGACTTTTGATGATTTGAATGCCATGAAACATTGTTAGTAAGTGTTTAGTTGTATTGTATGTTTCGTTACCTTCAAAACGGCATATCATATGTATAAATTGGATTCCCGAATCATGAAATGCATTTTGCGAACTTGAGACTTTGATTATGAACATTTAACGATCTCTTGACGAGGTTTTTGTTGTTGTAAATGATAAACTGGATTGATGATATGTGGTTAGTTGTATCCTTTGTCAAAATACCTTCCCGATGATATATGATACATGTTTTGATTGTTTGCGGGTCATAAATTGGGATTGTTTGAGTTTTGGTTCGTGCATAAAACTTAAAAACTGCCAGAATTCTCTGCACGGGTAATGGCGCGGCGCGCCATTTACCCGCGCGGCGCGCCAAAGTGGTCTGTCCAACTTTGTCGATTTTTGAATATTGTTTGCTATGCTACGCACCTCCGATTCACATGTAACTTGTTCTAACATGCTCATATATGATTAAAAACCTCAGAAAAATAGTTCGGGACCCGACCCGAACGTTTTGACTATTCGTTGACTTTGACCGACCGAAGTTCGACTTTTTGTCAAACTTAACCAAATGATTGTGCAATCTTCCTAACATGTTTCTATACTTGTATCTTGCATGAAACTTGACAAATTGATTCACATGCTATATTTAATCGAGTCGTAACGAGCCATAGGACTAATTGAACACATTTCGCCCGACCTTGTGTCGTAACCGGTTAATTAATACAACTTACTTGTTTAGGTCAAGGCTAAGCAACTATCATGCACACGTTTACTTTGTGAAGTACTTTTATACTCGTGCACTCGAGGTGAGATCATAGTCCCATCTTTCAAACAACTTTTATGCTTTAAACTATGGGATGAGAAACATATATGTATCATACTTTTATACATTGAACACAAGTACGAAAACGAACATTCCACGTACGGGTTTGAACAAAAAGCCTCAATTCAATTATCATTAGTTACACTTGCAGGGTGTAAACGTGAACTTATATTATGTGATCACATGGGCTTGACGAGCCTCATTCGGACGGTTCGCTACCGTTAGCAGATGAAATATATTTTCGGGTCTAGTGTATGTTCTAACACTACGCAAAGGGTGCAAAACAGTTAATTTTGATAATTGGGTGCCCGGGATACAAACAACAACTTTGGAATGCAAATGATTTTGATAATCATCTTATACTAAATCTTGTGGTTCAAATACAACGTTTACTAAAACACCTATGATTTCACCAACGTTTTTCTTTGACAGTTTTCTATATGTTTCTCAGGTTCATACTTGGCTATTTGATACATGCTTCCGCGTACATTCATACTTGCTTGGAGTCAAGCATGCATGCATACACTCTGATTTCTTGCTTGGGGTCAAGCATACATACATACATACGCTAGTGATAGCACATTTGGATTCAAACATATTGTTTACATACTTACGCTATTTATAGCAACCGCGATTTTAAACTAATTATGTCGCAAGTTACCTCATTTATAATTTATACTTTTGCAAACTTAAAATTGTTGTCGAACGGTTTTGTAAACTAAACTTTGCAAGCATGATACGTTTCAAAAGAATGCGACATAATTTTGGTCAAACGAGTCTCATATAGGGACTACGACCACGTAACGGGACCTAAGTTAGCGGTGCCGTCAATGACGATTTTGTCGGGTCGCTACAAAAAACTGCGTTTGACTTTCAACTAGCTTCGTCATCATATCTTCTAAATTCGGCTTTTTATCATCGGTTTGTTGTGGTGGTTTGTTTTGAAAATTAGGTCTTTGCTGATTGTAATTGTTATTAGATACTTGTTGATTGGTAGGACCTTGTTGGTTGTTGTATGGAATATTTCGGTTATAATTCTGGTTTTGATTGTAAATCGGTCTTGGCGGTTGATAATTATTCTGATAATTATTTCCAGGCCTTTGGTTTATGTATGAAATATTCTCTCTTTGTTCCATTGTTAATTCAATACTGAGACAATCTTTTGTCAAATGTGGTCCTCCACACTGCTCACAACTAATTCGTATTGAGTGAATATCTTTAGTCATCTTTTCCATTCGTCTCTCCACAGCATCTATCTTTGCGGAAATGGAATCTAAGTCATGGCTAGAATCGGCTCTAGCTGCTTTAGATGATCTAATGATATCTTTTTCTTGGTGCCACTCATATGAGTGGGAAGCAGTGTTATCAATAATTTTGTAAGCATCAGTTTCGGTTTTCTTCATAATAGAACCACCAGCTGCTATATCTATGTCTTTCCTTGTAGTGATGTCGCATCCTTGGTAGAATATTTGTACTATTTGACAGGTGTCTAAACCATGTTGCGAACATCCTCTTAACAACTTTCCATATCTTGTCCATGCCTCATATAGAGTTTCATTTGGCTTCTGTGTAAACGTAACAATTTCTGCTTGAAGTCTTACGGCTTTAGATGCAGGAAAGAATTGTTTAAGAAATTTGTCAACTAAAACATCCCATGTATCAATCGCCCCTTCAGGTAATGATTCTAACCAATCTTTGGCTTCTCCCTTTAAAGTCCAGGGAAATAACATGAGATATATCTGTTCATCCTCCACTTCTCGGATTTTAAATAGTGTGCAGATCCTATTAAAGGTACGTAGATGTTCATTTGGATCTTCCTTCGGCGCACCACTAAATTGGCATTGATTAGTCCCCATGTGTAGAATTTGTCCTTTGATTTCATAATCTGGCGCATTAATGTCTGGATGAGTAATTGCGTGACCTTGGCCAGTGCGTTTAGCTCTCATTCGGTCTTCCATACTTAAAGGTTCCAGATTCTCCATAATTGAATTTGTTGAATCGGTATCACTAGATGATTCTGATTTAATGGTTCGTTCCTCAACAATCTCTGTTTGAATGATTGGTGGCTCCGGAGGAAAGTTTAATGGTTCAGGATCTACGAATCGTTCCTGAATATTCTCCGGATTCTCAATTGTAAGGTCGGGTTCAAAAAATGGATTATCGGAAATTTGAACTGAAGTACTTGGTCGACTGGATGACGATTCTAAAGAAAAATCAACGGCGGTTATATTTGCTAAATGTCTTGATCTAGTTACAGGTGGTGAACGTACAAAAGGTGGTGAACGTCTTGCTCGGTGCATTCACTGAATATCCTATTAGTTTTAAAAAGGAAAGAAAAATTATAATAAGTTATCCAATTAATAGACTTTTCTGATTTTGCCCACGTTTCGAATAGCCAAAAGATGCAGCAGAGGGGCAGGATTCGTTTGGTCTCAATATAATTGAGGACTGTTTGGCTCCAATAACCCGGTCCACGTACAAATCCAACTATTACTACGAACCAGAAAATTTTGATGTCTATCAATTTAACCACTCAAAATAAATTTTCGTAATTTTAAGAAATTTAGATAAGAAGTAGAATAAAAATCTATGTCCTAAAACTAGAATAGCGAGAAATAAGAAAGAAAAAGAGTTCGTCGAAAAAGGTCGAAAAAGAAAAATGGTTGAAAAATAAAAGGTGACGGAAAAATAAAAGAAACTTATAAAACTTAAAAATACTTGACTAACCTAACCTTATTACTACAACTAACTTAAAATTATAATCGCAAATTGAAATTACTAATTGGAATGATAATTGATACATAGGTAAAAGTCGTCTAAAAATATTAAAGCTTACAGGAAAAACTAAATCCCAAATGGAAATATTTTAAAAAGAAACTAAAACTTAAAAAGGCATCGCAAAATTCTAAAGCACTTAAATCTTAATCTAAAGAAAAAGCACTTAAGGGATTTTACGGCAAATCCTAAAAATCTAGAAATAAAAATAAATATGGCAAAGACTATGAATTAAAACTAAATATGAGCGAAAAATACAAATATTACGCTAAAAGAGTACAAAATATAAAAATATACTAAAAATTGTAAAAAGTATAATTTTTATAAAAATATTATTTTTATATTATTTATTTTATAAAAATATTAATTTTAAAATTTAATTAAACTAAATAAACTAAATATATAAATTAAATAATAAAACTAAACTTAATTAATATTAAATATAAAATTAAATAGGGTTTTATAATTATAATAATAAATAATACCCGTAATTAATGCTGATTCAGGGCTACAGTTGACGTGTCAGCAGGGCTCATGCGATCGCATGAGTCCTCAGTTGCCCAGCCATGTGATCGCATGGGCTAGGGTTTCGGGCCATAGAGTGGGCTGCTACAGTACAGGCAGAATTAATTATTTTTTTTTTTTGTTTTTGCTGTAAAATATAAAATATATTTATTAATTAAATAAAACTTATATTTTTACAAACTAAAAAAAATGGAAATAAAGAAACTTTATAAAACTTAAATATTTATCAAACTCCTAAAAATATTTATATTTTTGTTTTTCTTTTTATATTTTCGAATATTTAAAACGTATTTTTATAAAAACGAATTTTAATAAAAGTAAACTAAAAATCTTTTTTTTTATATATATATAGCGTTACGCTTCCGGCTTTTAAGACGATCCCCGGCAGCGGCGCCAAAAATACTTGATGTGGTAGCGGAGTGGTATAAAATAGTTTTAAATTTTTGCAGGAATTACTATTAAATACGATACAATTTTACACAAGATATTTATTTATTTATAGAATGGATATACTTAAACCTTGCTACAACACTTATAGGCAGTGTACCTAATCGTACAGTAGTGTAGTTTTTAGTAAGTCCGGTTCGTTCCACGGGGAATCTTTTTAAACAAAGTTTAACGCTATATTAGTTTACTTTTATAAAAATACAAATATATATATATAAGTAATATTATTATTATAAAGGGGGGTTTTTACCGTTTAATGACCGGTTTGTCGATTTTAAAACTTTAGTCGCAGTTAAAACCAAATGTAAAATATTAAAAATAAATACAAGACTTAAATTAAAGCATAAAGTAAATAACGATAATGAAATTGCGAATAATAAAAGTGCGATAAAATAAACTTGCGATAATTAAAAAGTACGATAATTAAAAGTGCAATATAATAACAATAAAAATACGATAATTAAAAGTGCAATTAAATATAAAATAAAGGAAATTAAATATGAAATAAAAGAATTATGCTTATTTAAACTTCCGTAATCATGATGTTTGACGTGTTGATTTTAGTTTTTTGCCCATGGGTTAATTGTCCTTTGTCCTGGATTATTTAATATGTCCGTCTGGTTTTTGTCCATAACAGTCCATCAGTCATAAATATAAAGTGCGAGTGACCTCGTCAAATTATCCTTATACCCGAAGTTAAATATTCCAACTAATTGAGGACTTAAACTGTAACAAGATTTTAATACTTTGTTTAATAATTACACCAGGATGTCGACTGAGTGTAACCCAAGGTTTTAATATTTTGTTATCAATTATACCAAGTGTCCTTTTACATAATTTCACCCCTGTTTTAATTATTCTAGTGGCTATTAATCCATTTCCGTGTCCGGTTAAATGAACGATTATTCGTACATATAAATACCCCGCCCATCGTGTCCGATCGAGTGTATATGGTAATTTATAGGGACGCCCAATTGTAAATCTTTATATTAACATTAACAAACTATCATTTAGTTAAACAAATATAAAGCCCATTAATAGCACATAGTCTAATTTCCACAAGTGTCGTTCTTTTGTCCAAACCCCAATTATGGTACAAAGCCCAATTACCCAATTTTAGTAATTAGCCCAACATCATGATTACTTCGGATTAAATAAGCATAATAATAACTTAGCTACGAGACATTAATGTAAAAAGGTTGAACATAACTTACAATGATTAAAAATAGCGTAGCGTTACACGGACAGAATTTCGACTTATACCCTTACAACATTCGCTAACATACCCTTATTATTAGAATTATAATTAAAATTA
The DNA here is from genome assembly GCF_046630445.1 of Rutidosis leptorrhynchoides. Lineage (NCBI taxonomy): Eukaryota > Viridiplantae > Streptophyta > Magnoliopsida > Asterales > Asteraceae > Rutidosis > Rutidosis leptorrhynchoides. The sequence continues at coordinate 629,559,199 of NC_092335.1, forward strand.
AAATATAAATTATAAATATATATATATATATATATGTTTTACGTATGAGAAAAGAGAAAGATGGATGGATTTTTTGTGCACCAAAGCTCAATTTTTATAGGCATGTGGGCTGGAACTGGGGCTCATGCGATCGCATGGATTTATGCCTTCCAGGCCATGCGATCGCATGGCCAGCTGGGGAGGCTCATTTTTGGTTGTTTTCTTCTGCCGACGGTTTTATAAATAATATAATATATTAAATAATTATAAGAATTATTTAAATATTATATTATATTTATGTGCATAGTTGACTTGTAATTTTTAGTCCGTTGCGTCGAGCGTTGAGAGTTGACTCCGGTCCCGGTTCCGGATTTTCGAACGTCCTTGCGTACAATTTAATATCTTGTACTTTGCGTTTTGAATCTTGTACTCTTGTAATTTCGAGACGTTTCTTATCAATAATTGGAACCTCTTTGATTGTATTTTGTACTTTTGAGCTTTTTAGTCGTTTGCGTCTTCAATTCGTCGAATCTGTCTTTTGTCTTCACCTTTTATTATTTAAACGAATATCTCTTGTAAATAGAACAATTGCAACTAAAAGCTTGTCTTTCTTGAGGAATAATGCTATGAAATATATGTTCGTTTTTAGCATTATCAATTACAAGAGTACAAGATTCAAAACGCAAAGTACAAAATATAAAATTGTACGCAAGGACGTTCGAAAATCCGGAACCGGGACCAGAGTCAACTCTCAACGCTCGATGCAATGGACTAAAAATTACAAGTTAACTATGTATATAAATATAATATAATATATAATATATAATTAATTATATAAATTATATATATTATATTTATATAATAAACCGTCGGTAAACAAAGAGCCAAAATGGAGTGAGCTGTATTTACAAACTCCGCGACTCGCGGAGTTTGAAGGCAAAAAGGGCCGCGAGTCGCAGAGCCCCATATTCTGAAACTCCCTATAAAAGCAAACGAATTCTGATCGCAAAAACCAACATATATATCCATCCTCTCTATATCTATACGTAAATATTTATATTTATATTTTAATTTTAATTTTAATTTTAATTTTAATCCTAATAATAAGGGTATGTTAGCGAATGTTGTAAGGGTGTAAGTCAAAATTATGTCCGTGTAACGCTACGCTATTTTTAATCATTGTAAGTTATGTTCAACCTTTTTAATTTAATGTCTCGTAGCTAAGTTATTATTATGCTTATTTAATCCGAAGTAATCATGATGTTGGGCTAATTACTAAAATTGGGTAATTGTGCTTTGTACCATAATTGGGGTTTGGACAAAGGAACGACACTTGTGGAAATTAGACTATGGGCTATTAATGGGCTTTATATTTGTTTAACTAAATGATAGTTTGTTAATGTTAATATAAAGATTTACAATTGGGCGTCCCTATAAATTACCATATACACTCGATCGGACACGATGGGCGGGGTATTTATATGTACGAATAATCGTTCATTTAACCGGACACTGGAATGGATTAATAGCCACTAGAATAATTAAAACAGGGGTGAAATTATGTACAAGGACACTTGGTATAATTTGATAACAAAATATTAAAACCTTGGGTTACACTCAGTCGACATCCTGGTGTAATTATTAAACAAAGTATTAAAATCTTGTTATAGTTTAAGTCCCCAATTAGTTGGAATATTTAACTTCGGGTATAAGGATAATTTGACGAGGACACTCGCACTTTATATTTATGACTGATGGACTGTTATGGACAAAAACCAGATGGACATATTAAATAATCCAGGACAAAGGACAATTAACCCATGGGCATAAAACTAAAATCAACACGTCAAACATCATGGTTACGGAAGTTTAAATAAGCATAATTCTTTTATTTCATATTTAATTTCCTTTATTTTATATTTAATTGCAATTCTAATTATAGCACTTTTATTTATTGTTATTATATTTAATTGCACTTTTAATTATCGTACTTTTTAATTATCGCAAGTTTATTTTATCGCACTTTTATTATTCGCAATTTCATTGTTATTTACTTTACGCTTTAAATTAAGTCTTGTATTTATTTATTATTTTACATTTGGTTTTAACTGCGACTAAAGTTTTAAAATCGACAAACCGGTCATTAAATGGTAAAAACCCCCCTTTATAATAATAATATTACTTATATATATATATATATATTTGTATTTTTATAAAAGTAAACTAATATTGCGTTAAGCTTTGTTTAAAGATTTTCCCAGTGGAACGAACCGGACTTACTAAAAACTACACTACTGTACGATTAGGTACACTGCCTATAAGTGTTGTAGCAAGGTTTAAGTATATCCATTCTCTAAATAAATAAATATCTTGTGTAAAATTGTATCGTATTTAATAGTATTTTTTGCTAAAATATAATAGCTATTTTATATACACCTCGCATAACATCAAGTTATTTTTGGCGCCGCTGCCGGGGAAAATTTAGCTTAAAAGCCGGAAGCGCAACGCTAATTAATTAATTAAAAAAAAAAATTAGTTTACTTTTATTAAAATTCGTTTTTATAAAAATACGTTTTAAATATTCAAAAATATAAAAGGAAAAACAAAAATATAAGTATTTTTAAGATTTTGTTAAATATTTAAGTTTTATAAAGTTTCTTTATTTTTATATAAGTTTTATTTAAGTATTTTGTTTTTATTTAAAACATATAAAAAATATATATATATATATATATAAATCTAGTTTTAAGATTTTTATTTATAAAATTATAAAGTAGTTCTATTTTTATTCTAATTTTTAAAATATAAGTTTTTATTATATAAATATTTTAGATTTGAAAACAGAAAATATAAAACAGAAAAAAAAAAGAAAAAAAAAACGTCGAATAAAAAAAAACTGTACCTGAGTTGAATTCTGGAACCCCGCGACTCGCGGAGTTTGCTGGCTCAACTACCGCAACTCGCGGAGCCACTCTGACACCGACAGAAACCCTAATCTGCATTTAATTAGGAGTAATTAATTATTATTATTATTTTAACCCTAATTAGTTTAATTATTATTATAATTTAGTTTAAGTTTTAATTTAATTAGTATAATTAATTATAATTAGTTTTAATATATAAAAATTAATGCTTTTATAAAATAATATAAAAATAATATTTTTATAAAAATTGTACTTTTTACAACTTTTTGTATATTTTTTTATTTTATCCCTTTTCAATCGTTTTAGCGTAATATTTGTATTTTTAGCTCATATTTAGTTTTAAACTTAGTTTTTGCCATAGTTATTTTTACTTCTAGATTTTTAGGCTTTGCCGTAGAATTCCTTAAGTGCTTTTTCTTTAGACTAAGATTTAAGTACTATAGAATTTTGCGACGCCTTTTTAAGTTTTAGTTTCTTTTTAAGTTATTTCCATTTGGGATTTAGTTTTTCCTGTAAGCTTTAATATTTTTAGACGACTTTTACCTATGTATCAATTATCATTCCAATTAGTAATCTCAATTTGCGATTATAATTTTAAGTTAGTTGTGGTAATAAGGTTAGGTTAGTCAAGTGTTTTTAAGTTTTATAAGTTTCTTTAATTTTTTCGTCACCTTTTATTTTTCAACCATTTTTCTTTTTCGACCTTTTTCGACGAGCTCTTTTTCTTTCTTATTTCTCGCTATCCTAGTTTTTAAGGACATAGTTTTTTAATCTACTTCTTATCTAAATTTCTTAAAATTACGAAAATTTATTTTAAGTGGTTAAATTGATAGACATCAAAATTTTCTGGTTCGTAGTAATAGTTGGATTTGTATGTGGACCGAGTTATTGGAGCCAAACAGTCCTCAATTATATTGAGACCAAACGAATCCTGCCCCTCTGCTGCATCTTTTGGCTATTCGAAACGTGGGCAAAATCAGAAAAGTCTATTGATTGGATAACTTATTATAATTTTTCTTTCCTTTTAAAAACTAATAGGATATTCAGTAAATGCACCGAGCAAGACGTTCACCACCTTTTGTACGTTCACCACCTGTAACTAGATCAAGACATTTAGCAAATATGACTGCCGTTGATTTTTCTTTGGAATCGTCATCCAGTCGACCAAGTACTCTAGTTCAAATTTCCGATAATCCATTTTTTGAACCCGACCTCACAATTGAGAATCCGGAGAATATTCAAGGACGATTCGTAGATCCTGAACCACTAAACTTTCCTCCGGAACCACCAATCATTCAAACAGAGATTGTTGAGGAACGAACCATTAAATCAGAATCCTCTAGTGATTCCGATTCAACAAATTCAATTATGGAGAATCTGGAACCTTTAAGTATGGAAGACCGAATGAGAGCTAAACGCACTGGCCAAGGTCACGCAATTACTCATCCAGACATTAATGCGCCAGATTATGAAATCAAAGGACAAATTCTACACATGGTGACTAATCAATGCCAATTTAGTGGTGCACCGAAGGAAGATCCAAATGAACATCTTCGTACCTTTAATAGGATCTGCACACTATTTAAAATAAGAGAAGTTGAGGATGAACAGATATATCTCATGTTATTTCCCTGGACTTTAAAGGGAGAAGCCAAAGATTGGTTGGAATCGTTACCTGAAGGGGCGATTGATACATGGGATGTTTTAGTTGAAAAATTTCTTAAACAATTCTTTCCGGCATCTAAAGCCGTAAGACTTCAAGCAGAAATTGTTACGTTTACACAGAAGCCGAATGAAACTCTATATGAGGCGTGGACTAGATTTGGAAAGTTGTTAAGAGGATGTCCGCAACATGGTTTAGACACCTGTCAAATAGTACAAATATTCTACCAAGGATGCGACATCACTACAAGGAAAGACATAGATATAGCAGCTGGTGGTTCTATTATGAAGAAAATCGAAACTGATGCTTACAAAATTATTGATAACACTGCTTCCCACTCACATGAGTGGCACCAAGAAAAAGATATCGTTAGATCATCTAAAGCAGCTAGAGCCGATTCTAGCCATGACTTAGATTCCATTTCCGCAAAGATAGATGCTGTCGAGAGACGAATGGAAAAGATGACTAAGGATATTCACTCAATACGAATTAGTTGTGAGCAATGTGGAGGAACACATTTGACAAAAGATTGTCTCAGTATTGAATTAACAATGGAACAAAGAGAGAATATTTCATACATAAACCAAAGGCCTGGAAATAATTATCAGAATAATTATCAACCGCCAAGACCGAGTTACAATCAAAACCAGAATTATAACCGAAATATTCCATACACAACCAACAAGGTCCTAGCAATCAACAAGTATCCAATAATACTTACAACCAGCAAAGACCTAATTTTCAAAACAAACCACCGCAACAAACCGATGATAAAAAGCCGAATTTAGAAGATATGATGACGAAGGTAGTTGAAACTCAAACGCAGTTTTTCACATCTCAAAAACAAACCAATGAACAAAATGCTCAATCATTTAGAAATCAACAAGCTTCTATTCAAAATCTGGAACAAGAAGTAAGTAACCTAGCAAGGTTAATAGGTGAAAGAAAACCGGGAAGTCTACCTAGTGATACAAATGCTAACCCCAAGAATGAAACAGCTAAAGCCATTACCACAAGAAGTGGTACAAAACTTAAACCACCTGAAATACGTGTAACTTCTGATGAAGCTATTCCTACTCCACAAGAACCCCAACCTAATCAAGATAAGGAAAAAGAACTGGTAGTTGAAAAGGTTAATGAAGATAACACAGCTAAGGATAAACCTTATGTTAAACCATACCAACCACCACTTCCTTACCCGAGTAAAATGAAGAAAGAGAAACTTGAAGTCGAGCAATCCAAATTCTTGGATATGTTTAAACATATAAATGTAAATCTTCCTTTCATTGATGTGATTTCAGGAATGCCTAGATATGCTAAATTCTTGAAAGATCTAATCTCAAATAGAAAGAAAATGGAAGAACTCTCAGCTGTTACTATGAATGCTAATTGTTCAGCAGTGCTGTTGAATAAGATACCAGAAAAACTATCTGATCCAGGAAGTTTCACAATTCCATGTTTTCTGGGTAGTCTTAGTTCAATAGAAGCATTGGCAAACTTAGGTGCTAGTATAAATCTAATGCCGTATTCACTATACATTAAACTAGACCTTGGAGAATTGAAACCAACCAGAATAAGCATACAACTAGCCGATAGATCAATAAAATATCCTAGAGGGATAATGGAGAACATGCTAGTTAAAGTTGGTACTTTAGTATTTCCAGTAGATTTTGTTGTTCTGGACATGGAAGAAGATTCTCAAGTTCCTCTCGTATTAGGAAGACCATTCTTAAATACGGCTAAAGCAATGATAGACGTGTTCGATAAGAAACTGACCCTAAGTATAGAGGACGAGAGTGTTACCTTTTCAGTTGATAGAGCAATGCGACAACCGCAATCTGCAGATGATACATGTTATTATATTCAAACTATAGATGCACATGCAGAATTATTAGAAGAATTTCCAGAATTACAAGGAACAGGAGAATGTTGTTTAGGAGAAGGTAATGAACCAATTAATGAAGCTGAAATGTTAGCTACACTTATAGCTAATGGATATGAACCAACAACAGAAGAAATTCAAATGCTAAAAGAAGAAGACAGATATCGATACAAATCATCGATAGAAGAACCTCCGAAATTAGAGTTAAAGTCACTTCCAAACTATTTGGAATACGCTTATTTACATGGTGAATCTGAATTACCTGTAATAATATCGTCTTCTCTTACTGAAAATGAGAAATCACAACTCATTTCTGTGTTGAAAGCTCATAAACCAGCCATTGCATGGAAGATTCATGATATTAAAGGAATAAGTCCTTCGTATTGCACACATAAAATCCTTATGGAAGAAGGTCATAAAACGTATGTGCAACACCAACGAAGACTAAATCCTAATATGCAAGATGTAGTTAAGAAAGAGATTATTAAACTGCTAGATGCAGGTCTAATTTATCCAATCTCTGATAGTCCATGGGTAAGCCCAGTTCAATGCGTGCCTAAGAAGGGTGGCATGACTGTCATTACAAATGAAAAAAATGAGCTTATTCCTACTAGAACTGTAACAGGATGGCGTGTGTGTATTGATTATAGAAAATTAAATGACGCCACCAGAAAAGATCACTTTCCCTTACCTTTCATAGATCAAATGTTGGAAAGATTAGCCGGAAATAGTTACTATTGTTTTCTAGATGGATTTTTCGGATATTGTCAAATTCCAATAGCACCCGAGGACCAAGAGAAAACCACATTCACGTGCCCTTATGGTACTTTTGCTTACAAACGCATGCCATTTAGACTTTGCAACGCCCCTGCAACCTTTCAAAGGTGTATGATGGCGATTTTTCACGACATGATAGAAGAATGCATGGAAGTTTTCATGGATGACTTTTCAGTCTTCGGTGATACATTTGAATCATGTCTAGCTAATCTGGAACGAATGCTTATTAGATGCGAACAATCAAATCTAGTTCTTAATTGGGAGAAATGCCATTTCATGGTTAAAGAAGGCATCGTTCTTGGTCATAAAATTTCAAAAGAAGGAATTGAAGTGGATAGAGCTAAAGTAGATGTAATTGCTAAACTTCCACATCCCACCAATGTTAGAGGAGTTAGGAGTTTTCTAGGACATGCCGGTTTTTACCGATGTTTCATAAAAGATTTTTCTAAAATTGCCACTCCTATGAATAAACTCCTAGAAAAGGATGCTCCATTCATCTTTTCCGATGAGTGTATCAAATATTTTAATATTCTTAAAGAGAAACTCACTAATGCGCCGATCATGATAACACCAAATTGGAATCTACCATTTGAACTAATGTGCGATGCAAGTGATTTTGCAATGGGAGCCGTTTTAGGACAAAGGATTGAAAAACGATTTCAATCTATATATTATGCTAGTAAGACGTTACAAGGAGCACAAACGAACTATAAAACTACTAAAAAAGAACTCCTTGCTATTGTCTTTGCTTTTGACAAATTTCGATCATATCTCGTTCTAGCAAAAACGGTGGTTTATACCGACCATTCTGCTCTTAGATACCTATTTTCGAAACAAGATGCTAAACCAAGATTAATCCGTTGGATCTTACTCTTACAAGAATTTGATATTGAAATCCGAGATAAAAGAGGAGCAGAAAATCTCGCCGCTGATCATCTTTCTCGTCTTAAAAATCCCGAATTAGAAGTTCTAAATGAATCGGCCATACAAGACAACTTTCCTGATGAATATCTATTGAAGATAGATTATAAAGAAATTCCATGGTTTGCAGACTATGCAAACTATTTAGTATGTGGATTCCTTGAAAAAGGATTATCGTACCAAAGACGAAAGAAATTCTTCAGTGATATAAAAAACTATTTTTGGGAAGATCCACATCTGTTTAAAAGTTGTCCCGATGGAATAATACGCCGATGTGTATTTGGAGATGAAGCTAGTAAAATATTAAACCATTGTCACACAGGACCAACAGGAGGGCATTATGGGCCTCAACTAACAGCAAGAAAAGTTTATGATGCTGGATTCTATTGGCCTACAATTTACAAAGACGCACACCTTCTTTGCAAATCCTGTGATGCTTGTCAAAGGACCGGAAAAATAAGTCAACGTGATGAAATGCCACAAAATGTCATACAAGTATGTGAAGTATTTGACATTTGGGGTATTGACTTTATGGGTCCATTTCCAAAATCTCATAATAATCTATATATACTCGTAGCCATTGATTATGTATCTAAATGGGCGGAAGCACAAGCTCTCTCAACTAACGATGCACAAGTTGTAGTCAACTTTTTAAAACGTCTTTTTGCAAGGTTTGGAACACTGAAAGCTTTAATAAGTGATCGGGGTACTTATTTCTGTAATAATCAACTTGAGAAAGTTCTTAAAAGATATGGAGTAACTCATAAAATCTCCACCGCATATCATCCACAAACAAGTGGACAAGTTGAAAATACCAACCGAGCTTTAAAATGTATTCTAGAGAAAACCGTAGGATCAAATCCGAAGGAATGGTCCATTAAATTGGAGGATGCACTCTGGGCTTTTAGAACAGCCTACAAAACTCCAATTGGAACCACACCTTTTAGACTTGTTTATGGAAAAGCATGTCATCTTCCAGTAGAAATTGAACACAAAGCATTTTGGGCTTTGAAGACATGTAATCTTGATTTACATGAAGTCGGACGTCTACGATTAAGTCAACTAAACGAATTAGAAGAATTAAGACATTAAGCATACGAAAATTCATTAATCTATAAAGAAAGAACGAAGAAATGGCATGATAAAAGAATCAGAAGTTCAAAAGAATTTAAAGAAGGAGACAGAGTTTTTCTTTTCAATTCACGATTCAAGCTATTTCCTGAAAAATTGAAATCAAGATGGTCTGGACCATTCAAAGTCAAAAGAGTTTTCCCATACGGAACGATAGAATTAATAAATTCAAATGGGATTGAATTTAAAGTTAATGGTCACAGATTTAAACACTACATAGATAGTCCGATGGAAGTCGACAACGAAGTTAATCACAATTTCGACACCACAGCTAACTAAGTGTGGGGAGAATCAAGTCTTTAAAGGATAATATGTATTTCTGTTAGAGTTAGATTGTCTGTTTTCGTGTAGTTCTCGAAAATGGAACCCGAATGGTCTTTCCCTAGCAGACCCTAAAGAACTAGTCTTCTCCCCCCATTCTGAATTTTTATTTTTTTAGGTTTTTACAAAATGAAGACTGCCTGTGAACTAAACCATGGTCTAATGCTACACGCTTTGATCACTAAACGTAATAATGACACACTACTGAGTGAAATAGTATCAGTAATCAGAGAAAGATTGGACGGAGTTAGAAAAGAATCCAGATGCGAAGATAATAAGTTACAATTTGGTAAAGGAAAATCAAAATCCGCAGCTAAAAGAAGAGCACGACACCTAGAAAGATGTCACAAATGCGGAAAATGGTCACATGGAGGTAAATGTTCAAATAATCAAACCTATTCAAATACCGAATTTGTTACTTTATGCAGAGACGGACCGTTCATATGTTTAGAAGAAAAGACACTGAATGCTCGAGGTTACGCCTATGTAGCCATGAAAAACCAATTAAACCGACTATCTTATGAATGGGATAGATCATATAACTAAGAAATCTATTTCACAGGTATGTTTGTACAGTTTTTATTTTTTATTTTTAACCTTTTGATAATAAACGCTAATTTGTTCGCTATAAAGTATTAAATTGGTATTGAATAAAATTAGGTTTGGCGACCGAAATTATTGATATCATTCAAAAATTTATTACATCACTGCGAAATTTAACGTTTATTCTTAAGGTATAAATATCTTTAATCAATCAACCCAAAATATTTCAAAAATTCGTCATGAGTTAAATTAGGTCTTGGAACCGAAATTACTTTACCGAAAAGAGGGGCGCATATTTTTGATAATATTTGATTGATTAAAGTGGGATAAAAAGCCAAAAAGATTTTTAATTTTATTTTTACCATGTTTTTAAAATTAATATTTAAATCTTAAATTAATATTGTAAACTTTGTAAAAACAATATTTTTAAAATTGTAAATATTTGAAAAATTAATATAAGTTTGGTGTGAATTTATAATATGAATTTTTAAATTAAGTTTGGTGTGAATTTTTAATTTTTAAAATATGAACTTTTAATTTTATGCATTTCAAATTTTAAGTTTGGTGTGAATTTTTAATATTAATTTTGAATTTTATATTTAAGTTGTGTGAATTTAAAAACAAAAAATTTACTTTATCTCATTAAGTTAAAAATATGATTTTTAAAATTCGTCGTGAGTTGAAGACTAGGTCTTTGAACCGAAATTGCTTTACCCGAGGGAGGGACGAGAACTTTTATTATCATTATTTTTAATCTTATTGAATTAAAGTATGCAAAAAAAAAAAAAAAAAAAAAAAAAAAAAAACCAAAAATCTTATCTTTTAAAACAATCGCTACAAAAAGACAAATTTTAAAATTTTGTCAAGGACGGACTAGGACATCGATCCGAAACGACCTCGTCCTAAATAACAAGGGAAACAAAATTTTAAAATTAATTACTTAATTGTTTTAATTAGTATAAGATATATAAAAAAAAATTTTATATACAAACTCCGCGACTCGCGGAGTTTGAAGGTTTAAACCCCGCGACTCGCGGGAGGACCGAATTACAGAAAAAAAAATAAAAGCTGAACGAACAGCTCAGTCCACACACCACAAAACCAAATACTGCGAAAATAAACCCCGAAAATACACGAGAAAACACCCCCAAAATCACAATTTTTAACCGTTAATCATCAAATCTTTTACTAAAATCATGTTGAGAAGGATGCTATCAAGGAATTACTCAAGAAAAACGGTAAATTTCTACACCTAAACACCATTTAATCCGAAAATTAGTGTTCTTGAGCAATTTTTTCCCCAATTTGATTTTGATGCGTTTTAGTGTAATTATGCTTAAATTGTTTATGTATTATGCTTGTATAACCTAGATTGATGCTATTTAACATGATTAGAAGCCTTAAACTTCAAATTTTGAGTAATCTAGGGTTTGTGTTCTTGAGAAATTTGGGGCTTTTTGATATAAACAGGTTATGGCCGATTTTTGTCATGAATTATTGCTAAATTAAGTAGTGTAACATGTTTAGGTAGTTAAATGATCCAAACTTTGAGCCTAAACATGATTTTGAGAATTAAAGTGGACTTTTTCAACTCTAAAAATTCATGAACTTGATTTTTGAGAGATAATGCCATTTGAAACTTGTTTAATTGCTAGTAATGATTATTTTGACATGTTATTTGAGTTGAATGCTTATGAACTTGGCGAACATTTTCGTATATGCTTATTTGAAAAAGTGTAGATTTGATGAAAATATGAAAATGAGCTTAAGTTTGATATAAATTGATCATGTCATTGTAATTATTTTGATTGATGATTTTGCTGACACTAATGCATATTTGGATGCACAAAAATTGTGTTTGGTGTGTTTTGCAGACTGAAAGGGGTGAATCTTCATCCCAAGCTCGCAATGCTCCTGCTGAGAATGCGGAACAACAGGAGGTGGATAACTACTACAAGCAAGATATACCTCATCCAGTCATGACATTTTCTGATATGCACTTGGAAGATTTGCACCCGAACCTGACATTTGACAGACTTTGGATAGATTATCCAAAATACCAAAGGGGTTTGCATACTCTTCATTCTAAAGTTGTTGAGGTACCGAGGGTCATAGAATGGGGACCATTAGAAGCTGTAGAATTGGCCGGGCCAATTAGGGAATTACTTGCACAGAGGTATGGTAATTCTACTTTTAACGACTGGGTACGTTTATTCACCATGCGTAGACCTGTATATAAAGTATGGTGTGAAGAATTGTTGTGTAGTATAGAATTAAATGATCGGGTAGCTAGTTTAACCGATCGATCTTTTATTAGATTTTTGTTAGGAGGTTCGATGCGCCACATGTCTTTACTAGACATGGCTCAGGCTTTATGTATATATACGCCTGAGGAGTTAGCATCTACCGATTGTAGAGGGTTGATACTAAATGGTAGAAAGATAGATGAAAATTTTGATACACATGGTGTATGGAGTCAAATGACAAGCCATCACCGATTCAAAGGGGGAAATTACTCTTATTTGGATATAGATAGAGCTGAATTAAGAGTAATTCATAGGTTTTTAGCTAATTTGATTACACAAAGAGGTAAGAATAAGGAAAAGGTAAATGAACAGGATTTGTTTTACCATATGTGTATTCGAGACCCACAAAGCGCTGTAAGTATACCTTATTGTGTGGGTTATTATTTATCAGCTATGGTTAGGGGGATGAGACCGCATAACATAATAGGAGGTGGTATTTTTATTACTTTGATTGCTGAATATCTCGGTGTGGATATAAGTCGGGGGGGATTATTAGTCGAAGAACCAGAATCCCGCGATACTATAGGTTTAAATGTATACCATGGTGCGAAAGTTTTGAAGAGGCGAAATAACGCCGCAGTACAATACCATGGTAGACATCCACAGGTTGAGAGAAACCAACAGCAAGGTAATGTAGGAGGGGGAAATGAAATGCAAGAAATGCAAAGGTTTATAGCTGCACAGGAGTACGAAAATGCTAGACAGAGAGCATTTGAAGAATGGCAAGTTCATCAAAACCAAATCATAGCTTATTGCCAACATATAGGTAGAAACTATATTCCTACTCCAAAGCCCATATTCCCTCCCTGGTCTATAGAGATGCAACCACCGTATCCTACGTATAACCCAGCCGAAGCATTTTATAGCACCTATGGTTATGCATGGAACCCCTATTGGTATCAGTATTATCCCTAGTCTACTTAGTTTTATTTATTTTGTAATTTGTAATGTTGATACGTTTAATACTTATGTTAATATTGTAATAGTTTTTATAATTTTCTAACTTTTATTCTTAGATTTTAATAATTTTTGAATGTGGGGTAATATACCAAACTTCAAAAATATGTATATATGTTTGCAGTTTATCTTATGTACACAACAGGGTAAAACAACGCATTTTCAAAGACTGGCATTAAGTTCAGCAAAAGCAACTAATTTTGACGACAAGATGCAAAATATATGTGAAATAACAACAAGACGGAATGAACAAATGATGTGCACCATTTATCATTCAGCAAACAAACGCCAATATATTTGGAAACTTTGGTAAAATTTAATCATTTTCACACAAATCACCCTCAATAATTTAAATTGTTACTGATTTCTTGCAAATGAGGGCATTGCAAGATCTTAAGTGTGGGAAGGGGTTAAATTCTTTCGGATTTTAAAATTTTTATCTTAAACACTGGGTTACCATTAAAAATACTAGTAAAGCAGTAGTTGTATTAGAATCTAGTGCTCTCTGATAATAAAGAACAGCCCTAGTCTTATATACTGACTACCCAATTCTAGTAAAAATTTTCAAAATTTTCAATTAAATGAACTCAAAATCATGTTTATACATATTTATGAACGATAAAACTAGGTTTTAACACCGAAATTATTGTAACCTCTGAAAGGACGTAAATTGAGAAACAAACCAAAATGTTAAAATTCATTTAAAATGGAATAGAGGACAATAAAAAGGAAAATAAAAGCCAAGTGTGGGAAAATTCTTCAAGTTATTCAAAACATATATCACATATTTTTGTACAAATAACTGAAAATACTTTTGCTTTGGACTAAACTAAAAAGTTTTACCTGATTTACTGTAAGAAAGATGGATCTACACGATGAATCAATTCCATCATTAAAAGGAAGTAAAGTCTTCCGAAAAAGACAAGCGCTTCTTGATTTAGGTCAAGAAGTTGTCGTCCAGACTAGCTGTAGGTTGACAAAAAATCTAGAAAAGTCATCACTAAAATCAGCAGGAAATCCACGGACCTCAGCATTAAATAGGGTCGCCAAGTGGTCAGATTTATCCTAACCATGAGAAGGATTTATCTCGTAAAATGGGGGGCACCATGCAAATTAGCTGGATAAGACTAATGAATCAGATCCCCAGAAAGGATAATCTCCTTAAAAGATCAAAAATCAGCTTTTAAGCCTGATATTACTCAATCCTTGAGATTGACCTTAAAGATTGAGAATTACAAACTCATGGAATTCAATGATATCTAAACTCGAGCTTGAACGAGAAAATATTTTGATCAAAATTACAAACCGATTTGTTTTCTGAAAACCCTATTTTCAATGCGTTCATTACCATTGAACGTGAAATCCTAAGAATTCACTTGGAATTCATTAGGTCACCTGAACTAAATCGGGTGTCAACCGTAAGAACGGTGGTTGCATAGTGGTCAAAGACAGGACCTTGTGCCAGACCGAAAAATCATAAGGGTGAGCTTTACTATTGCTCCTACCAAGGATAGTAATTGCGTCCGACACGTTATAGACCATAATTAAAAGCATGTCAGGGGACATTGCCTTAACAGTTGCTTGTTCAACGCTTTCCTTTATAACCGGACGGTAGTTTACCGAAAGGTAATATACGGGACAAGTAAACTGGACGTGTTGCTTTCCAAATACAAGGTTAGCAAGTGGGTGACACAAAACCGCAAGTTTTGAGCAAAAATTTTCAAATCTGAAACCCACCAAACCCACAAAAATATTTTGCAAACACCGGTAAAGGGTTATTCCGGAAAACTTATCTAGGGTAAAAACTAGATTTAATTTTCAAAAAATCAAATGTTTTCATAAAGATCCAATTTCCTTAATGGATCTAAATTTTTATAGTCATGTGGGACTGTAAACCATATCGTTACTACCATTGTTTATACCGCCGTATAAAAATCACTGATGTACAAAGTGTGAAGAATAAAGAAGTGATTCTAGTATTTCAAGACGATATTGCTTGAGGACAAGCAACGCTTAAGTGTGGGAATATTTGATAATGCTAAAAACGAACATATATTTCATAGCATTATTCCTCAAGAAAGACAAGCTTTTAGTTGCAATTGTTCTATTTAAAAGTGATATTCGTTTAAATAATAAAAGGTAAAGACAAAAGACAGATTCGACGAATTGAAGATGCAAACGACCAAAAAGCTCAAAAGTACAAAATACAATCAAAGAGGTTCTAATTATTGATAAGAAACGTCTCGAAATTACAAGAGTACAAGATTCAAAACGCAAAGTACAAAATATAAAATTGTACGCAAGGACGTTCGAAAATCCGGAACCGGGACCAGATTCAACTCTCAACGCTCGACGCAACGGACTAAAAATTACAAGTTAACTATGTATATAAATATAATATAATATATAATTAATTATATATATTATATATATATTATATTTATATAATAAACCGTCGGTAAACAAAGAGCCAAAATGGAGTGAGCTGTATTTACAAACTCCGCGACTCGCGGAGTTTGAAGGCAAAAAGGGCCGCGAGTCGCAGAGCCCCAAATTCTGAAACTCCCTATAAAAGCAAACGAATTCTGATCGCAAAAACCAACATATATATCCATCCTCTCTATATCTATACGTAAATATTTATATTTATATTTTAATTTTAATTTTAATTTTAATCCTAATAATAAGGGTATGTTAGCGAATGTTGTAAGGGTGTAAGTCGAAATTCTGTCCGTGTAATGCTACGCTATTTTTAATCATTGTAAGTTATGTTCAACCTTTTTAATTTAATGTCTCGTAGCTAAGTTATTATTATGCTTATTTAATCCGAAGTAATCATGATGTTGGGCTAATTACTAAAATTGGGTAATTGGGCTTTGTACCATAATTGGGGTTTGGACAAAGGAACGAAACTTGTGGAAATTAGACTATGGGCTATTAATGGGCTTTATATTTGTTTAACTAAATGATAGTTTGTTAATGTTAATATAAAGATTTACAATTGGGCGTCCCTATAAATTACCATATACACTCGATCGGACACGATGGGCGGGGTATTTATATGTACGAATAATCGTTCATTTAACCGGACACGGGAATGGATTAATAGCCACTAGAATAATTAAAACAGGGGTGAAATTATGTACAAGGACACTTGGTATAATTTGATAACAAAATATTAAAACCTTGGGTTACATTCAGTCGACATCCTGATGTAATTATTAAACAAAGTATTAAAATCTTGTTATAGTTTAAGTCCCCAATTAGTTGGAATATTTAACTTCGGGTATAAGGATAATTTGACAAGGACACTCGCACTTTATATTTATGACTGATGGACTGTTATGGACAAAAACCAGATGGACATATTAAATAATCCAGGACAAAGGACAATTAACCCATGGGCATAAAACTAAAATCAACACGTCAAACATCATGGTTACGGAAGTTTAAATAAGCATAATTCTTTTATTTTATATTTAATTTCCTTTATTTTATATTTAATTGCACTTTTAATTATAGCACTTTTATTTATTGTTATTTTATTTAGTTGCACTTTTAATTATCGTACTTTTTAATTATCGCAAGTTTATTTTATCGCACTTTTATTATTCGCAATTTCATCGCTATTTTCTTTACGCTTTAAATTAAGTCTTGTATTTATTTATTATTTTACATTTGGTTTTAACTGCGACTAAAGTTTTAAAATCGACAAACCGGTCATTAAACGG
Source organism: Rutidosis leptorrhynchoides (assembly GCF_046630445.1). Taxonomy (NCBI): domain Eukaryota; kingdom Viridiplantae; phylum Streptophyta; class Magnoliopsida; order Asterales; family Asteraceae; genus Rutidosis; species Rutidosis leptorrhynchoides. The sequence goes on from NC_092335.1 coordinate 629,576,334, forward strand.
TAAAAACTCCCCTTTATAATAATAATATTACTTATATATATATATTTGTATTTTTATAAAAGTAAACTAATATAGCGTTAAGCTTTGTTTAAAGATTTTCCCTGTGGAACGAACCGGACTTACTAAAAACTACACTACTGTACGATTAGGTACACTGCCTATAAGTGTTGTAGCAAGGTTTAAGTATATATCCATTCTCTAAATAAATAAATATCTTGTGTAAAATTGTATCGTATTTAATAGTATTTTCCTGCTAAAATTAGTAGTATTTTATACCACTCTGCTCAAACATCACTTACCAGTACCTTTATCAGCATCCCCATCAGATGAAGAAGTATTATTTTTAATACAAAATACTACAAAATATGACACAAGTTTTATTAATTTACGGATGGGATATACCTAAACCTTGCTACAACACTATAGGCAGTGTACCTAATCGTAGAGTAGTGTAGTTTTTAGTAAGTCCGGTTCGTTCCACAGGGAGCTGGTGATACTTACTATATTTTTAACAACTATATTTATACAAAATATATATAATTATATAAGTAGTAATATTATTATAAAAGGGGGGTTTTACCGTTTAATGACCGGTTTGTCGATTCTATATTTTAAGCGCAAAGATAAATGACGATAATTAAAGTGCGTAAAATAATGACAATAAATAAAATGACAGTAAATAAAATTGCGAGTAATAAAATGACAGTAAATAAAGATACGATGAGAAATACAATAAAAGAATTATGCTTATTTAAACTTCCGTAATCATGATGTTTGACGTGTTGATTTTAATTTATTACCATGGGTTAATTGTCCTTTGTCCTGGTTTATTTGATACGTCTATCTGGTTTTTGTCCATAATAGTCCATCGGTCATAAATATAAAGTGCGAGTATCCTCGTCAAATTACCCTTATACCCGAAGTCAAATATTCCAACTGATTAAGGATTTAAACTGTGACGCAGTTATCACTTCTGTCAACAATTACACCAGTTATCACTGTATGTAATCCACCTCTGTTTTAATTAGTTTATGAATATTAATTCATCTACTTGATCAGAATGAATAATCAATTACCCAACCCAATTGATTAATTAAATGATTATAACAGATTCCATATGAACGTCACTAAATAGGACAACCATAATCATTATTAATTATTAGGTTAATTAATTTGAAGATAGGTTCGACAGACTCCAATGAGTTGTCACTCAATTAGACAATACCCCCATCTATTAATAGTCAATAGTCCAATTTCCACAAGTGTCGGTCTTTTGCCCAAACCTTAATTATGGTCCAAAGTTCAATAATCCCATCTTAATATTTTAGCCTAACATCACGATTACTTCGGCTCAAATAAGCATAATAATAACTTAGTTACGAGACATTAAATTAAAAAGGAAGAACATAGCTTACAGTGGTGATTAATCGCGTAGCGTTGCACGGACAGAGTTTTGACTTAAAACCCGTAAATCATTTGTACCATAACTAAATTAAATCATAATTAAAATTATTAAAATTAAAATTATATATATTTTTATTACATATACGAGAGAGAGAGATTGGAAAATGGGATTGAAAAGGGGTGATAAAATCAATCAGAATTCGTTTCTTTTATAGACGAATTTTGAATTAAAATTTTCACTTATGACCCCTTAACTATGCTCAATTAACAACTTTTTATTATTTAATATCATTCTTATTATGAATTATTTAAATATTATATTTTATTCTTGTGCATAGTTGACTCGTAATTTTTACACCGTTGCGTCGAGCGTTGAGAGTTGGTTCATGTCCCGGTTCCGGATTTTCAAACGTCCTTTCGTACAATTTTATATCGTGTACTTTGTGTTTTGTAACTTGTACTCTTGTCATTTTTAGACGTTCTTCATCAATAAATTGAACCTTTTGAATTGTATCTTGTACATTTGAGCTTTTTGGACGTTTTGGTCTTTCAAATCTTCGTTTTTGTCTTTAAATCTTCATTTTCGAGCGATTTGCGTCTTTCGTCTTCGCACTTATTTATTTAACTATTACAACTAAAAATAAGGAAATTACATTTAAAAACTTTACATATTGGAACGATATTGCTACTAAATATATGTTCATTTGGAACACTATCAAATATCCCCACACTTGAGCGTTGCTTGTCCTCAAGCAATACAGAACTTGAAATAAAAACATACATGAATCACTTTTTTATTCATCACATTTTGTACATCAGTGATTTTGATATAGCGGTATAAACAATGACAGTAATGATGGTTAAAGGTGGGTGTGTCATCCACAGTTGCCTTGGGTTTAGGTCAACGACACTTGCAATCAAATAGCTGATTTACTTTCGGTTTCCAAAGCAAAGTGCACATTTGAAAGGCGGTTTACAGTCCCACATGACTATAAAAATTTAGATCCTTTAAGGAAATTGGATCTTTATGAAAACATTTAATCTTTTGAAAATTCAAGCTAGATTTTACCCTAGACAAGTTTTCTGATTTGATCCATCATTGGTGTTGCAAAATATATTTGTGGATCATTATTTTGGCTAAAACTTTTAGGCTCGTGTAATCCACTGCTATCCCGGTATCGAAAAGCACACATCCAGTTTACTTGTTCCGTATATTACCTTTCGGTAAACTACCGTCCGGTTGTAAAGGAAAGCGATGAACAAGAAACTGTTAAGGCAATGTCCCGTGACATGCAGATGATTATGGTCTTTTAACGTGTCGGATGCTAGAACTATCCTTGGTAGGAGCGATAGTAAAGATCATCCTATGATTTTTCGGTCTGGCACAAGGTCCTGTCTCCGACCATGCTATGCAACCACCGTTCTTACGGTTGACACCCGATTTGGTTCAGGTGACCTAATGAATTCCAGGTGAATTCCTAGGATTTTACGTTCAATGGTAATGAACGCATTGAAAATGGATTTTCAGAAAACAAATCGGTTTGCAATTTTGATCAAAATATTTTCTCGTTCAAGCTCGAGTTTAGATATCATTGAATTCCATGAGTTTGAATTCTCAATCTTTAAGGTCAATCTCTAGGATTGAGTAATATCAGTCTTAAAAGCTGATTTTTAATCTTTAAGGAGATTATCCTTTCTGGGGATCTGATTCATTATTCTTATCAAGCTAATTTGCACGGTGCCCCCCCATTGTACGAGATAAATCCTTCTCATGGTTAGGATAAATCTGACCACATGGCGACCCTGTTTTATGCTGAGGTCCGTGGATTTCCAGCCGATTTTAGTGATGACTTTTCTAGATTTTTCGTCAACCTACAGCTGGTCTGGACGACAACTTCTTGACCTAAATCAAGAAGCGTGTGTCTTTTTCGGAAGACTTTACTTCCTTCAAATGATGGAATTGATTCATCGTGTAGATCCATCTTTCTTTCAAAAGTATTATAGTAAATCGGGTAAAACTGATTAGTATCATCCAAAACAAAAGTACCTGCAATAATCTTGTACAAAGATATGTGATAGATAGTTTTTAATTGAATAACTTGGTACATTCTCCCCACACTTAGTTTCTTTCTTTGCCTTTTTATTCTCCTTTATTCCATTTTAAATGAATTCAAGCATTTTAGGTTGTTTCTCAATTTATGTCCTTTCCGAGGTAACGATAATTTCGGTATTATCACCTAGTTTTCACCGTTCATAAATATGTATAAACATGATTTTGACTTCATTTAATTGAAAATTTTTCAAATTTTCACAAAATTTGGCAAATAAACCAAGTATAAATCTGAGAGAATTTATAACCCTTCCCCACACTTAAGATCATGCAATGCCCTCATTTGCATGAAATCAGACTATAATTTAAATTCATGAGGGTGATTAGCGTAGAAAAGTGATTAAAAATACCGAGTTTGTAATTACAAAGCTCGTCGAATGATAGATGGCGCCTCATTGTTCATTCCTTCATTTGTTATATCATATTTGTTGTTTTGCGTCTTGTCGTCAAAATTAGTACCTTTTGCTGAACTTTAATGACAGTCTTTGAAAGTGCATTGTTTTACCCTGTTTTGTACATAAGATAAAATACAAACATATATATATATATATATATATTTTTGAAGTTTGGTTTATAACCCCACTTTTCAAAAATTTATAAAGTATAATATTTTTGGCATACTTTAAATCAATAAAATTAAAAATAATGATAACAAAATTTGTCGCCCCGCCCTCGGGTAAAGTAATTTCGGCTTAATGACCTAGTCTTCAACTCACGACGAATTTTAGAAATCATTTTTTCAACTTAATGAATTAAAGTAAATTTTGTTTTTAAAAACTTAAATTAAAATGCATATTAATTTCATAAAAAAAACCTACAAAACAAAAATTCAGAATGGAGGGAGAAAACTAGTTCTTTAGTGTCTGCTAGCGGAAAAGACCAATCGGATTCCATTCTCGGAACTACACGAGAACAGAACAACTAACTCCAAACAACATTTTCCTTTTAGAACATTTGAATCTCCCCACACTTAGGTAGCTGTGGTGTCGAAATTGTGATTAACTTCATCGTCAATTTCTCTTGGTCCATAATCAACTTGCATATCTGTGACTTTTTCTTTAAGCCATTGCCCGGATTCATGTGTTATATCCACAATTTCAATTAGCTTCGCCTTTTCTTTAGGCGACAGATTGGATACTAATCGGTTACATAACTTAAAGTTCCCCTTGGTTCTAGCATCGCGAATCCGTTTAATAAGTTTCTTCATTGAACTATTAATAACGGGATCATTTAATTTCGTATCAACAACGGGGTTCTTTGTTATCAAGTCATCATTAGGCGTTACTTCATTTTCCCCACACTTACGCGTTTTATTATTGTTAAGCACTACCGTTGGAGTTGGTAAAACAACATGGTTCTTACCAATCATTTTTGCTGATTCAACGGTTTTGGCTGGTGGAGATTTAGACTTTCGAATCGTAAAGGTGATCGATTTGTCACCACTTTTAAGTGTCATTCTTCCATTTCCTACATCAAATAACGCCCCGGTGGACGCAAAGAATGGTCGACCTAAAATTAGAGGAATGTTTGGGTCCTCTTCTATGTCAATGACAATGAATTTGACTAGAAAGGTTAAATTGCCTACTTGAATGGGTAGGTTGTCAGCAATTCCAACTGGGTGCTTAATGGTTTGATCAAAGAGTCGAACACTCATATCCGTTGGACTTAACTTACCTACTCCTAATCTCTTATATAATGAAAGAGGCATAACACTTACACTTGCACCTAAATCTGCTAGTGCATCATACATGACACAATCACTAAGTAGACAAGGAACAATAAATTCACCCGGATCACCTATCCTAGGAGGAGGTTTTGGTGGAACTGTCTTCACCGGGTTTACTTCTACGGCTTTTGTTTCTTGTACTTTCTTATTCTTTTTCTTCTTCTTCTTTTCAGAGGTATCACAATCTTTATTACCTATCACTTGCTCATACTCAACTCCTTTTCTTGGAAACGGGATGGGTGGTTTGTATGGTGCCACCACTGACTTTACATACTCGGGTGGTGGTGGTGTAACTTCTTCATTGTTACTCTCATCTAAAACCTTCCCATCTTCTGATGCTGGTTTTTCAGAATTTGTTGAAACCATATTAACATTTTCATTCCGAGGATTTACTTCAGTATTACTCGGTAGCTTTCCTTGTTTCCTTTCACTCATCAATCTAACAAGAGTACCTACTTGTTTTTCTAGATTCAAAATAGAAGCTTGTTGAGTTCTAAATGACTGATCAAACCTCTCATTCGTTTGAGTTTGAGTTTCAATAAATTGTGTTTGAGATTCAACTAGCTTAAATACCACTTCTTCCAGATTTGACTTTTTCTCTTCGATTTGTTGTGGTGGTTTATACAAGCCAGGTCTTTGTTGATTGACAGTGTTGTTTTGAGTTGGTTGGTTATTCGGATCTTGTTGGTTATACGAGTTATTGTCGGGTCCTTTTGGATTGTAAAGAATGTTTTGATTTCGATTGAAGTTTGGCCTTGGCGGTTGATAATTATTCTGATAACTATTTTCCAGCCTTTGGTTCATGTAGACAACATTCTCACGTTGTTCCATCGTTTGTTCAATGTGACAGTCTTTCATTAAGTGTGGTCCACCGCATTGCTCACAATTGATTCGTATTGCGTGAATATCTTTATTCATCTTTTCCATTCGTCTCTCGAAAGCATCTATTTTTGCGGAAACGGAATCAAAGTTATGGCTAGAATCGCCTCTAGCCGCTTTAGATGAGAGATATATATCTTTCTCTTGGTGCCACTCATGAGAGTGGGAGGCTGTGTTATCAATAATTTTGTAAGCTTCAGTTGCGGTTTTCTTCATAATGGAACCACCAGCTGTTATGTCGATGTCTTTTCGTGTAGCAACGTTGACACCTTGGTAGAATATTTGTACTATTTGATAAGTGTCTAAACCGTGTTAAAGACATCCTCTCAACAACTTTCCAAATCTTGTCCACGCCTCATATAGAGTTTCATTTGACTTTTGTGTGAACGTAACAATTTCTCCTTGAAGTCTCACGGCTTTAGATGCCGGAAAGAATCTTTTAAGAAATTTCTCAACTAAAACATCCCATGTGTCAATCGCCCCTTCAGGTAACGATTCTAACCAATCTTTGGCTTCTCCCTTTAAAGTCCAGGGAAACAACATGAGATAGATCTATTCATCCTCAACTTCTCGGATTTTAAATAGTGTACAGATCCTATTAAACGTACGAAGATGTTCGTTTGGATCTTCCTTCGGCGCACCACTATATTGGCACTGATTAGTTATCATGTGTAGGATTTGTCCTTTGATTTCATAATCTGGCGCATTAATGTCTGGCTTAATAATGGCGTGACCTTGGCCCGTGCGTGTGGCTCTCATTCGGTCTTCCATACTTAGAGGTTCCAGATTTTCCATAATTGAATTTGTTGAATACGAATCACTAGAAGATTCTGATTTAATGGTTTGTGGTTCAGGAGAATTGATTAGTGGTTCTGGATCTTGGAATTGTCCCTGAATATTCTCCGGATTCTCAATTGTGAGGTCGGGTTCAAAAGATGGATTATCGGAAATTTGAGTTGGAGTTCTTGGTCGACTAGATGATGATTCTAAAGAAAAATCAACGGCGACAATATTGGCTAGATGTCTTGATCGAGTTATAGGTGGTGAACGTATGAAAGGTGGTGAACGTTTTACTCGGTGCATTCACTGAATATCCTATTAGTTTTTAAAAGGAAAGAAAAATTAGATAAGTTATCCAATTAATAGACTTTTCTGATTTTGCCCACGTTTCGAATAGCCAAAAGATGCAGCAGAGGGGCAGGATTCGTTTGGTCTCAATATAATTGAGTACTGTTTGGCTCCAATAACCCGGTCCACGTACAAATCCAACTATTACTACGAACCAGAAAATTTTGATGTCTATCAATTTAACCACTTAAAATAAATTTTCGTAATTTTAAGAAATTTAGATAAGAAGTAGAATAAAAATCTTATCCTAAAACTAGAATAGCGAGAAATAAGAAAGAAAAAGATTGCGCGTCGAAAAAGTTCGAAAAATAAAAGGTCGAAAAATAGGCGTCGAAAAATAAAAATAAGAAAGTAGCGCGAAAAACGGCGTCGCAAAATTCTAAAGCACATAAATCTTAGTCTAAGGAATAAGCACTTAAGAGATTTTACGGCAAACCTAAAAATTCTAGAAATAAAAATAACTATGGCAAAACTAAACTTAATACTAAAAATTGTAACTAGAGTCTAAAAATGTAAAGGTAATAAAAAAAAAACTTTTTTTTAATTTTTTTTTATTTCGTTTTTTAAGGATTTTAATTTTTTTTTTTTTTTAAAATTTTTTTTTTTTTATATAAATTTTTTTTTAAAAAAACGATTTTTTTTTACAATTTTTTTTTTTAAAACGAATTTTTTTTTCTTTAAAAAAAACGATTTTTTTTACACAAATTTTTTTTTTTTTTTTTAAAAACGAAATTTTTTTTCTTAAAAAAAACGATTTTTTTTTTAAAAAAAAAAACGATTTTTTTTTTTTACAAATTAATAATTTTTTTATAATTATAATTTTTTTTTCAAAACTTTTTTTTTAATTCATTTACTATTCATGAATAGTAAATGAAAATAAATTAATTAATTTACTATTCACATGAAAGCGACATGATAGAAATTATTAATTATAAGTTACATAATATACCCCTGAAGTATTTAATAAATACGACTTTTTAAAACTTTACGTATCAAATTTTGATTCTAAAATATTATTATATTATTATATTCTATTTCAATATTATTATATTATTATATTCTATTTCAATATTATTATATTATTATATTATATTTCAATATTATTATAATTAAAAATATAGCGTTTTAGCGCTCCCCGGCAGCGGCGCCAAAAACTTGATGTGGTGTAGCGTGAGGGTACGAAATAGTATTATTTTTAATACAAAATACTACAAAATATGACACAAGTTTTATTAATTTACGGATGGGATATACCTAAACCTTGCTACAACACTATAGGCAGTGTACCTAATCGTAGAGTAGTGTAGTTTTTAGTAAGTCCGGTTCGTTTCACAGGGAGCTGGTGATACTTACTATATTTTTAACAACTATATTTATACAAAATATATATAATTATATAAGTAGTAATATTATTATAAAAGGGGGGTTTTACCGTTTAATGACCGGTTTGTCGATTCTATATTTTAAGCGCAAAGATAAATGACGATAATTAAAGTGCGTAAAATAATGACAATAAATAAAATGACAGTAAATAAAATTGCGAGTAATAAAATGACAGTAAATAAAGATACGATGAGAAATACAATAAAAGAATTATGCTTATTTAAACTTCCGTAATCATGATGTTTGACGTGTTGATTTTAATTTATTACCATGGGTTAATTGTCCTTTGTCCTGGTTTATTTGATACGTCTATCTGGTTTTTTGTCCATAATAGTCCATCGGTCATAAATATAAAGTGCGAGTATCCTCGTCAAATTACCCTTATACCCGAAGTCAAATATTCCAACTGATTAAGGATTTAAACTGTGACGCAGTTATCACTTCTGTCAACAATTACACCAGTTATCACTGTATGTAATCCACACCTGTTTTAATTAGTTTATGAATATTAATTCATCCACTTGATCAGAATGAATAATCAATTAATTGATTAATTAAATGATTATAACAGATTCCATATGAACGTCACTAAATAGGACAACCATAATTATTATTAATTATTAGGTTAATTAATTTGAAGATAGGTTCGACAGACTCCAATGAGTTGTCACTCAAGTAGACAATACCCCCATCTATTAATAGTCAATAGTCCAATTTCCACAAGTGTCGGTCTTTTGCCCAAACCTTAATTATGGTCCAAAGTTCAATAACCCCATCTTAATATTTTAGCCTAACATCACGATTACTTCGGCTCAAATAAGCATAATAATAACTTAGTTACGAGACATTAAATTAAAAAGGAAGAACATAGCTTACAGTGATGATTAATCGCGTAGCGTTGCACGGACAGAGTTTTGACTTAAAACCCGTAAATCATTTGTACCATAACTAAATTAAATCATAATTAAAATTATTAAAATTAAAATTAAAATTAAAATTATATATATTTTTATTACATATACGAGAGAGAGAGATTGGAAAATGGGATTGAAAAGGGGTGATAAAATCAATCAGAATTCGTTTCTTTTATAGACGAATTTTGAATTGAAATTTTCACTTATGACCCCTTAACTATGCTCAATTAACAACTTTTTATTATTTAATATCATTCTTATTATGAATTATTTAAATATTATATTTTATTCTTGTGCATAGTTGACTCGTAATTTTTACACCGTTGCGTCGAGCGTTGAGAGTTGGTTCATGTCCCGGTTCCGGATTTTCGAACGTCCTTTCGTACAATTTTATATCGTGTACTTTGCGTTTTGTAACTTGTACTCTTGTCATTTTTAGACGTTCTTCATCAATAAATTGAACCTTTTGAATTGTATCTTGTACATTTGAGCTTTTTGGACGTTTTGGTCTTTCAAATCTTCGTTTTTGTCTTTAAATCTTCATTTTCGAGCGATTTGCGTCTTTCGTCTTCGCACTTATTTATTTAACTATTACAACTAAAAATAAGGAAATTACATTTAAAAACTTTACATATTGGAACGATATTGCTACTAAATATATGTTCATTTGGAACACTATCAATGATGAGGAAGAAGCTGATGAATCAGAAGGTACTGGCGAATCAGGAAGTTGTTGCATGATATATTTACCAGTAGTAGGATCCTTGATGAACTTGAGAGGCCTCCATTGAAATGTCCCGTTCATATTGATTATAAACATTCCATATTAATTGATTTCGTCGCGAGGTTTTGACCTCTATATGAGACGTTTTTCAAAGACTGCATTCATTTTTAAAACAACCATAACCTTTATTTTATCGATAAAGGTTTAAAAAGCATTACGTAGATTATCAAATAATGATAATCTAAAATATACCGTTTGCACACGACCATTACATAATGGTTTACAATAAGAATATATTACATTAAAAATAAGTTTCTTGAATGCAGTTTTTACACAATATCATACAAGCATGGACTCCAAATCTTGTCCTTATTTTAGTATGCAACAGCGGAAGCTCTTAATAATCACCTGAGAATAAACATGCTTAAAACGTCAACAAAAATGTTGGTGAGTTATAGGTTTAACCTATATATTATCAAATCATATTAATAGACCACAAGATTTCATATTTCAATACATCTCATACATAGAGATAAAAATCATTCATACAGTGAACACCTGGTAATCGACATTAACAAGATGCATATAGAATATCCCCATCATTCCGGGACACCCATCGGACATGATAAAATCGAAGTACTAAAGCATTCCAAATTCCAGAATGGGGCTTGTTGGGCCCGATAGATCTATCTTTAGGATTCGCGTCAATTTGGGGGTCTGTTCCCAAATTCTTAGGCTACCAAGCTAAAAAGGGGCATATTCGGCTTCGATCATTCACCCATATAAAGTAGTTTCATTTACTTGTGTCTATTTCGTAAAATATTTATAAAATTGCATGTACTCTCATCCCAAAATATTAGATTTTAAAAGTGGGACTATAACTCACTTTCACAGATTTTTACTTCGTCTGGAAGTAAGACTTGGCCACTGGTCGATTCACGAACCTATAACAAATATGTACATATATATCAAAGTATGTTCAAAATATATTTATAACTTTTTTAATACGTTTTACTGTTTTAAGTTTATTAAGTCAGCTGTCCTCGTTAGTAACCTACAACTAGTTGTCCATAGTTAGATGTACAGAAATAAATCGATATATATTATCTTGGATCAATCCACGACCCAGTATATACACGTCTCAGGCTAGATCACAACTCAAAGTATATATATTTTTGGAATCAACCTCAACCCTGTATAGCTAACTCCAACATTACTGCATATAGAGTGTCTATGGTTGTTCCAAATAACATATATACATGGGTCGATATGATATGTCAAAACATTTGCATACGTGTCTATGGTATCCTAAGAATACATAATATATTAGAATACATGTATAATACAATATGAGTTAGCTAGGATATGATTAATATAGATTTGTTACTAATTTTCACGTAGCTACAACAAGCAAAAATATCCAATCTTGTTTTACCCATAAGGTCTTCGTTTTAAATCCATTTTGAGTGAATCCAATTGCTATGGTTTCATATTGAACTTAAGTTTATGAATCTATACAGAAAAAGTATAAGTTTATAGTCAGAAATACAGGTTACAAGTCATTTTTGTAAAGGTAGTCATTTCAGTCGAAAGAACGACGTCTAGATGACCATTTTGGAAAACATACTTCCACTTTTGAGTTTAACCATGATTTTTGGATATAGTTTCATGTTCATAATAAAAATCATTTTCCCAGAAGAACAACTTTTAAATCAAATTTTATCATAGATTTTAATTATCAAACCCAAAACAGCCCGCGGTGTTACTACGACGGCGTATGTCCGGTTTTACAGTGTTTTTCGTGTTTCCAAGTTTTAAATCATTAAGTTAGCATATCATATAGATATAGAACATGTGTTTAGTTGATTTTAAAAGTCAAGTTAGAAAGATTAACTTTATTTGTGAACAAGTTTAGAATTAACTAAACTATGTTCTAGTGATTACAAGTTTAAATCTTTGAATAAGATAGTTTTATATGTATGAATCGAATGATGTTATGAACATCATTACTACCTTAATTTTAGTAGGTAAACCTACTTGAAATGAGAAAAATAGATCTAGCTTCGAAGGATCCTTGGATGGCTTGAAAGTTCTTGAAGCAGAATCATGACACAAAAACAAGTTCAAGTAAGATTTCCACTCGAAATAAGATTGTTATAGTTATAGAAATTGAATCAAAGTTTGAATATGAGTATTAACTTGTATTAGAAAGATATCTTACTATAAATAAGAAAGATTTTTTGAGGTTGGATGATCACTTTACAAGATTGGAAGTAAGGTAGCAAACTTGGAAGTATTCTTGATTTTATGAAACTAGAACTTATAGAATTTATGAAGAACACTTAGAATTTGAAGATAGAACTTGAAGAGATCAATTAGATGAAGAAAATTGAAGAATGAAAGTGTTTGTAGGTGTTTTTGGTCGTTGGTATATGGATTAGATATAAAGGATGTGCTATTTTGTTTACATGTAAATAAGTCATGAATGATTACTAATATTTTTGTAATTTTATGAGATATTTTATGCTAGTTGCCAAATGATGGTTCCCACATGTGTTAGGTGACTCACATGGGCTGCTAAGAGCTGATCATTGGAGTGTATATACCAATAGTACATACATCTAAAAGCTGTGTATTGTACGAGTACGTATACGGGTGCATACGAGTAGAATTGTTGATGAAACTGAACGAGGATGTAATTGTAAGCATTTTTGTTAAGTAGAATTATTTTGATAAGTTTCTTGAAGTCTTTCAAAAGTGTATGAATACATATTAAAACACTACATGTATATACATTTTAACTGAGTCGTTAAGTCATTGTTACTCGTTACATGTAAATGTTGTTTTGAAGCCTTTAGGTTAACGATCATGTTAAGTGTTGTTAACCCATTGTTTATTATATCTAAAGAGATGTTAAATTATTACATTATCATGATATTATGATGTATTAATATATCTTAATATGATATATATACAATTAAATGTCGTTACAACGATAATCGTTACATATATGCCTCGTTTCGAAATCATTAAGTTAGTAGTCTTGTTTTTACATATGTAGTTCATTGTTAATATACTTAATGATATTTTTACTTATCATAATATCATGTTAACTATATATATATCCATATATATGACATCGTATAGTTTTTACAAGTTTTAACGTTCGTGAATCACCGGTCAACTTGGGTGGTCAATTGTCTATATGAAACCTATTTCAATTAATCAAGTCTTAACAAGTTTGATTACTTAACATGTTGAGAACAGTTAATCATGTAAATAATAATTTCATTTAATATATATAAACATGGAAAAATTCGGGTCACTACATCCATGTACCAGGCCATGGAGAAGCAGCTGGAGCCATACCAAAATAGTGATAGTATGGTTGCTCATTAATCTGTTCTAAAGTAGCCAACCTCTCATATACCTCTTATCGTGCTGGTCGATCAACCTGAGACAGCATTTCAGTCAGCTCTTCCCTAGGTAGTTTACTGGCTGACACCAGAGCACTTTGGGGATCAATAGTCAGCTGATCCACCAGCAAGGCAACTCTGGGAGTGATGGATGCTCCCCTATAGATGAAGTTAGGTACAAATTCATCAGGATCTGGTACCTGGCACACATATGGCGGCAGCTCAGCAGAAGCAGTAGCCTGAGATGAATCAGTAGTGGCAGTAGCAGAGGTACCAGCATCCATAATGGATTCCGTAGAACCAGTAGCAACAGTAGGTGACTGTGCAGTAGGTGAAGAAGCATCATATGCAGCACCTCTAAAGAAAGTATCCGGTGTTGAATCAGAAACCTGTAGATTACCAGCAATATCCACAGTAATAAATTGTCTCGATTGCAGATCAGAAACACCCAGAATACTAATAGAACCAGTGTCATCAATATCAAGAATCTCCTTAACAATATTACCAATGACCTTTTCAAGTGCAGGAGGAGGTTTCATTATCATCTCCTCAACCACTACAGAATCAGTGGTTGAAGCAGCAATACCAGATACAGTAGGAGGAGTAACAGATATATCAGTAGTAGCTACCTCCTCATTAACAGTAAGATCAGTGGAACAAGCAACCACATTGTCTCCAGTAGAGCCAGCAGCAGTAGAGACAACAGTACTAGTGTCAGCACCACCAGTAGGCAAATCAGTAGCACCAACACCAGTAGCAGAAGCAGAGAGCTCATCAGTAGAAACATTAACATCCTTTTCTTGCTCTCCCTCTGCCTGTTCATCTACCCTGCTAAGAACTGAAATAAAAGAACATTTTATGTTAACAACTGTAGAACCAAATAAATTTGACTCAACAATTGCATATGTTGTTGGTCTCTGGGGACAGACTGGTGGTTTAGTCAGCCCTTTGATTGAGACAAAGTTAGGTGTCTGTAAGTGCAGCTGTGACTCTGCTGACTCACTGGCAACACATGTTGACCCAGATAGTGTAAGAGTTATGGTTGGTAATGATGTAGGAGTGAGACTCTTATCATGATCCAAGTAACATATTGGCTGTGAAGTGGCCTGAGCTGATTCAACACGATGAGGAACCAGCTCAAGACTGCTTTGGGGGTCAGTTATGTTCTTTGCTGGTTGTACTGTCAGCAGAGGATATAGCATTAAGTTCAATTTAGAAAAATGTGGAAGTGTCTGGTTAGAAGAGTATGGGTTGCTACTCTTCTTAACACTAGTTTTAAAACCAGTCAGCTTGGGAGCCAAGTTTATACCTTTATCTCCACTTTCATTTTTCAAGTCAGCAGTTAAAATGTTTTCAATTAAGTTAGAAGTTTCTGCTGTATGGTCTAGAAACGCACCAGGTTCCATAGCCACATCCTTTACAGGAGCAACAGTTGAGACTGGTGCAATCTCCCCTGTGGTTTGCTTGGAGCTAGCCTTTGCACGTTTGGATTTGCCTGTTACCAAGAAATAGATGAGCAACGAATTTCAATACTAGAATTGGGTAGTCAGTATATAAGATTAGGGCTGTTCTTTATTATCAGAGAGTACTAGATTCTAATACAACTACTGCTTTACCAGCATGTGAGACGGTGGATGTTCTAGTTGAGGTAGCTGGCTGCTTCCTACGCGTAGCTGGCTTACGCTGAGGACCCTCCCCCTCAGCTAGTCCAGAACCAGAGGCAGTCGATTGGTTAGCTCCACCCCGAGCAGCAAGATACTCCAGCATGCCTGGTGTCAAACCAGTATATGGAGCAGCAGGTGCATCTTTTGGCATACCCCCTTATTTTAGAGGCAGGTCGTATGATTGATCAGCAATCTGCTAGTAAGCTTCACCCAGCTCATTTTCAAAAACCAGGCTTAAGAATCGTGGAAAGGGAATCAAATGTGTTCTTTTAGGTGCTTGCACCATCTCCCTTAGCCTCAAATAAATTTCCCTGGCATAATCAATGTTTCTGTTGAACAACAAACCATGACCAATTTTAAGCTCAAAGTCTGAGCACTGCTCAAAACTTCCTGATTTCTGGCTGATGCACTGGGTCAGTAGCCCAAAGAAGTAGTACCAAAGAGGTGGCATATGCTTCCTCAAAGGTGTATGAGCTATTGGTTGAGATAACCCAATGATTTCTAGCACCTCCCATCTGAATACATCGCTGGTTGGTGAATCGACAAACGGTCCATCTGGTAATTGAAGGGCACGGCGGATGGCCTCAACGGTGACAGAGCAAGTTAGGGTTTCGGTCACCATGCCACGAATACATGGAACATTCTGGGGAGTGGTGGCAGTGGTGGCAGTATACCAAAATCGTGTTAAGCAGGCATCATATAAGCGTGAAGGTACACCGGTGATAGCTCTAGCCAGAGGGGATTGCCGGATGTAGTCGATTAATGTTTCACAACCCATATTGGCTTTTGATTTGGGAATGGAGAGTGAATGAGCTCATTTCTTTAACATATCTTTGATTTATTTATCCTGACTTATAAAAATTCCATCATCAAGTTGTTTTAAACAGGTCAGACCAAATTTCTTTAACATATCTTTGATATATTTATCCTGACTTATAAAAATTCTATCATCAAGTTGTTTAATTTGCAACCCCAAAAAGTATTGCAAATCTCTTTGTAAGCTCATTTCATATGTCTTTGACATAAGTTTTGAAAAAACTTGACAATGTTTCTCATTTTTAGATCCATAAATAATATCATCCACGTATATCTGTACCAGCAAGAGATCACCATCTGTCTCTTTTGAGAACAGAGTGGTATCAATTGTTCCAACTTTAAAACCTATACCAGTGAGATACACATGAAGTGTCTCATCCCATGCTCTTGGTGCCTGTTTGAGGCCATAAAGAGCTTTGTCTAGCTTGTAGACATGGTCTGGATATTTACTGCTTAAAAACTAGGAGGCTGTTTGACATAAACTTCTTCTTGCAGCTTCCCATTTAGAAATGCAGATTTAACATCCATCTGGAATACCCTAAAGTTCATCTTAGCAGCATATGCCAAGAACAATCTGATAGCTTCCATCCTAGCCACTGGAGCATATGTCTCTCCATAATTCAATCCTTCTTCCTGTTTGAACCCTTGAGCTACCAATCTAGCTTTGTTTCTGATCACAATCCTATCTTCATCCATCTTGTTCTTGAAAACCCACTTGGTACCAATGATCTTCTTAGTTTCATCATCACGTTTATGTACCAATGTCCAAACCTTATTCCTATCAAACTGGGAGATCTCTTCTTGCATAGCTCCTGCCCAGTTTGGATCTTTGATTGCTTCATCAGGACATGTAGGTTCAATGGTAGACACAAAATTTACATGCATACAAAAATTGCTAGTTGCATGTCTTTTTGTTTTAACACCACTAGCCAGATTACCAATAACTTGCTCAATCAGATGCTCTTTTGTCCATCTAGTGTTATGAACGGGTGAGCTTGTCGTAAAATACACAACATCTTGATCATCAGCTGGTTCAAAGGTATGAGCAGCAGTTGGAGATAGCTGTTCATTATTAATGTAACCAGTATCAGCTTGTGATCCTTCAGAACCAGTAGACCTATGCTCAAATTGTAGGACTTTAGTAGAGCCAGTAGGTCCACTTGGTTTAGACACAGATGGAACAGAGTGTTCCATCTCATCATCAGAGAACCCAGAAACATGGATTGGTGAGGGATTTGCAGCTGGTTCTTCTTCATCATCAAGAGCTTGCTGAGTAGGCTCTTCAAACAATAGCTCTTCATCTTCTTGACTGGGAGATGAAGCTGGGGCAGTTTCATCAAATGTAACATTAATTGATTCTTCAAAACAACCCCTTCTTTTATTGAAAACCCTATATACCTTTGACATGTTGGAATATCCCAAGAATATACCTTCATCAGCCTTAGCATCAAACTTGCCTAGCTGATCCCTATTGTTTAGAATGAAACAGGGAGTGCCAAATGCATGAAGAAATGAAATTGAGGGTCTTCTTCCTTTGAGAACTTCATAAACAGTTTTCTGATGTCTTTTCACTATTAAAGATCTATTCTGGGTAAAACATGCAGTGTTCACAGCTTCTGCCCAATATGAATTTTTCAGCCCAGACTCAGCTAACATAGATCTTGCTGCTTCAATGAGAGTTCTGTTTCTTATTTCTGCAACACCATTGTGAAATACCATTATCATCACAAAATTCTTCTAATGCAGCATTTCTGAATTCTGTACCATGATCACTTCTTAGCTGTTTCACCAGTTGCCCATTTAAAAGCTCCATTCTTTTGATAAAATTGATAATTTCGTCAGCAGCTTCACTCTTTTGCTTCAAAAAGAATACCCAGGTGTATCTGGAGTATTCATCAACAATAACCAGTGTATACTTCTTCCCACTACAGCTGGCCACATTAACAGGACCAAATAGATCCATATGAAGTAAATGAAATAGTTTCTCAATAGATGAGATTTGCTTTGATTTGAATGAGGCATGGTGATGTTTTCCCTTTTCACAGCCAGGACACAATCTGTTCTTTGAGGTAGCTCAGACACTAAACTTCTACTGGATAATTTGTGAATGTCTTTGAAGTTGAGATGTGAGAGTCTCTTGTGCCATAACCACTTCAGGTTGTCTGCTGCCTTTGAATAGAAACAAGTATCAGTTGTTGTGACTACTGTGTTCATGTCAATTTGATACATGTTTTCATGACGTTTTGCAGTCAGCAGTGGCTTCCCTGTCTTATCAAAAATAGTGCTAATTTTCCTTCTGAATTAGACTATCTTATTCTTACTTGTCAGTTGGCTTATGCTGAGTAAATTATGTTTAAGCCCAACGACATATGCAACATTTGAGAACGTGACATTCTCATTTGTCAAAGTACCAAAACCCTTTGTGTAACCCAACGAATTATCTCCATACGAAACAACTGGACCATCCTTTTATTGATAGTCCATCAGCAGGGACTTACATCCGGTCATATGTCTCGAACAACCACTATCGAGATACCAGATTTGCTTGTTTTGAATGCCCTGCACAGTAGCTAAGAGATTAGTTCTTTTTAGGAACCCATCCAAGGATGGGTTCTGGAAGGGTCATCTTTGATGATCTCTTCCTGTCTGCTGGTTTGCTTGAAGAGGCAGCAGCAGATGGGGTTAGGGTTAGAGTACACCGGTTGGCTAAGTGAAACTTGCTGCCACATTTGTAGCATTTTCTCACATTTGGTATCAGTGACTGGTCATACACTGAATAAATGGGTGTAGTAAGATCGGGTCGACTTTTGGTTACCGTCTCAATTAGCTGGTCAAGCTTGACTGTCATAATCTCAATGATAGACAGCTCATCATTCAAGTCCACTTTTGCTTTTCCCTTAAGGGAAACTTTCTTCTTAGAACCAGTACCATAGTCATGGTGTATTGCTTTGTCTTTATCACTTGACGAGCCAGCATGAGAAGTTACTGGCTTGTCTACTGAAGCTGATGAACTAGAAGAAGTTTTTCCTGCTGCCTTGGACTTGCCAGTATTTCGTTTGACTGGCTTGTCTACAGCTATTGGTTGACCAGTAAGTTTGTCATCAGCTGGCTCATCACAATTGGAACTCGAACACGAAGGGGAATCAGTTGGTTTAATTTTTCTTAGATTATTTTTAGTGATTTCCCTTTTAATACGTCTTTCTTTTGGAGTCATGTAGTAGATGCTTGAGGGGTCAGTAGTCTCATCAATTGAGGTACTGGCTTCTCTTGCTCTAACTTCATCCTCCAAAATCTCTTTCATGGCAGGTGGTGGGGACACAGCAGGTCTAACAAACTTATTTGTCAGGACCTTTTTACCCTTAACTATCTTGGCAAAAGTATTTGGCAAGACAGCTTCAGGATCAGTTTCAAGAATTAGGTCCATGAAAGTAACTTCTGCAATAGCAGCAGCAGCATCATAGTCACCAGCAAAGAAAGCTTCAACTTGGGCAGGCACCTGCTCGTAAACACACTTTGCTGTGCGTTGAGCAGATGTACACCACGAAGCGACAACATTTTTAAGATTATCCAGCTGGTTCTTGACTTCTGCTGCCTCAACGTGAAGAGACTTTAAAGTAAAGTTTTGTTTTTCAAGTTTGGAAATATCATCTTTCAAAATTTTAATTTCATCATTTTTGCTTTTAAGTTTCTCTTTTAAAGATTTGTTGTCAGTTTTCAAAACTTCTTCACGTTTGCTGCCTCTACATAAGTCAACTCTTAGGTAGTCAAATAATTCGGCTTTTTCATCATCAGTATAAGTTCGAAAATTATCAACCTTATACATCAATTCAGTTTTCCATTGAGGTGAATCTATTTTCTGATCAGCTTCCCTCATATCAGTCAAAAACTTATTACCACTATCATCCTCATCAGACTCCTTGACCTCCTTGACCATTAAACACAACTTTTTATCTGGAGCATAACCAGCACCATCATCATCAGTATCACTATCAGAGGATGACGACGAGCTGGTTTCATCCTAATCATGATGCTCAGCAACTAGAATCTTTTCTGGCCTTTTACCCTTCTTATCAGTCTTAGCACTTTCCTTTATCTGAGCTTTCATAGCTTTGTACTTGTTCTTGTACTTATCAGCTTTTGAGAAAGAGTTAGCATGTGAAGTTGAAGGTTTCCTGGACATGCATTCAGCAGCAAAATGTCCAACCTTCCCACAATTATAACACTCAGATTTAGGATCCTTGACTGACTTGCTGCTATACCTAGCACTCGGTTTCTTACTCCCTTTGTATGACTTGCTGGTTCTATTACGATTGAACCTTTTGAACTGCCTAGCCAGCAAAGCCATACCTTCAGCAAATCCTTCTACATCACTTTCATCATCAATGCTTTCTTCAGACCCAGTACCACTATCCACATCACTCTCAGCTGTCTCTTCTTCTGCCAACAAATTTTGAACCAGTAAAGCCTTTTGAGCTTTCTTTTTAGCAGCAGCAATAAGAGCAGTATCATCTGTCTTAGAAGATTTTGAAGTGGTGGGGGCAGACCTAAAGTTTTCTTTCAAGTTAAGTTCAAATTTAGTCTCTGATTTCTCATGGTTCCAAAGTGAACTGTAGAGAGAAGACATGTTAAAGTTCTTTAAGGTCTGAGTGGTTCTTAAAGGGTCAGTAACAGATTTCCATTTAGTAGGCAGTGAATCAATGAATTTGTTTACTTGTTCAAATTTAGTATAGGTGACATTCAAAGTGATCAGGTCTGCAATCAAGGAGTTAAACCTAATAAAGGTTTGCTTAAGGGTTTCATTCTTGTAGGCAAAGAACATTTCATATTCTCTTTTCAAAGCAATCATTCTATTCTGCCTTACTTCTCCCATACCCTTATAGGTGATATCTAGATAGTCCAACATAAGCTTGGCATTTGCTTTTCCATTAATCAGTTTGAACAGTGGGTTAGGCAAAGTTATACCTAACAGGGTTCTGATTTTAGGGTCAAGTCCAACACGACATTTATCCTCAGCATCCCATCTAGAAGGAGTGAGAATAACCTCTCTGCCAGGAACAACAGGAGTGTCAGATGTAGCTGGAGCACTACCAATAGTCTCAGTGGGAACAAATGGACCATCTGTGGCAATACCAGGTATGAGTGGGTCAATAGACTCAAGGTGAAGCATGAATCTTGCCTTCCAAATTTCATACTCATCTTCATCAAATTTGGGTGGTCTATTGGATGAGCCATTTTCAAGGTAAGCTGTATTTGAATATGCAGCCATGAGAGAATTCAAATCCAAGATATTAATTATTAAGACTGAAGCTCTGATACCAGTTGTTGGTCCTTGATAACAATAGGAGTATTGTAGAGGGGGGGGGTGAATACAATTTCTTTTAATTAACTTAACAGTTAAACACGATTAGTATTCAAGCATGTAAATTAAATAGAGTCACAGGTAATTTTCAAGAGTTATTCTTTATTGATTGAATCACAAAGAATCACAACTATCCTTGGTGGAATGATAGTTGGTTGATACAGATTACCTAGAATATAGCTAAGAGGTAAACTAAAAGCTATTACACGTTTTTGACTCTAAATAAATAAACTCACACCACTAGTTGTTACAATAGTGGATACAACAATTTATAGTAGTCATATTAACCGTGTAATGGTTCTATTGTCCACTGGTACATAGGATGTCTGTACTTGTGGGGACAACTGCATCAGAGAGCATGCTCTCCTCTTTCCTCTTTGGTAGCTATTTGCAGGAACACCCCAATTCGGTTTGGCACCACTATTTGATTAAACAAATAGAATGTTGTGTTCCCTAGGTGTTGACAAAGTATAACCCATGTCTGCACATGCATTAAACTTCTGCATTCTCACGTGGTCTTGTAAGGTCACTTGTCAGCCGCCGACGCGTGTCCTTTTCTGTTCAACTTTGTCTTTGACTTCTGTTGAATAGTACACTTGATGTAGACCACTCGAGAAACTACTATGCTTATAATGGAGCATAGCTGTCTTATGTAGTAAGCTGCATTCCGGCAGTGCTGGTTCTTCATTGCTGAGACACTTGATATTCTTGAACTGCTGAGTACACATCCTGTGCTGATTGAAGAACACTGTCTACCTTGTGCTGGTAGACTGAGCAGCAAACTAAACACTCGACACAGGAATATTTGCTGTCTATACATAAACAAACTTGTACCTGCTGCACATAACATTTTAGTGCAAATAAATTACAGTTTTGTCATAATTAAATCCTTTATCATATATATATATATAAATATATATATATATATATATATATATATATATATATATATATATATATATATATATATATTAGTTATTTTAATTAAGTATTCTATTTATTTATTTGGCCTAATATAAATTATCTTAAATTATTGAAGAAAGCTGTGTACGTGAATTATCTATACCTCAATCTAATTATAGAGTTAAATTCAAATCTAATCTAAACACGGAAACTTTTTATTTAAGTAAATATAAGATTATCCACCTAATTATAGTTTAACCAATTAATGATTTTGAATGACATTATTTTGACTTACATATTAAGAACTACTCTGTAGTAAGAAAATTATTAATTGGTTAAACCCATAAATAACTAGAAATATTTTGACATTTCTTTTTATTTTTTTGTGGTTTCTTTCAAGTTTACAATTATTACTCCTCACACTTGGATACTAATTGTATTTATTAGGAGTATAAAAAATAACTTTATGAGTATAAAAGGTAAATTCACTATTTAATATAAACCATCAAATTTTTTTAACGAATTTATCTTTCTGTTCACCGCGAGTTAGGTTCCACCGCCATCACCGTTCAACTTGAAATAATTTTACGAACTAAACGCAATAAGTTGTATTCGACATAGAGTTTTGATGCACTTCCAATGGAGCATTTCTTTTTAGTCATAAATCTGGAAGTGATTTGAATTTAGAGTTTAAGTCCTTAAAATATTTATCATATTACTATTATCATATTAATTATAGACGAAGACTCCTCCGAGTACTATTATTTTGCTGAAATGACTAACAGTTTTTCTAAAATTAAACCTGCAAGTTACACTTTTATTCAAAAATTAATTGTATATAATAAATCTAAAATAATATAACTTATACATTACTAACGTTACGTTCCATGACAAAGTTTCAATGTACTCATATTTTCTTTAAATATTACTTAGTAGATAAATTATGTATAATTAAAAAGATATTAATGGTGAGAAAAAATTATAGATATTAAGTTACCAACATCACCCAAAACCACTTTTAAAATTTGTCAACACCACGAGCTCTTAAATTAAAAAGAACTTTTAAAATTTGTCAACATCACGGGCTCTTAAACTCAAAAGAACTTTTAAAATTTATCAACACCACAAGCTCTTAAACTCAAAAGAATTTTTAAAATTTGTCAATACCACGGGCTCTTAAATAATTCTTATACTTTTCCTATTTTTTTAGTATCGCTGTTTACATACCAATATGACTTGCAAATTACCTTTTTTCACAGTTTTTTACACACATGTGCAGCGCACACACACACACACATATACATATGTATATATATACATATATATATATATATACATATATATATATACATATATATGTACATATATATTTACATATATATATATATATATATATATATATATATATATATATATATATATATATATATATATATATATAAAACATCAACTCCGTATTTGATTCTTCGGTTTCGTTAAACAATTAAGTACCACTCAAACGTGGGCTTTAGAGTTCGGTCCATGTTACAATTTGATGAGCTCAAATTTTTAATTGGAACAATAAAATAATTTTTGTTGTGACTTTACTAATGAAAACTAGTGAAATGACCCGTGGAACTACGGGTTTATTTAAACGAAACAGTTTGATGAAATGTTTTAGGTACTAAGTGAACGTAAGTGCTAAAGTCATTTAGTTTAATAACCTATGAAACCACAGAATCCGACTAAGAAACTCGTCAGCTGAACATTTCATCAAACACCTAAAATGCATATTAAACAACCTACATCCAATCATAAGAGAAACTATTGATTGTCATTTTATTTTAAAAGTGTAAATTAAAATATAAATTTAGAATTGGTTTTCTTCTGCCTAGCTTTTATACCTTCTTGTACTCAAATCAAAATTATTAATTGTCATAATTCAAAATTATTTAATTTTAATAATTAAAATAATTATTAATAAGATTTAATAAAAGTAATTAATTAATAAGATTTAATTTTAATTCAAAATTATTTATATTAATGACATCATCCACCATGCTTAGATTTTTTTTTCTTTTGTTTTTTGATTTTTTTTTAACAAACAAAATTAGCTTAATAATGAAATCATCATTATAGGATTTTAATAGAAACTATAGATGAAAATATTAAGTACTATCACATGCATATAAATAAGAAAATAATAATAATAATAATAATAATAATAATAATAATAATAATAATAATAATAATAATAATAATAATAATAATAATAATAATAATAATAATAATAATAATAATAATAATAATAAAACTAATCAAAATCATATTAGTAATGAAAACTTTAAATATAAAAATTTTTAAATAAAACATTTTCAAAAGGTCTAATAAAAGTAACAAATTACGAATTATCATAAATATAAAAGATATGTCAATCATTAATTTCTCATTGGACTCCAAGATAATCTAATATTGTACTTTAAAAAAAAAAGCCAACAAAATCATTATTATTAATAGTAAGCATGAAAGAGTACATCCCAGGATAGAAATCCTAATAACAAAAACTCGAAACCATATACATCTAGGCTATAGAACTATGCAAAAAATGTAATCTAACGAAGACATATACAAGGAAAACTCGAGAGTATGTGTAGGATTTGTAGGATAAAAGCTTTCATCTTTGGATATAGTCAAGGAGTGGACAACTTGTAAAAGACAAGCCGGGAGAGAGTGGCATTCAAAGTGTTGAAAAAAAACTCAACGACAAAGTGATGCACTCTAACCTACTTAGCCCAGGACCAAGACATAGCCAAAGACTAAGGCAAAAACCTACAAATTAACCTACGCCTACTTTTGGGGAGGTATTTACATCGAAACACTTAGGGTTGAAAGCCCGTCGGAGCCATTTGAAACACTTTGATTGAATATCGACAACGATTTTTGGACTGCTTTGTTTGTTGTTTCCGAACACATGATCGTTACGGTTTTTCCAAATGAAATAACTAGTCGCCCACACCACCGCTTGCCAAATTTTCAAGCCGGTATAAGTGGAGAATTAAGGGTTGTAACACTTGGAGAGATCTGCGAGGCTAGAAATACATAGGTCATTTAGATTCCACCATTTTTGAATTCTAGTCCATATTTCGACGGATTTTTTGCAAGACAAAAGTGTATGCTGAAGAGTTTCGATATCATCATTGCAAACAGGGCATCTCATGGAGTGTAGGTCGATTCCACATTTATCTAGTTCAGTTCGAACAGGAACTTTGTTTTGTTTAGCGCGCCAAACGAAAAACCAATTTTTTGAGGGATCAAAGTATTGACAATGGTGGGATTGGGAGGGGGTAAAAGGGCAGCAGTTAATTCGTTTAATAAGGACATGGGGGAGTTAGTTGTGAAGGACCCATTATTGCCGTATTCCAGACCCATTTATCTTAGTATGTACCCGAGAATGTCACAGTTTTTAGCAACCGAATGAGAGCTTCTAGTTCGCCTACAGTACGCCACTTGGGCTGAGATGACCAGGCCCAACTTAGAGAGCATGTGTCGTCGGCCCATTTGATTCTTTCGCCTACAATCGCTTGTTTTTTAACTTCAAGTCTAAATAACCTAGGAAAGGCGTCCTTTAAGAGCTTGTCTCCACACAACAAGTCGGTCCAAAAGCTTGTTTCCATTCCATTACCTATCAACTTAACAAATGTGTTAGATAAATCACACCCTAACTTTGCTAGGGAGTGTTCAATACAAATTATATTTAACTTGATCAGAGAATTTTTTGCAATTACTTTTTGATAATGGAGAGGAAATACCCAACCCGCCATGTGACCCGTAGATGCTTTTAATGACTCGTGACCAAAGTGAGTTTTTATTCGAAAGAAACCTCCACCCCCATTTGGTTAGATGTGAAAGGTTTTTTTAGTTTTAAAGATCCGATGTTTAGTCCACCATCATCATAAGGTAGTAAGATTTGGTTCCAATTTACCCAAGTCATTTTCCTCTCATCAAGAGACCCGCCCCAAAAGAAATCTCGGTGCATACCTTCAAGGTCCTTTAGTACTCCCACAGGAGCTTTTAAAATGGAGAAATAATAAAGGAGAATGCTACTCAAGATTGATTTGATTAGTGTAAGTCGGTCTTCAAAGGAAGTGGATTTAGCCTTCCAAGCGGCTAGCCTTTTTTGAATTTCTCGAAAACGGGTGCCCAGTTGTGATGTAATTTTAAGTTTGCACCGATTGTGTGACAACCCGGAAATTTCCAACCAAATTTAAACTTTATCTTTATATTATTCCGACACGATAAGCAAAGTTTGTTAAGTTAAATCTCAAGAATTTTAAATTGTGTTCATACATTCATTATAACCTCGACCAAATTCCGACGATTCACGAACCGTTATATATAAATAAATATGTATATATATGTGTATATATATATTATAACTTGAGAATATTAATAAAGTATTAAACGTATAATACTTTACATGAACGTATTTGTTTCAATATGTTTATCGATGGAATTAGAAGATAATATCAAATGATTGATTTATCAGATACATTATGATATGATTACGGGTCTATGTTATGAGATTCACTGTGATTTAAGAAATCTATTTTTTTTTGACAACATTCGGAAAATGGTAAAGTGATTTATAAGTAAGAACGTGAAGTGTAAATAACTTAGATGTTGGATATCGACAAGTTATGTAACTCGACATTTTTCATTAAGATGATTTCATACGTTTATTTAACCTTTGAACTTTATCCCATGCTTCACCAACAAACTGTAATTTAAAAACTTGAAACCTATTATGAACATATATGATTCTACTTTTCTAAAACATTTTATGATATAACGATTTCCATTATTTTAACCTTTAAACAAAATGATTCTTAAAAATATATTTGGTTTTGGAAAACAAAATTATTATATTTATTTGATTTAGTTTCAAACGTACAAAAACGTTTTCAGTTTAAAAAGAACTTTATTATTAAAACGTATATAACTTTTATAAATATCTAGAACCACTTTTGACAACTCATTACTTAACCAGTATGATAAAGATAACGATATTTATATTTTATTTTATTAAATATATATAACGATTTAAATTAATATTATATATATTTATACGCGTATTATGCGTACATAGTTTTATACTTTTACTATACTTAAACTTTACCTTTACTTTATTTTTACTTTACTTTAACTTTAATAATTCACTTTAATAATTCATACTTTAATAATTCATACTTTAATAATTCACTTTAATAATTCATACTTTAATAATTCACTTTAATAATTCATACTTTAATAATTCACTTTAATAATTCATACTTTAGTAATTCACTTTAATAATTCAAAAATCTATTATAAATAGAATTCAATAGGTTTCATTATTTCATAAGAAACTTGAAAATATTTTTCTCTAAACTCTCTCAATCGATTTACATATATATATTTACACCGTATTATTTCAAGATATTATTAGTATACATAAAATATTACGTCAGAGTGCTGTCCGAGTGATTTCGAAATTGTTTTTCGAGTGGGATTGGATTAAGGAAATTATGAGTTATAGCTATGGAGGTGATTGGGTATGGTTCATGGGTATGCTCGTGAGATCAATATAGTGTTTATCATCTCCGTTGCGTCTACGTACCTTTCCTGCAATATTGAATCTCAATATTGATACGTGAGTACTCATAATTTAACTTTTACATACTAATAGTGTATCCCTGACTAGTGCTCGAGTATATAGGATTATGCATGTTTGTACTTTTGATATTGCCTTTAGTTAGGTTATGTTGAATCCTGAATTAGTTATATATGCGACTGAGATAAGGTATAAGATATGCATGTCGTTGGAAAGCTAGCGAAAAATTAAGAACTTTTCATTTAGATATCGAATGATTTCGATGAACGGATTTGAAGTTATAATCCATCGAATTTTTGTATTATTATTAAAAATGATCATTATTATCGTCGTTATTATCGTCGTTATTATCGTCGTTCTAGTTTTATCTTATTATTATTATTATTATCTTTATCAATAAAAGGATTTATCATTAAAAATTGTTATTTTTTATTATTATTACTATCGTTATTATCGTTAAAGTTATAATTAGTATTATTATTATTATCCAATTATTATTATTATTATTATTATTATTATTATTATTATTATTATTATTATTATTATTATTATTATTATTGGTATTATTATTATTATTATCATTATTAATATATATATCATTATTTAAAAATGGTTATTGTTATTGTTATTATTATTATTACTATATTATCATTAAGATAATTATTAGTATTATCGTTAATAATGTTATAGTAACTATCATTATTAATATTAGTGTAATTAAAACAAATATTTGTAACACCTAATTATTTTGATTACTATTATTATCATTATTACGAACACGATATAAAAGACGATTAAAAGCTATTAAACGAAACGATTAGGAAATAATGGGTAAGAGTATCATGATGAAATTAAAATATTATAAGATATTGATTTAGATAAAATTATCGTTCTTATTATTTTTATCATTACTATTATTATTAAAATTATCGTTAGTATTAAAACTATCATTTTAATAAAAATTATCATTTTAATAGAAATGTCATTGTTACTATAAAATATCATTATTATTATTATTAATTTAAATAGAATTATTATTTTAAAGATAATATTAAAAATTATCGTAAATATTAAAGTTATCATAATTAGAATTATCGTTTTATCATAATGTCATCTTAGTAATTATAAATATTGATATTTTTATAATAATAATTATTATTACAAAATAATACAACTTTTACTTACTATCATTATAGATATTATTTTATCAAATAAATATTTGATACAAACATATTTTACTACGTGTAATAACTTACTTTAATAATATCTATCATATTATCTTTATAATATTAAATGAACCCTATAAATTTTATTACTTAATATATATAAAAGTATATTTTATTATATAAATATAATATAAAATTTTATTTATTAATAAATAAATTATATTATTTACTCTAATAAATCTTTTAAAAATATTTAAAAATATAAAACGACGATATTTAAACTATATATTAATCATGTATAAATTTTTGGAAATTATTTTGAGTCAAATTTACTTTTGTTGACTTTTGCATATTAGTCTCGAGCATTAGGATTGTGGTACACTATGACTTGACCTAATTTGTTAGACAAATATTGAACAACACATAAATATATATAATTAATTTAGGTTCGTGAATCCGATGCCAACCTTGCACTTGTTCAATGACGTTATATGTATTTTTACTACGAAATACAGTATGGTGAGTTTCATTTGCCTTTTTACCCTTTATATTTTTGGGCTGAGAATACATGCGCAACTTTTATAAATGTTTTACGAAATAGACACAAGTAATCAAAACTACATTATATGGTTGAATTATCGAAATCGAATATGCCCCTTTTTATTAAAGTCTGGTAATCTAAGAATTAGGGAACAGACACCCTAATTGACGCGAATCCTAAAGATAGATCTATTGGGCCTAACAAACCCCATCCAAAGTACCGGATGCTTTAGTACTTCGAAATTATATCATGTCCGAAGGAGGATCCCGGAATGATAGGGGATATTCTTATATGTATCTAGTTAATGTCGGTTACCAGGTGTTCACCATATGAATGATTATTTTTTTGTCTCTATGCATGGGACGTATATTTATGAAAACTGGAAATGAAATTCTTGTGGTCTATTAAAATGATGGAAATAAATGATTATGATAAACTAATGAACTCACCAACCTTTTGGTTGACACTTTAAAGCATGTTTATTCTCAGGTGTTAAAGAAATCTTCCGCTGTGCATTTGCTCATTTTAAAGATATTACTTGGAGTCTTTCATAGCATATTTTGAAGAACGTTGCATTCGAGTCATTGAGTTCATCAAAGATTATTATTAAATCAATTTATAGTTGGATAGTGGATATTATGAAATGGTATGCATGCCTGTCAATTTTTGATGTAAAGAAAGATTGTCTTTTAAAAACGAATGCAATGTTTGTAAAATGTATCATATAGAGGTCAAATACCTCGCAATGTAATCAACTATTGTGAATCGTTTATAATGTATATGAACGGGTCCTTTCAGTTGGTATCAGAGCGGTGGTCTTAGCGAACCAGGTCTGCATTAGTGTGTCTAACTGATAAGTCGTTAGGATGCATTAGTGAGTCTGGACTTCGACCGTGTCTGCATGTCAAAAGTTTTGCTTATCATTTCTAGTCGGAAATCATCTGCTTATCATCCATTGGAAATTACCTGCTTATCATTATTAGTCTAGATACATCTTGCTACATTAATTGCATGAGTAGTGTATAGACAAAATTCATATCTTAGCGTATCTGCTAAATCATATCTTATCGTATCTGTTACTTTAAACTTTGCCTGACATATCCCGCAAATTCCTCCGTAATCTATGAAATCTTTTGATCTCTATATATAGATATCCTATGTAAATAGAATACCACCCGATAGCCGAAAAATCATTTTATATCAAAAATCCTTTATCCAATCGTACGAAATGGAATTTGTCATCAGTTCAAGTCACTCGGATTCCGAAATGGAATCTCACTCAAGCTCCGAAAGCAGTGTGACTGGAATGGATCAACCAATCAGTCATCACCTATTCTGGATGAATTGGGGATGGATTCGTAGCCTCCTCAATCATTGGAAACAAGAAGAAGGCGATCCTTTCCATCTACCACATTGCCCTCTTGGCGAAGAACCTGAAGCACTTACCGGCGAACCTGTTAGAGATACCATTTTCTCTCTCATTTCCAGGGTATCTCGTCACGATTATATACTACATCAAATTCTAGATTTTATTTATCCGCTCGTTCCGACCGACAATCATCCTGGAATAATAGAAGAAGTCAACGAACTTCGCGCTCGGGTAGTGGCTTTGGAGAATATGGTGCAGAGATTACAAACACCAGCAGCAGCACCAGCAGCATAACCAGTACCACCATCATCAACGCCAACAGTACCATTACCACCTCCAGCTTCACAATCTGTCCCACGAGCATCAACGTCATACGCACCATAGATACCAAGGAGCACCAACAACAATAACTGACGAAGTATTAATTCATAACTTCATTGGAGAAACATTCCGCGGCGATTATATAATCTCTAAAGTCTTAGAGATTATCTAATCTAACCCTAACCATAAATCAGTTATGCGAACCAAAATGATAGAAGGAAGAGTAGAAACCCTGACAAAAATGGTGTGTGATTAACAAGTTCAACTTGTTTTACCAACAACATCAACAGTACCGTCAACGTCACCAGCATCGTCAGTACAGTCAACATCAGAATCAACAACACCTATAACATCACAAACTCCGTCAGTTCAAGAATCACTGTGGACATCATTACGAATCAATAACGTGTATATTGTATCAACAAGTTATGAAGAATTAACTCATTCCCTCTGAAGAAATTATATATATATTTTATATATATATTTTGAAATAAAAAAAAAATAAATCTTTCCGTGCTAAGCTATTATGTGTGAATCTTAACTACTCGGTTAATTCATATTACAAATATGCAATAATGTATGTCCCTCGCCCGCAACTTAACCATCGTTAACTACAATCTCTGTCTCAATTCAACAAGTTCCAATTCCTAATAAATCAAGTATATATTTGATTTTACACTTCATCATTGATGTAACCGAAACTTTTCAGATAACATCATTCGTACTTTGCGAAGTTCACAAGAATTTAACGAAAACCAACATCACATCTCAACAAATAACGAAGTATTGATTCATAATTTCAATATTATTGAAGAAATACTTATGTAACCTCTAATGCCTTCAAGGAATTATTCAATTCTAGTTCCAACCATAAATCGAATGAGTTTAATTTAGTATTAACTCATTAAAATCTATGTTACATCTGAGGAGAATATATACATATATATTTTCATAAAGACTGTAATAAAATTCTTATGTACAAAATATTAATTGTGAAAATTTTTTAACGGGTAGGTAATATCCGAGAGATATATATAAATTCACAATTAATATGTTACATTCTTCGAATCAGATTAAGCAAATTATCAATTATACTTCCTACTTTCACAATAATATACATTCTTTCATAGAAATCAAAACAACCATACTCATTCAAACCCAATTACATATTCTGATTTTAAAATCTCAGAATTCAATTCGAGATATAACCGGTACCATCACTTTTAGATTCCAACATCTTTCAAAGCTATACTTTGACTTCAAAAGTGTGTTAGAACATCAAATGTATACAAACGATTACAATCTGTGTTCAAACCCTTCGAAAATCTCTGAAGACACTTCAAATAATGAGCAATCGAGATGATGATCCAACCACATATTACCCACAGTTATGTACTTAAAAAGCTCTCGAAACCAAAGTCATAATTCAACACATATATGTATCAGATCTCTTGGCATTTATTAGCGAAAATAACCTTGCAATTCCTTTGCAAAGTAGCAAATTATATCACAGCTCCAACAAGACAACTTCAATTTTTTCATTCGGAGTAGCCTTATCATAATTTTGATATATGTGATTACCCTTTTGTTACCGGAGAACCTTTCATATTCCACCACATTAGCAATAAACTTACCAACAACTTCACTGATCTTGGGCATTCCGAAGAATCTTTATATTTATCGAAACCTCATCATTTACTCATCTGCCTCTTGTAAAGAGAATTGCCATACGAATCATTGGGAATTAGCAATCAGTATTGTGAAATCTCACAGCATGTTGACGCCAACAGTTATACATAACGTCTATTTCCAAGGCTTACATACTTCGAATGTGAAGTTTTTGAAAAACACTCTGAACCGCGAACTAGTTCTCGAAATGCTGATGAAGCAACAAAAACTATAAACGACCTTAGCAGTAAAAAGTTTGATGATAAAGATTAGTGTATTAACAAAGCTCAGAAATAGAGAAGTTTTGGAACTAGAAAACGGATTGAGCAAAGTATGAAGGAGGCTATGGACAAATCACAAAGACTGAACCTGCCTTCAAAGAATCCAAATGATTCAGTGTCTGCTGAAGTCATTAACGAATACCTTGCTCCTGACACTAAACCCTTACAGACAATATTCTTCATCATCCTCTGATATTAGAAATTCTAAGATATCATTGTATCTTTCATTATAAATATCCTCCATATTTCTAAAGATATTTCCATAACTATTCTTATCTGGAATCATTTATCTCTTTGCGCTATCTGTATTACATCAAAAAGGAAACTGTTTAGTTCCTATACTCTGTAAACCTTTGAGTTTAAAATATGAATGTTTTTGAAGTAGTATTGGAAACTGAAGCATGAGTTAGTATAATATAATGACACTTGATCAACGTGATTATATTACAGTAATTCATGCTGAGTTTCTAAATGGAACGTGATGATTCACAGATCATAACATCATCATGTGCCATGTTATACGACTCTTGTATTCTATTTAACCTCTAAAATATCAAGAAAATATTTCTTGATGATTCGGCCTTTTCCAAGGTATTCTAGTAATTTGACAAGTCAAGATCGTGCCATCACAATTTCCTTCCTAGAACATTAACAATGTTCATTCCGAAATTCATATCTGTGAATTCTGGACCATTACAAAAGGTGCTTAATCGCAAGAAGAAGAAACGAAAGGACAAAACTCCAAAATAGAAATTGGGGTATAAATTGCAGCAAATAAAAAAGAGCATTAACTATGGATGACAATGATTATAGAAGATAGAAACAAAGACTTTGAAATATAAGGGAAGATATAAAGCCCAACGACAAACCAAAAATTATAAACCATATATATCGATGCATATAGCAATATAAAGACACGGGAGAACTAGAAACACTATAAACCCAAGAGTATAGTAGAAGTAAATAGATTCTTCCGGCGGTAGATGAAAAAGAAGAATGACCGATATGAAAGTTATAAGTATATCGAGAATCAGAACTGGATGGAGCATATTGATGAATACTTTAAAATATGAGTTGAGGGGGAAAGAATAGAAGGTGATGAAACATGACTAGGAACTTAGAAATCAACAGATTTAACTCACACAATGACGGAATAAGTGAATCAAACCCTCTAGTGAATAGGTTAACCTTTTTGGGATTAATTTAGTCATACCACAACTAAATCAAGTGTGATTAGATCAACACCTAGAGCTATTATTCACCACCTGGGTGATTTGGGTTGAGAGAGAATCGGAGGAGCTCACCTGATCTGAGTGTGTGTAACAAATGAGATTCTTAACCTAAAATGAAGAACATAAGACTTTATATACCCCTGCTGTTGACTCACCCGTACGATTCATCCATCACACATACGAGTTGGCTTCATCAGCCGTACGAGTGATCACTCACTCGTGTCTTCTCATTTAGGTTGTAATTGTGACTTAGCTCAGCATCAACCGTGCGTATGAGCCTGTCAGCCGTACGAGTGAGGCTTCACTCGAACGTCTGACTAAGTCTAACATAGTCAAACATCCAAATCTCGTTCCTGCAGTTGCTGTAACCACATACAAACACGGATAGGATAATAACGAACGATCATGGTGGCCTGTAAACTGTTTTACCTGCAATGGACGTGGGTAGATGTCTAGGGACTTGGATAAAATGCATCAACAGAAGGTGTGAGTTGTAAGAAAACAAAGGAGGTGAATTTATAAGAAAATCTCCGACAGAAGAATTAAAATGGACGATCGCATTTAAAGCAGATCCTAATTCTTTTTGTTACCGGAGAATCAAATCTTATTACAAAGATTTTCTTCAAATCCCTTGAAATCTGGAAATCAATCATATCTACGTCAAATGATAAGATGAATCTACACTTACTCATTTCACTCTTCTATGTTAGCTTCATTCGTACTCTTCATATAAATGGATTGTTTATCCAAATTATTCGCTGATGATAAAACTCTAATTTTCAGCCTGTATGCATCATGAAAACATACTTATTATCATTCACGACCTTCCACACAAATTTCGGGACGAAATTTCTTTAAGGGGTAGGTACTGTGACAACCCGGAAATTTCCAACCAAATTTAAACTTTATCTTTATATTATTCCGACACGATAAGCAAAGTTTGTTAAGTTAAATCTCAAGAATTTTAAATTGTGTTCATACATTCATTATAACCTCGACCACATTCCGACGATTCACGAACCGTTATATATAAATAAATATGTATATATATGTGTATATATATATTATAACTTGAGAATATTAATAAAGTATTAAACGTATAATACTTTACATGAACGTATTTGTTTCAATATGTTTATCGATGGAATTAGAAGATAATATCAAATGATTGATTTATCAGATACATTATGATATGATTACGGGTCTATGTTATGAGATTCACTGTGATTTAAGAAATCTATTTTTTTTGACAACATTCGGAAAATGGTAAAGTGATTTATAAGTAAGAACGTGAAGTGTAAATAACTTAGATGTTGGATATCGACAAGTTATGTAACTCGACATTTTTCATTAAGATGATTTCATACGTTTATTTAACCTTTGAACTTTATCCCATGCTTCACCAACAAACTGTAATTTAAAAACTTGAAACCTATTATGAACATATATGATTCTACTTTTCTAAAACATTTTATGATATAACGATTTCCATTATTTTAACCTTTAAACAAAATGATTCTTAAAAATATATTTGGTTTTGGAAAACAAAATTATTATATTTATTTGATTTAGTTTCAAACGTACAAAAACGTTTTCAGTTTAAAAAGAACTTTATTATTAAAACGTATATAACTTTTATAAATATCTAGAACCACTTTTGACAACTCATTACTTAACCAGTATGATAAAGATAACGATATTTATATTTTATTTTATTAAATATATATAACGATTTAAATTAATATTATATATATTTATACGCGTATTATGCGTACATAGTTTTATACTTTTACTATACTTAAACTTTACCTTTACTTTATTTTTACTTTACTTTAACTTTAATAATTCACTTTAATAATTCATACTTTAATAATTCATACTTTAATAATTCACTTTAATAATTCATACTTTAATAATTCACTTTAATAATTCATACTTTAATAATTCACTTTAATAATTCATACTTTAGTAATTCACTTTAATAATTCAAAAATCTATTATAAATAGAATTCAATAGGTTTCATTATTTCATAAGAAACTTGAAAATATTTTTCTCTAAACTCTCTCAATCGATTTACATATATATATTTACACCGTATTATTTCAAGATATTATTAGTATACATAAAATATTACGTCAGAGTGCTGTCCGAGTGATTTCGAAATTGTTTTTCGAGTGGGATTGGATTAAGGAAATTATGAGTTATAGCTATGGAGGTGATTGGGTATGGTTCATGGGTATGCTCGTGAGATCAATATAGTGTTTATCATCTCCGTTGCGTCTACGTACCTTTCCTGCAATATTGAATCTCAATATTGATACGTGAGTACTCATAATTTAACTTTTACATACTAATAGTGTATCCCTGACTAGTGCTCGAGTATATAGGATTATGCATGTTTGTACTTTTGATATTGCCTTTAGTTAGGTTATGTTGAATCCTGAATTAGTTATATATGCGACTGAGATAAGGTATAAGATATGCATGTCGTCGGAAAGCTAGCGAAAAATTAAGAACTTTTCATTTAGATATCGAATGATTTCGATGAACGGATTTGAAGTTATAATCCATCGAATTTTTGTATTATTATTAAAAATGATCATTATTATCGTCGTTATTATCGTCGTTATTATCGTCGTTCTAGTTTTATCTTATTATTATTATTATTATCTTTATCAATAAAAGGATTTATCATTAAAAATTGTTATTTTTTATTATTATTACTATCGTTATTATCGTTAAAGTTATAATTAGTATTATTATTATTATCCAATTATTATTATTATTATTATTATTATTATTATTATTATTATTATTATTATTGGTATTATTATTATTATTATTATCATTATTAATATATATATCATTATTTAAAAATGGTTATTGTTATTGTTATTATTATTATTAC
Source organism: Rutidosis leptorrhynchoides (assembly GCF_046630445.1). NCBI lineage: Eukaryota > Viridiplantae > Streptophyta > Magnoliopsida > Asterales > Asteraceae > Rutidosis > Rutidosis leptorrhynchoides. The sequence goes on from NC_092335.1 coordinate 629,613,876, forward strand.
TATATTATCATTAAGATAATTATTAGTATTATCGTTAATAATGTTATAGTAACTATCATTATTAATATTAGTGTAATTAAAACAAATATTTGTAACACCTAATTATTTTGATTACTATTATTATCATTATTACGAACACGATATAAAAGACGATTAAAAGCTATTAAACGAAACGATTAGGAAATAATGGGTAAGAGTATCATGATGAAATTAAAATATTATAAGATATTGATTTAGATAAAATTATCGTTCTTATTATTTTTATCATTACTATTATTATTAAAATTATCGTTAGTATTAAAACTATCATTTTAATAAAAATTATCATTTTAATAGAAATGTCATTGTTACTATAAAATATCATTATTATTATTATTAATTTAAATAGAATTATTATTTTAAAGATAATATTAAAAATTATCGTAAATATTAAAGTTATCATAATTAGAATTATCGTTTTATCATAATGTCATCTTAGTAATTATAAATATTGATATTTTTATAATAATAATTATTATTACAAAATAATACAACTTTTACTTACTATCATTATAGATATTATTTTATCAAATAAATATTTGATACAAACATATTTTACTACGTGTAATAACTTACTTTAATAATATCTATCATATTATCTTTATAATATTAAATGAACCCTATAAATTTTATTACTTAATATATATAAAAGTATATTTTATTATATAAATATAATATAAAATTTTATTTATTAATAAATAAATTATATTATTTACTCTAATAAATCTTTTAAAAATATTTAAAAATATAAAACGACGATATTTAAACTATATATTAATCATGTATAAATTTTTGGAAATTATTTTGAGTCAAATTTACTTTTGTTGACTTTTGCATATTAGTCTCGAGCATTAGGATTGTGGTACACTATGACTTGACCTAATTTGTTAGACAAATATTGAACAACACATAAATATATATAATTAATTTAGGTTCGTGAATCCGATGCCAACCTTGCACTTGTTCAATGACGTTATATGTATTTTTACTACGAAATACAGTATGGTGAGTTTCATTTGCCTTTTTACCCTTTATATTTTTGGGCTGAGAATACATGCGCAACTTTTATAAATGTTTTACGAAATAGACACAAGTAATCAAAACTACATTATATGGTTGAATTATCGAAATCGAATATGCCCCTTTTTATTAAAGTCTGGTAATCTAAGAATTAGGGAACAGACACCCTAATTGACGCGAATCCTAAAGATAGATCTATTGGGCCTAACAAACCCCATCCAAAGTACCGGATGCTTTAGTACTTCGAAATTATATCATGTCCGAAGGAGGATCCCGGAATGATAGGGGATATTCTTATATGTATCTAGTTAATGTCGGTTACCAGGTGTTCACCATATGAATGATTATTTTTTTGTCTCTATGCATGGGACGTATATTTATGAAAACTGGAAATGAAATTCTTGTGGTCTATTAAAATGATGGAAATAAATGATTATGATAAACTAATGAACTCACCAACCTTTTGGTTGACACTTTAAAGCATGTTTATTCTCAGGTGTTAAAGAAATCTTCCGCTGTGCATTTGCTCATTTTAAAGATATTACTTGGAGTCTTTCATAGCATATTTTGAAGAACGTTGCATTCGAGTCATTGAGTTCATCAAAGATTATTATTAAATCAATTTATAGTTGGATAGTGGATATTATGAAATGGTATGCATGCCTGTCAATTTTTTATGTAAAGAAAGATTGTCTTTTAAAAACGAATGCAATGTTTGTAAAATGTATCATATAGAGGTCAAATACCTCGCAATGTAATCAACTATTGTGAATCGTTTATAATGTATATGAACGGGTCCTTTCAGATTGGTAGGCCAAGATAGGTAAAAGGAAAGGATCCTTCTTTGCATCCGAACCAAGTTGCTAAGTTACTTAATTCAATATTTGAGATACCAATTCCGTAGACACAACTTTTACTTAGGTTTATTTTGAGACCCGATAATTTCTCAAAATATTTAAGGATTTTTAAAGTGTTTCTAACTTCTAGCTTGTTCCATTTCCCAAAAATGATGGTGTCATCCGCATATTGTAAGTGTGAAACAGTGACTTTTTCTTTTCCGACCTCGACACCATTTATTAATTTTTTATTTGCCGCATCATTTAAGAGTTGATTTAGAATATGAAAATAAAGAAAAAAGCCAAATGAAAGAAAGGACTCCCCAATCTATGCCTTTCAAATGAAGATGACTTTCTTTTTTCACTCGCTAGGGAAAGATAAAGGATAGGTGACTGAAAATCCCGCTTAGAGATCACAAAACTATAGTCAGAGTAGGTCCAACTAATGAGGTCTTCTCGCCCGCTGCAATTATGAAAAGGAAATGGGAGAGAGGGTCCCCTTGCCTCACACTCCGTTTTGGAAAAAATTGATTGGTGGGTGACTCGTTAGTAAGAACCGAAATAGAGGTCGAATTTAGGCACGCATGTATCCAATTTACCCATTTAGACCCAAACCCCATAAACCTCATTATTGAGGTTAGAAAGTCCCAATCTATACAATCAAATGCCTTTTTACAGTGACCAATCTAATATCGTTTAACTAATAGGTGAAGAAGAAGGCTGCTTCTTTCGTGACCAACAACAGTTCTTCCCCTATACATTCCTAATATATTGAATATGTTTGTTTTGTATAGATTAAATGATTTTCCGATATCTCCTATATTTAAATAACAATAAATTATGATAATTAGTCTTTATACATACGAACTTATCTTTATACGGAGTACTTAATAACAAAGTTATACGTGAGGATCATTCATCTATCTATATCTATATATAGTCTAATAAACCTCTAAAATGATAATGTCATCATTAAGCTTAATTTTTATAATGATGATGTCATAATTATATATTAATTTAATTTAAAAAATAATACAAAATCTTTTATAAAAAGAAATATTAATCTTTCATAAATTGTAATTTTATTTTTCTAAAAAAATTTAAAAGACATTTATTAATATTAATTATTATTATTATTATTATTAAAAATATAAATATAAATACTTAACTTTGAGCCAAATTTATGTTTATAAAATTAACGATAAGTTTCTTAGTCATAACTCGTGGTTCCACGGGGCAATAAACTAAATGACTTTAACATTTACATTCACGTAATACGTAAAACGTATCATTAAACTGTTTCGTTTAACAAACCCGTGTTTTTACGGGTCATTTCACTAGTTATTATATACAAGAAAAATTATCAATACATTTTCAATTTGGTTCAAATTTTTGTTTCGACCTGACCCGTACCGACATTTACAAAAATAAAAATTTATTAACCAAATACGAACAAAATAACTTCAGGTATTTCAGTTTTAGGTCAACATTTTTTTTCGTTCCTATCCAAACAATGTACACCCTTATTCTTAAGCTCCCATTATTGTACTCTAAGCTAATACTCCCTCTAACAATTTAGCCCTTAAGTTTTTACAATAAGCCACCAAACACCCTGTGATTCACAAGTTCATGTTGAACCATTACTATCACGGCCCACAAAGCTCGAGTCTTCCGCATGTCTCAATCAAATGTCGTCGCTAACCACCGTGCGACAAACACAATCTCTCTCCCATCATCATCAATCAATTAATAAATTAAATCTTTATCTTTATCAACAATATTAATTTTAATAATTAACCTTAACAACAACACCATTCAATGGTGTTTATGAGACAACATGTGCTTTCACTTGGTAAGCGCCATGCTTTTTCAAAAAGCTTCTTAATTGTGGGTCCCAATTTAGCTTGCTGGATGGTAAAGGCCAAACAACCCCCTCATTTTCTTTCTTTCTTTCTTTCTAATCATAATCATAATTAATTATAATTATTAATTATCACTCCACTTCATTACCATTTCTTTATTTCATATTTAATTTAATTTTGTTGGTTAGATTGTACTTGTACTAACTAATACTACGTAATAAACTTGGAGTTTACTGGTGGTCAAATTAAAAGATTTATTATTATTTTGGTGTCAACTGGAAAAACCCACATTTTGGATCTGCTTCCTTACATGAGCTCACAATCAAGGTTAGTTGTTTATATATATATATATATATATATATATATATATATATATATATATATATATATATATATATATATATGATTTGAAGTTATTCTTGTGTAAATGTAAGTGTTACTAAAGGTATTGGAAGTATCAAATGCTAAGAGCTTTGGTAGGTCATAAAAATGTGATTTTTGAGTATGATCAGATCAAGATTCAAATGTAAATAGCAAACATGAAGTGGTCATAGTATTATGTTTTGACTCTTTAATTAATCTTGTTAGGTTAATAATGTTGAGAGAAAAAAAAAAAAACATATTTATTTAGTTAAATAATTTGCCAACTTGACTTGAATTATCCTTTTTTAAGAAAGCACAAATCTTAGAATAATTTTATACATCCAAAGTTCCATTCTATCAAAACTACTCATTTTCAAATTTGAAATGATATTAAAAAAGATGAAATGAATAAGATAATTGGATGCTAATTATTATGATCATCGGATGAATAACATATATATGCTGCAGATGATGTTTTTCGGAATATGAAATATGGGATCAAACAGGAATATTGATTCGGACTTTCAAGGCGTAGGATCAAAGCTGTATCCTTTTTTACAGTTTAGGTTGATGTAACTTTTAATTTATTCAGATACTTATTTTAAATAGTTTTTGACTTTTTGTAAGTATTGCCATATCCTTAATTTCACTATTTATAGAGGATTAGAAGTATGGTGTATCGAGAACCTGCGTTTAGTTTCGGTGCCACAATCTTCATATGGGAAATTTTTCTCAGGGAGTGCATATGTAGTTCTTCATGTAAGTAGTTGACCCTTTTTGTACACGTTCACATGTAGTTCATGAACAATTGAACTGCACATGAATCTTTATAATGAATTTCTTTCAATCTTCATTATCGATTTGTATTAATATATCTAACAACGATATGTTTGTTTTCTTATTGAGGCAGACCGCGTTGCTTAAAAGTGGTGCTCTTCAGCATAATATACATTATTGGATTGGGAATGATGCAAGTGAGGTATTCCCTTCCTTTTATATGCATTTTTTTTAATCATCACAAGATAGCCCATTGGTTGTGGGGTTGAGTTCCTTGCAAGGGGTCTCAGTTTCGACCCCTTTCTACGCTGCATATTTAGTGGTGGCCAAGGATGGGTTGGAAACAGCCAGGGAGTAATCCTGCAGGGCTGCGTACATCAGAGTATGGGGTCGGATTACTCGCCCTCCCGGGTAGCCCGAACAGGGAAAACTTTCTACATTTTTATGTGCATTTTTTTTATTGATGTCAATGTCAATTTGTTTACGACTCCACATAGTTTATTACAGCTAACTGAGAAGGTTTCGTAAGATTTTGGGCTTGAATTCTCACTGATTATTTTATTTGAAGTCATACTAGTTGGTTTTTTTTGGGCTAAAGATACTAGTTGGATTTTAGTATTTGGGTGAACTGATTATGATTTTGACTGTTAATGGATCGTATTTGGATACTTGATACACGTGAAAGAATCACAAATTCATTATGAAAAATTTATATAAAGATTTAGTTATCCTTTATAAAACGGATAATGTTTTATACATGGTGGTTGGATTCGGCGATTCACAACTTTACCTCAAATGTGCATCAAGGGAATGTGTTAGGGCCCGTTTGTTTTTTTTCGTTATTAATTTCAGTTTTCTGAATGAATGTAAGATGTCTGTGAGGGATAAGTGATCGATAAATAATTATTGTTTGTTTTATGGGTTGAATAACCGTGTGAATAATTAACATCACCCAATTAACCCTCTATGTGGGGTAGTTAAAAGAGCACTTACTAATAAATATTAAATTAATTATTACTTAAATGTAAATTCACATTTATTTGAATTTTATTCATTAAGATGCGTCTTATTTAATAAGTAAAAAACAAACACCCCTTAATGCTCTCGATATTAACTTTTATTTTATTAAGCCCATCAAGTCAAAATCAAACACGGCCTTAATGTGGCAGACGGACTCAGCTTTGGCATCGGACAAAACGCTTGAATTAGATGCAGCATTGGGTTCTCAATCTGTACAATATAAGGAAATTCAAGGTCACGAAACGGGCAAATTTTTGTCGTATTTCAAACCGTGCATCATTCCAGTTGAGGGTGTATATCATTCCTGGCGAGTACAGATAAATGGCCCGGGCCCGGTTTATGAAACCAAATTGTTAACATGCAAAGGAGACCGTGTGGTGCATGTGAAAGAAGTAAGTGTTTAGTTCTCTCGAATAACAAAAATCGTAAGCTCCTAAGTCCTAACTTGATTCTTGAAAAACGAATTCGAAAGATGACTTGTTTTTATAATGTACGTAATGGTTAGGTGCCGTTTTCCCGAACTTCGTTGAACCACCGTGACGTATTCATACTTGATACAGCGTCGAAAATATTCCACTTCAGCGGGTGCAATTCGAGCATACAAGAAAGAGCTAAAGCATTGGAGGTGGTTCAGTATATCAAAGAGTATAAACATAAGGGGGACTGTGAAGTTGTAGCCGTAGGTTTGTCTACTGTCCAGAGTCTTCAGGTTATTTTGAGCGATAAGGGTAGCAGTATGGGCGGGTCAAGCGGAGTAAATAACAGGCCAAAATGGTGTCGGTTGGCTTGGGTTGGATGACTCACAATCACTCTCACTCCAATATTTAACTAATTAATGTAATAAAGTACGAATACGAAACTATATTTATTACTCCGTATAATTCTGATCTATAATAATTTTATTAAATATTAAATAAATGGACTTTAGCAATTATGTATTTGAATACATTTAGATAACTTATAACCCGTTCTTCATGTTTTTCGTTTACTTAAGTCTTTAGCTTAACAGATTTTACATGAGTCAATCGATTAGTTTATAAGCTACATTGCCAGATTTTCACCTCTACTAATCAATCACTTAGGAAATCATGATGTAAATTTATTTATTTTGGGTAGAAGGGTTAATATTGTCTTTTGACATTTTTCAATTGTTGTAGAGGATGGAAAGTTTGTTGGTGATGCAGAAGTTGGAGAATTTTGGAACTTTTTTGGTGGTTATGCTCCTATTCCCAAAGATCCACCGTTGGATCTGCAACAACCTCAAACTTTAGCAGTTAAATTATTTTGGTGAGTTATTCATACTTTGTTGCGAATGCATAAAAGATCAATGCTTTATTTTGAAAGATCGATACTTTACTCAAACAGGATAACACTTCAAGGAAAGTTCACTCAAACGGGAAGTGGTAAGTTGAAAAGATCGATGCTTGAGTCGAACAAATGCTACATGTTGGATGGAGAATCTCAAGTTTTCGTATGGATGGGAAGAACCACTTCTATAACAGAAAGGAAAAAGTCAATCTCGGCAGCAGAGGTATCACTCAAAATTGGTTGGTTGATTAAGGTCGAGGTTGCCAAAATCGCAAATCGGGGAGTACTCGTTCGGGAAATTTTAGGGAGTATTCGGAAACTCGGGGAGTACACAGATGTTTGACCAAGTTTGACTTTGACCGAGTTTTGACCATTTTTTCAAGTAATCCCCTGTTTTGGCCGAGTTTTGACCAATTAGTAACCCTGAGTTTTGACGGACTACTCGCCGAGTACTTCCCGAGTTGTAAAAATTGAGTACTCGCCGAGTAATTACGAGTTCGGCAACCCCGATTAGAGTCAAAATTGATTTGTTGACCAGCCATCACCTGTTTGTCCCTTTGTTAGCATAAGAATAATTGAACATTTTTTATACGTATTACATAATCTGTTAAAAATAGTGATCTGTTGTTTGGACTATCTTAATCCATCTGACTCATTTATTCTTGTCTAAGTTTTTAAATCCAAAGTGACATATTTCCCAAAAAATGGGTAGAAATCGCCATCATCGTCTACATCTGTTGGTTCGTGTCCCGTTTCCTAAGTCAGTCATGTTACCTAAGTTTGAACCTTAAACGTGTGCAAATACAGGATTTTCTCCGAGATCACGAAAAACCCGTAAACATTCATTTAGCATTCTTAACAGAAGGATCAGAAACTGCCATATTCAAGTCATATTTTGACGATTGGCCTCGAATAGTGGTGCAAAAGCTTTACGAAGAAGGTCGAGGCAAAGTAGCAGGTAATTGTTCTCTTCTCAACAAGTTTACGTAATTAAAGAACTCATAAACACGATATTTTTTTTCCATTTTTAGCAATGTTCAAGCAGACGGGTTATGAAGATGACAAGTCACATATCGATTGTAATGGGACACTAAAGGTTTCACTTTACCAAGACTTATAATTTCATGTACAACATATACGTTGCATTATTCATTTCTTAAATGTTTTTATATGTTTTGGATTTGTAGGTTTGGAGAGTGAATAACGGTAAATTGTCGCCCGTTCCCGTTGTGGAACAGAGAAAGCTGTATAGTGGAGACTGTTACGCTGTGCAGTATATATATTTTGCTAGTGGACGAGAAGAGCGCATATTTTTCGTTTGGCTTGGAAACAAGAGTTCCCTGGTTAGCAATGCTTACTTTTTCCCATCGCGAAAGCAAAAAATAAAATAAAATAAAGAAATTACTAAATTATCCCTGTGCATAACCTGTGAAGGTTACTATTCACAAGGGTAATATAGTAATTAAACTATTTGCGCTATTTGGTTTTTCCAATCACCTTGCAGGAAGATAGGGCTGATGCAGTGTCTCTCACAAGTGGTATTGTTGATTCAACTAAAGGCGACCCAGTTTTGGTTGGTTAATTTTGTAGTTTTTCTTATTAAAACGGTACTAACGAAACATTTCAAGCTAATGTACGTATGTATTCATTTCAGGCTCGAATTGTTGAAAATAAGGAACCAACTCAATTCTTCATGATATTTCAGACACTAATTATGCTTAAGGTTTGGACTATTTTTCTACTATGGCTATCATTACTACAAACGATTCATGTTTCTAAATTGTCCTTTTTTGCCCTGTTCTTATTCTTGAGGGTGGTATGGGTTCACGATACAAATCAGTTATTGCTGAACAAGGCATTGATGATGAAACGTATGACGATAAAAAGACCGCCCTTTTCCGAATTCAAGGAACAAATCGCTATAATATGCAAGCTGTCCAAGTTGATCAAGTAAGTCTGTTTTATATTTCAACAGTAACATATTACTTCTAACATCTAACATCTAACATTCAAATAATAGGGGAGGGATAAGGGGGAAGTGACCATTTGCGGGAGGGGGAAGTAATTTTTTTTTTTTTTTAACATTAAGATTAGGTGAAAGTATGAACATTTAAAAAAGAAACTTTGTGATAATTGTTATTATTTTGACCAGAAAACGTTCGAAGAAATAACGATCATCATGATGAATGTTATTCTTCGAGCGTTTTTTTTTTTTTTCATCTTATCTGAAGTTTTTTTTTCTTTTCAAAATTTAGCCCGATTTAGAGTTTAGAGTTTTGGGTTTAGGGACTAAACCCCAAACCCTAAACTCTAAACCGTCCGTGTTAAAAACTCAATCTAAACCCTAAACCCTAATTTCTGAACCCTAATTTCTAAACGCCAATTTCTAAACCCTAATTTCTAAACCCCAAAAAAACGCTCGAAGAATAATATTCATCACGATAAAATGTTATATGTTTTTTCTTCGAGCATTTTCTCGCCAAAAATAATAATATTTTTCACAAAGTGTCTTTTTTAAATGTTCATATTTTCACGTGATCTTAATGTTCGTAAAATGAAATTTCAAAAAAAGGAAAAAAAAAATTACTTCCCCCTTCCCCCAATTTGCCACTTCCCTCTAGATCCTCTCTCTTTCTCTCTCTCTCTCTCTCTCTATATATATATATATATATGTATATATATATATATATATGTATATATATATATATATATATATATATATATATATATATATATATATAGGGGCAGGATCAATGGGGAAGTAACCAATCGGGTGAAGCAAAATTTTTTTTTTTTTTTTTTTTCGTTTTTTTTGGAATTTTTTTTTCTCGGCATCAAGATCACACGAAAATATGAACATTTAGAAGAAACACTTCGTGATGAATGTTATTATTTAGGCGGGAAAACGATCGACAAAAATAACATTCAAGATAATATTGTTCGTGAAGAATATGAACGTTTTTTTTTTCTTCATGTTTTGTGAAGTAAAATTTAGCCCGATTTAGAGTTTAGGGTTTAGGGTTTGGTGTTTTGAGTTTATTCCATAAACCCAAAACACCAAACCCTAAACCCTAAACTCTAAACCGTTCGTGTTAAAAACTCAATCTAAATCCTAAATCTAAACCCTAAATTTCTAAACCCTAATATCTAAACCCTATAAACCCTAATATTTAAACCCTAATATCTAAACCCCAATAGCTAAAACCTCAGCATACGCTCGAAAAACACGATAATTGTTATATATTACTCCTTCGAGCGTTTTCCCGCCAAAATAAAAACATTTATCACAAAGTGTCTCTACTAAATGTTCATATTTTCATCCCATCTATAATGTTCGTGAACAAAGTTTTTTCAAAAAACGAAAAAAAAAAAAAAGTTTTTGCTTCCCCCCGATTGGTTACTTCCCTCTTGATCCTACCACTATATATATATATATATATATATATATATATATATATATATATATATATATATATATATATATATATATCCATCTCTTACTTACGTATTAGAGGTTTATGTTTGACTTTTCTGCAGGTTGCTCGATCTTTAAACTCCTCATGCTGCTATATATATATATATATATATATATATATATATATATATATCCATCTCTTACTTACGTATTAGAGGTTTATGTTTGACTTTTCTGCAGGTTGCTCGATCTTTAAACTCCTCATGCTGCTACATCTTGAAGGCTCAGGAATGTATCTTCACTTGGCTCGGAAATCTTTCCACTATCAGTGATCATGATCTCCTGTATGGAATGCTAGATTTGATAAATGTTCGTGCACTTTCAAGCTTTTTTCCGAAGTTTAAATTAAAATGAAATTTCCAAATTTAAGTCGGTGAATGTTGTGATGTTTTATGCAGCCAACATGGCAACCGATATTAGTTAGGGAAGGTAGTGAACCGGATATTTTCTGGGATGCACTTGGCGGTAAGACTGAATATCCGAAGGAGAAAGAGGTTAAAAGATTCATTGAAGATCCACATTTATTTGTTTGTTCGTTCACAAAAGGTAACGTAAATATGTATTTTATCCCAGTGTGATTTTTAATTGTTGTATCTTAATCGTTTTCCCTAATCCTGGTTCCGGGCTCATTTTTATACCAGATGTGGATTGTCAATCTAGTGATCTCAAGGTACTGTTCTGTACTTTTTATGTATTATTTTAGTTATCGTAATTGAATGTTTTGAGTGAATATTAGTGCTTCATGGTACCAGCTTATATGTTTGTTTACATTCAATCTATATTTATTTTCTATCTTCTACTTATCTTCTCTTTTCAATCTCCTTGCTCCTTTTTTTTTTTTTTTTTTTTTTTTTTTTTTTTTTTTTCATTTAATTGCCCTAAAGATTCTGTATAGTGAATTGTTGAATAATCATGTGATTGTTATCAGGTAAAAGAGATATTCAGCTTCAGTCAGGACGATTTAACTACCGAAGACGTGTTAGTACTCGACTCTTTCTCTGAAATTTTCGTGTGGATTGGCCATAATTCACCTGTCAAGTCAAAACAGCAAGCCCTATCCATTGGCCTGGTATGTTTTTTTAAAATAATCTATAATTTTTTTTTTTTTTGTCTAAAGCATGTCGGTAAGCAGAAATGCAATGATCGATCATATTATATGACAGGTGTTTCTCAAGAAAGACGTTTTGGGAGAATGCTTATCCATGGATACGCCTATTTACGTTGTTACAGAAGGCCAAGAACCACCCTTTTTCACTCGCTTTTTCGAATGGGATACTTCAAAAGCAAATGTATGTAAACTATGACCGTAAGCATTTACTTGAGATTTCGTTTTCTAAATTCTTGTAAATTAGCAATCATTCTTTATAAAGATTTTTATAACGAGTACATGTTTTGACTTTTTGTTATTGGGTAGATGCTTGGCAACTCATTTGAGCGGAAGCTTGCTATTCTGAAAGGGCAATCTCAGAAACTCGAAGTAAACAACTGTTCGACATTATTCTTCACTTAATTCTTTCAAAATCTGTTATTCTACTTATGTTTAATTATTTTTTGTTTAGTCACCTTTAAGAGCTTTACCGAATTCTTATTCCAAAGAGACAACTCCAAATGGTTTACGAAGACAGTCCCCAACTCCAAACGGTCTGAGAAGACCTTCTCCCACTCCTAACGGGTCAAGAAGACCGTCTCCAGCTCCTAATGGGTTGACCCGAAGACAATCTCTTGATTCCTACACACCTACTTTTCCAAAGTCGGATTTTAGTACCACTAATAACCGTCGATTTTCAAGTCCTCCAGTTCCTAGAATGATCCCTTCAGTTTCTTCTCCTGATGTACGCAGTGCAGGTAAATTCTTTTTTTTTTTTTTTTTTAAATAAAAGTAAAAGAAAAATCCAAAAGAAAAGAAATGTTAATCTAATGGAACAATATTACTTTGACAACCTTATTACCGTGTTTTGGTTTGGAGTCAGTTAATCGCCATCTACTTGTGCATCCGATGCATTAATTATTGTTAATCCAATGTATTAGTATGTATAAGTTAATATGACAATCTCATAACATGTGTATGCCCATTAAGCGCCAGATGGTTCATAATCTGAATGATTTAAAGGTTTTGAATAAATCGCGTTCTCAATGGAAATTACCTGTTAGATAATTATTCTGAAAGAACACTCGGAATGATGTATAATTAACCCTTATTAATCTTTTAGATAAATATATAAATAAAAGAATATAAATTGTCTAATAGTGTTTTAAATAAAATTTAGAGTGCATTTGATTAACTTTAAATTGAACGGTACAACGTTGAATGCTTCACCATTCAGCATTTAGCGCGCTTGTTTCCGTTATCTGAATGACATATGGTGCTGAACGGTTCAGAATTTAAAGTTGAAATACTCTATCAACCATTAAACACCTAAATTTTATGTAATATCGTCTTTAAATTTGTATCAAGAACACTTATTAAACAACTATATTGTTTTTTTATTCATGTAAAAACTTGATAATGTAATTTTACATCATTTACACCGTTCATTCAAAACCGAGTTCATTCAGAACCTTTTTTTAATCATTCAGATTATGAACCATTCAACACTTAATCCTTCATTTTTATCAAACACACCCTTAGTAAGTGTCTTGGAGAAATATGAAGGTGTTAAATGGTTAAAAGATTAAGTTCAACTCTAATTGGTTCTAACACATATTTTTGTTCATTCATCACCAGGTAACACACTGGTTTCTGCAAGTCCAAAGAAGGACTTGGTCAACTATCCCTACGATCGGGTCAAAATCAACTCAAACAATCCAGTTCCCAACATAGACATTACAATGAGAGAGGTAATCAAGTCTCCATCCCCATTGGAACTAAAGTGGTATTTTTAAGTTTAAACTTTAGAATTCAGTGTTGTTTCGCGTATAATATCACCTGTTACTTTATATGATGTTTTCGGGTGTTTTATGCAGGCCTATTTATCGGAAAACGAGTTCCAAGAAAAATTCGCAATGCCAAAGACAGCTTTCTACCAACTTCCTAGGTGGAAACAAAACAAACTTAAAATGTCTCTTTATCTCTTCTAGAGCATCATATTTTTTTTTTATTTTTTTTTATTTTTTTGTATTATCGAAGGCGAGTTTGTAGTCCAAGTGTGCTTCGACTATTGTATCAATATTATATTATAATTCATTTGTTGTTTGTATGATTTAACGCTTACAATCGAGTACCATGTAACTGGAAATCCAAAATTGCTGAGTCAAGCTGACATGTTTTAGGTTGCAACATATTTAGATTACGCAACGTTAAAGTGCTTTTAATTAATTTATTAAAATATATAATTAATATACGCATAAAATAATAATTTTTTCTGGCGCAAAACATAATTTAAATTAAGAATAAATCTGATGATCTAAAAAGTTACAAGTGCTACAGATCCAAACGATATGTTTGAGACTTTGAGTAGATCCTACGATATGCGTGTACAACATATTTGGCCTACCACCTAAACATACAAATGTAATTAGATTGAATTTATGAGTATTAAATGGAGTACTTTCGAGCTTTTCTATCAGCGATTAGTCGATTACTTTGAGTTCTTTGTAGATGGATTTCAAGATAAGAATTCGTGATGATTCAACTATTGTAACTGCCGAGTTAAGCCGGGTCAAAAGGGTCGAGTTTGCCTATCCATAACTTGAGTCAAGTCAGTGGCTTAAAATATTAAGCTGTCACAACATGGGGCCATGGGAGGCTCGGAGGGAGAGCAAAGTGATCGACCGCTCAGGGCCCATAATTTTTAGGGGCCCAATTTTTCTATATATGCAGACATAATCGGAGATTTGAGAAGCAGTGGAACTAGGAAACCACAAATGAAGCAGCGAAGATAAAGTACAATAGGCCCAGAAACAACAATCAAAGACCCCGAAAAAATAGACCTCAAAGTCCACTAGCATTCTAGCAAGGCCGAAAGGGTCTTTTATAGTTTATATTATTCGTTAAGGCCTAAGGGCCTTTTTTTCAACTCGTTTTAGGCCCTTAAATTCTCGGAACCGGCCCTGCTATTGAACTTACTATACACGACGAGCTCCTTGCACATGTCCATTGTGCTTATGCATTGAGATCATTTTGATGGTAGGTGTAGATCTAAACTGATCACGAATTCGTAAGTAAAAGTAACTTTAGATCTAAGGGCCTTTCAATTTCAATATGTTATACGTCTCGTCAGTAATTTTCATTGATCTGTATTCATATGGGGCCTTTTTTTACCGCATCGCTCGGGGCACTGAAAAACTCAGGATCGACCCTGCATGGGGCCATGGATGTAAGCATTGTTCTTGCTACATTTGATACTTAATGTATTATAAACTTAGACCATATTATAAGATTCCGACACACACATATATGGTGCCAACCCCCTCTACCCATCCCCTGTAAACTTACCACTTTGACCCACTATCCTGCCCATTTTTCCACTTTTATAGACAGATGTGTTGAAAGTTTTTCGAGATATAACACA
The DNA here is from genome assembly GCF_046630445.1 of Rutidosis leptorrhynchoides. NCBI lineage: Eukaryota > Viridiplantae > Streptophyta > Magnoliopsida > Asterales > Asteraceae > Rutidosis > Rutidosis leptorrhynchoides. The sequence goes on from NC_092335.1 coordinate 629,629,087, forward strand.
ACCTAACAAGATAGGTCCCAGTTACCTATCATAATATCATGAACAAAAAACAGCCATGTCACAGGCTGTCAGTGCATCTTTATGACTCGAAAATTTTTCAATCTGGTCTTCAGGTATCTCTCATAAAATCAAGCGTTATTTGTTCCCTGGATGAATGAGGCAGGATGAGTATTCTAGTGAGAAAACAAATCCAATGAACTGATAAAAATAAATAAATAAATGAATAATAATTATAATAATAATTAATATTAATAATTATAATAATAATAAATAATAATAATTAGTAATAATAATTAATAATTAGTGACAATAATAATAATAGTAATTACGAATTAATAATAATAGTAATTACGAATTAATAATAATAATAATAATAATAATAATAATAATAATAATAATAATAATAATAATAATAATAATAATAATAATAATAATGGCACTATTTGGATGATGACACTATTATTGGGGACACTTTGGTGGTGGGGAAGGTTTTGCATTTGATTATGGAGGATGGGCCTCGTTTTGGGCTACATCTCAACGTTGAAAAAACAGAAATTTTCTGGCCTACGGAGGACCCTCGCTGCAGACAAGTATGTGTCTTTCCTCCTAATATTGCTCGGCCTTTAAATGGTGTTAAGTTGCTTGGGGCCCCCGCAAGTTCCGATCCTGGTTTTAGTAGTGAACTGGTGATGCAAAGGGTGACCAAGTCCATTGCGCTTATGGATAAGGTGGCTAAGCTTGATGATCCTCAATGTGAGTTGTTGCTTAGGGCATGTACGGGAGTTTCTAAACTCTATTTTACCTTGCGTACTTGTCCTCCTAGTATATTTGAGGAGGCTCAACGCGCTTTCGATGGAGCCCTTCGATCTTCCTTGGAGCGTATTGTTACTGCTTCAGGGCCTGGGTTTGGTGATTGGCAGTGGCGGCTTGCCACCTTGCCATTTGCATTTGGAGGGCTTGGTGTTTATTCTGCGGGAGATGTTCGTCTTTATGCTTTTCTGGCTTCTCGATTACAGTCTGCTGGGTTGCAGACCAAGCTCCTACGTCATGCGAGTATTGTTGGTCTTGGTCGTGCTTTTGAAGATGCATTGGGTCTGTTTAATAAAACGGTTGGGTTTGATATTTTAGGTAATCCGAGTGAGGTCGCTGCCCCAATACTCATGAAGAAATTGGCAGATGTTTATTTCACAAAGGTTACCGCTTCTGCAGAATCCACTTTTTCGTTATCTCCCCGACAATCGGCCTTATGGAAATCACAGCAGGGTGATCACACCTCTGCTTGGCTAAGGGCAGTCCCTATTTTGGGGTTGGGTCAGACGATGAACGCAAAGACTTACCGATGTGTGTTGTGCTACCGGTTAGGTGTTCCATTGTTCTCTATCTCGACGGCATGCTCTGCCTGTTCAAGGGTTTTTACTGGGGATATTTTCGGGGATCACGCGGTGTCTTGTGCTGGTATGGTGGGTATTAAGCATCGACATAATATTGTCCGGGATTCCCTTGTTGATGTTTGTTATCGATCTGGGATTTCAGCGAGAAAGGAGGTTGACATTGGGTTGTCTGGAGGGAACGACAGGGCCCTCAGACCTGCAGATGTGTTACTTTATTCCTGGGATTGTGGTCGCGATGTTTGTGTTGACTTGACTGGGTCTTCTCCTTTGACACAGTCTGGGCTTTCTGACTTTGTCCCTGGACGTGCTGTGATTGATGCGGCTCGTCGGAAGAGGGTCAAGTACGAATCTAGTTGTCAGGCGATTGGTTATGGTTTCATTCCTTTCTCATTTTCTTCCCTTGGGGAATTAGAGAAGGAGGCTGTTTCTTTGCTAAAGCGGGTTCAGAAGAGTTCGATGGCGCAAGATATTGGTGCCGGTGCTGCTGCTCATATTTTTACTAGGATAGGTTTTGCTATTGCTAGAGGTGTGGGGGCCCAGATTGTCTCTAGGCTTCCCACTAATTTTTTGTAAGTTTTAAAACTTTTAAGTTTATAATAATAATAATAATAATAATAATAATAATAATAATAATAATAATTTCTTATTATTAAAACCGTAAATGGAGGAGGTGAAACTAGCGTCATCTAACAAATCTAAATAAGTAAACTTTCAACAATTTGGTTTTCCTGCAACACTAGTTCCCAAAAATTCTAGTTTTTTCAATAAAGAACTGAATTAGAGGTTTTGCGTTGCTTAACGTACCTACTAAATGTCGATATTATTTGAATTATTACACACAGAAGTGAAATTAGTAAGACTTAGTGCTTCAAATTTAAAAAAATAATACACGTATTTGCATTCATATGAAAACTTCTTACTTACTACTAATCGTCGATTTATATAACGAGTCATAATGAGTATATTCAACTCACTCGATTCGTCGTTCTGATAAAAACCTTACTCGATCATCAATCCTCTTGCACCCAATTTTATCTTCAATCTAAATGGTTGCTACTGCTACCGCTTGCATCAATTTGATTACGTAGTTGGGAGTAATTTTTTTAACTCTTAATTTGTGGGGAAGCCACTATTTTTTCTTTTTATTTATTATAATTAAGTAAATTATTTCTATTTAAATTACAACCCCTCATTTAATAAAGATTGTGCAAAAAAATTACTCCCAACTGCGTAATCAAGTTGATGCAAGCGCTAGCAGTAGCAGCCATTTAAATTAAAGATAAGATTGGGTGTATGAGGATTGATGATCGAGTGAGTTTTTTTTTAGAACAACGAATAGATTGAGTTGAATATACTTCATTTTAGCTCGCTATATAAATCGACGATTAGTACTAGGTAAAAAAATTTCATTTAAATGCAGATTCGTGTATTTATCTTTTTGAAATTGAAGCATTAAGTCTTACTAATTTCACTTATGTGTGTAATAATTTAAGTAATAATGACGTTAGTAGGTACATTAAGCAGAGACGGAGCTAGAATTTTAAGTTAGAGGAAGTTCGACTCATTTTTGAAGAATAACCATGAATATTTATATTGTATGTTATAATAAAATAACATAGCATTTCTTTTCAGTCGATTTATTTTTAGATGTAAAGGGTATGTTTGGCAAAACTAGCTAGTAGCTGGAGCTAGAAGTTGGAAGCTGATAGCTGTTTGCTGGAAGTTGGAAGCTGGTAGCTGATAGTTTGTAGCTGGTAGCTTGTTGATATATTTAAGTGTTTGACAACGTAGCTGGAGCTGTTAAAAAAATGATAAAATTACATAAATAGACACAAAAAATAACTTAATACTAAATTAAATCATGAAGTATTAAACTATTAATACATGCACTTGAGAGTGTTGGAGTTGTTACGAACCAATGGGTTTTTCTTATGATTATTTATTTTTTCTAAACTCGTTTTTCTTTTTGTGTTGGAGTTGTTAGAATCTCTATATATTTTGAATGAAACTAAGAAAGTTTAAAACATCCAAGTAAAATGAGATGGTAGTAATGCTAAGTTTTGTTTATGTGGCTTCATCTGTATATTATTTATTTATACGTAGTGCTGAATTTAGGACATGTGTTGCCACAAAATCTTTTTATAAGACTGATAGTTTAAAAGAGTTATATGCAAATTTTCTTTGTAACTTCAAGGATTGCAGGTCTTTTTTTTTTTTTTTTTTTTTTTTTGTCGAACGTGAACAAAAATGATATAGTATGTCTATGTTTTATCAAACTTACAATATAAAAATGTGTTCAATAAAATTTGTAAAATAAACTTATTATAAAAATATATGTGCTTAAAATTTGGTCTAGGTAGGTGCAGGGGCGAAGCCATGATTCACGGATAGGGAAAACAATTTATAAAAATTAAATATCAACTTAAAATTTTCAAAGAATTAAAAATATTAGTTATATTTAAGGGATGTTTGTGTTTATTATTTGAGGATATTGGCAACGAATATACAAATTTTAAACACAATATAATCGCTTATTTGAAGAGTTGGGGGATGCAAAACATCCACATGCATCCAGTGGCGGATCTAGGAATGACAGTCACTGGTGTTGGTGTCACTAGTTAAAAACACAAAAAAATTTCTACTATATGACAATTTCAATTAGTGCCGATTTTAAAAATATTTTGTAACGGGGGCAAAAAAATTTACTAATAATTAAGATTTGATAAATTATATCACATAATGTTAACACATTAGTAAAATTCTCAATATACATTCATAAATCATCAATATATACATTCATAAGAAACATAATACTTCCTCAGTCCCAGTTCAATTGTCATGTTTTGACTTTAGAGGTTTTTTCTTTCAAACTTTGACTTTAAATTACTTTTTGTGTGTTCTATAATACATAATGATCATTGTACTGGTAAAAATGTATTCAAAAACCAACCTATTAATATAAATTTCATATAATAATATATAATACAAATAAAAATATTTAAAGTCAAAGTTGCAGAGAAAAGATAAAGTCACAATAAGTGGACAATTGAATTTGAAGGGAGATAGTAGCTAAATAAGACAAATTTTAACAAATTTTCCCCTATGAAAATTTAAAAATTAATTATATAAAGTTGAGGCTCATTTTATTAGTAATTTATAATATAAATATATAAATAGTACTCCGTATACACTTAAATCATCATTTTTTTCCATTATAAAATGAATTAAAATATTAATTATTTTAATTAAATAAAAAGTACTAGTCAATTGGTCAATTGGTCAATTGGGTGTGAGAGTAGACATGAGGTCTCAGTTCTAATTAGACATTTAAAATAAATTAACTCTATATATTAATCCTCAAAGTTACTACTATCCCTGGGTTACTATTCCATTTGTCATGAATTTTAAATACTAAAATACTTCATTTTAGATCATCTCTCGACCACTCATTTTACTCATTTCTCTTTCATCAACTCTATTTTCTACATCACTTTCTGTCATCTTCTTTAAATCTTCAAACTACTCATATTCCACCATTTTTATCATACAAAGATCTAAAATTCCACAAATATAAAAATCTGGCCACATGATGCACCAACCCCGGTTGCCTCATGCTAGGTCCGTTCATTATTTCAGTGGTGTCACTCAAAAAAATTTACACTATCTACTTATGTCACAAGTTAAAAACACGATTTTTTTTCTACTAGATCGCGTATTTCACTGGTGTTCTGTGCTACCACTGAGCACCATACAGATCTGCCCCTGCATGCATCCCTCTATCTCCGCCTCTGGATATGTGTGTGGGTGGGATACGTATTACGTGAGATATTTTCAAGTGGTGGGAGTTTGGTAAACTATTGGGAAGGGCATGTCTGTAATTCATAAGCAAAAGCTCCTCACAATTCTCAAACGCTTATGAATACAACGTTTAAAAAAAGAGCTTTTGACCATTTCTAAATCAAACGGAGCTTTTAATTAGTTAGGAGCTTTTCCATAAAAGGTAAAAACTTCAAAAAGTTCTAAAAAGCTCTTTGCCAAACATGCTCAAAATATATCAAACAAAATATTGTAATTTCTATTTATTTCATTTTATTTTTGTTTCATCTCCCTATTATTTACTTTTATTTCAGTTTGTTTTCCTTTAATTTCCTTCTTAAAAAAGACTTCTAATAATGCATTATTTATTTACTTTTTTCTTTTATATTATACATCTACTAATTTACTCTTTTGTTAGAAACTAACTCTCTTAAAATGGTTAAAATAAAATTATTAGTACATAACACTTGATGAAGTAGATTATTTTTTGATAAATAATTAAAGAAGTGCAATCATGTTCATCTTTCAATAAATTAGATCAATTAGTAGCTACAGATAAACTAGTAAAAATTCCTTATCAATTTTGGCATGAAAGATGAAATGTTCAATTGCTACTAATTAAACACAACAGATCTTAGTAATGGTGTCACATAAACTTGAGTTCCCTATCTTTGTCTTTAGTCTAAATGTTTCTATAAGACTTTTATTCTTGTTCTTCTAATTAGTTAGATCACCTAAGGAGTAATGGTGTCAACATATTCCTTTTCGCTTTGGTCTTCTTATTGTTATTCATGCTGTTGCATTTCAAGGTGTTGTTCTTGAATCGGTTCTTCTTGTGGTTCAGGTTGTGGTTGTGGTTCATTGCTCTTTCCCAAGAGATAACAAAAGAGTCTCATCACAATTATTACAGATCCTAGTACCCGCAACAATTAATTAAACAAAGAAATAAGTTTAATAGCATATACATAACTTTTTTTTTTGTTTCTTATCTTTTAAACATTTTTAATATTCATATCCATTTAGTCGTAATAATGATTAGAGCGTCACTTACTTGCCAATATCAAAATTCTGATGTAGGGATGTCATCGGGTCGGGTTTGGGTCGGGTTTAGGTAATCCCAGACCCGAACCCGATTAAGAAACCTCGCCCCAAACCCGACCCGAAACCCGTCGGGTCCCCATTTACTTACGTACTATCGGGTTTCGGGTTTCCCCACGGGTAAACGGGTATACCTGATTAGTCATTTTGTATATATTTTTCAATAAGTTACCAAATCAAAATATTGAAAAATAACTTAACTACTTAATGTTTAAAGTAGTATAAAATATCACATACAGAAATTTGATTGAAAAGTTTATAAAATACTCAAATAGACAAAGTATATAAAATATCACATCTCGAAAACTTGTTGTATATGATTATATTGATTAAAATTATACTCGTTTTTAAAACAAATAAGAGAAATCGTTCATACATTAACAATATAATACTAATACTAAAATTTTACATAAAAATTATTATTAAAATTCCTCGGGTCGGGTATACGGGTATGCGGTTCTGGTATACGGGTATGCGGTTCTGGTATACGGGTCGGGTTAACGGTTTTGTATCCAAAACCATACCCGAACCCGAACCCGAACCCGAACCCGGAATTTTTTTTTGTAACCATCCCCATACCCGGCCCATGACCCGACGGACTCGGGTTAGACCCGGCCCAATTATAACGGTTTTCGGGTTTCCCCATCGGGTTCGGGTTATTTTGCCATCCCTATTCTGATGCATACGAGATCAATCAAAAACTGAAACAAGAACTAGCAACAACAGACTAAAAGCCGATACAAAGACTTGTCCTCTTCTCTCCTTACACCAAGTTGTCAGATAGGCACCTAACCCTAAACTAAAAGGGCTAAAGCCACAAATTGGCTATATATTTTCTCAAATGTCCCGATGTCGCCCATATACCCATTTGCATCCCACTATCGTCTACAAACTTTCAAAAAATGTACTTATGTTGCCCACCATACTTTTTTACCTGTAACGAAAATAATTGATGACGTGCTTCTAGGTAGTCATGACACGTCAATGATATCGGAACAGAAACTGAACACCGGAACACAACTAAAAGTATATGGGCGACATCGGGATATATAAAATGAAAAGAAAAAAAGTTAAATAAATAACTTTACCGGTTCAGCAGGTAACCCGTAACGAAATGTTAACATTGGTACATTTTTTGAAAGTTTGTAGACGACAATAGGACGCAAATGAGTATATGGGCGATATCAGGACATTTGAAAAAGTATATAGCCAATTTGTGGCTTTAACCCAAACTAAAAACCCCCTGTAATGCAGTGCATAACATTAGCTCTTTTTATATAATGTTATATTAAATTAAAATTAAGTCATACTGACTTGCATAAGTTACCCATAAAGACGTGCTAAAGTACGTATAGGTCGAATAGATACCACATAGTCTAGTGCGGCTGCATTGGTATACAAATAAGAAAGCACTAAACGATTCCCATCATTGTCATCAAAGGTAATGTCGTGTATGGAGCATGATAAATGTTGCTGATCATCTTTTCCTAAATTATGGTAAGGGGAAATATTTAATTTTTTTGCTAAAGAAGAGGAGATCAAATGTTTATATGGGTAGAAGATGTCCGTACAGCTTACCGTGACGATCACCAAAATACGGCTGGTGATTATACGAATTTACTGTAATCAATGAATGCCCCGTATATATCATAGGTCCACGGTAAAAGGATAGCAGCAAAGCACCCCTAGTCCCACCAAAGTTCCCATAAGCTTAGCTTTTCCAGCCCATGTCCCCAAGTGTGCATTTTCTTTCCTACACAAAAATAACAAACTCCTATTGATCCGTTACAAGATAACATAAGACTCAACGAATTGCAAGGAAAAGTAATTGTGTTTGATTACGTTCAGAAGCAGAGCTAGAGTTTTAAGTTAAGGGATGCTCGAATCATTTTTGAAGAATAAATATGAATATTTATATTGTATGTTATAATAAAATAACATTGTCTTTCTTTTCAATCCATTTACTTTTAGATGTAAAGTATATAAAACAAAATATTGTAGTTTCTATTCATTTCATTTTGTTTTTGTTTCATCTCTCTACTATTTACTTTCATTTTGGTTTGTTTTCCTTTATTTACCTTCTTAAAAAAGACTTCCACTTGTAATGCATTTTTTATTTAGTGTTTTCCTTTATATTTTACATCTACTAATTTACTCTCTATTAGAAATCAACTCTCTTGAAATAGTTAGAATTATTATTATGACATAACATTTGATCACGTAGATTTTTTTTATCAACGATTATTGAATTATTGTCACTGCGTACCTGCCTCTTTTAGCTAATACCGACACGACGGATTTATATTCTTTTGCAATTAATTTCTTCAGCAGCAAAAGGTAAAGAATATCTGGGTTAATTGAAATTAAATTCGTTAAAACTAAAGGATAAGATTGTTAATAATGAATGTATCTCATTTACGAGTTTTTTTCAGAAGGCAATTAAAGGAAAGTGAATGGAAAACAAAAAGAAATAAACGGAAATATTACGGAGAAGGAGACATTTGTGCTAAACAAAGAAGGAAAAACAGCCCAAACATATAACGTAAGTTACCAAATTTTTCAATAAAGGTAAAATTTATCTTTTCATGCCTAAAAAGGATTATAAATTCAAGATCCATACAACTAAGGGAGTGATTTACTTTTTAAAAAGGTGACCGGTTATAAATTTTTAGGTGGACGCTTACGTGTCTTTTATAATAATAATATTTATTTTTTAATTTGTGAGGTGGACTTCTGAAGAGCACATGAACAAAATACGTTATTCCACTTCAATTCATTTCCAAATCTATGATTAGTTGGCATTTCTTCATAAAGGTGACACATGAAGAACACATTTCCAGATTTATGAGTCTGCTAGCCTGCTTCAATTCAACAAAAAGTTCATTTCGATTTTTCCTTAAACTCTCAGAGAAGATGAACTCGTAACCTTTGAACCGACTAACCTGTAAATGAAATTGTAACCCTTAAATTCGCCGGAGAAGATGAGTGGTTTGGTGTCGAACACAGTTTGCCCTTAAACTTAGATGAACGATTTTGATTTATTTAGTAATGATACCGCAACCCGCAGGCGCACCACATATGTATGCGGGCAATCATTATTGTGCGTATGCGTGTTCTTGTGTGCGGTATGCGGCGTGCGATTGCCTTTGTTCCCGGTACGGCGGTTGCTTAGCTGTCAAGTAAATATCTTTTCCATAATTATATCCGTGATTCGGGGGAGTCAGTTATGGATGAGATTATCATGATCTGGGACGGTTCTAGAATTAGGGTTTGCCTATAAATACAAACCTTAATCATCATTTACCAGACACGGCACATTACGTAACCATCACATACGATACACATTACGTAAAGCAGCATCATTCAGCATCTTTTCAAGGTTAACAGGTTAGTCTTTTGTAAGCTAGTACCTACGACCTTATTTGGGGCCTCTTGATCGACGACCGTTATCGGAGGTGGACTTAATCACTTGGCCACCCCGCCGACATCATCATGTCGGCCAGGGTTATTCACGGTAGCCGGACCGGAGAGCCACGTTCTAAGATCCTTAAACCCCTCTTTATGTATTGAGCAGGCATATTAAACCCTACGGTTAAAATATGCGTGATCAAGTGGTGCTTTCATTGAGAGGCGAATTAATTCAAGACTGTTTAATTGCTTTTTCTTTTAAGGTCTTGAATTGTATGACTCGTTATTTACAAAATTTTTGAATTTTTTCTTTAACAGTATCATGACTTCCGAGGAATCATCGGAACATACCCAAACAGATATTCAGAATTCACCGTCTGGTAGTCAACAGACACCGGTTATGACTACGGGGGCGGCTATTCAGGCGGGGTACACGATGTACCCTCCACCTATATCCGGCGAACCCTTTCAGAGGTACAAGCCGATATATTCAGACGGGGTTACACCGCCAAGAGCAAACTCACCAGTCACAACCACGCGGTTGAACTTTTCGTCAGTGGATCCAAGGGTCATCTTGGCAGGCACTAGCGGTGGAACAACGGGGCTGCATGTGGTTTGCTGCGGCCAGGTACCTATTTACAGTACCACTGTTTCAATACCTCTGCATATGCAGAGCATTCAGCAGAATTCGTCATTTACACCGTTGCAACCTTGGCAACCACCGCGCCCAGTTTCACAATTTTTAACTCCTGCGGATGCGCAGGCGTTACTTAATAGTTGGGGGTTTGGTGTCATCCCAGATGCAAACTCTCATTGGGCGCCGATAACAGCACAGCAGCAAAGCACAGCGCATACAGTTGGGCTTTTAAGTGTGTATCCTCAGGTTTCGCAGATATCTGCGCCACAGGTTTCGCTTCCTTTACAACCACCTGTGTACTCTGCGTCTTCAAGTCATCCCTCTTTTCCAACGCAGCAGCCTTGGTTATATCCGCACCTCCTGATATGGTTCACTTATTTTCACAACCTGACTTTGTTCAGGACATGATGAAGCGTTTCTTTGCGAACTTGAAAGGGGATCCTGTTAAACCACCCTTCGAGCTACCGACTACCTTTGACAAGTTTCCTCCGCATATAACCGCATATCCGTTTCCATCAGCACCAAAGATACCTAGCACGTTGGGTACTTACAATGGCCTAACCGATCCAGATGATTTTTTACAGCATTTCGAGGGCGCAATGCGCACTCAGGGCTGGGTGGATCCGGTTGCGTGTCAGATATTTCCTATGACACTACAGGGTATTGCCCGTGAGTGGTTTAATAAATTGCCGGCGGGTAGTATTGCCGGGTTTATGGATCTGCGGACAAAGTTTTTACTGCAATATCAGAATCAGAGACCACGCAAGCGCACTCACATTGAATGCCATGACATCGTGCAGAAGTCCAAGGAATCTTTGGGCGAATTTCTCACAAGGTATACTAATGAGTGCCTGCGTATACCAGATCTCAAACCAGAGCAACAGATTTTCGGACTTATACATGGTATAAACTCATAACGTCATCCAACACTGGTAAGGCGTCTGCGCCATACAGTCCCAACAACTTATGCTGAGGCGCTTAATGAATGCCACGACTATATGCGGAGTGGCGAAGATAATGACATCCCAACAGCTAGCTCACGCAACGAGAGGAAGGACGACGATGATCGTTCGCGCGATCAAAATCGTGGTAACAACTCTCGCGGAAGGTATCCTAGCGGTGGTCCTATCAGGAATGATAAAGGAAAATCAAGTGGTAATTATCGAAACAATAATCAGCGCGGCATCAATAATCAGAACTATGCGCTGCTCAAAAGTTTGTCCAAAACGCCCAAGGAAATTTTGGCAACGGAGCCAATATGCGCGACCTTCGCGGTTCTGTAACGACCCGGAAATTTCCGACCAAATTTAAACCTTATTCTCTATATACCTCCGACACGATAAGCAAAAACCTTAAAATTGAGTCTAGAAAGTCTGAAATCTATATCTGAATAATTAGTTACCCTCTTGACCAAGTCTAGCGATTCACGAACATTATGTGTATATACGATATATGTTTAGTAACTGATAACGATAACAAAGTATTAGATATCATTGCTTTATCATAATTTTATTTCATAATAATATTATTTTGATATCATTATCACTAAAAATTATTATTGTTATTAATATTATCACTTTTATTATTATTATCAATAATATTATTATCATGTTAAGTATTATTTAATATTATTGTAATTGCAATTATAAATTAATTAATATGATATAGGTACAGATATATTTATATGCGAATCTATTTATATCACAATCAATCAATTTTTTTTTATCTTCCTGTACTTCTATTTGGCCCGTGAGTAAATTATCGATACATGCTGGCTATAAAACAATCTTCATACAACCCTCATGCTTAATCATCACCACCGCCACCTACCCCATAGTTCATCACCGGTCACCATTCGCCACCACAAGCAACCATCTTCATCCACCATGTACCACCACAACTCTCTCTTTTGTCCTCTCACTTCCTCTCTATTTGTTTTGCTTCGTTAAAACTATTAAAAACACCAATGGGAATGTTTTTAGTTAAAACCCAGTAAACCCACTTGTTGTTTTCGGTTCAAGGATCATCAACGAAACCACTTTATCACCACTTATAACATCAACCATTGAGCCACCTCTATAAACCATAACCGCCACCTTTCATTCACCTCACTTCACCACCACCGTGAACCACACCCATTAATCACCCTCAACAATCACCACCTTCGGAGAACATCACCATCTTCAACCTATCTATCTCTTGTCCTCGTATCTCAAAACCATTACAACCATTTAACCTTTACAGTATTTCTGTTTCGTAAGTCAGAGCACCACCTTTACCATGAACAAACCCACTTAAACTCGCCATTAATCATCACTAATCACCTTGGTTCACCTCACCATCATTATCGGTTAACATCACCACTCACCACTACCATCAACCCGTCACCACCACTCAACCACCTTTGGCCTATGATCACACCCCCGTACCTATTACTGCTTCGGTTAATATCTGCTGCTGTAATCCGTTTTATTTTGTTAAAAAAAAAAGCAAACAACCATCACTTGAGACCCAAAAGAAATTGTTGCTGTGTTGTCGGTTTTAGAATAAAAAAAGGAATGAAGTGGACCACATAATTGTATGGAGATAAATATTGAGCTGTAAAGTTTAAAATGAAAAGATATATTAGCTGTACCACTAAAAGATACAAATACCTATAAATCAAATGAAGTTGTTTCTATAATCGGGTTGCAAGTTGGCCGAGTTTATTTGGGCCGAAATTGTTCATATAATTCTAATGGCCCATTACCGAATGGACTGTCATGATCCTTGTGGATTGGGTCAAATAGATGTTATGAGCTTATGTTAATATTGGAAAGATAATGAAGAACGTACAGAAATATGATGATGAATAAGGGTGATAATGGCGATATCATATAGATAATGATTCAAAGCAAGGATGATATGAGACATAAGATTATAATCGTGATAATTATGATCACGAATTTATGATTATGATCATAAGTTATAACTTATAATTTATGATTATGACTATGATTTATGATTATGATTATGATTATGAAACGATTATAATTATGATTATGTTATGAGGGAGATGAAACAAACATAAAAGAAGTTAAATGAAATTAAGGATTAAATAAATCAGTTAAGTAATGGGCAGAGGCTGGTTAGGCATTTGGTTGCAGAATAAAAGGTCCCGGGTTTGAGACCGGGCGGTGGCAATTCTTTTTTTTAGAAAGCTTATTTAATCATTAAAAGGTAATATTATTATTATTATTATTATTATTATTATTATTGTTATTGTTATTATTATTATTATTATTATTATTATTATTATTATTATTATTATTATTATTATTATTATTATTATTATTATTATTATTATTATTACTACTACAAATTATTTTAGTATCATAATAATTATATTTACAAACAAAAGATATTTATATAAAAACATACTTATTATCTATATCATAAGTATATCAAATTTATTATTTTGGTAGTAATAAATACATTACTATGTTAAATAAGTAATATATTTAAAATATGTAACTTAGTCTGAATGACAATATGTGTTAATTATATATTTTAATAAATATATGAATAATATAGGTTCGTGAATCCGAGGCCAACCCTGTACTTGATCAATGATGTTATATGTATTTTTACTACAAAATACATTAGGTGAGTATATAGATCCCTTTTAAACTCTAAATATTTTTGGACTGAGAATACATGCGCTGTTTTTATGAATGATTTACGTTATGGACACAAGAAACTGAAAATATATTCTACGTTGAGTTGTACCACTGGCATACTTCCCTGTAGCTTGGTAACTAATATTTACAGCGGTATTGTAAACGCGAATCCTGTTGATAGATCTATCGGGCCTGACAACCCCAACCGGACTGGACGACCAGTATTCAACGGTTGCACAGTACTTCGTTTCGTAACTACACTTGGTACAGTGTAGTAAGATTTCATAATAAAGGGAATATGCGACGTGATTAAATGTTAAGTATGGTTACCAAGTGCTCAACCACTTAGAATATTTTTATTAAAAAGTATATATATGAAATCTTGTGGTCCATTGTTATATCGCTGCTAGCATCAAACCTATATATCTCACCAACTTTATGTTGACATTTTAAAGCATGTTATTCTCAGGTACGAAATAAGTCTTCCGCTGTGCAATAGCTCATATTAAGGACCCTATTTGGAGTCGATCATCGCAATGGGACCAACTGTTGAAGACTTCGTCCGGGAGGATTAGTTCGGGTTACTACAGTTGGTATCAGAGCGTTGGTCTTAGCGAACCAGGCCTTGCATTAGTGTGTCTAACTAGTAGCTGTTAGGATACATTAGTGAGTCTGGACTTTGACCGTGTCTACCTGTCAAAAAGTTTTGCTTATCATTTCTAGTCGTAAATTATTTGCTTATTATCCTTAGGGAATTGCCTGCTTATCATTCATAAGTCTAGACACGTCTTACTGCATTTAGTGCATCGATAGTGTATAGACAAAATTCATATCTTAGCATATCTGTTACTTTGGACTTTAGTTGACATCTTTTCAAAGATTCTCCGTAATTTACGGGATTTTGGTATTATATATACATATGTAAAGTATGTATAGAAGAGTACCAAATCTAACTTCTATAATCTATTTCATACCAAAAATTCATTTTTCCGATTATACAAGATGGATTCCGCATCTAGTTCGAATTCCTCAGATTATGACGGCTATGCCGATATGGATTTTCATTCAAGCTCCGAAGGCAGCATCACCGGAATGGATCAACCAATCTCCCATCATCTATTCTGGATGAATTGGGGGTGGGTTCGTAATATACTAAGTCACTGGAGACATGAAGAGGGTGATCCCTTCCATCCACCAAATTGCCCTCTTGGCGATGAACCTGAAGCACTTACCGGCGAACCTGTTCGAGAAACCATTTTCTCTCTCATTTCTAGAGTATCTCGTCACGATTATATACTATCCCATATTTCAGATCTTGTTCATTCGCTCACTCCAACCACCAATCATCCCGGTGTACTAGCAGAAGTTAACGAACTTCGCGCTCGCGTGACGGCTTTGGAGAATATGGTGCGAAGGTTACAAACACCAGCAGCAGCACCAGCAGCATAATCCGTACCACCATCATCAACACCGACAGTACCCATATCACCCTCAACCACAACCACGTCGTAAACCTCAACATCACAATTTGTACCTCGGATATCAACATCACACACCTCAATATCACTATCTGTACTTCGAGTATGATCTTCGTTTTACATATCATTCTATATCGATTATCTTCGCTTTACTTATCGTTCTATCTCATTTATCTTCGTTCGACATGGTAATTATGTAATCTTTAATGTTTTAGAGATCATGTAATCAAGTATTAACGATAAATCAAAAAAAAAAAAAAAATTAATATCTTATTGACTCATTAGATCCATGATTACATCTGAAGAAAATATATATACAAGTATATTTTCATAAAGATTGTAATTAAAAATTCTTTCGTACAAACTGTTAATGATGAAAATATTTTAACGGGTAGGTAGTACCCGAGGAATATTTAGATCTCACATTAATAAGTTACAGTGTATATTCTTCGAATCTGATTCAACGGTTATTTGCTATCTCACCTACAATCACCGATATACGTATCTGTTCACCCCAGATTTACCATTTCCATTTCAATTTCAAATTTGGATTTTTATCTATCAGAATCCAACAAGTGGCATAAAGAAGAAACATTGGACAAATTAAAAATTGTTAGAAACACACGAATTAACTAATTGAAATCTGTTAAGGATTCCACGCTAACTGTTCCTAGTTAACTGTTCCCAGCTAACTGTTAATTCCGTATTACATTTTATCGCAATTTAGTTTATTGTCATTTAAGTTCTGTTATTTATTTTACGCACTTTAAATAACGGGACACGTATACAAGGTTTCGACCTATCATATCGACCCATCTATATATATATTTCGGAACAACCATAGACACTCTATATGTGAATGTTGGAGTTGGCTATACAGGGTTGAGGTTGATTCCAAAATATATATATACTTTGAGTTGTGATCGACACTGAGACTGGTACACGGGTCACGATACGTATTAGTTAATTCAAATATTATATATTTAATTTATATATGAATATATTGGATCATTGTACAATCGGACTATTGGACTGCTAACTTTGGACAATTAAAATGAATTAAAATATTGATTATAACATATGAAACTAAACTAATCTTCAAGTTTGCCACTTGATTTCATCCTAAACCTCATTTGTATCTCGACGTTTACAATCCGCGTACAAACCTATCAGGATTCTTGAAAATACCTCAATCGAGAAGTTAAACCGACCGCACTTCATCTACAGAAGAAAAGATCTATACACATGAAAAACTCTTGAACCAAAAGTCATAGTTCAACACGTACCGCGACGAATTCTTTAGCATTTATTAGCAAAAACAACCTTACGATTCCTTTTCAAAGTAGCCAATTTTGTCACAGCTTCAGCAGAACAACTTCGACCTTTCATTCGAAAAAAAAAGTCTTATTATAACTTTGATATATACGATTGGTTTTCCTCATCGTTACCGGGGAACCTTTCATACTCCGCCATTTTATCATCAGCATTTAATCATCTAAAAACACAATTCGCCCAAAAACACCTCGGATTGATAATCGACGATTCAGATATGACTGCATTAAATGCAGAGGAAACAGTAAAATTTTAGATGGCCTAAATGGCCAAAAGTTTGATGATAAAGAAGGGAATGTTAGGAACGCTCGATAGAAAATTTAGTGCTGAAAAAAAAAAAATAAAAAAAAAATAAAAAAAAAATGGATTGAGCTAACCGTGAAGGAAACAAAGAACAAATACAAGGAATGAACCTGCCTTCAAATAATGCAAATGATTCAGTGTCTGTTGAAACCGTCAGTATGAACCCTACTCCTTATTCTAAACTTTTTTCAGATGATATTATTCATCATCATCTTATCTTAGATATTATAAGATATCTTCATATTTTCCGCTATACATATTCTCCATATTTCTAAAGATATTTTCACAACTATTCCTATCTGCAATCATCTATCTCCCCGTAATATCTGCGTTACAACATAAAAGAAACTGTGGTAGTTTCTAAATTCTGAAATCTTCAAGTTTAAAATATGAATGTTTTGAAGCAGTGTTGGGAACTGATGCGTGAATTAGTATAATATAATGAAACTTGATCAACTTCATTATATTACAGTAAGTCATGTTGCGTTTCTAATGGAATGTGACGATTCACAGTACCATCATCATGTGCCATGTTACACGGCTCATACATTCTATCTAATCTCCAAACATATTAGGAACATATCATCTTGATAGTTCTATCTTTTCCAGGATATTCTGGAAACTTGACAAATCAAACTCGTGCCATTACCATTTCTTTCTAAGAGCATTAGCTATGTTCATTCCGAATTTCATACCTACGAATTCCGGACCATTACTCGTTTGACTCGAAGTCGGGGAGAGAACACGAAAGCATGAAGCTTTGGAAAATAATGAAGAATACAAAGGTCGATAACAACCCAGAAATTTCAAACCGTGTATATCGATGCATATAGCAATATAAAGACACGGGAGAACTAGAAACACTATAAACACAAGAATATAGTAGAAGTAAATAGATTCTTCTGGTGGTAGATGAAAAAGAAGAATAACAGATGTGAAAATTAAGAGTATATCTCAAAAAAATCAGAATGGAATGGAGCATATTGGCTAATGTCTTAAAGTAGAAATTAAGGAGAAAGAATAGGATGTGAGATATGGAAATAGGGAAACGAAGGGGGTAGATTTATAGTGAAATATCCGACAGAGCAATCGAAACAGATTATTTTATTTAATCAAAGGAGATCCTGTTTCCTAAATCGCTGAAGAACCAAATCTTATTACGTAAGATTTTCTTTAAATCCCTTAAATACCGGAAATCAATAGTAACTACGTCATCGGTTGAAACGAATACATTTATTTATTCATTTCACTCTTTTGTGATAGCTTCACTCGTACGCTTCACATAATCGAATCGTTTTATCTATATCTCTCAATAATGATAAAATTCCATTATTATCCTATATTCGTCATGAAAACATTCCTATTGTTATCCATGACGACCTCTATCAAATTTCGGGGACGAAATTTCTTTAACGGGTGGGTACTGTAACGACCCGGAAATTTCCGACCAAATTTAAACCTTATTCTCTATATACCTCCGACACGATAAGCAAAAACCTTAAAATTGAGTCTAGAAAATCTGAAATCTATATCTGAATAATTAGTTACCCTCTTGACCAAGTCTAGCGATTCACGAACATTATGTGTATATACGATATATGTTTAGTAACTGATAACGATAACAAAGTATTAGATATCATTGCTTTATCATAATTTTATTTCATAATAATATTATTTTGATATCATTATCACTAAAAATTATTATTGTTATTAATATTATCACTTTTATTATTATTATCAATAATATTATTATCATGTTAAGTATTATTTAATATTATTGTAATTGCAATTATAAATTAATTAATATGATATAGGTACAGATATATTTATATGCGAATCTATTTATATCACAATCAATCAATTTTTTTTATCTTCCTGTACTTCTATTTGGCCCGTGAGTAAATTATCGATACATGCTGGCTATAAAACAATCTTCATACAACCCTCATGCTTAATCATCACCACCGCCACCTACCCCATAGTTCATCACCGGTCACCATTCGCCACCACAAGCAACCATCTTCATCCACCATGTACCACCACAACTCTCTCTTTTGTCCTCTCACTTCCTCTCTATTTGTTTTGCTTCGTTAAAACTATTAAAAACACCAATGGGAATGTTTTTAGTTAAAACCCAGTAAACCCACTTGTTGTTTTCGGTTCAAGGATCATCAACGAAACCACTTTATCACCACTTATAACATCAACCATTGAGCCACCTCTATAAACCATAACCGCCACCTTTCATTCACCTCACTTCACCACCACCGTGAACCACACCCATTAATCACCCTCAACAATCACCACCTTCGGAGAACATCACCATCTTCAACCTATCTATCTCTTGTCCTCGTATCTCAAAACCATTACAACCATTTAACCTTTACAGTATTTCTGTTTCGTAAGTCAGAGCACCACCTTTACCATGAACAAACCCACTTAAACTCGCCATTAATCATCACTAATCACCTTGGTTCACCTCACCATCATTATCGGTTAACATCACCACTCACCACTACCATCAACCCGTCACCACCACTCAACCACCTTTGGCCTATGATCACACCCCCGTACCTATTACTGCTTCGGTTAATATCTGCTGCTGTAATCCGTTTTATTTTGTTAAAAAAAAAAGCAAACAACCATCACTTGAGACCCAAAAGAAATTGTTGCTGTGTTGTCGGTTTTAGAATAAAAAAAGGAATGAAGTGGACCACATAATTGTATGGAGATAAATATTGAGCTGTAAAGTTTAAAATGAAAAGATATATTAGCTGTACCACTAAAAGATACAAATACCTATAAATCAAATGAAGTTGTTTCTATAATCGGGTTGCAAGTTGGCCGAGTTTATTTGGGCCGAAATTGTTCATATAATTCTAATGGCCCATTACCGAATGGACTGTCATGATCCTTGTGGATTGGGTCAAATAGATGTTATGAGCTTATGTTAATATTGGAAAGATAATGAAGAACGTACAGAAATATGATGATGAATAAGGGTGATAATGGCGATATCATATAGATAATGATTCAAAGCAAGGATGATATGAGACATAAGATTATAATCGTGATAATTATGATCACGAATTTATGATTATGATCATAAGTTATAACTTATAATTTATGATTATGACTATGATTTATGATTATGATTATGATTATGAAACGATTATAATTATGATTATGTTATGAGGGAGATGAAACAAACATAAAAGAAGTTAAATGAAATTAAGGATTAAATAAATCAGTTAAGTAATGGGCAGAGGCTGGTTAGGCATTTGGTTGCAGAATAAAAGGTCCCGGGTTTGAGACCGGGCGGTGGCAATTCTTTTTTTTAGAAAGCTTATTTAATCATTAAAAGGTAATATTATTATTATTATTATTATTATTATTATTATTATTATTATTATTATTATTATTATTGTTATTGTTATTATTATTATTATTATTATTATTATTATTATTATTATTATTATTATTATTATTATTATTATTATTATTATTACTACTACTACTACAAATTATTTTAGTATCATAATAATTATATTTACAAACAAAAGATATTTATATAAAAACATACTTATTATCTATATCATAAGTATATCAAATTTATTATTTTGGTAGTAATAAATACATTACTATGTTAAATAAGTAATATATTTAAAATATGTAACTTAGTCTGAATGACAATATGTGTTAATTATATATTTTAATAAATATATGAATAATATAGGTTCGTGAATCCGAGGCCAACCCTGTACTTGATCAATGATGTTATATGTATTTTTACTACAAAATACATTAGGTGAGTATATAGATCCCTTTTAAACTCTAAATATTTTTGGACTGAGAATACATGCGCTGTTTTTATGAATGATTTACGTTATGGACACAAGAAACTGAAAATATATTCTACGTTGAGTTGTACCACTGGCATACTTCCCTGTAGCTTGGTAACTAATATTTACAGCGGTATTGTAAACGCGAATCCTGTTGATAGATCTATCGGGCCTGACAACCCCAACCGGACTGGACGACCAGTATTCAACGGTTGCACAGTACTTCGTTTCGTAACTACACTTGGTACAGTGTAGTAAGATTTCATAATAAAGGGAATATGCGACGTGATTAAATGTTAAGTATGGTTACCAAGTGCTCAACCACTTAGAATATTTTTATTAAAAAGTATATATATGAAATCTTGTGGTCCATTGTTATATCGCTGCTAGCATCAAACCTATATATCTCACCAACTTTATGTTGACATTTTAAAGCATGTTATTCTCAGGTACGAAATAAGTCTTCCGCTGTGCAATAGCTCATATTAAGGACCCTATTTGGAGTCGATCATCGCAATGGGACCAACTGTTGAAGACTTCGTCCGGGAGGATTAGTTCGGGTTACTACAGGTTCCAACTCCGCTTACAGAATTTGGCAAGCGGGACAAAACAAAGTATTGTGAATTTCATGACGATTATGGTCACGACACCAATCGGTGTAAAAACTTGATGGAACGGGTTCTGGAAGCGCTTCGCGCGGGCAAATTGGATCATCTAAAACCACCTAAAAAGGATAAGGGAAAGGCCGCAGAAGAGGCTTCGAAGTCTAAGACTTTCGCGTGGCAGAAAGTTGACAAAGCGAAAAATTCTGACTTAACCATTAACATGGTTGACGCAGAGAAAATCAGCCAGCGGAGAAAGTACAATGATAACCAGGATTAGGAGCTTCTCCCAATCACTTTCCCTCCTGTAATGTCAATTGATACAATTAATGAGCCCATTATCATCAAGTGTCGCATCCCTAATTGCGGAATCCAGATTAAGCGCATGCATGTTGACACTGGCAGCGGTGTCGATATTATGCATGAGCATTGTTATCGTTTCCTTCCGGCAGAAGTCAAAGCACAGTTACGCCAGCCTGATATTACGCTATCAGGGTTTTCCGTAGAAAACTCGTGGCCGCTAGGCCGGATAGAATTAATGATAGAGCTTGCGGATGACAGGAACTCTCAAATGATCAGACATGAATTGGTCAATTTTTATCTGGTTCGTTCAACTTCACGATATAACGCACTGCTAGGGAGAAACTTCATACGGCGTTTCAACATCATACCATCGGTAGTGCATGGTTTGATTAAGTTTCCCACAGTAGGAGGCGTCGCCACAGTTGCGTCACATCAAGCAATCGAGTTGTGTGGCTCTGTCGCGTCTGTAAGCGCTCCTAGCGTAGAAGAGCAACTTGCAAACTGTGCAGTAATAGAAAATCGCTTGCATCCGGATAAGCGAATTAAAATCGACGCAGGCTTGTCAGCCGAAACAAAGGGCAAGTTGCATGGAATATTGTCAGCTAACGCAGATATTTTCGCATGGCGCGAGTCAGAAATGACCGGGGTTCCGCTGGATATTGCGGAACATAAGTTAAACATTAATCCATCATTAACACCCGTTAGGCAAAAGAAGCAGCATATGGCTCTAGACCGCAGTGATTGGTTGTGCGCAGAGGTGGACAACCTTGTCAAAGCAAACATTCTGCGGGAAGTACGTTATCAGACATGGGTTGCAAATCCTGTGTTGGTAAAAAAGGCTGACGGTAACTGGCGAATGTGCGTTGATTTCAAAGACATTAATAAGGCATGTCCTAAGGACAACTACCCTCTCCCGGAGATAGACTGGAAGGTAGAATCACTATCGAGATTTAGGTACAAGTGTTTTTTGGACGCATACAAGGGTTATCACCAAATCTTAATGGCTGCGGAAGATGAGGACAAGACTGCTTTTCATACGCCGCAGGGTATTTATTGTTACACGAAGATGCCTTTCGGTTTAAAGAATGCGGGCGCGACCTATCAGCGTGTAATTGACGCAGCATTCAAGCACCAAATCGGTAGAAATCTTGAAGCGTACGTCGATGACTTGGTAATTAAAAGTAACACCAAAGAAGACATGCTCGCGGACATTCTGGAAACGTTTGCATCTCTGCGCAGGATCAACATGAAGCTTAACCCGCTTAAATGTAGTTTTGGGGAAGAGGAAGGCAAGTTTTTAGGTCATGTGGTGACAGCGCGGGGTATCAAGGCCAATCCCAAAAAGATTGAAGCCATTGATAATTTTCCATCTCCGAAGACAAAGAAAGATGTGCAGA
Organism: Rutidosis leptorrhynchoides; assembly: GCF_046630445.1. NCBI lineage: Eukaryota > Viridiplantae > Streptophyta > Magnoliopsida > Asterales > Asteraceae > Rutidosis > Rutidosis leptorrhynchoides. The sequence continues at coordinate 629,652,353 of NC_092335.1, forward strand.
GTCTAACGGGGAAGCTTGCGGCTGTCACACGGTTTCTGTCGAAAGCCGCAGAACGACAGTTACCATTCTTCAATACTTTGAAAAATTGTTTGAAGAAAAAAGACATCATATGGACTCAGGAAGCAGAATCAGCATTTCAGGAGATGAAAAAGGTGCTCGCAGAATTACCAACACTTACTGCGCCAGTATCAGGAGAAACGCTAACACTGTACCTCGCGGCATCGAAGGAAGCTGTCAGCTCAGTCCTCATCGCGGATCGCGGAAAGGTAATCCATTAATTTACATGCTTTATTTATACCGCAGAAATTTAACGACTGAGGTTTTTCTCAGACGCAAATGCCGGTCTACTTCGTAAGCAAGACGCTGACATCAAGCGAAGTAAACTACTCACCAATAGAAAAGCTTGTATATGCGCTGGTCCATACCGCGCGGCGTTTGCGCCGATATTTTCAAGCACATCCAATCGTGGTTCTAACTGATCAACCAATCAAACAGGTTGGTAAACGCCTACTTTGCGGCAATGACCGGGGTTACCGCATTGACTAACGCAATCATTTTTCTTTCAGGTGTTATACAAGCCTGAGATTTCTGGCCGAATGGCTAAGTGGGCAGTTGAATTAGGTGAACATGAAATAAATTTTTCTTCGCGCAGTGCGGTTAAGGGTCAAATACTTGCTGATTACCTAGCAGAATTACCTGCGGATGTCGAGGCATCAGCAGAACATCAGGATCCACCTGCACCCACTTTGTCACCATGGGAATTGTACACCGATGGTGCGTGCAGTGCATCTGGTGCAAGTGCGTGTGTAATTTTAACAGGCCCAGATGGCGAAGAGCATACATACGCACTGCGGTTTTATTTTGCTGTTACGAACAACGAAGCAGAGTATGAGGCTCTGTTAGCAGGTATGCGCATTGCGCATAAGTTAAATGTTAAAATTTTGCACGCATATGTGGATTCAAAGCTAGTATGCAGTCAGGTCAGCGGAGATTTCGAAGCGCATGACATAGCCATGCAGTAATATCTATCGCTTGTTCACAACCTCGCTGACCAATTTGAAGCTTTTCAAATCTCCCACGGAATGCGGGGGCAAAATAAGAAGGCGGATGCGCTAAGCAAACTGGCTGCCTTGGCTTTTGATCATATGGGGAAGAAAGTTCTAATAGAAGAACTCAATGCGAAATCCATTGTTATGATGCCTTTAGTGGCACCAGTTGAGGAATCAAGCTCAATATGGATGACGCCCATCGTGGCTTTTCTGCGGGATGGCACATCTCCTGCGGATTCCGCTGATGCAAAGAAAGTCCGCGTTAAGGCACCGCTGTATGCCCTTGAGGGTGACGTCCTATATCGAAAGAATTATTTGGGACCGCACTTAAGGTGCATTGGCCCGAAAGAGGCAGAGGAAGTTGTACGCGAGGTGCATGAGGGTGCATGCGCACTCCATTCGGGGCACATGTCCATTGTGTCAAAAATAATGCGGCTAGGATATTATTGGCCCACCATGTACGCGAATACTGCGCGCATAGTTAAGAAATGTGAATCATGCCAAATACATGCACCTATTAGCAGAGCACCTGCGCATCCAATGATACCAGTCTCCTCACCGTGGCCATTCTGCAAATGGGCAATCGACATAGTCGGACCATTCCCAAAAGGCCGAGGTAATTTTATCATTTATTTTCTAAACATGTTACTCACATAAGTACCTTACGCACATTCTGCACACGCAGGAAACATCAAATTCTTGATTGTTGCAATCGACTATTTCACAAAGTGGGTCGAAGCGAGACCGCTGGCAGCAATCTCAGGAAAAAGGGTGCGAAATTTTTTATGGAAAGACATCGTCTGTCGATTTGGTATACCAAACGAAATTGTTAGTGATAACGGTACGCAGTTCGCGGGTGACCCTTTTCGCAGCTGGTGCGCGGAGCTTAATATTAAGTAAACTTTTACATCTGTTGCGCATCCGCAGGCGAATGGCCAGTGCGAAGTCACCAACCGGGATATAGTAGCTGGAATCAAAGCTAGGTTGGGTCATGGTCGCGTAGGTTGGGTGGATGAACTACCGAAGGTTTTATGGGCGCATAGAACAACACCCAAAGCAAGCACTGGTGAGACCCCGTTCAGTTTGGTCTATGGATCAGAAGCTGTTGTACCCGCAGAAATTGGGGTACCAACGTTCCGCATACAAAATTTTGATGAGCAAAATAACTCTGAAGCTTTGCGGGAAAATCTTAATTTGCTGGAAGAGCACAGACTCTCTGCGGCTGTCAACGAAGCAAATAACAAGCAAAAAATTGCAAAGTACTATAATCAGCGTGTGCGTTCGCACTCTTACAAGTGCGGTGACTTGGTTTGGCGTCAGAACGACGCAAGTCATGCGGAGGATACTGGGAAACTGGGGCCCTGTTGGGAAGGTCCATACAGGGTAGCGAAGGCAAACAATACCGGGGCGTACCATCTCGAGACATTAGATGGAAAACCCGTGAAACGCACTTGGCATGCGACGTTATTGAAAAAATGTTATATGTAGCTAGGTGGACCTGATCACTCCAGTTTATTGTAGCACATTATTTTTTCTATGTAATTTTCGTCCGTTTGGATGTGTCGCGGTTGTAATTGTGATTAATGCCAATTAAATATTTACTCGCGCATACTTTTGTTGTTTAAATCTTGTTTGTATGCGGTTCCTGCCTACTTAAGGGGTGTCCTCTAGCCCCCGTGCGGCAGAAGCCTGTTTGGTTACAAGGCTATACACTAACGGCAGGCGAAGGCAATTGGTTTTCCCCTAGCCAAGCGCCACGCAGACTAGATGGCTGCAAAGTCGACTTAAAAAATTACAAGCATTGGTTTACTTGTGCGTAATTACTCTCGCATTGGTTTGCTTGAGGAACTCTTAAGCATAAAGACATTGGCTTATTTTTAGTTGCGTTGCTTACCATACAGCTACCGTGCACCTCTAGTACATGACAAAGCAAAAACGCAGTAGCTTCTGAGTCTAAATTGTTAAGGATAAATTGTTAAAGTATTGGTTTATTTTACGCAGTACCATCCGCATACGCATGAGTTTTGGATAATTATGCGCATGGTCATGCGGTTCACATTTTGTTTTGATTCGCGATATATAAACAAATAAACACACTGCGCATGCATATCAGAAATATATATACAGCGTAAAATTAAGTTGTTACATAAGAGGTAATTGTTTGTAACGCCTGCCCAACACCGGACTTAGGGCTGCAAAAATACAAATACCTGCCTAAGCATAGGACTTACGGCGCAATCCAACACTAATAATCCTCCTTCAAAAACCCATCGATCGACATGTTCGAGTCCGCAGCAAATGCGTTGATTAGGGGGATAGGGATGGACTTGATGGCTTCTTCCGCCTCCATTAACGCCGCAGCCGTTCCCTCTTTTAGCTTCTTTTGAACGATGTCGGGGAACGGCGGTGTTAGACCGCAAGCTTGGATTACCTCCTGCACAGCCTTGTTGATTTCATGGTCCCTGACCGCATCAACGTAGGCATTGAACTTGTCGGACACAGGCTCTGAGTCCATCACCTTTTGCGCAATGGTAGGGAGTGCGGTGCGCAGCTTCGCTAGATCCGCCTCTGCCAGTTCGCGGTTGGTGACCGCGTCATCCCTTTCCCTCAAGCTCCGACCGCAAGCGTTCTGCATCCCCCTTCGCCTGCTCAACCGCACCAACCAGCTCACGGCTCTTTTTTTTTCCTCAATCAGCGCAGTTTTGGTTTCATTCGCGGTCGACTCAACCGCCTTGCGCGCCTCCTCAGCAGCATCCTTATCCTTCTTGACCTGTTCTACACCCGCCTGCAGTAGCCCTAGCTCTACCTCTTTGCGCAAAGCTAGCTGGTATATGCTGGAAGAGCGGCGGGCCTGATCCGCAAACATGCCGAAAAATACCAGGCCGTTTTGAATGAAGGCATTGTTCGCCTGGTTAAACGGTAGAGCGGCCAGTTGCTCGCGGAATTCGGACGGAAAGATTTGCTGCAGGAACGCAGACTGCTCTGCGGCATTTTCCGCAGAAGACTGTGTGAGTTGGCTAAGGTTGGCAAAACGGAAGCTACCTTGCGGAGGAGTTGGTGTGGAATCGGAATCCACGTGTATTGTCTTATCCTTTGATGTGGCGGTAGCTTGGAGATCTGGGTTGACCCGCGGGGTGGACGGCTGCGTCTCCTCCACATGCTCTGCATATCAGTAAATAGTTATAACGTGAACTTTAGTATGCGGTAAACGCGCAAGGAATGGACGCTTACCAGTAATGGGGGGAAGTAGTTCTGCGGAGCGTGGCTCGATTGGAACAAAGTTATCGTTCCGCATGTCCTCCCTTTGTTTGGGAGTCATCTTCTTCTTCTTCTGCTGAGCCGCAGAGGTCTCAGCTGCTTTGCGTTTGTTGCCAGATGCCGCAGGCGATTGCTCCGCGTTTTCGCTAGCTTTCTCCTGCTCTAGCTGTACGTTCACATCTTGCTTGCGGAAGGAGATTCCCGCAATCTCTTCCGCAGTCAGCACCTTCTTCATCCTCATTTCTGCAAAGATACGCACATGCGTTAGATAATATACATACAAAAACAGTTTAGTACGTGATTATACTATCCCTACCCTTTCCATCCGGTCCGACTATGGCTGGGCGCATATCCTCCCATGGCCAATGTGCGGATATCTTCCCTAGCCGCAGCATCACGTTCCCATATGATCAATGCACTAGCTGTGCGTTTGCACACTCCGCTAATAGTTTCCTTTCGTCGTCATTCAGGGTGGGGGTCTTGTTTACATCCTTTTCCACTTTCTCGAACCATATCAGCGTTTGCGAGAAGTTTGCACTCACCACAGTTTGGTCGATGAAAAAGAATGTGTCTTTCCAATTCCCCGCATTCGATTTTGGGGTCTTGGTGAAGTTTTGACGAGCGAAGAAGGTGAACCACGATTTGTGGTGGTTGGCTAGTCGGTGTAAATGGCAAAACACCTTCACCAGGGGCACTTTGTTGAGTGCAACGCACCACATCTCGAACAAGACTATTTTTCCTATAGCGTAAGGATGTAACTGACCTAATCCGACCTTAAAGTGATCTAGCACGCCCAGAAAGAAATCGATGGGAGGAACCCTAAAGTTTCCATGCTTAAAAGCATGTTCGCAAATAGCCATCTTTTTCTCCGGTGGCTCGTGGGCTCGCTGATTGGACAAAGGGGGCACCAGATTGTACTTGGCTAAGGGGGGGGGTACTGTTTCACTAAGTAATCTATGTGCTTCTGCTCTATAACAGACTCTACGCTATCTACGTACGTCTCGTTAGCTTTAGTCATTTTCTAGGAATAATCGGATGAATACTAACCTTTAAATGGTGGCCGGAATGTTTTATTTTTGATCGGAATTCAAATTGGCAGCGTAACGAGGAAGCTTGATGCAAGAAAGTGGAAGTGAGCTGCAAAATGGGCTATTTATAGGGAAGGTTGAGGGTCATGGGATGGAGTGGTGTGATCAAGGCTGTACACGTGTAACGCAATCGACGGGTAGCATTTTATTTACGCGCGTGGATGCCAGTTGGGTATGATTACATATACGCGCGTGGTTGGCACGCGCCTGCCACACTGCCACTTTATGTCATGTCAGCCGAATGGGCTTCTGCGATTGTGACAGGCATTTAATGGCATCGAGACGCACGCGGAATATTAACTGCTAGCCGTTTTCTTTTTTTTTTCTTTTTCGCTTAATAGTTTGATATCATACGCCTCGCGCCATATAACAACAAACTGGGGGGACATAATGATACCGCAACCCGCAGGCGCACCACATATGTATGCGGGCAATCATTATTGTGCGTATGCCTGTTCTTGTGTGCGGTATGCGGCGTGCGATTGCCTTTGTTCCCGGTACGGCGGTTGCTTAGCTGTTAAGTAAATATCTTTTCCATAATTATATCCGTGATTCGGGGGAGTCAGTTATGGATGAGATTATCATGATCTGGGACGGTTCTAGAATTAGGGTTTGCCTATAAATACAAACCCTAATCATCATTTACCAGACACGGCAGATTACGTAACCATCACATACGATACACATTACGTAAAGCAGCATCATTCATCATCTTTTCAAGGTTAACAGGTTAGTCTTTTGTAAGCTAGTACCTACGACCTTATTTGGGGCCTCTTGATCGACGACCGTTATCGGAGGTGGACTTAATCACTTGGCCACCCCGCCGACATCATCATGTCGGCCAGGGTTATTCACGGTAGCCAGACCGGAGAGCCACGTTCTAAGATCCTTAAACCCCTCTTTATGTATTGAGCAGGCATATTAAACCCTACGGTTAAAATATGCGTGATCATTTAGCACTAGATCCGATTATATATTAATTAAGGTCTGCGTATTTACCAACCAACTCAACTCAAATGAACGATTTAAATTTTAGAATGAAGGTAAAACAAGATAGATTATCGCAACCGATCTGAATCATCAATGATCGTTGTCATTTTCATCCAATGAGAACGCCTGTTGATTTTAATAAAATTGCTACATCATATCCTTCGCGAAATGGTTCATGCATGTTTGTTGCCAGGAGCGACAAGATCGAGTTGGTAAGGATTAAACAATCTCTTTATTTCATTTCTATGATCGATGATCATAGACGTGATTTTCATTAAGTGGTAGTTCAAACCTTGCAAACCACGCATCCAATTCGACGTCGTCTCCTATGAATATGAGGATTTTCTATTCATTTTGATTGAATTGTTACTACCTGTCGATTTCGGTATATGATGTTTTCGGGTGTTTTTATGCAGGCTTATTTATCGGAAGACGAGTTCCAAGAAAAATTCGCAATGCCAGAAACAGCTTTCTACCAACTTCCTAGGTGGAAACAAAACAAACTTAAAATGACCCTTTATCTCTTCTAGAGCATCATATTTTGTATTATGGAAGGCAAGTTTTTAGTCCAAGTGTATTATAATCATATAATCAAAAATCAGATTATCATTTATTTGTTGTTTGTATGTTTAATGCTTACAAATTATTTGTACAATGTAACTGAAACATCCAAAGTCGTCGAGTCAAGTTGTAATCAAGTTGTAACGCAGCTCAACTTATAATCGGTGTTGTATGATGTAATACTTTTGATATTTTAGTGCATAATATGTTTTGATTTTAAAATGTTTAGGTTGCTAGATGTGTTTCGCTAACGGAAAGGAGGGGGGGCTCATATAGTTTCTGAGTCGGACGGGGTTTGTAAGTGGTCTTACGTGAGTTCGGGGTCGGGTCGTGTGTTAGAAAAGGGAGTTTAATTTACGAGTTTAGAAATGGTGTTTTGAATTCCATTCCGGCGGGAACTTTCACTGGTGACGAGATCGGAATCGAGTCGACCTTTTCGTTCAAGGCTAATGTGGGTGTTGGCGTCAACATCATCGGTGATGGTTAGTTAGTGACTTGTCGTTGTTTAGTTGGTTGGTTAATTGTTTTATTTTCATATCTTGTGATTGTGTAATGTATATCGTTAGTTCATGGTGAGACTCACATTTAATTAGCCTTTTGAAGGTTTCGTTGGTGGGTCTAGTTTTCTGATTTTGAGGCTCGTCCGTGTCTCTTGTTATATCTTTGTTTTCTTTTCTCTTTCCGAGACAAAGAATCTTAATAAAGTTTTCGTTTTTTTTTTTTTTTTTTTTTTTTTTTTTGCCACAAATAAAAAAAAATGCAAATATGATTGATTTTGGAACTTCTGCCATTACTTGAATAATGGATTTAAAAATAAGAATTCGTGATGATTCGACCATTGTAACCGCCATGACAGAATTGATAAATCCTATAGTCCAACAATACGTGCTACAATATAAGCCCAAGAGCTCATCCTTTTCTAAAACCAATTGGTGATAGATGGACTTTCCCTTAGGCTTATATGCATATATTTGTTTTGTCCCTTGGCCGATGTGGGATAACTTCCCAACACGCCGAGTTAAACCGAGTCAGGGTTGAGTCTGCCTATCCAAAAGTTGAGTCAAGTCACTGGCTTAAAATGCTCAAGTTGTCACATGAAAGATGGGACCATGGATGTAACCATTGTTGTTGCTACATTTGATACTTGCTGTATTAAAAACTTAGGCCCATTCTATAATTTTATACCCTCATATTTCTTAGCTTACACACACTGAGACTGTTTGTGTGTGTGTGTGTGAAACAATGGAGGCTTCTTGGGAAACTAGTGTCACTGATTCAATCAACACCATTTACCTTCTGTTCTCAGCCTATTTGGTCTTCATGATGCAACTGGGCTTCGCCATGTTATGTGCGGGCTCTGTTCGGGCCAAGAACGCAATGAACATTATGCTTACTAATGTTGTGGATGCGGTCGTTGGCAGTCTTTCGTACTTTTTATTCGGGTTCGCGTTCGCCTTTGGAGGTGACTCGGGGTCGAACCCTTTCATTGGTACTCAGTATTTTGCTTTAACAAACATGCCTTCGAGTTCATATGATTATAGTTTCTTTCTTTATCAATGGGCTTTCGCTATAGCGGTTGCTGGGATAACGGCTGGGTCAATAGCCGAGAGGACCCAGTTCAGTGCGTATCTTGTTTTTTCGTTTTTCCTTACGGGCTTTGTTTACCCGGTTGTGGCCCATTGGGTTTGGTCTTCTAATGGCTGGCTTAACCCCGGGTCAACAAGCTTGTTATTTGGATCGGGTGCGATTGATTTTGCAGGTAGTGGTGTGGTGCATTTGGTTGGTGGGATTGCTGGGTTATGGGGCGCGATAATCGAAGGACCAAGGGTCGGGCGGTTTGATGCGTTCGGGAAGCCAGTTCAAATGCGCGGTCACAACGCGACGTTAGTTGTTCTCGGTACATTTTTGTTGTGGTTCGGATGGTTCGGGTTCAACCCGGGATCATTCAACAAAATTCTTGTCTCGTATCCCGATAGTTTCGATCAAGGTAACTGGACCGCAGTTGGCAGGACCGGAGTTACAACAACTCTAGCCGGGTCAACTGCGGGGATCGTTACCTTATTTGGCCGACGCTTACTAGTAGGCCATTGGGACGCTTTAGATGTATGTAACGGTGTGCTTGGTGGGTTCGTGGCCATCACATCCGGTTGCTCGGTGGTGGACCCGTGGGCCGCCATTGTATGCGGTTTCTTTGCAGCCTGTGTTCTCATTTCTCTCAATATTATAGCTACAAAATTGCAGTATGACGACCCGTTGGAGGCGGCCCAATTGCACGGTGGATGTGGGGCGTGGGGGTTAATTTTTACAGGCTTGTTCGCAAAAGAAGAATTCGTTATCCAAACTTACAACTCGGGCAATTTGGGAATCAGTAGGCCGTATGGGCTTTTCTTGGGTGGTGGTTGGGGGCTGATCGGTTCGCAGGTGATGGAAGTTATAGTGATTGTGGTTTGGGTTAGTGTGACCATGGGTCCATTGTTTTACCTTCTACATAAGCTAAGGATATTAAGGATATCGACCGACGAGGAGATCGCTGGTCTCGATATTTCAAGCCATGGCGGTTATGCTTACAATGCACACTCGGAAGAGAGTGGTCCGCGAATGTATGGTGACTACTTGAGGCTTCAAGATCAATCATGAATTCGTGATCCGATTCGACCAGTTTGTGTCATTTGTATATAGTTTGGTAATGTTTTCCTGTATATGGTGTTGATTGGTATTGTTATTGATTGATTTATTGTATTCTCTTTGTATATGTGGGCCATTTCTCCTGAATAAAAGATTACATGCAAAGTTTCATAATTAGACCACTCCCAACCATGACGTACTTCCTCCCCAGAAAACACCGCCACATCAGCTTTCTCTCTCCATTTATTTTTCACTTCCTCTCCATCACACACCACTACCAACCATGACATCCTTCCTCCCCATCACATGACCCCACATTTTTTTTATTAATATTTATTACTATTATTATTATTATTAATATTATTTTTATGTCAATTATATTTTTTTGAACAACACATTTTATTAAATTAAAAAGTTACGGTTACATTTTTTTGAAATTAAAAAGACATAAATTAAAATACAATACAAGAACATATAAATTAAACAAATAAAACACTACTCGTCGTCTTCGTCGTCGGATTGAAACGCGTTTTTATAAATTTTTTGAATCTTATTTTTGGCTCTCATCACCAACGCGTGTTGTTCGGGAGTCATGTCGGGTGCACAAGGTTGTGTAAGAAACGTTAAACTATCCAACATGTAAGAAACGTTAAACTATCCATCATTACTTTGTTGTGTGTAGAACGGCTCGGACGTTAAATTTTGATTGTTCTTGGATGATTTGGATGATTTTTTAGGCATTTTTTTTGAGTTGGAAATGGGTTTGAGATGAGTAATGTTGCAAGAATAATGGTTTTAGTTGGAAGTAAAAGAGTGTTTGTATGTTTATTTGGTAAAATATATTGGGTGTTTATATAGAAAAAATAAAAGCAAAAAAACAAAATATAAAAAAAAAAGCCGTTGGTAGCCAACGGCTACTTCTGTTTCTAATTTTCTGTTTCTGATTTACTACCGTTGCCCGCCCTCAAACTGTGATACATATGATTTAATCGAGAACGGAAGCAGGAAAGAGATTGGAGGGCGGCCGAGGGCGGCTGGAATGCCATCGGCGCCCTCGAGGGCGGCGGAGGAGTGGGCTGAGGGCAGTTCCCGTTCTTGAACCGTTGGGAGTGGTCTTCCTGAAATGCAGAAACTTTGAAATGGAAAACTAGGCCGGGTACGGTCCAAAAGCATTTTTCTACAGTTGCGCGATTAGCAAGGTTGCAAAAATTACTTACTCGGGTAGTACTTGGTCTCGGCAACTCGGGTATTACTTGTAGAGTACTCAGATGTTGACCAATTTGGACTTTGACCGATTTAGACCGAGTTTCAGTGTAATCCCGAGTTTAGGCAAAGTTTGACCGACTTTAACTGAGTACTCCCCGAAAAGAAAAAACCGAGTACCTGCTGAGTTATGCACTGGCGATTAGCACACGTGTTACCACGTATTCATGTTAATGTGAAAAATGAAAAAGGTACTGAACCCTAAATATGTACAACTATCATTGCATAAAGTATACATCTTTGCAACTCGTTTGAAGAACAATCAAGGAGAATTAAGATAATAATCCCATTTAATCAAGAAAAAGGGGAAACAAACCAGGATATACATCTCTAAAACATGCAACTTTGAAAACTTATGCACATGTTAACACTAATCTTATTTTGATTTCTAATCTCTCTATTTTAGATGAGAATCACTTTGATCAGATAATGAATCTGGAATGATAAGAGGCAACTTATCTATGTACATGAACAGCCTCTTTTTGTTTTCTTTTGTGATGACATTCATGTCAACAATTTCACCTGCTTCGATGCACATCCAGAGGTCGTCTACGTTTAATTCTTTCAGGCTATCCCTACAAAATGGGCAAGATCGCGATCGTCCATGCCTAAAAACAACAAGTTTTACCCATAATTTAGTTATCGTATCATGAAAACTTTAATTCAAAACTAATGGCTAGATTTTCATTTTGGAAATGCTTATATAAGTATAGTAGCTTGATGTCACGGTAACTGATTTTGAACATTGGGATAAACATATTCCAACCCGACCAGACCAGACCAGACCATTTGACTCATTTGAAAGACAACCCGTTTCGACCCAAACCCATTTGATACTTAACCCGACACAACCCGTTTGCCAGGTATATTATCATTCATAGTTACTTGATCCTATCAGATAATGAAATGAAAGGGAGAATCGAAGAACGTGACTCAGGTTTGATTCTCACCAAGGGTTTTACTTCACTCGAAATATGTGGCCCGGATTCGAGTTGAATAGGTTTCCCTCACAAGTGTTAAAGGATATGATGCAGTGGTGGGTACTCCACATAGTGTGGACCCCAGTCAGTGACCCCCTAACATGATGGTCTAAAAAAATAATGAAATGAAAGAGAGAGAAGGTTTACCAATCTCGGAAGCATTTTAAGCATAAAGAATGGCTACAATTCGGCAACACTACTTTGCTATTTGTTTCCATGCAAATCCCGCATTCGGTTTCTCTCTCAACATCAATGTCCGAAAACTTCCCCTTATCAACACCTTCATTGCGTGAATATCTTTTCGAGCATATTTCTTTTTGTTTCCTCTCTTCCAAATCCGTTATCCCACTTTGAAGTTGCAATATAGATGGAAATATAACATCTGCTCATCATGTAAAATTCACATTTAGCACCATTTAATTTAATCATTCATAAATTAAAAAAAATAATAATAATAATAATAATTGAACTTTTAGAATTTCACCCACCGTAATATTGTTTGATGCTAGCTTTCCTTTCTTGAACACACATAGTAGTTTTGCCATCAGCAAATGTCTGTTTATAGGCAAACATTTTACAGCAGATTAGCCAAAACATAATTAATCTAAAAGGACAAAACAGTAATTTGGTAAACGGTTAGGTTGAAATGTACCAAATAAATGAAAATCCGAAGTAACCCAAAAGCTCCTGCGATTTTACAATCCGTCCATGGAAACAGAAACGAAAACAAATCGACAGCTGGACTAAAAGAAAGTCTCATCTGTAGACAAGCTCCATCGTTATCACGAGCAGAACTTAAAGCCCTGTAATAAATAAAAAAAGTTCAAATCAAAAACAAAAATCAACAAATACATCAATCGATCTCAAATTCTTAACATATAATCAATGCAATCACAATTCTGAATTAGAATGCTATCAAACGAATTGAGAAGCTTCAAATACACAAATTTTTGGAACATATAAGATATGACTATCTCTATATATGACCCATTGACACACTAGTCATTTTCCTTACGTGGCCCATTTCATGAAAACAATGGAACCCATCAAAACAAGGTATGATTAACTATCAACTTTAACTTAATAGTAACATTACACGACCAAAACAAGGTATGGCAACAAATCTTGTCTTGAGGTGGTCAAGGAAACGGTTAGAAACGGTCCATTAGGCCGCGTAGAAACGGTCAAGAGATATGAGTAAAAATATTAACCGGGCCATTTACCCGTTTTCATACACGCTCTAAGCCAGGATACACGTCCAAATTGGGTTTTGAAACCCAACTGAAGTCTAGCAAGGTGACATTTTGTGCCCAAAATTCACTTTATACGAACAACACTTCACTAAAGACTTGATATTTTACCAACCAAATTCATTTACTATGAAACCCTAAAAATTCCTAATTCATGAAACTCAAATCATTTTAAACATCTAAATATTCAATATCAAACTGTCATATCCCCAAATCATGTGCATAGTCATATAAATTAAACACAATTTCTCAAAACCCACTTCATAGATATACAATAAACACCCGATTCAAAACATTAAAGCAACAAGTCACAACTTTTGAAATAAAATTATACATGGAGAAAGATTTACATATATACTTACAGAGTATTGGTATGTTGAATATCAGCTTCAAGAGCTTTGAGTGAGTCCTTAAATGTTTTACCCATCACCATCATTCAATTCAAATACACAACATCAAATTAAACTCTCATCAAAAGTAATTAACAAAAACCCTAATCAAAATTTGCAAACTTTTTGCCACAATCACAAGTGCTGACTTTTAGGTCACTCTACAAGTGAAGATATATTATCCACAGAAGAACGGTGAGTTGATTTTAATTGTTTATTGTTTTTGAAATTGAAATGATATGGGAGTTGGGTTTTAATATAATTTATGCAGGTGCAACCGATAATTTAAAATTGTTTTGATTTTAATTATAAAGATTTGTGTTTATCCATTACAGGAACACAAACAAATATCTAATCCGGATACAAGTCGCCGGTTGTGTGGGTTCACGGTTTTTCGGAATCATAAAGAAAATTGGAATTTAGTAAAATGTTACACTTCATACCCTTTAGAAGTTGAAAATTTGACTTTTAAGACAAAAATTTAAGATGTAAAAATTTGAGTGTCGTGATTTTTTAACATACCACACAATTTTTCTATTAAGATTATTTAAAGAGAGTGAATTTTTTATTTAAACCGCCCCCGTGTGAAGTCAGCGGGTTCTAAATCTCTCACGATAATAAAAGTGATTAATCATCTTAAGGAAATCCATATCATTTACAATCTATCTGAATTATCTCCATTACACTCAACTCCCCCGTCTCTATTACTATCGATAAATTAATCTGACTATTATATGAGTGTTGTGGTCTTAAATGTTCTTGATCAAGCAAAATTGAACCAGTCAAAATGAAACAACATATTTCATCGTATTCTTAAACAGGCTCTATCACGATATAACATATCTCGTAAATAATTTAGGGATACGATCAAAGACTAAAATCACTATCAAGTCTAAATAATATTGAACGAAATGTAGATACAAAGTATTATTGATATTGAATGCCCTACATCCATGACTTTAAATAAGCTGCATGACTCAAAACCTAAAGGGCTAGAAATACGAAGTGGCACAAGAGTCCAAGTACCATTTTTAATCAATGCATTATATTCTTCGGTCATAACGTGGTGCCAATTAGGGTCGTTAAGGGCTTGAGAATAGTTCTTGGGTGTAGGAGAGGGAGCTGAAACGAAAATATTGAGGCGTTTGACAGTTTAGTGGTGCTAACTCGATGACGAGTGATCATAGGATGAGTGGAAGTAGTGTGTTGAGCTGCAGGAGTTGGTGGAGGTTTATTTTGAGGAAGTGGTGATTGATTTTGAGGAGGTGGTGGTTGATTTTGAGTAGGAGGTGGTGGATCGGCTAGAGGAGTAGGGGGTTTTCGGGGGAAGGTGTGGGAGCATCGGAAGGTCACTAGAGAATAGATTATGAGGAGGGTCAATAAAATCGTAAGTGAATGGAGGGGAGGTAGTAGTGGAACTATAGGGAAAAGAAGTCTCGTCAAACGTAACGTGGCGAGAAAGGATGATTTTGTCAGTGGAGAGATCGAGGCAGCGGTATCCACAATGGTTAGATGGGTACCCGAGGAAAATGCAAGGGGTTGAGCGGGCAGCGAGTTTATTGGTTGTGTTTAGGTGATGGTATCAGAGGCATCCGAAGAAGCGAAGAGTAAAGTAATTGGGTGGATAGTTGTACAGTCGGGTGTGAGGGATCTTATGATTGATGCGGAGGACATAAGAAGATTTAAGAGATATGTGGCCATGTGAAGGGCCTCTATCCAAAAGGTAGGTGGAAGATGAGCCTGAAAGAGGAGAGTGCAGATAAGGTTATTGATAGTGCGAATCATTCGTTCAGATTTATCGTTTTGCTGAGACGTTTTTGGACAAGAGAAGTGAATATGAATACCAATGTTTTGGAACAGTTGATGTATACATTTGTTATCAAATTCTCCGTCGTGATCACATTGAAAAGCTTTAATTTTCGAATTAAAGTGAGATTTAACGTATGTGCGAAATTGAGTAAAGATATTAAATACGTCAGATTTGTTGCGCAAGGGAAAGACCCGTAAATAATGAGAATAATGATCCAAAAAGATAACATAATATTATTGAATGCCATATTGAACGAGATATAGATATAGAGTATTATTGATATTGAATGCCCCGTAACAAACTACAGCCATGACATAAAATAAGTTGCAGGACTCAAAACCTAAAGGGCTAGAAATACGAAGTGGGCCCTTATAGAACACGAGCCAATCTAAACATAGACTTATATAAAAGCTATTGTCTAACAAATAAATCAAAAATTACTTTTTAAGAGAATAACTTCGGAATGTGTTTTATTTACTGACTAAACCACCTATTGAAATCAATAACTAACCCACTTGAATATGAACTTGAACAAATTATGCTCCAATCAATTGCTTATATCGTATTTGATTCGAAGACACACTTTTGTTAATCCTTGAATTTAGCTAAGTCATAAATTTGAGATGATGATAACTTTGTTACATTTTTTATGTTTAATCTTCAAAACCGTAAAACATCTCTAGAATTCGTATGGTTATACAGAGTGGTTGATCTAGAATCGTAGTGGTATCACTAGTTAAAAATTAAAAAAATGCACTATCAAATGATGTCGCTTAAAAACATTTACACTATTCAATGATTGCACTAGTTAAAAGCTTAATTTTTTTGTACTAAATTACCTATTTCAGTAGTACCATGTGCTATCACTCAGTACATAATAGTACCGCCTCAGTCTTATACCACTTTATTTAGGAAAGCTTTATCTAAATATTACTTTTTCATTTCATCTCCTTGAAATAGAGAAGAAATGTAGAGTTAGAAAATTAAAAATTATAACTAAAAAGAAAGAATTTTAAGTTGTATTTTTGTTAAAAGATGCATTTGAATGTGTGTTCAAGGTTTGTTGTATTTAATGGATTCTATAAAGATCTTTTAATGATTTAATGATTAACATGTACGAAGTTATTCATATGAACTTCACATAATAATCTAAAATGAAACCAAAACGTTCGTTGTAAAATTGTAATTATTATTATTATTATTCTATAAATAAGAAAGTTTGCTTGTTTTTCTTGAAAAAAAAAGGAAAAAAAAACCAAAACCTTCATATGAAGTAAGTACACAACTCAATAGTATAGGGGCTGAAAGTGGTGTTACAAAATGAAAATATTTTGTGGGAAATGTGGACCACACCACGAAGTTAAAGACGCCCATGGATTTGAATAAAATACAAGTTGGGCCCTCTAACATTTATTTACTACGAATACTAAATGTTATCCAAACGTTAATCGTGTCAACCGCACGTCGCTGTTGTCATTAGGAACACTATAAATTTTAGTACTCGACATATTGTTTAATTGTTTATATGCTTGTTTAATTGTTTATATGCTTGTTTATTAAGCCATAATCATCATAATCATATATCTATAAATTTTAGTATTAAGAACATACACCCCGTGTCCTGTTTTAACTTTTCAAAATCAATATTCGCAACTTTGAACTTAAATATATTTATTTATAAAATATAATATTTGATAAAAATTATAAGTGTCACGAACTATTATATAACCTATATATAGATATTCATGGTCAAAACTGAAAAGAATTGTCTTTGAAAAGTCAATACATAACACTTATTATGAGACGGAGGGTGTATTGTTTAGTTGTTTATATGCTTGTTTACTAAGCCATAATTATCATAATCATCATAATCATATATACAATACAATAGATAATATCGAATAATTTATTCCAAGTCCAATCCAAATATGCATAATTCGAAACAACATACTACGTGAACCTAAAACACAAGAGATTACATTGTTAGTCTTTATGTTTGTTAACAACAACAACAACAACAAAACCCAATACCATATAAGTGGTGTATGAGGAGGTGAGATGTAGACAATCATTCCCCTATACGAGAATAAAGTCAAGTCATTTCTCCACCTAGAGTGAAAACACTCTCAAAAGTAGAAAAAATCATCCCTCTCTCTATTCGACGGATAGAGAGATTGCTTCCGAGTGGACCTCCGGCCAATTATGTTTGTTAAGTGATGGGTAAATGTAACAATTTATTTATTCGTTAACAGTGTATGAATAAATAAAATTACCACACATAAGTTGAAAAAATAGTTAATAATAAGTTTGAAAAGCTGAGGATTTAAATTGAAAAACAATTATTTGAAGTTTTTTATTTTTATTTTTTTTATCAAGATATGCCTTATTCAATCAGTAAATTTAATAAATAGAAACAAATACTATTTGATCTTTTAAATGTCATATTATTAAATCTATTATTCGTAAATAAACGGGACCATAGTGTCGAGTATTGTACGGAGACAATCTCTTAGCTCGAGTATTTGTTTCACCGTTAGTCCTCGATGTTAATGAACGTGAATTTTGTTTGTCATCCAATGTTGCTTGTGTTAAACACGGGAGTATTTTGGTTCATCATTAATCTGTAAGTTAGCTGACATTACCTAATATAATGAACAACAGTAACACTTTCTAGGACTAGACACTATTGTAGAAACAGAAACACTATTAGCAAAATACTCGTTCAAGAGATTCGGAGTGTAATATACAACTATGAGATGAGATATGAGATTTGTTGATTGATCAACCTCTATGACTGTATTAGACGTGCGTTCTTTTCTTTTTTCTCACTTTATCAAAAAAGAAAATGCCACATTTCAATTTGTTATATAAAATTTTAAAGGATTATTTTCTGTTCAAGTTATTTGTAAGGACATATATTATAACCTCGTATTATAATGTATGCAGCCAAGCAGAATTACTCTGTAACCGTTCACAACGATTCTTTTGCCACTATAAAATTTAAAAACTAATATTTGGACACGGATATAAGTTTTTCCTTGTAGTGGTTGCGTTTTACTTGTTTTCATAATTATATGATTATTCTTGCTTTTTTTTTTTTTCTTGTGGTTCGGATATTAATAATTTAACATTTTAGCTATCTTTGGTTAGTTTTATTTGTTATATTGTATAAAATGGCCAAAAAAAATTCAAAGTCTATCCTAATTTTTGTAAGGAATTATTTATTGTTAAAATTAATTGTTTGACTCATATTTGACTAGAGGGGGACATATTTTTGTAAAAAACTTAAGTGGGGGAGGGTAAAAGGGTAATTATACATATAGCAAGCCTCTAGATGAGTCTAAACACTCTCATTTTCTCATTAGAGTAGGAATATTAGTGTGTGTGTGGGTGTTCTTGAGGGTGACAAATTTGAGAGAGAGCAAGCTCAAGATCCTTGAAGTCCTTTCATACAATTGAGTTTTTGGGTAGAATCAACCTTGCTAATACTTGCTAGCACCATTAGAAGTCTTGTTTCTTCCATCTTCTTCATCTTCTTCATCTTCATTGAATTAATTTGGGGTTTGAAATCCTAACTTGAGGTATGGTTAAATTATACTTTGTGGTTGATTTTGTGGTTAAATTATACTTTGTGGTTGATTTTTGACTATGTTTGAACTATAAATATTTTATATGTATAAGTTAAAGATTTAATATTAGATTTTGAGTAAAGAAGACTTATAATTATAAGTCTTGTGTTTTATAACATGGTGTCAAAATGGGTTTTATGGGTCATGTAAGTTTAAAGGTAATGTGACGATCGCTCCAAATTCATATGGACGAATACGTCATTCATCGATTTCATTGCGAGGTATTTGACCTCTATATGATACATTTTATAAACATTGTATTCTTTTGAAAAGGTATACCATAAATGAATACTTAAATTCAAGGTTTTCGACATCTGATGATTTCTACATATAGACAATCACCGTAAATAATAGTTTACAATAATACATCTGTTGACAATGCAGTCAAAATAGATACATGGTGATGATTTTGTGAATGCAACGTTTTCTCGAATAAAGCATGTATGACTCCATGCACATAGCTTGTCTAACATATAAGCAAACAGCGGAAGACTTCTAGGGAACCTGAGAATAAACATGCTTTCAAGTGTCAACACAAAGGTTGGTGAGTTCATAGTTTTAATATTTCGCATAATCTGTATATAAAGGTGGATCACAAGATTTCAGTTGTTTCATCCAGAAACGTTTATCAAAATATTCTACGAAGTTGAGCACCCTGGTAACTAAACTTTAACGTTAAAATAAGTACCCCTGTTTTAACTTACATGCAATGAACATGTACAATACACGCAATCCAACGTGTACTAAACTCAAATAGCATACGTCTGTTTTATAGTTCAGGCTAGGGTTTCTATACCTGGAACAGACGGGGATGTCAAGCCCTATAGATCCATATATAACTACTCGCGCCCACCAGTTCTTATAACCGGCAGTTACTAGTTACCAAAGCTAAGGGATTTTCGGTTCAAACTCAGTGCAGAATTTAGTATGTACTTGTATCCATTGCGTTTAAAATAAAGTGCATGTATTCTCAGCCCAAAAATATAGATTGCAAAAGCAATTAAAAAGGGATCTATGAAACTCACCTTAGCAGCACATAAAGTCGTTCACCGAAATGTGACCGAAACTCGGATTACCAATTAACCGTAGATCTCAACCTAGAGAACATATGTTGGTCAATAAATGTCTATCAAGCTAGGCCAGGTCATAGTGTATCACAATCCTAATACTCGAGATCGACAAAAGTTATCAAAAGTCATTTCAAAAAGTCAATCTGACTCAATACTATAGTTGAATGATCATGGCAATCGAAACATTTTAACATTTCACATATTTTCCCAATTCTTGTAAAATTAAACTATAGTTTTTATAAGGCTTTAAAATATGATAAAACAACCAATTTTGACAATTGCTCAACAAGATGAGACGTGCCTTATATAGAAATTCATTTACTCGATTAGTAATATTTGAAAATCCACTTTATCAATCTTATAAACAAGTTGTTTAAATCTTAATTGCAGATTCAAAATCAATTTCAATTAACGTCAATCATAATTCAGTTGACCATATCTTTTAATTCGTTCATCGAAATTACGCGATTTCTAAATGAAAAGTTATTGATTTTTCGCCAGCTTTCCAATAACATGCATATCATATACTCTTTATCAGTTGTATATGTATTAAATTCATGATTAGTCATAAACTATCTAACGACGAAATTTAGCATACAAACATGCATAAATATATATACTCGAGCACTAAACATGTATACACTATTAATATATAAAAGATAAGATATGAATGCTCACGTATCAATATTGTGATTCAATATTGCAGGAAAGTGCGTAGATTCAACAGAGATGATAAACACTAGGTTTGACTTGCGAACAATACCCATGAACATTATCCATAACCTCCATAGCTATAACCCATAGTTTTCTTAGCTCTATTCCGCTCAAAAACCCATTTTGAAAGTGACACGCTCATGACCTCGTCGTAGTATTTTATGTATAATAATACTAATAATAATATTACTTATAGTGATAATAATAAGATTAATAATAATAATAATAATCTTAATAATAATAATAATAATAATAATAATAATAATAATAATAATAATAATAATAATAATAATAATAATAATAAATATATGTATATAAGTTATACGGAGTGTAAGATGAGAGAAATGTGAATCACAAAAACTGAATTCGATCGCTTTATAAAGACTTGGCCTCACCCCCTACACCATGCGATCGCATGGGTCAGAAGGGTAATGGCCATGCGATCGCATGGCCCTGATGTCCAGCTCATAATCCTTTGTTTTGTAGTTCGTCGACATATTTAAGTATAATATGTATAATTTATATAATTTAAATTAATTAATTATATAATATATTATATTCTCTTGCCTAGTTGACTTGAAATTTTTGTTCCGATAAATCATACATCGTCACTCGACATATGTCCATGTTCTGATTTTTCGAACGTCCCTTCGTACACTGAGAAAACTTGCACTTTACCTTTCGTGACTCGTGCATTTGTCAAAATATAGACTTAAATTATCCATAAATTATACCACTCGAAATATAACTTATACATTTGAGTGTTTTGGTCATTTACTTCTATAAATCATCTTCTCGTTATTTATCAAGATATATTTAATAATATAGTTCTAAATCAAAACGTTTTATAACCAAGTTAATATATATTCAATATTCATAAACACGTTTTAAATACACGTCACAAGTTATTTATACAATTAATATTCCAACTTATCATATATATTCAAATAGATATTTAAACCAATAAGTTTAATGCACAGTATCATACAATTAATACTTTGTTACGCTTTCAAGTTATAGTGTATGTATCTATTTACATATAATTGTTCGCGAATCGTCGAGAACAGTCGAAGGGTATTTGAATAGTTCAAAAATTTTGAGATTCAACTTTACAGACTTTGCTTATCGTGTCAGAAACGTTAATCATACAAAGATTAAGTTTAAATTTGGTCAGAAATTTCTGGGTCATCACAGGTAAGTTTAAGATGAATTGAAAAGACTTATGGTTTTGTGAGTCTTGATAATTGGTAAAAAGATGTTAAAATGGGTTTATGAATTAAAATGGTTAATTTTAGAGTAGTCGGTCTTGTTTGACCGAATATGAATGAATTGTGATATTTGTGTATGTATATGCTTATTATTAGGTGGAACTGTGCTTGATGACGGATACGTTGACTTCTTGACCGGAAGTGTTTGATAAATGGTTGTTGAATAGTTGCTTGAAACTTGTTTGTTGTGTAAATTGCTCGGATTTGAGGTGAGTACAATGTATGTATATAATTTGGTAAATTTGATTGTTTATTTGCGGATTGTGTGTTATTGTTGTTGATTGTTGAAACTTTACTTTTACATCGGGGAGATGTACTTGACATCGGGGAGATGTCCACTTTGACATTGAGGAGATGTCCACTTTTACATCAGAAAGATGTACTTGACATCGGGGAGATGTCCAATTTGACATCCCGGAGATGTTCATTTTTACATTGGGGAGATGTACTTGACATCGGGGAGATGTCCACTCTTACATCGAGGAGATGTACTTTACATCGGGGAGATGACATGTATGCTTGTTGAATTGTGAACGCGGTTGTGTACTTATCGTTAAGTTTATCAATTATATATGCACATATTATATTCACTAAGCGTTTTCGCTTACTCCGTTGTTGTTTATTTTTTTATAGGTTTCAGATTGAGCAAGAATGGATATGATAGATGGTTAGTCGAATTATGCCTATAATGCTTTTGCGATGCGGTTAAGCTTGATTTGATGTAGCTGAGACTTGTTTGTGCTTATGCTAGATGCCTTGATATGTGCTTTGGGCGGGATAACGATATCCCGAGAATCATGCTTTGATATTTTGGTTGTCGTTTGTCAAACGGGTCGAAGTTTCCACCTAATGTTGTAACGGGTCGGTTAAATACCAAATATTATAAATTATGATGTAAACTTGTTGAAGGAGTAGGCTTAATTATATTTGAAATGAAATGTATTTTGGTTAGACGACATGTGACGAAATGTGTCTTTGGCAATGGGTCAAAAGTTTCACCTATAAGTTTTAATGAAGAAGGTGTCACCTAAAAGTTTAGTGTCACTTGGAAGTTTAGTGTCATCTGGAAGTTTAGTGTCATCTGGAAATTATTTAAAAAAAAAAAAATTAAAAAAAATGTGTCGTTTTCCGAAAAATGGATCGAGGTCGTTTCAGTCTATGTATCTATTTTTCATTTCACAATCTTGAAATTAATGCAATATTAAGTTTACCCTTCTAGATTGCAAGGGCGGAATCAGAATTTTAAATCGATAGGGTCACAAAATATATCTAAGTGTAAAAATTAAATTGATAAACTAGAATGTGCAGATACATACAATAAACAACACATTATAAACTAGAGAACATTGTATATCAATATAATACTTTTTACGAATTGAGAGTATAGTCATGATCTTTCGAATTCGTATTTTTCTTATAAATCTAAGGAAAAAAATTGAAGCTATCTAGTTAGTAGTAGTTAAAGGGAGGAACATAAAATTATATAAATAAATACTATTCTATGATAAAATTGTAAACGATCACAATAAAGGAGAAAAAAAGAAGAAGCTCAAATCTAATTTCATGGTTTTGCTTGATATATGGATACGTAAGGATCAGAAGAGGCACCAAAAGAGTAAACCTAAAATTGATGTAGTGCATATGACGAAATTACATAAATACGTATGGATTAAAAAAAAAAAGGACAGTTAACCCAAATTAAAGTTGTTGGGCTTTACCAATGTAAAAGGATTGGGGTCCTATGGCCATTTGGGTTGGGCTCATGGGCTGAGTGGTGGCTTGTGCTACCCCTACCACTCAACCTTCTCTAAGGATATTCATAACATAAATTCGATTTTGACGATTTTTGATTTGGATTCTGATGAAAAACTTTTATTTGTATAATAACTTTACTATTAAACTTAAATTTTGAATTTTGATAACGTATGGATTTTGTTTTATGTAAAATAGGTTACCATAGTCATAAAGCCGAAAGCCGAAAGAAAACCTCAAGTGTTTTGAGCCATATACATTTATTATTTCGGCCCATAAGAATAAAAAAATCTAGAGGTAAATGAATAAATAAGAAGCCCTCAAGTGATAACAAGAAGTTAGTGATAGAAGTTAGTGATACTGAGTTATCTTTCCATTTGAGAGGTTCGATTTTTACTTGCTGAATTTTTTTTTTGTGTTATTACCTCGCCTATTCTATGGGACTCGAAAGTTACGAACGTCTTGACTTCGCGCCTTAACCGAGCAAATTTTACTACACGCGATACTCATATGAATTCTTCTGGTGAGTTCAGTAACTCCTAACCACCATTAAAAAAAAGTCCTGAAGTGTTTCGAGGCATATACATTTATATTTATATTTATTATTAACATTTAACAGCGTGATGCATAATATGCATTTGAAATAATAATAATAAAAAAGAAATTATTATCATTATCATTATCATTATCATTATCATTATCATTATAATAGAAAGTGTATTTTTCCTATTCACAACATTAAATAATTTTAAAGGGTATATTTGTCTTTCTACACCTACATATATTTATTCCTTACGCTCCTTTTTCCTTTTCCATTCGTTGGAATCTTCTGGACACTTCTCCACCTCTCCATCGAGTGATTTTAGGGTTTTTGTGACTTCACTCCAAACCCTCCACTCACCTACGTTTCACCACCACCAACCATTAACCATCTACGCTGCTATCGCTCCCGACCGTCACCAATAGCTTACGACCGTCACAACCTCCCACCACCCTTCGCAGTTTGCGGCGAATGATGCCATTTCAATCGATGTAAGGTAAGTCACGGATTTCGAATTTCGAATTTCGATACCCTGATTAGGGATTCTATTGTTGATTATAGGGTTTTTTTTAGTGTTTTAAGTAAATTAAATTATTCTAATTTACACATTTCGATAGTCTCGTAGTTGATTTTCGTTTTTCCTATTTCCGTGTGACCTTCGACTTATGTTTTCGACCTGAAAAGAGAGGGTTTTTCACTGGTTTGTTTGTTTACGTTGATGTAAATCAGTGTTTGAACAATCTGATATTTTACGATTTTATTCGTATGCTATGTGATTTTCAGTCGGTTGTTGTGGTTGCCTTCCAGCTACCGTTGAACAGCAACAACGTTGCCATCATCGTCGCCGCTACTGCTTTTATCTCCGTCTCAATGGATCCATGTGTATCCTGATTATCACGGTTTAAACTATTCAATCGAACTCTATAAATTCTATCAGCTATTGGTAAATTTGATTTTCCATGGTACATTTTAATAATTTTGCAAGTCCATAAGTTTTTGTGAAAAGGAGTAAAAAAGAACGTGGGCTCTTAGAACTTATTATCACTAATTGCAATCTTACAAATGAACATATTACAAAAGTAGACCACTCGGCAACACATCTTTTTATACTATTTGGTATTCAATGTCGATTATTGCAAAGTATGTTATAGTGACATTTATGTTTGTGGATCATAACTATGTATTAGAACGATTTGTTAGTATTTCCGGCTCTTCATATGCAACAGATATTAATATACAAATAATCGCATTGCATACTATTCTATTGTACAACTATATGTGCTTCTTCATTGTTTGTAGTGAATGTCACAAGTTGGCGAAAATATTTTACTTACTGATTTTGCAGCTTGATATATGGTAGGTTGTATACAGTTTATGCATAAATTTCAAACATTGTTTTCTCATATCACATGACAGAAAATTTTAGTCGTCATGTATGTATTGCTTGCGTTTAGGTAGATTGACTTTTAACTCGATTGACGACTCTTATTTGAGTATTGCTTTTAATATATGTAACATAATGTATTCTGTTTGAGCATATATTATAAGCTTTTAACGTACCAGTCAATGTTAGATTTTACTAATGGGATGTAGAGGGCCTTTAGCTGATAAATCGATGTTTAACTTTGTCCTGACTTTCTTTTAGCTTGCAATAGAGAATAGAGATGATTGGCTTCTAATCATTTAGGTACAAGATGAAGATCTCGAAATGGTTGATGCTCCATCAGCAAACAATGTATTTACCAAGAGATTATAATCTGGTGCTACAAATCGGAACGTTATTACTTCATCTGTATGTAGCACTTATATAATTCATCTCAACCTACCCAATGCAACTGATGGGTCATTCATGGGTAAGATGAAGGAACTTCATGGAGTAGAACATCATCAAATCGAGCATGTTGACATGATCATGCTTTTTCGTGAAGAAGAAGCTCCTGATCTGAAACTGATTAGAAGGTAATGATAAGTTGATGATATGTCAAACCAAGATCGATGAATATCCGAATGGAACAAACTCGAACAAAGATGTAAGCCTTATTTTTCTTTTTTAAAAAAAAATTATGTGCTCTTTGTTATCGGTTTTTTTTAATTTATGTAGTTTACTATTTCAACTACTTTTAACAAAATGTCTGAAAGTGGTTTTTTTTTTTTTTTTTTTTTTCCTCCAATCAAGGATAGACCGCTTAGTGTACAGAATGTCTGAATTTATTTTGTTGTCATTATCGAATGAGTGTTTTTGTTTCCTTTTGGATGTCTTTTTATGTGTATGCATTGGCTTACGTTGTATTTTTTTTCCAGGTGGTTCGTTCAATTTGCGTTCAAATTTATATGTGTTGTTTGTATCTTTTTTTGGTCACAATAATGATATTTTTCCTTATGCATGTTGGGTTGGCTTTATATAGTTCTAATATCCTATTTGTTTGTTATTTTCAGGTTGAATATGGAATCTTTAAACATTTAGTAATCACATATTTTGAAGGTAATACATTTTAGTATTCATGAAGCATATTGTTTACCTTACATTTAGTTTGTAACTGTTGACGTAGTTGTAGTTATAACTGTTAATGTTGATGTATGTGGATTACGTTACGGCCTTTACGCTACTACTACTGTGATGTGAGCGGTTCAAATTGGTTTGATCTTTCCCAATCATCCTGGCCGGAACTTGTACGCAACACTTGTACGGAGGTGCATGCACAAAGGTTTGTAACTTTTTTATTATCCGAATCTTAAGAACAGGACCCTACCCTATTCTCGAACCCTCTGCCGAGCTCCACCCTGCCCGCATTTCTTTGATTTTTTGAAGGGGCCAAAGAAATGTCTCCACCTGCTGCCAACAGTCTTTCTTCGGAGTTCAAATTCTTTCAGAAGCGAATGCTATGGAATATTCCATTCTTGTAGCAGCCACCGCTTCGGATCCTGCTCCTCTGTAATTTCTGGCCCCATATTCTGGCTTTGCCATGACCGGTAATCCCCATAGACATGGCCATTCTCAGAATCTTGTTGCTTCTCTTCTCAAAGCCCTTCTCAAGGAAGATTCAAAGTGTTCGCTCTTGGTTGAATGCGACACTGTTCTTGTAACACTTTGTTCTCTATCTAAACACACTCTAAATATTAGTACATCTGTTTATATATAGAACATATATCCTGATGAAACATGGCCCATTCTCATGACCCGAATAGCTACAACAATTTAAGAATCTACTAGACTTATGAGGATTGAGGAAAAGATTATGCTACTGCAACAAGTTAGGTTCGTTCATTCAAACAAGTATTATGCTTATCAAGTATTGATCAAATCTCATAGACAAGATTTTTTAGGTTTATCAATTCTAACTATCTTGAGATTGAACCATGCAACCTAGACACTATGTCTTTATCCTTAATCTAATTAACACTAAGTTGGATCAAGAACACAATGTTAAATCACTATAATTCAACTTGCAATAACCAAAATCAATAATACTTGTATTGATCAATAAACAATTGGCTTATAATATCACAATTCAAAAGACATAAGTATTATAACATTGCAAATCACATAAACTTGAATGAAAAGAATACATGTATCAATTGCTCATGGAAGGAATAAAGATAGAAAAACTAGCCAGTCATGTTGAAGGTGATGAACATGATGATCTTTTATAGTTGCATGAAGAACACCTCCTTAATCTTGACTTAAATCTTGAATGATGATGTTTTGTAATGTGATTTGGTGTGTTTAGGGCTCCAAGAACTGATATGAATGATGTGTATTTCGTAGCCTAGGGTTATATATATATATATATATATATATATATATATATATATATATATATATATATATATATATATATATATATATATATATATATATATATATATGGATGAAGTAAAGTGTATCCCAAGTAGAGAATCCCTCAAATTCGGACTCAAATTTTATCAAAAATAATTCCAGCCGTAAGTTACTCCTCCCAGCCACAATTTACGGCCAGGCCGCAAAAACAAGGCGCAAAAAGGCGCCGGTTCTCAACCTGATGGGATTTTTAGACTTCCCCATGCGTAATTTACGGCTCCCAGCTTCAATTTACTGTCGGGCCGCAAAAACCAGCCGCAATTTAGTGCTGCACCCTTTTTACTTCTTTTTTTCTCGTTTAAACCTCGTTTTTTCGCGTACTTGTCTCGAATCGTTACCCGTTATAAAAACCTCATGAAAAAGCATTTAAAACCTCAAATATACACATAAGATTCAACCCTTAACATCAATAATGATCGGCGTTTATGACCCGATCAACTCCCCCACACTCGCCATTGTTTGTCCTCAAACAATCTTTAACTCAATAATCTCTACCAAATGATAAGTCTTCAAAAGCATATGTAGAACCAAAAAGCCTTGAACTCAATATGAAACATAAAATCTACCGACATTGCTCCCACTTGAAATTAACCAACTCTAACTTCCCAAATTGAATCATGATTATAATAGCATTTCATCTTGAACAAATACTTCATGATAAAAGTGTAATAGAACCTCAAACTTTGTGATCTCCAAATAAACCATGAGTCAAGTGGGAGCCATCCACTATACAAACTAGAAATTATGACAAAAGAACCATGGTACAAGTTACATACTACGATCTAGTTGTTAAACTTCAAGTGCCAAGTATTGATTCTCGCATCCATCAGCAGAGTAAACCATCATCCCTATATTATCTTCATCGATCATCGTTAAGCAAACCACATCAGACTTGTTCACTTTAAGATCCTTTAGCAATTTTCAAAAACCATTTTTTAACAAAAACTTATTGCCAATACAACTCATCTCCACGACACATACATATCCTCTCATGTTGAGTACCTCCAAGCTAATTTCTCTATCATAATCCATGGCCTGACTTCCAATCCATTTGGTTGACAACACCTGTTAATAATTAAGCATGTTTAATATATTAACTATCACATATAAATGTACAATATTATTTATTTAGTTAACTAGTAGAATAATTATTATATTAGTGTACAGAAAACAATACTAGTTTCGATGCGTTTGGATTCAACTTCATTTTTAAGCATGAAAGACACGGCTTTTTCGAAGAAAAATGTTCACAGAAATCGTCTCTTGCTACGTAATGTTTCACTTCAAATGTTAAGTCACCCACATATGCGAACCTTAACTTGTCACTACGTTCAGTTTGAAAATGTTTATTAATTTCTTTCCAGCCATCACTGAAGAACAATTTTGTACCTTCCCATTACAGTTGAATACGAATAGAATATGTGCGTCTTAACTTAATGGTGAAATAATCAATACTACCCAAATTATCAAAATGTCTTCTCACATATTTTGGTGGTGCTTGCTGAAAAATGAATAAAATTTTCGTTAAATGAACAATGAGAAGTTTTTATTAGCATATGCTGAATAATTTAACAGAGGATTATCCTATAAATAAATATGCGCGTTTATGGTTTACCATTTCCTTCTCATTGGGATCATGAATGACCGTCAGAAACGAAGGTAGTCTTTGAGAAAAATTCATTCAACTCTATTATCTAATCAATCAAATTAATACATATTAGTTAATACAAAATTATTTTATATTTTTCCAATATAAATTTTATAATTAATTACAAATACATCAAACTTAATATCAATAACAGAATTTCAACCATGAAAAACATATTATAATGAGAATATAATTATTTTCTAATTTAATATACTATTCCTCATAATCCATAATATCATAATAGAGTTGACTCTTTTATATCTTGCACAATGATTATGTGAGAACCATCAATCATCAAAACTTAATCTCGTAAACTAAATAACAATGTTTATGGTAAACTATTACACTACATGTTTTATAATCAAAACAATCTTCAAGTATTAAAATCGTCCACGTAGTTGACTTTAGTTTTGTTATTTATCTAATTTAAATATTATGTATACAACAACATTCTATTAGTAATATTGGTTAGTAAAGCCTATTTAAATACCAATTTATACTAATTAATTTTGGATTTATATATATTAAGCAATTATTATTATCCAACAAATAAATCCGTATAAGTTTATCTATCAAATGTTGATCATGTTTACATTAATTTAAAATTACGATCTTTGAAAATCCAAACATCACAAAATAAATAGATATATTTATATTAAACTAATTACTAAATAAACAACTTTGTATACAAGCAAACCATATACAACTCTTGATTTAACAAATGAGGTAGAAAGTGATGGAAACTAATTTGTACTTACAATCACTGATATATTCTTCTTTGCCAGTTAATGTCTGTTTGTTTTCTAAAAATCGCCTTTCAAAAAAAATATTTTGTGCTTCTTAGTGTAGGTGTCTTGATATTCGTGTTGTTATATGATTAATTACAACATCATTAATCTTTTAATCTGTTTTTGTTTAATCTTGGGCTCATTTGTTTTCACTGTATAAAGGCCCAATAATTTTTTAAAATCACATTTTCAGTTTTGTTTAAGTCCAACATAATATAGTCCGTATAAAATAGTCCATGTTTTTTTGGTCCAACAAAAAAATGCCCTTTTACTGTGCTTAATTTTTACTGTAAAATAAAAAATGTAGGTGATAAAAAAAACGTATATTTGTCGCCTTGACTTCTTCAAAATCTTTCGGCCTACGAAACCGCTTTTATGCACAAGGACCACAATATATACCTGTAAGTGTCATCTTCTTTTTTTAGTTTCTTTTTTTCATATGTACTTCGATTTTCAACTATCTATAGTATCTGTAAATGTGTTTATTTTTTCGAGTTGTTATATTGCTATCTATTTTATTAGATTTGTTAGGGTTTGTAATGGCATTTATGTTAGTTTCTTAATAATTGTTCCATGTAAAAGAAATTGCTAATGGATGAATGCATGCATCCTTCTGTAGAGTTAAATCGCCTTTGTAATTTTGATTTTCAAGTATAAATCGTTATATTGATTTTTAATGATATAGATACTTCTATCTGACACTTTTAATCCGAATATTGTGTTAGTATATATGTATGTTGATAATATTAGCTAAAGAATCTATATATTCTTCTAAATGTATAAAATTATAAGCTTTAATTTTTAACTTTGTGATGTGGTTTTCATAAAAATAAGATTGTACTTTTACAAATCTATATAATTAATAATTATATTATTTACATTACATTGTAACTTAGATATGTTCTCAAAATATACAAACATTAATATTTAGTTTAAAAATGTGTTGTATCATATACTCAGAACTTCATTGTCATTATATTTTTTTTTCACCAAGAAATACATTGTATAAATATATTTCATTTTGATTCCTGAACATATATACTCAACCAATGGCACAAACTTTCCGACTTCCTTCTTTTATTATCATGTTTAGGTGCCCGTACGAGCCATTACAGGTATTAAGATGCTAAGGTATTAAGATGCTAACCCGTTTAAATAAACAATTTTACATACAAGGTTATCAAATTTATTTATGTAAAGTGCAAATAATACTTTCTTAAACATATGTCGCGTTAATTTTTAGACTATGCTGCATGATTTTGCAAACAACTACTTCAGGAAAATAAAAACCTCCAAGTTAATGTTCATTATTAATGAATCCGGTTATCAATGTCAAGTTAAATTGAAGTGGATAAGAGAAGATCTGACTTTTTCAACTGGGTGGAGTAAGATTGTGAAAGATCTTAAGATTACCAAGAAACACATACTCCGAATCACATTACTTGATAGGAAAACACTTGATTTGGCTGTTTTTAATGATGATTTGGTTGAAATTCATGTTCCACAACATCGACTGCCAATGTTCATGAAATGGTTGCTGGATTGTCATGACCCAAGCATGGTATGTTTATCAATTACATTTAGGTTTACATTTAGTGAATTATTTAATGAACCTAATATTATTAAATTCATTTGTCTTGATTTGTTATGCAGCTATTACCTTTAAAGTGGGCTGACATGACATATCAGAATACAGTTCATCCTTCTGAAGTCTTCATTAACACCAGCACAGGTAATCGTTCGATGATAAAGATCAGTTCTGATGGTGTGCAGTTAATGTTTACAACAAGATGGAAAACTTTTGTGGAAACAATGAAGCTCCAGCAGTTCAGCATTTTGATCTTCAAGTCTGTAGACAATGATAATTTTCTATTTATAAGCTATCTTGAAACTAAGCCTCATAAACCATCAACCACACCTATGAATGCAGTTTCTACTTTTGTTGTACAATAACATCAGCACAATGAAGTTCCTTCAAGATCTAATGTGGAAGATCGTTTCTTCAAGTTTAAAATCCTCAAAGCAAGATGCTTTTTATGATTCTTCTCCTTTAAATTAACTGATATGCTCAAACTCAATTTCATTAACACATTTTTATTCTTAATTTTTATTTAAATTATAATTTCTAAATGTTACACAAAGATTTCATTCACATTCCACTAAAATGTATTCTAATGCTGTACTTTTTATTTAGTTTTATATAGCGTATTCCACCTGAGTTCTATAGCATTTCTGGAGTTGAAAATGGTGGTTCTGTGGACATAAAACGCAGATGGTGTTAAAGTGACGTGGTGTTTCATACCGGATAAAGGTTTAAAACCACCAAAGTTGAGCATTTCTGGTGGCTACCTGCATTTTCTAAAAAAATAACCTTGAATTTGGTGATGAATGTGAAGTTGTCTACATGCCGAGTAAATCAATATTTGTGCTCAAGAATGTGCACAAAAGGGTGAAAAGATCAAGTGGAAGAAGGAATGTTAGTCATTGAAAATTTGATGTTAGTGTTCCTTTTTTGTGAAGCTGAATAAAAAACATGTCCGAAATGTTTGTGTAATTATGTTACTGATGCTTCCTTCAAACTATGTGATATTATGTTTCTTTTGCTACTTATTAAACCTTTGATTGTTTAGGTATTATTATAAGTTTGTAAAATGGTTTAAATTTACCTTGGTATCTTAACTTTTGAAAATATATTAACCATGTTTTGAGCATGAATATGAGTTACTGAGTTTAACATTTAAAATTCCATGTTTTTAAACATTTGTTGGACTTAAAAGATTTTTGCTGGGCCGATCTTAAAATAATTTTCCAAAATATGTTTTTAGGAAACTTGTCAAATTAAATAATTTCAATATATATTACATTTCAATATAAAGACTTTTCAAAATATTACAGATCATCATTCCATTTATTTAGATTTTAACATTTCAATTCTTATACTTTTCTTTTATTGTGCAGTTTATGTATTATGGATGGTACATCTTCAAATATGAAGAAAAGAGCGCGGAAACAATTTAGCGAATTATGAATAAATGTATGAACATAATTTATCAATGTTTTTGTGATGTGTATTCTACGTACTTTACAAATTTAGCCTACGACACTCTTTTCGACAATGACCGTCTATATTACTTATTTCATTTACAATATAAAATACTATACAACCTTTGCGGCTTAGTCCCCGTGCAACGCATAGGAGAGAGGTTTTACTATAAAGTGGTTTTACTTATGCCGATTTGTCAATCAACCCATGATATAAGGGCCACATAGGAGACATGTTTGTCTCACAAAAAGCCTATACATAATAAAATTTTGTTCCTATTTTTTTATACCTTACACCAGATCTATACATATGAACACATACACCACATCAGCCATCCACATGACTTTAATTTAATTTTTTAATTAATTATTTAAATTGTCTAAGTGAATGGGGAAAGTACTAAGACTTACTTTTTACGCGATATGTCTATCACAATGTGATCAAAAAATATCTTTTAAGCTTAAAATATTTACCAAAGCCTTTTTAATATCTTTTTATTCAACTTTTCAAAAATAAAAGTAAAAAATAATATCTTTTTATTCAAAAACCACTCACGTACACAAATCTACCAAGAAATTTCAATTTATGTGTGTAGGTTTTTAAAATTTGAAATTTGAAATGAAAGATTCTTAATTTTTTCTCTATAAATATTTGAAAATCAAATGCTTAGATTTACAAACTCAAAAAACCGCTCAATCTCTCTCTCTCTCTCTCTCTCTCTCTCTTCCTCATCTTCTTTTTGCAATCATCTTCTTTTTCCAGATCTAATTTTCTCTCTAATTCCTATCAAGATTTCGGCCATGTTTAATTTTTTTTCTCAATTATGTTTCATAAACATTTCATCATAGTTATTTATTTAATGATATTGTATGTAAAAAAACTTATGTTTCTTTTCATTTTAGTTTTAAATAATATACTCTTCCATCTTCTCTTTCACCCACTTCATTTTCTTACAATTACAATCTCTCAATCTTAAGTACTCCCTCCGTCCCAAAATAATTGTCCTGTTGGACTTTTCAAAGTCAATTTATTTAGTTTTGACTTTAAATATGTGCTGGTTTTTGCTATAAAATATTTGATGAAATTTATATGAATAGATTTATTTTCGAATGTAGAAAGATATTTAAGGTCAAAGTTGAAGATCAAAGACTCGAAAAGTCAAAACAAGACAATTATTTTGGGACGAAGAGAGTATATTTTTATATGCAAGGTATTTGACGATACAGTTTGTGCGGTTTCTGGGAAAAGGAGTCAAATCAGAAAGCTTGGATTTTGAAGGTAATGAAGATATTCCCTTTCTCGCAATTATTACCAATTGAAAATGATCTTATTTTCCACCTTTTAGGTTATTAAAAATGTGTAAGATTGAAATATTCAGCTCTTAATTTAACTTTTTCAATGTTTTGTTGACTTCTTGCACTCATGATAACAATAAAAAAGAAATTCAGACTTTTTGGTCAACTTTTATATGGGTTATGGTCCAAAAGGCAACCTATATTAACAACCTTTATTTTTTATACCACCAAGGGGTGGCTTGATAGTAAGATGCTTTGAAAGTTTCAAAGGGACCCAGGTTCAATCTCCACCTGTGTAATGACCCGCCAAAATTGCTATTGACGCGGTACGTTATTCATTGATTTCATAGTGAGGTTTTGACCTATACATGATACGTTTTGTAAACATTGCATTCTTTTGAAAAGGCACACCATAAATGAATATCTAATTCCAAGATTTTCGACATCTGATGATTTCTACATATAGACAATCACCGTAAATAATAGTTTACAATAATACATCCGTTGATAATGCAGTCAAAATAAGATACATGGTGATGATTTTGTGAATGCAAAGTTTTCTCGAATAAAGCATGTATGACTCCATGCACATAGCTTGTATAACGTATAAGCAAACAGCGGAAGACTTCTAGGAACCTGAGAACAAACATGCTTAAAAGTGTCAACATAAAGGTTGGTGAGTTCATAGTTTTAATGTTGCGCATAATTTGTATATTAAGGTGGAACACAAGATTTCAGTTGTTTCATCCAAAACGTTTATCAAAATATTCTACGAAACTGAGCACCCTGGTAACTAAACTTAACGTATATATAATAAGTACTCATATTTTAACATACATGCAACCAACATGTACAATACACGCAAACCAACGTGTACTAAACTCAAATAGCATACGTCCGCTTTATAGTTTAGGCTAGGGTCTCTATACCTGGAACGGACGGGGATGTCAAGCCCTATGGATCCATGTACAACTATTCGCGCCCACCAGTTCTTATAACTGGCAACTACTATTTACCAAAGCTAAGGGATTTTCGGTTCAAACTCAGTGTAGAATTAAGTATGTACTTGTGTCAATTGCATATAAAATAAAGTGCATGTATTCTCAGTCCTAAAGTATTTAAAGTATTTAAAAAGGGAATCTATAAACTCACGTATCAATATTGTGGTTCAATATTGCAGGAAAAGTATGCAGACGCAAAGGAGATGACAAATGTAAGGTTGGCCTTTGATTCACGAACAATACCCCCGATCATTACCCATAACCTCCTTAGCTATAACCCATTTGAAAACCCATTTGAAATCACTTGAACATAACCTCGTCGTAGTATTTTATGTGTATTAATAATACTAATAATAATAATAATAATAATAATAATAATAATAATAATAATAATAATAATAATAATACAGAGTAAATATCTATTTCTATGTGAAAATGAATTGAATCAGAAACTGAAGTTGTGTGAATTTATTTGTGTCGATCATTCATATATATAGATTAATAAAATAATAATATAATAATTTTGAAATAAAATATAATAATATAATAATATAAATATAATATAATAATATAATAAAGTAATAATATAATAATAATTAAAAAAAGTGTGAAATTTATTTTGTCACTTCT
Organism: Rutidosis leptorrhynchoides; assembly: GCF_046630445.1. Lineage (NCBI taxonomy): Eukaryota > Viridiplantae > Streptophyta > Magnoliopsida > Asterales > Asteraceae > Rutidosis > Rutidosis leptorrhynchoides. Next base: position 629,688,833 of record NC_092335.1, read on the forward strand.
ACCGACAGTTTTCACGGACCGGTATTTCGTACTCTGTTGTTAATAATTGACGGGTAAAAGTATGAGAAAAATTTCACTTTTTATATTTGTATATATATATATATATATATATATATATATATATATATATATATATATATATATATATATATATATCGATTGAGAGAGTTTAGAGAAATATATTTTCAAGTTTCTATGAAATAATGAATCATATTGAATTCTATTTATAAAATTAGTTGTAAAAATGTTTGTTTATAAAGTGTGTACGCGTAATATGTGTTTTCCTAGTTTTTGACTGGACAAAGATATATAATATAACATTAATATAAATATAATAAATATAATAATATTAAAATAAAATATAATAATATAATAATAAAATTTGAATAAAATGAATCGTAAATTTTTTTAAAAGTCGTATTTCTCAAATACTTTAGGGGTATATTATGTAACTTATAATTAATAATTTCTATCATGTCGCTTTCATGTTAATAGTAAATTGATTAATTTCGATTTATTACTATTCATATGAATAGTAAATGAATTAATTTTGATTCAACTATTTAAGTTACATTATTGTACGTCGTGCTTTACAGCTTGTACATCTTTGATTTAACTGCGTTTTTCTTATAAATTAAAAAAAAATTACATCATAAAAATAAAACGATTATATATGTAAAAATTTTAATTTGAAATTGCATCATTCAATAGTAAATTTTTATAATTTCGTATATAAATATTATAAAATTTAGTTTTCTAGAACTAATTATATTCAAATTCATTTTATTAAGAGGTAATAATAATAGAAATTATTATATCATAAAACGTCTTCGTTTAAGAGAGTAAAATCATATATAAATCATGACGGGTTCGAGTTTTAAATTATAGGTGGTTCGTGAATCGTAGGGTAAAGTCCAAATGTTAATTAAATGTATGAAAACATTTTAATGCAACACATCAATTTTCTTATCATGTCGGAGTTATCAGAGTTTAAATTTGATCGAAATTTTCGGGTCGTGATAGTGCCTGCCCGTTAAAAGAAATTTCGTCCCGAAATTTGGCTAAGGAAAGTTGATAACGAAAACAAGGATATTTTCGTATCACGAAATATGATACAACTTGAATTCTTAAAATGAATTCGATTGTTCATATAATCATCATTAAAGAAATGATAAAATCGATGGATAGAGCATTTTGAATACCCCAAATGGCCAAGTTCCGTTTTATGATAAGTACGAGTTCAATAAATATAGAATTTCTTACCATTGAGAAATATGAATGAAGAGATAAGATTTCAAAAGAGTGTAGGAAGTAATAATTAATTGCGAATCCTTATAATTCAAACGTGTTGAATTTCTGAATTTAAAGATTTTACAGGAAATCTTCATAATTACTATAGAATTTGATTCTCCGATAATCAAGGAAATTAGGATCTCTTCGAATCGGTAAGATTTGGTTTACGGAGGATAAGAAGAAATTAAGATCTTCTGCAATATGGTGATCTGCCTCAATTGTTTTGTCTGATTATTTTACTATAAATTTACCACCTTTGTATCAATATTTTTCTCAACTCCTATCTTTTCTTTCTTAATTCTTATTCCTTATAAAAATCTTGAAGATGCTCAATCCAACCCTAGTCCTTGATCTTATCATGACCATTGCAACAATCGTCCTACTTTTTCAACTTCCGACGGAGGAATTTGTCTACTTTTACTATGCTCTAGGGATTGTTGTATTTATCATTTTCCCGTGTCTTTATGTTTCGATTTGCATAGATATACATGGTTTGTAATTTCTTGTTTACTGTCGTTTATATTATTGCTTATGTTCCGAAGCTCCATGCTTTTATTTTTCTTCCCGACTTGAAATAAATCAATTGCCTTCAAGATGCACATCTCGTCTAGGAGAATGAAGATTGATGTTATTGGTTGCGTGCTCTTGATTGTTGAGTTGAATCAATTAATCACGTGATGTTTGGGTGCAATGTGGCCGAGGTTTTGTGGTTAAAGATCCAGGTTTGGTGTTCAGATGCTCAATTTTTTCTATGTGGCATGATTGGATTGATTGGCTCGAAAGAGGCTATATGCTATTGTTGTCACTTCGCTATATCACACTTAGAGACTTTGCTACAACGTTTTGTTTGAGGGATTATCACCAAAATACCCAAATATTTTTCACCCCTTGCACCAGAGCCCAAAAAAAAAATGACAAAATGCCGTCGCAAGGCGCAAGGTACCTTGCGACCGTGCGACCTTGCGTCTTTGCGTCTTTTTCTAAAAAAATTACGGTTAAATGACATCTTTAAACCTGGCACTCCACACTTTCATCCGACTTCGCAAACACGCAAATAAATACTTACACAGGCGATCCGCAAAAATGCAAGCACAAACGCAAACCCTCTTCATCGCTTCGATTACTACTACCAGATTCTCCTCCATCATCACCTCCACCACCACCTAACCCCTCGTGCCACCACCGTGACTTATTATACTAGCCTACAAGGGTTTTCACGAAGTATTAGGGTTTTCACGCAAAAGAAATCGGGTTTTCACGAAGTAATCAACCAAATAATCAAGGAATCAACCTTGCAACGATGGCGAGCACCCAGGTTAATGATTACTTCGTTGTTTATGTGTGTTTTATCTGTTTATTTTGGGTTCAATGCGAATTGTATAAATGTGCGCACCAACTGCTCAATGAATTGTCTGTTTGAGGTGTATTTGTGTTTAATGAAGTACAACCGTTGTTTTATGACATGCAACTGTATTTTGGGTTATATGTTCGAGTGAAACATACATTAACAGATCGTAAAATTATGGAAATTGACCAGACGCAAGGCCTAGTTTGCGTGCTTGCGTACGAAACGCTAGTGGACGCAAGGTTATCTTTGCGTCCTTGCGTGTTGCCCAGAAGCTTGTGTTTGTGACCTTGCGTTGGTCAATTAAACGGACGCAAGGTTTATCTTGCGTTCTTGCGTCCTGATACTTTTTTGCTGATTTTATAGTTACTTATGCAGGGATTTATGGAAGGAAAGTTAACGATGAAGAATAAGGTGAGCGTTATAGGGGATGTGAAGAAGGTCATGACTGAGAATCAAATTAAAAATTTTAAAGAAATGTGTTTTGGTCCATAGTTAGATCTAGAATACTTTGGTAATGATCCCGGGCTTGTACATTGCATGCTACAATGGAAGAGTGTGCGGCCGGAAAGACTAGATAATTTTAAGTACCCCGATGAGCATGCGGATATATGGTTTCATTTTCAGAACAATTTTTTGATTAGATTTGGTCGTCGTGAATTTTGTCTTGTGACGGGTTTTTTGTTTAGTAGCCGGACGGACATGGTGTAGCGACCCGACCAAATCATGTTTGACGGCGCCGTCTACTTAGGTCCCGTTACGTGGTCATAAGTCTTTAAGACAAAGTTTGACCAAAATATGTCGCCTTCATTTCAAAATAAAGATTGTTCCCAAAGTTTACAAGAATTGTTCAACCAATAGTTAAGTTACAACGTTATAATACGAATGAAATCTAGGCGACACGGTTTAAAGTAAAGTCAAAAGACGCTCCATGAAATGCACATATACTCGACATCCAATGCAAGTATCAAATAATGAGCGGAAGCATGTATCATGTATCGTTCAAGGACCTGAGAAAAACATAGAAATCTGTCAACGAAAACGTTGGTGAAATCATAGGTTTAAGTAAGTAAGTACAAGTGAACCACAAGATTTGCATCAATGAAATAATAGTAATACATTCCAAAAGTTTGTTTCACGAGCACCCAATTATCAATGCTTAACATTTCCTTCCATTGAACCCCATCACTTAGTGCTAGAACATACACTGTTTCTCGAAAATATATTTCATTCGTAAACGGTAGCGAACCGTTTGAATGAGGGTTTGTCAAACCCATATGGATCCATACAACATAAGTTCTCGCTTACACCCGGCAAGTGTAACTAATGATAATCGAATTGAGGATTTTGTTCTAAACTCGTATGTAGAATGTTTGTTTTCCTGTACTTGTGTTCACTTAGTAAAGAATTGTTTATGTTTTCTCATCCCAAATGTAAGTTCAAAAAGAGTAAAAGTGGGACTATGATCTCACCTTGAGTGCACGAGTAGCAAAGTACTTCAACAAGTAAACGTGTGCAAAGAACAATGCTAGTCTTGACCTAAACAATAGGTTTGTATCAATAACGGTAAACACAATAGGTCAAAGATGTTCAATTAGTCCTATGGCTCGTTAAGACTCGATCATAATAGCATGTGAATCAAATTGTCATGTTTCATGCAAGGTACAAGTATAAAAACATGTTAGAACGATTGCACAATTATTTGGTTAAGTTTGATTAAAAGTCAACTTGGTCGGGTCAAAGTCAACAGAAAAGTCAACGGGATCGGGTTGGATATCCGACAATTTTTCTAAGTTATATAATCATATATGAGCATGTTGGCCAAGTTTCATGTTAGTCGGAGGTCCGTAGCATAGCAAACATTTTCATGTCAAATGACCAAAGCAAACAGCCAGTTTTAGCCAAATGGGACGGCGTCCCAAATGGCTAGACGGCGTCTCGATTAAAAGAGTGGGACGGCGTCTCCAATTCCTAGACGGCGTCTAGGTTAGAAAAGTGGGACGTCGTCCTGGGTATCTGGACGGCGTCCTGAGGTGTTTCCAGGCCCTGGTTGCTGAAACTCCTAAGTGCACGAATCAAAACTCAACCCAACACAATTTACAAACCGCAAACATTCAAGGCATGCATTTTATATCACCGGAAAGGTATTTTGGCAAGGAACGCAACTATGCACTTTTTATCAATCAAACTTTCATTTACAACAACCAAAAACCGCAATCAATGCTCCTCATTCAATGCATACAAGTCATAAACGCCATTTAATGATTCGATAGCCAAATTACATGAACAATATGCCGTTTCGAAGGTAATTAAGCATACAACACAACCTAACACTTACAATTAACATTTCATGTCATTTAATGCATCAAAAATCCATTCCTAGTTCATGAAACCCTAACCAAAAATCACCAAATTTCATAATCAAGTTTAAGAGGTTTCTTAGATCAATCTTTACATCCAAATGAAGCTAATGATACTAGTAACACTTTTAAAACATGCACATTAACAATCTAATAACATTTGATCATCCAAAATCAAGGATTTAGCAAGTAATTTTCATAATGAACTAGTTACACCAAAAACAACAAATCGAGCATACAAATTACTTACACGACATCACAATGAGCCATAGACACTAATTAACATACTTTTAAGTCAAGAACACAAATTTAAAGAAAACTAGTGTTTTAGAAATGTTACCCAAACGAGATGAAGTTGGTACCAAAACGAAGAGGATGAAGAGAGGATCACGAATATGTAATTTATTTTGTTGTAAGCCTCCTAGATCGAATTTAGATGATGATTGAATGAATTTGGAAATTGGGTGTGTTCTTGCTAGAGAGAAAGAGAGAGAGAGATGGTTGAATGGTGGTGATTGGGGTGGACTAGGTGACCTAGTCAACTAATTTGCCCCGTGTCAATTTTAGTCCCTCGAGTTTGTAGTCGGGTGCGGAAAATACCTAAACGGAAATTTTAAAACGCGTATTAACGGGAGATGTTATAGACATGTAACGGAGTTTAAATTAGTATAACGGAAAAGAAAACGGAAAAAGGCGGGATGTTACATTACCTACTCCTTAAAAGAAATTTCGTCCCGAAATTTAAGTAGGCGTAGTAGTCGTTGTTTCTTCCTCGAGATCTTGCGTTTCTGAATTCACAAATAGATGAGGATACTTCCCTTGCATTTGGTCTTGTCTTTCCCAAGTAAACTCGGGTCCTCTTTTGACATTCCAACGAACCTTGACAATCGGGATTCGGCTTTGTTTCAATGTCTTGACGGAGGTGTCCACAATTTCAACCGGTTCCTCCACAAAATGAAGTTTGTCATCAATAGTAAGTTCTTCGAGAGGGATGACGATATCGGGTTCGGCAAGACACTTTTTCAAGTTAGATACATGGAAGGTAGGATGAACGGAGTTCAATTGAGGCGGAAGATCTAAACGATAAGCAACGGTTCCAATACGCTCCAAGATTTCGAAAGGACCAATATACCGCGGATTTAGCTTCCCGCGTTTCCCAAAACGGATTACACCCTTCCAAGGTGCGAATTTTAACATTACTCGGTCACCGACTAGAAATTCAAGATCGTTGCGTCGTTTGTCGGTATAGCTCTTTTGACGACTTCGGGCCGTCCTAAGCCTATCTCGGATTTGAATGATTTTCTCGGTGGTTTCGTGAATGAGTTCGGGTCCGGTGATTTGCACGTCGCCTACCTCGGCCCAACAAAGAGGTGAACGACATTTGCGGCCATATAGCGCTTCAAAAGGTGCGGCTTTAATACTCGCGTGATAACTATTGTTGTAAGAGAACTCGGCGAGAGGTAAGTGCTTGTCCCAAGCTTTTCCGAAATCAACCACGCAAGCTCGTAACATGTCCTCTAAAGTTTGAATTGTACGTTCGCTTTGTCCATCGGTTTGAGGATGATATGCGGTGCTCATGTCTAAACGCGTTCCCAACGCTTCTTGCAATGTACGCCAAAATCTAGAAACGAAACGGCCATCTCGGTCGGAGATAATCGATAAAGGTACACCGTGTCGGGCTACGATCTCCTTAATGTAAAGTTGTGCAAGTTTCTCCATTTTGTCCGTTTCTTTCATGGCAAGGAAGTGTGCGGATTTGGTGAGACGGTCAACAATAACCCAAATGGTATCATAACCGCCCGTCGTTTTTGGTAGCTTGGTGATAAAATCCATCGTTATCCTTTCCCACTTCCATTGCGGGATCTCGGGTTGTTGAAGTAATCCGGACGGTCTTTGGTGTTCGGCTTTGACTTTGGAACATGTCAAACACTTGGAAACATAAGTAGCTACGTCCCTTTTGATGTTCGGCCACCAATATAGTTGTTTAAGGTCGTGGTACATCTTATTGGCACCGGGGTGAATCGAGTATCGTGACTTATGGGCTTCATCTAAAATAAGGCTTCGTAGATCCCCATAACTAGGCACCCAAATTCTTTCGGCGAAATATCGGAGTCCGGTTTCTTTAACTTCGAATCGAGAGGTGAGGACGTTCAAGTGTTCGAGAGAGATGTTTTCATCCTTGAGAGCCTCATCTTGGGCTACCCGAATTTGGCTATTAAGGTTGGTGTGAATGGTGATGTTTAAAGCTCGGACACGGAGAGGCACCGCTCTTTCTTTTCGACTTAAGGCATCGGCTACTACATTTGCCTTCCCGGGATGGTAACGAAGCTCGCAATCGTAATCGTTTAAGGTTTCAATCCACCTTCGTTGTCTCATGTTTAGTTGCTTTTGATCGAAAATGTGTTGAAGGCTTTTGTGATCGGTGAAGATAGTACTCTTGGTTCCATAAAGATAGTGTCTCCACATTTTAAGTGCAAAGACAACGGCTCCGAGTTCGAGATCATGTGTCGTATAGTTTCGTTCATGAATTTTGAGTTGTCGAGAAGCATAAGCAATGACTTTCGTTCGTTGCATCAATACACACCCAAAACCATGTTTTGAGGCATCGCAATATACAACAAAGTCATCATTACCTTCGGGAAGTGACAAGATAGGAGCGGTGGTTAGCTTCGTTTTCAAGATTTGGAATGCGGATTCATGTTCGGTCGCCCAAATGAATTTCTTTCCCTTGTGAGTCAATGCGGTTAGAGGACGTGCAACCAAAGAGAAATTTTCGATGAATCTACGATAGTACCCGGCGAGACCCAAAAATTGACGAATGTGAGTAGGAGTAGTAGGAGTCTCCCATTTGCTAATGGCTTCGATTTTCGTTGGATCGACTTTAATACCTTGGTCATTTACAACATGACCAAGAAATTGAACTTCCTTTAACCAAAATTCACACTTGGAGAATTTGGCATAGAGTTGTTCTTGCCTTAAAAGTTCAAGCACAAGTTGGAGATGTTGTTCGTGCTCTTCTTCATTTTTAGAATAGATCAATATGTCATCGATGAACACAATAACGAATTTATCGAGATACGGTTTGCACACGCGGTTCATAAGATCCATGAACACCGCCGGTGCATTAGTGAGACCAAATGGCATGACAAGGAATTCATAACTACCATAACGAGTTCGGAAAGCGGTTTTGGAGACATCTTCCCCCTTAACCCTCAATTGATGATAACCCGAGCGGAGATCGATTTTCGAATATACACAAGACCCTTGTAGTTGATCAAAGAGGTCATCGATGCGAGGAAGAGGATATCGGTTCTTAACCGTCAATTTATTTAGTTCACGATAATCAATGCACATTCGTAGGGATCCGTCTTTCTTTTTAACAAACAAAATCGGAGCGCCCCAAGGTGAATGGCTAGGTTGGATAAAACCACGATCAAGTAGTTCTTGAATTTGACTTTGCAATTCTTGCATTTCGGATGGGGCGAGTCTATATGGTGCACGTGCTACGGGTGCGGCTCCCGGAATAAGATCGATTTGGAATTCAACCGGTCGATGAGGTGGAAGACCCGGCAATTCGTCGGGAAATACATCGGAAAAGTCACTAACAATTGGCACATCATCGATATGCTTATCATCGGACTCGACTTTCTTAACGTGGGCAAGGATCGCAAAACAACCCTTACGGAGCAGTTTTCTAACTTTAAGGCACGAAACGAGGTTGAGTCTGGTGCAACTCTTATCGCCATAAACAATCAAAGGTTCACCATTCTCGATAGGAATTCGGATTACGTTAAGATCACAAAGGATGTGAGATTTCGTTTTGAGTAACCAATTCATACCGATTATTACATCAAAGCTTCCTAGTTCCATGGGTATCAAGTCAATCTCAAATTCCTTACCCAAAATGTTTAACGTACACCCCCGGTAATATGTGTCAGCACTTAATAGTTTCCCGTTAGCCACTTCAATGGTATAAGTGGTATCTAATGGAAGAGGTGGAGTGCTAAAAGAATGAGTCAAAGTCTTGGATGCAAAGCATTTATCGGCACCCGAATCGAATAAGCAAGAGACATAAGAATTGTTGAGAAGAAACGTACCCGTGACTAGTTCAGTGTCATCCCGGGCTTCCTCGGTGTTGATGTTGAAAGCTCGGCCGCGCGTATTGGTGTTATCTTTCCTTTTCGGGCATGCATTTCTATAATGACCCGTTTGGCCACATTCGTAACAAGTGCCCGTCTTTGGTGCATTGGGCCACTTTCGAGCGACGGGAGTGGCACTTTTACAATCGTTGGCCTTATGACCAATTCCTTGGCACCGATGGCAAATTAGCTTACTACATTCGCCAAAGTGATGTTTGTTGCATTTGTTGCAAAGAGGTAGGTTCCCGGCATAACCCTTCTTGCCGTCGAAAGTGAAAGATTTCTTGGCAAAGTTGTTGTTGCTTGATTGGGAGGGTTCCCACTTTCTTTTGTTGCCGCCCGATTTATCCTCGGCCTTAGGTGCCGGAACTACGATTTCGTCAACCGTTTCAATTAGTTGGCGAGCCATGTTCATAGCGGCTTGATGAGTAGTGGGTTTGGATGACATCACCCCTTGTTTGATGCTTTTTGGAAGACCGAGCATGTAGAGCTCAATCCTTTGAGATTCGGGGTTAACAAGATTAGGACACATCAAGGATAGTTCGGCGAAGCGTTGATTATAAGCTTTAAGATCGTTTCCGACCGCTTTCAAAGCTCTTAGTTCTTCCTCAAGCTTTCGGGTTTCTTCGCGCGGAAAATATTCAACAATCATCTTTTCCTTTAGATCGGCCCAAGAGAGGGCATGAGCTTCATCGGTACCCACCGATTGAACATAGGTGTTCCACCATGTTAGAGCAATTCCGGAGAAAGTGTGAGTGGAGTATTTGACCTTGTCTTGGTCCCGACAACCGCTTATGCTAAAGACGGCTTCCGTTTGCTCAAACCATCGGGTGAGCACGACCGGTCCCCCGGTTCCATCAAAAGTGTGAGGTTTGCACCCCATGAAAGCTTTATAGGAGCATCCCTCGTTTGAGTTTCCGGCTCCATTGTTGTTGTTGTTGTTGTTGTTGTGGTTGTTGTGGTTGTTATTATTATTGTTGTTGGATGAGTGACCGGCCATGGCCGCATCTACGGCGGTAGCTATCATCCGTTCGAGAGCTTGTTCGGGAGTTTCATTGCGGCGTACACGACGAGGAGCCATTGTTCCTTCAAGACACAAGAATATCATTGATTAGTATTCTCAATAATACTAACCGTGATATAGAATAAAGATAAAGAGAAGTTTTTCCTCGACTCGCCTTAAATTCTTTATGTCATAATGTCGGAACGTTCATATGAGTCACCGTAATATAATCCCGGAAATTATATTACCCTGATTCATATGTGCATTCGACATCATTTCATATAGTCAAGGTGGCGCGTCAATCAAATTAAACAACGTGAGATTAAGATGAACTAAGAGTAGATATGAGTAGAAGCGTTCGAGTATAAATGCACAAGTAGTCAAGTAATTCCTACTTCAAGTCTATATGCCGGTTGTAGTCTAGACTCACCAATGTACCCTATGACTCGGGGTCGACACCAATGAACTCTAAATCCCTACAACCAACGCTCTGATACCATCTGTAGCGACCCGACCAAATCATGTTTGACGGCGCCGTCTACTTAGGTCCCGTTACGTGGTCATAAGTCTTTAAGACAAAGTTTGACCAAAATATGTCGCCTTCATTTCAAAATAAAGATTGTTCCCAAAGTTTACAAGAATTGTTCAACCAATAGTTAAGTTACAACGTTATAATACGAATGAAATCTAGGCGACACGGTTTAAAGTAAAGTCAAAAGACGCTCCATGAAATGCACATATACTCGACATCCAATGCAAGTATCAAATAATGAGCGGAAGCATGTATCATGTATCGTTCAAGGACCTGAGAAAAACATAGAAATCTGTCAACGAAAACGTTGGTGAAATCATAGGTTTAAGTAAGTAAGTACAAGTGAACCACAAGATTTGCATCAATGAAATAATAGTAATACATTCCAAAAGTTTGTTTCACGAGCACCCAATTATCAATGCTTAACATTTCCTTCCATTGAACCCCATCACTTAGTGCTAGAACATACACTGTTTCTCGAAAATATATTTCATTCGTAAACGGTAGCGAACCGTTTGAATGAGGGTTTGTCAAACCCATATGGATCCATACAACATAAGTTCTCGCTTACACCCGACAAGTGTAACTAATGATAATCGAATTGAGGATTTTGTTCTAAACTCGTATGTAGAATGTTTGTTTTCCTGTACTTGTGTTCACTTAGTAAAGAATTGTTTATGTTTTCTCATCCCAAATGTAAGTTCAAAAAGAGTAAAAGTGGGACTATGATCTCACCTTGAGTGCACGAGTAGCAAAGTACTTCAACAAGTAAACGTGTGCAAAGAACAATGCTAGTCTTGACCTAAACAATAGGTTTGTATCAATAACGGTAAACACAATAGGTCAAAGATGTTCAATTAGTCCTATGGCTCGTTAAGACTCGATCATAATAGCATGTGAATCAAATTGTCATGTTTCATGCAAGGTACAAGTATAAAAACATGTTAGAACGATTGCACAATTATTTGGTTAAGTTTGATTAAAAGTCAACTTGGTCGGGTCAAAGTCAACAGAAAAGTCAACGGGATCGGGTTGGATATCCGACAATTTTTCTAAGTTATATAATCATATATGAGCATGTTGGCCAAGTTTCATGTTAGTCGGAGGTCCGTAGCATAGCAAACATTTTCATGTCAAATGACCAAAGCAAACAGCCAGTTTTAGCCAAATGGGACGGCGTCCCAAATGGCTAGACGGCGTCTCGATTAAAAGAGTGGGACGGCGTCCCCAATTTCTAGACAGCGTCTAGGTTAGAAAAGTGGGACGTCGTCCTGGGTATCTGGACGGCGTCCAGAGGTGTTTCCAGGCCCTGGTTGCTGAAACTCCTAAGTGCACGAATCAAAACTCAACCCAACACAATTTACAAACCGCAAACATTCAAGGCATGCATTTTATATCACCGGAAAGGTATTTTGGCAAGGAACACAACTATGCACTTTTTATCAATCAAACTTTCATTTACAACAACCAAAAACCGCAATCAATGCTCCTCATTCAATGCATACAAGTCATAAACGCCATTTAATGATTCGATAGCCAAATTACATGAACAATATGCCGTTTCGAAGGTAATTAAGCATACAACACAACCTAACACTTACAATTAACATTTCATGTCATTTAATGCATCAAAAATCCATTCCTAGTTCATGAAACCCTAACCAAAAATCACCAAATTTCATAATCAAGTTTAAGAGGTTTCTTAGATCAATCTTTACATCCAAATGAAGCTAATGATACTAGTAACACTTTTAAAACATGCACATTAACAATCTAATAACATTTGATCATCCAAAATCAAGGATTTAGCAAGTAATTTTCATAATGAACTAGTTACACCAAAAACAACAAATCGAGCATACAAATTACTTACACGACATCACAATGAGCCATAGACACTAATTAACATACTTTTAAGTCAAGAACACAAATTTAAAGAAAACTAGTGTTTTAGAAATGTTACCCAAACGAGATGAAGTTGGTACCAAAACGAAGAGGATGAAGAGAGGATCACGAATATGTAATTTATTTTGTTGTAAGCCTCCTAGATCGAATTTAGATGATGATTGAATGAATTTGGAAATTGGGTGTGTTCTTGCTAGAGAGAAAAAGAGAGAGAGATGGTTGAATGGTGGTGATTGGGGTGGACTAGGTGACCTAGTCAACTAGTTTGCCCCGTGTCAATTTTAGTCCCTCGAGTTTGTAGTCGGGTGCGGAAAATACCTAAACGGAAATTTTAAAACGCGTATTAACGGGAGATGTTATAGACATGTAACGAAGTTTAAATTAGTATAACGGAAAAGAAAACGGAAAAAGGCGGGATGTTACACATGGCACATTACATCCCGAAGAATTATGACGTCCAGACCGCACCTATTAGACGACGTTTATTTAAGGGTTTTAAAGATTCTCAAAATGTTTTGATTAGTGATGTTGAAAAGATGCTTTTAAAATCTGATCACGGTCGTATTAGTGACGATGATGTGGTGCGATTAGTAATTATCTTGATTGTAGAGAGAGGTTTTATGGGTAAACAAGGGATCCATGTTGTGAATAAAAAGTTTTTATGGTTAGTCGAAGAGTTATTGCATGTTAATCAGTACCCATGGGGGTCTCGTATTTGGGAGCCAACTTACGAAGCGGTTAGTGAAGGGTTTGTTATTCGTGAAAGCCAATTAGAGTGTGGAAAGGCGTACACTTTGGCGGGATTTATGTGGGCATTCAAGGTAAATGGTTGAATATTTATTATTTAATGTTAATATTTAAGATGTAACATAAATTAAATTAATTGTTTTTTTATTTGTAGATTTGGATTCTCGAGTCTTACCGTCGTACCATTAAACCGTTTGCTAAAAAGACTGACAAGAATGGAGTACCGAGGGCTCTTTTTTAAAAGCGTTCATCTGCCGAGTCATATGGAATCTCTGAATACCTTAAACTCCTAGATATTCAGGTTAGTTACATTTTAAAAATGTTAGCTTATCCTAAATTGTTGCATAGTTTATCTATAATCTGTATACAGACAGGTTTTGGTATGGGCGCAAGGTATGCCTTGCGTCCTTGCGTGTGTGTTTTTATGTAGACGCAAGGTGGCCCTTGCGTTCTTGCGTGTGGTTTTTGTTCCTGGACACAAGAGTTGATTGCGACCTTGCGTACACTGACGCAAGCTTTTCTTTGCGTCTTTGCGCATTCATTTCTGCTAATATTCTTATTTGATAATTAATTAATTAATTGTAGGATGAGTTCCCAAGAAAAAGAGACCTTTACATGGTCTGCAGCCAACTGAAACAGAAAAGAGTTGTCATTGATGGATTCAGAGTGACGTGTACTTTAGAGGAGGAAAGGTACCAGAAGATGAGATCAAGGATGAGGTCCAGGATGATCAAGTTGATACAGATGATCCAGTTGTTGATGGGTCTGAGCAGACACCCCACAAGCATTCAACAGAAGATGTTCATACAGAGGGCCCTCACGATGTACACAATTTACATCGTATGCTAGAGTTGTTGACAAAGCGGATGGACAAACAAGAGAGAGAGTTAATTGATTGTAAAAAACTTGTTATGCAACACGAAAAACTTTTATCGCAACAACAACAACAATATCAGGTAGATTTGTATTTTTGGTATTAATTGAAGTGATTTATTTATTATTTATGTTATTTATTGTGTTTAGGATGATGATACGTGTTTCAATCGATCTTTGTCTGATAATGAGATTGAAAGGCCTTCTCCAATGCACATTCGATGCGGAATCAGAGAAAGAAAGCCAATTGGTGTATTAAGGTCCCCATTCACAACAGTTGGGTACAGAAAACCCATTGAGAAGGTACATTTCAGCAAATTAAAAAGTTGTATGTTAAATTATTGCAATAAATAATGGCTAAATAATGGTGTTTTCTGTGACTGTTTTGGACGCAAGACATACCTTGCGTCCTTGCGTGTCGCAAGGGTGTTCTTGCTTCCTGGCGTCTAGGCACACAAGGTAATTTTTGCGTCCTTGCGTCTACATGTCGCAAGGTTGAGTTTGCGTCCTTGCGAATGGCTGTTTACTAAGTTATCATTTGTTTTTTACTCAGTTGTCAAAAGATGTGGTTGAGAAAGTGGAAAGCATGAATGTTGTACAGTTAGGGTTGAAGAAGATCAAGGTCAACAACAAATTAATGATGATGTAGTACCTATGGACACAGATGCAGCAGCAGAGGTGAGTTTGGCTGGCGCAAACAAACATTTGCGTCCTTGCGTCCCCTTTCTTTTAGGCGCAAGTGTAGTTTTGCGTCCTTGCATCTCGCTGGTTCAACACACGCAAGAGAATGTTTGCGTCCGTGCATCTGTTTGAATTAAAATTAACCTTATCTGTTGAATTAATGTAGGTGAGAGTTGATAAGCAGCCTGTTAAAGTTACTAAGAGAAAAAGAAAGGAACAAGAATAGGCTAGTGAGGAAGAAATTTGGGGGATGATTGACAGGTTTATAAATGATCAAGGAACTCTCCAACCACCGCCACCTAATGCCTGGAGAGATGGTAGAAAGCATGCAGGCCCAACAAAATATCCAAAGACAATGATTGAGAGCAAGCAAGAGACGCGCTACATGTTCATCTTTCAAAATGTCCAATTCTTTTTTATAAATCAAGACTTTTGGCTTCGATTACTGGGATTAGGACATTCTGGTTATTTGGATAACTTAGTAAGTTTGTAAGTTTGTTATTCTTTTGTTAATTTTATAATTTTATACAATTTATTTTATATTAAGGTAACACTGTATATTAACTTGTTATATTTATAGCACATTGACGGCTGGGCTGCATTTATTTTGAGATATCGTCAGAGATTTCTCCCCCGAGCCAGTCAAGTTTATGTCACTCCTGAGTTTCCAGCTGAGGTGCTTTAAGCAAGTTCTCGATGGACTATTATGCCACTGGGATTCCTGAACATGTTTGAGAGGTTCAACACTTATTTTAACAATACTCAGAAGGAGGAGGGCACACAGGAGGAATCTACAATAGATGGAGAGGGAATTATTGGCCATAATCCTCCAGATTACATGTACTTAATTGGACTTGGAGATGGCAGTGTCGACCTATATCCATCTTGGGCTAACTGTGATCAGGTAAACACAACTAATTTATACACCATTTGTTATTCTGGAGCAGACATAAGGCCAGTTTTGCGACCTTGCGTCTTTGTTACCGAACGCAAGGTTCTCCTTGCGTCCTTGCGTCTCCTTGTCGCAAGGTTAACCTTGCGACCTTGCGTATGTTGTTGTATATTCACAAGGTTAATCTTGCGTCCTTGCGTCTGTTGTTTTTGCTGTATCCTTTGTTAAGCGTCTGTCTGTTACAGGTCTTGATCCCAGTACATTTTTATGACAATGAACATTTTCTGCTGCCAGTGTACTTGACGCAGTTTTCAACAACTTGACGCAGTTTTCAAGATTTTGGGTGACAACTTGCCAGTGTACTTGAAGGCGATTGACTATTTTAACAAGATGCAAGACTCCCAAATTGTCGGATACTAAGAAAATAAAGAGAGTGTGGTGTTGATGATTGGACCTGGTCGCATTGTGCCAATGCAGACTGGTAGTCAGGGTGATTGTGGGGTTTGGGTGTGCATACACATGGAAAGGATTATTTATGGATGGGAGGAGGTTGACAACCTTAGAGATGCTCAAAAGGCTGCAGAGCAGTATAGAAAAAGAATGGCAAGAACGTTCTTCCGTGCACGTTTTGATACACAAGAACTGCCGCCACCAACTCCACCATCAAAATCAAAGATTCAGGTTGATTGATACATTGTAGCTAACAGGTTACTGGTCCTGTATGTAAATATGATGTAAATAGGGAAATACTTTTGCAACAGTTTTATTTGACATTACACGCAAGGACGCAAGGTTATGCTTGCGTACGCAAGCATAGGCTTGCGTACGCAAGCATTGGTTGGCTTTTGTACGCAAGCAACATCTTCCGTCCTTGCGTGTTTTTATTTTTGTCTATCTTGCGTACGCAAGCAAATCCTTGCGTACGCAAGAAATGCTTTGCGTCCTTGCGTGTCCTGTAAATGCAAATTAAATAAAATAACACAGTAGATACCTAGAATACAACAATACATTACAACAAACGAAATCCAACGATACATAAAAAAATAAAATAGACATAAACTTGCTATAGTGGGTTACTAATTATCGCTCCCTAAATTGCACGTTGCATAAAACTGAGACTGATAAGCCTTAAAAGCTTCAGCACCTGTGGCTTTCTCCTTGCCCTTCTTCGATTTTGAGGCCGATGTTTTTACTACCCTTTTAGAAGTTGATTCACCTGTTCGGTCATAAGAAGCTGTGCACGTATCCCTACCATGACCTGGTTCTTTGCAACGAGTGCAAGTTCTTACGTTTTTTTCATTATCTTCACCCTTCGACGGAATACGTTTTGTACTTTTAGGGCGTCCAGGGGCTCTTTTCACCGTAATGGGAGGGTTTACAATTTGTAAAACGCCGGGCGACGGATACGACCATTCTGACCAATGGGGCAAAGGAAGGATGGGTTCCAAATACGTATTTATATGAGTTTGAGTGAACCAGTGTGATACAAATTGAGTAACATCCTCCACTCCGAAAAGTCGTGCTGCTGCAATAACATGTCCGCAAGGTATACCCGATAACCGCCACTGCCCACATGAACATACTTTATCATCTAGATTAACCATTCCATTTTTTCTGCCATCTCGCACTTCTATTAGATTGTTTGTCGATGGAATTGCTTGGCATCTTCTAGATTTTCTCGTCCTCTTACCTAGTTTACGTTCAGCATATGAGGTAACCGTTGAAGTAAGACTAACCGACTGGTTGCGATGTTTGAAATACCAATCTTGTACTGAAGCGCGAAAAAACTCAAACAACATGCAAACAGGTAGTTTTCGAGCATGTTTGGATAGTGCGTTAACAGACTCTACACTATTGCTAGTAAGGTATGAATACCTAACATGTTCATCTCTACTTCTGGACCATTTGTGGAAACCAACTTGTTCTAAATAATTGTAAGACGCTTTCAACCTTCTTCGAAATACACTAAGATGATCCTCAAAATTCGACCCACGGTAAGCTTTCACCTTTTTCCAATAATGCCATTCAAAATATTTGAATTTGTTAGATTTAGTTTTTATGCTTCCAAACAAATGCCGTGCGCAAAAATAGTGAAATGCTTCAGGAAATACAGTTGAAACACCATGTGCTATTGAAGCAGCACGATCAGAAATAAAAGTAAGTTCTGAAATACGATCACTCATACCACATGTAACGACTCAACCTGTTATCCAACCGAATACGTAGCAAAATTTTTTTATTTTTTTTATATACAGAAGGGTGCGCGGCGCGCACAAGGCCTGACAGCCTCTGTCTGGATTTTTCAAATTTTGATTAAAGATCTCCCACTTCCCGACACTTTTAGGCGAAACGCTTTTCACAACATATAATATTAGATAAAACTAACACGTTCCAATAATAAAATGAGTTTTACAACACCGGGCCCACATCAGTCGTTTTACGACTTTCGTACAAAATACAAGTTTCAATCTCAATTTACATTTAGACGAGTTAGGACTCTATAACCCAACCCGATACCCAGAGCATAATCCCGGGGACTACCAAATCCCCAATCCACGTCCGTAAATCCAAAAGCTACCCCCATCGAGCCCAAGCGCTCCTACACAACTAGTCTAACAACTAGCTAGCCTCATAACACAATACCTGAAAAAGGTAAACAACGAGAGGGGTAAGCTAACGCTTAGTGAGTGCAATAAGTATACACATACATATATAATATACCTACTTGCAACCACCTACTCACATACCGCAAACATGATAGCAATACAATATTAGCATACGAACTCCAAGTATAAAGCTAATTTGAAGTGACCCGTCCTAATCCATAAGGACGAATACAATAACATATGGTACATTGCGAGGTATTTGACCTCTATATGATACATTTTACAAACATTGCATTCATTTTTAAAAGACAACTTTCATTATAACGATAGTTGACAATATGCATACTATTTCCCAATATATCCAAACTATAAATGACTTAATAATAATCTTGATGACTTCAACGGCTCGAATGCAACGTCTTTTGAAATATGCCATGAATGACTCCAAGTAATATCTTTAAAATGAGCAAATGCACAGCAGAAGGTTTCTTTAATACCTGAGAATAAACATGCTTAAAAGTGTCAACCAAAAGGTTGGTGAGTTCATTTGTTTATCATAATCAATCGTTTCCATAATTTTAATAGACCACAAGATTTCATTTTCATAGTTAACTGCAAGAACACTCATCTGCAAAAATCATTCATATGGTGACCACCTGGTAACCGACATTAACAAATGCATCTAGAATATCCCTAAATATACAGGTACACTCATCTGTGTATAAAATCAAAGTACTAAAGCATCCGTAACCCGGATGGGACGTGTCAAAGTCCATAGATCTATCTTCAGGATTCGCGTCAATTTGGGGGTCTGTTCCCAAATTCTTAAGCTACCAAGCTAAAAAGGGTGATATCCGTTATAATAATTCAACCATAGAATGTAGTTTCAAGTACTTGTGTCTATTTCGTAAAACATTTATAAAAGCAACGCATGTATTCTCAGTCCCAAAAATATATATTGCAAAAGCATCTAAAGGGGGAGCAAATGAAACTCACGATACTGTATTTTGTAGTAAAAATACATATGACGACATTGAACAATGCAAGGTTGGCCTTGGATTCACGAACGTATCAATATTGAGATTCAATATTGCAGGAAAGTACGTAGATGCAACGGAAATGATAATCACTAGATTGACCTCACGAACATACACCCGAACAATACCCATAACCTCCATAATTATAACCCATAATTTCCTTAGCTCTATCCCGTTTAAAAACTTATTTTGAAATCGCCTGAACATAACTCCGTCGTAGTATTTTATGTATACTAATAATATCTTGAAATAATACTGAGTATATATATATATATATATATATATATATATATATATATATATATATATATATATATATATATATATATATATCGATTGAGAGAGTTTAGAGAAATATATTTTCAAGTTTCTATGAAATAATGAATCATATTGAATTCTATTTATAATAGATTTTTAAATTATTATAGTGAATTATTAAAGTATGAATTATTAAAGTGAATTATTAAAGTATGAATTATTAAAGTGAATTATTAAAGTATGAATTATTAAAGTGAACTATTAAAGTTAAAGTAAAGTAAAAGTAAAGTAAAGGTAAAGTTAAAGTATAGTAAAAGTATAAAACTATATATTAGTACGCGTATAAATATATATAATATTAATTAAAATCATTATATATATTTAATAAAATAAAATATAAATATCGTTATCTTTATCATACTGGTTAAGTAATGAGTTGTCAAAAGTGGTTCAAGATATTTATAAAAGTTATATACGTTTTAATAATAAAGTTCTTTTTAAACTGAAAACGTTTTTGTACGTTTTAAACTAAATCAAATAAATATGATAATTTTGTTTTCTAAAACTAAATATATTTAAGAATCATTTTGTTAAAAGGTTAAAATAATGGAAATCGTTATCTCATAAAATGTTTTAGAAAAGTAGAATTATATATATGCATAATAGGTTTCAAGTTTTTAAATTACAGTCTGTTGGTGAAGCATGGGATAAAGTCTAAAGGTCAAATAAACGTATGAAATCATCTTAATGAAAAATGTCGAGTTACTTAACTTGTCGATATCCAACATCTAAGTTATTTACACTCCACGTTCTTACTTTCATATTAAATAAAATGAAAGTTAACATAGTTATGTTATCAAGGTCACGAGGAAAATATTATAAAACAAGAATTGGAAATTAAACAGGAATTTCCACTAATCCTTGTCTAGTTCCCGTTAATTGACACATTTGTTCTTACTTATAAATCACTTTACCATTTTCCGAATGTTGTCAAAAAGAATAGATTTCTTAAATCACAGTGGACCTCATAACATAGACCCGTAATCATAATGAATCTTGATAACTCAATCATTTGATATTACCTTTTAATTCCGTCGATAGATATATTAAACATATATTGAAACAAATACGTTTATGTAAAGTATTATACATCTAATACTTTGTTAACATTTTCACTTAATATAACTTTATTATATATACATATCTATATACACATAAATGTTCGTGAATCGTCGAGCACAGTCAAAGGGTAATTGATTACATGAATACAGTTCAAAGTTTTTGAGATTTAAACATTACAGACTTTTCTTATCGTGTCGGAAACATATAAAGATTAAGTTTAAATTTGGTCGAAAATTTTCGGGCTGTCACATAATTGTAGTGACCCGAACTTTTTCGTGATTATATATTATATGAGATTAATATTTACATGAATAAATGTTTCCAACATGTTAAGATATCAAACTTGTTAAGACTTGATTAATTGAAACGGTTTTTGTGTTAACGTTTGACCACACTGTTTGTCTGATGATTCACGAACGTTATAACTTGTATATGACATGATATTATATATGAACATATATATATGTTTAACATAATGAAATGATAATTAAAGTATCTCATTATGTATATTAACAATGAACCTTATACATAAAACAAGACTACTAACTTAAGAAATTCAAAACGATATCTATACGTAACGATTATCGTTGTAATAACGTCTTAATATTTATATATCATATTAAGATATATTAGTACATCATGTTATCATGATAATGTAACAATTTAACATCTCATTAAATATAATAACAATGGATTAATTACATTTAACAAGATCGTTAACTTATAGGTTTCAAAAATAACACTTACATGTAACGGCTAACGATGACTTAACGACTCAGTTAAAATGCATATACATCTAATGTATTAATATGTACTAATACACTTTTGAAAGACTTCATGACACATATCAAAGTACTTCTACTTAACAAAAATGCTTACAATTACAATCTCGTTCATTTTCATCAACCATTCTACTCGTATGCATCCGTATTCGTACTCGTACAATACATAGCTTTTAGATGTATATACTATTGATATATACACTTCAATTATCAGCTCTTAGCAGCCTTAATGAGTCACTAAACATGTGGGAACCATTCTTTGTAATCTAATATGAATTATTTAGCAAGATTACAAAAATATTATTAATCATTCATGAAGTATTTACAAGAAAACAAACTTACACATCCTTTATATCTAATCCATATATCACGACTTAAAACACATAAAAACACCTCCATTCTTCAATTTTCTTCATCTAATTGATCTCTCTCAAGTTCTATCTTTAAGTTCTAAGTGTTCTTTATAAATTCTATAAGTTCTAGTTTCATAAAATCAAGAATACTTTCAAGTTTGCAAGATTACTTCCAAGCTTTTAAATCTATTCCAAGTAACCATCTAAGATCAAGAAACCTTTGTTATTTATATTAGGTTATCTTTCTAATACAAGGTAATATTCATATTCAAACTTTGATTCGATTTCTATAACTATAAATATCTTAATTCAAGTAGTACTCTTACTTGAACTTGTTTTCGTGTCATGATTCTACTTCAAGAACTTCCAAGCCATCAAAGATCCTTTGAAGCTCAAGTTATTTTTTCATCATTTCCAGTAGGTTTACCTACTATATACTTGAGGTAGTAATGGTGTTCATAACCTTGTTCAATTCATATATATATATATATATATATATATATATATATATATATATATATATATATATATATATATATATGTATATATATATATATATAACTATCTTATTCGAAGATTTAAACTTGTAATCACTAGAACATAGTTTAGTTAATTCTAAACTTGTTTGCAAAAAAAGTTAATCCTTCTAACTTAACTTTTAAAATCAACTAAACACATGTTATATATCTATATGATATGCTAACTTAATAATTTAAAACCCGGAAACACGAAGAACACCGTAAAATCGGACATACGCCGTCGTGGTAAAACCGGGGGCTGTTTTGGGTTGGATAAATAAAAACTATGATAACCTTTGATTTAAAATTTGTTCTTCTGGGAAAATGATATTTCATATGAACATGAAACTATATTCAAAAATCATGATTAAACTCAAAGTGGAAGTATGTTTTTCAAAATGGTCATGAAGATGTCGTTCTTTCGACGAAAATGACTACCTCATACAAAAACGACTTGTAACCTGTATTTCCAACTATAAACTTATACTTTTTCTATTTAGTTTCATAAATTTCAATTCATTATGAAACTATAGCAACTTTATTCACTCAAAACGGATTTAAAACGAAGAAGTTATGGGTAAAACAAAATTGGATATTTTTGCTTGTTTTAGCTACGTGAAACTTTGTAACAAATCTATACTAACCATAACTTAACTAACTTATATTGTATTACACATGTATTGTAACATATATTATGTAATCTTGATAGACCATAGACACGTATACAATGTTTTGACATATCATATTGACGTCATCTATATATATTATTTGGAATAACCATAGACACTCTATATGCGGTAATGCTCGAGTTAGCTATACAGGGTTGAGGTTGATTCCAAAATAATATATATACTTTGAGTTGTGATCGAGTCTGAGACTTTTATACACTGGGTCGTGGATTGATTCGAGATAATATATATCGATTTATTTCTGTACTACTAACTGTGGACAACTAATTATGGACTACTAATGTTGAACTGTTAACTTAACAAACCTAAATCATTAAAACGTAATAAAATATGGTATGAATATATTTCTATCATACTTTGATATATGTATATATATTTGTTATAGGTTCGTGAATCGACCAGTGGCCAAGTCTAATTCTCGACGAATTAATAATCTGTGAAAGTGAGTTATAGTCTCACTTTTGAAATCTAATATTTTTGGGATGAGAATACATGCAGTTTTATAAATGTTTTACAAAATAGACACAAGTACGCGAAACTACATTCTATGGTTGAATTATCGAAATCGAATATCGCCCTTCAAGTCTGGTAACCTAAGAATTAGGGAAATGGCCCCTAATTGACGCGAATCCTAAAGATAGATCTATTGGGCTTAACAACCCCCATTCATGTCTATGGATGACTTTAGTACTTTGAGATTATTATTATACAGACGACGATGTCTGTGGGGATATTCTATGCATTATGGTTAATGTCGGTTACCAGGTGTTCAATCCATATGAATGATTTTTATGCAGATGGCTATATGCATGCATGATGTTTATGAGAAATGGAAATATGAAATTTTGTGGTCTATTATTATGATTTAATAAATATATAGGCTAAACCTATAACTCACCAACATTTTTGTTGACGTTTAAAGCATGTTTATTCTCAGGTGATTATTAAGAGCTTCCGCTGTTGCATGCTAATTTAAGGACAAGAATTAGAGTCAGCATGCTTGTAATATATTGTTTAAAAACTGCATTCGGAGATTTAAATCGATGTGTAATATTATTGTAAACCATTATGTAATGGTCGTGTGTAAAACGTTATCTTTTAGATTATCATTACTTGATAATCTACGTTATGGTTTTAAACCTTTATCGATAAAATAAAGGTTATGGTTTGTTTTAAAAACGAATACAGTCTTTGATAAACGTCTCATATAGAGGTCAAAACCTCGCAACGAAATCAATTAATATGAAACGTTTATAATCGATATGAACGGGACATTTCAGTTGGTATCCGAGCGTTGGTCTTAGAGAACCATAAATTTGCATTAGTGTGTCTAACCGAGTTTGTTAGGATGCATTAGTGAGTCTGGATTTCGACCGTGTTTACTTTAAAAACGATTGCTTAACACTTTTGTTGGAAACTATATATTTTTACATGTAAATATTATGTGCTATATTAATCTCTTAACGTATTTGATATTGCGTGATAGATGTCTACCTCTAGTACAAATCCCATTGACTCACCTATTAATAATAATGATGAGTTGAATGTATTTTGGGAAGATTCACAAATTCCCGAAGAGGAATCGAAAGAAGAGGAATCTGAAGAAGAGGAGCCGGAAGAAGAGGATCGGAAGAAGAAGAGGTTCTGGAGGAAGAAATATTAATAACTACAGAAAAACGGTTAAATAAAAGAAAATCCTCAACCAATGGACCAAAGTTAAAAATGGTCAATGGTGTTTCCGCGGGAAGAAAAATATTGGGAAAATTACTGATGTTATGCGAGGTGTATATGAAATAGCTTATATTTTACTAGGAAAAACTATTAAATACGATACAATTTTACACAAGATATTTATTTATTTATAGAATGGATATACTTAAACCTTGCTACAACACTTATAGGCAGTGTACCTAATCGTACAGTAGTGTAGTTTTTAGTAAGTCCGGTTCGTTCCACAGGGAAAATCTTTAAACAAAGCTTAACGCTATATTAGTTTTATTTTATAAAAATACAAAAATATATATAAGTAATATTATTATTATAAAGGGGGGTTTTTACCGTTTAATGACCGGTTTGTTGATTTTAAAACTTAGTCGCAGTTAAAACCTAATGTAAAATATTAAAAGTAAATATAACTTAATTTAAAGCGTAAAGTAAATAACGATAATGAAATTGTGATAAATAAAAGTGCGATAAAATAAAATTGTGATAATTAAAAAGTACGATAATTAAAAGTGCAATTAAATACAATAACAATAAATAAAAAGTACGATAATTAGAAGTGCAATTAAATATAAAATAAAGGAAATTAAATATGAAATAAAATAATTATGCTTATTTAAACTTCCGTAATCATGATGTTTGACGTGTTGATTTTAGTTTTATGCCCATGGGTTAATTGTCCTTTGTCCTGGATTATTTAATATGTCCGTCTGGTTTTTGTCCATAACAGTCCATCAGTCATAAATATAAAGTGCGAGTATCCTCGTCAAATTATCCTTATACCCGAAGTCAAATATTCCAACTAATTGGGGACTTAAACTGTAACGAGGTTTTAATAATTTGTTTAATAATTACACCAGGTTATCGACTGCGTGTAACCCAAGGTTTTAATACTTTGTTATCAATTATGCCAAGTGTCCTTGTACATAATTTCACCCCTGTTTTAATAATTCCATAGACTATTAATCCATTTCCGTGTCCGGTTAAATGAACGATTATTCGTACATATAAATATCCCGCCCATCGTGTCCGATCGAGTGTATATGGTTATTTATAGGGACGTCCAATTGTAAATCTTTATATTAAAATTAACAAACTATCATTTAGTTAAACAAATATAAAGCCCATTAATAGCCCATAGTCTAATTTCCACAAGTGTCGTTCTTTTGTCCAAACTCCAATTATGGTACAAAGCCCAATTACCCAATTTTAATTATTTTTAGCCCAACATCATGATTACTTCGGATTAAATAAGCATAATAATAACTTAGCTACGAGACATTAAATTAAAAAGGTTGAACATAACTTACAATGATTAAAAATAACGTAGCGTTACACGGACAGAATTTCGACTTATACCCTTACAACATTAGCTAACATACCCTTATTATTAGAAATTAAAATTAAAATTAAAATATATATATATATATATATATATATATATATATATATATATATATATATATATATATATATATATATATATATATATATATATATACACGTATATAGAGAGATAGATAGAATTAGGATATTTAAAACGTTCAGAATGCGCGAGCTTTTATAGGCATTTTTGTCCAGGACAGCTCCGCGAGTTGCGGCATTTTTGCACTACAAACTCCGCGAGTCGCGGAGTTCGTAAATCCAGCTCACACAAGTTTGGATCCTAGTCTGCCGACGGTTTTAATATATAAATATAATATATATATAATTTATATAATTAATTATATATTATATTATATTTATATACATAGTTAACTTGTAATTTTTAGTCCGTTGCGTCGAGCATTGAGAGTTGACTCTGGTCCCGGTTCCGGATTTTCGAACGTCCTTACGTACTATTTTATATCTTGTACTTTGCGTTTTAAATCTTGTACTCTTGTAATTCTGAGACGTTTCTTATTAATAATTGGAACCTCTTTGATTGTATTTTGTACTTTTGAGCTTTTTGGTCGTTTGCGTCTTCAATTCGTCGAATCTATCTTTTGTCTTCACCTTTTATTATTTAACCGAATATCACTTGTAAATAGGTCAATTGCAACTAAAAGCTTGTCTTTCTTGAGGAATAATGCTATGAAATATATGTTCGTTTTTAGCATTATCAAATATTCCCACACTTGAGTTGCTTGTCCTCAAGCAATATAGTCTTGAAATATACTAGAATCACTTCTTTATTCTTCACACTTTGTACATCAGTGATTTCTATACGGCGGTATAAACAATGGTAGTAACGATGTGGTTTACACTCCCACATGACTATAAAATTTAGATCCATTAAGGAAATTGGATCTTTATGAAAATATTTGATCTTTTGAAAATTAAATCTAGTTTTTACCCTAGATAAGTTTTTCGGAATAACCCTTCACCGGTGTTTGCAAAATATTTTTGTGGATCAATATTTTGGCTAAAACTTTTAGGCTCGTGTAATCCACTGCTATCCCTGTATCGGAAAGCACACATCCAGTTTACTTGTTCCATATATTACCTTTCGGTAAACTACCGTCCGGTTGTAAAGGAAAGCGTTGAACAATCAACTGTTAAGGCAATGTCCCCTGACATTCTTTTAATTATGGTCTATAACGTATCGGATGCAATTACTATCCTTGGTAGGAGCAATAGTAAAGCTCACCCTTATAATTTTTCGGTCTGGCACAAGGTCCTGTCTTTGACCATGCTATGCAACCACCGTTCTTACGGTTGACATCCGATTTGGTTCAGGTGACCTAATGAATTCCAGGTGAATTCCTAGGATTTTACGTTCAAAGGTAATGAACGCATTGAAAATGGGTTTTCAGAAAATAAATCGGTTTTAATTTTTGATCAAAATATTTTCTCGTTCAAGCTTGAGTTTAGATATCATTGAATTCCATGAGTTTGAATTCTCAATCTTTAAGGTCAATCTCAAGGATTGAGTAATATCAGTCTTAAAAGCTGATTTTTGATCTTTTAAGGAGATTATCCTTTCTGGGGATCTGATTCATTAGTCTTATCAAGCTAATTTGCACGGCGTCCTCCCATTTTACAAGACAGATCCTTTCATGGTTAGGATAAGTCTGACCACTTGGCGACCCTGTTTGATGCTGAGGTCCGTGGATTTCCTGCTGATTTTAGTGATGACTTTTCTAGATTTTTCGTCAACCTACATCTGGTCTGGACGACAACTTCATGACCTAAATCAAGAAGCGCGTGTCTTTTTCGGAAGACTTTACTTCCTTTAAATGATGGAATTGATTCATCGTGTAGATCCATCTCTTCTTTTCTTTCATCGGGTAAAACAGTTAATTATCGTCCAAAACAAAAGTATTTTCAATTATTTGTACAAAAATATGTGATATATATTTTGAATAACTTGGTAAAAATTTCTCACACTTGGCTTTTATTTTATTTTCTTTGCCTTTTTATTTTCCTCTATTCCATTCTTAAATGAATTCTAACATTTTTGTGTTGTTTCTCAATTTATGTCCTTTCCGAGGTAGCGACAATTTCGGTATTAACACCTAGTTTTCATCGTTCATAAATATGTATAAACATGATTTTGAATTCATTTAGTTGAAAATTTTAAAAAATTTTACTAGAATTGGGTAGTCAGTATATAAGACTAGGGCTATTCTTTGTTATCATAGAGCACTAGATTCTAATACAACTACTGCGTTACTAGTATTTTTAATGGTAACCAAGTGTTTAAATAATTTTTTTTTTTAAAATCCGAAAGAATTTAACCACTTTCCACACTTAAGATCTTGCAATGCCCCCATTTGCAAGAAATCAGTAACAATTTAAATTATTGAGGGTGATTAGCGTAGAAAAATGATTAAATTTTACCAAAGTTTCCAAACATATTGTTGTTTGTGTTGAATGATAAATGGTGCACATCATTTGTTCATTCTGTCTGTTGGTAAATCACATTTGTTTTTCATTTTTTTTTTATAAAACCTTACACTTTTAGAACATATAATTAATTAAAAGCGCGGTTTTAAAAGTAAAAATTTTTGGGTTTTTTAATGTTTTTGTCATACTTTAATTCAATAAGATTAAAAATAATGATAATAAAAGTTCTCGTCCCTCCCTCGGGTAAAGCAATTTCGGTTCAAAGACCTAGTCTTCAACTCACGACGAATTTTAAAAATCATATTTTTAACTTAGCGAAATAAAGTAAATTTTTGTTTTTAAATTCACACAACTTAAATTTAAAATGCATAAAATTCAAAATTAATATTAAAAATTCACACCAAACTTAAATTTAATATTTTTTTACATACAAACTTAAAAATATCAATTTTTCAAATATTTACAATTTTAAATATATTAATTTAAAAAGTTTACAATATTATTTTAATATTAATTTATTAATTTTTTTTTAAAATAAAATTAAAAATCTTTTTGGCTTTTATCCCACTTTAATCAATCAAATATTATCAAAAATATACGCCCCTCTTTTCGGTAAAGTAATTTCGGTTCCATGACCTAATTTAACTCATGACGAATTTTCGAAATATTTTGAGTTGATTGATTAAAGATATTTATACCTTAAGAATAAACGGTAAATTTCGCAGTGATGTAATAAATTTTTGTATGATATCAATAATTTCGGTCGCAAGACCTAATTTTATTGAATACCAATTTAATACTTTATAGCGAACAAATTAGCGTTTATTATCAAAAGGTTAAAATAAAAATAAAAATAAAAATGAAAACTGTACAAACTTACATGTGAAATAGATTTCTTAGTGATATGTTCTAGCCCACTCATAAGATAGTCGGACTAATTGGCTTTCCATGGCTACATAGGCGTAACCTCGAGCATTTAATGTTTTTTCTTCTAAACATATAAACGGTCCGTCTCTGCATAAAGTAACAAATTCAGTATTTGAATAGGTTTGATTATTTGAACATTTACCTTCGTGTGACCATTTTCCACATTTGTGACATTTTTCAAGGTGTCGTGCTCTTCTTTTCGCTGCGGATTTTGATTTTCCTTTACCAAATTGTAACTTATTATTTTCGCATCTGGATTCTTTTCTTACTCTGTCCAATTTTTCTCTGATTACTGATACCAGTTCACTCGGTAGTGTGTCATTATTACGTTTAGTAATCAAAGCGTGTAGCATTAGACCATGATTTAGTTCACAGGAAGTCTTCATTTCGTAAAACCTAAAAAAAATAAAAATTCAGAATGGGGGGAGAAGACTAGTTCTTTAGGGTCTGCTAGGGAAAGACCATTCGGGTTCCATTTTCGAGAACTACACGAAAACAGAAAATCTAACTCTAACAGAAATACATATTATCCTTTAAAGACTTGATTCTCCCCACACTTAGTTAGCTGTGGTATTGAAATTGTGATTAACTTCGTTGTCGACTTCCATCGGACTATCTATGTAGTGTTTAACTCTGTGACCATTAACTTTAAATTCAACCCCATTTGAATTTATTAATTCTACTGTTCCGTATGGGAAAACTCTTTTGACTATGAATGGTCCAGACCATCTTGATTTCAATTTTCCAGGAAATAGCTTGAATCGTGAATTGAAAAGAAGAACTCTGTCGCCTTCTTTAAATTCTTTTGAACTTCTGATTCTTTTATCATGCCATTTCTTCGTTCTTTCCTTATAGATTAACGAATTTTTGTATGCTTCATGTCTTAATTCTTCTAATTCGTTTAATTGACTTAACCGTAGACGTCCAGCTTCATGTAAATCAAGATTACATGTTTTCAAAGCCCAAAATGCTTTGTGTTCAATTTCTACTGGAAGATGACATGTTTTTCCGTAAACGAGTCTAAAAGGTGTGGTTCCAATTGGAGTTTTGTAGGCTGTTCTAAAAGCCCAGAGTGCATCCTCCAATTTAATGGACCATTCCTTCGGATTTGATCCTACGGTTTTTTCTAGAATACATTTTAAAGCTCGGTTGGTATTTTCAACTTGTCCACTCGTCTGTGGATGATATGCGGTGGAGATTTTATGAGTTACTCCATATCTTTTGAGAACTTTCTCAAGTTGATTATTACAGAAATGAGTTCCCCGATCACTTATTAAAGCTTTCGGTATTCCAAACCTTGCAAAAAGACGTTTTAAAAAGTTGACTACAACTCGTGCATCGTTAGTTGGGAGAGCTTGTGCTTCCGCCCATTTAGATACATAATCAATGGCTACGAGAATGTATAAATTATTATGATATTTTGGAAATGGACCCATAAAGTCAATACCCCAAATGTCAAATACTTCACATACTTGAATGACATTTTGTGGCATTTCATCACGTTGACTTATTTTTTCGGCCCTTTGACAAGCATCACAGGATTTGCAAAGAAGGTGTGCGTCTTTGTAAATTGTAGGCCAATAGAATCCAGCATCATAAACTTTTCTTGCTGTGAGTTGAGGCCCATAATGCCCTCCTGTTGGTCCTGTGTGACAATGGTTTAAAATTTTACTAGCTTCATCTCCGAATACACATCGACGTATTATTCCATCGGGACAACTTTTAAACAAATGTGGATCTTCCCAGAAATAGTGTTTTATATCACTAAAGATTTTCTTTCGTTTTTGGTACGATAATCCTTTTTCAAGGAATCCACATACTAAGTAGTTTGCATAGTCTGCAAACCATGGAATTTCATTATAATCTATCTTCAATAGATATTCATAATGAAAGTTGTCTTGTATGGCCGATTCATTTAGAACTGCTAATTCAGGATTTTCAAGACGAGAAAGATGATCGGCTGCGAGATTTTCTGCTCCCTTTTTATCTTGGATTTCAATATCAAACTCTTGTAATAGTAAGATCCAACGGATTAATCGTGGTTTGGCATCTTGTTTCGAAAATAGGTATCTAAGAGCAGAATGGTCGGTATAGACCACCGTTTTAGCTAGAACGAGATATGAACGAAATTTGTCAAAAGCAAAAACAATAGCAAGGAGTTCTTTTTCAGTAGTTGTGTAGTTCCTTTGTGCTCCTTGTAACATCTTACTAGCATAATATATAGGTTGAAATCGTTTTTCAATCCTTTGTTCTAAAACGGCTCCCATTGCAAAATCACTTGCATCGTACAATAGTTCGAATGGTAGATTCCAATTTGGAGTTATCATGATCGGCGCATTAGTGAGTTTCTCTTTAAGAATATTAAAATATTTGATGCATTCATCTGAAAAGATGAATGGAGCATCCTTTTCTAGAAGTTTATTCATAGGAGTGGCAATTTTAGAAAAATCTTTTATGAAACGTCGGTAAAAACCGGCATGCCCTGGAAAACTCCTAACTCCTCTAACATTGGTGGGATGTGGAAGTTTAGCAATTACATCTACTTTAGCTCTATCCACTTCAATTCCTTCCTTTCAAATTTTATGACCAAGAACGATGCCTTCTTTAACCATGAAATGACATTTCTCCCAATTAAGTACTAGATTTGATTGTTCGCATCTAATAAGCATTCGTTCAAGATTAACTAGACATGATTCAAATGTATCACCGAAGACTGAAAAGTCATCCATGAAAACTTCCATGCATTCTTCTATCATGTCGTGAAAAATCGCCATCATGCACCTTTGAAAGGTTGCAGGGGCGTTGTAAAGTCCAAATGGCATGCGTTTGTAAGCAAAAGTACCATAAGGGCACGTGAATGTGATTTTATCTTGGTCCTCGGGTGCTATTGGAATTTGAAAATATCCGGAAAAACCATCAAGAAAACAATAGTAACTATTTCCGGCTAACCTTTCCAACATCTGATCAATGAAAGGTAAGGGAAAGTGATCTTTTCTGGTGGCGTCATTTAATTTTCTATAATCAATACATACACGCCATCCTGGTACAGTCCTAGTAGGAATAAGCTCATTTTTCTCATTTGTAATGACAGTCATGCCACCCTTCTTAGGCACGCATTGAACTGGGCTTACCCATGGACTATCAGAAATTGGATAAATTAAACCTGCATCTAGCAGTTTAATAATTTCTTTTTTAACAACATCTTGCATATTAGGATTTAGTCTTCTTTGGCGTTGCACATACGTTTTATGACCTTCTTCCATAAGGATTTTATGTGTGCAATACGAAGGACTTATTCCTTTAATATCATGAATTTTCCATGCAATGGCTGGTTTATGAGCTTTTAACACAGAAATGAGTTGAGATTTTTCATTTTCAGTAAGAGAAGACGATATTATTACAGGTAATTCAGATTCACCATGTAAATAAGCGTATTCCAAATGGTTTGGAAGTGGCTTTAACTCTAATGTCGGAGGTTCTTCTATCGATGATTTATATCGATATCTGTCTTCTTCTTTTAGCATTTGAATTTCTTCTGTTGTTGGTTCATATCCATTAGCTATTAGTGTAGCTAACATTTCAGTTTCATCAATTGGTTCAGTTCCTTCTCCTAAAGAACATTCTCCAGTTCCTTGTAATTCTGGAAATTCTTCTAACAATTCTGCATGTGATTCTATAGTTTGAATATAATAACATGTATCATCTGTAGATTGCGGTTGTTGCATTGCTCTATCAACTGAAAAGGTAACACTCTCGTCCTCTATACTTAGGGTCAGTTTCTTACCGAACATGTCTATCATTGCTTTAGCCATGTTTAAGAATGGTCTTCCTAATATGAGAGGAACTTGAGAATCTTCTTCCATGTCCAGAACAACAAAATCTACTGGAAATACTAAAGTACCAACTTTAACTAGCATGTTCTCCATTATCCCTCTAGGATATTTTATTGATCGATCGGCTAGTTGTATGCTTATTCTTGTTGGTTTCAATTCTCCAAGGTCTAGTTTAGCGTATAGTGAATACGGAATTAAATTTATACTAGCACCTAAGTCTGCCAATGCTTCTATTGAACTAAGACTACCCAGAAAACATGGAATTGTGAAACTTCCTGGATCAGATAATTTTTCTGGTATCTTATTCAACAGCACTGCAGAACAATTAGCATTCATAGTACGGCCGAGAGTTCTTCCATTTTCTTTCTATTTGTGATTAGATCTTTCAGAAATTTAGCATTTCTAGGATTCCTGAAATTACATCAATGAAAGAAAGATTTACATTTATCTGTTTAAACATATCCAAGAATTTGGATTGCTCGGCTTCAAGTTTCTCTTTTTTCATTTTACTCGGATAAGGAAGTGGTGGTTGGTATGGTTTAACATAAGGTTTAGCCTTAACTGTGTTATCTTCATTAAACTTTTCAACTACCGGTTCTTTTTCCTTATCTTGTTCAGGTTGTGGTTCTTGTGGAGTAGGAATAGCTTCATCAAAAATTACAGGTATTTCAGGTGGTTTAAGTGTACTACCACTTCTTGTGGTAATAGCTTTAGCTGTTTCATTCCGGGGGTTAGCATTTGTATCACTAGGTAAACTTCCCGGTTTTCTTTCACCTATTAACCTTGCTAGGTTACTTACTTCTTGTTCCAAATTTTGAATAGAAGCTTGTTGATTTCTAAATGCTTGAGCATTTTGTTCATTAGTTTGTTTCTGAGATGTGAAAAACTGCGTTTGAGTTTCAACTAGCTTC
Organism: Rutidosis leptorrhynchoides; assembly: GCF_046630445.1. NCBI lineage: Eukaryota > Viridiplantae > Streptophyta > Magnoliopsida > Asterales > Asteraceae > Rutidosis > Rutidosis leptorrhynchoides. The sequence goes on from NC_092335.1 coordinate 629,723,189, forward strand.
GTCATCATATCTTCTAAATTTGGCTTTTTATCATCGGTTTGTGGTGGTTTGTTTTGAAAATTAGGTCTTTGCTGGTTGTAAGTATTGTTGGATACTTGTTGATTACTAGGACCTTGTTGGTTGTTGTATGGAATATTTCGGTTATAATTCTGGTTTTGATTGTAAATTGGTCTTGGCGGTTGATAATTATTCTGATAATTATTTTCAGGCCTTTGGTTTAGATATGAAACATTCTCTCTTTGTTCCATTGTTAGTTCAATACTGAGACAATCTTTTGTCAAATGTGGTCCTCCACACTGCTCACAACTAATTCGTATTGAGTGAATATCTTTAGTCATCTTTTCCATTCGTCTCTCGACAGCATCTATCTTTGCAGAAATGGAATCTAAGTCATGGCTAGAATCGGCTCTAGCTGCTTTAGATGATCTAACGATATATTTTTCTTGGTGCCCCTCATGTGAGTGGGAAGCAGTGTTATCAATAATTTTATAAGCATCAGTTTCGGTTTTCTTCATAATAGAACCACCAGCTGCTATATCGATGTCTTTCCTTGTAGTGATGTCGCGTCCTTGGTAGAATATTTGTACTATTTGACAAGTGTCTAAACCATGTTGCGGACATCCTCTCAATAACTTTTCAAATTTGGTCCATGCCTCATATAGAGTTTCATTCGGTTTCTGTGTGAACGTAACAATTTCTCCTTGAAGTCTTACGGCTTTAGATGCCGGAAAGAATTGTTTAAGAAATTTTTCAACTAAAACGTCCCATGTATCAATCGCCCCTTCAGGTAACGATTCCAACCAATCTTTGGCTTCTCCCTTTAAAGTCCAGAGAAATAACATGAGATATATCTGTTCATCTTCAACTTCTCTTATTTTAAATAAAGTACAGATCCTATTAAAGGTACGAAGATGTTCATTTGGATCTTCCTTCGGCGCACCACTAAATTGACATTGATTTGTTACCATATGTAGAATTTGTCCTTTGATTTCATAATCTGGCGCATTGATGTCTGGATGAGTAATTGCGTGACCTTGGCCAGTGCGTTTAGCTCTCATTCGGTCTTCCATACTTAAAGGTTCCAGATTTTCCATGATTGAATTTGTTGAATCTGAATCACTAGAGGATTCTGATTTAATGGTTCGTTCCTCAACAATCTCTGTTTGAATGATTCGTGGTTCCGGAGGAAAAATTAATGGTTCAGGATCTATGAATTGTCCCTGAATATTCTCCGGATTCTCAATTGTGAGGTCGGTCAAAAAATGGATTATCGGAAATTTGAATTGGAGTACTTGGTCGACTGGATGACGATTCTAAAGAAAAATCAACGGCGACAATATTAGCTAGATGTCTTGATCTGGTTACAGGTGGTGAACGTACAAAAGGTGGTGAACGTCTTGCTCGGTGCATTCACTGAATATCCTATTAGTTTTTAAAAGGAAAGAAAAATTATATAAGTTATCCAATTAATAGACTTTTCTGATTTTGTCCACGTTTCGAATAGCCAAAAGATGCAGCAGAGGGGCAGGATTCATTTGGTCTCAATATAATTGAGTACTGTTTGGCTCCAATAACCTGGTCCACGTACAAATCCAACTATTACTACGAACCAGAAAATTTTGATGTCTATCAATTTAACCACTTAAAATAAATTTTCGTAATTTTAAGAAATTTAGAGAAGAAGTAGAAAAATTCTAAGTCCTAAAACTAGAATGGCGAGAAATAAGAAAGAAAAAGAAAGAGCGCGTCGAAATAGGTCGAAAAAGAAAAGGGTTGAAAAATAAAAGGCGTCGAAAAATAAAAAAGAAAAAGAGTGACTTATAAAACTTAAAAACACTCGACTAACCCAACCTTATTATTATCACTAACTTAAAATTAAAATTACGAATTGAGATTACTAATTGGAGTGATAATTGATACATAGGTAAAAGGCGTCGAAAAATAAAAATAAGAAAGTAGTGCGTTGAAACTTAAGAAGGAACCAAAAGCTAAAAATTAAAAGTTGCGTCTAAAAATATTAAAGCTTAAAAGAAATACTATATCCCAAATGACAATATCTTTAAAAAAATACTAAAAACTTAGATAGGCGTCGCAAAATTCTAAAGCACCTAAATCTTAGTCTAAAGAGAAAGCACTTAAGGGATTTTACTGCAAAACCTAAAAATCTAGAAGTAAAAAATAAGCTACGGCAAAATACTAGAACTTAAAACTAAAAATGAGCGAAAAATACAAAAATTACGCTAAAAACGAATAAAAAGGGACAAAATATAAAAATAAACTAAAAGTTGTAAAAAGTAAAATTTTTATAAAAATATTATTTTTATATTATTTATTTTATAAAACTATTAATTTTATAAACTAATTAAACTAATTAAACTTAAAATACAAATTAAATAAATAAAACTAAATTAATTAATTATTTAAAATACTAACCCTAATTAGGGTTTTAATTAAATAATAATAATAATAATAATTACACCGTAATTAATGCAGAATAGGGTTTCTGTTCGTGTCAGGGTGGCTCCGCGAGTCGCGGTTCCACGTACCAGAAAAACTCCGCGAGTCGCGGGGTTTGAAAATTCAAATGAGGTGCAGGTATAAATTCGATAGTTTCAGTTTTTTTTATATATTTTTTCTTTTCTGTTTTTAATTTAATTAAAATATTTATATAAATTAAATAAAAGTTATATTTTAAAAACTAAAATACAAATAAAATACTTTATAATTTTAAAAATCTTAAAAATAAATTTATATATTCATTATATTTTTTTTATTCGGTTTTTAATTTTTTATATTTTTTTAATATTTAAAATGTATTTTTACAAAAACTAAACAAAACTTAATAAAAATCTCTCTTTTTTTTATATGTGGCGTTTCGTTTCGGCATTCCCCGGCAGCGGCGCCAAAAATACTTGATGTTATGCGAGGTGTATATGAAATAGCTTATATTTTACTAGGAAAAACTATTAAATACGATACAATTTTACACAAGATATTTATTTATAGAATGGATATACTTAAACCTTGCTACAACACTTATAGGCAGTGTACCTAATCGTACAGTAGTGTAGTTTTTAGTAATTCCGGTTCGTTCCACAGGGAAAATCTTTAAACAAAGCTTAACGCTATATTAGTTTTATTTTATAAAAATACAAATATATATATAAGTAATATTATTATTATAGGGGGGGGGGGGGGTTTACCGTTTAATGACCGGTTTGTCGATTTTAAAACTTAGTCGCAGTTAAAACCTAATGTAAAATATTAAAAGTAAATATAACTTAATTTAAAGCGTAAAGTAAATAACGATAATGAAATTGCGATAAATAAAAGTGCGATAAAATAAAATTGCGATAATTAAAAAGTACGATAATTAAAAGTGCAATTAAATACAATAACAATAAATAAAAAGTACGATAATTAGAAGTGCAATTAAATATAAAATAAAGGAAATTAAATATGAAATAAAATAATTATGCTTATTTAAACTTCCGTAATCATGATGTTTGACGTGTTGATTTTAGTTTTATGCCCATGGGTTAATTGTCCTTTGTCCTGGATTATTTAATATGTCCGTCTGGTTTTTGTCCATAACAGTCCATCAGTCATAAATATAAAGTGCGAGTATCCTCGTCAAATTATCCTTATACCCGAAGTCAAATATTCCAACTAATTGGGGACTTAAACTGTAACGAGATTTTAATACTTTGTTTAATAATTACACCAGGTTATCGACTGCGTGTAACCCAAGGTTTTAATACTTTGTTATCAATTATGCCAAGTGTCCTTGTACATAATTTCACCCCTGTTTTAATAATTCCATAGACTATTAATCCATTCCCGTGTCCGGTTAAATGAACGATTATTCGTACATATAAATATCCCGCCCATCGTGTCCGATCGAGTGTATATGGTTATTTATAGGGAAGTCCAATTGTAAATCTTTATATTAAAATTAACAAACTATCATTTAGTTAAACAAATATAAAGCCCATTAATAGCCCATAGTCTAATTTCCACAAGTGTCGTTCTTTTGTCCAAACCCCAATTATGGTACAAAGCCCAATTACCCAATTTTAATTATTTTTAGCCCAACATCATGATTACTTCGGATTAAATAAGCATAATAATAACTTAGCTACGAGACATTAAATTAAAAAGGTTGAACATAACTTACAATGATTAAAAATAGCGTAGCGTTACACGGACAGAATTTCGACTTACACCCTTACAACATTCGCTAACATGCCCTTATTATTAGAAATTAAAATTAAAATTAAAATTAAAATATAAATATAAATATATATATATATATATATATATATATATATATATATATATATATATATATATATATATATATATATATATATATATATATATATATACGTATATAGAGAGATAGATAGAATTAGGATATTTAAAACGTACAGAATGCGCGAGCTTTTATAGGCATTTTTGTCCAGGACAGCTCTGCGAGTTGCGGCATTTTTGCACTACAAACTCCGCGAGTCGCGGAGTTCGTAAATCCAGCTCACACAAGTTTGGATCCTAGTCTGCCGACGGTTTTAATATATAAATATAATATATATATAATTTATATAATTAATTATATATTATATTATATTTATATACATAGTTAACTTGTAATTTTTAGTCCGTTGCGTCGAGCATTGAGAGTTGACTCTGGTCCCGGTTCCGGATTTTCGAACGTCCTTACGTACTATTTTATATCTTGTACTTTGCATTTTAAATCTTGTACTCTTGTAATTCTGAGACGTTTCTTATCAATAATTGGAACCTCTTTGATTGTATTTTGTACTTTTGAGCTTTTTGGTCGTTTGCGTCTTCAATTCGTCGAATCTATCTTTTGTCTTCACCTTTTATTATTTAACTGAATATCACTTGTAAATAGGACAATTGCAACTAAAAGCTTGTCTTTCTTGAGGAATAATGCTATGAAATATATGTTCATTTTTAGCATTATCAATTACCAATTTTCTGATGAATCGGATCCCGATGAGAATTCCGATGATGTTATAGAAATTACCCCGACCCAATTTAGGAAAGCAAAAGAAAATGATAAGGGAAAAGGCATCAAAATAGAGAAACCTGATTCCAACCCTGATGAACTTTATGTTAACATGAAGTACCCTGATGGAGTGTATCGTAAACACCCGTATTTCTTAAATTTTAACTATAACCCGAGAACATCTAAGCCACCAGGTTTTTCTAAACCATTTGTGAAAACGATGGCTCGTAATAGAGGAGCACCATGTATCCTTAGGAAATTAGCAAAACGAAACGAGTCCGAAAAGGAAGAAACAAGTGAGTCGAAATAAAGATTTGTAATCATGCTGTGTAATATATGTATTGTAGTGTGCTTGTACTTTTATGATATATGTAAATATTGCTTGTATTGTTTGTTAATTATTTTTTACGAATCTAATCCTCGTATAGTTTACAGTATAAAACACAAAATGGATGTTAAGGATAGATAACCGAGTATTTTAGAAGATCTACCAGGGGATATGATTGATGAAATCTTATCCAGAGTCGGTTAGAATTCATCTGTACAATTATTTATGGCGAAATTAGTGTGTCGAACATTTGAAGACGTTCCAGGCATGCCTTAGTTTATAAAAGGCTTTCCTTTGAGAGATGTGGTGTATCACATTGGGGAGACCTTAAGTTACGCCGTGTTTTCTTTAAGGCATTAAGTGCGGGGAACCGAAATGCAATTTTACGCTACGGGTTGAGAGCCTATTTTGACTCCACATATCCCAACATAGGACTTTGTTCTTTAGAAAGAGCTTCCAACATGCAACTTAAATAAGCATGTTATGCTTACGGGTTAGTGATGTTCGCTTCTCACCAAATTGAGAAAAAGAACATCGGATTGCAGCTGTTAAATAAAACATTCCCACAAGTGACGGATTCCGTAGTTGGAGTGAGAGAAAAGGTTTTTAGATTGTTACGGGGCTGTTGGGCATTACGTAACCCTCGTCCTTTTGACGACGTTACAACATGCTGTCTTGCCAACGACCACAACGGTTATTTTTCACAAGATCAAGGATGGGAAATAATACTAGTAAAACCCAAATGCATGACTTGTTTCTGGACCTACGAATTACGTGTCTTTATTACCTTTGCTGAACTACTTGCGTTTAACTAGAATTGACTTCACAACTTCCGTGTATCAAAGTTATTGTGTGCTATATTTCATGCTATATGTAAAATAACGGTATTGTAAGTTTGTAAAATATTGTATAAAAGTTTGAACGCGAAATATTATTGTAATCAGTTTTTTATATAGAATTGTAGTAGTTGAATTGTATATTAGCTACTAAGTATGAACTTAACGGGTAGGTACTACCCGAATGAAAAATTATAAAACGCTAATATGAAGAAAAAGCTTTTATAAATAAGTTCATATTATGCTACGAAATACTATTGACTACTCTTAATATTCTATATGATTAACTTAATTCTTTTGGCTATTTTTGAAGGAAATGGCACCGACTACTCGTCAGAACTTGAACATGAGCGAGGAAGACTTCCGTGTTTTCCTTGCAGCAAACATAGCCGCAGTACAAGCTGCAATGCAAAACAACAATAACTCTGAATCCAGCAATGGAACTAATGCTACAAGAACTCGTGTAGGATGCTCCTACAATGAATCCACTGCTTGTAAACCTCTAGAATTCGATGGAACTGAAGGACCAATTGGATTAAAATGGTGGACTGAGAAGGTCGAATCGGTGTTTGCCATAAGTAAGTGCACTGAAGAAGACAAAGTAAAGTACGCTACGCATACCTTCACAGGTAATGCGTTAACATGGTGGAACACCTATCTCGAGCAGGTGGGACAAGATGCTGCTTACACACTACCGTGGTCAGCATTTAAACACTTGATGAACGAGCAGTACCGTCCCAGAAACGAGGTCAATAAGCTCAAGTTAGAGCTTAGAGGAATACGAACGCAAGGATTCGACATTACCACGTACGAACGACGATTCACAGAGTTGTGCCTATTGTGTCCAAGAGTGTTCGAAGATGAAGAGGAGAAGATCGACGCATTTGTAAAAGGGTTACCAGAAAGGATTCAAGAAGATGTGAGTTCACATGAGCCCGCCTCCATACAAAAGGCAAGTCGAATGGTTCACAAACTCATAAATCAGATTGAGGGAAGAATTAAAGAGCAGGCGACCGAAGAAGCCAACACGAAACAAATCAAGAGAAAGTGGGAAGAAAACGGTGACATGGGTCACCAATACAACAATAACAACAACAACAATAATCGCAATCACAAACGTAATAACTACCACAACAACCGCAACCTTAACCGCAACAACAATAGCAATCCCAATCACAACTGCAACAACTACAACAACCGTTCCAACAATAATAACAACCGAAACAACAACAATCCCAACAATAACAACCAGAGGCAGAAACCATGCCAGAGGTGTGATGGATACCATTCGACTGGGCTCTGTACGATATCTTGTACTAAGTGTAATAGAAAGGGCCATGGTGCGACGAAGTGTGAAGTTTATGGATCAGCGGCTAGAGGAATAAATAATGCCCACATTACTTGTTTTGAATGCGGGAAGAAGGGCCACTACAGAACTACATGCCCAAATCAGGAAACTAATAATGGGCAAAACTGTGACGACCCGGGAATTTCCGACTAAATTTAAACTTAATCTTTATATGAATTCGACACGATAAGCAAAGTCTGTAATGTTGAGTCTCAGAATTTTTTTAAACCATTTACCTGGATAATATTTACCCTTCGACTGTTTTCGACGATTCACGAACTATTGTTATAAACGAAAATGTATAAATATATATAAAAATAAATTTATATGATATTTGAGTACAAATTTAATCATCAGATTTAAATAAGTAACAATTTATATTTAAGATAAAAGGTTGTTATTAAAAAGAATATATATAAATACATATATGATTTCCATACATAAATATTATTATATATATAATGTAGTATATATTAAAATGTATGAAAAATTAATACTCAAAATAAATTATATAATCATTAAATATTACATGATTAATAATATATAATATTAATATATTAAATTTAGGTACAAATTAAAAATATAATTGTTGTACTAAGGTTATTATCATTACTTTCATTGATATTATTTATATTAATATTAATATTAAAATCAATAAAATTAATAGTTTTATTTTCAATACATAACACATAGATATGAAAAGTTTGATATATAAATTGTTATAGTATTATTACTAATATTATTAATATCATTAATAAAATTAGTATTATTATAATAAATACATTATTATTACTAATATTATTGTTATAAATTATATAGTTATTATTATCATTAGTATTAGTATTAATAATAATATTATTGATATAACCATTATAGTATCATAAATTTTATTACCATTATCTATAATATTAAAAGGATTATTATTATATTAAGATTAATTATTATATAAATACAAATATATATATGGACATTATAAATACAGGTACACATATATACAAATCCATACGCATTATATTTGATGTCAGCATCTAAATATTTTTTTATTCTGTGCTATTCGTCTGTGACTATATGTCCAAACCTACATCTCCATTATTAAATCAGACAGCTAATAAAATTACGAACCCTTCAATTATCTAACACCTTTATCTATTTCATATCACAATCTGGTTTTGTTTTTTTTTATTATTTACGTCCTCTCCCACTCAGTATTCTGTGATCATCATTCTCAATCCAATCAATTGAACAAATTTTATTATTGATATAACCTGAATGTTTATCCATCATCTTATTCAATTACCCTCTTTAATTATTTTCTGCTGTTAGAGTGATTTAAAAAAAAAAGAACTATGCAGCAGCTCCTTCATCTGCTCGTTTTCATTTTTTTTCAAACATCAATTTCGAAATTAATTACAAAATGTAAAAATGCAGTTGTGTTAGGATTTATTTGGTCAAACTATCTTTAAAATTCCAGTTGTTAATTCCTTCAATTCATCTCAAATTTTGAAGTCAAAGTTTAAATTTAAAAAGTCAACAGATTCGTTCTTCGTGAAATTCGATTTAGCTTTGATGTTTTCGGTTCAATTGATGATTACAAAAGATTCTAAGAGTGATTTAAAACTTAATTCGTGTTGTGATCCTTAGCCAAAACATCCTCAAATTCTTAATCAATTTTTTTTTATTATGAGCTGCGACAGCAGCCTTTTCTTTTTTTTTTTTTTTCGTTTTTATTGCAAATAATTAATTTGGGACTAGTTAGTAACTAGTTGGAGGAACCTAAAGGTTGTTTGTAACCAATTCTTTGATTTGATCTGTTCCTGGGTTGATTGGGTTAAAAGAAAGAAGAAGATGAACAATTGAAAATGGGTTAAATAAATTTTGGTATAGAGTTTAAACAGATAAACAAGCACAACCGGATGGTTAAGGGAGTTGGCGGGGTAGCGAGAGGTTGTAGGTTCAAGCCTCGTTATGGGCAAATCTTTTTATACAAAGCTTTAAAGGGTATACACAATTATATTTTTATTTTCATTATTGTTATTATTAATTATTATGATTATTATTATTATCATTATTTTTGTATTGTGCTTAAGTATTAGTATTATTATTATGATTATAACTATGATGATGATTATTATTATTATTATTATTATTATTATTATTATTATTATTATTATTATTATTATTATTATTATTATTATTATTATTATTTTAAGGCAGATAATAAAGTTTAGGATTTGATCATTAAAAATTAAGACTTGTATCATTTTAAAATTTATAGTAATATTGTTATTTATATTATCATTAGAAATAAGATCGTTATTATTAAGTATTAGGTATTATTATCAAAAGTATTATTTTCATTATTTTAGTTTGTAAACTTTTCTTTTTATTAAAAACTACTGTTATTAACATTATTATTATAGGAATTATTATTATTGTTAATATTATTGTTATTATTATTATGATTAGGATTTTTAATATTATTATCATTTTGAAACAATACATTATGTTATTTTTTTTATATAAACATTATTATTAGTATCATTGTTATAAAAATAAGTAGTATTAATGTTATTATTACTAGAAGTATCATTACTTTTAAATATATCATTTTTATAAAAATTATTATTTTACTATCATTATTATTAGTATCAGTATTATCTATGTCATTATTACTAAAATAAATATTACTACTAAAATAAAAGTTCTAATGACGTTACTAAGGTCATAAGTGTAAAAATAAAGATTTTATATATAAACATACTTAGTACACAAAGCTTAACTATATTAACAATTATATATATATAAATGAAAATATATAAATAAATAATGAAACTTATAAATTATTAAAGATATAAACTACATCACTAATAATAAAAAAATATATATATATTTATTAGATTACAAGTATATGTTTTAATACATATATGAATGATATAGGTTCGTGAATCCGAGACCAACCTTGCATTGTTCAATATCGTCATATGTATTTTTACTATAAAATACAGTATGGTGAGTTTCATTTGCTCCCTTTTTAAATGCTTTTGCAATATATATTTTTGGAACTGAGAATACATGCGCTGCTTTTATAAATGTTTTACGAAATAGACACAAGTACTTAAAATTACATTCTATGGTTGGATTATTAACCGAATATCTCCCTTCAAGTTTGGTAACCTAAGAATTTAGGGAAATGGCCCCTGATTGACGCGAATCCTAAAGATAGATCTATGGACCTTGACAAGTCCCATTCGGGGTACGAATGCTTTAGTACTTCGAGATTATTGTTATACAGACGAGAGGTTCTGTTTGGGGATATTCTATGCATTAAGTTAACGTCGGTTACCAGGTGTTCAATCCATATGAATGATATTTTTGTCTCTATGCATGGGACACTTATTTATGAGAACTGGAAATGAAAACCTTGTGGTCTATTAAAATGATGGAAATGATTATTTATGTTAAACTAATGAACTCACCAACCTTTTGGTTGACACTTTAAAGTATGTTTATTCTCAGGTATGAAAGAAATCTTCCGCTGTGCATTTGCTCATTTTAGAGATATTACTTGGAGTCATTCATGACATATTTCAAAAGAAGTTGCATTCGAGTCATTAAGTTCATCAAGATTATTATTAAGTCAATTATAGTTGGATATATTAAGAAATGATATGCATGCTATCAACTTTCGATGTAAAGCAAGTTTGTCTTTTAAAAATGAATGCAATGTTTGTAAAATGTATCATATAGAGGTCAAGTACCTCGCGATGTAATCAACTATTACGAATCATCTATAATCAATATGGACTTCGTCCGGATGGATTAGGACAGGTTGTGAAAAAAACCGCGGAAGAGTCTTCAACATTAATGCGGTTGAAGCGTAGGAAGATCCGGAGCTTGTTAGGGGTACGTTTCTTATTGACGATAAACCTGCTTATGTTTTATTTGATTCGGGGGCGGATAGAAGCTATATGAGTGGAGATTTTTGTACTAAATTAAGCTGCTCATTAACGCCATTGGATAACAAGTTTTTACTCGAATTAGCAAACGGTAAATTAATTACAGCTGATAAAATATGTCGAAATCGAAAAATTAAACTGGTTAGCGAAACGTTTAAGATTGACTTGATACAAATAGAGTTAGGGAGTTTTGATGTGATAATTGGCATGGACTGGTTGAAAGAGGTGAAAGCAAATATCGTTTGTTACAAAAATGCGATTCGCATTATCCGCGAAAAGAGAAAACCCTTAATGGTGTACGGAGAGAAGAGCAACGCGAAGTTAAATCTTATTAGTAATTTGAAGGCGCAAAAGCTAATAAGAAAAGGTTACTATGCCGTTCTAGCACACATCGAAGAAGTCAAACCTAAAGAAAAGAACATCAATGATATTCCCGTCACAAAAGAATTTCCCGATGTATTTCCGAAAGAATTACCAGGACTACCTCCACACCAATCTGTTGAATTTTAAATAGATCTTGTACCAGGAGCTGCACCAATAGCTCGTGCTCCTTACAGACTCGCACAAAATGAAGGAATTACAAAGTCAATTACAAGAACTTTTAGAGCGTGATTTCATTCGACCAAGTACATCACCATGGGGAGCTCCGGTGTTGTTTGTCAAAAAGAAGGATGGTACATTCAGGTTATGTATCGACTACCGAGAGTTGAATAAACTTACCATCAAGAACCGTTATCCACTACCTAGAATCGACGACTTATTTGATCAACTACAAGGTTCATCGGTTTATTCGAAGATTGATTTACGTTTCGGGTATCATCAAATGCGGGTGAAGGAGGATGATATTTCGAAGACTGCTTTTAGAACTCGTTACGGTCATTATGAGATTATGGTTATGCCGTTTGGATTGACTAACGCACCAGCTGTGTTCATGGACCTCATGAACTGAGTGTATAGACTATATCTTGACAAGTTTGTCATTGTTTTCATTGATGACATACTTATTTACTCAAAGAATGATCAAGAGCACGAAGAACATTTGAGAAAAGTGCTAGAATTATTGAGGAAGGAAAAATTGTACGCTAAATTTTCAAAGTGTGCATTTTGGTTGAAAGAAGTTCAATTCCTCGGTCATATAGTGAGCAAAGAAGGTATTCAAGTTGATCCGGCAAAGATTGAAACCGTTGAGAAGTGGGAAACACCGAAAATTCCTACGCAGATACGCCAATTTTTAGGATTGGCTTGTTACTACAGAAGATTCATCCAAGATTTTTCCAAAATAGCAAAACCCTTGACTGCATTAACGCATAAAGGGAAGAAATTTGAATGGAAGGATGAACAAGAGAAAGCGTTTCAGTTGTTGAAGAAAAAGTTAACTACGGCACCTATATTGTCATTGCCTGAAGGGAATGATGATTTTGTGGTATATTGTGATGCCTTAAAGTAAGGCCTCGATTGTGTATTGATGCAACGAGCGAAGGTGATTGCCTATGCGTCCAGACAGTTGAAGATTCACGAGCAAAATTATATGACTCATGATTTGAAAATGGGTGCTGTTGTTTTTGAATTAAAGACTTGGATGCTGATAATGCTAAAAACGAACATATATTTCATAACATTATTCCTCAAGAAAGACAAGCTTTTAGTTGCAATTGTTCTATTTACAAGAGATATTCGTTTAAATAATAAAAGGTGAAGACAAAAGACAGATTCGACGAATTGAAGACGCAAACGACCAAAAAGCTCAAAAGAACAAAAGACAATCAAAAAGGTTCCAATTATTGATAAGAAACGTCTCGAAATCACAAGAGTACAAGATTCAAAACGCAAAGTACAAAATATCTCAGCGTACGCAAGGACGTTCGAAAATCCGGAACCGGGACTAGAGTCAACTCTTAACGCTCGACGCAACGGACTAAAAATTACAAGTTAACTATGTATATAAATATAATATAATATATAATTAATTATATTAATTATATATATATTATATATATATATTAAAAACTGTCGGCAGCCAGAAACTCCAAGGGAGTAAATTGAAAATACCTCTCCGCGACTCGCGGAGTTTGAAGGGCTTTTTGCCGCGAGTCGCGGAGCCCCAAAAATCATTTCTGGCTATAAAGCCAACCGAATTCTGATCGAATTTTACATCTTTTTTCTCTTCCTCTTCATAAGTAATATATATTTATATATATAATTTATATTTTAATTTTAATTATAATTCTAATAATAAGGGTATGTTAGCAAATGTTGTAAGGGTGTAAGTCGAAATTCTGTCCGTGTAACGCTACGCTATTTTTAATCATTGTAAGTTATGTTCAACCTTTTTACATTAATGTCTCGTAGCTAAGTTATTATTATGCTTGTTTAAAACGAAGTAATCATGATGTTGGGCTAATTACTAAAATTGGGTAATTGGGCTTTGTACCATAATTGGGGTTTGGACAAAAGAACGACACTTGTGGAAACTAGACTATGGGCTATTAATGGGCTTTATATTTGTTTAACTAAATGAAAGTTTGTTAATGTTAATATAAAGATTTACAATTGGGCGTCCCTATAAATTACCATATACACTCGATCGGACACGATGGGCGGGGTATTTATTTGTACGAATAATCGTTCATTTAACCGGACACGGGAATGGATTAATAGCCACTAGAATAATTAAAACAGGGGTGAAATTACATTCAAGGGTAATTGGTGTAATTGTTAACAAAGTAGTAAAACCTTGGTTTACACGCAGTCGATAACCTGGTGTATTCATTAAACAAAGTATTAAAACCTTGTTACAATTCGAATCCCCAATTAGTTGGAATATTTATCTTCGGGTATAATAATAATTTGACAAGGACACTTGCAATTTATATTTATGACTGATGGACTGTTATGGACAAAAACCAGACGGACATATTGAATAATCCAGGACAAAGGACAATTAACCCATGGGCATAAAACTAAAATCAACACGTCAAACATCATGATTACGGAAGTTTAAATAAGCATAATTCTTTTATTTCATATTTTATTTCCTTTATTTTATATTTAATTGCACTTCTAATTATCGCACTTTTATTTATTGTTATTTCATTTTATCGCACTTTTAATTATCGTACTTTTTAATTATCGCAATTTAATTTTTATCGCATTTTTTATTATTCGCAATTTCATTATCGTTATTTACTTTACGCTTTAATTTAAAGTCTTGTATTTATTTTATATTTTACATTAGGTTTTAACTGCGACTAAAGTTTTAAAATCGACAAACCGGTCATTAAACGGTAAAAACCCCTCTTTATAATAATAATATTACTTATATATATATTTGTAATTTTAATAAAAGTAAACTAATATAGCGTTGAGCTTTGCTTAAAGATCTCCCTGTGGAACGAACCGGACTTACTAAAAACTACACTACTGTACGATTAGGTACACTGCCTATAAGTGTTGTAGCAAGGTTTAAGTATATCCATTCTATAAATAAATAAATATCTTGTGTAAAATTGTATCGTATTTAATAGTATTTTTCTAATAAAATAATAACTATTTTATATACACCTCGTTCGACATCAAGTATTTTTGGCGCCGCTGCCGGGGAGGTAACATTCGCCGAAGCGAAACGCCATATTTTTAATTTTTAAGTTATAATTAGTTTTTGTAAAATTTATATTTTTGTTTAAAAAATTAAAAAGATAAAAAAAAAAATTAAAAGAAAAGCTTTTAAAATCGAAAAAAAAAAAAGTATTTTAAGTATATTTTTAAGTTTTTCTTTTATTTTTACAAAATTATAAAGTATTTTAAGTTTATTTTTAAGTTTTTATTCTAATTATATATATATATTTTATTTAAATTTAAAACAGAAAATAAAAGAAATTAAATATAAAATAATACGTGACCCGTCATTTGAACCAGTCCAGTTGAACTGGTCCAGTTCAGTCATGCGACTCGCATGACCCCCCCCCTAAAACCATGCGACTCGCATGAGGGGTCTGACAGGACCACATCTGAACCCTAATTTCGTAATAATTACGGATATTATTTATTATTATTATTTAAACCCTAGTTTTATTTATTATTATTAATTAAGTTTTAGTTATTTAAATTAATTATTACTTTTAACTAGTTTTAATTATATAATACTTAATACTTTAAATTATAAAATATAAAAATAATATTTTTATAAAATCTAATATTTTTATAACTTTTAATAACTTTTAAAATTTTGTACCTTTTTAATCGTTGTAGCGTAACTTTTGTATTTTTAGCTCATATTTAATTTTAAACTTAGTTTTTACTATAGTTATTTTTACTCCTAGATTTTTAGGCTTTGCCGTAGAATTCCTTAAGTGCTTTTTCTTTAGACTAAGATTTAGGTGCTTTAGAATTTTGCGACGCCTTTTTAAGTTTTAGTTTCTTTTTAAGTTATTTCCATTTGGGACTTAGTTTTTCCTGTAAGCTTTAATATTTTTAGACCTTTTACTATGTATCAATTATCATTCCAATTAGTAATATCAATTTGCGATTATAATTTTAAGTTAGTTGTAGTAATAAGGTTAAATTAGTTAAGTATTTTCAAGTTTTTATAAGTTTCTTTTATTTTTCCGTCACCTTTTATTTTTCAACCATTTTTCTTTTTCGACATTTTTCGACGCGCAATCTTTTTCTCTCTTATTTCTCGCTATTCTAGTTTTAGGACTTAGAATTTTTTCTACTTCTTATCTAAATTTCTTAAAATTACGAAAATTTATTTTAAGTGGTTAAATTGATAGACATCAAAATTTTCTGGTTCGTAGTAATAGTTGGATTTGTACGTGGACCGGGTTATTGGAGCCAAACAGTCCTCAATTATATTGAGACCAAACGAATCCTGCCCCTCTGCTGCATCTTTTGGCTATTCGAAACGTGGGCAAAAGCAGAAAAGTCTATTGATTGGATAACTTATTATAATTTTTCTTTCCTTTTAAAAACTAATAGGATATTCTGTGAATGCACCGAGCAAGACGTTCATCACCTTTTGTACGTTCACCACCTGTAACTAGATCAAGACATCGTTTAACAAATATAACCGCCGTTGATTTTTCTTTAGAATCGTCATCCAGTCGACCAAGTACTTCAGTTCAAATTTCCGATAATCCAGTTTTTGAAACCAACCTCACAATTGAGAATCCAGAAAATATTCAGGAACGGTTCATAGATCCTGAACCATTAAACTTTCCTCCGGAACCACCAATCATTCAAACAGAGATTGTTGAGGAACGAACTATTAAATCAGAATCATCTAGTGATACCGATTCAACAAATTCAATTATGGAGAATCTGGAACCTTTAAGTATGGAAGACCGAATGAGAGCTAAACGCACTGGCCAAGGTCACGCAATTACTCATCCAGACATTAATGCGCCAGATTATGAAATCAAAGGACAAATTCTACACATGGTGACTAATCAATGCCAATTTAGTGGTGCGCCGAAGGAAGATCCAAATGAACATCTACGTACCTTTAATAGGATCTGCACACTATTTAAAATACGAGAAGTGGAGGATGAACAGATATATCTCATGTTATTTCCCTGGACTTTAAAGGGAGAAGCCAAAGATTGGTTGGAATCGTTACCTGAAGGGGCGATCGATACATGGGATGTTTTAATCGACAAATTTCTTAAACAATTTTTTCCTGCATCTAAAGCCGTAAGACTTCAAGCAGAAATTGTTACGTTCACACAGAAGCCAAATGAAACTCTATATGAGGCGTGGACAAGATATGGAAAGTTACTAAGAGGATGTCCGCAACATGGTTTAGACACTTGTCAAATAGTACAAATATTCTACCGAGGATGCGACATCACTACAAGAAAAGACATAGATATAGCAGCTGGTGGCTCTATTATGAAGAAAACCGAAACTGATGCTTACAAAATTATTGATAATACTGCTTCCCACTCACATGAGTGGCACCAAGAAAAAGATATCATTAGATCATCTAAAGCAGCTAGAGCCGATTCTAGCCATGACTTAGATTCCATTTCCGCAAAGATAGATGCTTTCGAGAGACGAATGGAAAAGATGACTAAGGATATTCATGCAATACGAATTAGTTGTGAGCAGTGTGGAGGACCACATTTGACAAAAGATTGTCTAAGTATTGAATTAACAATGGAACAAAGAGAGAATATTTCATACATAAACCAAAGGCCTGGAAATAATTATCAGAATAATTATCAACCGCCAAGACCGATTTACAATCAAAACCAGAATTATAACCGAAATATTCCATACAACAACCAACAAGGTCCTAGCAATCAACAAGTATCCAATAATACTTACAATCAGCAAAGACCTAATTTTCAAAACAAACCACCACAACAAACCGAAGATAAAAAGCCGAATTTAGAAGATATGATGACGAAGCTAGTTGAAACTCAAACGCAGTTTTTCACATCTCAAAAACAAACAAATGAACAAAATGCTCAAGCATTTAGAAATCAACAAGCTTCTATTCAAAATCTGGAACAAGAAGTAAGTAACCTAGCAAGGTTAATAGGTGAAAGAAAACCGGGAAGTTTACCTAGTGATACAAATGCTAACCCCCGGAATGAAACAGCTAAAGCTATTACCACAAGAAGTGGTACAACACTTAAACCACCTGAAATACCTGTAACTTCTGATGAAACTATTCCTACTCCACAAGAACCACAACCTGATCAAGATAAGGAAAAAGAACCGGTAGTTGAAAAGGTTAATGAAAATAACACAGTTAAGAATAAACCTTATGTTAAACCATACCAACCACCACTTCCTTACCCGAGTAAAATGAAGAAGGAAAAACTTGAAGCCGAGCAATCCAAATTCTTGGATATGTTTAAACAGATAAATGTAAATCTTCCTTTCATTGATGTGATTTCAGGAATGCCAAGGTATGCTAAATTCTTGAAAGATCTAATCACGAATAGAAAGAAAATGGAAGAACTCTCGGCTGTTACTATGAATGCTAATTGTTCAGCAGTGCTGTTGAATAAGATACCAGAAAAACTATCTGATCCAGGAAGTTTCACAATTCCATGTTTTCTGGGTAGCCTTAGTTCAATAGAAGCATTGGCTGATTTAGGTGCTAGTATAAATCTAATGCCGTATTCACTATACGCTAAACTAGACCTTGGAGAATTGAAACCAACCAGAATAAGCATACAACTAGCCGATAGATCAATAAAATATCCTAGAGGGATAATGGAGAACATGCTAGTTAAAGTTGGTACTTTAGTATTTCCAGTAGATTTTGTTGTTTTGGACATGGAAGAAGATTCTCAAGTTCCTCTCATATTAGGAAGACCATTCTTAAACACGGCTAAAGCAATGATAGACGTGTTCGGTAAGAAACTGACCCTAAGTATAGAGGATGAGAGTGTTACCTTTTCAGTTGATAGAGCCATGCAACAACCACAATCTGCAGATGATACATGTTATTATATTCAAACTATAGATGCACATGCAGAATTATTAGAAGAATTTCCAGAACTACAAGGAACAGGAGAATGTTCTTTAGGAGAAGGTAATGAACCAATTGATGAAGCTGAAATGTTAGCTACACTTATAGCTAATGGATATGAACCAACAACAGAAGAAATTCAAATGCTAAAAGAAGAAGACAGATATCGATATAAATCATCGATAGAAGAACCTCCGAAATTAGAGTTAAAGCCACTTCCAAACCATTTGGAATACGCTTATTTACATGGTGAATCTGAATTACCTGTAATAATATCGTCTTCTCTTACTGAAAATGAGAAATCACAACTCATTTCTGTGTTGAAAGCTCATAAACCAGCCATTGCATGGAAGATTCATGATATTAAAGGAATAAGTCCTTCGTATTGCACACATAAAATCCTTATGGAAGAAGGTCATAAAACGTATGTGCAACGCCAACGAAGACTAAATCCTAATATGCAAGATGTAGTTAAGAAAGAGATTATTAAACTGCTAGATGCAGGTTTAATATATCCAATCTCTGATAGTCCATGGGTAAGCCCAGTTCAATGCGTGCCTAAGAAGGGTGGCATGACTGTCATCACAAATGAGAAAAATGAGCTTATTCCTACTAGGACTGTAACAGGATGGCGTGTATGTATTGATTATAGAAAATTAAATGACGCCACCAGAAAAGATCACTTTCCCTTACCTTTCATAGATCAAATGTTGGAAAGATTAGCCGGAAATAGTTACTATTGTTTTCTAGATGGATTTTCCGGATATTTTCAAATTCCAATAGCACCCGAAGATCAAGAGAAAACCACATTCACGTGCCCTTATGGTACTTTTGCTTACAAACGCATGCCATTTGGACTTTGTAACGCCCCTGCAACCTTTCAAAGGTGTATGATGGCGATTTTTCACGACATGATAGAAGAATGCATGGAAGTATTCATGGATGACTTTTCAGTCTTCGGTGATACATTTAAATCATGTCTAGTTAATCTGGAACGAATGCTAATTAGATGCGAAAAATCAAATCTAGTACTTAATTGGGAGAAATGCCATTTCATGGTTAAAGAAGGCATCGTTCTTGGACATAAAATTTCAAAAGAAGGAATTGAAGTGGATAGAGCTAAAGTAGATGTAATTGCTAAACTTCCACATCCCACCAATGTTAGAGGAGTTAGGAGTTTTCTAGGGCATGCCGGTTTTTACCGACGTTTTATAAAAGATTTTTCTAAAATTGCCACTCCTATGAATAAACTCCTAGAAAAGGATGCGCCATTCATCTTTTCAGATGAATGTATCAAATCTTTTAATATTCTTAAAGAAAAACTCACTAATGCGCCGATCATGATAACACCAAATTGGAATCTACCATTCGAACTAATGTGCGATGCAAGTGATTTTGCAATGGGAGCCGTTTTAGGACAAAGGATTGAAAAAAGATTTCAACCTATATATTATGCTAGTAAGACATTACAAGGAGCACAAACGAACTATACAACTACTGAAAAAGAACTCCTTGCTATTGTCTTTGCTTTTGACAAATTTCGATCATATCTCGTTCTAGCAAAAACGGTGGTCTATACCGACCATTCTGCTCTTAGATACCTATTTTCAAAACAAGATGCTAAACCAAGATTAATCCGTTGGATCTTACTCTTACAAGAGTTTGATATTGAAATCCGAGATAAAAAAGGAGCAGAAAATCTCGCCGCTGATCATCTTTCTCGTCTTGAAAATCCCGAATTAGAAGTTCTGAATGAATCGGCCATACAAGACAACTTTCCTGATGAATATCTATTGAAGATAGATTATAAAGAAATCCCATGGTTTGCAGACTATGCAAACTACTTAGTTTGTGGATTCCTTGAAAAAGGATTATCGTACCAAAGACGAAAGAAATTCTTCAGTGATATAAAACACTATTTCTGGGAAGATCCACATCTGTTTAAAAGTTGTCCCGATGGAATAATACGCCGATGTGTATTTGGAGATGAAGCTAGTAAAATTTTAAACCATTGTCACACAGGACCAACAGGAGGGCATTATGGGCCTCAACTAACAGCAAGAAAAGTTTATGAAGCTGGATTCTATTGGCCTACAATTTACAAAGACGCACACCTTCTTTGCAAATCCTGTGATGCATGTCAAAGGGCCGGAAAAATAAGTCAACGTGATGAAATGCCACAAAATGTCATCCAAGTATGTGAAGTATTTGACATTTGGGGTATTGACTTTATGGGTCCATTTCCAAAATCTCATAATAATTTATATATACTCGTAGCCATTGATTATGTATCTAAATGGGCGGAAGCACAAGCTCTCCCAACTAACGATGCACGAGTTGTAGTAAACTTTTTAAAACGTCTTTTTGCAAGGTTTGGAACACCGAAAGCTTTAATAAGTGATCGGGGTACTCATTTCTGTAATAATCAACTTGAGAAAGTTCTTAAAAGATATGGAGTAACTCATAAAATCTCCACCGCATATCATCCACAAACAAGTGGACAAGTTGAAAATACCAACCGAGCCTTAAAACGTATTCTAGAGAAAACCGTAGGATCAAATCCGAAGGAATGGTCCATTAAATTGGAGGATGCACTCTGGGCTTTTAGAACAGCCTACAAAACTCCAATTGGAACCACACCTTTTAGACTTGTGTTTGGAAAAGCATGTCATCTTCCAGTAGAAATTGAACACAAAGCATTTTGGGCTTTGAAGACATGTAATCTTGATTTACATGAAGCCGGACGTCTACGATTAAGTCAACTAAACGAATTAGAAGAATTAAGACATGAAGCATACGAAAATTCGTTAATCTATAAAGAAAGAACGAAGAAATGGCATGATAAAAGAATCAGAAGTTCAAAAGAATTTAAAGAAGGAGATAGAGTTCTTCTTTTCAATTCACGATTCAAGCTATTTCCTGGAAAATTGAAATCAAGATGGTCTGGACCATTCATAGTCAAAAGAGTTTTCCCATACGGAACGATAGAATTGATAAATTCAAATGGGATTGAATTTAAAGTTAATGGTCACAGAGTTAAACATTACATACAGGGTCCAATGGAAGTCGACAACGAAGTTAATCACAATTTCGACACCACAGCTAACTAAGTGTGGGGAGAATCAAGTCTTTAAAGGATAATATGTATTTCTGTTAGAGTTAGATTGTCTGTTTTCGTGTAGTTCTCGAAAATGGAACACGTATGGTCTTTCCCTAGCAGACCCTAAAGAACTAGTCTTCTCCCCCCATTCTGAATTTTTATTTTTTTTTAGGTTTTTACGTAATGAAGACTGCCTGTGAACTAAACCATGGTCTAATGCTACACGCTTTGATCACTAAAAGAAATAATGACATACTACCGAGTGAATTAGTATCAGTAATCAGAGAAAGAATGGACGGAGTTAGAAAAGGATCCAGATGCGAAGATAATAAGTTACAATTTGGTAAAGGAAAATCAAAATCCGCAGCGAAAAGAAGAGCACGACACCTAGAAAAATGTCACAAATGCGGAAAATGGTCACATGGAGGTAAATGTTCAAATAATCAAACCTATTCAAATACCGAATTTGTTACTTTATGCAGAGACGGACCGTTCATATGTTTAGAAGAAAAGACAATGAATGCTCGAGGTTACGCCTATGCAGCCATGGAAGACCAATTAAACCGACTATCTTATGAATATAATAGATCATATAACTAAGAAATCTATTTCACAGGTATGTCTGTACAGTTTTTATTTTTTATTTTTATTTTTAACCTTTTGATAATAAACGCTAATTTGTTCGCTAAAAAGTATTAAATTGGTATTAAATAAAATTAGGTTTGGCGACCGAAATTATTGATATTGTTCAAAAATTTATTACATCACTGCGAAATTTAACGTTTATTCTTAAGGTATAAATATCTTTAATCAATCAACCCAAAATATTTCAAAAATTCGTCATGAGTTAAATTAGGTCTTGGAACCGAAATTACTTTACCGAAAAGAGGGGCGCATATTTTTGATAATATTTGACTGATTAAAGTGGGATAAAAAGACAAAAAGATTTTTAAATTTATTTTTACCATGTTTTTAATCTTAATATTTAAATCTTAAATTAATATTGTAAACTTTGTAAAAACAATATTTTTAAAATTGTAAATATTTGAAAAATTAATATAAGTTTGGTATGAATTTATAAATTTTTAAATTAAGTTTGGTGTGAATTTTTAATTTTTAAAATATGAATTTTTAATTTTATGCATTTCAAATTTTAAGTTTGGTGTGAATTTTTTTTAATTTTTAATTTTGAATTTTATATTTATGTTGTGTGAATTTAAAAACAAAAATTTACTTTATCTAATTAAGTTAAGAATATGATTTTTAAAATTCGTCGTAAGTTGAAGACTAGGTCTTTGAACCGAAATTGCTTTACCCGAGGGAGGGACGAGAACTTTTATTATCATTATTTTTAATCTTATTGATTTAAAGTATGCCAAAAACAAAAAAAAAAAAAAAAAAAAAAAAAAACCCAAAAATCTTAGCTTTTAAAACAATCGCTACACCCCTGCTGAACTTTTGAGCCCCGACTGTAATAGCCTGATTGCCCAAGGAGAAAGGGTAGATAGGGAATTTGATATTAACGCTGTCTGGAGGCGTATGTCCCACTTTAATGAATTTCACGCCAGTGGAAATCATACATACTTAGATATAGACAGAGCTGAACTCCGGGTGATTCATAGATTCTTAGCAAACACAATTACACAAAGGGGTAGGAATAAGGAGAAATTGACCGTAAATGATTTGTTCTACCTCAAGTGTATTAGAGACCCGAGGAGTTTCGTTAACATTCCCTATTGTGTTGGTTATTATCTCGCTAATGTAGTTTCGGGGATGAAATCGGGGAGTATTATAGGTGGTGGTATTTTCATTACTCTCATTGGAGAGTATTTAGGTGTAGATAAGCACCAAGGGGGTCCAATGAACGAAATAGAGGACGGAGGTGAAACTATAAGTTCAAACCTTTATCACGGTGCAAGGGTATTATTGATGAGACGTGGTCGGGTATATCGATACGAGGGACCTCAGCGACAGGTAGAGAGAGGTTCGGATGACGAGATGGAGGAGGCGAACAACATTATAGGAGTTGTTCGGGAGACTGCTCTTGATTTAGGTATTCGTATGGAGGATGAATACATGACGAACTATGATAGGCATATGCAGTACGAGGCATGGCAACGCCGGAATGACTACGAGCATTCCCGGCAACGAGAGCATGACCGATGGGATTATCATCAGCGCCAAATTATAAGCCAGTTGCAGCCTGGTGAGATGTATTATCCGACCCGACCCGCATACTATCCCGCACATCAGCCAGAGATGAGACCACCCTATGATTCATATGATTATGACGCAGCATACCAGTACACCTATAATCAGCCATGGAACCCGGACGCGAACATGAATTGGGATCCATATCCTAATTTTCCTCCTAACCCACCTCCTGATCAGTAGAGATAAGTGGTAATTTTTATTTTTATTTTAAACACTTAACATTTTATTATGTTTATGTAATGTTGGATATTTTATTATTATTGTGTACTAATATTTTTCTTATAGTTTGAAAGTGGGATGCCAAAGTTCCATTACAAATTGCATGTATGATTATATTTGTATTGTATGTATTCTATTTTATGCACAAAACAGGGTAAAACAACGCGTTTTCAAAGACTGGCATTAAGTTCAGCAAAAGCAAGTAATTTTGACGACAATGATGCAAAATGTATGTGAAATAACAACAAGACAGAATGAACAAATGACGTGCACCATTTATCATTCAGCAAACAAACGCCAATATATTTGGAAACTTTGGTAAAAATTTAATCATTTTCACACAAATCACCCTCAATAATTTAAATTGTTACTGATTTCTTGCAAATGAGGACATTGCAAGATCTTAAGTGTGGGAAGGGGTTAAATTCTTTCGGATTTTAAAATTTTTATATTAAACACTTGGTTACCATTAAAAATACTAGTAAAGCAGTAGTTGTATTAGAATCTAGTGCTCTCTGATAAAAAAAAGAACAGCCCTAGTCTTATATACTGACTACCCAATTCTAGTAAAATTTTTCAAAATTTTCAATTAAATGAATTCAAATCATGTTTATACATATTTATGAACGATAAAACTAGGTTTTAACACCGAAATTATTGTTACCTCGGAAAGGACATAAATTGAGAAACAAACTAAAATGTTAAAATTCATTTAAAATGGAATAGAGGACGATAAAAAGGAAAATAAAAGCCAAGTGTGGGAAAATTTACCAAGTTATTTTAAACATATGTCACATATATTTGTAACAAATAACTGAAAATACTTTTGCTTTGGACTAAACTAAACTGTTTTACCCGATGAAAGAAAAGAAGAGATGGATCTACACGATGAATCAATTCCATCATTAAAAGGAAGTAAAGTCTTCCGAAAAAGACACGCGCTTCTTGATTTAGGTCATGAAGTTGTCGTTCAGACCAGCTGTAGGTTGACGAAAAATCTAGAAAAGTCATCACTAAAATCAGCAGGAAATCCACGGACCTCAGCATTAAACAGGGTCGCCAAGTGGTCAGATTTATCCTAACCATGAGAAGGATTTATCTCGTACAATGGGGAGGCACCATGCAAAATTAGCTGGATAAGACTAATGAATCAGATCCCCAGAAAGGATAATCTCCTTAAAGATTAAAAATCAGCTTTTAAGACTGATATTACTCAATCCTAGGGATTGACCTTAAAGATTGAGAATTCAAACTCATGGAATTCAATGATATCTAAACTCGAGCTTGAACGAGAAAATATTTTGATCAAAATTATAAACCGATTTGTTTTCTGAAAACCCATTTTCAATGCGTTCATTACCATTGAACGTAAAATCCTAGGAATTCACCTAGAATTCATTAGGTCACCTGAACTAAATCGGGTGTCAACCGTAAGAACGGTGGTTGCATAACATGGTCAAAGACAGAACCTTGTGCCAGACCGAAAAATCATAGGATGAGCTTTACTATTGCTCCTACCAAGGATAGTAATTGCGTCCGACACGTTATAGACCATAATCAAAAGCATGTCACGGGACATTGCCTTAAACAGTTGCTTGTTCAACGCTTTCCTTTACAACCGGACGGTAGTTTGCCGAAAGGTAATATACGGAACAAGTAAACTGGACGTGTTGCTTTCCAAATACAAGGTTAGCAAGTGGGTGACACAAAACCGCAAGTTTTGAGCTAAAATTTTCAAATCTGAAACCCACCAAACCCACAAAAATATTTTGCAAACACCGGTAAAGGGTTATTCCGGAAAACTTATCTAGGGTAAAAACTAGATTTAATTTTCAAAAGATCAAATGTTTTCATAAAGATCCAATTTCCTTAATGGATCTAAATTTTTATAGTCATGTGGGACTGTAAACCATATCGTCACTACCATTGTTTATACCGCCGTATAGAAATCACTGATGTACAAAGTATGAAGAATAAAGAAGTGATTCTAGTATTTCAAGACAATATTGCTTGAGGACAAGCAACGCTCAAGTGTGGGAATATTTGATAATGCTAAAAACGAACATATATTTCATAGCATTATTCCTCAAGAAAGACAAGCTTTTAGTTGCAATTGTTCTATTTACAAGTGATATTCGTTTAAATAATAAAAGGTGAAGACAAAAGGCAGATTCGACAAATTGAAGACAAAAAGGTCCAAAGAGCTAAAAAGTACAAGATACAATCAAAAAGGTTCAAAATATTGATGAGGAACGTCTCAAAATGACAAGAGTACAAGTTACAAGACGCAAAGTACACGATATAAAATAATACGCGAGGACGTCCGAAAATCCGGAACCGGGACCTGAGCCAAGAAGAAACGCCCGACGCAACGGACCAAAAATATCTAGTCTACTATGCACAAGAATATAATATAATATATATATAATTATATATAATTATATATTATATATATTATTATTATTATATTACGTCGGCAAGAAGAAAACAAAAGTAGTTGGCTGAATCCAGGGTGGCCATGCGACTCGCATGGCCAGAAGCACAAAACCATGCGAGTCGCATGGTGTGAGATTGTTGGTCAGGTCCTATAAATAGCCAGTTTTCTGACGAGTTTTAATACCCTTTTTCTCTTCCTCTTCATAAGTAATATATATTTATATATATAATTTATATTTTAATTTTAATTATAATTCTAATAATAAGGGTATGTTAGCAAATGTTGTAAGGGTGTAAGTCGAAATTCTGTCCGTGTAACGCTACGCTATTTTTAATCATTGTAAGTTATGTTCAACCTTTTTACATTAATGTCTCGTAGCTAAGTTATTATTATGCTTGTTTAAAACGAAGTAATCATGATGTTGGGCTAATTACTAAAATTGGGTAATTGGGCTTTGTACCATAATTGGGGTTTGGACAAAAGAACGACACTTGTGGAAACTAGACTATGGGCTATTAATGGGCTTTATATTTGTTTAACTAAATGAAAGTTTGTTAATGTTAATATAAAGATTTACAATTGGGCGTCCCTATAAATTACCATATACACTCGATCGGACACGATGGGCGGGGTATTTATTTGTACGAATAATCGTTCATTTAACCGGACACGGGAATGGATTAATAGCCACTAGAATAATTAAAACAGGGGTGAAATTACATTCAAGGGTAATTGGTGTAATTGTTAACAAAGTAGTAAAACCTTGGTTTACACGCAGTCGATAACCTGGTGTATTCATTAAACAAAGTATTAAAACCTTGTTACAATTCGAATCCCCAATTAGTTGGAATATTTATCTTCGGGTATAATAATAATTTGACAAGGACACTTGCAATTTATATTTATGACTGATGGACTGTTATGGACAAAAACCAGACGGACATATTGAATAATCCAGGACAAAGGACAATTAACCCATGGGCATAAAACTAAAATCAACACGTCAAACATCATGATTACGGAAGTTTAAATAAGCATAATTCTTTTATTTCATATTTTATTTCCTTTATTTTATATTTAATTGCACTTCTAATTATCGCACTTTTATTTATTGTTATTTTATTTTATCGCACTTTTAATTATCGTACTTTTAATTATCGCAATTTTATTTTATCGCATTTTTATTATTCGCAATTTCATTATCGTTATTTACTTTACGCTTTAATTTAAAGTCTTGTATTTATTTTATATTTTACATTAGGTTTTAACTGCGACTAAAGTTTTAAAATCGACAAACCGGTCATTAAACGGTAAAAACCCCTCTTTATAATAATAATATTACTTATATATATATATTTGTATTTTTATAAAAGTAAACTAATATAGCGTTGAGCTTTGCTTAAAGATCTCCCTGTGGAACGAACCGGACTTACTAAAAACTACACTACTGTACGATTAGGTACACTGCCTATAAGTGTTGTAGCAAGGTTTAAGTATATCCATTCTATAAATAAATAAATATCTTGTGTAAAATTGTATCGTATTTAATAGTATTTTCTAGTAAAATATAAACTATTTTATATACACCTCGCGAAACATCAAGTATTTTTGGCGCCGCTGCCGGGGAGGTAACATTCGCCGAAGCGAAACGCCATATTTTTAATTTTTAAGTTATAATTAGTTTTTGTAAAATTTATATTTTTGTTTAAAAAATTAAAAAGATAAAAAAAAAAATTAAAAGAAAAGCTTTTAAAATCGAAAAAAAAAAAAGTATTTTAAGTATATTTTTAAGTTTTTCTTTTATTTTTACAAAATTATAAAGTATTTTAAGTTTATTTTTAAGTTTTTATTCTAATTATATATATATATTTTATTTAAATTTAAAACAGAAAATAAAAGAAATTAAATATAAAATAATACGTGACCCGTCATTTGAACCAGTCCAGTTGAACTGGTCCAGTTCAGTCATGCGACTCGCATGACCCCCCCCCTAAAACCATGCGACTCGCATGAGGGGTCTGACAGGACCACATCTGAACCCTAATTTCGTAATAATTACGGATATTATTTATTATTATTATTTAAACCCTAGTTTTATTTATTATTATTAATTAAGTTTTAGTTATTTAAATTAATTATTACTTTTAACTAGTTTTAATTATATAATACTTAATACTTTAAATTATAAAATATAAAAATAATATTTTTATAAAATCTAATATTTTTATAACTTTTAATAACTTTTAAAATTTTGTACCTTTTTAATCGTTGTAGCGTAACTTTTGTATTTTTAGCTCATATTTAATTTTAAACTTAGTTTTTACTATAGTTATTTTTACTCCTAGATTTTTAGGCTTTGCCGTAGAATTCCTTAAGTGCTTTTTCTTTAGACTAAGATTTAGGTGCTTTAGAATTTTGCGACGCCTTTTTAAGTTTTAGTTTCTTTTTAAGTTATTTCCATTTGGGACTTAGTTTTTCCTGTAAGCTTTAATATTTTTAGACCTTTTACTATGTATCAATTATCATTCCAATTAGTAATATCAATTTGCGATTATAATTTTAAGTTAGTTGTAGTAATAAGGTTAAATTAGTTAAGTATTTTCAAGTTTTTATAAGTTTCTTTTATTTTTCCGTCACCTTTTATTTTTCAACCATTTTTCTTTTTCGACATTTTTCGACGCGCAATCTTTTTCTCTCTTATTTCTCGCTATTCTAGTTTTAGGACTTAGAATTTTTTCTACTTCTTATCTAAATTTCTTAAAATTACGAAAATTTATTTTAAGTGGTTAAATTGATAGACATCAAAATTTTCTGGTTCGTAGTAATAGTTGGATTTGTACGTGGACCGGGTTATTGGAGCCAAACAGTCCTCAATTATATTGAGACCAAACGAATCCTGCCCCTCTGCTGCATCTTTTGGCTATTCGAAACGTGGGCAAAAGCAGAAAAGTCTATTGATTGGATAACTTATTATAATTTTTCTTTCCTTTTAAAAACTAATAGGATATTCTGTGAATGCACCGAGCAAGACGTTCATCACCTTTTGTACGTTCACCACCTGTAACTAGATCAAGACATCGTTTAACAAATATAACCGCCGTTGATTTTTCTTTAGAATCGTCATCCAGTCGACCAAGTACTTCAGTTCAAATTTCCGATAATCCAGTTTTTGAAACCAACCTCACAATTGAGAATCCAGAAAATATTCAGGAACGGTTCATAGATCCTGAACCATTAAACTTTCCTCCGGAACCACCAATCATTCAAACAGAGATTGTTGAGGAACGAACTATTAAATCAGAATCATCTAGTGATACCGATTCAACAAATTCAATTATGGAGAATCTGGAACCTTTAAGTATGGAAGACCGAATGAGAGCTAAACGCACTGGCCAAGGTCACGCAATTACTCATCCAGACATTAATGCGCCAGATTATGAAATCAAAGGACAAATTCTACACATGGTGACTAATCAATGCCAATTTAGTGGTGCGCCGAAGGAAGATCCAAATGAACATCTACGTACCTTTAATAGGATCTGCACACTATTTAAAATACGAGAAGTGGAGGATGAACAGATATATCTCATGTTATTTCCCTGGACTTTAAAGGGAGAAGCCAAAGATTGGTTGGAATCGTTACCTGAAGGGGCGATCGATACATGGGATGTTTTAATTGACAAATTTCTTAAACAATTCTTTCCTGCATCTAAAGCCGTAAGACTTCAAGCAGAAATTGTTACGTTCACACAAAAGCCAAATGAAACTCTATATGAGGCGTGGACAAGATATGGAAAGTTATTAAGAGGATGTCCGCAACATGGTTTAGACACCTGTCAAATAGTACAAATATTTTACCAAGGATGCGACATCACTACAAGAAAAGACATAGATATAGCAGCTGGTGGTTCTATTATGAAGAAAACCGAAACTGATGCTTACAAAATTATTGATAACACTGCTTCCCACTCACATGAGTGGCACCAAGAAAAAGACATCATTAGATCATCTAAAGCAGCTAGAGCCGATTCTAGCTATGACTTAGATTCCATTTCCGCAAAGATAGACGCTGTGGAGAGACGAATGGAAAAGATGACTAAGGATATTCACTCAATACGAATTAGTTGTGAGCAGTGTGGAGGACCACATTTGACAAAAGATTGTCTAAGTATTGAATTAACAATGGAACAAAGAGAGAATATTTCATACATAAACCAAAGGCCTGGAAATAATTATCAGAATAATTATCAACCGCCAAGACCGATTTACAATCAAAACCAGAATTATAACCGAAATATTCCATACAACAACCAACAAGGTCCTAGCAATCAACAAGTATCCAATAATACTTACAATCAGCAAAGACCTAATTTTCAAAACAAACCACCACAACAAACCGAAGATAAAAAGCCGAATTTAGAAGATATGATGACGAAGCTAGTTGAAACTCAAACGCAGTTTTTCACATCTCAAAAACAAACAAATGAACAAAATGCTCAAGCATTTAGAAATCAACAAGCTTCTATTCAAAATCTGGAACAAGAAGTAAGTAACCTAGCAAGGTTAATAGGTGAAAGAAAACCGGGAAGTTTACCTAGTGATACAAATGCTAACCCCCGGAATGAAACAGCTAAAGCTATTACCACAAGAAGTGGTACAACACTTAAACCACCTGAAATACCTGTAACTTCTGATGAAACTATTCCTACTCCACAAGAACCACAACCTGATCAAGATAAGGAAAAAGAACCGGTAGTTGAAAAGGTTAATGAAAATAACACAGTTAAGAATAAACCTTATGTTAAACCATACCAACCACCACTTCCTTACCCGAGTAAAATGAAGAAGGAAAAACT
The DNA here is from genome assembly GCF_046630445.1 of Rutidosis leptorrhynchoides. Classification (NCBI taxonomy): domain Eukaryota; kingdom Viridiplantae; phylum Streptophyta; class Magnoliopsida; order Asterales; family Asteraceae; genus Rutidosis; species Rutidosis leptorrhynchoides. The sequence continues at coordinate 629,755,001 of NC_092335.1, forward strand.
TGAAGCCGAGCAATCCAAATTCTTGGATATGTTTAAACAGATAAATGTAAATCTTCCTTTCATTGATGTGATTTCAGGAATGCCAAGGTATGCTAAATTCTTGAAAGATCTAATCACGAATAGAAAGAAAATGGAAGAACTCTCGGCTGTTACTATGAATGCTAATTGTTCAGCAGTGCTGTTGAATAAGATACCAGAAAAACTATCTGATCCAGGAAGTTTCACAATTCCATGTTTTCTGGGTAGCCTTAGTTCAATAGAAGCATTGGCTGATTTAGGTGCTAGTATAAATCTAATGCCGTATTCACTATACGCTAAACTAGACCTTGGAGAATTGAAACCAACCAGAATAAGCATACAACTAGCCGATAGATCAATAAAATATCCTAGAGGGATAATGGAGAACATGCTAGTTAAAGTTGGTACTTTAGTATTTCCAGTAGATTTTGTTGTTTTGGACATGGAAGAAGATTCTCAAGTTCCTCTCATATTAGGAAGACCATTCTTAAACACGGCTAAAGCAATGATAGACGTGTTCGGTAAGAAACTGACCCTAAGTATAGAGGATGAGAGTGTTACCTTTTCAGTTGATAGAGCCATGCAACAACCACAATCTGCAGATGATACATGTTATTATATTCAAACTATAGATGCACATGCAGAATTATTAGAAGAATTTCCAGAACTACAAGGAACAGGAGAATGTTCTTTAGGAGAAGGTAATGAACCAATTGATGAAGCTGAAATGTTAGCTACACTTATAGCTAATGGATATGAACCAACAACAGAAGAAATTCAAATGCTAAAAGAAGAAGACAGATATCGATATAAATCATCGATAGAAGAACCTCCGAAATTAGAGTTAAAGCCACTTCCAAACCATTTGGAATACGCTTATTTACATGGTGAATCTGAATTACCTGTAATAATATCGTCTTCTCTTACTGAAAATGAGAAATCACAACTCATTTCTGTGTTGAAAGCTCATAAACCAGCCATTGCATGGAAGATTCATGATATTAAAGGAATAAGTCCTTCGTATTGCACACATAAAATCCTTATGGAAGAAGGTCATAAAACGTATGTGCAACGCCAACGAAGACTAAATCCTAATATGCAAGATGTAGTTAAGAAAGAGATTATTAAACTGCTAGATGCAGGTTTAATATATCCAATCTCTGATAGTCCATGGGTAAGCCCAGTTCAATGCGTGCCTAAGAAGGGTGGCATGACTGTCATCACAAATGAGAAAAATGAGCTTATTCCTACTAGGACTGTAACAGGATGGCGTGTATGTATTGATTATAGAAAATTAAATGACGCCACCAGAAAAGATCACTTTCCCTTACCTTTCATAGATCAAATGTTGGAAAGATTAGCCGGAAATAGTTACTATTGTTTTCTAGATGGATTTTCCGGATATTTTCAAATTCCAATAGCACCCGAAGATCAAGAGAAAACCACATTCACGTGCCCTTATGGTACTTTTGCTTACAAACGCATGCCATTTGGACTTTGTAACGCCCCTGCAACCTTTCAAAGGTGTATGATGGCGATTTTTCACGACATGATAGAAGAATGCATGGAAGTATTCATGGATGACTTTTCAGTCTTCGGTGATACATTTAAATCATGTCTAGTTAATCTGGAACGAATGCTAATTAGATGCGAAAAATCAAATCTAGTACTTAATTGGGAGAAATGCCATTTCATGGTTAAAGAAGGCATCGTTCTTGGACATAAAATTTCAAAAGAAGGAATTGAAGTGGATAGAGCTAAAGTAGATGTAATTGCTAAACTTCCACATCCCACCAATGTTAGAGGAGTTAGGAGTTTTCTAGGGCATGCCGGTTTTTACCGACGTTTTATAAAAGATTTTTCTAAAATTGCCACTCCTATGAATAAACTCCTAGAAAAGGATGCGCCATTCATCTTTTCAGATGAATGTATCAAATCTTTTAATATTCTTAAAGAAAAACTCACTAATGCGCCGATCATGATAACACCAAATTGGAATCTACCATTCGAACTAATGTGCGATGCAAGTGATTTTGCAATGGGAGCCGTTTTAGGACAAAGGATTGAAAAAAGATTTCAACCTATATATTATGCTAGTAAGACATTACAAGGAGCACAAACGAACTATACAACTACTGAAAAAGAACTCCTTGCTATTGTCTTTGCTTTTGACAAATTTCGATCATATCTCGTTCTAGCAAAAACGGTGGTCTATACCGACCATTCTGCTCTTAGATACCTATTTTCAAAACAAGATGCTAAACCAAGATTAATCCGTTGGATCTTACTCTTACAAGAGTTTGATATTGAAATCCGAGATAAAAAAGGAGCAGAAAATCTCGCCGCTGATCATCTTTCTCGTCTTGAAAATCCCGAATTAGAAGTTCTGAATGAATCGGCCATACAAGACAACTTTCCTGATGAATATCTATTGAAGATAGATTATAAAGAAATCCCATGGTTTGCAGACTATGCAAACTACTTAGTTTGTGGATTCCTTGAAAAAGGATTATCGTACCAAAGACGAAAGAAATTCTTCAGTGATATAAAACACTATTTCTGGGAAGATCCACATCTGTTTAAAAGTTGTCCCGATGGAATAATACGCCGATGTGTATTTGGAGATGAAGCTAGTAAAATTTTAAACCATTGTCACACAGGACCAACAGGAGGGCATTATGGGCCTCAACTAACAGCAAGAAAAGTTTATGAAGCTGGATTCTATTGGCCTACAATTTACAAAGACGCACACCTTCTTTGCAAATCCTGTGATGCATGTCAAAGGGCCGGAAAAATAAGTCAACGTGATGAAATGCCACAAAATGTCATCCAAGTATGTGAAGTATTTGACATTTGGGGTATTGACTTTATGGGTCCATTTCCAAAATCTCATAATAATTTATATATACTCGTAGCCATTGATTATGTATCTAAATGGGCGGAAGCACAAGCTCTCCCAACTAACGATGCACGAGTTGTAGTAAACTTTTTAAAACGTCTTTTTGCAAGGTTTGGAACACCGAAAGCTTTAATAAGTGATCGGGGTACTCATTTCTGTAATAATCAACTTGAGAAAGTTCTTAAAAGATATGGAGTAACTCATAAAATCTCCACCGCATATCATCCACAAACAAGTGGACAAGTTGAAAATACCAACCGAGCCTTAAAACGTATTCTAGAGAAAACCGTAGGATCAAATCCGAAGGAATGGTCCATTAAATTGGAGGATGCACTCTGGGCTTTTAGAACAGCCTACAAAACTCCAATTGGAACCACACCTTTTAGACTTGTGTATGGAAAAGCATGTCATCTTCCAGTAGAAATTGAACACAAAGCATTTTGGGCTTTGAAGACATGTAATCTTGATTTACATGAAGCCGGACGTCTACGATTAAGTCAACTAAACGAATTAGAAGAATTAAGACATGAAGCATACGAAAATTCGTTAATCTATAAAGAAAGAACGAAGAAATGGCATGATAAAAGAATCAGAAGTTCAAAAGAATTTAAAGAAGGAGATAGAGTTCTTCTTTTCAATTCACGATTCAAGCTATTTCCTGGAAAATTGAAATCAAGATGGTCTGGACCATTCATAGTCAAAAGAGTTTTCCCATACGGAACGATAGAATTGATAAATTCAAATGGGATTGAATTTAAAGTTAATGGTCACAGAGTTAAACATTACATACAGGGTCCAATGGAAGTCGACAACGAAGTTAATCACAATTTCGACACCACAGCTAACTAAGTGTGGGGAGAATCAAGTCTTTAAAGGATAATATGTATTTCTGTTAGAGTTAGATTGTCTGTTTTCGTGTAGTTCTCGAAAATGGAACACGTATGGTCTTTCCCTAGCAGACCCTAAAGAACTAGTCTTCTCCCCCCATTCTGAATTTTTATTTTTTTTTAGGTTTTTACGTAATGAAGACTGCCTGTGAACTAAACCATGGTCTAATGCTACACGCTTTGATCACTAAAAGAAATAATGACATACTACCGAGTGAATTAGTATCAGTAATCAGAGAAAGAATGGACGGAGTTAGAAAAGGATCCAGATGCGAAGATAATAAGTTACAATTTGGTAAAGGAAAATCAAAATCCGCAGCGAAAAGAAGAGCACGACACCTAGAAAAATGTCACAAATGCGGAAAATGGTCACATGGAGGTAAATGTTCAAATAATCAAACCTATTCAAATACCGAATTTGTTACTTTATGCAGAGACGGACCGTTCATATGTTTAGAAGAAAAGACAATGAATGCTCGAGGTTACGCCTATGCAGCCATGGAAGACCAATTAAACCGACTATCTTATGAATATAATAGATCATATAACTAAGAAATCTATTTCACAGGTATGTCTGTACAGTTTTTATTTTTTATTTTTATTTTTAACCTTTTGATAATAAACGCTAATTTGTTCGCTAAAAAGTATTAAATTGGTATTAAATAAAATTAGGTTTGGCGACCGAAATTATTGATATTGTTCAAAAATTTATTACATCACTGCGAAATTTAACGTTTATTCTTAAGGTATAAATATCTTTAATCAATCAACCCAAAATATTTCAAAAATTCGTCATGAGTTAAATTAGGTCTTGGAACCGAAATTACTTTACCGAAAAGAGGGGCGCATATTTTTGATAATATTTGACTGATTAAAGTGGGATAAAAAGACAAAAAGATTTTTAAATTTATTTTTACCATGTTTTTAATCTTAATATTTAAATCTTAAATTAATATTGTAAACTTTGTAAAAACAATATTTTTAAAATTGTAAATATTTGAAAAATTAATATAAGTTTGGTATGAATTTATAAATTTTTAAATTAAGTTTGGTGTGAATTTTTAATTTTTAAAATATGAATTTTTAATTTTATGCATTTCAAATTTTAAGTTTGGTGTGAATTTTTTTTAATTTTTAATTTTGAATTTTATATTTATGTTGTGTGAATTTAAAAACAAAAATTTACTTTATCTAATTAAGTTAAGAATATGATTTTTAAAATTCGTCGTAAGTTGAAGACTAGGTCTTTGAACCGAAATTGCTTTACCCGAGGGAGGGACGAGAACTTTTATTATCATTATTTTTAATCTTATTGATTTAAAGTATGCCAAAAACAAAAAAAAAAAAAAAAAAAAAAAAAAACCCAAAAATCTTAGCTTTTAAAACAATCGCTACACCCCTGCTGAACTTTTGAGCCCCGACTGTAATAGCCTGATTGCCCAAGGAGAAAGGGTAGATAGGGAATTTGATATTAACGCTGTCTGGAGGCGTATGTCCCACTTTAATGAATTTCACGCCAGTGGAAATCATACATACTTAGATATAGACAGAGCTGAACTCCGGGTGATTCATAGATTCTTAGCAAACACAATTACACAAAGGGGTAGGAATAAGGAGAAATTGACCGTAAATGATTTGTTCTACCTCAAGTGTATTAGAGACCCGAGGAGTTTCGTTAACATTCCCTATTGTGTTGGTTATTATCTCGCTAATGTAGTTTCGGGGATGAAATCGGGGAGTATTATAGGTGGTGGTATTTTCATTACTCTCATTGGAGAGTATTTAGGTGTAGATAAGCACCAAGGGGGTCCAATGAACGAAATAGAGGACGGAGGTGAAACTATAAGTTCAAACCTTTATCACGGTGCAAGGGTATTATTGATGAGACGTGGTCGGGTATATCGATACGAGGGACCTCAGCGACAGGTAGAGAGAGGTTCGGATGACGAGATGGAGGAGGCGAACAACATTATAGGAGTTGTTCGGGAGACTGCTCTTGATTTAGGTATTCGTATGGAGGATGAATACATGACGAACTATGATAGGCATATGCAGTACGAGGCATGGCAACGCCGGAATGACTACGAGCATTCCCGGCAACGAGAGCATGACCGATGGGATTATCATCAGCGCCAAATTATAAGCCAGTTGCAGCCTGGTGAGATGTATTATCCGACCCGACCCGCATACTATCCCGCACATCAGCCAGAGATGAGACCACCCTATGATTCATATGATTATGACGCAGCATACCAGTACACCTATAATCAGCCATGGAACCCGGACGCGAACATGAATTGGGATCCATATCCTAATTTTCCTCCTAACCCACCTCCTGATCAGTAGAGATAAGTGGTAATTTTTATTTTTATTTTAAACACTTAACATTTTATTATGTTTATGTAATGTTGGATATTTTATTATTATTGTGTACTAATATTTTTCTTATAGTTTGAAAGTGGGATGCCAAAGTTCCATTACAAATTGCATGTATGATTATATTTGTATTGTATGTATTCTATTTTATGCACAAAACAGGGTAAAACAACGCGTTTTCAAAGACTGGCATTAAGTTCAGCAAAAGCAAGTAATTTTGACGACAATGATGCAAAATGTATGTGAAATAACAACAAGACAGAATGAACAAATGACGTGCACCATTTATCATTCAGCAAACAAACGCCAATATATTTGGAAACTTTGGTAAAAATTTAATCATTTTCACACAAATCACCCTCAATAATTTAAATTGTTACTGATTTCTTGCAAATGAGGACATTGCAAGATCTTAAGTGTGGGAAGGGGTTAAATTCTTTCGGATTTTAAAATTTTTATATTAAACACTTGGTTACCATTAAAAATACTAGTAAAGCAGTAGTTGTATTAGAATCTAGTGCTCTCTGATAAAAAAAAGAACAGCCCTAGTCTTATATACTGACTACCCAATTCTAGTAAAATTTTTCAAAATTTTCAATTAAATGAATTCAAATCATGTTTATACATATTTATGAACGATAAAACTAGGTTTTAACACCGAAATTATTGTTACCTCGGAAAGGACATAAATTGAGAAACAAACTAAAATGTTAAAATTCATTTAAAATGGAATAGAGGACGATAAAAAGGAAAATAAAAGCCAAGTGTGGGAAAATTTACCAAGTTATTTTAAACATATGTCACATATATTTGTAACAAATAACTGAAAATACTTTTGCTTTGGACTAAACTAAACTGTTTTACCCGATGAAAGAAAAGAAGAGATGGATCTACACGATGAATCAATTCCATCATTAAAAGGAAGTAAAGTCTTCCGAAAAAGACACGCGCTTCTTGATTTAGGTCATGAAGTTGTCGTTCAGACCAGCTGTAGGTTGACGAAAAATCTAGAAAAGTCATCACTAAAATCAGCAGGAAATCCACGGACCTCAGCATTAAACAGGGTCGCCAAGTGGTCAGATTTATCCTAACCATGAGAAGGATTTATCTCGTACAATGGGGAGGCACCATGCAAAATTAGCTGGATAAGACTAATGAATCAGATCCCCAGAAAGGATAATCTCCTTAAAGATTAAAAATCAGCTTTTAAGACTGATATTACTCAATCCTAGGGATTGACCTTAAAGATTGAGAATTCAAACTCATGGAATTCAATGATATCTAAACTCGAGCTTGAACGAGAAAATATTTTGATCAAAATTATAAACCGATTTGTTTTCTGAAAACCCATTTTCAATGCGTTCATTACCATTGAACGTAAAATCCTAGGAATTCACCTAGAATTCATTAGGTCACCTGAACTAAATCGGGTGTCAACCGTAAGAACGGTGGTTGCATAACATGGTCAAAGACAGAACCTTGTGCCAGACCGAAAAATCATAGGATGAGCTTTACTATTGCTCCTACCAAGGATAGTAATTGCGTCCGACACGTTATAGACCATAATCAAAAGCATGTCACGGGACATTGCCTTAAACAGTTGCTTGTTCAACGCTTTCCTTTACAACCGGACGGTAGTTTGCCGAAAGGTAATATACGGAACAAGTAAACTGGACGTGTTGCTTTCCAAATACAAGGTTAGCAAGTGGGTGACACAAAACCGCAAGTTTTGAGCTAAAATTTTCAAATCTGAAACCCACCAAACCCACAAAAATATTTTGCAAACACCGGTAAAGGGTTATTCCGGAAAACTTATCTAGGGTAAAAACTAGATTTAATTTTCAAAAGATCAAATGTTTTCATAAAGATCCAATTTCCTTAATGGATCTAAATTTTTATAGTCATGTGGGACTGTAAACCATATCGTCACTACCATTGTTTATACCGCCGTATAGAAATCACTGATGTACAAAGTATGAAGAATAAAGAAGTGATTCTAGTATTTCAAGACAATATTGCTTGAGGACAAGCAACGCTCAAGTGTGGGAATATTTGATAATGCTAAAAACGAACATATATTTCATAGCATTATTCCTCAAGAAAGACAAGCTTTTAGTTGCAATTGTTCTATTTACAAGTGATATTCGTTTAAATAATAAAAGGTGAAGACAAAAGGCAGATTCGACAAATTGAAGACAAAAAGGTCCAAAGAGCTAAAAAGTACAAGATACAATCAAAAAGGTTCAAAATATTGATGAGGAACGTCTCAAAATGACAAGAGTACAAGTTACAAGACGCAAAGTACACGATATAAAATAATACGCGAGGACGTCCGAAAATCCGGAACCGGGACCTGAGCCAAGAAGAAACGCCCGACGCAACGGACCAAAAATATCTAGTCTACTATGCACAAGAATATAATATAATATATATATAATTATATATAATTATATATTATATATATTATTATTATTATATTACGTCGGCAAGAAGAAAACAAAAGTAGTTGGCTGAATCCAGGGTGGCCATGCGACTCGCATGGCCAGAAGCACAAAACCATGCGAGTCGCATGGTGTGAGATTGTTGGTCAGGTCCTATAAATAGCCAGTTTTCTGACGAGTTTTAAGACCCTTTTTCTCTTCCTCTTCATAAGTAATATATATTTATATATATAATTTATATTTTAATTTTAATTATAATTCTAATAATAAGGGTATGTTAGCAAATGTTGTAAGGGTGTAAGTCGAAATTCTGTCCGTGTAACGCTACGCTATTTTTAATCATTGTAAGTTATGTTCAACCTTTTTACATTAATGTCTCGTAGCTAAGTTATTATTATGCTTGTTTAAAACGAAGTAATCATGATGTTGGGCTAATTACTAAAATTGGGTAATTGGGCTTTGTACCATAATTGGGGTTTGGACAAAAGAACGACACTTGTGGAAACTAGACTATGGGCTATTAATGGGCTTTATATTTGTTTAACTAAATGAAAGTTTGTTAATGTTAATATAAAGATTTACAATTGGGCGTCCCTATAAATTACCATATACACTCGATCGGACACGATGGGCGGGGTATTTATTTGTACGAATAATCGTTCATTTAACCGGACACGGGAATGGATTAATAGCCACTAGAATAATTAAAACAGGGGTGAAATTACATTCAAGGGTAATTGGTGTAATTGTTAACAAAGTAGTAAAACCTTGGTTTACACGCAGTCGATAACCTGGTGTATTCATTAAACAAAGTATTAAAACCTTGTTACAATTCGAATCCCCAATTAGTTGGAATATTTATCTTCGGGTATAATAATAATTTGACAAGGACACTTGCAATTTATATTTATGACTGATGGACTGTTATGGACAAAAACCAGACGGACATATTGAATAATCCAGGACAAAGGACAATTAACCCATGGGCATAAAACTAAAATCAACACGTCAAACATCATGATTACGGAAGTTTAAATAAGCATAATTCTTTTATTTCATATTTTATTTCCTTTATTTTATATTTAATTGCACTTCTAATTATCGCACTTTTATTTATTGTTATTTTATTTTATCGCACTTTTAATTATCGTACTTTTAATTATCGCAATTTTATTTTATCGCATTTTTATTATTCGCAATTTCATTATCGTTATTTACTTTACGCTTTAATTTAAAGTCTTGTATTTATTTTATATTTTACATTAGGTTTTAACTGCGACTAAAGTTTTAAAATCGACAAACCGGTCATTAAACGGTAAAAACCCCTCTTTATAATAATAATATTACTTATATATATATATTTGTATTTTTATAAAAGTAAACTAATATAGCGTTGAGCTTTGCTTAAAGATCTCCCTGTGGAACGAACCGGACTTACTAAAAACTACACTACTGTACGATTAGGTACACTGCCTATAAGTGTTGTAGCAAGGTTTAAGTATATCCATTCTATAAATAAATAAATATCTTGTGTAAAATTGTATCGTATTTAATAGTATTTTCTAGTAAAATATAAACTATTTTATATACACCTCGCGAAACATCAAGTATTTTTGGCGCCGCTGCCGGGGAGGTAACATTCGCCGAAGCGAAACGCCATATTTTTAATTTTTAAGTTATAATTAGTTTTTGTAAAATTTATATTTTTGTTTAAAAAATTAAAAAGATAAAAAAAAAAATTAAAAGAAAAGCTTTTAAAATCGAAAAAAAAAAAAGTATTTTAAGTATATTTTTAAGTTTTTCTTTTATTTTTACAAAATTATAAAGTATTTTAAGTTTATTTTTAAGTTTTTATTCTAATTATATATATATATTTTATTTAAATTTAAAACAGAAAATAAAAGAAATTAAATATAAAATAATACGTGACCCGTCATTTGAACCAGTCCAGTTGAACTGGTCCAGTTCAGTCATGCGACTCGCATGACCCCCCCCCTAAAACCATGCGACTCGCATGAGGGGTCTGACAGGACCACATCTGAACCCTAATTTCGTAATAATTACGGATATTATTTATTATTATTATTTAAACCCTAGTTTTATTTATTATTATTAATTAAGTTTTAGTTATTTAAATTAATTATTACTTTTAACTAGTTTTAATTATATAATACTTAATACTTTAAATTATAAAATATAAAAATAATATTTTTATAAAATCTAATATTTTTATAACTTTTAATAACTTTTAAAATTTTGTACCTTTTTAATCGTTGTAGCGTAACTTTTGTATTTTTAGCTCATATTTAATTTTAAACTTAGTTTTTACTATAGTTATTTTTACTCCTAGATTTTTAGGCTTTGCCGTAGAATTCCTTAAGTGCTTTTTCTTTAGACTAAGATTTAGGTGCTTTAGAATTTTGCGACGCCTTTTTAAGTTTTAGTTTCTTTTTAAGTTATTTCCATTTGGGACTTAGTTTTTCCTGTAAGCTTTAATATTTTTAGACCTTTTACTATGTATCAATTATCATTCCAATTAGTAATATCAATTTGCGATTATAATTTTAAGTTAGTTGTAGTAATAAGGTTAAATTAGTTAAGTATTTTCAAGTTTTTATAAGTTTCTTTTATTTTTCCGTCACCTTTTATTTTTCAACCATTTTTCTTTTTCGACATTTTTCGACGCGCAATCTTTTTCTCTCTTATTTCTCGCTATTCTAGTTTTAGGACTTAGAATTTTTTCTACTTCTTATCTAAATTTCTTAAAATTACGAAAATTTATTTTAAGTGGTTAAATTGATAGACATCAAAATTTTCTGGTTCGTAGTAATAGTTGGATTTGTACGTGGACCGGGTTATTGGAGCCAAACAGTCCTCAATTATATTGAGACCAAACGAATCCTGCCCCTCTGCTGCATCTTTTGGCTATTCGAAACGTGGGCAAAAGCAGAAAAGTCTATTGATTGGATAACTTATTATAATTTTTCTTTCCTTTTAAAAACTAATAGGATATTCTGTGAATGCACCGAGCAAGACGTTCATCACCTTTTGTACGTTCACCACCTGTAACTAGATCAAGACATCGTTTAACAAATATAACCGCCGTTGATTTTTCTTTAGAATCGTCATCCAGTCGACCAAGTACTTCAGTTCAAATTTCCGATAATCCAGTTTTTGAAACCAACCTCACAATTGAGAATCCAGAAAATATTCAGGAACGGTTCATAGATCCTGAACCATTAAACTTTCCTCCGGAACCACCAATCATTCAAACAGAGATTGTTGAGGAACGAACTATTAAATCAGAATCATCTAGTGATACCGATTCAACAAATTCAATTATGGAGAATCTGGAACCTTTAAGTATGGAAGACCGAATGAGAGCTAAACGCACTGGCCAAGGTCACGCAATTACTCATCCAGACATTAATGCGCCAGATTATGAAATCAAAGGACAAATTCTACACATGGTGACTAATCAATGCCAATTTAGTGGTGCGCCGAAGGAAGATCCAAATGAACATCTACGTACCTTTAATAGGATCTGCACACTATTTAAAATACGAGAAGTGGAGGATGAACAGATATATCTCATGTTATTTCCCTGGACTTTAAAGGGAGAAGCCAAAGATTGGTTGGAATCGTTACCTGAAGGGGCGATCGATACATGGGATGTTTTAATTGACAAATTTCTTAAACAATTCTTTCCTGCATCTAAAGCCGTAAGACTTCAAGCAGAAATTGTTACGTTCACACAAAAGCCAAATGAAACTCTATATGAGGCGTGGACAAGATATGGAAAGTTATTAAGAGGATGTCCGCAACATGGTTTAGACACCTGTCAAATAGTACAAATATTTTACCAAGGATGCGACATCACTACAAGAAAAGACATAGATATAGCAGCTGGTGGTTCTATTATGAAGAAAACCGAAACTGATGCTTACAAAATTATTGATAACACTGCTTCCCACTCACATGAGTGGCACCAAGAAAAAGACATCATTAGATCATCTAAAGCAGCTAGAGCCGATTCTAGCTATGACTTAGATTCCATTTCCGCAAAGATAGACGCTGTGGAGAGACGAATGGAAAAGATGACTAAGGATATTCACTCAATACGAATTAGTTGTGAGCAGTGTGGAGGACCACATTTGACAAAAGATTGTCTAAGTATTGAATTAACAATGGAACAAAGAGAGAATATTTCATACATAAACCAAAGGCCTGGAAATAATTATCAGAATAATTATCAACCGCCAAGACCGATTTACAATCAAAACCAGAATTATAACCGAAATATTCCATACAACAACCAACAAGGTCCTAGCAATCAACAAGTATCCAATAATACTTACAATCAGCAAAGACCTAATTTTCAAAACAAACCACCACAACAAACCGAAGATAAAAAGCCGAATTTAGAAGATATGATGACGAAGCTAGTTGAAACTCAAACGCAGTTTTTCACATCTCAAAAACAAACAAATGAACAAAATGCTCAAGCATTTAGAAATCAACAAGCTTCTATTCAAAATCTGGAACAAGAAGTAAGTAACCTAGCAAGGTTAATAGGTGAAAGAAAACCGGGAAGTTTACCTAGTGATACAAATGCTAACCCCCGGAATGAAACAGCTAAAGCTATTACCACAAGAAGTGGTACAACACTTAAACCACCTGAAATACCTGTAACTTCTGATGAAACTATTCCTACTCCACAAGAACCACAACCTGATCAAGATAAGGAAAAAGAACCGGTAGTTGAAAAGGTTAATGAAAATAACACAGTTAAGAATAAACCTTATGTTAAACCATACCAACCACCACTTCCTTACCCGAGTAAAATGAAGAAGGAAAAACTTGAAGCCGAGCAATCCAAATTCTTGGATATGTTTAAACAGATAAATGTAAATCTTCCTTTCATTGATGTGATTTCAGGAATGCCAAGGTATGCTAAATTCTTGAAAGATCTAATCACGAATAGAAAGAAAATGGAAGAACTCTCGGCTGTTACTATGAATGCTAATTGTTCAGCAGTGCTGTTGAATAAGATACCAGAAAAACTATCTGATCCAGGAAGTTTCACAATTCCATGTTTTCTGGGTAGCCTTAGTTCAATAGAAGCATTGGCTGATTTAGGTGCTAGTATAAATCTAATGCCGTATTCACTATACGCTAAACTAGACCTTGGAGAATTGAAACCAACCAGAATAAGCATACAACTAGCCGATAGATCAATAAAATATCCTAGAGGGATAATGGAGAACATGCTAGTTAAAGTTGGTACTTTAGTATTTCCAGTAGATTTTGTTGTTTTGGACATGGAAGAAGATTCTCAAGTTCCTCTCATATTAGGAAGACCATTCTTAAACACGGCTAAAGCAATGATAGACGTGTTCGGTAAGAAACTGACCCTAAGTATAGAGGATGAGAGTGTTACCTTTTCAGTTGATAGAGCCATGCAACAACCACAATCTGCAGATGATACATGTTATTATATTCAAACTATAGATGCACATGCAGAATTATTAGAAGAATTTCCAGAACTACAAGGAACAGGAGAATGTTCTTTAGGAGAAGGTAATGAACCAATTGATGAAGCTGAAATGTTAGCTACACTTATAGCTAATGGATATGAACCAACAACAGAAGAAATTCAAATGCTAAAAGAAGAAGACAGATATCGATATAAATCATCGATAGAAGAACCTCCGAAATTAGAGTTAAAGCCACTTCCAAACCATTTGGAATACGCTTATTTACATGGTGAATCTGAATTACCTGTAATAATATCGTCTTCTCTTACTGAAAATGAGAAATCACAACTCATTTCTGTGTTGAAAGCTCATAAACCAGCCATTGCATGGAAGATTCATGATATTAAAGGAATAAGTCCTTCGTATTGCACACATAAAATCCTTATGGAAGAAGGTCATAAAACGTATGTGCAACGCCAACGAAGACTAAATCCTAATATGCAAGATGTAGTTAAGAAAGAGATTATTAAACTGCTAGATGCAGGTTTAATATATCCAATCTCTGATAGTCCATGGGTAAGCCCAGTTCAATGCGTGCCTAAGAAGGGTGGCATGACTGTCATCACAAATGAGAAAAATGAGCTTATTCCTACTAGGACTGTAACAGGATGGCGTGTATGTATTGATTATAGAAAATTAAATGACGCCACCAGAAAAGATCACTTTCCCTTACCTTTCATAGATCAAATGTTGGAAAGATTAGCCGGAAATAGTTACTATTGTTTTCTAGATGGATTTTCCGGATATTTTCAAATTCCAATAGCACCCGAAGATCAAGAGAAAACCACATTCACGTGCCCTTATGGTACTTTTGCTTACAAACGCATGCCATTTGGACTTTGTAACGCCCCTGCAACCTTTCAAAGGTGTATGATGGCGATTTTTCACGACATGATAGAAGAATGCATGGAAGTATTCATGGATGACTTTTCAGTCTTCGGTGATACATTTAAATCATGTCTAGTTAATCTGGAACGAATGCTAATTAGATGCGAAAAATCAAATCTAGTACTTAATTGGGAGAAATGCCATTTCATGGTTAAAGAAGGCATCGTTCTTGGACATAAAATTTCAAAAGAAGGAATTGAAGTGGATAGAGCTAAAGTAGATGTAATTGCTAAACTTCCACATCCCACCAATGTTAGAGGAGTTAGGAGTTTTCTAGGGCATGCCGGTTTTTACCGACGTTTTATAAAAGATTTTTCTAAAATTGCCACTCCTATGAATAAACTCCTAGAAAAGGATGCGCCATTCATCTTTTCAGATGAATGTATCAAATCTTTTAATATTCTTAAAGAAAAACTCACTAATGCGCCGATCATGATAACACCAAATTGGAATCTACCATTCGAACTAATGTGCGATGCAAGTGATTTTGCAATGGGAGCCGTTTTAGGACAAAGGATTGAAAAAAGATTTCAACCTATATATTATGCTAGTAAGACATTACAAGGAGCACAAACGAACTATACAACTACTGAAAAAGAACTCCTTGCTATTGTCTTTGCTTTTGACAAATTTCGATCATATCTCGTTCTAGCAAAAACGGTGGTCTATACCGACCATTCTGCTCTTAGATACCTATTTTCAAAACAAGATGCTAAACCAAGATTAATCCGTTGGATCTTACTCTTACAAGAGTTTGATATTGAAATCCGAGATAAAAAAGGAGCAGAAAATCTCGCCGCTGATCATCTTTCTCGTCTTGAAAATCCCGAATTAGAAGTTCTGAATGAATCGGCCATACAAGACAACTTTCCTGATGAATATCTATTGAAGATAGATTATAAAGAAATCCCATGGTTTGCAGACTATGCAAACTACTTAGTTTGTGGATTCCTTGAAAAAGGATTATCGTACCAAAGACGAAAGAAATTCTTCAGTGATATAAAACACTATTTCTGGGAAGATCCACATCTGTTTAAAAGTTGTCCCGATGGAATAATACGCCGATGTGTATTTGGAGATGAAGCTAGTAAAATTTTAAACCATTGTCACACAGGACCAACAGGAGGGCATTATGGGCCTCAACTAACAGCAAGAAAAGTTTATGAAGCTGGATTCTATTGGCCTACAATTTACAAAGACGCACACCTTCTTTGCAAATCCTGTGATGCATGTCAAAGGGCCGGAAAAATAAGTCAACGTGATGAAATGCCACAAAATGTCATCCAAGTATGTGAAGTATTTGACATTTGGGGTATTGACTTTATGGGTCCATTTCCAAAATCTCATAATAATTTATATATACTCGTAGCCATTGATTATGTATCTAAATGGGCGGAAGCACAAGCTCTCCCAACTAACGATGCACGAGTTGTAGTAAACTTTTTAAAACGTCTTTTTGCAAGGTTTGGAACACCGAAAGCTTTAATAAGTGATCGGGGTACTCATTTCTGTAATAATCAACTTGAGAAAGTTCTTAAAAGATATGGAGTAACTCATAAAATCTCCACCGCATATCATCCACAAACAAGTGGACAAGTTGAAAATACCAACCGAGCCTTAAAACGTATTCTAGAGAAAACCGTAGGATCAAATCCGAAGGAATGGTCCATTAAATTGGAGGATGCACTCTGGGCTTTTAGAACAGCCTACAAAACTCCAATTGGAACCACACCTTTTAGACTTGTGTATGGAAAAGCATGTCATCTTCCAGTAGAAATTGAACACAAAGCATTTTGGGCTTTGAAGACATGTAATCTTGATTTACATGAAGCCGGACGTCTACGATTAAGTCAACTAAACGAATTAGAAGAATTAAGACATGAAGCATACGAAAATTCGTTAATCTATAAAGAAAGAACGAAGAAATGGCATGATAAAAGAATCAGAAGTTCAAAAGAATTTAAAGAAGGAGATAGAGTTCTTCTTTTCAATTCACGATTCAAGCTATTTCCTGGAAAATTGAAATCAAGATGGTCTGGACCATTCATAGTCAAAAGAGTTTTCCCATACGGAACGATAGAATTGATAAATTCAAATGGGATTGAATTTAAAGTTAATGGTCACAGAGTTAAACATTACATACAGGGTCCAATGGAAGTCGACAACGAAGTTAATCACAATTTCGACACCACAGCTAACTAAGTGTGGGGAGAATCAAGTCTTTAAAGGATAATATGTATTTCTGTTAGAGTTAGATTGTCTGTTTTCGTGTAGTTCTCGAAAATGGAACACGTATGGTCTTTCCCTAGCAGACCCTAAAGAACTAGTCTTCTCCCCCCATTCTGAATTTTTATTTTTTTTTAGGTTTTTACGTAATGAAGACTGCCTGTGAACTAAACCATGGTCTAATGCTACACGCTTTGATCACTAAAAGAAATAATGACATACTACCGAGTGAATTAGTATCAGTAATCAGAGAAAGAATGGACGGAGTTAGAAAAGGATCCAGATGCGAAGATAATAAGTTACAATTTGGTAAAGGAAAATCAAAATCCGCAGCGAAAAGAAGAGCACGACACCTAGAAAAATGTCACAAATGCGGAAAATGGTCACATGGAGGTAAATGTTCAAATAATCAAACCTATTCAAATACCGAATTTGTTACTTTATGCAGAGACGGACCGTTCATATGTTTAGAAGAAAAGACAATGAATGCTCGAGGTTACGCCTATGCAGCCATGGAAGACCAATTAAACCGACTATCTTATGAATATAATAGATCATATAACTAAGAAATCTATTTCACAGGTATGTCTGTACAGTTTTTATTTTTTATTTTTATTTTTAACCTTTTGATAATAAACGCTAATTTGTTCGCTAAAAAGTATTAAATTGGTATTAAATAAAATTAGGTTTGGCGACCGAAATTATTGATATTGTTCAAAAATTTATTACATCACTGCGAAATTTAACGTTTATTCTTAAGGTATAAATATCTTTAATCAATCAACCCAAAATATTTCAAAAATTCGTCATGAGTTAAATTAGGTCTTGGAACCGAAATTACTTTACCGAAAAGAGGGGCGCATATTTTTGATAATATTTGACTGATTAAAGTGGGATAAAAAGACAAAAAGATTTTTAAATTTATTTTTACCATGTTTTTAATCTTAATATTTAAATCTTAAATTAATATTGTAAACTTTGTAAAAACAATATTTTTAAAATTGTAAATATTTGAAAAATTAATATAAGTTTGGTATGAATTTATAAATTTTTAAATTAAGTTTGGTGTGAATTTTTAATTTTTAAAATATGAATTTTTAATTTTATGCATTTCAAATTTTAAGTTTGGTGTGAATTTTTTTTAATTTTTAATTTTGAATTTTATATTTATGTTGTGTGAATTTAAAAACAAAAATTTACTTTATCTAATTAAGTTAAGAATATGATTTTTAAAATTCGTCGTAAGTTGAAGACTAGGTCTTTGAACCGAAATTGCTTTACCCGAGGGAGGGACGAGAACTTTTATTATCATTATTTTTAATCTTATTGATTTAAAGTATGCCAAAAACAAAAAAAAAAAAAAAAAAAAAAAAAAACCCAAAAATCTTAGCTTTTAAAACAATCGCTACACCCCTGCTGAACTTTTGAGCCCCGACTGTAATAGCCTGATTGCCCAAGGAGAAAGGGTAGATAGGGAATTTGATATTAACGCTGTCTGGAGGCGTATGTCCCACTTTAATGAATTTCACGCCAGTGGAAATCATACATACTTAGATATAGACAGAGCTGAACTCCGGGTGATTCATAGATTCTTAGCAAACACAATTACACAAAGGGGTAGGAATAAGGAGAAATTGACCGTAAATGATTTGTTCTACCTCAAGTGTATTAGAGACCCGAGGAGTTTCGTTAACATTCCCTATTGTGTTGGTTATTATCTCGCTAATGTAGTTTCGGGGATGAAATCGGGGAGTATTATAGGTGGTGGTATTTTCATTACTCTCATTGGAGAGTATTTAGGTGTAGATAAGCACCAAGGGGGTCCAATGAACGAAATAGAGGACGGAGGTGAAACTATAAGTTCAAACCTTTATCACGGTGCAAGGGTATTATTGATGAGACGTGGTCGGGTATATCGATACGAGGGACCTCAGCGACAGGTAGAGAGAGGTTCGGATGACGAGATGGAGGAGGCGAACAACATTATAGGAGTTGTTCGGGAGACTGCTCTTGATTTAGGTATTCGTATGGAGGATGAATACATGACGAACTATGATAGGCATATGCAGTACGAGGCATGGCAACGCCGGAATGACTACGAGCATTCCCGGCAACGAGAGCATGACCGATGGGATTATCATCAGCGCCAAATTATAAGCCAGTTGCAGCCTGGTGAGATGTATTATCCGACCCGACCCGCATACTATCCCGCACATCAGCCAGAGATGAGACCACCCTATGATTCATATGATTATGACGCAGCATACCAGTACACCTATAATCAGCCATGGAACCCGGACGCGAACATGAATTGGGATCCATATCCTAATTTTCCTCCTAACCCACCTCCTGATCAGTAGAGATAAGTGGTAATTTTTATTTTTATTTTAAACACTTAACATTTTATTATGTTTATGTAATGTTGGATATTTTATTATTATTGTGTACTAATATTTTTCTTATAGTTTGAAAGTGGGATGCCAAAGTTCCATTACAAATTGCATGTATGATTATATTTGTATTGTATGTATTCTATTTTATGCACAAAACAGGGTAAAACAACGCGTTTTCAAAGACTGGCATTAAGTTCAGCAAAAGCAAGTAATTTTGACGACAATGATGCAAAATGTATGTGAAATAACAACAAGACAGAATGAACAAATGACGTGCACCATTTATCATTCAGCAAACAAACGCCAATATATTTGGAAACTTTGGTAAAAATTTAATCATTTTCACACAAATCACCCTCAATAATTTAAATTGTTACTGATTTCTTGCAAATGAGGACATTGCAAGATCTTAAGTGTGGGAAGGGGTTAAATTCTTTCGGATTTTAAAATTTTTATATTAAACACTTGGTTACCATTAAAAATACTAGTAAAGCAGTAGTTGTATTAGAATCTAGTGCTCTCTGATAAAAAAAAGAACAGCCCTAGTCTTATATACTGACTACCCAATTCTAGTAAAATTTTTCAAAATTTTCAATTAAATGAATTCAAATCATGTTTATACATATTTATGAACGATAAAACTAGGTTTTAACACCGAAATTATTGTTACCTCGGAAAGGACATAAATTGAGAAACAAACTAAAATGTTAAAATTCATTTAAAATGGAATAGAGGACGATAAAAAGGAAAATAAAAGCCAAGTGTGGGAAAATTTACCAAGTTATTTTAAACATATGTCACATATATTTGTAACAAATAACTGAAAATACTTTTGCTTTGGACTAAACTAAACTGTTTTACCCGATGAAAGAAAAGAAGAGATGGATCTACACGATGAATCAATTCCATCATTAAAAGGAAGTAAAGTCTTCCGAAAAAGACACGCGCTTCTTGATTTAGGTCATGAAGTTGTCGTTCAGACCAGCTGTAGGTTGACGAAAAATCTAGAAAAGTCATCACTAAAATCAGCAGGAAATCCACGGACCTCAGCATTAAACAGGGTCGCCAAGTGGTCAGATTTATCCTAACCATGAGAAGGATTTATCTCGTACAATGGGGAGGCACCATGCAAAATTAGCTGGATAAGACTAATGAATCAGATCCCCAGAAAGGATAATCTCCTTAAAGATTAAAAATCAGCTTTTAAGACTGATATTACTCAATCCTAGGGATTGACCTTAAAGATTGAGAATTCAAACTCATGGAATTCAATGATATCTAAACTCGAGCTTGAACGAGAAAATATTTTGATCAAAATTATAAACCGATTTGTTTTCTGAAAACCCATTTTCAATGCGTTCATTACCATTGAACGTAAAATCCTAGGAATTCACCTAGAATTCATTAGGTCACCTGAACTAAATCGGGTGTCAACCGTAAGAACGGTGGTTGCATAACATGGTCAAAGACAGAACCTTGTGCCAGACCGAAAAATCATAGGATGAGCTTTACTATTGCTCCTACCAAGGATAGTAATTGCGTCCGACACGTTATAGACCATAATCAAAAGCATGTCACGGGACATTGCCTTAAACAGTTGCTTGTTCAACGCTTTCCTTTACAACCGGACGGTAGTTTGCCGAAAGGTAATATACGGAACAAGTAAACTGGACGTGTTGCTTTCCAAATACAAGGTTAGCAAGTGGGTGACACAAAACCGCAAGTTTTGAGCTAAAATTTTCAAATCTGAAACCCACCAAACCCACAAAAATATTTTGCAAACACCGGTAAAGGGTTATTCCGGAAAACTTATCTAGGGTAAAAACTAGATTTAATTTTCAAAAGATCAAATGTTTTCATAAAGATCCAATTTTCTTAATGGATCTAAATTTTTATAGTCATGTGGGACTGTAAACCATATCGTCACTACCATTGTTTATACCGCCGTATAGAAATCACTGATGTACAAAGTATGAAGAATAAAGAAGTGATTCTAGTATTTCAAGACAATATTGCTTGAGGACAAGCAACGCTCAAGTGTGGGAATATTTGATAATGCTAAAAACGAACATATATTTCATAGCATTATTCCTCAAGAAAGACAAGCTTTTAGTTGCAATTGTTCTATTTACAAGTGATATTCGTTTAAATAATAAAAGGTGAAGACAAAAGGCAGATTCGACAAATTGAAGACAAAAAGGTCCAAAGAGCTAAAAAGTACAAGATACAATCAAAAAGGTTCAAAATATTGATGAGGAACGTCTCAAAATGACAAGAGTACAAGTTACAAGACGCAAAGTACACGATATAAAATAATACGCGAGGACGTCCGAAAATCCGGAACCGGGACCTGAGCCAAGAAGAAACGCCCGACGCAACGGACCAAAAATATCTAGTCTACTATGCACAAGAATATAATATAATATATATATAATTATATATAATTATATATTATATATATTATTATTATTATATTACGTCGGCAAGAAGAAAACAAAAGTAGTTGGCTGAATCCAGGGTGGCCATGCGACTCGCATGGCCAGAAGCACAAAACCATGCGAGTCGCATGGTGTGAGATTGTTGGTCAGGTCCTATAAATAGCCAGTTTTCTGACGAGTTTTAATATCTTTTTTCTCTTCCTCTTCATAAGTAATATATATTTATATATATAATTTATATTTTAATTTTAATTATAATTCTAATAATAAGGGTATGTTAGCAAATGTTGTAAGGGTGTAAGTCGAAATTCTGTCCGTGTAACGCTACGCTATTTTTAATCATTGTAAGTTATGTTCAACCTTTTTACATTAATGTCTCGTAGCTAAGTTATTATTATGCTTGTTTAAAACGAAGTAATCATGATGTTGGGCTAATTACTAAAATTGGGTAATTGGGCTTTGTACCATAATTGGGGTTTGGACAAAAGAACGACACTTGTGGAAACTAGACTATGGGCTATTAATGGGCTTTATATTTGTTTAACTAAATGAAAGTTTGTTAATGTTAATATAAAGATTTACAATTGGGCGTCCCTATAAATTACCATATACACTCGATCGGACACGATGGGCGGGGTATTTATTTGTACGAATAATCGTTCATTTAACCGGACACGGGAATGGATTAATAGCCACTAGAATAATTAAAACAGGGGTGAAATTACATTCAAGGGTAATTGGTGTAATTGTTAACAAAGTAGTAAAACCTTGGTTTACACGCAGTCGATAACCTGGTGTATTCATTAAACAAAGTATTAAAACCTTGTTACAATTCGAATCCCCAATTAGTTGGAATATTTATCTTCGGGTATAATAATAATTTGACAAGGACACTTGCAATTTATATTTATGACTGATGGACTGTTATGGACAAAAACCAGACGGACATATTGAATAATCCAGGACAAAGGACAATTAACCCATGGGCATAAAACTAAAATCAACACGTCAAACATCATGATTACGGAAGTTTAAATAAGCATAATTCTTTTATTTCATATTTTATTTCCTTTATTTTATATTTAATTGCACTTCTAATTATCGCACTTTTATTTATTGTTATTTTATTTTATCGCACTTTTAATTATCGTACTTTTAATTATCGCAATTTTATTTTATCGCATTTTTATTATTCGCAATTTCATTATCGTTATTTACTTTACGCTTTAATTTAAAGTCTTGTATTTATTTTATATTTTACATTAGGTTTTAACTGCGACTAAAGTTTTAAAATCGACAAACCGGTCATTAAACGGTAAAAACCCCTCTTTATAATAATAATATTACTTATATATATATATTTGTATTTTTATAAAAGTAAACTAATATAGCGTTGAGCTTTGCTTAAAGATCTCCCTGTGGAACGAACCGGACTTACTAAAAACTACACTACTGTACGATTAGGTACACTGCCTATAAGTGTTGTAGCAAGGTTTAAGTATATCCATTCTATAAATAAATAAATATCTTGTGTAAAATTGTATCGTATTTAATAGTATTTTCTAGTAAAATATAAACTATTTTATATACACCTCGCGAAACATCAAGTATTTTTTGGCACACCCGGTGGTACGAACATATATTTCATAGCATTATTCCTCAAGAAAGACAAGCTTTTAGTTGCAATTGTTCTATTTACAAGTGATATTCGTTTAAATAATAAAAGGTGAAGACAAAAGGCAGATTCGACAAATTGAAGACAAAAAGGTCCAAAGAGCTAAAAAGTACAAGATACAATCAAAAAGGTTCAAAATATTGATGAGGAACGTCTCAAAATGACAAGAGTACAAGTTACAAGACGCAAAGTACACGATATAAAATAATACGCGAGGACGTCCGAAAATCCGGAACCGGGACCTGAGCCAAGAAGAAACGCCCGACGCAACGGACCAAAAATATCTAGTCTACTATGCACAAGAATATAATATAATATATATATAATTATATATAATTATATATTATATATATTATTATTATTATATTACGTCGGCAAGAAGAAAACAAAAGTAGTTGGCTGAATCCAGGGTGGCCATGCGACTCGCATGGCCAGAAGCACAAAACCATGCGAGTCGCATGGTGTGAGATTGTTGGTCAGGTCCTATAAATAGCCAGTTTTCTGACGAGTTTTAATATCCTTTTTCTCTTCCTCTTCATAAGTAATATATATTTATATATATAATTTATATTTTAATTTTAATTATAATTCTAATAATAAGGGTATGTTAGCAAATGTTGTAAGGGTGTAAGTCGAAATTCTGTCCGTGTAACGCTACGCTATTTTTAATCATTGTAAGTTATGTTCAACCTTTTTACATTAATGTCTCGTAGCTAAGTTATTATTATGCTTGTTTAAAACGAAGTAATCATGATGTTGGGCTAATTACTAAAATTGGGTAATTGGGCTTTGTACCATAATTGGGGTTTGGACAAAAGAACGACACTTGTGGAAACTAGACTATGGGCTATTAATGGGCTTTATATTTGTTTAACTAAATGAAAGTTTGTTAATGTTAATATAAAGATTTACAATTGGGCGTCCCTATAAATTACCATATACACTCGATCGGACACGATGGGCGGGGTATTTATTTGTACGAATAATCGTTCATTTAACCGGACACGGGAATGGATTAATAGCCACTAGAATAATTAAAACAGGGGTGAAATTACATTCAAGGGTAATTGGTGTAATTGTTAACAAAGTAGTAAAACCTTGGTTTACACGCAGTCGATAACCTGGTGTATTCATTAAACAAAGTATTAAAACCTTGTTACAATTCGAATCCCCAATTAGTTGGAATATTTATCTTCGGGTATAATAATAATTTGACAAGGACACTTGCAATTTATATTTATGACTGATGGACTGTTATGGACAAAAACCAGACGGACATATTGAATAATCCAGGACA
This sequence comes from Rutidosis leptorrhynchoides, assembly GCF_046630445.1. Lineage (NCBI taxonomy): Eukaryota > Viridiplantae > Streptophyta > Magnoliopsida > Asterales > Asteraceae > Rutidosis > Rutidosis leptorrhynchoides. The sequence continues at coordinate 629,780,076 of NC_092335.1, forward strand.
AAGGACAATTAACCCATGGGCATAAAACTAAAATCAACACGTCAAACATCATGATTACGGAAGTTTAAATAAGCATAATTCTTTTATTTCATATTTTATTTCCTTTATTTTATATTTAATTGCACTTCTAATTATCGCACTTTTATTTATTGTTATTTTATTTTATCGCACTTTTAATTATCGTACTTTTAATTATCGCAATTTTATTTTATCGCATTTTTATTATTCGCAATTTCATTATCGTTATTTACTTTACGCTTTAATTTAAAGTCTTGTATTTATTTTATATTTTACATTAGGTTTTAACTGCGACTAAAGTTTTAAAATCGACAAACCGGTCATTAAACGGTAAAAACCCCTCTTTATAATAATAATATTACTTATATATATATATTTGTATTTTTATAAAAGTAAACTAATATAGCGTTGAGCTTTGCTTAAAGATCTCCCTGTGGAACGAACCGGACTTACTAAAAACTACACTACTGTACGATTAGGTACACTGCCTATAAGTGTTGTAGCAAGGTTTAAGTATATCCATTCTATAAATAAATAAATATCTTGTGTAAAATTGTATCGTATTTAATAGTATTTTCTAGTAAAATATAAACTATTTTATATACACCTCGCGAAACATCAAGTATTTTTGGCGCCGCTGCCGGGGAGGTAACATTCGCCGAAGCGAAACGCCATATTTTTAATTTTTAAGTTATAATTAGTTTTTGTAAAATTTATATTTTTGTTTAAAAAATTAAAAAGATAAAAAAAAAAAATTAAAAGAAAAGCTTTTAAAATCGAAAAAAAAAAAAAAGTATTTTAAGTATATTTTTAAGTTTTTCTTTTATTTTTACAAAATTATAAAGTATTTTAAGTTTATTTTTAAGTTTTTATTCTAATTATATATATATATTTTATTTAAATTTAAAACAGAAAATAAAAGAAATTAAATATAAAATAATACGTGACCCGTCATTTGAACCAGTCCAGTTGAACTGGTCCAGTTCAGTCATGCGACTCGCATGACCCCCCCCCTAAAACCATGCGACTCGCATGAGGGGTCTGACAGGACCACATCTGAACCCTAATTTCGTAATAATTACGGATATTATTTATTATTATTATTTAAACCCTAGTTTTATTTATTATTATTAATTAAGTTTTAGTTATTTAAATTAATTATTACTTTTAACTAGTTTTAATTATATAATACTTAATACTTTAAATTATAAAATATAAAAATAATATTTTTATAAAATCTAATATTTTTATAACTTTTAATAACTTTTAAAATTTTGTACCTTTTTAATCGTTGTAGCGTAACTTTTGTATTTTTAGCTCATATTTAATTTTAAACTTAGTTTTTACTATAGTTATTTTTACTCCTAGATTTTTAGGCTTTGCCGTAGAATTCCTTAAGTGCTTTTTCTTTAGACTAAGATTTAGGTGCTTTAGAATTTTGCGACGCCTTTTTAAGTTTTAGTTTCTTTTTAAGTTATTTCCATTTGGGACTTAGTTTTTCCTGTAAGCTTTAATATTTTTAGACCTTTTACTATGTATCAATTATCATTCCAATTAGTAATATCAATTTGCGATTATAATTTTAAGTTAGTTGTAGTAATAAGGTTAAATTAGTTAAGTATTTTTAAGTTTTTATAAGTTTCTTTTATTTTTCCGTCACCTTTTATTTTTCAACCATTTTTCTTTTTCGACATTTTTCGACGCGCAATCTTTTTCTCTCTTATTTCTCGCTATTCTAGTTTTAGGACTTAGAATTTTTTCTACTTCTTATCTAAATTTCTTAAAATTACGAAAATTTATTTTAAGTGGTTAAATTGATAGACATCAAAATTTTCTGGTTCGTAGTAATAGTTGGATTTGTACGTGGACCGGGTTATTGGAGCCAAACAGTCCTCAATTATATTGAGACCAAACGAATCCTGCCCCTCTGCTGCATCTTTTGGCTATTCGAAACGTGGGCAAAAGCAGAAAAGTCTATTGATTGGATAACTTATTATAATTTTTCTTTCCTTTTAAAAACTAATAGGATATTCTGTGAATGCACCGAGCAAGACGTTCATCACCTTTTGTACGTTCACCACCTGTAACTAGATCAAGACATCGTTTAACAAATATAACCGCCGTTGATTTTTCTTTAGAATCGTCATCCAGTCGACCAAGTACTTCAGTTCAAATTTCCGATAATCCAGTTTTTGAAACCAACCTCACAATTGAGAATCCAGAAAATATTCAGGAACGGTTCATAGATCCTGAACCATTAAACTTTCCTCCGGAACCACCAATCATTCAAACAGAGATTGTTGAGGAACGAACTATTAAATCAGAATCATCTAGTGATACCGATTCAACAAATTCAATTATGGAGAATCTGGAACCTTTAAGTATGGAAGACCGAATGAGAGCTAAACGCACTGGCCAAGGTCACGCAATTACTCATCCAGACATTAATGCGCCAGATTATGAAATCAAAGGACAAATTCTACACATGGTGACTAATCAATGCCAATTTAGTGGTGCGCCGAAGGAAGATCCAAATGAACATCTACGTACCTTTAATAGGATCTGCACACTATTTAAAATACGAGAAGTGGAGGATGAACAGATATATCTCATGTTATTTCCCTGGACTTTAAAGGGAGAAGCCAAAGATTGGTTGGAATCGTTACCTGAAGGGGCGATCGATACATGGGATGTTTTAATTGACAAATTTCTTAAACAATTCTTTCCTGCATCTAAAGCCGTAAGACTTCAAGCAGAAATTGTTACGTTCACACAAAAGCCAAATGAAACTCTATATGAGGCGTGGACAAGATATGGAAAGTTATTAAGAGGATGTCCGCAACATGGTTTAGACACCTGTCAAATAGTACAAATATTTTACCAAGGATGCGACATCACTACAAGAAAAGACATAGATATAGCAGCTGGTGGTTCTATTATGAAGAAAACCGAAACTGATGCTTACAAAATTATTGATAACACTGCTTCCCACTCACATGAGTGGCACCAAGAAAAAGACATCATTAGATCATCTAAAGCAGCTAGAGCCGATTCTAGCTATGACTTAGATTCCATTTCCGCAAAGATAGACGCTGTGGAGAGACGAATGGAAAAGATGACTAAGGATATTCACTCAATACGAATTAGTTGTGAGCAGTGTGGAGGACCACATTTGACAAAAGATTGTCTAAGTATTGAATTAACAATGGAACAAAGAGAGAATATTTCATACATAAACCAAAGGCCTGGAAATAATTATCAGAATAATTATCAACCGCCAAGACCGATTTACAATCAAAACCAGAATTATAACCGAAATATTCCATACAACAACCAACAAGGTCCTAGCAATCAACAAGTATCCAATAATACTTACAATCAGCAAAGACCTAATTTTCAAAACAAACCACCACAACAAACCGAAGATAAAAAGCCGAATTTAGAAGATATGATGACGAAGCTAGTTGAAACTCAAACGCAGTTTTTCACATCTCAAAAACAAACAAATGAACAAAATGCTCAAGCATTTAGAAATCAACAAGCTTCTATTCAAAATCTGGAACAAGAAGTAAGTAACCTAGCAAGGTTAATAGGTGAAAGAAAACCGGGAAGTTTACCTAGTGATACAAATGCTAACCCCCGGAATGAAACAGCTAAAGCTATTACCACAAGAAGTGGTACAACACTTAAACCACCTGAAATACCTGTAACTTCTGATGAAACTATTCCTACTCCACAAGAACCACAACCTGATCAAGATAAGGAAAAAGAACCGGTAGTTGAAAAGGTTAATGAAAATAACACAGTTAAGAATAAACCTTATGTTAAACCATACCAACCACCACTTCCTTACCCGAGTAAAATGAAGAAGGAAAAACTTGAAGCCGAGCAATCCAAATTCTTGGATATGTTTAAACAGATAAATGTAAATCTTCCTTTCATTGATGTGATTTCAGGAATGCCAAGGTATGCTAAATTCTTGAAAGATCTAATCACGAATAGAAAGAAAATGGAAGAACTCTCGGCTGTTACTATGAATGCTAATTGTTCAGCAGTGCTGTTGAATAAGATACCAGAAAAACTATCTGATCCAGGAAGTTTCACAATTCCATGTTTTCTGGGTAGCCTTAGTTCAATAGAAGCATTGGCTGATTTAGGTGCTAGTATAAATCTAATGCCGTATTCACTATACGCTAAACTAGACCTTGGAGAATTGAAACCAACCAGAATAAGCATACAACTAGCCGATAGATCAATAAAATATCCTAGAGGGATAATGGAGAACATGCTAGTTAAAGTTGGTACTTTAGTATTTCCAGTAGATTTTGTTGTTTTGGACATGGAAGAAGATTCTCAAGTTCCTCTCATATTAGGAAGACCATTCTTAAACACGGCTAAAGCAATGATAGACGTGTTCGGTAAGAAACTGACCCTAAGTATAGAGGATGAGAGTGTTACCTTTTCAGTTGATAGAGCCATGCAACAACCACAATCTGCAGATGATACATGTTATTATATTCAAACTATAGATGCACATGCAGAATTATTAGAAGAATTTCCAGAACTACAAGGAACAGGAGAATGTTCTTTAGGAGAAGGTAATGAACCAATTGATGAAGCTGAAATGTTAGCTACACTTATAGCTAATGGATATGAACCAACAACAGAAGAAATTCAAATGCTAAAAGAAGAAGACAGATATCGATATAAATCATCGATAGAAGAACCTCCGAAATTAGAGTTAAAGCCACTTCCAAACCATTTGGAATACGCTTATTTACATGGTGAATCTGAATTACCTGTAATAATATCGTCTTCTCTTACTGAAAATGAGAAATCACAACTCATTTCTGTGTTGAAAGCTCATAAACCAGCCATTGCATGGAAGATTCATGATATTAAAGGAATAAGTCCTTCGTATTGCACACATAAAATCCTTATGGAAGAAGGTCATAAAACGTATGTGCAACGCCAACGAAGACTAAATCCTAATATGCAAGATGTAGTTAAGAAAGAGATTATTAAACTGCTAGATGCAGGTTTAATATATCCAATCTCTGATAGTCCATGGGTAAGCCCAGTTCAATGCGTGCCTAAGAAGGGTGGCATGACTGTCATCACAAATGAGAAAAATGAGCTTATTCCTACTAGGACTGTAACAGGATGGCGTGTATGTATTGATTATAGAAAATTAAATGACGCCACCAGAAAAGATCACTTTCCCTTACCTTTCATAGATCAAATGTTGGAAAGATTAGCCGGAAATAGTTACTATTGTTTTCTAGATGGATTTTCCGGATATTTTCAAATTCCAATAGCACCCGAAGATCAAGAGAAAACCACATTCACGTGCCCTTATGGTACTTTTGCTTACAAACGCATGCCATTTGGACTTTGTAACGCCCCTGCAACCTTTCAAAGGTGTATGATGGCGATTTTTCACGACATGATAGAAGAATGCATGGAAGTATTCATGGATGACTTTTCAGTCTTCGGTGATACATTTAAATCATGTCTAGTTAATCTGGAACGAATGCTAATTAGATGCGAAAAATCAAATCTAGTACTTAATTGGGAGAAATGCCATTTCATGGTTAAAGAAGGCATCGTTCTTGGACATAAAATTTCAAAAGAAGGAATTGAAGTGGATAGAGCTAAAGTAGATGTAATTGCTAAACTTCCACATCCCACCAATGTTAGAGGAGTTAGGAGTTTTCTAGGGCATGCCGGTTTTTACCGACGTTTTATAAAAGATTTTTCTAAAATTGCCACTCCTATGAATAAACTCCTAGAAAAGGATGCGCCATTCATCTTTTCAGATGAATGTATCAAATCTTTTAATATTCTTAAAGAAAAACTCACTAATGCGCCGATCATGATAACACCAAATTGGAATCTACCATTCGAACTAATGTGCGATGCAAGTGATTTTGCAATGGGAGCCGTTTTAGGACAAAGGATTGAAAAAAGATTTCAACCTATATATTATGCTAGTAAGACATTACAAGGAGCACAAACGAACTATACAACTACTGAAAAAGAACTCCTTGCTATTGTCTTTGCTTTTGACAAATTTCGATCATATCTCGTTCTAGCAAAAACGGTGGTCTATACCGACCATTCTGCTCTTAGATACCTATTTTCAAAACAAGATGCTAAACCAAGATTAATCCGTTGGATCTTACTCTTACAAGAGTTTGATATTGAAATCCGAGATAAAAAAGGAGCAGAAAATCTCGCCGCTGATCATCTTTCTCGTCTTGAAAATCCCGAATTAGAAGTTCTGAATGAATCGGCCATACAAGACAACTTTCCTGATGAATATCTATTGAAGATAGATTATAAAGAAATCCCATGGTTTGCAGACTATGCAAACTACTTAGTTTGTGGATTCCTTGAAAAAGGATTATCGTACCAAAGACGAAAGAAATTCTTCAGTGATATAAAACACTATTTCTGGGAAGATCCACATCTGTTTAAAAGTTGTCCCGATGGAATAATACGCCGATGTGTATTTGGAGATGAAGCTAGTAAAATTTTAAACCATTGTCACACAGGACCAACAGGAGGGCATTATGGGCCTCAACTAACAGCAAGAAAAGTTTATGAAGCTGGATTCTATTGGCCTACAATTTACAAAGACGCACACCTTCTTTGCAAATCCTGTGATGCATGTCAAAGGGCCGGAAAAATAAGTCAACGTGATGAAATGCCACAAAATGTCATCCAAGTATGTGAAGTATTTGACATTTGGGGTATTGACTTTATGGGTCCATTTCCAAAATCTCATAATAATTTATATATACTCGTAGCCATTGATTATGTATCTAAATGGGCGGAAGCACAAGCTCTCCCAACTAACGATGCACGAGTTGTAGTAAACTTTTTAAAACGTCTTTTTGCAAGGTTTGGAACACCGAAAGCTTTAATAAGTGATCGGGGTACTCATTTCTGTAATAATCAACTTGAGAAAGTTCTTAAAAGATATGGAGTAACTCATAAAATCTCCACCGCATATCATCCACAAACAAGTGGACAAGTTGAAAATACCAACCGAGCCTTAAAACGTATTCTAGAGAAAACCGTAGGATCAAATCCGAAGGAATGGTCCATTAAATTGGAGGATGCACTCTGGGCTTTTAGAACAGCCTACAAAACTCCAATTGGAACCACACCTTTTAGACTTGTGTATGGAAAAGCATGTCATCTTCCAGTAGAAATTGAACACAAAGCATTTTGGGCTTTGAAGACATGTAATCTTGATTTACATGAAGCCGGACGTCTACGATTAAGTCAACTAAACGAATTAGAAGAATTAAGACATGAAGCATACGAAAATTCGTTAATCTATAAAGAAAGAACGAAGAAATGGCATGATAAAAGAATCAGAAGTTCAAAAGAATTTAAAGAAGGAGATAGAGTTCTTCTTTTCAATTCACGATTCAAGCTATTTCCTGGAAAATTGAAATCAAGATGGTCTGGACCATTCATAGTCAAAAGAGTTTTCCCATACGGAACGATAGAATTGATAAATTCAAATGGGATTGAATTTAAAGTTAATGGTCACAGAGTTAAACATTACATACAGGGTCCAATGGAAGTCGACAACGAAGTTAATCACAATTTCGACACCACAGCTAACTAAGTGTGGGGAGAATCAAGTCTTTAAAGGATAATATGTATTTCTGTTAGAGTTAGATTGTCTGTTTTCGTGTAGTTCTCGAAAATGGAACACGTATGGTCTTTCCCTAGCAGACCCTAAAGAACTAGTCTTCTCCCCCCATTCTGAATTTTTATTTTTTTTTAGGTTTTTACGTAATGAAGACTGCCTGTGAACTAAACCATGGTCTAATGCTACACGCTTTGATCACTAAAAGAAATAATGACATACTACCGAGTGAATTAGTATCAGTAATCAGAGAAAGAATGGACGGAGTTAGAAAAGGATCCAGATGCGAAGATAATAAGTTACAATTTGGTAAAGGAAAATCAAAATCCGCAGCGAAAAGAAGAGCACGACACCTAGAAAAATGTCACAAATGCGGAAAATGGTCACATGGAGGTAAATGTTCAAATAATCAAACCTATTCAAATACCGAATTTGTTACTTTATGCAGAGACGGACCGTTCATATGTTTAGAAGAAAAGACAATGAATGCTCGAGGTTACGCCTATGCAGCCATGGAAGACCAATTAAACCGACTATCTTATGAATATAATAGATCATATAACTAAGAAATCTATTTCACAGGTATGTCTGTACAGTTTTTATTTTTTATTTTTATTTTTAACCTTTTGATAATAAACGCTAATTTGTTCGCTAAAAAGTATTAAATTGGTATTAAATAAAATTAGGTTTGGCGACCGAAATTATTGATATTGTTCAAAAATTTATTACATCACTGCGAAATTTAACGTTTATTCTTAAGGTATAAATATCTTTAATCAATCAACCCAAAATATTTCAAAAATTCGTCATGAGTTAAATTAGGTCTTGGAACCGAAATTACTTTACCGAAAAGAGGGGCGCATATTTTTGATAATATTTGACTGATTAAAGTGGGATAAAAAGACAAAAAGATTTTTAAATTTATTTTTACCATGTTTTTAATCTTAATATTTAAATCTTAAATTAATATTGTAAACTTTGTAAAAACAATATTTTTAAAATTGTAAATATTTGAAAAATTAATATAAGTTTGGTATGAATTTATAAATTTTTAAATTAAGTTTGGTGTGAATTTTTAATTTTTAAAATATGAATTTTTAATTTTATGCATTTCAAATTTTAAGTTTGGTGTGAATTTTTTTTAATTTTTAATTTTGAATTTTATATTTATGTTGTGTGAATTTAAAAACAAAAATTTACTTTATCTAATTAAGTTAAGAATATGATTTTTAAAATTCGTCGTAAGTTGAAGACTAGGTCTTTGAACCGAAATTGCTTTACCCGAGGGAGGGACGAGAACTTTTATTATCATTATTTTTAATCTTATTGATTTAAAGTATGCCAAAAACAAAAAAAAAAAAAAAAAAAAAAAAAAACCCAAAAATCTTAGCTTTTAAAACAATCGCTACACCCCTGCTGAACTTTTGAGCCCCGACTGTAATAGCCTGATTGCCCAAGGAGAAAGGGTAGATAGGGAATTTGATATTAACGCTGTCTGGAGGCGTATGTCCCACTTTAATGAATTTCACGCCAGTGGAAATCATACATACTTAGATATAGACAGAGCTGAACTCCGGGTGATTCATAGATTCTTAGCAAACACAATTACACAAAGGGGTAGGAATAAGGAGAAATTGACCGTAAATGATTTGTTCTACCTCAAGTGTATTAGAGACCCGAGGAGTTTCGTTAACATTCCCTATTGTGTTGGTTATTATCTCGCTAATGTAGTTTCGGGGATGAAATCGGGGAGTATTATAGGTGGTGGTATTTTCATTACTCTCATTGGAGAGTATTTAGGTGTAGATAAGCACCAAGGGGGTCCAATGAACGAAATAGAGGACGGAGGTGAAACTATAAGTTCAAACCTTTATCACGGTGCAAGGGTATTATTGATGAGACGTGGTCGGGTATATCGATACGAGGGACCTCAGCGACAGGTAGAGAGAGGTTCGGATGACGAGATGGAGGAGGCGAACAACATTATAGGAGTTGTTCGGGAGACTGCTCTTGATTTAGGTATTCGTATGGAGGATGAATACATGACGAACTATGATAGGCATATGCAGTACGAGGCATGGCAACGCCGGAATGACTACGAGCATTCCCGGCAACGAGAGCATGACCGATGGGATTATCATCAGCGCCAAATTATAAGCCAGTTGCAGCCTGGTGAGATGTATTATCCGACCCGACCCGCATACTATCCCGCACATCAGCCAGAGATGAGACCACCCTATGATTCATATGATTATGACGCAGCATACCAGTACACCTATAATCAGCCATGGAACCCGGACGCGAACATGAATTGGGATCCATATCCTAATTTTCCTCCTAACCCACCTCCTGATCAGTAGAGATAAGTGGTAATTTTTATTTTTATTTTAAACACTTAACATTTTATTATGTTTATGTAATGTTGGATATTTTATTATTATTGTGTACTAATATTTTTCTTATAGTTTGAAAGTGGGATGCCAAAGTTCCATTACAAATTGCATGTATGATTATATTTGTATTGTATGTATTCTATTTTATGCACAAAACAGGGTAAAACAACGCGTTTTCAAAGACTGGCATTAAGTTCAGCAAAAGCAAGTAATTTTGACGACAATGATGCAAAATGTATGTGAAATAACAACAAGACAGAATGAACAAATGACGTGCACCATTTATCATTCAGCAAACAAACGCCAATATATTTGGAAACTTTGGTAAAAATTTAATCATTTTCACACAAATCACCCTCAATAATTTAAATTGTTACTGATTTCTTGCAAATGAGGACATTGCAAGATCTTAAGTGTGGGAAGGGGTTAAATTCTTTCGGATTTTAAAATTTTTATATTAAACACTTGGTTACCATTAAAAATACTAGTAAAGCAGTAGTTGTATTAGAATCTAGTGCTCTCTGATAAAAAAAAAGAACAGCCCTAGTCTTATATACTGACTACCCAATTCTAGTAAAATTTTTCAAAATTTTCAATTAAATGAATTCAAATCATGTTTATACATATTTATGAACGATAAAACTAGGTTTTAACACCGAAATTATTGTTACCTCGGAAAGGACATAAATTGAGAAACAAACTAAAATGTTAAAATTCATTTAAAATGGAATAGAGGACGATAAAAAGGAAAATAAAAGCCAAGTGTGGGAAAATTTACCAAGTTATTTTAAACATATGTCACATATATTTGTAACAAATAACTGAAAATACTTTTGCTTTGGACTAAACTAAACTGTTTTACCCGATGAAAGAAAAGAAGAGATGGATCTACACGATGAATCAATTCCATCATTAAAAGGAAGTAAAGTCTTCCGAAAAAGACACGCGCTTCTTGATTTAGGTCATGAAGTTGTCGTTCAGACCAGCTGTAGGTTGACGAAAAATCTAGAAAAGTCATCACTAAAATCAGCAGGAAATCCACGGACCTCAGCATTAAACAGGGTCGCCAAGTGGTCAGATTTATCCTAACCATGAGAAGGATTTATCTCGTACAATGGGGAGGCACCATGCAAAATTAGCTGGATAAGACTAATGAATCAGATCCCCAGAAAGGATAATCTCCTTAAAGATTAAAAATCAGCTTTTAAGACTGATATTACTCAATCCTAGGGATTGACCTTAAAGATTGAGAATTCAAACTCATGGAATTCAATGATATCTAAACTCGAGCTTGAACGAGAAAATATTTTGATCAAAATTATAAACCGATTTGTTTTCTGAAAACCCATTTTCAATGCGTTCATTACCATTGAACGTAAAATCCTAGGAATTCACCTAGAATTCATTAGGTCACCTGAACTAAATCGGGTGTCAACCGTAAGAACGGTGGTTGCATAACATGGTCAAAGACAGAACCTTGTGCCAGACCGAAAAATCATAGGATGAGCTTTACTATTGCTCCTACCAAGGATAGTAATTGCGTCCGACACGTTATAGACCATAATCAAAAGCATGTCACGGGACATTGCCTTAAACAGTTGCTTGTTCAACGCTTTCCTTTACAACCGGACGGTAGTTTGCCGAAAGGTAATATACGGAACAAGTAAACTGGACGTGTTGCTTTCCAAATACAAGGTTAGCAAGTGGGTGACACAAAACCGCAAGTTTTGAGCTAAAATTTTCAAATCTGAAACCCACCAAACCCACAAAAATATTTTGCAAACACCGGTAAAGGGTTATTCCGGAAAACTTATCTAGGGTAAAAACTAGATTTAATTTTCAAAAGATCAAATGTTTTCATAAAGATCCAATTTCCTTAATGGATCTAAATTTTTATAGTCATGTGGGACTGTAAACCATATCGTCACTACCATTGTTTATACCGCCGTATAGAAATCACTGATGTACAAAGTATGAAGAATAAAGAAGTGATTCTAGTATTTCAAGACAATATTGCTTGAGGACAAGCAACGCTCAAGTGTGGGAATATTTGATAATGCTAAAAACGAACATATATTTCATAGCATTATTCCTCAAGAAAGACAAGCTTTTAGTTGCAATTGTTCTATTTACAAGTGATATTCGTTTAAATAATAAAAGGTGAAGACAAAAGGCAGATTCGACAAATTGAAGACAAAAAGGTCCAAAGAGCTAAAAAGTACAAGATACAATCAAAAAGGTTCAAAATATTGATGAGGAACGTCTCAAAATGACAAGAGTACAAGTTACAAGACGCAAAGTACACGATATAAAATAATACGCGAGGACGTCCGAAAATCCGGAACCGGGACCTGAGCCAAGAAGAAACGCCCGACGCAACGGACCAAAAATATCTAGTCTACTATGCACAAGAATATAATATAATATATATATAATTATATATAATTATATATTATATATATTATTATTATTATATTACGTCGGCAAGAAGAAAACAAAAGTAGTTGGCTGAATCCAGGGTGGCCATGCGACTCGCATGGCCAGAAGCACAAAACCATGCGAGTCGCATGGTGTGAGATTGTTGGTCAGGTCCTATAAATAGCCAGTTTTCTGACGAGTTTTAATATCCTTTTTCTCTTCCTCTTCATAAGTAATATATATTTATATATATAATTTATATTTTAATTTTAATTATAATTCTAATAATAAGGGTATGTTAGCAAATGTTGTAAGGGTGTAAGTCGAAATTCTGTCCGTGTAACGCTACGCTATTTTTAATCATTGTAAGTTATGTTCAACCTTTTTACATTAATGTCTCGTAGCTAAGTTATTATTATGCTTGTTTAAAACGAAGTAATCATGATGTTGGGCTAATTACTAAAATTGGGTAATTGGGCTTTGTACCATAATTGGGGTTTGGACAAAAGAACGACACTTGTGGAAACTAGACTATGGGCTATTAATGGGCTTTATATTTGTTTAACTAAATGAAAGTTTGTTAATGTTAATATAAAGATTTACAATTGGGCGTCCCTATAAATTACCATATACACTCGATCGGACACGATGGGCGGGGTATTTATTTGTACGAATAATCGTTCATTTAACCGGACACGGGAATGGATTAATAGCCACTAGAATAATTAAAACAGGGGTGAAATTACATTCAAGGGTAATTGGTGTAATTGTTAACAAAGTAGTAAAACCTTGGTTTACACGCAGTCGATAACCTGGTGTATTCATTAAACAAAGTATTAAAACCTTGTTACAATTCGAATCCCCAATTAGTTGGAATATTTATCTTCGGGTATAATAATAATTTGACAAGGACACTTGCAATTTATATTTATGACTGATGGACTGTTATGGACAAAAACCAGACGGACATATTGAATAATCCAGGACAAAGGACAATTAACCCATGGGCATAAAACTAAAATCAACACGTCAAACATCATGATTACGGAAGTTTAAATAAGCATAATTCTTTTATTTCATATTTTATTTCCTTTATTTTATATTTAATTGCACTTCTAATTATCGCACTTTTATTTATTGTTATTTTATTTTATCGCACTTTTAATTATCGTACTTTTAATTATCGCAATTTTATTTTATCGCATTTTTATTATTCGCAATTTCATTATCGTTATTTACTTTACGCTTTAATTTAAAGTCTTGTATTTATTTTATATTTTACATTAGGTTTTAACTGCGACTAAAGTTTTAAAATCGACAAACCGGTCATTAAACGGTAAAAACCCCTCTTTATAATAATAATATTACTTATATATATATATTTGTATTTTTATAAAAGTAAACTAATATAGCGTTGAGCTTTGCTTAAAGATCTCCCTGTGGAACGAACCGGACTTACTAAAAACTACACTACTGTACGATTAGGTACACTGCCTATAAGTGTTGTAGCAAGGTTTAAGTATATCCATTCTATAAATAAATAAATATCTTGTGTAAAATTGTATCGTATTTAATAGTATTTTCTAGTAAAATATAAACTATTTTATATACACCTCGCGAAACATCAAGTATTTTTAGAATATAATACTATTTGGTACGATACACCCGGTGGTACGAAATATTATATTTCGCGAGGTGTATATAAAATAGTTTATATTTTACTAGAAAATACTATTAAATACGATACAATTTTACACAAGATATTTATTTATTTATAGAATGGATATACTTAAACCTTGCTACAACACTTATAGGCAGTGTACCTAATCGTACAGTAGTGTAGTTTTTAGTAAGTCCGGTTCGTTCCACAGGGAGATCTTTAAGCAAAGCTCAACGCTATATTAGTTTACTTTTATAAAAATACAAATATATATATATAAGTAATATTATTATTATAAAGAGGGGTTTTTACCGTTTAATGACCGGTTTGTCGATTTTAAAACTTTAGTCGCAGTTAAAACCTAATGTAAAATATAAAATAAATACAAGACTTTAAATTAAAGCGTAAAGTAAATAACGATAATGAAATTGCGAATAATAAAAATGCGATAAAATAAAATTGCGATAATTAAAAGTACGATAATTAAAAGTGCGATAAAATAAAATAACAATAAATAAAAGTGCGATAATTAGAAGTGCAATTAAATATAAAATAAAGGAAATAAAATATGAAATAAAAGAATTATGCTTATTTAAACTTCCGTAATCATGATGTTTGACGTGTTGATTTTAGTTTTATGCCCATGGGTTAATTGTCCTTTGTCCTGGATTATTCAATATGTCCGTCTGGTTTTTGTCCATAACAGTCCATCAGTCATAAATATAAATTGCAAGTGTCCTTGTCAAATTATTATTATACCCGAAGATAAATATTCCAACTAATTGGGGATTCGAATTGTAACAAGGTTTTAATACTTTGTTTAATGAATACACCAGGTTATCGACTGCGTGTAAACCAAGGTTTTACTACTTTGTTAACAATTACACCAATTACCCTTGAATGTAATTTCACCCCTGTTTTAATTATTCTAGTGGCTATTAATCCATTCCCGTGTCCGGTTAAATGAACGATTATTCGTACAAATAAATACCCCGCCCATCGTGTCCGATCGAGTGTATATGGTAATTTATAGGGACGCCCAATTGTAAATCTTTATATTAACATTAACAAACTTTCATTTAGTTAAACAAATATAAAGCCCATTAATAGCCCATAGTCTAGTTTCCACAAGTGTCGTTCTTTTGTCCAAACCCCAATTATGGTACAAAGCCCAATTACCCAATTTTAGTAATTAGCCCAACATCATGATTACTTCGTTTTAAACAAGCATAATAATAACTTAGCTACG
The DNA here is from genome assembly GCF_046630445.1 of Rutidosis leptorrhynchoides. Taxonomy (NCBI): domain Eukaryota; kingdom Viridiplantae; phylum Streptophyta; class Magnoliopsida; order Asterales; family Asteraceae; genus Rutidosis; species Rutidosis leptorrhynchoides. The sequence goes on from NC_092335.1 coordinate 629,795,483, forward strand.
AGACATTAATGTAAAAAGGTTGAACATAACTTACAATGATTAAAAATAGCGTAGCGTTACACGGACAGAATTTCGACTTACACCCTTACAACATTTGCTAACATACCCTTATTATTAGAATTATAATTAAAATTAAAATATAAATTATATATAAATATATATTACTTATGAAGAGGAAGAGAAAAAGGGTATTAAAACTCGTCAGAAAACTGGCTATTTATAGGACCTGACCAACAATCTCACACCATGCGACTCGCATGGTTTTGTGCTTCTGGCCATGCGAGTCGCATGGCCACCCTGGATTCAGCCAACTACTTTTGTTTTCTTCTTGCCGACGTAATATAATAATAATAATATATATAATATATAATTATATATAATTATATATATATTATATTATATTCTTGTGCATAGTAGACTAGATATTTTTGGTCCGTTGCGTCGGGCGTTTCTTCTTGGCTCAGGTCCCGGTTCCGGATTTTCGGACGTCCTCGCGTATTATTTTATATCGTGTACTTTGCGTCTTGTAACTTGTACTCTTGTCATTTTGAGACGTTCCTCATCAATATTTTGAACCTTTTTGATTGTATCTTGTACTTTTTAGCTCTTTGGACCTTTTTGTCTTCAATTTGTCGAATCTGCCTTTTGTCTTCACCTTTTATTATTTAAACGAATATCACTTGTAAATAGAACAATTGCAACTAAAAGCTTGTCTTTCTTGAGGAATAATGCTATGAAATATATGTTCGTTTTTAGCATTATCAAATATTCCCACACTTGAGCGTTGCTTGTCCTCAAGCAATATTGTCTTGAAATACTAGAATCACTTCTTTATTCTTCATACTTTGTACATCAGTGATTTCTATACGGCGGTATAAACAATGGTAGTGACGATATGGTTTACAGTCCCACATGACTATAAAAATTTAGATCCATTAAGGAAATTGGATCTTTATGAAAACATTTGATCTTTTGAAAATTAAATCTAGTTTTTACCCTAGATAAGTTTTCCGGAATAACCCTTTACCGGTGTTTGCAAAATATTTTTGTGGGTTTGGTGGGTTTCAGATTTGAAAATTTTAGCTCAAAACTTGCGGTTTTGTGTCACCCACTTGCTAACCTTGTATTTGGAAAGCAACACGTCCAGTTTACTTGTTCCGTATATTACCTTTCGGCAAACTACCGTCCGGTTGTAAAGGAAAGCGTTGAACAAGCAACTGTTTAAGGCAATGTCCCGTGACATGCTTTTGATTATGGTCTATAACGTGTCGGACGCAATTACTATCCTTGGTAGGAGCAATAGTAAAGCTCATCCTATGATTTTTCGGTCTGGCACAAGGTTCTGTCTTTGACCATGTTATGCAACCACCGTTCTTACGGTTGACACCCGATTTAGTTCAGGTGACCTAATGAATTCTAGGTGAATTCCTAGGATTTTACGTTCAATGGTAATGAACGCATTGAAAATGGGTTTTCAGAAAACAAATCGGTTTATAATTTTGATCAAAATATTTTCTCGTTCAAGCTCGAGTTTAGATATCATTGAATTCCATGAGTTTGAATTCTCAATCTTTAAGGTCAATCCCTAGGATTGAGTAATATCAGTCTTAAAAGCTGATTTTTAATCTTTAAGGAGATTATCCTTTCTGGGGATCTGATTCATTAGTCTTATCCAGCTAATTTTGCATGGTGCCTCCCCATTGTACGAGATAAATCCTTCTCATGGTTAGGATAAATCTGACCACTTGGCGACCCTGTTTAATGCTGAGGTCCGTGGATTTCCTGCTGATTTTAGTGATGACTTTTCTAGATTTTTCGTCAACCTACAGCTGGTCTGAACGACAACTTCATGACCTAAATCAAGAAGCGCGTGTCTTTTTCGGAAGACTTTACTTCCTTTTAATGATGGAATTGATTCATCGTGTAGATCCATCTCTTCTTTTCTTTCATCGGGTAAAACAGTTTAGTTTAGTCCAAAGCAAAAGTATTTTCAGTTATTTGTTACAAATATATGTGACATATGTTTAAAATAACTTGGTAAATTTTCCCACACTTGGCTTTTATTTTCCTTTTTATCGTCCTCTATTCCATTTTAAATGAATTTTAACATTTTAGTTTGTTTCTCAATTTATGTCCTTTCCGAGGTAACAATAATTTCGGTGTTAAAACCTAGTTTTATCGTTCATAAATATGTATAAACATGATTTGAATTCATTTAATTGAAAATTTTGAAAAATTTTACTAGAATTGGGTAGTCAGTATATAAGACTAGGGCTGTTCTTTTTTTTATCAGAGAGCACTAGATTCTAATACAACTACTGCTTTACTAGTATTTTTAATGGTAACCAAGTGTTTAATATAAAAATTTTAAAATCCGAAAGAATTTAACCCCTTCCCACACTTAAGATCTTGCAATGTCCTCATTTGCAAGAAATCAGTAACAATTTAAATTATTGAGGGTGATTTGTGTGAAAATGATTAAATTTTTACCAAAGTTTCCAAATATATTGGCGTTTGTTTGCTGAATGATAAATGGTGCACGTCATTTGTTCATTCTGTCTTGTTGTTATTTCACATACATTTTGCATCATTGTCGTCAAAATTACTTGCTTTTGCTGAACTTAATGCCAGTCTTTGAAAACGCGTTGTTTTACCCTGTTTTGTGCATAAAATAGAATACATACAATACAAATATAATCATACATGCAATTTGTAATGGAACTTTGGCATCCCACTTTCAAACTATAAGAAAAATATTAGTACACAATAATAATAAAATATCCAACATTACATAAACATAATAAAATGTTAAGTGTTTAAAATAAAAATAAAAATTACCACTTATCTCTACTGATCAGGAGGTGGGTTAGGAGGAAAATTAGGATATGGATCCCAATTCATGTTCGCGTCCGGGTTCCATGGCTGATTATAGGTGTACTGGTATGCTGCGTCATAATCATATGAATCATAGGGTGGTCTCATCTCTGGCTGATGTGCGGGATAGTATGCGGGTCGGGTCGGATAATACATCTCACCAGGCTGCAACTGGCTTATAATTTGGCGCTGATGATAATCCCATCGGTCATGCTCTCGTTGCCGGGAATGCTCGTAGTCATTCCGGCGTTGCCATGCCTCGTACTGCATATGCCTATCATAGTTCGTCATGTATTCATCCTCCATACGAATACCTAAATCAAGAGCAGTCTCCCGAACAACTCCTATAATGTTGTTCGCCTCCTCCATCTCGTCATCCGAACCTCTCTCTACCTGTCGCTGAGGTCCCTCGTATCGATATACCCGACCACGTCTCATCAATAATACCCTTGCACCGTGATAAAGGTTTGAACTTATAGTTTCACCTCCGTCCTCTATTTCGTTCATTGGACCCCCTTGGTGCTTATCTACACCTAAATACTCTCCAATGAGAGTAATGAAAATACCACCACCTATAATACTCCCCGATTTCATCCCCGAAACTACATTAGCGAGATAATAACCAACACAATAGGGAATGTTAACGAAACTCCTCGGGTCTCTAATACACTTGAGGTAGAACAAATCATTTACGGTCAATTTCTCCTTATTCCTACCCCTTTGTGTAATTGTGTTTGCTAAGAATCTATGAATCACCCGGAGTTCAGCTCTGTCTATATCTAAGTATGTATGATTTCCACTGGCGTGAAATTCATTAAAGTGGGACATACGCCTCCAGACAGCGTTAATATCAAATTCCCTATCTACCCTTTCTCCTTGGGCAATCAGGCTATTACAGTCGGGGCTCAAAAGTTCAGCAGGGGTGTAAATCTGTAAGGCCCTGGCTAAATCTATCATGGACATTCTGTACATGCGTCCACCTAAAAGAAATCTAATAAAGCTTCTATCATCTATCCTCCTAACATCACTGTTTAACTTAATAGTACTAAGTAATTCTATACACCATTCCCTATATATGGTTCTACGAATGGAAAATAGGCGCATCCAATCGTTAAACTGAGAATTACCATACCTTTGCACCAATAATTGCCGAATCGGTTCGGCAAGGTCAACTGTTTCCAAAGGTACCCAGTCAATTGCCCTTGGCATTTCAACAACCTTAAAGTAGAGAATGTGCATGTTCTTTTGATAGTCTGGATACTCTATCCAACATCTATCAAATCTTAGATTTGGGTGTAACTGATCTTCATTAATGTCTAAACTCAGAATCCTTTGATGTGGAGCGAATTGACGAAACTGATTCACGAATAATTGATCTTGATCGTGATAAGGAATATGTTGCTCCTCCTGTTCTTCTCCTTCTTGTTGCATATGTTGTTCCTGTTCATGAAACATTTCCGGTTCGGGCTCTGGTTGCCTGGACGATGATGCTCCTGATCCTCCAGTGTCGGCTTTCTGCAAAACACATTAAACACAAAATTTGTGCATCCAAATATGCATTAGTGTTAGCAAAATAATAACTTGAAACAATTATGATGACCTGTTCAATTCATAACACATTTTATACACATTTTCTTAACGAAAACAATTCTACACTTTTACATACGAAAATGTGTACAATGTTTTATCACATTTAAACTCTTAAACATGTCAACAATAATTATTATAACAATTAAACACTTGTTACATGGCATTCAAATCAAACTAGTGCTCATTTTCATATTTTTGTCAAGTCTACACTTTGTCAAATAAGCATATACGAAAAATGTACATCAAGTTCATAAGCATTTATCTCAAATAACATGCCAAAATAATCACTACTAGCAATGAAACAAGTTTCAAATGGCCTTTATATCAAATTATCCAAGTTCATGAATTTTTAGGCTTAAAAAGTCTACTTTAATTCTCAAAAACATGTTTAGGCTCAAAGTTTGGATCAATTAACTACCTAAACATGTTACACTACTTAATTTAGCAACAATTCATGACAAAAATCGGCCATAACCTGTTTATATCAAAAAGCCCCAAATTGCTCAAGAACACAAACCCTAGATTCTTAAAAATTTGAAGTTTTTAGCTTCAATTCATGTTAAATAGCTTCTATCTAGGATATACATGCATAATATAACATCAATTTAGCTCTAATTACACCTAAATTTAACAAAATCAAAATATAAATTTTCTAGCTCAAGAACACAAAAATTCGAATTTAAAGAGATTAGGGGTGAAATCTTTACCTTTCTCCTGAAGGGGTTGAGACTACTGAATCTAGGCATGATTATTGTGAAGTTTTAGCGAGGTGTATATAAAATAGTTTATATTTTACTAGAAAATACTATTAAATACGATACAATTTTACACAAGATATTTATTTATTTATAGAATGGATATACTTAAACCTTGCTACAACACTTATAGGCAGTGTACCTAATCGTACAGTAGTGTAGTTTTTAGTAAGTCCGGTTCGTTCCACAGGGAGATCTTTAAGCAAAGCTCAACGCTATATTAGTTTACTTTTATAAAAATACAAATATATATATATAAGTAATATTATTATTATAAAGAGGGGTTTTTACCGTTTAATGACCGGTTTGTCGATTTTAAAACTTTAGTCGCAGTTAAAACCTAATGTAAAATATAAAATAAATACAAGACTTTAAATTAAAGCGTAAAGTAAATAACGATAATGAAATTGCGAATAATAAAAATGCGATAAAATAAAATTGCGATAATTAAAAGTACGATAATTAAAAGTGCGATAAAATAAAATAACAATAAATAAAAGTGCGATAATTAGAAGTGCAATTAAATATAAAATAAAGGAAATAAAATATGAAATAAAAGAATCATGCTTATTTAAACTTCCGTAATCATGATGTTTGACGTGTTGATTTTAGTTTTATGCCCATGGGTTAATTGTCCTTTGTCCTGGATTATTCAATATGTCCGTCTGGTTTTTGTCCATAACAGTCCATCAGTCATAAATATAAATTGCAAGTGTCCTTGTCAAATTATTATTATACCCGAAGATAAATATTCCAACTAATTGGGGATTCGAATTGTAACAAGGTTTTAATACTTTGTTTAATGAATACACCAGGTTATCGACTGCGTGTAAACCAAGGTTTTACTACTTTGTTAACAATTACACCAATTACCCTTGAATGTAATTTCACCCCTGTTTTAATTATTCTAGTGGCTATTAATCCATTCCCGTGTCCGGTTAAATGAACGATTATTCGTACAAATAAATACCCCGCCCATCGTGTCCGATCGAGTGTATATGGTAATTTATAGGGACGCCCAATTGTAAATCTTTATATTAACATTAACAAACTTTCATTTAGTTAAACAAATATAAAGCCCATTAATAGCCCATAGTCTAGTTTCCACAAGTGTCGTTCTTTTGTCCAAACCCCAATTATGGTACAAAGCCCAATTACCCAATTTTAGTAATTAGCCCAACATCATGATTACTTCGTTTTAAACAAGCATAATAATAACTTAGCTACGAGACATTAATGTAAAAAGGTTGAACATAACTTACAATGATTAAAAATAGCGTAGCGTTACACGGACAGAATTTCGACTTACACCCTTACAACATTTGCTAACATACCCTTATTATTAGAATTATAATTAAAATTAAAATATAAATTATATATATAAATATATATTACTTATGAAGAGGAAGAGAAAAAGGATATTAAAACTCGTCAGAAAACTGGCTATTTATAGGACCTGACCAACAATCTCACACCATGCGACTCGCATGGTTTTGTGCTTCTGGCCATGCGAGTCGCATGGCCACCCTGGATTCAGCCAACTACTTTTGTTTTCTTCTTGCCGACGTAATATAATAATAATAATATATATAATATATAATTATATATAATTATATATATATTATATTATATTCTTGTGCATAGTAGACTAGATATTTTTGGTCCGTTGCGTCGGGCGTTTCTTCTTGGCTCAGGTCCCGGTTCCGGATTTTCGGACGTCCTCGCGTATTATTTTATATCGTGTACTTTGCGTCTTGTAACTTGTACTCTTGTCATTTTGAGACGTTCCTCATCAATATTTTGAACCTTTTTGATTGTATCTTGTACTTTTTAGCTCTTTGGACCTTTTTGTCTTCAATTTGTCGAATCTGCCTTTTGTCTTCACCTTTTATTATTTAAACGAATATCACTTGTAAATAGAACAATTGCAACTAAAAGCTTGTCTTTCTTGAGGAATAATGCTATGAAATATATGTTCGTTTTTAGCATTATCAAATATTCCCACACTTGAGCGTTGCTTGTCCTCAAGCAATATTGTCTTGAAATACTAGAATCACTTCTTTATTCTTCATACTTTGTACATCAGTGATTTCTATACGGCGGTATAAACAATGGTAGTGACGATATGGTTTACAGTCCCACATGACTATAAAAATTTAGATCCATTAAGGAAATTGGATCTTTATGAAAACATTTGATCTTTTGAAAATTAAATCTAGTTTTTACCCTAGATAAGTTTTCCGGAATAACCCTTTACCGGTGTTTGCAAAATATTTTTGTGGGTTTGGTGGGTTTCAGATTTGAAAATTTTAGCTCAAAATTTGCGGTTTTGTGTCACCCACTTGCTAACCTTGTATTTGGAAAGCAACACGTCCAGTTTACTTGTTCCGTATATTACCTTTCGGCAAACTACCGTCCGGTTGTAAAGGAAAGCGTTGAACAAGCAACTGTTTAAGGCAATGTCCCGTGACATGCTTTTGATTATGGTCTATAACGTGTCGGACGCAATTACTATCCTTGGTAGGAGCAATAGTAAAGCTCATCCTATGATTTTTCGGTCTGGCACAAGGTTCTGTCTTTGACCATGTTATGCAACCACCGTTCTTACGGTTGACACCCGATTTAGTTCAGGTGACCTAATGAATTCTAGGTGAATTCCTAGGATTTTACGTTCAATGGTAATGAACGCATTGAAAATGGGTTTTCAGAAAACAAATCGGTTTATAATTTTGATCAAAATATTTTCTCGTTCAAGCTCGAGTTTAGATATCATTGAATTCCATGAGTTTGAATTCTCAATCTTTAAGGTCAATCCCTAGGATTGAGTAATATCAGTCTTAAAAGCTGATTTTTAATCTTTAAGGAGATTATCCTTTCTGGGGATCTGATTCATTAGTCTTATCCAGCTAATTTTGCATGGTGCCTCCCCATTGTACGAGATAAATCCTTCTCATGGTTAGGATAAATCTGACCACTTGGCGACCCTGTTTAATGCTGAGGTCCGTGGATTTCCTGCTGATTTTAGTGATGACTTTTCTAGATTTTTCGTCAACCTACAGCTGGTCTGAACGACAACTTCATGACCTAAATCAAGAAGCGCGTGTCTTTTTCGGAAGACTTTACTTCCTTTTAATGATGGAATTGATTCATCGTGTAGATCCATCTCTTCTTTTCTTTCATCGGGTAAAACAGTTTAGTTTAGTCCAAAGCAAAAGTATTTTCAGTTATTTGTTACAAATATATGTGACATATGTTTAAAATAACTTGGTAAATTTTCCCACACTTGGCTTTTATTTTCCTTTTTATCGTCCTCTATTCCATTTTAAATGAATTTTAACATTTTAGTTTGTTTCTCAATTTATGTCCTTTCCGAGGTAACAATAATTTCGGTGTTAAAACCTAGTTTTATCGTTCATAAATATGTATAAACATGATTTGAATTCATTTAATTGAAAATTTTGAAAAATTTTACTAGAATTGGGTAGTCAGTATATAAGACTAGGGCTGTTCTTTTTTTTATCAGAGAGCACTAGATTCTAATACAACTACTGCTTTACTAGTATTTTTAATGGTAACCAAGTGTTTAATATAAAAATTTTAAAATCCGAAAGAATTTAACCCCTTCCCACACTTAAGATCTTGCAATGTCCTCATTTGCAAGAAATCAGTAACAATTTAAATTATTGAGGGTGATTTGTGTGAAAATGATTAAATTTTTACCAAAGTTTCCAAATATATTGGCGTTTGTTTGCTGAATGATAAATGGTGCACGTCATTTGTTCATTCTGTCTTGTTGTTATTTCACATACATTTTGCATCATTGTCGTCAAAATTACTTGCTTTTGCTGAACTTAATGCCAGTCTTTGAAAACGCGTTGTTTTACCCTGTTTTGTGCATAAAATAGAATACATACAATACAAATATAATCATACATGCAATTTGTAATGGAACTTTGGCATCCCACTTTCAAACTATAAGAAAAATATTAGTACACAATAATAATAAAATATCCAACATTACATAAACATAATAAAATGTTAAGTGTTTAAAATAAAAATAAAAATTACCACTTATCTCTACTGATCAGGAGGTGGGTTAGGAGGAAAATTAGGATATGGATCCCAATTCATGTTCGCGTCCGGGTTCCATGGCTGATTATAGGTGTACTGGTATGCTGCGTCATAATCATATGAATCATAGGGTGGTCTCATCTCTGGCTGATGTGCGGGATAGTATGCGGGTCGGGTCGGATAATACATCTCACCAGGCTGCAACTGGCTTATAATTTGGCGCTGATGATAATCCCATCGGTCATGCTCTCGTTGCCGGGAATGCTCGTAGTCATTCCGGCGTTGCCATGCCTCGTACTGCATATGCCTATCATAGTTCGTCATGTATTCATCCTCCATACGAATACCTAAATCAAGAGCAGTCTCCCGAACAACTCCTATAATGTTGTTCGCCTCCTCCATCTCGTCATCCGAACCTCTCTCTACCTGTCGCTGAGGTCCCTCGTATCGATATACCCGACCACGTCTCATCAATAATACCCTTGCACCGTGATAAAGGTTTGAACTTATAGTTTCACCTCCGTCCTCTATTTCGTTCATTGGACCCCCTTGGTGCTTATCTACACCTAAATACTCTCCAATGAGAGTAATGAAAATACCACCACCTATAATACTCCCCGATTTCATCCCCGAAACTACATTAGCGAGATAATAACCAACACAATAGGGAATGTTAACGAAACTCCTCGGGTCTCTAATACACTTGAGGTAGAACAAATCATTTACGGTCAATTTCTCCTTATTCCTACCCCTTTGTGTAATTGTGTTTGCTAAGAATCTATGAATCACCCGGAGTTCAGCTCTGTCTATATCTAAGTATGTATGATTTCCACTGGCGTGAAATTCATTAAAGTGGGACATACGCCTCCAGACAGCGTTAATATCAAATTCCCTATCTACCCTTTCTCCTTGGGCAATCAGGCTATTACAGTCGGGGCTCAAAAGTTCAGCAGGGGTGTAGCGATTGTTTTAAAAGCTAAGATTTTTGGGTTTTTTTTTTTTTTTTTTTTTTTTTGTTTTTGGCATACTTTAAATCAATAAGATTAAAAATAATGATAATAAAAGTTCTCGTCCCTCCCTCGGGTAAAGCAATTTCGGTTCAAAGACCTAGTCTTCAACTTACGACGAATTTTAAAAATCATATTCTTAACTTAATTAGATAAAGTAAATTTTTGTTTTTAAATTCACACAACATAAATATAAAATTCAAAATTAAAAATTAAAAAAAATTCACACCAAACTTAAAATTTGAAATGCATAAAATTAAAAATTCATATTTTAAAAATTAAAAATTCACACCAAACTTAATTTAAAAATTTATAAATTCATACCAAACTTATATTAATTTTTCAAATATTTACAATTTTAAAAATATTGTTTTTACAAAGTTTACAATATTAATTTAAGATTTAAATATTAAGATTAAAAACATGGTAAAAATAAATTTAAAAATCTTTTTGTCTTTTTATCCCACTTTAATCAGTCAAATATTATCAAAAATATGCGCCCCTCTTTTCGGTAAAGTAATTTCGGTTCCAAGACCTAATTTAACTCATGACGAATTTTTGAAATATTTTGGGTTGATTGATTAAAGATATTTATACCTTAAGAATAAACGTTAAATTTCGCAGTGATGTAATAAATTTTTGAACAATATCAATAATTTCGGTCGCCAAACCTAATTTTATTTAATACCAATTTAATACTTTTTAGCGAACAAATTAGCGTTTATTATCAAAAGGTTAAAAATAAAAATAAAAAATAAAAACTGTACAGACATACCTGTGAAATAGATTTCTTAGTTATATGATCTATTATATTCATAAGATAGTCGGTTTAATTGGTCTTCCATGGCTGCATAGGCGTAACCTCGAGCATTCATTGTCTTTTCTTCTAAACATATGAACGGTCCGTCTCTGCATAAAGTAACAAATTCGGTATTTGAATAGGTTTGATTATTTGAACATTTACCTCCATGTGACCATTTTCCGCATTTGTGACATTTTTCTAGGTGTCGTGCTCTTCTTTTCGCTGCGGATTTTGATTTTCCTTTACCAAATTGTAACTTATTATCTTCGCATCTGGATCCTTTTCTAACTCCGTCCATTCTTTCTCTGATTACTGATACTAATTCACTCGGTAGTATGTCATTATTTCTTTTAGTGATCAAAGCGTGTAGCATTAGACCATGGTTTAGTTCACAGGCAGTCTTCATTACGTAAAAACCTAAAAAAAAATAAAAATTCAGAATGGGGGGAGAAGACTAGTTCTTTAGGGTCTGCTAGGGAAAGACCATACGTGTTCCATTTTCGAGAACTACACGAAAACAGACAATCTAACTCTAACAGAAATACATATTATCCTTTAAAGACTTGATTCTCCCCACACTTAGTTAGCTGTGGTGTCGAAATTGTGATTAACTTCGTTGTCGACTTCCATTGGACCCTGTATGTAATGTTTAACTCTGTGACCATTAACTTTAAATTCAATCCCATTTGAATTTATCAATTCTATCGTTCCGTATGGGAAAACTCTTTTGACTATGAATGGTCCAGACCATCTTGATTTCAATTTTCCAGGAAATAGCTTGAATCGTGAATTGAAAAGAAGAACTCTATCTCCTTCTTTAAATTCTTTTGAACTTCTGATTCTTTTATCATGCCATTTCTTCGTTCTTTCTTTATAGATTAACGAATTTTCGTATGCTTCATGTCTTAATTCTTCTAATTCGTTTAGTTGACTTAATCGTAGACGTCCGGCTTCATGTAAATCAAGATTACATGTCTTCAAAGCCCAAAATGCTTTGTGTTCAATTTCTACTGGAAGATGACATGCTTTTCCATACACAAGTCTAAAAGGTGTGGTTCCAATTGGAGTTTTGTAGGCTGTTCTAAAAGCCCAGAGTGCATCCTCCAATTTAATGGACCATTCCTTCGGATTTGATCCTACGGTTTTCTCTAGAATACGTTTTAAGGCTCGGTTGGTATTTTCAACTTGTCCACTTGTTTGTGGATGATATGCGGTGGAGATTTTATGAGTTACTCCATATCTTTTAAGAACTTTCTCAAGTTGATTATTACAGAAATGAGTACCCCGATCACTTATTAAAGCTTTCGGTGTTCCAAACCTTGCAAAAAGACGTTTTAAAAAGTTTACTACAACTCGTGCATCGTTAGTTGGGAGAGCTTGTGCTTCCGCCCATTTAGATACATAATCAATGGCTACGAGTATATATAAATTATTATGAGATTTTGGAAATGGACCCATAAAGTCAATACCCCAAATGTCAAATACTTCACATACTTGGATGACATTTTGTGGCATTTCATCACGTTGACTTATTTTTCCGGCCCTTTGACATGCATCACAGGATTTGCAAAGAAGGTGTGCGTCTTTGTAAATTGTAGGCCAATAGAATCCAGCTTCATAAACTTTTCTTGCTGTTAGTTGAGGCCCATAATGCCCTCCTGTTGGTCCTGTGTGACAATGGTTTAAAATTTTACTAGCTTCATCTCCAAATACACATCGGCGTATTATTCCATCGGGACAACTTTTAAACAGATGTGGATCTTCCCAGAAATAGTGTTTTATATCACTGAAGAATTTCTTTCGTCTTTGGTACGATAATCCTTTTTCAAGGAATCCACAAACTAAGTAGTTTGCATAGTCTGCAAACCATGGGATTTCTTTATAATCTATCTTCAATAGATATTCATCAGGAAAGTTGTCTTGTATGGCCGATTCATTCAGAACTTCTAATTCGGGATTTTCAAGACGAGAAAGATGATCAGCGGCGAGATTTTCTGCTCCTTTTTTATCTCGGATTTCAATATCAAACTCTTGTAAGAGTAAGATCCAACGGATTAATCTTGGTTTAGCATCTTGTTTTGAAAATAGGTATCTAAGAGCAGAATGGTCGGTATAGACCACCGTTTTTGCTAGAACGAGATATGATCGAAATTTGTCAAAAGCAAAGACAATAGCAAGGAGTTCTTTTTCAGTAGTTGTATAGTTCGTTTGTGCTCCTTGTAATGTCTTACTAGCATAATATATAGGTTGAAATCTTTTTTCAATCCTTTGTCCTAAAACGGCTCCCATTGCAAAATCACTTGCATCGCACATTAGTTCGAATGGTAGATTCCAATTTGGTGTTATCATGATCGGCGCATTAGTGAGTTTTTCTTTAAGAATATTAAAAGATTTGATACATTCATCTGAAAAGATGAATGGCGCATCCTTTTCTAGGAGTTTATTCATAGGAGTGGCAATTTTAGAAAAATCTTTTATAAAACGTCGGTAAAAACCGGCATGCCCTAGAAAACTCCTAACTCCTCTAACATTGGTGGGATGTGGAAGTTTAGCAATTACATCTACTTTAGCTCTATCCACTTCAATTCCTTCTTTTGAAATTTTATGTCCAAGAACGATGCCTTCTTTAACCATGAAATGGCATTTCTCCCAATTAAGTACTAGATTTGATTTTTCGCATCTAATTAGCATTCGTTCCAGATTAACTAGACATGATTTAAATGTATCACCGAAGACTGAAAAGTCATCCATGAATACTTCCATGCATTCTTCTATCATGTCGTGAAAAATCGCCATCATACACCTTTGAAAGGTTGCAGGGGCGTTACAAAGTCCAAATGGCATGCGTTTGTAAGCAAAAGTACCATAAGGGCACGTGAATGTGGTTTTCTCTTGATCTTCGGGTGCTATTGGAATTTGAAAATATCCGGAAAATCCATCTAGAAAACAATAGTAACTATTTCCGGCTAATCTTTCCAACATTTGATCTATGAAAGGTAAGGGAAAGTGATCTTTTCTGGTGGCGTCATTTAATTTTCTATAATCAATACATACACGCCATCCTGTTACAGTCCTAGTAGGAATAAGCTCATTTTTCTCATTTGTGATGACAGTCATGCCACCCTTCTTAGGCACGCATTGAACTGGGCTTACCCATGGACTATCAGAGATTGGATATATTAAACCTGCATCTAGCAGTTTAATAATCTCTTTCTTAACTACATCTTGCATATTAGGATTTAGTCTTCGTTGGCGTTGCACATACGTTTTATGACCTTCTTCCATAAGGATTTTATGTGTGCAATACGAAGGACTTATTCCTTTAATATCATGAATCTTCCATGCAATGGCTGGTTTATGAGCTTTCAACACAGAAATGAGTTGTGATTTCTCATTTTCAGTAAGAGAAGACGATATTATTACAGGTAATTCAGATTCACCATGTAAATAAGCGTATTCCAAATGGTTTGGAAGTGGCTTTAACTCTAATTTCGGAGGTTCTTCTATCGATGATTTATATCGATATCTGTCTTCTTCTTTTAGCATTTGAATTTCTTCTGTTGTTGGTTCATATCCATTAGCTATAAGTGTAGCTAACATTTCAGCTTCATCAATTGGTTCATTACCTTCTCCTAAAGAACATTCTCCTGTTCCTTGTAGTTCTGGAAATTCTTCTAATAATTCTGCATGTGCATCTATAGTTTGAATATAATAACATGTATCATCTGCAGATTGTGGTTGTTGCATGGCTCTATCAACTGAAAAGGTAACACTCTCATCCTCTATACTTAGGGTCAGTTTCTTACCGAACACGTCTATCATTGCTTTAGCCGTGTTTAAGAATGGTCTTCCTAATATGAGAGGAACTTGAGAATCTTCTTCCATGTCCAAAACAACAAAATCTACTGGAAATACTAAAGTACCAACTTTAACTAGCATGTTCTCCATTATCCCTCTAGGATATTTTATTGATCTATCGGCTAGTTGTATGCTTATTCTGGTTGGTTTCAATTCTCCAAGGTCTAGTTTAGCGTATAGTGAATACGGCATTAGATTTATACTAGCACCTAAATCAGCCAATGCTTCTATTGAACTAAGGCTACCCAGAAAACATGGAATTGTGAAACTTCCTGGATCAGATAGTTTTTCTGGTATCTTATTCAACAGCACTGCTGAACAATTAGCATTCATAGTAACAGCCGAGAGTTCTTCCATTTTCTTTCTATTCGTGATTAGATCTTTCAAGAATTTAGCATACCTTGGCATTCCTGAAATCACATCAATGAAAGGAAGATTTACATTTATCTGTTTAAACATATCCAAGAATTTGGATTGCTCGGCTTCAAGTTTTTCCTTCTTCATTTTACTCGGGTAAGGAAGTGGTGGTTGGTATGGTTTAACATAAGGTTTATTCTTAACTGTGTTATTTTCATTAACCTTTTCAACTACCGGTTCTTTTTCCTTATCTTGATCAGGTTGTGGTTCTTGTGGAGTAGGAATAGTTTCATCAGAAGTTACAGGTATTTCAGGTGGTTTAAGTGTTGTACCACTTCTTGTGGTAATAGCTTTAGCTGTTTCATTCCGGGGGTTAGCATTTGTATCACTAGGTAAACTTCCCGGTTTTCTTTCACCTATTAACCTTGCTAGGTTACTTACTTCTTGTTCCAGATTTTGAATAGAAGCTTGTTGATTTCTAAATGCTTGAGCATTTTGTTCATTTGTTTGTTTTTGAGATGTGAAAAACTGCGTTTGAGTTTCAACTAGCTTCGTCATCATATCTTCTAAATTCGGCTTTTTATCTTCGGTTTGTTGTGGTGGTTTGTTTTGAAAATTAGGTCTTTGCTGATTGTAAGTATTATTGGATACTTGTTGATTGCTAGGACCTTGTTGGTTGTTGTATGGAATATTTCGGTTATAATTCTGGTTTTGATTGTAAATCGGTCTTGGCGGTTGATAATTATTCTGATAATTATTTCCAGGCCTTTGGTTTATGTATGAAATATTCTCTCTTTGTTCCATTGTTAATTCAATACTTAGACAATCTTTTGTCAAATGTGGTCCTCCACACTGCTCACAACTAATTCGTATTGAGTGAATATCCTTAGTCATCTTTTCCATTCGTCTCTCCACAGCGTCTATCTTTGCGGAAATGGAATCTAAGTCATAGCTAGAATCGGCTCTAGCTGCTTTAGATGATCTAATGATGTCTTTTTCTTGGTGCCACTCATGTGAGTGGGAAGCAGTGTTATCAATAATTTTGTAAGCATCAGTTTCGGTTTTCTTCATAATAGAACCACCAGCTGCTATATCTATGTCTTTTCTTGTAGTGATGTCGCATCCTTGGTAAAATATTTGTACTATTTGACAGGTGTCTAAACCATGTTGCGGACATCCTCTTAATAACTTTCCATATCTTGTCCACGCCTCATATAGAGTTTCATTTGGCTTTTGTGTGAACGTAACAATTTCTGCTTGAAGTCTTACGGCTTTAGATGCAGGAAAGAATTGTTTAAGAAATTTGTCAATTAAAACATCCCATGTATCGATCGCCCCTTCAGGTAACGATTCCAACCAATCTTTGGCTTCTCCCTTTAAAGTCCAGGGAAATAACATGAGATATATCTGTTCATCCTCCACTTCTCGTATTTTAAATAGTGTGCAGATCCTATTAAAGGTACGTAGATGTTCATTTGGATCTTCCTTCGGCGCACCACTAAATTGGCATTGATTAGTCACCATGTGTAGAATTTGTCCTTTGATTTCATAATCTGGCGCATTAATGTCTGGATGAGTAATTGCGTGACCTTGGCCAGTGCGTTTAGCTCTCATTCGGTCTTCCATACTTAAAGGTTCCAGATTCTCCATAATTGAATTTGTTGAATCGGTATCACTAGATGATTCTGATTTAATAGTTCGTTCCTCAACAATCTCTGTTTGAATGATTGGTGGTTCCGGAGGAAAGTTTAATGGTTCAGGATCTATGAACCGTTCCTGAATATTTTCTGGATTCTCAATTGTGAGGTTGGTTTCAAAAACTGGATTATCGGAAATTTGAACTGAAGTACTTGGTCGACTGGATGACGATTCTAAAGAAAAATCAACGGCGGTTATATTTGTTAAACGATGTCTTGATCTAGTTACAGGTGGTGAACGTACAAAAGGTGATGAACGTCTTGCTCGGTGCATTCACAGAATATCCTATTAGTTTTTAAAAGGAAAGAAAAATTATAATAAGTTATCCAATCAATAGACTTTTCTGCTTTTGCCCACGTTTCGAATAGCCAAAAGATGCAGCAGAGGGGCAGGATTCGTTTGGTCTCAATATAATTGAGGACTGTTTGGCTCCAATAACCCGGTCCACGTACAAATCCAACTATTACTACGAACCAGAAAATTTTGATGTCTATCAATTTAACCACTTAAAATAAATTTTCGTAATTTTAAGAAATTTAGATAAGAAGTAGAAAAAATTCTAAGTCCTAAAACTAGAATAGCGAGAAATAAGAGAGAAAAAGATTGCGCGTCGAAAAATGTCGAAAAAGAAAAATGGTTGAAAAATAAAAGGTGACGGAAAAATAAAAGAAACTTATAAAAACTTAAAAATACTTAACTAATTTAACCTTATTACTACAACTAACTTAAAATTATAATCGCAAATTGATATTACTAATTGGAATGATAATTGATACATAGTAAAAGGTCTAAAAATATTAAAGCTTACAGGAAAAACTAAGTCCCAAATGGAAATAACTTAAAAAGAAACTAAAACTTAAAAAGGCGTCGCAAAATTCTAAAGCACCTAAATCTTAGTCTAAAGAAAAAGCACTTAAGGAATTCTACGGCAAAGCCTAAAAATCTAGGAGTAAAAATAACTATAGTAAAAACTAAGTTTAAAATTAAATATGAGCTAAAAATACAAAAGTTACGCTACAACGATTAAAAAGGTACAAAATTTTAAAAGTTATTAAAAGTTATAAAAATATTAGATTTTATAAAAATATTATTTTTATATTTTATAATTTAAAGTATTAAGTATTATATAATTAAAACTAGTTAAAAGTAATAATTAATTTAAATAACTAAAACTTAATTAATAATAATAAATAAAACTAGGGTTTAAATAATAATAATAAATAATATCCGTAATTATTACGAAATTAGGGTTCAGATGTGGTCCTGTCAGACCCCTCATGCGAGTCGCATGGTTTTAGGGGGGGGATCATGCGAGTCGCATGACTGAACTGGACCAGTTCAACTGGACTGGTTCAAATGACGGGTCACGTATTATTTTATATTTAATTTCTTTTATTTTCTGTTTTAAATTTAAATAAAATATATATATATAATTAGAATAAAAACTTAAAAATAAACTTAAAATACTTTATAATTTTGTAAAAATAAAAGAAAAACTTAAAAATATACTTAAAATACTTTTTTTTTTTTTTCGATTTTAAAAGCTTTTCTTTTAATTTTTTTTTTTTATCTTTTTAATTTTTTAAACAAAAATATAAATTTTACAAAAACTAATTATAACTTAAAAATTAAAAATATGGCGTTTCGCTTCGGCGAATGTTACCTCCCCGGCAGCGGCGCCAAAAATACTTGATGTTTCGCGAGGTGTATATAAAATAGTTTATATTTTACTAGAAAATACTATTAAATACGATACAATTTTACACAAGATATTTATTTATTTATAGAATGGATATACTTAAACCTTGCTACAACACTTATAGGCAGTGTACCTAATCGTACAGTAGTGTAGTTTTTAGTAAGTCCGGTTCGTTCCACAGGGAGATCTTTAAGCAAAGCTCAACGCTATATTAGTTTACTTTTATAAAAATACAAATATATATATATAAGTAATATTATTATTATAAAGAGGGGTTTTTACCGTTTAATGACCGGTTTGTCGATTTTAAAACTTTAGTCGCAGTTAAAACCTAATGTAAAATATAAAATAAATACAAGACTTTAAATTAAAGCGTAAAGTAAATAACGATAATGAAATTGCGAATAATAAAAATGCGATAAAATAAAATTGCGATAATTAAAAGTACGATAATTAAAAGTGCGATAAAATAAAATAACAATAAATAAAAGTGCGATAATTAGAAGTGCAATTAAATATAAAATAAAGGAAATAAAATATGAAATAAAAGAATCATGCTTATTTAAACTTCCGTAATCATGATGTTTGACGTGTTGATTTTAGTTTTATGCCCATGGGTTAATTGTCCTTTGTCCTGGATTATTCAATATGTCCGTCTGGTTTTTGTCCATAACAGTCCATCAGTCATAAATATAAATTGCAAGTGTCCTTGTCAAATTATTATTATACCCGAAGATAAATATTCCAACTAATTGGGGATTCGAATTGTAACAAGGTTTTAATACTTTGTTTAATGAATACACCAGGTTATCGACTGCGTGTAAACCAAGGTTTTACTACTTTGTTAACAATTACACCAATTACCCTTGAATGTAATTTCACCCCTGTTTTAATTATTCTAGTGGCTATTAATCCATTCCCGTGTCCGGTTAAATGAACGATTATTCGTACAAATAAATACCCCGCCCATCGTGTCCGATCGAGTGTATATGGTAATTTATAGGGACGCCCAATTGTAAATCTTTATATTAACATTAACAAACTTTCATTTAGTTAAACAAATATAAAGCCCATTAATAGCCCATAGTCTAGTTTCCACAAGTGTCGTTCTTTTGTCCAAACCCCAATTATGGTACAAAGCCCAATTACCCAATTTTAGTAATTAGCCCAACATCATGATTACTTCGTTTTAAACAAGCATAATAATAACTTAGCTACGAGACATTAATGTAAAAAGGTTGAACATAACTTACAATGATTAAAAATAGCGTAGCGTTACACGGACAGAATTTCGACTTACACCCTTACAACATTTGCTAACATACCCTTATTATTAGAATTATAATTAAAATTAAAATATAAATTATATATATAAATATATATTACTTATGAAGAGGAAGAGAAAAAGGATATTAAAACTCGTCAGAAAACTGGCTATTTATAGGACCTGACCAACAATCTCACACCATGCGACTCGCATGGTTTTGTGCTTCTGGCCATGCGAGTCGCATGGCCACCCTGGATTCAGCCAACTACTTTTGTTTTCTTCTTGCCGACGTAATATAATAATAATAATATATATAATATATAATTATATATAATTATATATATATTATATTATATTCTTGTGCATAGTAGACTAGATATTTTTGGTCCGTTGCGTCGGGCGTTTCTTCTTGGCTCAGGTCCCGGTTCCGGATTTTCGGACGTCCTCGCGTATTATTTTATATCGTGTACTTTGCGTCTTGTAACTTGTACTCTTGTCATTTTGAGACGTTCCTCATCAATATTTTGAACCTTTTTGATTGTATCTTGTACTTTTTAGCTCTTTGGACCTTTTTGTCTTCAATTTGTCGAATCTGCCTTTTGTCTTCACCTTTTATTATTTAAACGAATATCACTTGTAAATAGAACAATTGCAACTAAAAGCTTGTCTTTCTTGAGGAATAATGCTATGAAATATATATTACTTGATGTCGAACGAGGTGTATATAAAATAGTTATTATTTTATTAGAAAAATACTATTAAATACGATACAATTTTACACAAGATATTTATTTATTTATAGAATGGATATACTTAAACCTTGCTACAACACTTATAGGCAGTGTACCTAATCGTACAGTAGTGTAGTTTTTAGTAAGTCCGGTTCGTTCCACAGGGAGATCTTTAAGCAAAGCTCAACGCTATATTAGTTTACTTTTATTAAAATTACAAATATATATATAAGTAATATTATTATTATAAAGAGGGGTTTTTACCGTTTAATGACCGGTTTGTCGATTTTAAAACTTTAGTCGCAGTTAAAACCTAATGTAAAATATAAAATAAATACAAGACTTTAAATTAAAGCGTAAAGTAAATAACGATAATGAAATTGCGAATAATAAAAATGCGATAAAATAAAATTGCGATAATTAAAAGTACGATAATTAAAAGTGCGATAAAATAAAATAACAATAAATAAAAGTGCGATAATTAGAAGTGCAATTAAATATAAAATAAAGGAAATAAAATATGAAATAAAAGAATTATGCTTATTTAAACTTCCGTAATCATGATGTTTGACGTGTTGATTTTAGTTTTATGCCCATGGGTTAATTGTCCTTTGTCCTGGATTATTCAATATGTCCGTCTGGTTTTTGTCCATAACAGTCCATCAGTCATAAATATAAATTGCAAGTGTCCTTGTCAAATTATTATTATACCCGAAGATAAATATTCCAACTAATTGGGGATTCGAATTGTAACAAGGTTTTAATACTTTGTTTAATGAATACACCAGGTTATCGACTGCGTGTAAACCAAGGTTTTACTACTTTGTTAACAATTACACCAATTACCCTTGAATGTAATTTCACCCCTGTTTTAATTATTCTAGTGGCTATTAATCCATTCCCGTGTCCGGTTAAATGAACGATTATTCGTACAAATAAATACCCCGCCCATCGTGTCCGATCGAGTGTATATGGTAATTTATAGGGACGCCCAATTGTAAATCTTTATATTAACATTAACAAACTTTCATTTAGTTAAACAAATATAAAGCCCATTAATAGCCCATAGTCTAGTTTCCACAAGTGTCGTTCTTTTGTCCAAACCCCAATTATGGTACAAAGCCCAATTACCCAATTTTAGTAATTAGCCCAACATCATGATTACTTCGTTTTAAACAAGCATAATAATAACTTAGCTACGAGACATTAATGTAAAAAGGTTGAACATAACTTACAATGATTAAAAATAGCGTAGCGTTACACGGACAGAATTTCGACTTACACCCTTACAACATTTGCTAACATACCCTTATTATTAGAATTATAATTAAAATTAAAATATAAATTATATATATAAATATATATTACTTATGAAGAGGAAGAGAAAAAGGATATTAAAACTCGTCAGAAAACTGGCTATTTATAGGACCTGACCAACAATCTCACACCATGCGACTCGCATGGTTTTGTGCTTCTGGCCATGCGAGTCGCATGGCCACCCTGGATTCAGCCAACTACTTTTGTTTTCTTCTTGCCGACGTAATATAATAATAATAATATATATAATATATAATTATATATAATTATATATATATTATATTATATTCTTGTGCATAGTAGACTAGATATTTTTGGTCCGTTGCGTCGGGCGTTTCTTCTTGGCTCAGGTCCCGGTTCCGGATTTTCGGACGTCCTCGCGTATTATTTTATATCGTGTACTTTGCGTCTTGTAACTTGTACTCTTGTCATTTTGAGACGTTCCTCATCAATATTTTGAACCTTTTTGATTGTATCTTGTACTTTTTAGCTCTTTGGACCTTTTTGTCTTCAATTTGTCGAATCTGCCTTTTGTCTTCACCTTTTATTATTTAAACGAATATCACTTGTAAATAGAACAATTGCAACTAAAAGCTTGTCTTTCTTGAGGAATAATGCTATGAAATATATGTTCGTTTTTAGCATTATCAAATATTCCCACACTTGAGCGTTGCTTGTCCTCAAGCAATATTGTCTTGAAATACTAGAATCACTTCTTTATTCTTCATACTTTGTACATCAGTGATTTCTATACGGCGGTATAAACAATGGTAGTGACGATATGGTTTACAGTCCCACATGACTATAAAAATTTAGATCCATTAAGGAAATTGGATCTTTATGAAAACATTTGATCTTTTGAAAATTAAATCTAGTTTTTACCCTAGATAAGTTTTCCGGAATAACCCTTTACCGGTGTTTGCAAAATATTTTTGTGGGTTTGGTGGGTTTCAGATTTGAAAATTTTAGCTCAAAACTTGCGGTTTTGTGTCACCCACTTGCTAACCTTGTATTTGGAAAGCAACACGTCCAGTTTACTTGTTCCGTATATTACCTTTCGGCAAACTACCGTCCGGTTGTAAAGGAAAGCGTTGAACAAGCAACTGTTTAAGGCAATGTCCCGTGACATGCTTTTGATTATGGTCTATAACGTGTCGGACGCAATTACTATCCTTGGTAGGAGCAATAGTAAAGCTCATCCTATGATTTTTCGGTCTGGCACAAGGTTCTGTCTTTGACCATGTTATGCAACCACCGTTCTTACGGTTGACACCCGATTTAGTTCAGGTGACCTAATGAATTCTAGGTGAATTCCTAGGATTTTACGTTCAATGGTAATGAACGCATTGAAAATGGGTTTTCAGAAAACAAATCGGTTTATAATTTTGATCAAAATATTTTCTCGTTCAAGCTCGAGTTTAGATATCATTGAATTCCATGAGTTTGAATTCTCAATCTTTAAGGTCAATCCCTAGGATTGAGTAATATCAGTCTTAAAAGCTGATTTTTAATCTTTAAGGAGATTATCCTTTCTGGGGATCTGATTCATTAGTCTTATCCAGCTAATTTTGCATGGTGCCTCCCCATTGTACGAGATAAATCCTTCTCATGGTTAGGATAAATCTGACCACTTGGCGACCCTGTTTAATGCTGAGGTCCGTGGATTTCCTGCTGATTTTAGTGATGACTTTTCTAGATTTTTCGTCAACCTACAGCTGGTCTGAACGACAACTTCATGACCTAAATCAAGAAGCGCGTGTCTTTTTCGGAAGACTTTACTTCCTTTTAATGATGGAATTGATTCATCGTGTAGATCCATCTCTTCTTTTCTTTCATCGGGTAAAACAGTTTAGTTTAGTCCAAAGCAAAAGTATTTTCAGTTATTTGTTACAAATATATGTGACATATGTTTAAAATAACTTGGTAAATTTTCCCACACTTGGCTTTTATTTTCCTTTTTATCGTCCTCTATTCCATTTTAAATGAATTTTAACATTTTAGTTTGTTTCTCAATTTATGTCCTTTCCGAGGTAACAATAATTTCGGTGTTAAAACCTAGTTTTATCGTTCATAAATATGTATAAACATGATTTGAATTCATTTAATTGAAAATTTTGAAAAATTTTACTAGAATTGGGTAGTCAGTATATAAGACTAGGGCTGTTCTTTTTTTTATCAGAGAGCACTAGATTCTAATACAACTACTGCTTTACTAGTATTTTTAATGGTAACCAAGTGTTTAATATAAAAATTTTAAAATCCGAAAGAATTTAACCCCTTCCCACACTTAAGATCTTGCAATGTCCTCATTTGCAAGAAATCAGTAACAATTTAAATTATTGAGGGTGATTTGTGTGAAAATGATTAAATTTTTACCAAAGTTTCCAAATATATTGGCGTTTGTTTGCTGAATGATAAATGGTGCACGTCATTTGTTCATTCTGTCTTGTTGTTATTTCACATACATTTTGCATCATTGTCGTCAAAATTACTTGCTTTTGCTGAACTTAATGCCAGTCTTTGAAAACGCGTTGTTTTACCCTGTTTTGTGCATAAAATAGAATACATACAATACAAATATAATCATACATGCAATTTGTAATGGAACTTTGGCATCCCACTTTCAAACTATAAGAAAAATATTAGTACACAATAATAATAAAATATCCAACATTACATAAACATAATAAAATGTTAAGTGTTTAAAATAAAAATAAAAATTACCACTTATCTCTACTGATCAGGAGGTGGGTTAGGAGGAAAATTAGGATATGGATCCCAATTCATGTTCGCGTCCGGGTTCCATGGCTGATTATAGGTGTACTGGTATGCTGCGTCATAATCATATGAATCATAGGGTGGTCTCATCTCTGGCTGATGTGCGGGATAGTATGCGGGTCGGGTCGGATAATACATCTCACCAGGCTGCAACTGGCTTATAATTTGGCGCTGATGATAATCCCATCGGTCATGCTCTCGTTGCCGGGAATGCTCGTAGTCATTCCGGCGTTGCCATGCCTCGTACTGCATATGCCTATCATAGTTCGTCATGTATTCATCCTCCATACGAATACCTAAATCAAGAGCAGTCTCCCGAACAACTCCTATAATGTTGTTCGCCTCCTCCATCTCGTCATCCGAACCTCTCTCTACCTGTCGCTGAGGTCCCTCGTATCGATATACCCGACCACGTCTCATCAATAATACCCTTGCACCGTGATAAAGGTTTGAACTTATAGTTTCACCTCCGTCCTCTATTTCGTTCATTGGACCCCCTTGGTGCTTATCTACACCTAAATACTCTCCAATGAGAGTAATGAAAATACCACCACCTATAATACTCCCCGATTTCATCCCCGAAACTACATTAGCGAGATAATAACCAACACAATAGGGAATGTTAACGAAACTCCTCGGGTCTCTAATACACTTGAGGTAGAACAAATCATTTACGGTCAATTTCTCCTTATTCCTACCCCTTTGTGTAATTGTGTTTGCTAAGAATCTATGAATCACCCGGAGTTCAGCTCTGTCTATATCTAAGTATGTATGATTTCCACTGGCGTGAAATTCATTAAAGTGGGACATACGCCTCCAGACAGCGTTAATATCAAATTCCCTATCTACCCTTTCTCCTTGGGCAATCAGGCTATTACAGTCGGGGCTCAAAAGTTCAGCAGGGGTGTAGCGATTGTTTTAAAAGCTAAGATTTTTGGGTTTTTTTTTTTTTTTTTTTTTTTTTTGTTTTTGGCATACTTTAAATCAATAAGATTAAAAATAATGATAATAAAAGTTCTCGTCCCTCCCTCGGGTAAAGCAATTTCGGTTCAAAGACCTAGTCTTCAACTTACGACGAATTTTAAAAATCATATTCTTAACTTAATTAGATAAAGTAAATTTTTGTTTTTAAATTCACACAACATAAATATAAAATTCAAAATTAAAAATTAAAAAAAATTCACACCAAACTTAAAATTTGAAATGCATAAAATTAAAAATTCATATTTTAAAAATTAAAAATTCACACCAAACTTAATTTAAAAATTTATAAATTCATACCAAACTTATATTAATTTTTCAAATATTTACAATTTTAAAAATATTGTTTTTACAAAGTTTACAATATTAATTTAAGATTTAAATATTAAGATTAAAAACATGGTAAAAATAAATTTAAAAATCTTTTTGTCTTTTTATCCCACTTTAATCAGTCAAATATTATCAAAAATATGCGCCCCTCTTTTCGGTAAAGTAATTTCGGTTCCAAGACCTAATTTAACTCATGACGAATTTTTGAAATATTTTGGGTTGATTGATTAAAGATATTTATACCTTAAGAATAAACGTTAAATTTCGCAGTGATGTAATAAATTTTTGAACAATATCAATAATTTCGGTCGCCAAACCTAATTTTATTTAATACCAATTTAATACTTTTTAGCGAACAAATTAGCGTTTATTATCAAAAGGTTAAAAATAAAAATAAAAAATAAAAACTGTACAGACATACCTGTGAAATAGATTTCTTAGTTATATGATCTATTATATTCATAAGATAGTCGGTTTAATTGGTCTTCCATGGCTGCATAGGCGTAACCTCGAGCATTCATTGTCTTTTCTTCTAAACATATGAACGGTCCGTCTCTGCATAAAGTAACAAATTCGGTATTTGAATAGGTTTGATTATTTGAACATTTACCTCCATGTGACCATTTTCCGCATTTGTGACATTTTTCTAGGTGTCGTGCTCTTCTTTTCGCTGCGGATTTTGATTTTCCTTTACCAAATTGTAACTTATTATCTTCGCATCTGGATCCTTTTCTAACTCCGTCCATTCTTTCTCTGATTACTGATACTAATTCACTCGGTAGTATGTCATTATTTCTTTTAGTGATCAAAGCGTGTAGCATTAGACCATGGTTTAGTTCACAGGCAGTCTTCATTACGTAAAAACCTAAAAAAAAATAAAAATTCAGAATGGGGGGAGAAGACTAGTTCTTTAGGGTCTGCTAGGGAAAGACCATACGTGTTCCATTTTCGAGAACTACACGAAAACAGACAATCTAACTCTAACAGAAATACATATTATCCTTTAAAGACTTGATTCTCCCCACACTTAGTTAGCTGTGGTGTCGAAATTGTGATTAACTTCGTTGTCGACTTCCATTGGACCCTGTATGTAATGTTTAACTCTGTGACCATTAACTTTAAATTCAATCCCATTTGAATTTATCAATTCTATCGTTCCGTATGGGAAAACTCTTTTGACTATGAATGGTCCAGACCATCTTGATTTCAATTTTCCAGGAAATAGCTTGAATCGTGAATTGAAAAGAAGAACTCTATCTCCTTCTTTAAATTCTTTTGAACTTCTGATTCTTTTATCATGCCATTTCTTCGTTCTTTCTTTATAGATTAACGAATTTTCGTATGCTTCATGTCTTAATTCTTCTAATTCGTTTAGTTGACTTAATCGTAGACGTCCGGCTTCATGTAAATCAAGATTACATGTCTTCAAAGCCCAAAATGCTTTGTGTTCAATTTCTACTGGAAGATGACATGCTTTTCCATACACAAGTCTAAAAGGTGTGGTTCCAATTGGAGTTTTGTAGGCTGTTCTAAAAGCCCAGAGTGCATCCTCCAATTTAATGGACCATTCCTTCGGATTTGATCCTACGGTTTTCTCTAGAATACGTTTTAAGGCTCGGTTGGTATTTTCAACTTGTCCACTTGTTTGTGGATGATATGCGGTGGAGATTTTATGAGTTACTCCATATCTTTTAAGAACTTTCTCAAGTTGATTATTACAGAAATGAGTACCCCGATCACTTATTAAAGCTTTCGGTGTTCCAAACCTTGCAAAAAGACGTTTTAAAAAGTTTACTACAACTCGTGCATCGTTAGTTGGGAGAGCTTGTGCTTCCGCCCATTTAGATACATAATCAATGGCTACGAGTATATATAAATTATTATGAGATTTTGGAAATGGACCCATAAAGTCAATACCCCAAATGTCAAATACTTCACATACTTGGATGACATTTTGTGGCATTTCATCACGTTGACTTATTTTTCCGGCCCTTTGACATGCATCACAGGATTTGCAAAGAAGGTGTGCGTCTTTGTAAATTGTAGGCCAATAGAATCCAGCTTCATAAACTTTTCTTGCTGTTAGTTGAGGCCCATAATGCCCTCCTGTTGGTCCTGTGTGACAATGGTTTAAAATTTTACTAGCTTCATCTCCAAATACACATCGGCGTATTATTCCATCGGGACAACTTTTAAACAGATGTGGATCTTCCCAGAAATAGTGTTTTATATCACTGAAGAATTTCTTTCGTCTTTGGTACGATAATCCTTTTTCAAAGAATCCACAAACTAAGTAGTTTGCATAGTCTGCAAACCATGGGATTTCTTTATAATCTATCTTCAATAGATATTCATCAGGAAAGTTGTCTTGTATGGCCGATTCATTCAGAACTTTTAATTCGGGATTTTCAAGACGAGAAAGATGATCAGCGGCGAGATTTTCTGCTCCTTTTTTATCTCGGATTTCAATATCAAACTCTTGTAAGAGTAAGATCCAACGGATTAATCTTGGTTTAGCATCTTGTTTTGAAAATAGGTATCTAAGAGCAGAATGGTCGGTATAGACCACCGTTTTTGCTAGAACTAGATATGATCGAAATTTGTCAAAAGCAAAGACAATAGCAAGGAGTTCTTTTTCAGTAGTTGTATAGTTCGTTTGTGCTCCTTGTAATGTCTTACTAGCATAATATATAGGTTGAAATCTTTTTTCAATCCTTTGTCCTAAAACGGCTCCCATTGCAAAATCACTTGCATCGCACATTAGTTCGAATGGTAGATTCCAATTTGGTGTTATCATGATCGGCGCATTAGTGAGTTTTAAAATTGAGTACTACAAAAATACTTGATGTCGAACGAGGTGTATATAAAATAGTTATTATTTTATTAGAAAAATACTATTAAATACGATACAATTTTACACAAGATATTTATTTATTTATAGAATGGATATACTTAAACCTTGCTACAACACTTATAGGCAGTGTACCTAATCGTACAGTAGTGTAGTTTTTAGTAAGTCCGGTTCGTTCCACAGGGAGATCTTTAAGCAAAGCTCAACGCTATATTAGTTTACTTTTATTAAAATTACAAATATATATATAAGTAATATTATTATTATAAAGAGGGGTTTTTACCGTTTAATGACCGGTTTGTCGATTTTAAAACTTTAGTCGCAGTTAAAACCTAATGTAAAATATAAAATAAATACAAGACTTTAAATTAAAGCGTAAAGTAAATAACGATAATGAAATTGCGAATAATAAAAATGCGATAAAATAAAATTGCGATAATTAAAAGTACGATAATTAAAAGTGCGATAAAATAAAATAACAATAAATAAAAGTGCGATAATTAGAAGTGCAATTAAATATAAAATAAAGGAAATAAAATATGAAATAAAAGAATTATGCTTATTTAAACTTCCGTAATCATGATGTTTGACGTGTTGATTTTAGTTTTATGCCCATGGGTTAATTGTCCTTTGTCCTGGATTATTCAATATGTCCGTCTGGTTTTTGTCCATAACAGTCCATCAGTCATAAATATAAATTGCAAGTGTCCTTGTCAAATTATTATTATACCCGAAGATAAATATTCCAACTAATTGGGGATTCGAATTGTAACAAGGTTTTAATACTTTGTTTAATGAATACACCAGGTTATCGACTGCGTGTAAACCAAGGTTTTACTACTTTGTTAACAATTACACCAATTACCCTTGAATGTAATTTCACCCCTGTTTTAATTATTCTAGTGGCTATTAATCCATTCCCGTGTCCGGTTAAATGAACGATTATTCGTACAAATAAATACCCCGCCCATCGTGTCCGATCGAGTGTATATGGTAATTTATAGGGACGCCCAATTGTAAATCTTTATATTAACATTAACAAACTTTCATTTAGTTAAACAAATATAAAGCCCATTAATAGCCCATAGTCTAGTTTCCACAAGTGTCGTTCTTTTGTCCAAACCCCAATTATGGTACAAAGCCCAATTA
Organism: Rutidosis leptorrhynchoides; assembly: GCF_046630445.1. Lineage (NCBI taxonomy): Eukaryota > Viridiplantae > Streptophyta > Magnoliopsida > Asterales > Asteraceae > Rutidosis > Rutidosis leptorrhynchoides. The sequence continues at coordinate 629,825,598 of NC_092335.1, forward strand.
CCCAATTTTAGTAATTAGCCCAACATCATGATTACTTCGTTTTAAACAAGCATAATAATAACTTAGCTACGAGACATTAATGTAAAAAGGTTGAACATAACTTACAATGATTAAAAATAGCGTAGCGTTACACGGACAGAATTTCGACTTACACCCTTACAACATTTGCTAACATACCCTTATTATTAGAATTATAATTAAAATTAAAATATAAATTATATATATAAATATATATTACTTATGAAGAGGAAGAGAAAAAGGATATTAAAACTCGTCAGAAAACTGGCTATTTATAGGACCTGACCAACAATCTCACACCATGCGACTCGCATGGTTTTGTGCTTCTGGCCATGCGAGTCGCATGGCCACCCTGGATTCAGCCAACTACTTTTGTTTTCTTCTTGCCGACGTAATATAATAATAATAATATATATAATATATAATTATATATAATTATATATATATTATATTATATTCTTGTGCATAGTAGACTAGATATTTTTGGTCCGTTGCGTCGGGCGTTTCTTCTTGGCTCAGGTCCCGGTTCCGGATTTTCGGACGTCCTCGCGTATTATTTTATATCGTGTACTTTGCGTCTTGTAACTTGTACTCTTGTCATTTTGAGACGTTCCTCATCAATATTTTGAACCTTTTTGATTGTATCTTGTACTTTTTAGCTCTTTGGACCTTTTTGTCTTCAATTTGTCGAATCTGCCTTTTGTCTTCACCTTTTATTATTTAAACGAATATCACTTGTAAATAGAACAATTGCAACTAAAAGCTTGTCTTTCTTGAGGAATAATGCTATGAAATATATGTTCGTTTTTAGCATTATCAAATAAAAATCAAATCTAGTACTTAATTGGGAGAAATGCCATTTCATGGTTAAAGAAGGCATCGTTCTTGGACATAAAATTTCAAAAGAAGGAATTGAAGTGGATAGAGCTAAAGTAGATGTAATTGCTAAACTTCCACATCCCACCAATGTTAGAGGAGTTAGGAGTTTTCTAGGGCATGCCGGTTTTTACCGACGTTTTATAAAAGATTTTTCTAAAATTGCCACTCCTATGAATAAACTCCTAGAAAAGGATGCGCCATTCATCTTTTCAGATGAATGTATCAAATCTTTTAATATTCTTAAAGAAAAACTCACTAATGCGCCGATCATGATAACACCAAATTGGAATCTACCATTCGAACTAATGTGCGATGCAAGTGATTTTGCAATGGGAGCCGTTTTAGGACAAAGGATTGAAAAAAGATTTCAACCTATATATTATGCTAGTAAGACATTACAAGGAGCACAAACGAACTATACAACTACTGAAAAAGAACTCCTTGCTATTGTCTTTGCTTTTGACAAATTTCGATCATATCTCGTTCTAGCAAAAACGGTGGTCTATACCGACCATTCTGCTCTTAGATACCTATTTTCAAAACAAGATGCTAAACCAAGATTAATCCGTTGGATCTTACTCTTACAAGAGTTTGATATTGAAATCCGAGATAAAAAAGGAGCAGAAAATCTCGCCGCTGATCATCTTTCTCGTCTTGAAAATCCCGAATTAGAAGTTCTGAATGAATCGGCCATACAAGACAACTTTCCTGATGAATATCTATTGAAGATAGATTATAAAGAAATCCCATGGTTTGCAGACTATGCAAACTACTTAGTTTGTGGATTCCTTGAAAAAGGATTATCGTACCAAAGACGAAAGAAATTCTTCAGTGATATAAAACACTATTTCTGGGAAGATCCACATCTGTTTAAAAGTTGTCCCGATGGAATAATACGCCGATGTGTATTTGGAGATGAAGCTAGTAAAATTTTAAACCATTGTCACACAGGACCAACAGGAGGGCATTATGGGCCTCAACTAACAGCAAGAAAAGTTTATGAAGCTGGATTCTATTGGCCTACAATTTACAAAGACGCACACCTTCTTTGCAAATCCTGTGATGCATGTCAAAGGGCCGGAAAAATAAGTCAACGTGATGAAATGCCACAAAATGTCATCCAAGTATGTGAAGTATTTGACATTTGGGGTATTGACTTTATGGGTCCATTTCCAAAATCTCATAATAATTTATATATACTCGTAGCCATTGATTATGTATCTAAATGGGCGGAAGCACAAGCTCTCCCAACTAACGATGCACGAGTTGTAGTAAACTTTTTAAAACGTCTTTTTGCAAGGTTTGGAACACCGAAAGCTTTAATAAGTGATCGGGGTACTCATTTCTGTAATAATCAACTTGAGAAAGTTCTTAAAAGATATGGAGTAACTCATAAAATCTCCACCGCATATCATCCACAAACAAGTGGACAAGTTGAAAATACCAACCGAGCCTTAAAACGTATTCTAGAGAAAACCGTAGGATCAAATCCGAAGGAATGGTCCATTAAATTGGAGGATGCACTCTGGGCTTTTAGAACAGCCTACAAAACTCCAATTGGAACCACACCTTTTAGACTTGTGTATGGAAAAGCATGTCATCTTCCAGTAGAAATTGAACACAAAGCATTTTGGGCTTTGAAGACATGTAATCTTGATTTACATGAAGCCGGACGTCTACGATTAAGTCAACTAAACGAATTAGAAGAATTAAGACATGAAGCATACGAAAATTCGTTAATCTATAAAGAAAGAACGAAGAAATGGCATGATAAAAGAATCAGAAGTTCAAAAGAATTTAAAGAAGGAGATAGAGTTCTTCTTTTCAATTCACGATTCAAGCTATTTCCTGGAAAATTGAAATCAAGATGGTCTGGACCATTCATAGTCAAAAGAGTTTTCCCATACGGAACGATAGAATTGATAAATTCAAATGGGATTGAATTTAAAGTTAATGGTCACAGAGTTAAACATTACATACAGGGTCCAATGGAAGTCGACAACGAAGTTAATCACAATTTCGACACCACAGCTAACTAAGTGTGGGGAGAATCAAGTCTTTAAAGGATAATATGTATTTCTGTTAGAGTTAGATTGTCTGTTTTCGTGTAGTTCTCGAAAATGGAACACGTATGGTCTTTCCCTAGCAGACCCTAAAGAACTAGTCTTCTCCCCCCATTCTGAATTTTTATTTTTTTTTAGGTTTTTACGTAATGAAGACTGCCTGTGAACTAAACCATGGTCTAATGCTACACGCTTTGATCACTAAAAGAAATAATGACATACTACCGAGTGAATTAGTATCAGTAATCAGAGAAAGAATGGACGGAGTTAGAAAAGGATCCAGATGCGAAGATAATAAGTTACAATTTGGTAAAGGAAAATCAAAATCCGCAGCGAAAAGAAGAGCACGACACCTAGAAAAATGTCACAAATGCGGAAAATGGTCACATGGAGGTAAATGTTCAAATAATCAAACCTATTCAAATACCGAATTTGTTACTTTATGCAGAGACGGACCGTTCATATGTTTAGAAGAAAAGACAATGAATGCTCGAGGTTACGCCTATGCAGCCATGGAAGACCAATTAAACCGACTATCTTATGAATATAATAGATCATATAACTAAGAAATCTATTTCACAGGTATGTCTGTACAGTTTTTATTTTTTATTTTTATTTTTAACCTTTTGATAATAAACGCTAATTTGTTCGCTAAAAAGTATTAAATTGGTATTAAATAAAATTAGGTTTGGCGACCGAAATTATTGATATTGTTCAAAAATTTATTACATCACTGCGAAATTTAACGTTTATTCTTAAGGTATAAATATCTTTAATCAATCAACCCAAAATATTTCAAAAATTCGTCATGAGTTAAATTAGGTCTTGGAACCGAAATTACTTTACCGAAAAGAGGGGCGCATATTTTTGATAATATTTGACTGATTAAAGTGGGATAAAAAGACAAAAAGATTTTTAAATTTATTTTTACCATGTTTTTAATCTTAATATTTAAATCTTAAATTAATATTGTAAACTTTGTAAAAACAATATTTTTAAAATTGTAAATATTTGAAAAATTAATATAAGTTTGGTATGAATTTATAAATTTTTAAATTAAGTTTGGTGTGAATTTTTAATTTTTAAAATATGAATTTTTAATTTTATGCATTTCAAATTTTAAGTTTGGTGTGAATTTTTTTTAATTTTTAATTTTGAATTTTATATTTATGTTGTGTGAATTTAAAAACAAAAATTTACTTTATCTAATTAAGTTAAGAATATGATTTTTAAAATTCGTCGTAAGTTGAAGACTAGGTCTTTGAACCGAAATTGCTTTACCCGAGGGAGGGACGAGAACTTTTATTATCATTATTTTTAATCTTATTGATTTAAAGTATGCCAAAAACAAAAAAAAAAAAAAAAAAAAAAAAACCCAAAAATCTTAGCTTTTAAAACAATCGCTACACCCCTGCTGAACTTTTGAGCCCCGACTGTAATAGCCTGATTGCCCAAGGAGAAAGGGTAGATAGGGAATTTGATATTAACGCTGTCTGGAGGCGTATGTCCCACTTTAATGAATTTCACGCCAGTGGAAATCATACATACTTAGATATAGACAGAGCTGAACTCCGGGTGATTCATAGATTCTTAGCAAACACAATTACACAAAGGGGTAGGAATAAGGAGAAATTGACCGTAAATGATTTGTTCTACCTCAAGTGTATTAGAGACCCGAGGAGTTTCGTTAACATTCCCTATTGTGTTGGTTATTATCTCGCTAATGTAGTTTCGGGGATGAAATCGGGGAGTATTATAGGTGGTGGTATTTTCATTACTCTCATTGGAGAGTATTTAGGTGTAGATAAGCACCAAGGGGGTCCAATGAACGAAATAGAGGACGGAGGTGAAACTATAAGTTCAAACCTTTATCACGGTGCAAGGGTATTATTGATGAGACGTGGTCGGGTATATCGATACGAGGGACCTCAGCGACAGGTAGAGAGAGGTTCGGATGACGAGATGGAGGAGGCGAACAACATTATAGGAGTTGTTCGGGAGACTGCTCTTGATTTAGGTATTCGTATGGAGGATGAATACATGACGAACTATGATAGGCATATGCAGTACGAGGCATGGCAACGCCGGAATGACTACGAGCATTCCCGGCAACGAGAGCATGACCGATGGGATTATCATCAGCGCCAAATTATAAGCCAGTTGCAGCCTGGTGAGATGTATTATCCGACCCGACCCGCATACTATCCCGCACATCAGCCAGAGATGAGACCACCCTATGATTCATATGATTATGACGCAGCATACCAGTACACCTATAATCAGCCATGGAACCCGGACGCGAACATGAATTGGGATCCATATCCTAATTTTCCTCCTAACCCACCTCCTGATCAGTAGAGATAAGTGGTAATTTTTATTTTTATTTTAAACACTTAACATTTTATTATGTTTATGTAATGTTGGATATTTTATTATTATTGTGTACTAATATTTTTCTTATAGTTTGAAAGTGGGATGCCAAAGTTCCATTACAAATTGCATGTATGATTATATTTGTATTGTATGTATTCTATTTTATGCACAAAACAGGGTAAAACAACGCGTTTTCAAAGACTGGCATTAAGTTCAGCAAAAGCAAGTAATTTTGACGACAATGATGCAAAATGTATGTGAAATAACAACAAGACAGAATGAACAAATGACGTGCACCATTTATCATTCAGCAAACAAACGCCAATATATTTGGAAACTTTGGTAAAAATTTAATCATTTTCACACAAATCACCCTCAATAATTTAAATTGTTACTGATTTCTTGCAAATGAGGACATTGCAAGATCTTAAGTGTGGGAAGGGGTTAAATTCTTTCGGATTTTAAAATTTTTATATTAAACACTTGGTTACCATTAAAAATACTAGTAAAGCAGTAGTTGTATTAGAATCTAGTGCTCTCTGATAAAAAAAAGAACAGCCCTAGTCTTATATACTGACTACCCAATTCTAGTAAAATTTTTCAAAATTTTCAATTAAATGAATTCAAATCATGTTTATACATATTTATGAACGATAAAACTAGGTTTTAACACCGAAATTATTGTTACCTCGGAAAGGACATAAATTGAGAAACAAACTAAAATGTTAAAATTCATTTAAAATGGAATAGAGGACGATAAAAAGGAAAATAAAAGCCAAGTGTGGGAAAATTTACCAAGTTATTTTAAACATATGTCACATATATTTGTAACAAATAACTGAAAATACTTTTGCTTTGGACTAAACTAAACTGTTTTACCCGATGAAAGAAAAGAAGAGATGGATCTACACGATGAATCAATTCCATCATTAAAAGGAAGTAAAGTCTTCCGAAAAAGACACGCGCTTCTTGATTTAGGTCATGAAGTTGTCGTTCAGACCAGCTGTAGGTTGACGAAAAATCTAGAAAAGTCATCACTAAAATCAGCAGGAAATCCACGGACCTCAGCATTAAACAGGGTCGCCAAGTGGTCAGATTTATCCTAACCATGAGAAGGATTTATCTCGTACAATGGGGAGGCACCATGCAAAATTAGCTGGATAAGACTAATGAATCAGATCCCCAGAAAGGATAATCTCCTTAAAGATTAAAAATCAGCTTTTAAGACTGATATTACTCAATCCTAGGGATTGACCTTAAAGATTGAGAATTCAAACTCATGGAATTCAATGATATCTAAACTCGAGCTTGAACGAGAAAATATTTTGATCAAAATTATAAACCGATTTGTTTTCTGAAAACCCATTTTCAATGCGTTCATTACCATTGAACGTAAAATCCTAGGAATTCACCTAGAATTCATTAGGTCACCTGAACTAAATCGGGTGTCAACCGTAAGAACGGTGGTTGCATAACATGGTCAAAGACAGAACCTTGTGCCAGACCGAAAAATCATAGGATGAGCTTTACTATTGCTCCTACCAAGGATAGTAATTGCGTCCGACACGTTATAGACCATAATCAAAAGCATGTCACGGGACATTGCCTTAAACAGTTGCTTGTTCAACGCTTTCCTTTACAACCGGACGGTAGTTTGCCGAAAGGTAATATACGGAACAAGTAAACTGGACGTGTTGCTTTCCAAATACAAGGTTAGCAAGTGGGTGACACAAAACCGCAAGTTTTGAGCTAAAATTTTCAAATCTGAAACCCACCAAACCCACAAAAATATTTTGCAAACACCGGTAAAGGGTTATTCCGGAAAACTTATCTAGGGTAAAAACTAGATTTAATTTTCAAAAGATCAAATGTTTTCATAAAGATCCAATTTCCTTAATGGATCTAAATTTTTATAGTCATGTGGGACTGTAAACCATATCGTCACTACCATTGTTTATACCGCCGTATAGAAATCACTGATGTACAAAGTATGAAGAATAAAGAAGTGATTCTAGTATTTCAAGACAATATTGCTTGAGGACAAGCAACGCTCAAGTGTGGGAATATTTGATAATGCTAAAAACGAACATATATTTCATAGCATTATTCCTCAAGAAAGACAAGCTTTTAGTTGCAATTGTTCTATTTACAAGTGATATTCGTTTAAATAATAAAAGGTGAAGACAAAAGGCAGATTCGACAAATTGAAGACAAAAAGGTCCAAAGAGCTAAAAAGTACAAGATACAATCAAAAAGGTTCAAAATATTGATGAGGAACGTCTCAAAATGACAAGAGTACAAGTTACAAGACGCAAAGTACACGATATAAAATAATACGCGAGGACGTCCGAAAATCCGGAACCGGGACCTGAGCCAAGAAGAAACGCCCGACGCAACGGACCAAAAATATCTAGTCTACTATGCACAAGAATATAATATAATATATATATAATTATATATAATTATATATTATATATATTATTATTATTATATTACGTCGGCAAGAAGAAAACAAAAGTAGTTGGCTGAATCCAGGGTGGCCATGCGACTCGCATGGCCAGAAGCACAAAACCATGCGAGTCGCATGGTGTGAGATTGTTGGTCAGGTCCTATAAATAGCCAGTTTTCTGACGAGTTTTAATATCTTTTTTCTCTTCCTCTTCATAAGTAATATATATTTATATATATAATTTATATTTTAATTTTAATTATAATTCTAATAATAAGGGTATGTTAGCAAATGTTGTAAGGGTGTAAGTCGAAATTCTGTCCGTGTAACGCTACGCTATTTTTAATCATTGTAAGTTATGTTCAACCTTTTTACATTAATGTCTCGTAGCTAAGTTATTATTATGCTTGTTTAAAACGAAGTAATCATGATGTTGGGCTAATTACTAAAATTGGGTAATTGGGCTTTGTACCATAATTGGGGTTTGGACAAAAGAACGACACTTGTGGAAACTAGACTATGGGCTATTAATGGGCTTTATATTTGTTTAACTAAATGAAAGTTTGTTAATGTTAATATAAAGATTTACAATTGGGCGTCCCTATAAATTACCATATACACTCGATCGGACACGATGGGCGGGGTATTTATTTGTACGAATAATCGTTCATTTAACCGGACACGGGAATGGATTAATAGCCACTAGAATAATTAAAACAGGGGTGAAATTACATTCAAGGGTAATTGGTGTAATTGTTAACAAAGTAGTAAAACCTTGGTTTACACGCAGTCGATAACCTGGTGTATTCATTAAACAAAGTATTAAAACCTTGTTACAATTCGAATCCCCAATTAGTTGGAATATTTATCTTCGGGTATAATAATAATTTGACAAGGACACTTGCAATTTATATTTATGACTGATGGACTGTTATGGACAAAAACCAGACGGACATATTGAATAATCCAGGACAAAGGACAATTAACCCATGGGCATAAAACTAAAATCAACACGTCAAACATCATGATTACGGAAGTTTAAATAAGCATAATTCTTTTATTTCATATTTTATTTCCTTTATTTTATATTTAATTGCACTTCTAATTATCGCACTTTTATTTATTGTTATTTTATTTTATCGCACTTTTAATTATCGTACTTTTAATTATCGCAATTTTATTTTATCGCATTTTTATTATTCGCAATTTCATTATCGTTATTTACTTTACGCTTTAATTTAAAGTCTTGTATTTATTTTATATTTTACATTAGGTTTTAACTGCGACTAAAGTTTTAAAATCGACAAACCGGTCATTAAACGGTAAAAACCCCTCTTTATAATAATAATATTACTTATATATATATATTTGTATTTTTATAAAAGTAAACTAATATAGCGTTGAGCTTTGCTTAAAGATCTCCCTGTGGAACGAACCGGACTTACTAAAAACTACACTACTGTACGATTAGGTACACTGCCTATAAGTGTTGTAGCAAGGTTTAAGTATATCCATTCTATAAATAAATAAATATCTTGTGTAAAATTGTATCGTATTTAATAGTATTTTCTAGTAAAATATAAACTATTTTATATACACCTCGCGAAACATCAAGTATTTTTGGCGCCGCTGCCGGGGAGGTAACATTCGCCGAAGCGAAACGCCATATTTTTAATTTTTAAGTTATAATTAGTTTTTGTAAAATTTATATTTTTGTTTAAAAAATTAAAAAGATAAAAAAAAAAAATTAAAAGAAAAGCTTTTAAAATCGAAAAAAAAAAAAAGTATTTTAAGTATATTTTTAAGTTTTTCTTTTATTTTTACAAAATTATAAAGTATTTTAAGTTTATTTTTAAGTTTTTATTCTAATTATATATATATATTTTATTTAAATTTAAAACAGAAAATAAAAGAAATTAAATATAAAATAATACGTGACCCGTCATTTGAACCAGTCCAGTTGAACTGGTCCAGTTCAGTCATGCGACTCGCATGACCCCCCCCCTAAAACCATGCGACTCGCATGAGGGGTCTGACAGGACCACATCTGAACCCTAATTTCGTAATAATTACGGATATTATTTATTATTATTATTTAAACCCTAGTTTTATTTATTATTATTAATTAAGTTTTAGTTATTTAAATTAATTATTACTTTTAACTAGTTTTAATTATATAATACTTAATACTTTAAATTATAAAATATAAAAATAATATTTTTATAAAATCTAATATTTTTATAACTTTTAATAACTTTTAAAATTTTGTACCTTTTTAATCGTTGTAGCGTAACTTTTGTATTTTTAGCTCATATTTAATTTTAAACTTAGTTTTTACTATAGTTATTTTTACTCCTAGATTTTTAGGCTTTGCCGTAGAATTCCTTAAGTGCTTTTTCTTTAGACTAAGATTTAGGTGCTTTAGAATTTTGCGACGCCTTTTTAAGTTTTAGTTTCTTTTTAAGTTATTTCCATTTGGGACTTAGTTTTTCCTGTAAGCTTTAATATTTTTAGACCTTTTACTATGTATCAATTATCATTCCAATTAGTAATATCAATTTGCGATTATAATTTTAAGTTAGTTGTAGTAATAAGGTTAAATTAGTTAAGTATTTTCAAGTTTTTATAAGTTTCTTTTATTTTTCCGTCACCTTTTATTTTTCAACCATTTTTCTTTTTCGACATTTTTCGACGCGCAATCTTTTTCTCTCTTATTTCTCGCTATTCTAGTTTTAGGACTTAGAATTTTTTCTACTTCTTATCTAAATTTCTTAAAATTACGAAAATTTATTTTAAGTGGTTAAATTGATAGACATCAAAATTTTCTGGTTCGTAGTAATAGTTGGATTTGTACGTGGACCGGGTTATTGGAGCCAAACAGTCCTCAATTATATTGAGACCAAACGAATCCTGCCCCTCTGCTGCATCTTTTGGCTATTCGAAACGTGGGCAAAAGCAGAAAAGTCTATTGATTGGATAACTTATTATAATTTTTCTTTCCTTTTAAAAACTAATAGGATATTCTGTGAATGCACCGAGCAAGACGTTCATCACCTTTTGTACGTTCACCACCTGTAACTAGATCAAGACATCGTTTAACAAATATAACCGCCGTTGATTTTTCTTTAGAATCGTCATCCAGTCGACCAAGTACTTCAGTTCAAATTTCCGATAATCCAGTTTTTGAAACCAACCTCACAATTGAGAATCCAGAAAATATTCAGGAACGGTTCATAGATCCTGAACCATTAAACTTTCCTCCGGAACCACCAATCATTCAAACAGAGATTGTTGAGGAACGAACTATTAAATCAGAATCATCTAGTGATACCGATTCAACAAATTCAATTATGGAGAATCTGGAACCTTTAAGTATGGAAGACCGAATGAGAGCTAAACGCACTGGCCAAGGTCACGCAATTACTCATCCAGACATTAATGCGCCAGATTATGAAATCAAAGGACAAATTCTACACATGGTGACTAATCAATGCCAATTTAGTGGTGCGCCGAAGGAAGATCCAAATGAACATCTACGTACCTTTAATAGGATCTGCACACTATTTAAAATACGAGAAGTGGAGGATGAACAGATATATCTCATGTTATTTCCCTGGACTTTAAAGGGAGAAGCCAAAGATTGGTTGGAATCGTTACCTGAAGGGGCGATCGATACATGGGATGTTTTAATTGACAAATTTCTTAAACAATTCTTTCCTGCATCTAAAGCCGTAAGACTTCAAGCAGAAATTGTTACGTTCACACAAAAGCCAAATGAAACTCTATATGAGGCGTGGACAAGATATGGAAAGTTATTAAGAGGATGTCCGCAACATGGTTTAGACACCTGTCAAATAGTACAAATATTTTACCAAGGATGCGACATCACTACAAGAAAAGACATAGATATAGCAGCTGGTGGTTCTATTATGAAGAAAACCGAAACTGATGCTTACAAAATTATTGATAACACTGCTTCCCACTCACATGAGTGGCACCAAGAAAAAGACATCATTAGATCATCTAAAGCAGCTAGAGCCGATTCTAGCTATGACTTAGATTCCATTTCCGCAAAGATAGACGCTGTGGAGAGACGAATGGAAAAGATGACTAAGGATATTCACTCAATACGAATTAGTTGTGAGCAGTGTGGAGGACCACATTTGACAAAAGATTGTCTAAGTATTGAATTAACAATGGAACAAAGAGAGAATATTTCATACATAAACCAAAGGCCTGGAAATAATTATCAGAATAATTATCAACCGCCAAGACCGATTTACAATCAAAACCAGAATTATAACCGAAATATTCCATACAACAACCAACAAGGTCCTAGCAATCAACAAGTATCCAATAATACTTACAATCAGCAAAGACCTAATTTTCAAAACAAACCACCACAACAAACCGAAGATAAAAAGCCGAATTTAGAAGATATGATGACGAAGCTAGTTGAAACTCAAACGCAGTTTTTCACATCTCAAAAACAAACAAATGAACAAAATGCTCAAGCATTTAGAAATCAACAAGCTTCTATTCAAAATCTGGAACAAGAAGTAAGTAACCTAGCAAGGTTAATAGGTGAAAGAAAACCGGGAAGTTTACCTAGTGATACAAATGCTAACCCCCGGAATGAAACAGCTAAAGCTATTACCACAAGAAGTGGTACAACACTTAAACCACCTGAAATACCTGTAACTTCTGATGAAACTATTCCTACTCCACAAGAACCACAACCTGATCAAGATAAGGAAAAAGAACCGGTAGTTGAAAAGGTTAATGAAAATAACACAGTTAAGAATAAACCTTATGTTAAACCATACCAACCACCACTTCCTTACCCGAGTAAAATGAAGAAGGAAAAACTTGAAGCCGAGCAATCCAAATTCTTGGATATGTTTAAACAGATAAATGTAAATCTTCCTTTCATTGATGTGATTTCAGGAATGCCAAGGTATGCTAAATTCTTGAAAGATCTAATCACGAATAGAAAGAAAATGGAAGAACTCTCGGCTGTTACTATGAATGCTAATTGTTCAGCAGTGCTGTTGAATAAGATACCAGAAAAACTATCTGATCCAGGAAGTTTCACAATTCCATGTTTTCTGGGTAGCCTTAGTTCAATAGAAGCATTGGCTGATTTAGGTGCTAGTATAAATCTAATGCCGTATTCACTATACGCTAAACTAGACCTTGGAGAATTGAAACCAACCAGAATAAGCATACAACTAGCCGATAGATCAATAAAATATCCTAGAGGGATAATGGAGAACATGCTAGTTAAAGTTGGTACTTTAGTATTTCCAGTAGATTTTGTTGTTTTGGACATGGAAGAAGATTCTCAAGTTCCTCTCATATTAGGAAGACCATTCTTAAACACGGCTAAAGCAATGATAGACGTGTTCGGTAAGAAACTGACCCTAAGTATAGAGGATGAGAGTGTTACCTTTTCAGTTGATAGAGCCATGCAACAACCACAATCTGCAGATGATACATGTTATTATATTCAAACTATAGATGCACATGCAGAATTATTAGAAGAATTTCCAGAACTACAAGGAACAGGAGAATGTTCTTTAGGAGAAGGTAATGAACCAATTGATGAAGCTGAAATGTTAGCTACACTTATAGCTAATGGATATGAACCAACAACAGAAGAAATTCAAATGCTAAAAGAAGAAGACAGATATCGATATAAATCATCGATAGAAGAACCTCCGAAATTAGAGTTAAAGCCACTTCCAAACCATTTGGAATACGCTTATTTACATGGTGAATCTGAATTACCTGTAATAATATCGTCTTCTCTTACTGAAAATGAGAAATCACAACTCATTTCTGTGTTGAAAGCTCATAAACCAGCCATTGCATGGAAGATTCATGATATTAAAGGAATAAGTCCTTCGTATTGCACACATAAAATCCTTATGGAAGAAGGTCATAAAACGTATGTGCAACGCCAACGAAGACTAAATCCTAATATGCAAGATGTAGTTAAGAAAGAGATTATTAAACTGCTAGATGCAGGTTTAATATATCCAATCTCTGATAGTCCATGGGTAAGCCCAGTTCAATGCGTGCCTAAGAAGGGTGGCATGACTGTCATCACAAATGAGAAAAATGAGCTTATTCCTACTAGGACTGTAACAGGATGGCGTGTATGTATTGATTATAGAAAATTAAATGACGCCACCAGAAAAGATCACTTTCCCTTACCTTTCATAGATCAAATGTTGGAAAGATTAGCCGGAAATAGTTACTATTGTTTTCTAGATGGATTTTCCGGATATTTTCAAATTCCAATAGCACCCGAAGATCAAGAGAAAACCACATTCACGTGCCCTTATGGTACTTTTGCTTACAAACGCATGCCATTTGGACTTTGTAACGCCCCTGCAACCTTTCAAAGGTGTATGATGGCGATTTTTCACGACATGATAGAAGAATGCATGGAAGTATTCATGGATGACTTTTCAGTCTTCGGTGATACATTTAAATCATGTCTAGTTAATCTGGAACGAATGCTAATTAGATGCGAAAAATCAAATCTAGTACTTAATTGGGAGAAATGCCATTTCATGGTTAAAGAAGGCATCGTTCTTGGACATAAAATTTCAAAAGAAGGAATTGAAGTGGATAGAGCTAAAGTAGATGTAATTGCTAAACTTCCACATCCCACCAATGTTAGAGGAGTTAGGAGTTTTCTAGGGCATGCCGGTTTTTACCGACGTTTTATAAAAGATTTTTCTAAAATTGCCACTCCTATGAATAAACTCCTAGAAAAGGATGCGCCATTCATCTTTTCAGATGAATGTATCAAATCTTTTAATATTCTTAAAGAAAAACTCACTAATGCGCCGATCATGATAACACCAAATTGGAATCTACCATTCGAACTAATGTGCGATGCAAGTGATTTTGCAATGGGAGCCGTTTTAGGACAAAGGATTGAAAAAAGATTTCAACCTATATATTATGCTAGTAAGACATTACAAGGAGCACAAACGAACTATACAACTACTGAAAAAGAACTCCTTGCTATTGTCTTTGCTTTTGACAAATTTCGATCATATCTCGTTCTAGCAAAAACGGTGGTCTATACCGACCATTCTGCTCTTAGATACCTATTTTCAAAACAAGATGCTAAACCAAGATTAATCCGTTGGATCTTACTCTTACAAGAGTTTGATATTGAAATCCGAGATAAAAAAGGAGCAGAAAATCTCGCCGCTGATCATCTTTCTCGTCTTGAAAATCCCGAATTAGAAGTTCTGAATGAATCGGCCATACAAGACAACTTTCCTGATGAATATCTATTGAAGATAGATTATAAAGAAATCCCATGGTTTGCAGACTATGCAAACTACTTAGTTTGTGGATTCCTTGAAAAAGGATTATCGTACCAAAGACGAAAGAAATTCTTCAGTGATATAAAACACTATTTCTGGGAAGATCCACATCTGTTTAAAAGTTGTCCCGATGGAATAATACGCCGATGTGTATTTGGAGATGAAGCTAGTAAAATTTTAAACCATTGTCACACAGGACCAACAGGAGGGCATTATGGGCCTCAACTAACAGCAAGAAAAGTTTATGAAGCTGGATTCTATTGGCCTACAATTTACAAAGACGCACACCTTCTTTGCAAATCCTGTGATGCATGTCAAAGGGCCGGAAAAATAAGTCAACGTGATGAAATGCCACAAAATGTCATCCAAGTATGTGAAGTATTTGACATTTGGGGTATTGACTTTATGGGTCCATTTCCAAAATCTCATAATAATTTATATATACTCGTAGCCATTGATTATGTATCTAAATGGGCGGAAGCACAAGCTCTCCCAACTAACGATGCACGAGTTGTAGTAAACTTTTTAAAACGTCTTTTTGCAAGGTTTGGAACACCGAAAGCTTTAATAAGTGATCGGGGTACTCATTTCTGTAATAATCAACTTGAGAAAGTTCTTAAAAGATATGGAGTAACTCATAAAATCTCCACCGCATATCATCCACAAACAAGTGGACAAGTTGAAAATACCAACCGAGCCTTAAAACGTATTCTAGAGAAAACCGTAGGATCAAATCCGAAGGAATGGTCCATTAAATTGGAGGATGCACTCTGGGCTTTTAGAACAGCCTACAAAACTCCAATTGGAACCACACCTTTTAGACTTGTGTATGGAAAAGCATGTCATCTTCCAGTAGAAATTGAACACAAAGCATTTTGGGCTTTGAAGACATGTAATCTTGATTTACATGAAGCCGGACGTCTACGATTAAGTCAACTAAACGAATTAGAAGAATTAAGACATGAAACGGTAAAAACGCTATATTTATAACCCTTCCCCACACTTGAGATCATGCACCGCCACACGAAAAGACATCGACATAACCGCTGGTGGTTCCATCATGAAGAAAACCGCAACTGAAGCTTACAAAATTATTGATAACACAGCCTCCCACTCGCATGAGTGGCACCAAGAAAAAGATATCTTTCGATCATCTAAAGCGGCTAGAGCCGATTCTAGCCCTGACTTTGATTCCGTTTCCGCAAAAATAGATGCTTTCGAAAGACGAATGGAAAAGATGAATAAAGATATTCACGCAATACGAATCAGTTGTGAGCAATGCGGTGGACCACACTTATTGAAAGATTGTCACATTGAACCAACGATGGAACAACGAGAGAATGTTTCCTATATGAACCAAAGGCCGGGAAATAATTATCAAAATAATTATCAACCGCCAAGGCTAAACTTAAATCGAAATCAAAACATTCTTTACAATCCAAAAGGACCCGAAAATAACTTGTACAACCAACAAGGTCCGAATAACCAACCAACTCAAAACAACACTTTCAATCAACAAAGACCTAGCTTGTATAAACCACCACAACAACTCGAAGAGAAAAAGTCAAATCTAGAAGAAATGATAGCAAAGCTAGTTGAATCTCAAACACAATTTATTACATCTCAAACCCAAACGAATGAGAGGTTTGATCAGTCACTTAGAACTCAACAAGCTTCCATTTTGAATCTAGAAAAACAAGTAGGTACTGTTGTTAGATTAATAAGTGAAAGAGAACAAGGAAAGCTACCGAGTAATACTGAAGTAAATCCTCGGAATGAGAATGTTAATATGGTTTCAACGAATTCTGAAAAACCAGCACCAGAAGATGGGAAGGTTTTAGATGAGAGTAACAATGAAGAAGTTACACCACCACCACCCGAGTATGTAAAGCCAGTGGTGGCACCATACAAACCACCCATCCCGTTTCCAAGAAAAGGAGTTGAGTATGAGCAAGTGATAGGTAATAAAGATTGTGATACCTCTGGAAAGAAGAAGAAGAAAAAGAATAAGAAAGTGCAAGAAACAAAAGCCGTAAATATAAACCCGGTGAAGACAGTTCCACCAAAACCTCCACCTAGGGTAGGTGATCCGGGTGAATTTATTGTTCCTTGTCTACTTAGTGATTGTGTCATGTATGATGCACTAGCAGATTTAGGTGCAAGTGTAAGTGTTATGCCTCTTTCCTTATATAAGAGATTAGGTGTAGGTAAGTTAAGTCCAACGGACATGAGTGTTCGACTCTTTGATCAAACCATTAAGCACCCAGTTGGAATTGCTGACAACCTACCCGTTCAAGTAGGCAATTTAACCTTTCTAGTCGAATTTATTGTCATTGACATAGAAGAGGACCCAAACGTTCCTCTAATTTTAGGTCGACCATTCTTTGCGTCCACCGGGGCGTTATTTGATGTAGGAAATGGAAGAATGACACTTAAAAGTGGTAACAAATCAATCACCTTTATGATTCGAAAGTCTAAATCTCCACCAACTAAAACCGTTGAACCAGTAAAAACGATTGGTAATAACCATGTTGTTTTACCAACTCCAACGGTAGTGCTTAGCAATAATAAAATGCCTAAGTGTGGGGAAAATGAAGTAACACCTAATGATGACATGATAACAAAGAACCCCGTTGTTGATACGAAATTAAATGATCCCATTATTAATAGTTCAATGAAGAAACTTATTAAACGGATTCGCGATGCTAGAACCAAGGGGAACTTTAAGTTATGTAACCGGTTAGTATCCAATCTATCACCAAAAGAAAAGGAGAAACTAGTTGAAATTGTGGATATTACACAGGAATCCGACCAATGGCTTAAAGAAAAAGTCACGGATATGCAAGTTGATTATGGACCAAGAGAAATTAACGATGAAGTTAATCACAATTTCGACACCACATCTACCTAAGTGTGAGGAGATTCAAATATTCTAAAAAGAAAATGCTGTTTGTAGTTAGTTGTTCTGTTCTCGTGTAGTTCCGAGAATGGAATTCGATTGGTCTTTTCCGCTAGCAGACACTAAAGAACTAGTTTTCTCCCCCCATTCTGATTTTTTTTTTATTTTGTAGGTTTTATATGAAATTAATATGCTTTTTAAATTTAAGTTTTGTGTGAATTTAAAAACAAAATTTACTTTATTTCATTAAGTAAAAAAATGATTTCTAAAATTCGTCGTGAGTTGAAGATTAGGTAGTTGAACCGAAATTGCTTTACCCGAGGGCGGGGCGACAAATTTTGTTATCATTATTTTTAATTTTATTGATCTAAAGTATGCCAAAAAGATATTAGACTTTATAAATTTTTGAACGTAGGGTAATATACTCAACTTCAAAAATATGTATATATATGTTTGTATTTTATATTATGTACAAAACAGGGTAGAACAACGCACTTTCAAAGACTAACATTAAGTTCAGCAATAGCTACTGATTTTGACGACAAGAAGCAAAATATCAAATGTGATGTAAAATAATATGCTTACAAACTGGGTATTTTTAATCACTTTTCTACACTAATCACCCTCATGAATTTATAATTATAGTCTGATTTCATGCAAATGAGGGCATTGCATGATCTCAAGTGTGGGGAAGGGTTATAAATTCTCTCGGGTTTGCACTTAGTTTATTTGCCAAATTTTGTGAAAATTTGAAAAATTTTCAACTAAATGAATTTAAAATCATGTTTATACATATTTATGAACAGTGAAAACTAGGTGATAATACCGAAATTATCGTTACCTCGAAAAGGACATAAATTGAGAAACACCCTAAAACGCTTGAATTCATTTAAAATGAAATAAAAGAAAATAAAAAGGCAAAGAAAGAAACTAAGTGTGGGGAGAATGTACCAAGTTATTCAATTAAAAACTATCTATCACATATTTTTGTACAAGATTATTGCAGGTACTTTTGTTTTGGACGATACTAATCAGTTTTACCCGGTTTACTGTAATACATTTGAAAGAAAGATGGATCTACACGATGAATCAATTTCATCATTTGAAGGAAGTAAAGTCTTCCGAAAAAGACACGCGCTTCTTGATTTAGGTCATGAAGTTGTCGTCCAGACCAGCTGTAGGTTGACGAAAAACCTAGAAAAGTCATCACTAAAATCAGCAGGAAATCCACGGACCTCAGCATCAAACAGGGTCGCCAAGTGGTCAGACTTATCCTAACCATGAGAGGGTCTGTCTTGTAAAATGGGGAGGGCACCGTGCAAATTAGCTTGATAAGACTAATGAATCAGATCCCCAGAAAGGATAATCTCCTTAAAGATTAAAAATCAGCTTTTAAGACTGATATTACTCAATCCTAGAGATTGACCTTAAAGATTGAGAATTCAAACTCATGGAATTCAATGATATCTAAACTCGAGCTTGAACGAGAAAATATTTTGATCAAAAATACAAACCGATTTGTTTTCTGAAAATCCATTTTCAATGCGTTCATTACCATTGAACGTAAAATCCTAGGAATTCACCTGGAATTCATTAGGTCACCTGAAGCAAATCGGGTGTCAACCGTAAGAACGGTGGTTGCATAGCATGGTCGGAGACAGGACCTTGTGCCAGACCGAAAAATCATAGGATGATCTTTACTATCGCTCCTACCAAGGATAGTTCTAGCATCCGACACGTTAATAAGACCATAATCATCTGCATGTCACGGGACATTGCCTTAACAGTTTCTTGTTCATCGCTTTCCTTTACAACCGGACGGTAGTTTGCCGAAAGGTAATATACGGAACAAGTAAACTGGATGTGTGCTTTCCGATACCGGGATAGTAGTGGATTACACGAACCTAAATGTTTTTAGCCAAAATATTGATCCACAAATATATTTTGCAACACCAATGGTGGATCAAATCAGAAAACTTATCTAGGGTAAAAGCTAGATTGAATTTTCAAAAGATCAAATGTTTTCATAAAGATCCAATTTCCTTAAGGATCTACATTTTCATAGTCATGTGGGACTGTAAACCACCTTTCAAATGTGCACTTTGCTTTGGAAACCGAAAGTAAATCGGCTATTTGATTGCAAGTGTCGTTGACCTAAACCCGAGGCAACTGTGGATGACACACCCACCTTTAACCATCATTACTGTCATTGTTTATACCGCTATATCAAAATCACTGATGTACAAAATGTGATGAATAAAAAAGTGATTCATGTATGTTTTTATTTCAAGTTCTGTATTGCTTGAGGACAAGCAACGCTCAAGTGTGGGGATATTTGATAGTGCTCCAAATGAACATATATTTAGTAGCAATATCGTTCCAATATGTAAAGTTTTTAAATGTAATTTCCTTATTTTTAGTTGTAATAGTTAAATAAATAAGTGCGAAGACGAAAGACGCAAATCGCTCGAAAATGAAGATTTAAAGACAAAAACGAAGATTTGAAAGACCAAAACGTCCAAAAAGCTCAAATGTACAAGATACAATTCAAAAGGTTCAATTTATTGATGAAGAACGTCTAAAAATGACAAGAGTACAAGTTACAAAACGCAAAGTACAAGATATAAAATTGTACGAAAGGACGTTCGAAAATCCGGAACCGAGGCATGAACCAACTTTCAGCGCTCGACGCAACGGTGTAAAAATTACGAGTCAACTATGCACAAGAATAAAATATAATATTTAAATAATTCATAATAAGAATAATATTAAATAATAAAAAGTTGTTAATTGAGCATAGTTCAGGGGTCGTAAATGAAAATTTCAATTCCAATTTACCTATAAAAAGCGACGATGTATTACGATGAAAGGGGAGGAAAATTCTTTCCGATCTTTTTTTTTCTTCTATCAATTATCAATATCAATTATCAATATCTATATTCTATATCTCTATCATAATGTTAATGTAATAAGATATAACAATAATCTTAATTTTAAGTTTAAATTATGATAATAATAAGATTTATGATAGAGATCATTTGAGTGTGTAAGTCGAAATTCTGTCCGTGTAACGCTACGCTATTTTTAATCATTGTAAGTTATGTTCAACCTTTTTACATTAATGTCTCGTAGCTAAGTCGTTATTATGCTTATTTAAAATGAAGTAATCATGATGTTGGGCTAATTACTAAAATTGGGTAATTGGGCTTTGTACCATAATTGGGGTTTGAACAAAAGAACGACACTTGTGGAAATTGAACTATGGGCTATTAATAGATGGGGGGTATTGTCTAATTGAGTGACAACTCATTGGAGTCTGTCGAACCTATCTTCAAATTAATTAACCTAATAATTAATAATGATTATGGTTGTCCTATTTAGTGATGTTCATATGGAATCTGTTATAATCATTTAATTAATCAATTGGGTTGGGTAATTGATTATTCATTCTGATCAAGTGGATGAATTAATATTCATAAACTAATTAAAACAGGGGTGGATTACATACAGTGATAACTGGTGTAATTGTTGACAGAAGTGATAACTGCGTCACAGTTTAAATCCTTAATCAGTTGGAATATTTGACTTCGGGTATAAGGGTAATTTGACGAGGATACTCGCACTTTATATTTATGACCGATGGACTATTATGGACAAAAACCAGATAGACGTATCAAATAAACCAGGACAAAGGACAATTAACCCATGGTAATAAATTAAAATCAACACGTCAAACATCATGATTACGGAAGTTTAAATAAGCATAATTCTTTTATTATATTTCTCATCGTATCTTTATTTACTGTCATTTTATTACTCGCAATTTTATTTTCTGTCATTTTATTTATCGCAATTTATTTTACGCACTTTAATTTTTGTCATTTATTTTTACGCTTAAAATCGACAAACCGGTCATTAAACGGTAAAACCCCCATTTTATAATAATACTACTACTTATTTATATATATATTTTTACAAATAAACTTAATAATATAGCGTTAACTTCACCAGCTCCCTGTGGAACGAACCGGACTTACTAAAAACTACACTACTCTACGATTAGGTACACTGCCTATAGTGTTGTAGCAAGGTTTAGGTATATCCCATCCGTAAATTTATAAAACTTGTGTCATATTTTGTAGTATTTTGTAGGAGATTATCCTTTCTGGGGATCTGATTCATTAGTCTTATCCAGCTAATTTTGCATGGTGCCTCCCCATTGTACGAGATAAATCCTTCTCATGGTTAGGATAAATCTGACCACTTGGCGACCCTGTTTAATGCTGAGGTCCGTGGATTTCCTGCTGATTTTAGTGATGACTTTTCTAGATTTTTCGTCAACCTACAGCTGGTCTGAACGACAACTTCATGACCTAAATCAAGAAGCGCGTGTCTTTTTCGGAAGACTTTACTTCCTTTTAATGATGGAATTGATTCATCGTGTAGATCCATCTCTTCTTTTCTTTCATCGGGTAAAACAGTTTAGTTTAGTCCAAAGCAAAAGTATTTTCAGTTATTTGTTACAAATATATGTGACATATGTTTAAAATAACTTGGTAAATTTTCCCACACTTGGCTTTTATTTTCCTTTTTATCGTCCTCTATTCCATTTTAAATGAATTTTAACATTTTAGTTTGTTTCTCAATTTATGTCCTTTCCGAGGTAACAATAATTTCGGTGTTAAAACCTAGTTTTATCGTTCATAAATATGTATAAACATGATTTGAATTCATTTAATTGAAAATTTTGAAAAATTTTACTAGAATTGGGTAGTCAGTATATAAGACTAGGGCTGTTCTTTTTTTTATCAGAGAGCACTAGATTCTAATACAACTACTGCTTTACTAGTATTTTTAATGGTAACCAAGTGTTTAATATAAAAATTTTAAAATCCGAAAGAATTTAACCCCTTCCCACACTTAAGATCTTGCAATGTCCTCATTTGCAAGAAATCAGTAACAATTTAAATTATTGAGGGTGATTTGTGTGAAAATGATTAAATTTTTACCAAAGTTTCCAAATATATTGGCGTTTGTTTGCTGAATGATAAATGGTGCACGTCATTTGTTCATTCTGTCTTGTTGTTATTTCACATACATTTTGCATCATTGTCGTCAAAATTACTTGCTTTTGCTGAACTTAATGCCAGTCTTTGAAAACGCGTTGTTTTACCCTGTTTTGTGCATAAAATAGAATACATACAATACAAATATAATCATACATGCAATTTGTAATGGAACTTTGGCATCCCACTTTCAAACTATAAGAAAAATATTAGTACACAATAATAATAAAATATCCAACATTACATAAACATAATAAAATGTTAAGTGTTTAAAATAAAAATAAAAATTACCACTTATCTCTACTGATCAGGAGGTGGGTTAGGAGGAAAATTAGGATATGGATCCCAATTCATGTTCGCGTCCGGGTTCCATGGCTGATTATAGGTGTACTGGTATGCTGCGTCATAATCATATGAATCATAGGGTGGTCTCATCTCTGGCTGATGTGCGGGATAGTATGCGGGTCGGGTCGGATAATACATCTCACCAGGCTGCAACTGGCTTATAATTTGGCGCTGATGATAATCCCATCGGTCATGCTCTCGTTGCCGGGAATGCTCGTAGTCATTCCGGCGTTGCCATGCCTCGTACTGCATATGCCTATCATAGTTCGTCATGTATTCATCCTCCATACGAATACCTAAATCAAGAGCAGTCTCCCGAACAACTCCTATAATGTTGTTCGCCTCCTCCATCTCGTCATCCGAACCTCTCTCTACCTGTCGCTGAGGTCCCTCGTATCGATATACCCGACCACGTCTCATCAATAATACCCTTGCACCGTGATAAAGGTTTGAACTTATAGTTTCACCTCCGTCCTCTATTTCGTTCATTGGACCCCCTTGGTGCTTATCTACACCTAAATACTCTCCAATGAGAGTAATGAAAATACCACCACCTATAATACTCCCCGATTTCATCCCCGAAACTACATTAGCGAGATAATAACCAACACAATAGGGAATGTTAACGAAACTCCTCGGGTCTCTAATACACTTGAGGTAGAACAAATCATTTACGGTCAATTTCTCCTTATTCCTACCCCTTTGTGTAATTGTGTTTGCTAAGAATCTATGAATCACCCGGAGTTCAGCTCTGTCTATATCTAAGTATGTATGATTTCCACTGGCGTGAAATTCATTAAAGTGGGACATACGCCTCCAGACAGCGTTAATATCAAATTCCCTATCTACCCTTTCTCCTTGGGCAATCAGGCTATTACAGTCGGGGCTCAAAAGTTCAGCAGGGGTGTAGCGATTGTTTTAAAAGCTAAGATTTTTGGGTTTTTTTTTTTTTTTTTTTTTTTTTTGTTTTTGGCATACTTTAAATCAATAAGATTAAAAATAATGATAATAAAAGTTCTCGTCCCTCCCTCGGGTAAAGCAATTTCGGTTCAAAGACCTAGTCTTCAACTTACGACGAATTTTAAAAATCATATTCTTAACTTAATTAGATAAAGTAAATTTTTGTTTTTAAATTCACACAACATAAATATAAAATTCAAAATTTTCAATTAAATGAATTCAAATCATGTTTATACATATTTATGAACGATAAAACTAGGTTTTAACACCGAAATTATTGTTACCTCGGAAAGGACATAAATTGAGAAACAAACTAAAATGTTAAAATTCATTTAAAATGGAATAGAGGACGATAAAAAGGAAAATAAAAGCCAAGTGTGGGAAAATTTACCAAGTTATTTTAAACATATGTCACATATATTTGTAACAAATAACTGAAAATACTTTTGCTTTGGACTAAACTAAACTGTTTTACCCGATGAAAGAAAAGAAGAGATGGATCTACACGATGAATCAATTCCATCATTAAAAGGAAGTAAAGTCTTCCGAAAAAGACACGCGCTTCTTGATTTAGGTCATGAAGTTGTCGTTCAGACCAGCTGTAGGTTGACGAAAAATCTAGAAAAGTCATCACTAAAATCAGCAGGAAATCCACGGACCTCAGCATTAAACAGGGTCGCCAAGTGGTCAGATTTATCCTAACCATGAGAAGGATTTATCTCGTACAATGGGGAGGCACCATGCAAAATTAGCTGGATAAGACTAATGAATCAGATCCCCAGAAAGGATAATCTCCTTAAAGATTAAAAATCAGCTTTTAAGACTGATATTACTCAATCCTAGGGATTGACCTTAAAGATTGAGAATTCAAACTCATGGAATTCAATGATATCTAAACTCGAGCTTGAACGAGAAAATATTTTGATCAAAATTATAAACCGATTTGTTTTCTGAAAACCCATTTTCAATGCGTTCATTACCATTGAACGTAAAATCCTAGGAATTCACCTAGAATTCATTAGGTCACCTGAACTAAATCGGGTGTCAACCGTAAGAACGGTGGTTGCATAACATGGTCAAAGACAGAACCTTGTGCCAGACCGAAAAATCATAGGATGAGCTTTACTATTGCTCCTACCAAGGATAGTAATTGCGTCCGACACGTTATAGACCATAATCAAAAGCATGTCACGGGACATTGCCTTAAACAGTTGCTTGTTCAACGCTTTCCTTTACAACCGGACGGTAGTTTGCCGAAAGGTAATATACGGAACAAGTAAACTGGACGTGTTGCTTTCCAAATACAAGGTTAGCAAGTGGGTGACACAAAACCGCAAGTTTTGAGCTAAAATTTTCAAATCTGAAACCCACCAAACCCACAAAAATATTTTGCAAACACCGGTAAAGGGTTATTCCGGAAAACTTATCTAGGGTAAAAACTAGATTTAATTTTCAAAAGATCAAATGTTTTCATAAAGATCCAATTTCCTTAATGGATCTAAATTTTTATAGTCATGTGGGACTGTAAACCATATCGTCACTACCATTGTTTATACCGCCGTATAGAAATCACTGATGTACAAAGTATGAAGAATAAAGAAGTGATTCTAGTATTTCAAGACAATATTGCTTGAGGACAAGCAACGCTCAAGTGTGGGAATATTTGATAATGCTAAAAACGAACATATATTTCATAGCATTATTCCTCAAGAAAGACAAGCTTTTAGTTGCAATTGTTCTATTTACAAGTGATATTCGTTTAAATAATAAAAGGTGAAGACAAAAGGCAGATTCGACAAATTGAAGACAAAAAGGTCCAAAGAGCTAAAAAGTACAAGATACAATCAAAAAGGTTCAAAATATTGATGAGGAACGTCTCAAAATGACAAGAGTACAAGTTACAAGACGCAAAGTACACGATATAAAATAATACGCGAGGACGTCCGAAAATCCGGAACCGGGACCTGAGCCAAGAAGAAACGCCCGACGCAACGGACCAAAAATATCTAGTCTACTATGCACAAGAATATAATATAATATATATATAATTATATATAATTATATATTATATATATTATTATTATTATATTACGTCGGCAAGAAGAAAACAAAAGTAGTTGGCTGAATCCAGGGTGGCCATGCGACTCGCATGGCCAGAAGCACAAAACCATGCGAGTCGCATGGTGTGAGATTGTTGGTCAGGTCCTATAAATAGCCAGTTTTCTGACGAGTTTTAATATCTTTTTTCTCTTCCTCTTCATAAGTAATATATATTTATATATATAATTTATATTTTAATTTTAATTATAATTCTAATAATAAGGGTATGTTAGCAAATGTTGTAAGGGTGTAAGTCGAAATTCTGTCCGTGTAACGCTACGCTATTTTTAATCATTGTAAGTTATGTTCAACCTTTTTACATTAATGTCTCGTAGCTAAGTTATTATTATGCTTGTTTAAAACGAAGTAATCATGATGTTGGGCTAATTACTAAAATTGGGTAATTGGGCTTTGTACCATAATTGGGGTTTGGACAAAAGAACGACACTTGTGGAAACTAGACTATGGGCTATTAATGGGCTTTATATTTGTTTAACTAAATGAAAGTTTGTTAATGTTAATATAAAGATTTACAATTGGGCGTCCCTATAAATTACCATATACACTCGATCGGACACGATGGGCGGGGTATTTATTTGTACGAATAATCGTTCATTTAACCGGACACGGGAATGGATTAATAGCCACTAGAATAATTAAAACAGGGGTGAAATTACATTCAAGGGTAATTGGTGTAATTGTTAACAAAGTAGTAAAACCTTGGTTTACACGCAGTCGATAACCTGGTGTATTCATTAAACAAAGTATTAAAACCTTGTTACAATTCGAATCCCCAATTAGTTGGAATATTTATCTTCGGGTATAATAATAATTTGACAAGGACACTTGCAATTTATATTTATGACTGATGGACTGTTATGGACAAAAACCAGACGGACATATTGAATAATCCAGGACAAAGGACAATTAACCCATGGGCATAAAACTAAAATCAACACGTCAAACATCATGATTACGGAAGTTTAAATAAGCATAATTCTTTTATTTCATATTTTATTTCCTTTATTTTATATTTAATTGCACTTCTAATTATCGCACTTTTATTTATTGTTATTTTATTTTATCGCACTTTTAATTATCGTACTTTTAATTATCGCAATTTTATTTTATCGCATTTTTATTATTCGCAATTTCATTATCGTTATTTACTTTACGCTTTAATTTAAAGTCTTGTATTTATTTTATATTTTACATTAGGTTTTAACTGCGACTAAAGTTTTAAAATCGACAAACCGGTCATTAAACGGTAAAAACCCCTCTTTATAATAATAATATTACTTATATATATATATTTGTATTTTTATAAAAGTAAACTAATATAGCGTTGAGCTTTGCTTAAAGATCTCCCTGTGGAACGAACCGGACTTACTAAAAACTACACTACTGTACGATTAGGTACACTGCCTATAAGTGTTGTAGCAAGGTTTAAGTATATCCATTCTATAAATAAATAAATATCTTGTGTAAAATTGTATCGTATTTAATAGTATTTTCTAGTAAAATATAAACTATTTTATATACACCTCGCGAAACATCAAGTATTTTTGGCGCCGCTGCCGGGGAGGTAACATTCGCCGAAGCGAAACGCCATATTTTTAATTTTTAAGTTATAATTAGTTTTTGTAAAATTTATATTTTTGTTTAAAAAATTAAAAAGATAAAAAAAAAAATTAAAAGAAAAGCTTTTAAAATCGAAAAAAAAAAAAAGTATTTTAAGTATATTTTTAAGTTTTTCTTTTATTTTTACAAAATTATAAAAAGTATTTTAAGTATATTTTTAAGTTTTTCTTTTATTTTTACAAAATTATAAAGTATTTTAAGTTTATTTTTAAGTTTTTATTCTAATTATATATATATATTTTATTTAAATTTAAAACAGAAAATAAAAGAAATTAAATATAAAATAATACGTGACCCGTCATTTGAACCAGTCCAGTTGAACTGGTCCAGTTCAGTCATGCGACTCGCATGACCCCCCCCCTAAAACCATGCGACTCGCATGAGGGGTCTGACAGGACCACATCTGAACCCTAATTTCGTAATAATTACGGATATTATTTATTATTATTATTTAAACCCTAGTTTTATTTATTATTATTAATTAAGTTTTAGTTATTTAAATTAATTATTACTTTTAACTAGTTTTAATTATATAATACTTAATACTTTAAATTATAAAATATAAAAATAATATTTTTATAAAATCTAATATTTTTATAACTTTTAATAACTTTTAAAATTTTGTACCTTTTTAATCGTTGTAGCGTAACTTTTGTATTTTTAGCTCATATTTAATTTTAAACTTAGTTTTTACTATAGTTATTTTTACTCCTAGATTTTTAGGCTTTGCCGTAGAATTCCTTAAGTGCTTTTTCTTTAGACTAAGATTTAGGTGCTTTAGAATTTTGCGACGCCTTTTTAAGTTTTAGTTTCTTTTTAAGTTATTTCCATTTGGGACTTAGTTTTTCCTGTAAGCTTTAATATTTTTAGACCTTTTACTATGTATCAATTATCATTCCAATTAGTAATATCAATTTGCGATTATAATTTTAAGTTAGTTGTAGTAATAAGGTTAAATTAGTTAAGTATTTTCAAGTTTTTATAAGTTTCTTTTATTTTTCCGTCACCTTTTATTTTTCAACCATTTTTCTTTTTCGACATTTTTCGACGCGCAATCTTTTTCTCTCTTATTTCTCGCTATTCTAGTTTTAGGACTTAGAATTTTTTCTACTTCTTATCTAAATTTCTTAAAATTACGAAAATTTATTTTAAGTGGTTAAATTGATAGACATCAAAATTTTCTGGTTCGTAGTAATAGTTGGATTTGTACGTGGACCGGGTTATTGGAGCCAAACAGTCCTCAATTATATTGAGACCAAACGAATCCTGCCCCTCTGCTGCATCTTTTGGCTATTCGAAACGTGGGCAAAAGCAGAAAAGTCTATTGATTGGATAACTTATTATAATTTTTCTTTCCTTTTAAAAACTAATAGGATATTCTGTGAATGCACCGAGCAAGACGTTCATCACCTTTTGTACGTTCACCACCTGTAACTAGATCAAGACATCGTTTAACAAATATAACCGCCGTTGATTTTTCTTTAGAATCGTCATCCAGTCGACCAAGTACTTCAGTTCAAATTTCCGATAATCCAGTTTTTGAAACCAACCTCACAATTGAGAATCCAGAAAATATTCAGGAACGGTTCATAGATCCTGAACCATTAAACTTTCCTCCGGAACCACCAATCATTCAAACAGAGATTGTTGAGGAACGAACTATTAAATCAGAATCATCTAGTGATACCGATTCAACAAATTCAATTATGGAGAATCTGGAACCTTTAAGTATGGAAGACCGAATGAGAGCTAAACGCACTGGCCAAGGTCACGCAATTACTCATCCAGACATTAATGCGCCAGATTATGAAATCAAAGGACAAATTCTACACATGGTGACTAATCAATGCCAATTTAGTGGTGCGCCGAAGGAAGATCCAAATGAACATCTACGTACCTTTAATAGGATCTGCACACTATTTAAAATACGAGAAGTGGAGGATGAACAGATATATCTCATGTTATTTCCCTGGACTTTAAAGGGAGAAGCCAAAGATTGGTTGGAATCGTTACCTGAAGGGGCGATCGATACATGGGATGTTTTAATTGACAAATTTCTTAAACAATTCTTTCCTGCATCTAAAGCCGTAAGACTTCAAGCAGAAATTGTTACGTTCACACAAAAGCCAAATGAAACTCTATATGAGGCGTGGACAAGATATGGAAAGTTATTAAGAGGATGTCCGCAACATGGTTTAGACACCTGTCAAATAGTACAAATATTTTACCAAGGATGCGACATCACTACAAGAAAAGACATAGATATAGCAGCTGGTGGTTCTATTATGAAGAAAACCGAAACTGATGCTTACAAAATTATTGATAACACTGCTTCCCACTCACATGAGTGGCACCAAGAAAAAGACATCATTAGATCATCTAAAGCAGCTAGAGCCGATTCTAGCTATGACTTAGATTCCATTTCCGCAAAGATAGACGCTGTGGAGAGACGAATGGAAAAGATGACTAAGGATATTCACTCAATACGAATTAGTTGTGAGCAGTGTGGAGGACCACATTTGACAAAAGATTGTCTAAGTATTGAATTAACAATGGAACAAAGAGAGAATATTTCATACATAAACCAAAGGCCTGGAAATAATTATCAGAATAATTATCAACCGCCAAGACCGATTTACAATCAAAACCAGAATTATAACCGAAATATTCCATACAACAACCAACAAGGTCCTAGCAATCAACAAGTATCCAATAATACTTACAATCAGCAAAGACCTAATTTTCAAAACAAACCACCACAACAAACCGAAGATAAAAAGCCGAATTTAGAAGATATGATGACGAAGCTAGTTGAAACTCAAACGCAGTTTTTCACATCTCAAAAACAAACAAATGAACAAAATGCTCAAGCATTTAGAAATCAACAAGCTTCTATTCAAAATCTGGAACAAGAAGTAAGTAACCTAGCAAGGTTAATAGGTGAAAGAAAACCGGGAAGTTTACCTAGTGATACAAATGCTAACCCCCGGAATGAAACAGCTAAAGCTATTACCACAAGAAGTGGTACAACACTTAAACCACCTGAAATACCTGTAACTTCTGATGAAACTATTCCTACTCCACAAGAACCACAACCTGATCAAGATAAGGAAAAAGAACCGGTAGTTGAAAAGGTTAATGAAAATAACACAGTTAAGAATAAACCTTATGTTAAACCATACCAACCACCACTTCCTTACCCGAGTAAAATGAAGAAGGAAAAACTTGAAGCCGAGCAATCCAAATTCTTGGATATGTTTAAACAGATAAATGTAAATCTTCCTTTCATTGATGTGATTTCAGGAATGCCAAGGTATGCTAAATTCTTGAAAGATCTAATCACGAATAGAAAGAAAATGGAAGAACTCTCGGCTGTTACTATGAATGCTAATTGTTCAGCAGTGCTGTTGAATAAGATACCAGAAAAACTATCTGATCCAGGAAGTTTCACAATTCCATGTTTTCTGGGTAGCCTTAGTTCAATAGAAGCATTGGCTGATTTAGGTGCTAGTATAAATCTAATGCCGTATTCACTATACGCTAAACTAGACCTTGGAGAATTGAAACCAACCAGAATAAGCATACAACTAGCCGATAGATCAATAAAATATCCTAGAGGGATAATGGAGAACATGCTAGTTAAAGTTGGTACTTTAGTATTTCCAGTAGATTTTGTTGTTTTGGACATGGAAGAAGATTCTCAAGTTCCTCTCATATTAGGAAGACCATTCTTAAACACGGCTAAAGCAATGATAGACGTGTTCGGTAAGAAACTGACCCTAAGTATAGAGGATGAGAGTGTTACCTTTTCAGTTGATAGAGCCATGCAACAACCACAATCTGCAGATGATACATGTTATTATATTCAAACTATAGATGCACATGCAGAATTATTAGAAGAATTTCCAGAACTACAAGGAACAGGAGAATGTTCTTTAGGAGAAGGTAATGAACCAATTGATGAAGCTGAAATGTTAGCTACACTTATAGCTAATGGATATGAACCAACAACAGAAGAAATTCAAATGCTAAAAGAAGAAGACAGATATCGATATAAATCATCGATAGAAGAACCTCCGAAATTAGAGTTAAAGCCACTTCCAAACCATTTGGAATACGCTTATTTACATGGTGAATCTGAATTACCTGTAATAATATCGTCTTCTCTTACTGAAAATGAGAAATCACAACTCATTTCTGTGTTGAAAGCTCATAAACCAGCCATTGCATGGAAGATTCATGATATTAAAGGAATAAGTCCTTCGTATTGCACACATAAAATCCTTATGGAAGAAGGTCATAAAACGTATGTGCAACGCCAACGAAGACTAAATCCTAATATGCAAGATGTAGTTAAGAAAGAGATTATTAAACTGCTAGATGCAGGTTTAATATATCCAATCTCTGATAGTCCATGGGTAAGCCCAGTTCAATGCGTGCCTAAGAAGGGTGGCATGACTGTCATCACAAATGAGAAAAATGAGCTTATTCCTACTAGGACTGTAACAGGATGGCGTGTATGTATTGATTATAGAAAATTAAATGACGCCACCAGAAAAGATCACTTTCCCTTACCTTTCATAGATCAAATGTTGGAAAGATTAGCCGGAAATAGTTACTATTGTTTTCTAGATGGATTTTCCGGATATTTTCAAATTCCAATAGCACCCGAAGATCAAGAGAAAACCACATTCACGTGCCCTTATGGTACTTTTGCTTACAAACGCATGCCATTTGGACTTTGTAACGCCCCTGCAACCTTTCAAAGGTGTATGATGGCGATTTTTCACGACATGATAGAAGAATGCATGGAAGTATTCATGGATGACTTTTCAGTCTTCGGTGATACATTTAAATCATGTCTAGTTAATCTGGAACGAATGCTAATTAGATGCGAAAAATCAAATCTAGTACTTAATTGGGAGAAATGCCATTTCATGGTTAAAGAAGGCATCGTTCTTGGACATAAAATTTCAAAAGAAGGAATTGAAGTGGATAGAGCTAAAGTAGATGTAATTGCTAAACTTCCACATCCCACCAATGTTAGAGGAGTTAGGAGTTTTCTAGGGCATGCCGGTTTTTACCGACGTTTTATAAAAGATTTTTCTAAAATTGCCACTCCTATGAATAAACTCCTAGAAAAGGATGCGCCATTCATCTTTTCAGATGAATGTATCAAATCTTTTAATATTCTTAAAGAAAAACTCACTAATGCGCCGATCATGATAACACCAAATTGGAATCTACCATTCGAACTAATGTGCGATGCAAGTGATTTTGCAATGGGAGCCGTTTTAGGACAAAGGATTGAAAAAAGATTTCAACCTATATATTATGCTAGTAAGACATTACAAGGAGCACAAACGAACTATACAACTACTGAAAAAGAACTCCTTGCTATTGTCTTTGCTTTTGACAAATTTCGATCATATCTCGTTCTAGCAAAAACGGTGGTCTATACCGACCATTCTGCTCTTAGATACCTATTTTCAAAACAAGATGCTAAACCAAGATTAATCCGTTGGATCTTACTCTTACAAGAGTTTGATATTGAAATCCGAGATAAAAAAGGAGCAGAAAATCTCGCCGCTGATCATCTTTCTCGTCTTGAAAATCCCGAATTAGAAGTTCTGAATGAATCGGCCATACAAGACAACTTTCCTGATGAATATCTATTGAAGATAGATTATAAAGAAATCCCATGGTTTGCAGACTATGCAAACTACTTAGTTTGTGGATTCCTTGAAAAAGGATTATCGTACCAAAGACGAAAGAAATTCTTCAGTGATATAAAACACTATTTCTGGGAAGATCCACATCTGTTTAAAAGTTGTCCCGATGGAATAATACGCCGATGTGTATTTGGAGATGAAGCTAGTAAAATTTTAAACCATTGTCACACAGGACCAACAGGAGGGCATTATGGGCCTCAACTAACAGCAAGAAAAGTTTATGAAGCTGGATTCTATTGGCCTACAATTTACAAAGACGCACACCTTCTTTGCAAATCCTGTGATGCATGTCAAAGGGCCGGAAAAATAAGTCAACGTGATGAAATGCCACAAAATGTCATCCAAGTATGTGAAGTATTTGACATTTGGGGTATTGACTTTATGGGTCCATTTCCAAAATCTCATAATAATTTATATATACTCGTAGCCATTGATTATGTATCTAAATGGGCGGAAGCACAAGCTCTCCCAACTAACGATGCACGAGTTGTAGTAAACTTTTTAAAACGTCTTTTTGCAAGGTTTGGAACACCGAAAGCTTTAATAAGTGATCGGGGTACTCATTTCTGTAATAATCAACTTGAGAAAGTTCTTAAAAGATATGGAGTAACTCATAAAATCTCCACCGCATATCATCCACAAACAAGTGGACAAGTTGAAAATACCAACCGAGCCTTAAAACGTATTCTAGAGAAAACCGTAGGATCAAATCCGAAGGAATGGTCCATTAAATTGGAGGATGCACTCTGGGCTTTTAGAACAGCCTACAAAACTCCAATTGGAACCACACCTTTTAGACTTGTGTATGGAAAAGCATGTCATCTTCCAGTAGAAATTGAACACAAAGCATTTTGGGCTTTGAAGACATGTAATCTTGATTTACATGAAGCCGGACGTCTACGATTAAGTCAACTAAACGAATTAGAAGAATTAAGACATGAAGCATACGAAAATTCGTTAATCTATAAAGAAAGAACGAAGAAATGGCATGATAAAAGAATCAGAAGTTCAAAAGAATTTAAAGAAGGAGATAGAGTTCTTCTTTTCAATTCACGATTCAAGCTATTTCCTGGAAAATTGAAATCAAGATGGTCTGGACCATTCATAGTCAAAAGAGTTTTCCCATACGGAACGATAGAATTGATAAATTCAAATGGGATTGAATTTAAAGTTAATGGTCACAGAGTTAAACATTACATACAGGGTCCAATGGAAGTCGACAACGAAGTTAATCACAATTTCGACACCACAGCTAACTAAGTGTGGGGAGAATCAAGTCTTTAAAGGATAATATGTATTTCTGTTAGAGTTAGATTGTCTGTTTTCGTGTAGTTCTCGAAAATGGAACACGTATGGTCTTTCCCTAGCAGACCCTAAAGAACTAGTCTTCTCCCCCCATTCTGAATTTTTATTTTTTTTTAGGTTTTTACGTAATGAAGACTGCCTGTGAACTAAACCATGGTCTAATGCTACACGCTTTGATCACTAAAAGAAATAATGACATACTACCGAGTGAATTAGTATCAGTAATCAGAGAAAGAATGGACGGAGTTAGAAAAGGATCCAGATGCGAAGATAATAAGTTACAATTTGGTAAAGGAAAATCAAAATCCGCAG
Organism: Rutidosis leptorrhynchoides; assembly: GCF_046630445.1. Taxonomy (NCBI): domain Eukaryota; kingdom Viridiplantae; phylum Streptophyta; class Magnoliopsida; order Asterales; family Asteraceae; genus Rutidosis; species Rutidosis leptorrhynchoides. Next base: position 629,861,092 of record NC_092335.1, read on the forward strand.
CGAAAAGAAGAGCACGACACCTAGAAAAATGTCACAAATGCGGAAAATGGTCACATGGAGGTAAATGTTCAAATAATCAAACCTATTCAAATACCGAATTTGTTACTTTATGCAGAGACGGACCGTTCATATGTTTAGAAGAAAAGACAATGAATGCTCGAGGTTACGCCTATGCAGCCATGGAAGACCAATTAAACCGACTATCTTATGAATATAATAGATCATATAACTAAGAAATCTATTTCACAGGTATGTCTGTACAGTTTTTATTTTTTATTTTTATTTTTAACCTTTTGATAATAAACGCTAATTTGTTCGCTAAAAAGTATTAAATTGGTATTAAATAAAATTAGGTTTGGCGACCGAAATTATTGATATTGTTCAAAAATTTATTACATCACTGCGAAATTTAACGTTTATTCTTAAGGTATAAATATCTTTAATCAATCAACCCAAAATATTTCAAAAATTCGTCATGAGTTAAATTAGGTCTTGGAACCGAAATTACTTTACCGAAAAGAGGGGCGCATATTTTTGATAATATTTGACTGATTAAAGTGGGATAAAAAGACAAAAAGATTTTTAAATTTATTTTTACCATGTTTTTAATCTTAATATTTAAATCTTAAATTAATATTGTAAACTTTGTAAAAACAATATTTTTAAAATTGTAAATATTTGAAAAATTAATATAAGTTTGGTATGAATTTATAAATTTTTAAATTAAGTTTGGTGTGAATTTTTAATTTTTAAAATATGAATTTTTAATTTTATGCATTTCAAATTTTAAGTTTGGTGTGAATTTTTTTTAATTTTTAATTTTGAATTTTATATTTATGTTGTGTGAATTTAAAAACAAAAATTTACTTTATCTAATTAAGTTAAGAATATGATTTTTAAAATTCGTCGTAAGTTGAAGACTAGGTCTTTGAACCGAAATTGCTTTACCCGAGGGAGGGACGAGAACTTTTATTATCATTATTTTTAATCTTATTGATTTAAAGTATGCCAAAAACAAAAAAAAAAAAAAAAAAAAAAAAAACCCAAAAATCTTAGCTTTTAAAACAATCGCTACACCCCTGCTGAACTTTTGAGCCCCGACTGTAATAGCCTGATTGCCCAAGGAGAAAGGGTAGATAGGGAATTTGATATTAACGCTGTCTGGAGGCGTATGTCCCACTTTAATGAATTTCACGCCAGTGGAAATCATACATACTTAGATATAGACAGAGCTGAACTCCGGGTGATTCATAGATTCTTAGCAAACACAATTACACAAAGGGGTAGGAATAAGGAGAAATTGACCGTAAATGATTTGTTCTACCTCAAGTGTATTAGAGACCCGAGGAGTTTCGTTAACATTCCCTATTGTGTTGGTTATTATCTCGCTAATGTAGTTTCGGGGATGAAATCGGGGAGTATTATAGGTGGTGGTATTTTCATTACTCTCATTGGAGAGTATTTAGGTGTAGATAAGCACCAAGGGGGTCCAATGAACGAAATAGAGGACGGAGGTGAAACTATAAGTTCAAACCTTTATCACGGTGCAAGGGTATTATTGATGAGACGTGGTCGGGTATATCGATACGAGGGACCTCAGCGACAGGTAGAGAGAGGTTCGGATGACGAGATGGAGGAGGCGAACAACATTATAGGAGTTGTTCGGGAGACTGCTCTTGATTTAGGTATTCGTATGGAGGATGAATACATGACGAACTATGATAGGCATATGCAGTACGAGGCATGGCAACGCCGGAATGACTACGAGCATTCCCGGCAACGAGAGCATGACCGATGGGATTATCATCAGCGCCAAATTATAAGCCAGTTGCAGCCTGGTGAGATGTATTATCCGACCCGACCCGCATACTATCCCGCACATCAGCCAGAGATGAGACCACCCTATGATTCATATGATTATGACGCAGCATACCAGTACACCTATAATCAGCCATGGAACCCGGACGCGAACATGAATTGGGATCCATATCCTAATTTTCCTCCTAACCCACCTCCTGATCAGTAGAGATAAGTGGTAATTTTTATTTTTATTTTAAACACTTAACATTTTATTATGTTTATGTAATGTTGGATATTTTATTATTATTGTGTACTAATATTTTTCTTATAGTTTGAAAGTGGGATGCCAAAGTTCCATTACAAATTGCATGTATGATTATATTTGTATTGTATGTATTCTATTTTATGCACAAAACAGGGTAAAACAACGCGTTTTCAAAGACTGGCATTAAGTTCAGCAAAAGCAAGTAATTTTGACGACAATGATGCAAAATGTATGTGAAATAACAACAAGACAGAATGAACAAATGACGTGCACCATTTATCATTCAGCAAACAAACGCCAATATATTTGGAAACTTTGGTAAAATAAACTAAGTGCAAACCCGAGAGAATTTATAACCCTTCCCCACACTTGAGATCATGCAATGCCCTCATTTGCATGAAATCAGACTATAATTTAAATTCATGAGGGTGATTAGCGTAGAAAAGTGATTAAAACTACCGAGTTTGCAAACATATTGTTATTTCACATTTGATTTTTTTTTGCGTCTTGTCAAAATCAGTAGCTTTTGCTGAACTTCATGACAGTCTTTGAAAGTGCGTTGTTTTACCCTGCTTTGTACATAAGATAAAATACAAACATATATATATATATATATTTTTGAAGTTTGGTTTATAACCCCACTTTTCAAAAATTTATAAAGTATAATATTTTTGGCATACTTTAAATCAATAAAATTAAAAATAATGATAACAAAATTTATCGCCCCGCCCTCGGGTAAAGTAATTTCGGCTTAATGACCTAGTCTTCAACTCACGACGAATTTTAGAAATCATTTTTCCAACTTAATGAATTAAAGTAAATTTTGTTTTTTAAAATCACAATAAAACATAAATTAAAATGCATATTAATTTCAAATAAAATCTAAAAAAAATAAAAATTCAGAATGGAGGGAGAAAACTAGTTCTTTAGTGTCTGCTAGCGGAAAAGACCAATCGGATTCCATTCTTGGAACTACACGAGAACAGAACAAATAACTTTAGACAGCATTATCTTTTTAGAACATTCGAATCTCCCCACACTTAGGTAGCTGTGGTGTTGAAATTGTGATTAACTTCATTGTCAATTTCTCTTGGTCCATAATCAACTTGCCTATCTGTGACTTTTTCTTTAAGCCAGTGCCCGGCTTCTTCCGTAATATCCCATAATTCAACTAGCTTCGCCCTTTCTTTAGGCAACAGATTGGATACTAACCGGTTACATAACTTAAAGTTCCCCTTACTTCTAGCATCAATAGCCCGTTTAAAAAGTTTCTTCATTGAACTGTTAATAATGGGGTCATTTAATTTCGTATCAATAACGGGGTTCTTTGTTATCATGTCATCATTAGGTGTTACTTCATTTTCCCTACACTTAGGCGTTTCATTATTGCTAAGTATTACCGTTGGAGTTGGTAAAACCACATGGTTCTTACCAATCGTTTTTTCTGGTTCAACGGTCTTGGTTGGTGGAGATTTAGACTTTCGAATCATAAAGGTGATAGATTTGTTACCACTCTTAAGTGTCATTCTTCCATTTCCTACATCAAATAACGCCTTGGTGGACGCTAAGAATGGCCGACCTAAAATTAGAGGAATGTTTGGGTCCTCTTCTATGTCAATGACAATAAATTCGACTAGAAAGGTTAAATTGCCTACTTGAACGGGTAGGTTGTCAGCAATTCCAACTGGGTGCTTAATGGTTTGATCAAAGAGTCGAACACTCATATCCGTTGGACTTAACTTACCTACACCTAATCTCTTATATAAGGAAAGAGGCATAACACTTACACTTGCACCTAAATCTGCTAGTGCATCATACATGACACAATCACTAAGTAGACAAGGAACAATAAATTCACCCGGATCACCTACCCTAGGTGGAGGTTTTGGTGGAACTGTCTTCACCGGGTTTATATTTACGGCTTTTGTTTCTTGCACTTTTTTATTCTTCTTCTTCTTCTTTCCAGAGGTATCACAAACTTTATTACCTATTACTTGCTCATACTCAACTCCTTTTCTTGGAAACGGGATGGGTGGTCTGTATGGTGCCACCACTGGCTTTACATACTCGGGTGGTGGTGGTGGTGTAACTTCTTCATTGTTACTTACATCTAAAACTTTCCCATCTTCTGGTATTGATTTTTCAGAATTTGTTGATATCATGTTAACATTTTCATTCCGAGGATTTACTTCATTATTACTCGGTAGCTTTCCTTGTTCCCTTTCACTCATCAATCTAACAAGAGTACCTACTTGTTTTTCTAGATTCAAAATGGAAGCTTGTTGAGTTCTAAATGACTGCTCAAACCTCTCATTCGTTTGGGTTTGAGTTTCAATAAATTGTGTTTGAGATTCAACTAGCTTAAATACCACTTCTTCCAGATTTGACTTCTTCTCGTCGGTTTGTTGTGGTGGTTTATACAAGCCAGGTCTTTGTTGATTGAAAGTGTTGTTTTGAGTTGGTTGGTTATTCGGACCTTGTTGGTTATACGAGTTATTGTCGGGTCCTTTTGGATTGTAAAGAATGTTTTGATTTCGATTGAAGTTTGGCCTTGGCGGTTGATAATTATTCTGATAACTATTTTCCAGCCTTTGGTTCATGTAGACAACATTCTCACGTTGTTCCATCGTTTGTTCAATGTGACAGTCTTTCATTAAGTGTGGTCCACCGCATTGCTCACAACTGATTCGTATTGCGTGAATATCTTTATTCATCTTTTCCATTCGTCTTTCGAAAGCATCTATTTTTGCGGAAACGGAATCAAAGTCATGGCTAGAATCGGCTCTAGCCGCTTTAGATGATCGAAAGATATCTTTTTCTTGGTGCCACTCATGCGAGTGGGAGGCTGTGTTATCAATAATTTTGTAAGCTTCAGTTGCGGTTTTCTTCATAATGGATCCACCAGCGGTTATGTCGATGTCTTTTCGTGTGGCGATGTCTACGCCTTTATAGAAGATTTGTACTATTTGAAAAGTATCTAATCCGTGTTGAGGACATCCTCTCAACATCCTTCCGAATCTTGTCCACGCCTCATATAATGTTTCATTTGGCTTTTGGGCGAACGTAACAATTTCTCCTTGAAGTCTCACGGCTTTAGATGCCGGAAAGAATTGTTTAAGAAATTTTTCAACTAAAACATCCCATGTGTCAATCGCCCCTTCAGGTAACGATTCTAACCAATCTTTGGCTTCTCCCTTTAAAGTCCAGGGAAACAACATGAGATAGATCTGCTCATCTTCCACTTCTCGGATTTTGAATAGTGTACAAATTCTTTTAAACGTACGAAGGTGTTCGTTAGGATCTTCATTCGGTGCACCACTGAATTGGCATTGGTTAGTTACCATGTGTAGAATTTGTCCTTTGATTTCATAATCTGACGCATTAACTTCTGGCTTAATAATGGCGTGACCTTGGCCCGTGCGTGTGGCTCTCATTCGATCTTCCATACTTAGAGGTTCCGTTACTTCCATAATTGAATTTGTTGAATACGAATCACTAGAGGATTCTGATTTAACGGTTTGTGGTTCAGGAGGAATAATTAGTGGTTCAGGATCTTGGAATTGTCCTTGAATATGCTCCGGGTTCTTAATTGTGAAGTCGGGTTCAAAAGATGGATTATCGGAAATTTGAGTTGGAGTTCTTGTTCGACTAGATGACGATTCTAAAGAAAAATCAACGGCGACAATATTTGCTAGATGTCTTGATCGAGTTACAGGTGGTGAACGTATGAAAGGTGGTGAACGTTTTGCTCGGTGCATTCACTGAATATCCTATTAGTTTTTAAAAAGGAAAGAAAAATTATAATAAGTTATCCAATTAATAGACTTTTCTGATTTTGCCCACGTTTCGAATAGCCAAAAGATGCAGCAGAGGGGCAGGATTCGTTTGGTCTCAATATAATTGAGGACTGTTTGGCTCCAATAACCCGGTCCACGTACAAATCCAACTATTACTACGAACCAGAAAATTTTGATGTCTATCAATTTAACCACTTAAAATAAATTTTCGTAATTTTAAGAAATTTAGAGAAGAAGTAGAAAAAATTCTAAGTCCTAAAAACTAGAATGGCGAGAAATAAGAGAGAAAAAGATTGCGCGTCGAAAAGTGTCGAAAAATGAAAAAGACGAAGAGTGGTTTGTAAACACGCGGTTAATCCAACCTTATAACGATCACTATCTTAAAATTAAAACTACAAATAGAGATTACTAATTGGAATTGTAATTGATACATAGGTAAAAGGCGTCGAAAAATAAAAATAAGAAAATAACTATGGCAAAACTAAACTTAATACTAAAAGTTGCGACTATAGTCTAAAAATCTAAAGGTAATAAAACTAAAAAAAAACATTTTTTTTATAGACAAAATTTTAAAAATATATATATTTTTTTTTTTAATAAATTTTTTTTTTTTTACGTTTTTTTTTTTACGTTTTTGTTTTTTTTACGTTTTTTTTTTTTTTTTTTTTTTCGTTTTTTTTTTTTTTTAATTTTTTTAAAAAAAAACGATTTTTTTTTACAAATTTTTTTTTTTAAAACGATTTTTTTTTTTTTTTTTTTTTTTTTCTTTTTTTTTTTTTTTAAATTTAAAAAAAAAAAAACGATTTTTTTTTTACAAATTTTTTTTTTTAAAACGATTTTTTTTTTTTTTTTTTAAAAAAAACGATTTTTTTTTTTTTTTACACAAAATTTTTTTTTTAATTCATTTACTATTCATGAATAGTAAATGAAAATAAATTAATTAATTTACTATTCACATGAAAGCGACATGATAGCAATTATTAATTATAAGTTACATAATATACCCCTGAAGTATTTAATAAATACTACTTTTTTAAAATTTACGTATAAATTTTTGATTCTTAAATATTATTATATTATTATATTTTATTTCAATATTCTAGTACTTATTCTATGAAATATCTCTTGTAATTCTGATAATGCTAAAAACGAACATATATTTCATAACATTATTCCTCAAGAAAGACAAGCTTTTAGTTGCAATTGTTCTATTTACAAGAGATATTCGTTTAAATAATAAAAGGTGAAGACAAAAGACAGATTCGACGAATTGAAGACGCAAACGACCAAAAAGCTCAAAAGAACAAAAGACAATCAAAAAGGTTCCAATTATTGATAAGAAACGTCTCGAAATCACAAGAGTACAAGATTCAAAACGCAAAGTACAAAATATCTCAGCGTACGCAAGGACGTTCGAAAATCCGGAACCGGGACTAGAGTCAACTCTTAACGCTCGACGCAACGGACTAAAAATTACAAGTTAACTATGTATATAAATATAATATAATATATAATTAATTATATTAATTATATATATATTATATATATATATTAAAAACTGTCGGCAGCCAGAAACTCCAAGGGAGTAAATTGAAAATACCTCTCCGCGACTCGCGGAGTTTGAAGGGCTTTTTGCCGCGAGTCGCGGAGCCCCAAAAATCATTTCTGGCTATAAAGCCAACCGAATTCTGATCGAATTTTACATTTTTTTTTTCATCTCTCTCAATATATACGAGTAATATATATTTATATTTATAATTTATATTTTAATTTTAATTATAATTCTAATAATAAGGGTATGTTAGCGAATGTTGTAAGGGTGTAAGTCGAAATTCTGTCCGTGTAACGCTACGCTATTTTTAATCATTGTAAGTTATGTTCAACCTTTTTATATTAATGTCTCGTAGCTAAGTTATTATTATGCTTGTTTAAAACGAAGTAATCATGATGTTGGGCTAATTACTAAAATTGGGTAATTGGGCTTTGTACCATAATTGGGGTTTGGACAAAAGAACGACACTTGTGGAAACTAGACTATGGGCTATTAATGGGCTTTATATTTGTTTAACTAAATGAAAGTTTGTTAATGTTAATATAAAGATTTACAATTGGGCGTCCCTATAAATTACCATATACACTCGATCGGACACGATGGGCGGGGTATTTATATGTACGAATAATCGTTCATTTAACCGGACACGGGAATGGATTAATAGCCACTAGAATAATTAAAACAGGGGTGAAATTACATTCAAGGGTAATTGGTGTAATTGTTAACAAAGTAGTAAAACCTTGGTTTACACGCAGTCGATAACCTGGTGTATTCATTAAACAAAGTATTAAAACCTTGTTACAATTCGAATCCCCAATTAGTTGGAATATTTATCTTCGGGTATAATAATAATTTGACAAGGACACTTGCAATTTATATTTATGACTGATGGACTGTTATGGACAAAAACCAGACGGACATATTGAATAATCCAGGACAAAGGACAATTAACCCATGGGCATAAAACTAAAATCAACACGTCAAACATCATGATTACGGAAGTTTAAATAAGCATAATTCTTTTATTTCATATTTTATTTCCTTTATTTTATATTTAATTGCACTTCTAATTATCGCACTTTTATTTATTGTTATTTTATTTTATCGCACTTTTAATTATCGTACTTTTAATTATCGCAATTTTATTTTATCGCATTTTTATTATTCGCAATTTCATTATCGTTATTTACTTTACGCTTTAATTTAAAGTCTTGTATTTATTTTATATTTTACATTAGGTTTTAACTGCGACTAAAGTTTTAAAATCGACAAACCGGTCATTAAACGGTAAAAACCCCTCTTTATAATAATAATATTACTTATATATATATATTTGTATTTTTATAAAAGTAAACTAATATAGCGTTGAGCTTTGCTTAAAGATCTCCCTGTGGAACGAACCGGACTTACTAAAAACTACACTACTGTACGATTAGGTACACTGCCTATAAGTGTTGTAGCAAGGTTTAAGTATATCCATTCTATAAATAAATAAATATCTTGTGTAAAATTGTATCGTATTTAATAGTATTTTCTAGTAAAATATAAACTATTTTATATACACCTCGCGAAACATCAAGTATTTTTGGCGCCGCTGCCGGGGAAAACATCTTAAAAGCCGGAAGCGCAACGCTAGAAAAAAAAAAAAAAAAATTTTTATTTACTTTTATTAAAAGTCGTTTTTGTAAAAATTACGTTTTAATCATTCAAAAATATAAAAAGAAAAACAAAAATATAAGTATTTTTAGGATTTTGTTAAATATTTAAGTTTTATAAGTTTCTTTATCTTTATTTTAATTTATAAAAATATAAATTTTATTAAAAATCGTTTATTTAAACTAAAAACAGAAAATAAAAAAAAAAAAAATAAAGAAAAACGCGTAAAAAGTAAAACCTGTCAACTGTTTTTCTGAACCCCGCGACTCGCGGGGTTTTCCTCTTTGTTCACCGCAACTCGCGGAGGTCTTCTGACACACGGACAAAACCCTAATCACGGGTTTTAATTTATTATTATTATTATTAATTACTTAATTATTATTATTATTATTAATTTTAGTTTTATTTTTACTTTTTACTTTATATTTATGTATTTTGTTAAATTAGTTTTAATAAAATTGTATTATTTGTAGTTTTATTAAATAAATAATATAAAAATAATATTTTTTATAAAAATTGTACTTTTTACAACTTTTTGTATATTTTTATATTTTGTACCTTTTTAATCGTTGTAGCGTAATATTTGTATTTTTTTAGCTCATAATTAATTTTAAACTTAGTTTTAGCTATAGTTATTTTTACTCCTAGATTTTTAGGCTTTGCCGTAGAATTCCTTAAGTGCTTTTTCTTTAGACTAAGATTTAGGTGCTTTAGAATTTTGCGACGCCTTTTTAAGTTTTAGTTTCTTTTTAAGTTATTTCCATTTGGGATTTAGTCTTTTCCTGTAAGCTTTAATATTTTTAGACCTTTTACTATGTATCAATTATCATTCCAATTAGTAATTTCAATTTGCGATTATAATTTTAAGTTAGTTGTAGTAATAAGGTTAAATTAGTTAGGTATTTTTAAGTTTTTATAAGTTTCTTTTATTTTTCCGTCACCTTTTATTTTTCAACCATTTTTCTTTTTCGACATTTTTCGACGCGCAATCTTTTTCTCTCTTATTTCTCGCCATTCTAGTTTTAGGACTTAGAATTTTATTCTACTTCTTATCTAAATTTCTAAAAATTACGAAAACTTATTTTAAGTGGTTAAATTGATAGACATCAAAATTTTCTGGTTCGTAGTAATAGTTGGATTTGTACGTGGACCGGGTTATTGGAGCCAAACAGTCCTCAATTATATTGAGACCAAACGAATCCTGCCCCTCTGCTGCATCTTTTGGCTATTCGAAACGTGGGCAAAATCAGAAAAGTCTATTGATTGGATAACTTATTATAATTTTTCTTTCCTTTTAAAAACTAATAGGATATTCTGTGAATGCACCGAGCAAGACGTTCATCACCTTTTGTACGTTCACCACCTGTAACTCGATCAAGACATCGTTTAACAAATATAACCGCCGTTGATTTTTCTTTAGAATCGTCATCCAGTCGACCAAGTACTTCAGTTCAAATTTCCGATAATCCAGTTTTTGAAACAAACCTCACAATTGAGAATCCAGAAAATATTCAGGAACGGTTCATAGATCCTGAACCATTAAACTTTCCTCCGGAACCACCAATCATTCAAACAGAGATTGTTGAGGAACGAACTATTAAATCAGAACCATCTAGTGATACCGATTCAACAAATTCAATTATGGAGAATCTGGAACCTTTAAGTATGGAAGACCGAATGAGAGCTAAACGCACTGGCCAAGGTCACGCAATTACTCATCCAGACATTAATGCGCCAGACTATGAAATCAAAGGACAAATTCTACACATGGTGACTAATCAATGCCAATTTAGTGGTGCACCGAAGGAAGATCCAAATGAACATCTACGTACCTTTAATAGGATCTGCACACTATTTAAAATACGAGAAGTGGAGGATGAACAGATATATCTCATGTTATTTCCCTGGACTTTAAAGGGAGAAGCCAAAGATTGGTTGGAATCGTTACCTGAAGGGGCGATCGATACATGGGATGTTTTAATCGACAAATTTCTTAAACAATTTTTTCCTGCATCTAAAGCCGTAAGACTTCAAGCAGAAATTGTTACGTTCACACAGAAGCCAAATGAAACTCTATATGAGGCGTGGACAAGATATGGAAAGTTACTAAGAGGATGTCCGCAACATGGTTTAGACACTTGTCAAATAGTACAAATATTCTACCGAGGATGCGACATCACTACAAGAAAAGACATAGATATAGCAGCTGGTGGCTCTATTATGAAGAAAACCGAAACTGATGCTTACAAAATTATTGATAATACTGCTTCCCACTCACATGAGTGGCACCAAGAAAAAGATATCATTAGATCATCTAAAGCAGCTAGAGCCGATTCTAGCCATGACTTAGATTCCATTTCCGCAAAGATAGATGCTTTCGAGAGACGAATGGAAAAGATGACTAAGGATATTCATGCAATACGAATTAGTTGTGAGCAGTGTGGAGGACCACATTTGACAAAAGATTGTCTCAGTATTGAATTAACAATGGAACAAAGAGAGAATATTTCATACATAAACCAAAGGCCTGGAAATAATTATCAGAATAATTATCAACCGCCAAGACCGATTTACAATCAAAACCAGAATTATAACCGAAATATTCCATACAACAACCAACAAGGTCCTAGCAATCCACAAGTATCCAATAATACTTACAATCAGCAAAGACCTAATTTTCAAAACAAACCACCACAACAAACCGATGATAAAAAGCCGAATTTAGAAGATATGATGACGAAGCTAGTTGAAACTCAAACACAGTTTTTCACATCTCAAAAACAAACCAATGAACAAAATGCTCAAGCATTTAGAAATCAACAAGCTTCTATTCAAAATCTGGAACAAGAAGTAAGTAACCTAGCAAGGTTAATAGGTGAAAGAAAACCGGGAAGTTTACCTAGTGATACAAATGCTAACCCCCGGAATGAAACAGCTAAAGCTATTACCACAAGAAGTGGTACAACACTTAAACCACCTGAAATACCTATAACTTCTGATGAAACTATTCCTACTCCACAAGAACCACAACCTGATCAAGATAAGGAAAAAGAACCGGTAGTTGAAAAGGTTAATGAAGATAACACAGTTAAGGATAAACCTTATGTTAAACCATACCAACCACCACTTCCTTATCCGAGTAAAATGAAGAAGGAAAAACTTGAAGCCGAGCAATCCAAATTCTTGGATATGTTTAAACAGATAAATGTAAATCTTCCTTTCATTGATGTAATTTCAGGAATGCCAAGATATGCTAAATTCTTGAAAGATCTAATCACGAATAGAAAGAAAATGGAAGAACTCTCGGCTGTAACTATGAATGCTAATTGTTCAGCAGTGCTGTTGAATAAGATACCAGAAAAACTATCTGATCCAGGAAGTTTCACAATTCCATGTTTTCTGGGTAGCCTTAGTTCAATAGAAGCATTGGCTGATTTAGGTGCTAGTATAAATCTAATGCCGTATTCACTATACGCTAAACTAGACCTTGGAGAATTGAAACCAACAAGAATAAGCATACAACTAGCCGATAGATCAATAAAATATCCTAGAGGGATAATGGAGAACATGCTAGTTAAAGTTGGTACTTTAGTATTTCCAGTAGACTTTGTTGTTTTAGACATGGAAGAAGATTCTCAAGTTCCTCTCATATTAGGAAGACCATTCTTAAACACGGCTAAAGCAATGATAGACGTGTTCGGTAAGAAACTGACCCTAAGTATAGAGGATGAGAGTGTTACCTTTTCAGTTGATAGAGCAATGCAACAACCACAATCTGCAGATGATACATGTTATTATATTCAAACTATAGATGCACATGCAGAATTATTAGAAGAATTTCCAGAATTACAAGGAACAGGAGAATGTTCTTTAGGAGAAGGAAATGAACCAATTGATGAAGCTGAAATGTTAGCTACACTTATAGCTAATGGATATGAACCAACAACAGAAGAAATTCAAATGCTAAAAGAAGAAGACAGATATCGATATAAATCATCGATAGAAGAACCTCCGAAATTAGAGTTAAAGCCACTTCCAAACCATTTGGAATACGCTTATTTACATGGTGAATCTGAATTACCTGTAATAATATCGTCTTCTCTTACTGAAAATGAGAAATCACAACTCATTTCTGTGTTGAAAGCTCATAAACCAGCCATTGCATGGAAGATTCATGATATTAAAGGAATAAGTCCTTCGTATTGCACACATAAAATCCTTATGGAAGAAGGTCATAAAACGTATGTGCAACGCCAACGAAGACTAAATCCTAATATGCAAGATGTAGTTAAGAAAGAGATTATTAAACTGCTAGATGCAGGTTTAATATATCCAATCTCTGATAGTCCATGGGTAAGCCCAGTTCAATGCGTGCCTAAGAAGGGTGGCATGACTGTCATTACAAATGAGAAAAATGAGCTTATTCCTACTAGGACTGTAACAGGATGGCGTGTATGTATTGATTATAGAAAATTAAATGACGCCACCAGAAAAGATCACTTTCCCTTACCTTTCATAGATCAAATGTTGGAAAGATTAGCCGGAAATAGTTACTATTGTTTTCTAGATGGATTTTCCGGATATTTTCAAATTCCAATAGCACCCGAAGATCAAGAGAAAACCACATTCACGTGCCCTTATGGTACTTTTGCTTACAAACGCATGCCATTTGGACTTTGCAACGCCCCTGCAACCTTTCAAAGGTGTATGATGGCGATTTTTCACGACATGATAGAAGAATGCATGGAAGTATTCATGGATGACTTTTCAGTCTTCGGTGATACATTTAAATCATGTCTAGTAAATCTGGAACGAATGCTAATTAGATGCGAAAAATCAAATCTAGTACTTAATTGGGAGAAATGCCATTTTATGGTTAAAGAAGGCATCGTTCTTGGACATAAAATTTCAAAAGAAGGAATTGAAGTGGATAGAGCTAAAGTAGATGTAATTGCTAAACTTCCACATCCCACAAATGTTAGAGGAGTTAGGAGTTTTCTAGGGCATGCCGGTTTTTACCGACGTTTCATAAAAGATTTTTCTAAAATTGCCACTCCTATGAATAAACTCCTAGAAAAGGATGCGCCATTCATCTTTTCAGATGAATGTATCAAATCTTTTAATATTCTTAAAGAAAAACTCACTAATGCACCGATCATGATAACACCAAATTGGAATCTACCATTTGAACTAATGTGCGATGCAAGTGATTTTGCAATGGGAGCCGTTTTAGGACAAAGGATTGAAAAACGATTTCAACCTATATATTATGCTAGTAAGACATTACAAGGAGCACAAACGAACTATACAACTACTGAAAAAGAACTCCTTGCTATTGTCTTTGCTTTTGACAAATTTCGATCATATCTAGTTCTAGCAAAAACGGTGGTCTATACCGACCATTCTGCTCTTAGATACCTATTTTCAAAACAAGATGCTAAACCAAGATTAATCCGTTGGATCTTACTCTTACAAGAGTTTGATATTGAAATCCGAGATAAAAAAGGAGCAGAAAATCTCGCCGCTGATCATCTTTCTCGTCTTGAAAATCCCGAATTAAAAGTTCTGAATGAATCGGCCATACAAGACAACTTTCCTGATGAATATCTATTGAAGATAGATTATAAAGAAATCCCATGGTTTGCAGACTATGCAAACTACTTAGTTTGTGGATTCTTTGAAAAAGGATTATCGTACCAAAGACGAAAGAAATTCTTCAGTGATATAAAACACTATTTCTGGGAAGATCCACATCTGTTTAAAAGTTGTCCCGATGGAATAATACGCCGATGTGTATTTGGAGATGAAGCTAGTAAAATTTTAAACCATTGTCACACAGGACCAACAGGAGGGCATTATGGGCCTCAACTAACAGCAAGAAAAGTTTATGAAGCTGGATTCTATTGGCCTACAATTTACAAAGACGCACACCTTCTTTGCAAATCCTGTGATGCATGTCAAAGGGCCGGAAGAATAAGTCAACGTGATGAAATGCCACAAAATGTCATCCAAGTATGTGAAGTATTTGACATTTGGGGTATTGACTTTATGGGTCCATTTCCAAAATCTCATAATAATCTATATATACTCGTAGCCATTGATTATGTATCTAAATGGGCGGAAGCACAAGCTCTCCCAACTAACGATGCACGAGTTGTAGTCAACTTTTTGAAACGTCTTTTTGCAAGGTTTGGAACACCGAAAGCTTTAATAAGTGATCGGGGTACTCATTTCTGTAATAATCAACTTGAGAAAGTTCTTAAAAGATATGGAGTAACTCATAAAATCTCCACCGCATATCATCCACAAACAAGTGGACAAGTTGAAAATACCAACCGAGCTTTAAAACGTATTCTAGAGAAAACTGTAGGATCAAATCCGAAGGAATGGTCCATTAAATTGGAGGATGCACTCTGGGCTTTTAGAACAGCCTACAAAACTCCAATTGGAACCACACCTTTTAGACTTGTGTATGGAAAAGCATGTCATCTTCCAGTAGAAATTGAACACAAAGCATTTTGGGCTTTGAAGACATGTAATCTTGATTTACATGAAGCCGGGCGTCTACGATTAAGTCAACTAAACGAATTAGAAGAATTAAGACATGAAGCATACGAAAATTCGTTAATCTATAAAGAAAGAACGAAGAAATGGCATGATAAAAGAATCAGAAGTTCAAAAGAATTCAAAGAAGGAGACAGAGTTCTTCTTTTCAATTCACGATTCAAGCTATTTCCTGGAAAATTGAAATCAAGATGGTCTGGACCATTCATAGTCAAAAGAGTTTTCCCATACGGAACGATAGAATTGATAAATTCAAATGGGATTGAATTTAAAGTTAATGGTCACAGAGTTAAACATTACATACATGGTCCGATGGAAGTCGACAACGAAGTTAATCACAATTTCGACACCACAGCTAACTAAGTGTGGGGAGAATCAAGTCTTTAAAGGATAATATGAATTTCTGTTAGAGTTAGATTGTCTGTTTTCGTGTAATTCTCGAAAATGGAACACGTATGGTCTTTCCCTAGCAGACCCTAAAGAACTAGTCTTCTCCCCCCATTCTGAATTTTTATTTTTTTTAGGTTTTTACGAAATGAAGACTGCCTGTGAACTAAACCATGGTCTAATGCTACACGCTTTGATCACTAAACGTAATAATGACATACTCCCGAGTGAAATAGTATCAGTAATCAGAGAAAGAATGGACGGAGTTAGAAAAGGATCCAGATGCGAAGATAATAAGTTACAATTTGGTAAAGGAAAATCAAAATCCGCAGCGAAAAGAAGAGCACGACACCTAGAAAAATGTCACAAATGCGGAAAATGGTCACATGGAGGTAAATGTTCAAATAATCAAACCTATTCAAATACCGAATTTGTTACTTTATGCAGAGACGGACCGTTCATATGTTTAGAAGAAAAGACAATGAATGCTCGAGGTTACGCCTATGCAGCCATGGAAAACCAATTAAACCGACTATCTTATGAATATAATAGATCATATAACTAAGAAATCTATTTCACAGGTATGTCTGTACAGTTTTTATTTTTATTTTTATTTTTAACCTTTTGATAATAAACGCTAATTTGTTCGCTAAAAAGTATTAAATTGGTATTAAATAAAATTAGGTTTGGCGACCGAAATTATTGATATCGTTCAAAAATTTATTACATCACTGCGAAATTTAACGTTTATTCTTAAGGTATAAATATCTTTAATCAATCAACCCAAAATATTTCAAAAATTCGTCATGAGTTAAATTAGGTCTTGGAACCGAAATTACTTTACCGAAAAGAGGGGCGCATATTTTTGATAATATTTGATTGATTAAAGTGGAATAAAAAGACAAAAAGATTTTTAATTTATTTTTACCATGTTTTAAAATTAATATTTAAATCTTAAATTAATATTGTAAACTTTGTAAAAACAATATATTTAAAATTATAAATATTTGAAAAATTAATATAAGTTTGGTATGAATTTATAATATGAATTTTTAAATTAAGTTTGGTGTGAATTTTTAATTTTTAAAAATATGAAATTTTAATTTTATGCATTTCAAATTTTAAGTTTGGTGTGAATTTTGAATTTTTAATATTAATTTTGAATTTTATATTTAAGTTGTGTGAATTTAAAAACAAAAATTTACTTTATCTCATTAAGTTAAAAATATGATTTTTAAAATTCGTCGTAAGTTGAAGACTAGGTCTTTGAACCGAAATTGCTTTACCCGAGGGAGGGACGAGAACTTTTATTATCATTATTTTTAATCTTATTGATTTAAAGTATGCCAAAAACATTGAAAAAACCCAAAAATCTTAGCTTTTAAAACAATCGCTACAAAAAGACAAATTTTAAAAATTTTGTCGAGGGACGGACTAGGACATCAATCCGAAACGACCTCGTCCTAAATAACAAGGGAAACAAAATTTTAAAATTAATTTCTTAATTGTGTTATAAGTTAAGGATTATAAAAAAAAAAAAAAAAAAAAAAAAAAAAAAAAATAATAACTCCGCGACTCGCGGAGTTTGCAGTACAAACCTCCGCGACTCGCGGAGGGACCAAATTACAGAAAAAAAAATAAAACTAGCTGCTCGAACTGATCACTCCCACCAACACAGAAACACACATACAGCTCGAAAAAAGACCCCGAAAAACCCACGAAAATCATCCCAAAAACTCGATTTTTCACCGTTAATCTTCAAATTTTTCACTACAATCATGTTGAGAAGGATGATATCTAGGAACTACTCAAGAAAACAGGTACAATTACACCCCAAATCACCTTTAAATCCGAATTTTAGTGTGTTCTTGAGCATATTTTCATAATTTGAATTTTGTTAATTTTTAGTGTAATTAGTGTTAAATTGTTAGTATATTATGCATGTATAACCTAGATTGATGCTTGTTAACATGATTTGAAGCCAAAAACTTCAAAATCTTTAGAATCTAGGGTTTGTGTTCTTGAGCAATTTGGGGCTTTTTGATATAAACAGGTTATGGCCGATTTTTGTCATGAATTGTTGCTAAATTGAGTAGTGTAACATGTCTAGGTAGTTAAATGATCCAAACTTTGAGCCTAAACATGATTTTGAGAATTAAAGTGGACTTTTTCAAGTCCAAAATTCATGAACTTGATTTTTGAAAGATAATGCCATTTGAGACTTGTTTATTTGCTAGTAATGATTATTTTGACATGTTATTTGAGTTGAATGCTTATGAACTTGGCGAAAATTTTCGTATATGCTTATTTGAAAAAGTGTAGATTTGATAAAAATGTGAAAATAAGCTTAAGTTTGATATAAATTGATAATGTCATTGTAATTATTTTGATTGATGATTTTGCTGACACTAATGCATATTTGGATGCACAAAATTTGTGTTTGATGTGTTTTGCAGAATGAAAGGGGTGAATCTTCATCCCAAGCCCGTCACGCTCCTGCTGAGAACTTGGAACAACAGGAGGTAGATAACTACTACAGGCAGGATGTACCTCATCCAGTCATGACCTTTTCAGATATGCACTTGGAACAGTTGCACCCGAACTTGCGATTTGACAGACTTTGGATAGATTATCCGAAATATCAACGGGGTTTGCATACTCTTCATTCCAAGGTTGTTGAGGTACCGAGGGTCATAGAATGGGGACCCTTGGAAGCTGTAGAATTGGCCGGGCCAATTAGGGAATTACTGGTACAGAGGTATGGTAATTCTTCTTTCAATGACTGGATATGTTTATTCACCATACGCAGACCTGTATATAAAGTATGGTGTGAAGAGTTGTTATGTAGTATAGAGTTGAATGATCGGGTAGCCAGTTTAACCGATCGTTCTTTTGTTAGATTTTTGTTAGGCGGTTCGATGCGCCACATGTCTTTACTAGACATGGCTCAGGCTTTACGTATATATACGCCTGAGGAATTAGCGTCTGCCGATTGTAGAGGATTGATACTAAACGGTAGGAAAATAGATGAGAATTTTGATACACACGGTGTGTGGAGTCAAATGACAAGCCACCACCGTTTTAAAGGGGGAAACTACTCTTATTTGGATATAGATAGAGCCGAATTAAGAGTAATACATAGGTTTTTAGCTAACTCGATTACACAAAGGGGTAAAAACAAAGAAAAGGTAAATGAACAAGATTTGTTTTACCATATGTGTATTCGAGACCCACACAGCGCTGTAAGTATACCATATTGTGTGGGTTATTATTTATCAGCTATGGTTCGAGGGATGCGTCCACATAGCATAATAGGAGGTGGTATTTTTATTACTTTGATTGGTGAATATCTCGGTGTGGATATAAGTCGGGGGGGATTATTAGTAGAAGAGCCGGAACCCCGCGACACTATAGGTCTAAATGTCTACCATGGTGCGAAAGTGTTGAAGCGGCGAAATAACGCCGCAGTACGATACAATGGTAGACATCCACAGGTAGAGAGAAACCAAGAACAAGGTAATGTAGGAGGGGGGAACCAGATGCAAGAAATGCAAAGGTTTATAGCTTCTCAGGAATACGAAAATGCTAGACAGAGAGCATTTGAAGATTGGCAAGTTCATCAGAACCAGATCATAGCGCATTGCCAACACATAGGTAGAAACTATATTCCTACACCGAAACCCGTCTTCCCTCCTTGGTCGATAGAGATGCAGCCACCATATCCTACGTATGACCCTGCCGAGGCATTCTATAGCACTTATGGTTATGCGTGGAACCCCTATTGGTACCAATATCATCCTTAGTTTTTTTTTTATTTTTATTATTTTTATTTTTATTTTGTAATTTGTAATTATTGATATATTTAATATTTTTGTTAATATTGTAATCATTTTTATAATTATCTAACTTTTATTCTTAGATTTTAATAATTTTTGAATGTGGGGTAATAAACCAAACTTCAAAAATATGTATATATGTTTGCAGTTTATCTTATGTACACAACAGGGTAAAACAACGCATTTTCAAAGACTGGCATTAAGTTCAGCAAAAGCAAGTAATTTTGACGACAATGATGCAAAATACATGTGAAATAACAACAAGACGGAATGAACAAATGACGTGCACCATTTATCATTCAGCAAACAAACGCCAATATATTTGGAAACTTTGGTAAAAAATTTAATCATTTTCACACAAATCATCCTCAATAATTTAAATTGTTACTGATTTCTTGCAAATGAGGGCATTGCAAGATCTTAAGTGTGGGAAGGGATTAAATTCTTTCGGATTTTAAAATTTTTATATTAAACACTTGGTTACCATTAAAAATACTAGTAAAGCAGTAGTTGTATTAGAATCTAGTGCTCTCTGATAAAAAAAGAACAGCCCTAGTCTTATATACTGACTACCCAATTCTAGTAAAATTTTTCAAAATTTTCAATTAAATGAATTCAAATCATGTTTATACATATTTATGAACGATAAAACTAGGTTTTAACACCGAAATTATTGTTACCTAGGAAAGGACATAAATTGAGAAACAAACTAAAATGTTAAAATTCATTTAAAATGGAATAGAGGACGATAAAAAGAAAAATAAAAAGTCAAGTGTGGGAAAATTTACCAAGTTATTTTAAACATATGCCACATATATTTGTAACAAATAACTGAAAATACTTTTGCTTTGAACTAAACTAAACTGTTTTACCCAATGAAAGAAAAGAAGAGATGGATCTACACGATGAATCAATTCCATCATTAAAAGGAAGTAAAGTCTTCCGAAAAAGACACGCGCTTTTTGATTTAGGTCATGAAGTTATCGTCCAGACCAGCTGTAGGTTGACGAAAAATCTAGAAAAGTCATCACTAAAATCAGCAGGAAATCCACGGACCTCAGCATTAAACAGGGTCGCCAAGTGGTCAGATTTATCCTAACCATGAGAAGGATTTATCTCGTACAATGGGGGGGCACCGTGCAAATTAGCTTGATAAGACTAATGAATCAGATCCCCAGAAAGGATAATCTCCTTAAAGATTAAAAATCAGCTTTTAAGACTGATATCACTCAATCCTTGAGATTGACCTTAAAGATTGAGAATTCAAACTCATGGAATTCGATGATATCTAAACTCGAGCTTAAACGAGAAAATATTTTGATCAAAAAAAATACAAACCGATTTGTTTTCTGAAAACCTTATTTTCAATGCGTTCATTACCATTGAACGTAAAATCCTAGGAATTCACCTAGAATTCATTAGGTCACCTGAACCAAATCGGGTGTCAACCGTAAGAACGGTGGTTGCATAGCATGGTCAAAGACAGGACCTTGTGCCAAACCGACAAATTATAAGGGTGAGCTTTACTATTGCTCCTACCAAGGATAGTAATTGCGTCCGACACGTTATAGACCATAATCAAAAGCATGTCACGGGACATTGCCTTAAACAGTTGCTTGTTCAACGCTTTCCTTTACAACCGGACGGTAGTTTGCCGAAAGGTAATATACGGAACAAGTAAACTGGACGTGTTGCTTTCCAAATACAAGGTTAGCAAGTGGGTGACACAAAACCGCAAGTTTTGAGCTAAAATTTTCAATTCTGAAACCCACCAAACCCACAAAAATATTTTGCAAACACCGGTAAAGGGTTATTCCGGAAAACTTATCTAGGGTAAAAACTAGATTTAATTTTCAAAAGATCAAATGTTTTCATAAAGATCCAATTTCCTTAATGGATCTAAATTTTTATAGTCATGTGGGACTGTAAACCATATCGTTACTACCATTGTTTATACCGCCGTATAGAAATCACTGATGTACAAAGTGTGAAGAATAAAAAAGTGATTCTAGTATTTCAAGACGATATTGCTTGAGGACAAGCAACGCTCAAGTGTGGGAATATTTGATAATGCTAAAAACGAACATATATTTCATAACATTATTCCTCAAGAAAGACAAGCTTTTAGTTGCAATTGTTCTATTTACAAGAGATATTCGTTTAAATAATAAAAGGTGAAGACAAAAGACAGATTCGACGAATTGAAGACGCAAACGACCAAAAAGCTCAAAAGAACAAAAGACAATCAAAAAGGTTCCAATTATTGATAAGAAACGTCTCGAAATCACAAGAGTACAAGATTCAAAACGCAAAGTACAAAATATCTCAGCGTACGCAAGGACGTTCGAAAATCCGGAACCGGGACTAGAGTCAACTCTTAACGCTCGACGCAACGGACTAAAAATTACAAGTTAACTATGTATATAAATATAATATAATATATAATTAATTATATTAATTATATATATATTATATATATATATTAAAAACTGTCGGCAGCCAGAAACTCCAAGGGAGTAAATTGAAAATACCTCTCCGCGACTCGCGGAGTTTGAAGGGCTTTTTGCCGCGAGTCGCGGAGCCCCAAAAATCATTTCTGGCTATAAAGCCAACCGAATTCTGATCGAATTTTACATTTTTTTTTTCATCTCTCTCAATATATACGAGTAATATATATTTATATTTATAATTTATATTTTAATTTTAATTATAATTCTAATAATAAGGGTATGTTAGCGAATGTTGTAAGGGTGTAAGTCGAAATTCTGTCCGTGTAACGCTACGCTATTTTTAATCATTGTAAGTTATGTTCAACCTTTTTATATTAATGTCTCGTAGCTAAGTTATTATTATGCTTGTTTAAAACGAAGTAATCATGATGTTGGGCTAATTACTAAAATTGGGTAATTGGGCTTTGTACCATAATTGGGGTTTGGACAAAAGAACGACACTTGTGGAAACTAGACTATGGGCTATTAATGGGCTTTATATTTGTTTAACTAAATGAAAGTTTGTTAATGTTAATATAAAGATTTACAATTGGGCGTCCCTATAAATTACCATATACACTCGATCGGACACGATGGGCGGGGTATTTATATGTACGAATAATCGTTCATTTAACCGGACACGGGAATGGATTAATAGCCACTAGAATAATTAAAACAGGGGTGAAATTACATTCAAGGGTAATTGGTGTAATTGTTAACAAAGTAGTAAAACCTTGGTTTACACGCAGTCGATAACCTGGTGTATTCATTAAACAAAGTATTAAAACCTTGTTACAATTCGAATCCCCAATTAGTTGGAATATTTATCTTCGGGTATAATAATAATTTGACAAGGACACTTGCAATTTATATTTATGACTGATGGACTGTTATGGACAAAAACCAGACGGACATATTGAATAATCCAGGACAAAGGACAATTAACCCATGGGCATAAAACTAAAATCAACACGTCAAACATCATGATTACGGAAGTTTAAATAAGCATAATTCTTTTATTTCATATTTTATTTCCTTTATTTTATATTTAATTGCACTTCTAATTATCGCACTTTTATTTATTGTTATTTTATTTTATCGCACTTTTAATTATCGTACTTTTAATTATCGCAATTTTATTTTATCGCATTTTTATTATTCGCAATTTCATTATCGTTATTTACTTTACGCTTTAATTTAAAGTCTTGTATTTATTTTATATTTTACATTAGGTTTTAACTGCGACTAAAGTTTTAAAATCGACAAACCGGTCATTAAACGGTAAAAACCCCTCTTTATAATAATAATATTACTTATATATATATATTTGTATTTTTATAAAAGTAAACTAATATAGCGTTGAGCTTTGCTTAAAGATCTCCCTGTGGAACGAACCGGACTTACTAAAAACTACACTACTGTACGATTAGGTACACTGCCTATAAGTGTTGTAGCAAGGTTTAAGTATATCCATTCTATAAATAAATAAATATCTTGTGTAAAATTGTATCGTATTTAATAGTATTTTCTAGTAAAATATAAACTATTTTATATACACCTCGCGAAAAATACTATTAAATAATACGATACAGTAGTGTAGTTTTTAGTAAGTCCGGTTCGTTCCACAGGGAGATCTTTAAGCAAAGCTCAACGCTATATTAGTTTACTTTTATAAAAATACAAATATATATATATAAGTAATATTATTATTATAAAGAGGGGTTTTTACCGTTTAATGACCGGTTTGTCGATTTTAAAACTTTAGTCGCAGTTAAAACCTAATGTAAAATATAAAATAAATACAAGACTTTAAATTAAAGCGTAAAGTAAATAACGATAATGAAATTGCGAATAATAAAAATGCGATAAAATAAAATTGCGATAATTAAAAGTACGATAATTAAAAGTGCGATAAAATAAAATAACAATAAATAAAAGTGCGATAATTAGAAGTGCAATTAAATATAAAATAAAGGAAATAAAATATGAAATAAAAGAATTATGCTTATTTAAACTTCCGTAATCATGATGTTTGACGTGTTGATTTTAGTTTTATGCCCATGGGTTAATTGTCCTTTGTCCTGGATTATTCAATATGTCCGTCTGGTTTTTGTCCATAACAGTCCATCAGTCATAAATATAAATTGCAAGTGTCCTTGTCAAATTATTATTATACCCGAAGATAAATATTCCAACTAATTGGGGATTCGAATTGTAACAAGGTTTTAATACTTTGTTTAATGAATACACCAGGTTATCGACTGCGTGTAAACCAAGGTTTTACTACTTTGTTAACAATTACACCAATTACCCTTGAATGTAATTTCACACCTGTTTTAATTATTCTAGTGGCTATTAATCCATTCCCGTGTCCGGTTAAATGAACGATTATTCGTACATATAAATACCCCGCCCATCGTGTCCGATCGAGTGTATATGGTAATTTATAGGGACGCCCAATTGTAAATCTTTATATTAACATTAACAAACTTTCATTTAGTTAAACAAATATAAAGCCCATTAATAGCCCATAGTCTAGTTTCCACAAGTGTCGTTCTTTTGTCCAAACCCCAATTATGGTACAAAGCCCAATTACCCAATTTTAGTAATTAGCCCAACATCATGATTACTTCGTTTTAAACAAGCATAATAATAACTTAGCTACGAGACATTAATATAAAAAGGTTGAACATAACTTACAATGATTAAAAATAGCGTAGCGTTACACGGACAGAATTTCGACTTACACCCTTACAACATTCGCTAACATACCCTTATTATTAGAATTATAATTAAAATTAAAATATAAATTATAAATATAAATATATATTACTCGTATATATTGAGAGAGATGAAAAAAAAGATGTAAAATTCGATCAGAATTCGGTTGGCTTTATAGCCAGAAATGATTTTTGGGGCTCCGCGACTCGCGGCAAAAAGCCCTTCAAACTCCGCGAGTCGCGGAGAGGTATTTTCAATTTACTCCCTTGGAGTTTCTGGCTGCCGACAGTTTTTAATATATATATATAATATATATATAATTAATATAATTAATTATATATTATATTATATTTATATACATAGTTAACTTGTAATTTTTAGTCCGTTGCGTCGAGCGTTAAGAGTTGACTCTAGTCCCGGTTCCGGATTTTCGAACGTCCTTGCGTACGCTGAGATATTTTGTACTTTGCGTTTTGAATCTTGTACTCTTGTGATTTCGAGACGTTTCTTATCAATAATTGGAACCTTTTTGATTGTCTTTTGTTCTTTTGAGCTTTTTGGTCGTTTGCGTCTTCAATTCGTCGAATCTGTCTTTTGTCTTCACCTTTTATTATTTAAACGAATATCTCTTGTAAATAGAACAATTGCAACTAAAAGCTTGTCTTTCTTGAGGAATAATGTTATGAAATATATGTTCGTTTTTAGCATTATCAAATATTCCCACACTTGAGCGTTGCTTGTCCTCAAGCAATATCGTCTTGAAATACTAGAATCACTTTTTTATTCTTCACACTTTGTACATCAGTGATTTCTATACGGCGGTATAAACAATGGTAGTAACGATATGGTTTACAGTCCCACATGACTATAAAAATTTAGATCCATTAAGGAAATTGGATCTTTATGAAAACATTTGATCTTTTGAAAATTAAATCTAGTTTTTACCCTAGATAAGTTTTCCGGAATAACCCTTTACCGGTGTTTGCAAAATATTTTTGTGGGTTTGGTGGGTTTCAGAATTGAAAATTTTAGCTCAAAACTTGCGGTTTTGTGTCACCCACTTGCTAACCTTGTATTTGGAAAGCAACACGTCCAGTTTACTTGTTCCGTATATTACCTTTCGGCAAACTACCGTCCGGTTGTAAAGGAAAGCGTTGAACAAGCAACTGTTTAAGGCAATGTCCCGTGACATGCTTTTGATTATGGTCTATAACGTGTCGGACGCAATTACTATCCTTGGTAGGAGCAATAGTAAAGCTCACCCTTATAATTTGTCAGTTTGGCACAAGGTCCTGTCTTTGACCATGCTATGCAACCACCGTTCTTACGGTTGACACCCGATTTGGTTCAGGTGACCTAATGAATTCTAGGTGAATTCCTAGGATTTTACGTTCAATGGTAATGAACGCATTGAAAATAAGGTTTTCAGAAAACAAATCGGTTTGTATTTTTTTTGATCAAAATATTTTCTCGTTTAAGCTCGAGTTTAGATATCATCGAATTCCATGAGTTTGAATTCTCAATCTTTAAGGTCAATCTCAAGGATTGAGTGATATCAGTCTTAAAAGCTGATTTTTAATCTTTAAGGAGATTATCCTTTCTGGGGATCTGATTCATTAGTCTTATCAAGCTAATTTGCACGGTGCCCCCCCATTGTACGAGATAAATCCTTCTCATGGTTAGGATAAATCTGACCACTTGGCGACCCTGTTTAATGCTGAGGTCCGTGGATTTCCTGCTGATTTTAGTGATGACTTTTCTAGATTTTTCGTCAACCTACAGCTGGTCTGGACGATAACTTCATGACCTAAATCAAAAAGCGCGTGTCTTTTTCGGAAGACTTTACTTCCTTTTAATGATGGAATTGATTCATCGTGTAGATCCATCTCTTCTTTTCTTTCATTGGGTAAAACAGTTTAGTTTAGTTCAAAGCAAAAGTATTTTCAGTTATTTGTTACAAATATATGTGGCATATGTTTAAAATAACTTGGTAAATTTTCCCACACTTGACTTTTTATTTTTCTTTTTATCGTCCTCTATTCCATTTTAAATGAATTTTAACATTTTAGTTTGTTTCTCAATTTATGTCCTTTCCTAGGTAACAATAATTTCGGTGTTAAAACCTAGTTTTATCGTTCATAAATATGTATAAACATGATTTGAATTCATTTAATTGAAAATTTTGAAAAATTTTACTAGAATTGGGTAGTCAGTATATAAGACTAGGGCTGTTCTTTTTTTATCAGAGAGCACTAGATTCTAATACAACTACTGCTTTACTAGTATTTTTAATGGTAACCAAGTGTTTAATATAAAAATTTTAAAATCCGAAAGAATTTAATCCCTTCCCACACTTAAGATCTTGCAATGCCCTCATTTGCAAGAAATCAGTAACAATTTAAATTATTGAGGATGATTTGTGTGAAAATGATTAAATTTTTTACCAAAGTTTCCAAATATATTGGCGTTTGTTTGCTGAATGATAAATGGTGCACGTCATTTGTTCATTCCGTCTTGTTGTTATTTCACATGTATTTTGCATCATTGTCGTCAAAATTACTTGCTTTTGCTGAACTTAATGCCAGTCTTTGAAAATGCGTTGTTTTACCCTGTTGTGTACATAAGATAAACTGCAAACATATATACATATTTTTGAAGTTTGGTTTATTACCCCACATTCAAAAATTATTAAAATCTAAGAATAAAAGTTAGATAATTATAAAAATGATTACAATATTAACAAAAATATTAAATATATCAATAATTACAAATTACAAAATAAAAATAAAAATAATAAAAATAAAAAAAAACCATGATTTAAAAACTTGATGATGTAGCGTGAGGGTACGAAATAGTATTATTTTTAATACAAAATACTACAAAATATGACACAAGTTTTATTAATTTACGGATGGGATATACCTAAACCTTGCTACAACACTATAGGCAGTGTACCTAATCGTAGAGTAGTGTAGTTTTTAGTAAGTCCGGTTCGTTCCACAGGGAGCTGGTGAAGTTAACGCTATATTATTAAGTTTATTTGTAAAAATATATATATAAATAAGTAGTAGTATTATTATAAAATGGGGGTTTTACCGTTTAATGACCGGTTTGTCGATTTTAAGCGTAAAAATAAATGACAAAAATTAAAGTGCGTAAAATAAATTGCGATAAATAAAATGACAGAAAATAAAATTGCGAGTAATAAAATGACAGTAAATAAAGATACGATGAGAAATATAATAAAAGAATTATGCTTATTTAAACTTCCGT
Source organism: Rutidosis leptorrhynchoides (assembly GCF_046630445.1). NCBI lineage: Eukaryota > Viridiplantae > Streptophyta > Magnoliopsida > Asterales > Asteraceae > Rutidosis > Rutidosis leptorrhynchoides. The sequence goes on from NC_092335.1 coordinate 629,889,432, forward strand.
AATCATGATGTTTGACGTGTTGATTTTAATTTATTACCATGGGTTAATTGTCCTTTGTCCTGGTTTATTTGATACGTTTATCTGGTTTTTGTCCATAATAGTCCATCGGTCATAAATATAAAGTGCGAGTATCCTCGTCAAATTACCCTTATACCCGAAGTCAAATATTCCAACTAATTAAGGATTTAAACTGTGACGCAGTTATCACTTCTGTCAATAATTACACCAGTTATCACTGTATGTAATCCACCCCTGTTTTAATTAGTTTATGAATATTAATTCATCCACTTGATCAGAATGAATAATCAATTACCCAACCCAATTGATTAATTAAATGATTATAACAGATTCCATATGAACGTCACTAAATAGGACAACCATAATCATTATTAATTATTAGGATAGTTAATTTGAAGATAGGTTCGACAGACTCCAATGAGTTGTCACTCAATTAGACAATACCCCCCATCTATTAATAGTCAATAATCCAATTTCCACAAGTGTCGGTCTTTTGCCCAAACCTTAATTATGGTCCAAAGTTCAATAACCCAATTTTAGTAATTAGCCCAACATCATGAGTACTTCATTTTAAATAAGCATAATAACGACTTAGCTACGAGACATTAATGTAAAAAGGTTGAACATAACTTACAATGATTAAAAATAGCGTAGCGTTACACGGACAGAATTTCGACTTACACACTCAAACGATCTCTATCATAAATCTTATTATTATCATAATTTAAAATTAAAATTAAGATTATTGTTATATCTGATTACATTAACATTATGATAGAGAATTATAAATATAGATATTGATATTTGATAGATAAAAAAATAAGAAAAAGATAGGAGAAGAAAAAAAAGATCGGAAAAAAAGTTTTTTTTCTATCGATCGTAATACATCGCTTATATAGCGAAATTAGAAATTGAATTTTCATTTACGACCCCTGAACTATGCTCAATTAACAACTTTTTATTATTTAATATTATTCTTATTATGAATTATTTAAATATTATATTTTATTCTTGTGCATAGTTGACTCGTAATTTTTACACCGTTGCGTCGAGCGCTGAAAGTTGGTTCATGCCCCGGTTCCGGATTTTCGAACGTCCTTGCGTACAATTTAATATCTTGTACTTTGCGTTTTGTAACTTGTACTCTTGTCATTTTTAGACGTTCTTCATCAATAATTTGAACCTTTTTGATTGTATCTTGTACTTTTTAGCTTTTTGGACGTTTTGGTCTTTCAAATCTTCGTTTTTGTCTTTAAATCTTCATTTTCGAGCGATTTGCGTCTTTCGTCTTCGCACTTATTTATTTAACTATTACAACTAAAAATAAGGAAATTACATTTAAAAACTTTACATATTGGAACGATATTGCTACTAAATATATGTTCATTTGGAACACTATCAAATATCCCCACACTTGAGCGTTGCTTGTCCTCAAGCAATACAGTCTTGAAATAATATAATACATTACACGAATCACTTCTTTATTCTTCACACTTTGTACATAAGTGATTTTGATAAAGCGGTATAAACAATGATATTAACAATAGAACCATGGTTAAAGGTGGTTGTGCCATCCACAGTTGCCTTGGGTTTAGGTCAACGACACTTGCAATCAAATAGCCGATTTACTTTCGGTTTCTAAAGAAAAGTGCACATTTGAAAGGCGGTTTACAGTCCCACATGACTATAAAAATGTAGATCCTTTAGGGAAATTGGATCTTTATGAAAACATTTGATCTTTTGAAAATTCAAGCTAGATTTTACCCTAGACAAGTTTTCTGATTTGATCCATCATTGGTGTTGCAAAATACATTTGTAGATCATTATTTTGGCTAAAACATTTAGGTTCGTGTAATCCACTGCTATCCCGGTATCGGAAAGCACACATCCAGTTTACTTGTTCCGTATATTACCTTTCGGTAAACTACCGTCCGGTTGTAAAGGAAAGCGATGAACAAGAAACTGTTAAGGCAATGTCCCGTGACATGCAGATGATTATGGTCTTTTAACGTGTCGGATGCTAGAACTATCCTTGGTAGGAGCGATAGTAAAGATCATCCTATGATTTTTCGGTCTGGCACAAGGTCATGTCTCCGACCATGCTATGCAACCACCGTTCTTACGGTTGACACCCGATTTGGTTCAGGTGACCTAATGAATTCCAGGTGAATTCCTAGGATTTTACGTTCAATGGTAATGAACGCATTGAAAATGGGTTTTCAGAAAACAAATCGGTTTGTATTTTTGATCAAAATATTTTCTCGTTCAAGCTCGAGTTTAGATATCATTGAATTCCATGAGTTTGAATTCTCAATCTTTAAGGTCAATCTCTAGGATTGAGTAATATCAGTCTTAAAAGCTGATTTTTAATCTTTAAGGAGATTATCCTTTCTGGGGATCTGATTCATTAGTCTTATCAAGCTAATTTGCACGGTGCCCTCCCCATTTTACAAGACAGACCCTCTCATGGTTAGGATAAGTCTGACCACTTGGCGACCCTGTTTGATGCTGAGGTCCGTGGATTTCCTGCTGATTTTAGTGATGACTTTTCTAGGTTTTTCGTCAACCTACAGCTGGTCTGGACGACAACTTCATGACCTAAATCAAGAAGCGCGTTTCTTTTTCGGAAGACTTTACTTCCTTTTAATGATGGAATTGATTCATCGTGTAGATCCATCTTTCTTTCAAAAGTATTATAGTAAATCGGGTAAAACTGATTAGTATCGTCCAAAGCAAAAGTACCTGCAATAATCTTGTACAAAAATATGTGATATTTGTTTTAAATTGAATAACTTGGTACATTCTTCCCACACTTAGTTTCTTTCTTTGCCTTTTTATTTTCTTTTATTTCATTTTAAATGAATTCAAGCGTTTTAGGGTGTTTCTCAATTTATGTCCTTTCCGAGGTAACGATAATTTCGGTATTATCACCTAGTTTTCATCGTTCATAAATATGTATAAACATGATTTTGAGTTCATTTAGTTGAAAATTTTTCAAATTTTCACAAAATTTGGCAAATAAACCAAGTATAAACCTGAGAGAATTTATAACCCTTCCCCACACTTAAGATCATGCAATGCCCTCATTTGCATGAAATCAGACTATAATTATAAATTCATGAGGGTGATTAGTGTAGAAAAGTGATTAAAAATACCCAGTTTGATATTTTGCGTCTTGTTGTCAAAATTAGTACCTTTTGCTGAACTTAATGACAGTCTTTGAAAGTGCGCTGTTTTACCCTGTTTTTTACATGATAAAATACAAACATATATATACATATTTTTGAAGTTTGGTACATAACCCCACGTTCAAAAATTTATAATATATAATATTTTTGGCATGCTTTAGATCAATAAAATTAAAAATAATGATAACAAAATTTATCGTCCCGCCCTCGGGTAAAGCAATTTCGCCCACGAAAATCATCCCAAAAACTCGATTTTTCACCGTTAATCTTCAAATTTTTCACTACAATCATGTTGAGAAGGATGATATCTAGGAACTACTCAAGAAAACAGGTACAATTACACCCCAAATCACCTTTAAATCCGAATTTTAGTGTGTTCTTGAGCATATTTTCATAATTTGAATTTTGTTAATTTTTAGTGTAATTAGTGTTAAATTGTTAGTATATTATGCATGTATAACCTAGATTGATGCTTGTTAACATGATTTGAAGCCAAAAACTTCAAAATCTTTAGAATCTAGGGTTTGTGTTCTTGAGCAATTTGGGGCTTTTTGATATAAACAGGTTATGGCCGATTTTTGTCATGAATTGTTGCTAAATTGAGTAGTGTAACATGTCTAGGTAGTTAAATGATCCAAACTTTGAGCCTAAACATGATTTTGAGAATTAAAGTGGACTTTTTCAAGTCCAAAATTCATGAACTTGATTTTTGAAAGATAATGCCATTTGAGACTTGTTTATTTGCTAGTAATGATTATTTTGACATGTTATTTGAGTTGAATGCTTATGAACTTGGCGAAAATTTTCGTATATGCTTATTTGAAAAAGTGTAGATTTGATAAAAATGTGAAAATAAGCTTAAGTTTGATATAAATTGATAATGTCATTGTAATTATTTTGATTGATGATTTTGCTGACACTAATGCATATTTGGATGCACAAAATTTGTGTTTGATGTGTTTTGCAGAATGAAAGGGGTGAATCTTCATCCCAAGCCCGTCACGCTCCTGCTGAGAACTTGGAACAACAGGAGGTAGATAACTACTACAGGCAGGATGTACCTCATCCAGTCATGACCTTTTCAGATATGCACTTGGAACAGTTGCACCCGAACTTGCGATTTGACAGACTTTGGATAGATTATCCGAAATATCAACGGGGTTTGCATACTCTTCATTCCAAGGTTGTTGAGGTACCGAGGGTCATAGAATGGGGACCCTTGGAAGCTGTAGAATTGGCCGGGCCAATTAGGGAATTACTGGTACAGAGGTATGGTAATTCTTCTTTCAATGACTGGATATGTTTATTCACCATACGCAGACCTGTATATAAAGTATGGTGTGAAGAGTTGTTATGTAGTATAGAGTTGAATGATCGGGTAGCCAGTTTAACCGATCGTTCTTTTGTTAGATTTTTGTTAGGCGGTTCGATGCGCCACATGTCTTTACTAGACATGGCTCAGGCTTTACGTATATATACGCCTGAGGAATTAGCGTCTGCCGATTGTAGAGGATTGATACTAAACGGTAGGAAAATAGATGAGAATTTTGATACACACGGTGTGTGGAGTCAAATGACAAGCCACCACCGTTTTAAAGGGGGAAACTACTCTTATTTGGATATAGATAGAGCCGAATTAAGAGTAATACATAGGTTTTTAGCTAACTCGATTACACAAAGGGGTAAAAACAAAGAAAAGGTAAATGAACAAGATTTGTTTTACCATATGTGTATTCGAGACCCACACAGCGCTGTAAGTATACCATATTGTGTGGGTTATTATTTATCAGCTATGGTTCGAGGGATGCGTCCACATAGCATAATAGGAGGTGGTATTTTTATTACTTTGATTGGTGAATATCTCGGTGTGGATATAAGTCGGGGGGGATTATTAGTAGAAGAGCCGGAACCCCGCGACACTATAGGTCTAAATGTCTACCATGGTGCGAAAGTGTTGAAGCGGCGAAATAACGCCGCAGTACGATACAATGGTAGACATCCACAGGTAGAGAGAAACCAAGAACAAGGTAATGTAGGAGGGGGGAACCAGATGCAAGAAATGCAAAGGTTTATAGCTTCTCAGGAATACGAAAATGCTAGACAGAGAGCATTTGAAGATTGGCAAGTTCATCAGAACCAGATCATAGCGCATTGCCAACACATAGGTAGAAACTATATTCCTACACCGAAACCCGTCTTCCCTCCTTGGTCGATAGAGATGCAGCCACCATATCCTACGTATGACCCTGCCGAGGCATTCTATAGCACTTATGGTTATGCGTGGAACCCCTATTGGTACCAATATCATCCTTAGTTTTTTTTTATTTTTATTATTTTTATTTTTATTTTGTAATTTGTAATTATTGATATATTTAATATTTTTGTTAATATTGTAATCATTTTTATAATTATCTAACTTTTATTCTTAGATTTTAATAATTTTTGAATGTGGGGTAATAAACCAAACTTCAAAAATATGTATATATGTTTGCAGTTTATCTTATGTACACAACAGGGTAAAACAACGCATTTTCAAAGACTGGCATTAAGTTCAGCAAAAGCAAGTAATTTTGACGACAATGATGCAAAATACATGTGAAATAACAACAAGACGGAATGAACAAATGACGTGCACCATTTATCATTCAGCAAACAAACGCCAATATATTTGGAAACTTTGGTAAAAAATTTAATCATTTTCACACAAATCATCCTCAATAATTTAAATTGTTACTGATTTCTTGCAAATGAGGGCATTGCAAGATCTTAAGTGTGGGAAGGGATTAAATTCTTTCGGATTTTAAAATTTTTATATTAAACACTTGGTTACCATTAAAAATACTAGTAAAGCAGTAGTTGTATTAGAATCTAGTGCTCTCTGATAAAAAAAGAACAGCCCTAGTCTTATATACTGACTACCCAATTCTAGTAAAATTTTTCAAAATTTTCAATTAAATGAATTCAAATCATGTTTATACATATTTATGAACGATAAAACTAGGTTTTAACACCGAAATTATTGTTACCTAGGAAAGGACATAAATTGAGAAACAAACTAAAATGTTAAAATTCATTTAAAATGGAATAGAGGACGATAAAAAGAAAAATAAAAAGTCAAGTGTGGGAAAATTTACCAAGTTATTTTAAACATATGCCACATATATTTGTAACAAATAACTGAAAATACTTTTGCTTTGAACTAAACTAAACTGTTTTACCCAATGAAAGAAAAGAAGAGATGGATCTACACGATGAATCAATTCCATCATTAAAAGGAAGTAAAGTCTTCCGAAAAAGACACGCGCTTTTTGATTTAGGTCATGAAGTTATCGTCCAGACCAGCTGTAGGTTGACGAAAAATCTAGAAAAGTCATCACTAAAATCAGCAGGAAATCCACGGACCTCAGCATTAAACAGGGTCGCCAAGTGGTCAGATTTATCCTAACCATGAGAAGGATTTATCTCGTACAATGGGGGGGCACCGTGCAAATTAGCTTGATAAGACTAATGAATCAGATCCCCAGAAAGGATAATCTCCTTAAAGATTAAAAATCAGCTTTTAAGACTGATATCACTCAATCCTTGAGATTGACCTTAAAGATTGAGAATTCAAACTCATGGAATTCGATGATATCTAAACTCGAGCTTAAACGAGAAAATATTTTGATCAAAAAAAATACAAACCGATTTGTTTTCTGAAAACCTTATTTTCAATGCGTTCATTACCATTGAACGTAAAATCCTAGGAATTCACCTAGAATTCATTAGGTCACCTGAACCAAATCGGGTGTCAACCGTAAGAACGGTGGTTGCATAGCATGGTCAAAGACAGGACCTTGTGCCAAACCGACAAATTATAAGGGTGAGCTTTACTATTGCTCCTACCAAGGATAGTAATTGCGTCCGACACGTTATAGACCATAATCAAAAGCATGTCACGGGACATTGCCTTAAACAGTTGCTTGTTCAACGCTTTCCTTTACAACCGGACGGTAGTTTGCCGAAAGGTAATATACGGAACAAGTAAACTGGACGTGTTGCTTTCCAAATACAAGGTTAGCAAGTGGGTGACACAAAACCGCAAGTTTTGAGCTAAAATTTTCAATTCTGAAACCCACCAAACCCACAAAAATATTTTGCAAACACCGGTAAAGGGTTATTCCGGAAAACTTATCTAGGGTAAAAACTAGATTTAATTTTCAAAAGATCAAATGTTTTCATAAAGATCCAATTTCCTTAATGGATCTAAATTTTTATAGTCATGTGGGACTGTAAACCATATCGTTACTACCATTGTTTATACCGCCGTATAGAAATCACTGATGTACAAAGTGTGAAGAATAAAAAAGTGATTCTAGTATTTCAAGACGATATTGCTTGAGGACAAGCAACGCTCAAGTGTGGGAATATTTGATAATGCTAAAAACGAACATATATTTCATAACATTATTCCTCAAGAAAGACAAGCTTTTAGTTGCAATTGTTCTATTTACAAGAGATATTCGTTTAAATAATAAAAGGTGAAGACAAAAGACAGATTCGACGAATTGAAGACGCAAACGACCAAAAAGCTCAAAAGAACAAAAGACAATCAAAAAGGTTCCAATTATTGATAAGAAACGTCTCGAAATCACAAGAGTACAAGATTCAAAACGCAAAGTACAAAATATCTCAGCGTACGCAAGGACGTTCGAAAATCCGGAACCGGGACTAGAGTCAACTCTTAACGCTCGACGCAACGGACTAAAAATTACAAGTTAACTATGTATATAAATATAATATAATATATAATTAATTATATTAATTATATATATATTATATATATATATTAAAAACTGTCGGCAGCCAGAAACTCCAAGGGAGTAAATTGAAAATACCTCTCCGCGACTCGCGGAGTTTGAAGGGCTTTTTGCCGCGAGTCGCGGAGCCCCAAAAATCATTTCTGGCTATAAAGCCAACCGAATTCTGATCGAATTTTACATCTTTTTTCTCTTCCTCTTCATAAGTAATATATATTTATATATATAATTTATATTTTAATTTTAATTATAATTCTAATAATAAGGGTATGTTAGCAAATGTTGTAAGGGTGTAAGTCGAAATTCTGTCCGTGTAACGCTACGCTATTTTTAATCATTGTAAGTTATGTTCAACCTTTTTACATTAATGTCTCGTAGCTAAGTTATTATTATGCTTGTTTAAAACGAAGTAATCATGATGTTGGGCTAATTACTAAAATTGGGTAATTGGGCTTTGTACCATAATTGGGGTTTGGACAAAAGAACGACACTTGTGGAAACTAGACTATGGGCTATTAATGGGCTTTATATTTGTTTAACTAAATGAAAGTTTGTTAATGTTAATATAAAGATTTACAATTGGGCGTCCCTATAAATTACCATATACACTCGATCGGACACGATGGGCGGGGTATTTATTTGTACGAATAATCGTTCATTTAACCGGACACGGGAATGGATTAATAGCCACTAGAATAATTAAAACAGGGGTGAAATTACATTCAAGGGTAATTGGTGTAATTGTTAACAAAGTAGTAAAACCTTGGTTTACACGCAGTCGATAACCTGGTGTATTCATTAAACAAAGTATTAAAACCTTGTTACAATTCGAATCCCCAATTAGTTGGAATATTTATCTTCGGGTATAATAATAATTTGACAAGGACACTTGCAATTTATATTTATGACTGATGGACTGTTATGGACAAAAACCAGACGGACATATTGAATAATCCAGGACAAAGGACAATTAACCCATGGGCATAAAACTAAAATCAACACGTCAAACATCATGATTACGGAAGTTTAAATAAGCATAATTCTTTTATTTCATATTTTATTTCCTTTATTTTATATTTAATTGCACTTCTAATTATCGCACTTTTATTTATTGTTATTTCATTTTATCGCACTTTTAATTATCGTACTTTTTAATTATCGCAATTTAATTTTTATCGCATTTTTTATTATTCGCAATTTCATTATCGTTATTTACTTTACGCTTTAATTTAAAGTCTTGTATTTATTTTATATTTTACATTAGGTTTTAACTGCGACTAAAGTTTTAAAATCGACAAACCGGTCATTAAACGGTAAAAACCCCTCTTTATAATAATAATATTACTTATATATATATTTGTAATTTTAATAAAAGTAAACTAATATAGCGTTGAGCTTTGCTTAAAGATCTCCCTGTGGAACGAACCGGACTTACTAAAAACTACACTACTGTACGATTAGGTACACTGCCTATAAGTGTTGTAGCAAGGTTTAAGTATATCCATTCTATAAATAAATAAATATCTTGTGTAAAATTGTATCGTATTTAATAGTATTTTTCTAATAAAATAATAACTATTTTATATACACCTCGTTCGACATCAGATGCACTACTTATATGGGTTCAAAAGTATCATATGTACCGACCACAAGAGTCTCCAACATATATTTGATCAGAAAAAACTGAACATGAGGCAGCGTAGGTGGATTGATTTGTTGAATGATTACGACTTTGAGATTCGTTACCACCCGGGGAAGGCGAATGTAGTAGCAGACGCCCTGAGCAGAAAGGACAGGGAACCTATTCGAGTAAAAGCTATGAATATAATTATTCATACTAACCTTACTACTCAAATAAAGGAGGCGCAATGGGGAGTTATAAAAGAGGGAAATTTGAAGAATGAAATACCCAAAGGATCGGAGAAACATCTTGATATTCGGGAAGACGGAACCCGGTATAGGGATGAAAGAATTTGGGTACCAAAGTTTGGAGATGTGAGAGAAATGGTACTTAGTGAAGCACATAAAACCAGATATTCAATACATCCCGGAGCGGGAAAGATGTACAAAGATCTTAAGAAACATTTTTAGTGGCTGGGTATGAAATCCGATATTGCTAAATACGTAGGAGAATGTTTGACGTGTTCTAAGGTAAAAGCTGAACATCAGAAACCATCAGGTCTAATTCAACAACCTGAAATCCCGGAGTGGAAATGGGAAAACATTACCATGGATTTCATTACTAAATTGCCAAGGACTGCAAATGGTTATGATACTATTTGGGTAATAGTCGATCGTCTCACCAAATCAGCACACTTTCTACAAATGCGAGAAGATGATAAAATGGAAAAGTTAGCATGACTATACTTGAAGGAAGTCGTCTCCAGAAACGGAATACCAATCTCTATTATCTCTGATAGGGACGGTATATTTGTTTCAAGGTTTTGGCAAATGTTACAACAAGCATTGGGAACTCATCTAGATATGAGTACTGTCTATCATCCACAAACCGATGGGCAGAGTTAAAGGACAATACAGACTCTTGAAGACATGCTACGAGCATGTGTTATTGATTTTGGAAATAGTTGGGATCGACATCTACCGTTAGCAGAATTTTCCTACAACAACAGTTACCACTCGAGTATTGAGATGGCACCGTTTGAGGCACTTTATGGCAAAAAGTGCAGGTCTCCAATTTATTGGAACGAGGTGGGGGATAGACAAATTACGGGTCCGGAGATAATCTAAGAAACGATCGAGAAAATTTTTCAAATTCAACAACGGTTGAAAACCGCCCAGAGTCTACAAAAGAGCTACGCAGACAGTAAAAGAAAAGATATAGAATTTAAAATTGGAGATATGGTCATGCTTAAGGTTTCACCTTGGAAAGGCGTTGTTCGATTTGGTAAACGGAGGAAACTGAATCCAAGGTACATTGGACCATTTAAAATTATAGATCGTGTCGGACCAGTAGCTTACTGACTTGAATTACCTCAACAACTCGCCGGCGTACATGATAATTTTCACGTATCGAATCTGAAGAAATGCTTAGCCAAAGAAGATCTCACTATTCCTTTAGACGAAATCCAAATCAATGAAAAACTTCAATTCATTGAAGAACCCGTCGAAATAATGGATCGTGAGGTTAAAAGACTTAAGCAAAAAAAATATCAATCGTTAGGGTTCGATGGAATGCTCGTAGAGGACCCGAGTTCACCTGGGAATGTGAAGATCAGATGAAGAAGAAATACCCACACTTATTTTCAGATGATACGTCAACACCTCCAACTGCTTAAAATTTTGGTACGAAATTTATTTAACGAGTAGGTACTGTACTGACCCAAACTTTTGCATGATTATATATTATATGAGATTAATATTTACATGAATAAATGTTTCCAACATGTTAAGCAATCAAACTTGTTAAAACTTGATTAATTGAAACGGTTTTTGTGTTAACGTTTGACCACCCAGTTTGTCTGATGATTCACGAACGTTATAACTTGTATATGACATGATATTATATATGAACATATATATATGTTTAACATGATGAAATGATAATTAAAGTATCTCATTATATATATTAACAATGAACCTTATACATAAAACAAGACTACTAACTTAAGAAATTCAAAACGATATCTATACGTAACGATTATCGTTGTAATAACTTCTTAATATTTATATATCATATTAAGATATATTAGTACATCATGTTATCATAATAATGTAACAATTTAACATCTCATTAAATATAATAACAATGGATTAATTACATTTAACAAGATCGTTAACTTATAGGTTTCAAAAACAACACTTATATGTAACGGCTAACCATGACTTAACGACTAAGTTAAAATGCATATACATGTAATGTATTAAGATGTACTAATACACTTTTGAAAGACTTAATGACAAATATCAAAGTACTTCTACTTAACAAAAATGCTTACAATTACATTCTCGTTCATTTTCATCAACAATTCTACTCGTATGCACCCGTATTCGTACTCGTACAATACACAGCTTTTAGATGTATATACTATTGGTATATACACTTCAATTATCAGCTCTTATCAGCCTTAATGAGTCACTAAACATGTAGGAACCATTATTTGTAATCTTGTATGAATTATTTAGCAAGATTACAAAAATATTATTAATCATTCATGAATTATTTACAAGAAAATAAACTTACACATCCTTTATATCTAGTCCATATATCACGACTTAAAACACATAAAAACACCTTAATTCTTCAATTTTCTTCATCTAATTGATCTCTCTCAAGTTCTATCTTCAAGTTCTAAGTGTTCTTCATAAATTCTATAAGTTCTAGTTTCATAAAATTAAGAATACATTCAAGTTTGCAAGATTACTTCCAAGCTTTCAAATCCATTCCAAGTAACCATCTAAGATCAAGAAACCTTTGTTATTTATAGTAGGTTATCCTTCTAATACAAGGTAATATTCATATTCAAACTTTGATTCGATTTCTGTAACTATAAATATCTTAATTCAAGTAGTACTCTTACTTGAACTTGTTTTCGTGTTATGATTCTACTTCAAGAACTTCCAAGCCATCAAAGATCCTTTGAAGCTCAAGTTATTTTTTCATCATTTCCAGTTGGTTTACCTACTATACTTGAGGTATTAATGGTGTTCATAACCTTGTTCAATTCCTATATATATAACTATCTTATTCGAAGATTTAAACTTGTAATCACTAGAACATAGTTTAGTTAATTCTAAACTTGTTCGCAAACAAAGTTAATCTTTCTAACTTAACTTTTAAAATCAACTAAACACATGTTCTATATCTATATGATATGATAACTTAATGATTTAAAACCCAGAAACACGAAGAACACCGTAAAACCGGACATACGCCGTCGTATTAAAACCGGGGGCTGTTTTGGGTTGGATAATTAAAAACTATGATAACCTTTGATTTAAAAGTTGTTCTTATGGAAAAATGATATTTCATATGAACATGAAACTATATCCAAAAATCATGGTTAAACTCAAAGTGGAAGTATGTTTTTCAAATTGGTCATCAAGATGTCGTTCTTTCGACGGAAATGACTACCTCATACAAAAATAACTTGTAACCTGTATTTCTGACTATAAACTTATACTTTTTCTATTTAGTTTCATAAATTTCAGTTCATTATGAAACCATAGCAACTTGATTCACTCAAAACGGATTTAAAACGAAGAAGTTATGGGTAAAATAAAATTGGATATTTTTGCTAGTTTTAGCTACGTGAAACTTTGTAACAAATATATACTAACCATAACTTAACTAACTTATATTGTATTATACATGTATTCTAACATATATTATGTAATCTTTATAGACCATAGACACGTATACAATGTTTTGACATATCATATTGACGTCATCTATATATATTATTTGGAATAACCATAGACACTCTATATGCGGTAATGCTCGAGTTAGCTATACAGGGTTGAGATTGATTCCAAAATAATATATATACTTTGAGTTGTGATCAAGTCTGAGATTTGTATACACTGGGTCGTGGATTGATTCGAGATAATATATATCGATTTATTTCTGTACTACTAACTGTGGATAACTAATTGTGGACTACTAACGTTGAACTGTTAACTTAACAAACCTAAATCATTAAAACGTAATAAAATATGGTAAGAATATATTTCTATCATACTTTGATATATGTATATATATTTGTTATAGGTTCGTGAATCGACCAGTGACCAAGTCTAATTCTCGACGAATTAAGAATTTGTGAAAGTGAGTTATAGTCCCACTTTTGAAATCTAATATTTTTGGGATGAGAATACATACAGTTTTATAAATGTTTTACAAAATAGACACAAGTACGCGAAACTACATTGTATGGTTGGATTATTGAAATCGAATATCGCCCTTCAAGTCTGGTAACCTAAGAATTAGGGAAATGGCCCCTAATTGACGCGAATCTTAAAGATAGATCTATTGGGCCTAACAACCCCCATTCATGTCTATGGATGGCTTTAGTATTTCGAGATTATTATTATACAGACGACGATGTCTGTGGGGATATTCTATGCATTATGGTTAATGTCGGTTACCAGGTGTTCAATCCATATGAATGATTTTTATGCAGATGGCTATATGCATGCATGATGTTTATGAGAAATGGAAATATGAAATCTTGTGGTCTATTATTACGATTTGATAAATATATAGGCTAAACCTATAACTCACCAATATTTTTGTTGACGCTTAAAGCATGTTTATTCTTAGGTGATTATTAAGAGCTTTCGCTGTTGCATGCTAATTTAAGGACAAGAATTGGAGTCAGCATGCTTGTAATATATTGTTTAAAAACTGCATTCGGAGATTTAAATCGATGTGTAATATTATTGTAAACCATTATGTAATGGTCGTGTGTAAAACGTTATCTTTTAGATTATCATTACTTGATAATCTACGTTATGGTTTTAAACCTTTATCGATAAAATAAAGGTTATGGTTTGTTTTAAAAACGAATGCAGTCTTTGATAAACGTCTCATATAGAGGTCAAAACCTCGCAACGAAATCAATTAATATGAAACGTTTATAATCAATATGAACGGGACATTTCAGTTGGTATCCGAGCATTAGTCTTAGAGAACCAGAAATTTGCATTAGTGTGTCTAACCGAGTTTGTTAGGATGCATTAGTGAGTCTGGACTTCGACCGTGTTTACTTTAAAAACGATTGCTTAGCACTTTTGTTGGAAACTATATATTTTTACATGTAAATATTATGTGCTATATTAATCTTTTAACGTATTTGATATTGCGTGATAGATGTCTACCTCTGGTATAAATCCCATCGACTCACCTAATAATAATGATGAGTCGAATGTATTTTGGAAAGATTCACAAATTCCCGAAGAGGAACCGGAAGAAGGAACCGAAAGAAGAAGAGGTTCCGGAGGAAGAAATATGAAAAACTACAGAAAAACGGTTAAATAAAAGAAAATCCTCAACCAATGGACCAAAGTAAAAAATGGTCAATGGTGTTTCCGCCGAGGAAGAAAAATATTGGGAAAATTACCAATTTTATGATGAATCGGATCCCGACGAGAATTCCGATGATGTTATAGAAATTACCCCGACCCAATTTAAGAAAGCAAAAGAAAATAATAAGGGAAAAGGCATCAAAATAGAGAAACCTGATTCCAACCCCGATGAACTTTATGTTAACATGAAGTACCCTGATGGGGTGTATCGTAAACTCCCGTATTTCTTAAATTTTAACTATAACCCGGGAACATCTAAGCCACCAAGTTTTTCTAAATCATTTGTGAAAACGACGGCTCGTATTAGAGGAGCACCATGTATCCCTAGGAAATTAGCAAAACGAAATGAGTCCTCGACGCATTCCATTATGGAATTCAAGTCCTCAACGTTCACGCATACACACTAATCGGTTATCCTGGTTACGATGGGTAACTACAACCAATGACAATCTCAATAGTGCACCCACTATTTAGGGTGACTAAGTACGCGTCGAACTCGTGAGTTTGCTCTCTCACTTAACTAACCAAAACCACCGTAACACTTCCCGACTAACAATGAACCCGATGTGTCTACAAGCACATCATCCGAGACAACTATATCCTAGGAACCAATAAACGATTCCTAATTCATCCCGAATCTACCCCAACCATGCCACGTTTCCTCCATTCGGTAATCGTCATGTCATGCTTGATGTCAAGATACACTTTCGTAATAATGGTGATCGGTCACTATTACAAATGCGTACCTTACCATTTTCACATGGTCACGCAAAGTACTTTACTCGAACTGACGCAACATTCGCACCAAATAACATGCGATAACTCTTAGTACCCGAATGACCAAAGTCCATACCGCGAACTTGATCACTCAAAACCGTCAAACATTCGAATCTCTCCAATAGATTCATCCCTAGGACACCGCATCAAATAGATATCTGTATATATATACACCTATATACAATGTAATAATAAATGTACATAAGTACACCGCACAACGAGTCAACCTACAACCTAGGTGACTATCACCAAAACAATGTTCGGGTTCACCTGTTTGACCTCTATTCCTACAAGTCCCGCATATAATGCATAACCGCTAATAATTCTAAGACTTGGCACCTATTCCAAAGTCACCTAATTCCCTTAGACTATGCTCTGATACCACTTGTAACGACTCAACCCGTTATCCAACCGAATACGCAACAATTTTTTTTTTCTTTTTTTATATACAGAAGGGTGCGCGGCGCGCAACCCTTTATGTGCGCGGTGCGCACAAGGCCTGACAGCCTCTGTCCGGATTTTTCAAATTTTGATTAAAGATCTCCCACTTCCCGACACTTTTAGGCGAAACGCTTTTCACAACATATAATATCAGATAAAACTAACACGTTCCAATAATAAAACGAGTTTTACAATACCAGGCCCACATCGACCGTTTTACGACTTTCGTACAAAATACAAGTTTCAATCCCAATTTACATTTAGACGAGTTAGGACTCTATAACCCAACCCGATACCAAGAGCATATTCCCGGGGACTACCGAATCCCCAATTCGCGTCCGTAAATCCAAAAGCTACCCCGTCGAGCCCAATCGCTCCTACGCAACTAGTCTAACAACTAGTTAGCCTCATAACACAATACCTGAAAAAGGTAAACAATGAGAGGGGTAAGCTAACGCTTAGTGAGTGCAATAAGTATACACATACATATATAATACACCTACTTGCAACCACCTACTCTCATACCGCAAACATGCTAGCAATACAATATTAGCATACGAACTCCAAGTATAAAGCTAATACCCTCCATTACCGCAACTACCATAAACAATAGCATATACTCCAAAATAATATATTATGCTATACAACAACACATACACAACCATATGGTTAACCATAAACGCGTCATGGTGCTACAGGCTCCGTGGTTCACACCATACGCAATGCTATGACGCTACCGGCTCCGTGGTTCACGTCACTACGCATTTGAGTCATACTCTTTTATAGTGCTACCTGCTCCGTGGTTCACACTTCGGTGCTACTGGCTCCGTGGTTCACACCTCATTTTATAGTGGTACCGGCTCCGTGGTTCACACTTTGATGCTACCGGCTCCGTGGTTCACATCACAACTCGAGTCATACTCTTTTATAGTGCTACCGGCTCCGTGGTTCACACTTTAACGACTCGTGCTATAGTGCTACCGGATCCGTGGTTCACACTACAACACACGTACAATGATGCTACCGGCTCCGTAGTTTACATCATAGCACACTCGCACATACTATGACACTACCGGCTCCGTGGTTCATGCCATAGCATACAAATAAATACACTATATACATACATGCATAATTATTCCACTCACCTTGGAATGCCCGCACAAGTAGTGTATTATGATCTCCGTCCTCATATCTGAGTAAGCAACCACCTATATCACGCATAGGCACAATATGCACATAAATAATAATTCTCTAAAAGAGAACCCGACACTCACATCCCTTAGTCGAGGGATCTCACCTTGCTCGCCAAAACCCGCCCATTTAACACTTAATGGACACAAACCAACTACCACTTCTGGTGGTAGTTCAAACCCACTCTACTAAGTACAATTTAACTCAAATTATACTTTACACCAATTAGACCCACCTAGGTCCCGACACTAGATTACTACATAGGTAGTGATCATTTCAAACCGCCATTTACATAAAACCACCACACGTGCAATATTGACCCATATTGCTTTTGACCAAGTTCGACTTATGTTAAAATACCATTTTAACCCAAAATCACTTCCCACGTTTATATTCATTCAAAACACCATTTAACACTTAACAAAAGTGTTTAATATCCATTTAATCCAAACTAGTGTCATCATCAATTTTGACCAATTCAAAGTCAATCCATTTTGACATAAGTCCCAAAAACATCTTTAATCATAAACGGCTCGTGATTAACTTTCCAAAACACCATTTAACACTTGAATCAAACATTTATATACTTGGTTCATCAAATCTTGACCCATAACTTAGTTTGAAACCAAATCAAGGTTAACACCCATTTGACCAACAAACATGTTCTTATGAACATCTAAAACACCAACACACTTACGGTCTAGTGAATTAACACCCAAACCATGACGAATACTTTCAAATTCGTCATCAAACCCTAAACCCACAATAATCGGGTTTACTTACACTAGCAATACAACAAAACCCCCGATTTCATGAGAAATGGGGTTTAGAACCCTAACAAGCTCAAACCCTAACATGAATAAGAAGCTTAACAATTAAATCCGGAGTTAGAGCTTACCAACACCACCAAAACGTAGCCAAGAACGAGATGAACAACTTTAACACTCGAGCTTTTGATCGATTCAAGCTTCTTCTTCTCCAAAACCCCAAATCTCTCTCTAGAACTCTCTCTCTCTTTCTCTAAGATAGATGAGAGCGTTTGTGGATGTGAAAGTGATCAAAAGTGGATAAATCTGCCAATATGTCTACAGATCCGTCCTCAAGTGAAAATACCAAAAAGCTCCTCATTTAACTCAAAAATAGAAAAGACAGAAAACTGTCGCCTGGCAGTGTGCACGGCGCGCACCCTTAGCCTTGCGCGGCGCGCATTATGGTCCAAACAGTCTGTCAGCTTATAAATTTACTCCACGCTTTACACACTTAATGTGCATCATTTTTACTCTATGTACAATAAATATTTGGGTCTTACAACTCTCCCCCACTTAGATTGGATCACGTCCTCGTGATCCGCACCAAATACTAGAAGTTAAGCACCTCCCCTTGAACATTCTTGCCTCCGAATGCGGAGTCACACATGTAGTAATCAAGCATCCGACTTCTCGCTTCGTGCACTAACGCATCATATTTTACAACGAGAAAGGGTAATCACCCCTCGAGACATAACAACCGCAACCGTTTGCTCCTAAACCGAGTATCCAACTCGTACAATACATTTCACAATCAAACCGAAAGTAGGACAATTCACCGACAAGCATCGTCGTCACTCCTCACAATCCTACGAAACACGACCAAGCCCGAAATCCATAACATCTTTCGCAAGTTCTAAGATCTCACAACACGCTAATAATCACTAGCGTGCACTACCGTAACAAGCGATATCTCATACACTCGAAGTCCAGAATTTCTGCTTAGGAAAATACGAAAAACACCACATATCTCTTCAAGTTCTCTCGGCTAAAATTCGCAACAAGCTACATCAATAATCACATCACCCAACGCGATCTACTAAAATCCACTACGTCGTGAACCATTACTTGCATTAATCCAAGTTGAGAAGGATTTATGCTTCCTTAAAACTCCGTATTCCATCGGTTCATAGAGTACTACTCAACCGATCATTCCTGAATATTTTATAGACCAAGAACCAACTTCCTTCGGCTCCATACCCGGGTCATTCTTCAACGAAGAAATTTTGGTAACCCCAAAATAAACACTTTAGAAGTACCACTTTCCCACTGATCGATCCGCACACGACTATCCGTCATTGGATGAATCCAGGACGATAATAATACACCACGAGTTAGGCGAAACATCATCACAAAATTTCTGCAACTCGCCACACGACTCACAAAATAGTCACCAAATCCGAGTGAACCTTCCTACCTAGATCATCCGTTAAGGATGACCTCGACATTTCAATGCAACCTATGGGTCACATCACTATGGTACATACTCTCGCAACCCAAACAACATCTGCGTGTCTCTATGTGAGACAATCAGAACCGACGCTCTCGCCTCACAATCATCCATTAAGTGGAGTAATCCACTTGACAATTTTCACAATCATGTTTCCCGACAGGGAAAATACAGTATCCACCACAATATAGAACTTGTACCTATTCGACAATACGATCCAAGTCTCATAGCAACCATATTTTACATTTCAACAGCACCTGCAACAACAACTTCATTATCTCGCCTCCGTGACTCCAACTTCGCACTTGGTCTCTTACCGCACTTTGGTGCTACACGACCACCTTACATAAGAAGTCTTACACTTCACTTGATCTAACACCACCGGAGCTTCCTCATACATCATTAAAACTCCCCCACTTAAGATTTAGCTCCATATTCTCACCACCAAGATGATAACATCCCGCGGAATTTTCATTTCACGACACACGTGACCATCCTCATCGTTGGTCATACACACCAAATCACCGTAAATTCACCTTAGGCTCTCAGAGCCATCATACACACTCACTAGAGATGTCATACACGCAACGACATCGCACCTTCGCACCACGATTAATAACTAACAGCCCTTCATCGTTCGCAAAGCGAACACCACCAAAATCCGATGTACGCCTCTAAGCCTAGGCATACACCACTCCGCTTAATCGGGCGTGCATCTCAGTCGAGATCACCTGACTTTCCCCGCAACGAACCTTTATTTACAATTGCTCACTCTCATGGAGAAGAGTGACCAACCGGACACAATAATTGCGTCGACCGCAACATCAACACTTCATCATAACCTTCGGCCTAACTGACCATTAAGTCCATCACTGACTCACCGGTCATCTTTACCTGTCTATTACTTAAGAGCAACAAGCTTCGCTCACCCGTCACTTCATAAGAAGTATTTACCGCAATGCTCTTAAACTTAAACTTTTGCAGCCGTCGAGTTACTATCATTCGTCGATCACTATTATAACCGTCGATGCTTCCAAGGGTATCTCAGGGGCACCCTAAGCACAAAGTGATCACACCATCATCGGAGTTGTGTAGTGACCCAAACTTTTCCATGTTTATATATATTAATTGAGATTGATATTTACATGATTAAATGTTTCCAACATGTTAAGCAATCAAACTTGTTAAGACTTGATTAATTGAAATATGTTTCATATAGACAATTGACCACCCAAGTTGACCGGTGATTCACGAACGTTAAAACTTGTAAAAACTATATGATGACATATATATGGATATATATATAGTTAACATGATACTATGATAAGTAAACATATCATTAAGTATATTAACAATGAACTACATATGTAAAAACAAGACTACTAACTTAATGATTTTTAAACGAGACATATATGTAACGATTATCGTTGTAAAGACATTTAATGTATATATATCATATTAAGAGATATTCATACATGATAATATCATGATAATATAATAATTTAAAATCTCATTTGATATTATAAACATTGGGTTAACAACATTTAACAAGATCGTTAACCTAAAGGTTTCAAAACAACACTTACATGTAACGACTAACGATGACTTAACGACTCAGTTAAAATGTATATACATGTAGTGTTTTAATATGTATTTATACACTTTTGAAAGACTTCAATACACTTATCAAAATACTTCTACTTAACAAAAATGCTTACAATTACATCCTCGTTCAGTTTCATCAACAATTCTACTCGTATGCACCCGTATTCGTACTCGTACAATACACAGCTTTTAGATGTATGTACTATTGATATATACACTCCAATGATCAGCTCTTAGCAGCCCATGTGAGTCACCTAACACATGTGGGAACCATCATTTGGCAACTAGCATGAAATATCTCATAAAATTACAAAAATATGAGTAATCATTCATGACTTATTTACATGAAAACAAAATTACATATCCTTTATATCTAATCCATACACCAACGACCAAAAACACCTACAAACACTTTCATTCTTCAATTTTCTTCATCTAATTGATCTCTCTCAAGTTCTATCTTCAAGTTCTAAGTGTTCTTCATAAATTCCAAAAGTTCTAGTTTCATAAAATCAAGAATACTTTCAAGTTTGCTAGCTCACTTCCAATCTTGTAAGGTGATCATCAAACCTCAAGAAATCTTTGTTTCTTACAGTAGGTTATCATTCTAATACAAGGTAATAATCATATTCAAACTTTAGTTCAATTTCTATAACTATAACAATCTTATTTCAAGTGATGATCTTACTTGAACTTGTTTTCGTGTCATGATTCTGCTTCAAGAACTTCGAGCCATCCAAGGATCCATTGAAGCTAGATCCATTTTTCTCTTTTCCAGTAGGTTTATCCAAGGAACTTTAGGTAGTAATGATGTTCATAACATCATTCGATTCATACATATAAAGCTATCTTATTCGAAGGTTTAAACTTGTAATCACTAGAACATAGTTTAGTTAATTCTAAACTTGTTCGCAAACAAAAGTTAATCCTTCTAACTTGACTTTTAAAATCAACTAAACACATGTTCTATATCTATATGATATGCTAACTTAATGATTTAAAACCTGGAAACACGAAAAACACCATAAAACCGGATTTACGCCGTCGTAGTAACACTGCGGGCTGTTTTGGGTTAGTTAATTAAAAACTATGATAAACTTTGATTTAAAAGTTGTTATTCTGAGAAAATGATTTTTATTATGAACATGAAACTATATCCAAAAATTATGGTTAAACTCAAAGTGGAAGTATGTTTTCTAAAATGGTCATCTAGACGTCGTTCTTTCGACTGAAATGACTACCTTTACAAAAATGACTTGTAACTTATTTTTCCGACTATAAACCTATACTTTTTCTGTTTAGATTCATAAAATAGAGTTCAATATGAAACCATAGCAATTTGATTCACTCAAAACGGATTTAAAATGAAGAAGTTATGGGTAAAACAAGATTGGATAATTTTTCTCATTTTAGCTACGTGAAAATTGGTAACAAATCTATTCCAACCATAACTTAATCAACTTGTATTGTATATTATGTAATCTTGAGATACCATAGACACGTATACAATGTTTCGACCTATCATGTCGACACATCTATATATATTTCGGAACAACCATAGACACTCTATATGTGAATGTTGGAGTTAGCTATACAGGGTTGAGGTTGATTCCAAAATATATATAGTTTGAGTTGTGATCAATACTGAGATACGTATATACTGGGTCGTGGATTGATTCAAGATAATATTTATCGATTTATTTCTGTACATCTAACTGTGGACAACTAGTTGTAGGTTACTAACGAGGACAGCTGACTTAATAAACTTAAAACATCAAAATATATTAAAAGTGTTGTAAATATATTTTGAACATACTTTGATATATATGTATATATTGTTATAGGTTCGTGAATCAACCAGTGGCCAAGTCTTACTTCCCGACGAAGTAAAAATCTGTGAAAGTGAGTTATAGTCCCACTTTTAAAATCTAATATTTTTGGGATGAGAATACATGCAGGTTTTATAAATGATTTACAAAATAGACACAAGTACGTGAAACTACATTCTATGGTTGAATTATCGAAATCGAATATGCCCCTTTTATAAAGTCTGGTAATCTAAGAATTAGGGAACAGACACCCTAATTGACGCGAATCCTAAAGATAGATCTATTGGGCCTAACAAACCCCATCCAAAGTACCGGATGCTTTAGTACTTCGAAATTTATATCATATCCAAAGGGTGTCCCGGAATGATGGGGATATTCTTATATATGCATCTTGTTAATGTCGGTTACCAGGTGTTCACCATATGAATGATTTTTATCTCTATGTATGGGATGTGTATTGAAATATGAAATCTTGTGGTCTATTGTTACGATTTGATATATATAGGTTAAACCTATAAGTCACCAACATTTTTGTTGACGTTTAAAGCATGTTTATTCTCAGGTGAATATTAAGAGCTTCTGCTGTTGCATACTAAAATAAGGACAAGATTTGGAGTCCATGTTTGTATGATATTGTGTAAAAACTGCATTCAAGAAACTGATTTCGATGTAACATATTTGTATTGTAAACCATTATGTAATGGTCATGTGTAAACAGGATATTTTAGATTATCATTATTTGATAATCTACGTAAAGCTTTTTAAACCTTTATTTATGAAATAAAGGTTATGGTTTGTTTTAAAAATGAATGCAGTCTTTGAAAAACGTCTCATATAGAGGTCAAAACCTCGCAACGAAATCAATTAATATGGAACGTTTTTAATCAATAAGAACGGGACATTTCAGTTGGTATCCGAGCGTTGGTCTTAGAGAACCAGAATTTTGCATTAGTGTGTCTTATCGAGTTTGTTAGGATGCATTAGTGAGTCTGGACTTCGACCGTGTTTACTTGAAAAATGATTGCTTAACAAATTTTGTTGGAAACTATATATTTTTAACATGTGAATATTATGTGATATATTAATCTCTTAACGCGTTTGATATTATGTGATAGATGTCTACCTATAGAACAAGTCCCATTGACTCACCTAATAATAATGAAAAGTCAAATGTAAATTGGAATGATTCGTGGACTGATTCACAAGTTCCCGAAGAGGAACCGGAAGAAGAGTCGGAACCGAAAGAAGAATCGGAACCGGAAGAAGAATCGGAACCGGATGAAGAAATAGAACCGGTGGGGGAAATAATAAAATGGTTAAGTAAAAGAAAATCCTCAACCAACCGACCAAGGTTAATTATGGTCAATGGTGTTTCCGCCAAGGAAGCAAAATATTGGGAGGATTACCAATTCTCCGATGAATCGGATTCCGACGAGAATTCCGATGATGTTATAGAAATTACCCCAACTGAATTTAAAAAGGCAAAAGAAAATAATAAGGGAAAGGGCATAAAAATAGAGAAATCTAATTCCAACCCCGATGAACTTTATATGTATCGTCAACCCCCGAAGTCCTTAAGTTGTAACAATGACCCGGGAACCTCTAAACCACCAGGTTTTTCTAAACCAATGTGGATCACGACGGCTCGTATTAGGGGAACATCATATATCCCTAGAAACTTGGTAAAACGAACCAAAACCAAAGAAGAAGAAACAAGCGAGTCGGAATAAGATAGTTGTATTCGTGTGGTGTAATATATGTAATATAGTGTGCTTATGCTTTATGATATATGTAAAAAATTGCTTGTATTAATAAGTATTTTTTTTATGAATCTAACTCTTGTCTATTTTACAGTATAAAAACACAAAATGGATAGACAACCCAATATTTTAAGAGACCTACCCGGAGACATGATTGATGAAATCTTGTCTAGAGTCGGTTAGAATTCTTCGGCACAACTATTTAAGGCGAGATCAGTTTGTAAGACATTCGAAGAACGTTCCAAGAATGCCTTGGTTTATAAAAGGCTTTCGTTCGAAAGATGGGGGATATCACATTGGGAAATCCATAAGTTACGATGTGTTTACTTTGACGCATATATTGCGGGGAACCTAAATGCTATTTTACGCAATGGGTTAAGAAATTATTTTGACTCAATATATCCGAATATTGGACTTCGTGATTTAGAAAAAGCGGCTAACATGCAACATAAAGAAGAATGTTATGCTTACGGATTAGTAATGTTCGCTTCTCACCAAAGTGAGAACAAGAACATCGGGCTACAACTATTAAACAAAACGTTCCCACAATTTGGGTAAGAAATGAGGTTTTTAGATTGTTACGGGACTGTTGGACATTACGTAACCCTCGTCCCTTTGACGACGTTACAACACGCTGTCTTATCAACGGCCATAACGGTTATGTTCCACAAGACCAAGGATGGGAAGTAGTCCTAGTAAAACCAGAATGCATGACTTGTTTCTGGACGTATGAATTACGTGTCTTTATTGCTTTTGCTGAACGACTTGTGTACTAGCTAGAATTATCTTCACAACCATCTTGTATCAAATTTATTGTGTGCTATATTTCATGCTATATGTAAAATAAGCGGTATTGTAAGTTTGTAAAATATTGTGTAAAAGTTTGAACACGAAATATTATTATCAGTTTTTCATATAGAATTGTAGTAGTTGAATTGTATATTAGCTACTAAGTATGAACTTAACGGGTAGGTACTACCCGAATTTAAACTTATAAAACGCTAATATGAAGAAAAAGCTTTTATAAATGAGTTGATATTATGCTACGAAATACTATTAACTACTCTTAATATTCTGTATGATTAACTTGTTCCATTTAACTATTTTGAAGGAAATGGCACCGACTACTCAACACACCGTGAATATGAATGAAGAGGAATTCCGTACTTTTCTAGCTTCAAACATAGCCGCAGTACAGGCTGCGCTACATACCAACAATAACCTTGGATCTAGCAGTACAGGAAATCGTGTAGGATGCACCTACAAAGAATTCACTGCCTGCAAACCTTTGGAATTTGATGGAACCGAAGGACCGATCGGATTGAAACGGTGGACCGAGAAGGTCGAATCAGTGTTTGCCATAAGTAAGTATACTGAAGAGGACAAAGTGAAGTACGCTACGCATACCTTCACAGGTTCTGCGTTAACATGGTGGAATACCTATCTAGAGCAAGTGGGATAAGATGATGCGTACGCACTACCGTGGTCCGCATTCAAGCACTTGATGAACGAGAAGTACCGTCCCAGAACCGAGGTCAATAAGCTCAAGACAGAACTTAGAGGGTTACGAACCCAAGGATTTGATATTACCACGTACGAAAGACGATTCACAGAATTGTGCCTATTGTGTCCGGGAGCATTCGAAGATGAGGAAGAGAAGATCGACGCGTTTGTGAAAGGATTACCGGAAAGAATCCAAGAAGATATAAGTTCACACGAGCCCGCCTCCATACAACAGGCATGTAGAATGGCTCACAAACTCGTGAACCAGATTGAAGAAAGAATTAAAGAACAGACTGCTGAAGAGGCCAATGTGAAGCAAGTCAAAAGAAAGTGGGAGGAAAACGGTGATAAGAATCACCAATACAACAACAGCAATTACAACAATAATCGCAACAATTATCCCAACAATCGCAACATCAATCGCAACTACAACAAACGGCCCAACAACAACAACAACAACAACAACAACAGCAACTACAACAATCATCCCAACAACAATAATAACCGCAACAACAACAACAATCAGAAGCAGCTATGCCAAAGGTGTGAAAAGAATCACTCGGGGTTCTGCACCAAATTTTGCAACAAGTGTAAAAGAAATGGTCATAGCGCGGCGAAGTGTGAGGTCTACGGACCAGGGGTTAATAGAACGAAAGGAACAAATGGTGTCGGAACGAGTAATGGCGGAGCAAGTAGTGTCGGAGCAAGTTATGCCAATGTAGTTTGTTATAAATGTGGAAAACCGGGCCACATTATTAGAAATTGACCGAACCAGGAGAACACGAATGGACAAGGCCGTGGAAGAGTTTTCAATATTAATGCGGCAGAGGCACAGGAAGACCCGGAGCTTGTTACGGGTACGTTTCTTATTGACAATAAATCTGCTTACGTTTTATTTGATTCGGGTGCGGATAGAAGCTATATGAGTAGAGATTTTTGTGCTAAATTAAGTTGTCCATTGACGCCTTTGGATAGTAAATTTTTACTCGAATTAGCAAATGGTAAATTAATTTCAGCAGATAATATATGTCGGAATCGAGAAATTAAACTGGTTAGCGAAACATTTAAGATTGATTTGATACCAGTAGAGTTAGGGAGTTTTGATGTGATAATCTGTATGGACTGGTTGAAAGAAGTGAAAGCGGAGATCGTTTGTTACAAAAATGCAATTCGCATTATACGAGAAAAAGGAAAACCCTTAATGGTGTACGGAGAAAAGGGCAACACGAAGCTACATCTTATTAGTAATTTGAAGGCACAAAAACTAATAAGAAAAGGTTGCTATGCTGTTCTAGCACACGTCGAGAAAGTACAAACTGAAGAAAAGAGCATCAATGATGTTCCCGTCGCAAAAGAATTTCCTGATGTATTTCCGAAAGAATTACCGGGATTACCCCCACATCGATCCGTTGAATTTCAAATAGATCTTGTACCAGGAGCTGCACCAATAGCTCGTGCTCCTTACAGACTCGCACCCAGCGAGATGAAAGAACTACAAAGCCAATTACAAGAACTTTTAGAGCGTGGTTTCATTCGACCAAGCACATCACCGTGGGGAGCTCCTGTTTTGTTTGTCAAGAAGAAAGATGGTACATTCAGGTTGTGTATCGACTACCGAGAGTTGAACAAACTTACCATCAAGAACCGCTACCCACTACCGAGAATCGATGACTTATTTGATCAACTACAAGGCTCGTCTGTTTATTCAAAGATTGACTTACGTTCCGGGTATCATCAAATGCGGGTGAAAGAAGATGATATTCCAAAGACTGCTTTCAGAACACGTTACGGTCATTACGAGTTTATGGTCATGCCGTTTGGTTTAACTAATGCACCAGCTGTGTTCATGGACCTTATGAACCGAGTGTGTGGACCATACCTTGACAAGTTTGTCATTGTTTTCATTGATGACATACTTATTTACTCAAAGAATGACCAAGAACACGGTGAACATTTGAGAAAGGTGTTAGAAGTATTGAGGAAGGAAGAATTGTACGCTAAGTTTTCAAAGTGTGCATTTTGGTTGGAAGAAGTTCAATTCCTCGGTCACATAGTGAACAAAGAAGGTATTAAGGTGGATCCGGCAAAGATAGAAACTGTTGAAAAGTGGGAAACCCCGAAAACTCCGAAACACATACGCCAGTTTTTAGGACTAGTTGGTTACTACAGAAGGTTCATCCAAGACTTTTCCAGAATAGCAAAACCCTTGACTGCATTAACGCATAAAGGGAAGAAATTTGAATGGAATGATGAACAAGAGAAAGCGTTTCAGTTATTGAAGAAAAAGCTAACTACAGCACCTATATTGTCATTGCCTGAAGGGAATGATGATTTTGTGATTTATTGTGATGCATCAAAGCAAGGTCTCGGTTGTGTATTAATGCAACGAACGAAGGTGATTGCTTATGCGTCTAGACAATTGAAGATTCGCGAACAAAATTATACGACGCATGATTTGGAATTAGACGCGGTTGTTTTTGCATTAAAGACTTGGAGACACTACTTATATGGGGTCAAAAGTATTATATATACCGACCACAAAAGTCTTCAACACATATTTAATCAGAAACAACTAAATATGAGGCAGCGTAGGTGGATTGAATTGTTGAATGATTACGACTTTGAGATTCGTTACCACCCGGGGAAGGCAAATGTGGTAGCCGACGCCTTGAGCAGAAAGGACAGAGAACCCATTCGAGTAAAATCTATGAATATAATGATTCACACTAACCTTACTACTCAAATAAAGGAGGCGCAACAAGGAGTTTTAAAAGAGGGAAATTTAAAGGATGAAATACCCAAAGGATCGGAGAAGCATCTTAATATTCGGGAAGACGAAACTCGGTATAGGGCTGAAAGAATTTGGGTACCAAAATTTGGAGATATGAGAGAAATGGTACTTAGAGAAGCCCATAAAACCAGATACTCAATACATCCTGGAACGGGGAAGATGTACAAGGATCTCAAGAAACATTTTTGGTGGCCGGGTATGAAAGCCGATGTTGCTAAATACGTAGGAGAATGTTTGACGTGTTCTAAGGTCAAAGCTGAGCATCAGAAACCATCAGGTCTACTTCAACAACCCGAAATCCCGGAATGGAAATGGGAAAACATTACCATGGATTTCATCACTAAATTGCCAAGGACTGCAAGTGGTTTTGATACTATTTGGGTAATAGTTGATCGTCTCACCAAATCAGCACACTTCCTGCCAATAAGAGAAGATGACAAGATGGAGAAGTTAGCACGACTGTATTTGAAGGAAGTCGTCTCCAGACATGGAATACCAATCTCTATTATCTCTGATAGGGATGGCAGATTTATTTCAAGATTCTGGCAGACATTACAGCAAGCATTAGGAACTCGTCTAGACATGAGTACTGCCTATCATCCACAAACTGATGGGCAGAGTGAAAGGACGATACAAACGCTTGAAGACATGCTACGAGCATGTGTTATTGATTTCGGAAACAGTTGGGATCGACATCTACCGTTAGCAGAATTTTCCTACAACAACAGCTACCATTCAAGCATTGAGATGGCGCCGTTTGAAGCACTTTATGGTAGAAAGTGCAGGTCTCTGATTTGTTGGAGTGAAGTGGGGGATAGACAGATTACGGGTCCGGAGATTATACAAGAAACTACCGAGAAGATCATCCAAATTCAACAACGGTTGAAAACCGCCCAAAGTCGACAAAAGAGCTACGCTGACATTAAAAGAAAAGATATAGAATTTGAAATTGGAGGGATGGTCATGCTTAAAGTTGCACCTTGGAAAGGCGTTGTTCGATTTGGTAAACGAGGGAAATTAAATCCATGGTATATTGGACCATTCAAGATTATTGATCGTGTCGGACCAGTAGCTTACCGACTAGAGTTACCTCAACAACTCGCGGCTGTACATAACACTTTCCACGTCTCGAATTTGAAGAAATGTTTTGCTAAAGAAGATCTCACTATTCCGTTAGATGAAATCCAAATCAACGAAAAACTTCAATTCATCGAAGAACCCGTCGAAATAATGGATCGTGAGGTTAAAAGACTTAAGCAAAACAAGATACCAATTGTTAAGGTTCGATGGAATGCTCGTAGAGGACCCGAGTTTACCTGGGAGCGTGAAGATCAGATGAAGAAGAAATACCCGCATCTATTTCCAGAAGATTCGTCAACACCTTCAACAGCTTAAAATTTCGGGACGAAATTTATTTAACGGGTAGGTACTGTAGTGACCCGAACTTTTCCATGTTTATATATATTAATTGAGATTGATATTTACATGATTAAATGTTTCCAACATGTTAAGCAATCAAACTTGTTAAGACTTGATTAATTGAAATATGTTTCATATAGACAATTGACCACCCAAGTTGACCGGTGATTCACGAACGTTAAAACTTGTAAAAACTATATGATGACATATATATGGATATATATATAGTTAACATGATACTATGATAAGTAAACATATCATTAAGTATATTAACAATGAACTACATATGTAAAAACAAGACTACTAACTTAATGATTTTTAAACGAGACATATATGTAACGATTATCGTTGTAAAGACATTTAATGTATATATATCATATTAAGAGATATTCATACATGATAATATCATGATAATATAATAATTTAAAATCTCATTTGATATTATAAACATTGGGTTAACAACATTTAACAAGATCGTTAACCTAAAGGTTTCAAAACAACACTTACATGTAACGACTAACGATGACTTAACGACTCAGTTAAAATGTATATACATGTAGTGTTTTAATATGTATTTATACACTTTTGAAAGACTTCAATACACTTATCAAAATACTTCTACTTAACAAAAATGCTTACAATTACATCCTCATTCAGTTTCATCAACAATTCTACTCGTATGCACCCGTATTCGTACTCGTACAATACACAGCTTTTAGATGTATGTACTATTGGTATATACACTCCAATGATCAGCTCTTAGCAGCCCATGTGAGTCACCTAACACATGTGGGAACCATCATTTGGCAACTAGCATGAAATATCTCATAAAATTACAAAAATATGAGTAATCATTCATGACTTATTTACATGAAAACAAAATTACATATCCTTTATATCTAATCCACACACCAACGACCAAAAACACCTACAAACACTTTCATTCTTCAATTTTCTTCATCTAATTGATCTCTCTCAAGTTCTATCTTCAAGTTCTAAGTGTTCTTCATAAATTCCAAAAGTTCTAGTTTCATAAAATCAAGAATACTTTCAAGTTTGCTAGCTCACTTCCAATCTTGTAAGGTGATCATCCAACCTCAAGAAATCTTTGTTTTTTAC
This sequence comes from Rutidosis leptorrhynchoides, assembly GCF_046630445.1. Lineage (NCBI taxonomy): Eukaryota > Viridiplantae > Streptophyta > Magnoliopsida > Asterales > Asteraceae > Rutidosis > Rutidosis leptorrhynchoides. The sequence continues at coordinate 629,921,172 of NC_092335.1, forward strand.
AGTAGGTTATCATTCTAATACAAGGTAATAATCATATTCAAACTTTGGTTCAATTTCTATAACTATAACAATCTTATTTCAAGTGATGATCTTACTTGAACTTGTTTTCGTGTCATGATTCTGCTTCAAGAACTTCGAGCCATCCAAGGATCCATTGAAGCTAGATCCATTTTTCTCTTTTCCAGTAGGTTTATCCAAGGAACTTAAGGTAGTAATGATGTTCATAACATCATTCGATTCATACATATAAAGCTATCTTATTCGAAGGTTTAAACTTGTAATCACTAGAACATAGTTTAGTTAATTCTAAACTTGTTCGCAAACAAAAGTTAATCCTTCTAACTTGACTTTTAAAATCAACTAAACACATGTTCTAAATCTATATGATATGCTAACTTAATGATTTAAAACCTGGAAACACGAAAAACACCATAAAACCGGATTTACGCCGTCGTAGTAACACCGCGGGCTGTTTTGGGTTAGTTAATTAAAAACTATGATAAACTTTAATTTAAAAGTTGTTATTCTGAGAAAATGATTTTTATTATGAACATGAAACTATATCCAAAAATTATGGTTAAACTCAAAGTGGAAGTATGTTTTCTAAAATGGTCATCTAGACGTCGTTCTTTCGACTGAAATGACTACCTTTACAAAAATGAGTTGTAACTTATTTTTCCGACTATAAACCTATACTTTTTCTGTTTAGATTCATAAAATAGAGTTCAATATGAAACCATAGCAATTTGATTCACTCAAAACGGATTTAAAATGAAGAAGTTATGGGTAAAACAAGATTGGATAATTTTTCTCATTTTAGCTACGTGAAAATTGGTAACAAATCTATTCCAACCATAACTTAATCAACTTGTATTGTATATTATGTAATCTTGAGATACCATAGACACGTATACAATGTTTCGACCTATCATGTCGACACATCTATATATATTTCGGAACAACCATAGACACTCTATATGTGAATGTTGGAGTTAGCTATACAGGGTTGAGGTTGATTCCAAAATATATATAGTTTGAGTTGTGATCAATACTGAGATACGTATACACTGGGTCGTGGATTGATTCAAGATAATATTTATCGATTTATTTCTGTACATCTAACTGTGGACAACTAGTTGTAGGTTACTAACGAGGACAGCTGACTTAATAAACTTAAAACATCAAAATATATTAAAAGTGTTGTAAATATATTTTGAACATACTTTGATATATATGTATATATTGTTATAGGTTCGCGAATCAACCAGTGGCCAAGTCTTACTTCCCGACGAAGTAAAAATCTGTGAAAGTGAGTTATAGTCCCACTTTTAAAATCTAATATTTTTGGGATGAGAATACATGCAGGTTTTATAAATGATTTACAAAATAGACACAAGTACGTGAAACTACATTCTATGGTTGAATTATCGAAATCGAATATGCCCCTTTTATAAAGTCTGGTAATCTAAGAATTAGGGAACAGACACCCTAATTGACGCGAATCCTAAAGATAGATCTATTGGGCCTAACAAACCCCATCCAAAGTACCGGATGCTTTAGTACTTCGAAATTTATATCATATCCGAAGGGTGTCCCGGAATGATGGGGATATTCTTATATATGCATCTTGTTAATGTCGGTTACCAGGTGTTCACCATATGAATGATTTTTATCTCTATGTATGGGATGTGTATTGAAATATGAAATCTTGTGGTCTATTGTTACGATTTGATATATATAGGTTAAACCTATAACTCACCAACATTTTTGTTGACGTTTAAAGCATGTTTATTCTCAGGTGAATATTAAGAGCTTCTACTGTTGCATACTAAAATAAGGACAAGATTTGGAGTCCATGTTTGTATGATATTGTGTAAAAACTGCATTCAAGAAACTGATTTCGATGTAACATATTTGTATTGTAAACCATTATGTAATGGTCATGTGTAAACAGGATATTTTAGATTATCATTATTTGATAATCTACGTAAAGCTTTTTAAACCTTTATTTATGAAATAAAGGTTATGGTTTGTTTTAAAAATGAATGCAGTCTTTAAAAAACGTCTCATATAGAGGTCAAAACCTCGCAACGAAATCAATTAATATGGAACGTTTTTAATCAATAAGAACGGGACATTTCAAGTTGAACATTACACTAGTAGGTATAAAAAGTGTAACGACCCGGATTTTTCCAACTACTTGATTATACTATTTACATGATTTAAGTATTCCGACTTGATAAGCAATGAATTTTAATAAGTCTTAAACCTCCGGAAACAGTTTTACACAAGCTTTTGATCACCCTTTTATTCTTACGATTCACGAATGTCATAACTTGTATTAATTATATATATGTGTGTGTGTGTGTGTGTGTATATATATATATATATATATATATATATATATATATATATATATATATATATATATATAACTTCATAGAAGAAATATTCTACGGTGATCATGTAATCTCTAAAGTTTTAGAGATTATTTATTCTAATCATAACCGTAAATCAAGATGAGTGGATGGATAGAGATGATAGAGGGGAGAATAGAAACCCTGACAGGAATGGTGCGTGCATTACAAAATAGACTTGTTATACAAGCAGCACCAGCAGTACCGACAGCATCACCAGTACCAGTAGCACCTACAACATCACAAGCTCCGCCAGTTCCATAATCACCGACATAATCACAAATCAACAACGAGCATATTGTATCAATAAGTTATGAAGTATTAACTCATTCCCTGAAAAATTTATATGTATATTATATATATATATATATATATATATATATATATATATATATATATATATATATATATATATATATATATATATTTATATTTATATATATATATGAGTTTTTAAACCACAATATATCTTTTCGTACTAAGCTATTACGTGTGAATGTTAAATGGTAGATACTACTCGGTTAATTCATATTACTAATATGCTATGATATACATCCTTCGTTAATGACTTAACAATCATTAATTATAATCTCTGCTTCAACTCAATAGATTCCATTTCATAATAAACCAAGTGTATTGTTCGAGTACGTGTTAGATTTCACACTTTCATTTTCGATGTACTCGAAACTTTCTAGAAAACGTCATTCGTGTCTTGCGAAATTCACAAGAATTCTACGAACACCAACATCAATCACCGAGGAAATATCAATAAAAATGAATAATGAAGTATTGATTCATAATTTCATTTACGTTGAAGAATTACTCCGCAAAAATTATGTAATCTCTAAAGTTTTAGGGGTTATTCATTCTAGATCCAGCAAAAATCAAATGAGTTTAATAGTATATTAACTCATTAAATCTATATTACATCTGCAGAAAATATAAAAACATATATTTTCATAAAGACTGTAATAAAAATTCTCTTGTACAAAATATTACTTGTGAAACTTTAACGGGTAGGTAATACCTGAGAATTATACAAATTCACAATTAATATGTTATACTGTATATTCTTCAATTCTGATTTAATAATCATTAACCATACTCACTACTTTCACAACAATATACATTCTTTCAAAGAAACCAGAACAACCATTCTCATTCAAATTCAATTACATATCCTGGTTTCGACAGGTCAGAATCTAAGTCAAGATTAAACAGATAACATCACTCTTAGACTCCTACATCCTTCAAAATCATACTTTAAATTCGAACTATACTAGAACATCACTTTCATTCACAAAACTCATAAAGATATTCGTATCATTCAAGATTCACGACGAATTCATTATACGGATATTGACGATGACAATCTGCGTTTAATCCCTTCATGAGTCTTGAAAACACCTCAATTAAGAAAAAAATAGAGAAGATGATCCAACCACACGTTATCTAAGAAAAGAAGAACTTATGCATACAGTCATACACCTGGAAAACTCCCGGAACCCAAGTAGAAGTTTAACACGTATCCGTGTCAGATCCTTTGGCATTTATTACCAAAAATAACTTTTCAATCCCTTTTCAAAGTAGATAGTTTTGTCACAGCTCCAGCAAATCAACTTCAATTTTCATTCGAATAAGCCTTATTATAACGATTACCCCTTCATCATTGTTACCGGGGAACCTTTTATATCTTGCCACATTAGCAGTAAACTTACCAACAACTTCATTGATCTTTGACCTTCCGAAAAATCATTATACTCATTGAAACTGTATCATGTACTCATCCACATCTTGTAACAATTAATGCCATACCAACTACCAAGAATTAGCAATTAGTATTTCGAATCTCGCAACATTTCTACATCAACAGTTATATGCATACCTATAAAAATTATCTCTTAGAATTATGATCTTCCATTCTGAAATTCTTAAAAGCGCCCAACCTACGAATCAGTTCTCGAAATTTTGAAAAATGCTGATGAAGCAGCAAAAACTGTAAACGACCTTAACAGCCAAAAGTTTGATGATAAAGAATAGTGTGTTGATAAAGCTCAGAAAAGAGAAGGTTTGGAACTGAAAAACGGATTGAGCAAACCATGAAGGAGGTTGTGGACAAATCACAAAGACTAAACATGCCTTCAAAGAATCCAAATGATTCAGTGTCTGCTGAAGTCATTAACGAATACCTTGCTCCTGACTCTAAACCTTTGTGGATAAATCTTCTTCATCACCTTTCGATCTTATAAATTCTAAGATATCATCGTATCTTTCATTATAAATATCCTCGATATTTCTGAAGATATTTTCGTAACTATTATTATCTGAAATTAGTCATTTCTGCACGCTATCTGTGTTATATCATAAAAGAAACCGTTTTAGTTTCTAAATTCTGAGGAAAAAAAATCGAATTTAAAATATGAATATTTTTGAAGTAGTGTTGGGGACTGAAGCATGCGTTAGTATAATATAATGACACTTGATCAACGTGATTATATTACAGTAAGTCATGCTGAGTTTATAATGGAACATGATGATTCACAGACCATACCGTCATTATGTGCCATGTTACATAACTTTTTCATTCTATTTAACCTCTAGAATTATCAAGAAAATATTTTTCTTGATGATTCGGTCTTTTCCGCAATTTTCTGGTAATTTAACAAGTCAGATCGTGCTATTACCATTTCTTTCTTAGAACATTAGTATTGTTCATCCGGAGCTTCATACCTACGAATTCTGGACTATTACTCGCTTGACTCGAAGTCGGGAAGAGGAGACAAAAGCATGGAACTCTTAAATATAAAAGAAAATATAAAGCCCGACAACAATACATAAATTACAAACCGTGCATATCAATACGTATTGCAACGTAAAGGCACGGGAGAATTAAAAATACTATAACCCCAAGGTAATAGTAAAAGTAAATAAATTCCTCCGGTGGTAGATGAAAAAGAAGAATGACAGATATGAAAGTTAGGAGTATATCAAGAATCAGAACTGGATGGAGCATATTGATGAATGTTTTGGAAGTATGAATTAAGGAAGAAAGTATAGAAGATGAGAGATGTGGAAATAAGGAAACAAAGGGGGGTGTTAATTTATAGCGAAATATCAGACATAGCAATCAAGGCAGATTACGCACCTAATCAAATAAAATTCTAATTTTTTTAATTACCGAAGAATCAAATCTTATTAAGATTACGAAGATTTTCTTTAATCCGAAAATCAACCGTGATGACGTCAAAAGTTAAGACAAATCTTTACTGTCCTCATTTCACTATTTTGCGATAGCTTCACTCATACACTTCACATAATCGAATTGTTTTATCCATATTACTCACTGATGATAAAACTCTAATTTTCAACTCATATTCGTCATGAAAACATACTTATTGTCAGCCATGACGATCTCGATCAAATTTCGGGACGAAATTTCTTTAACGGGTAGGTACTGTAACGACCCGGATTTTTCCGACTACTTGATTATACTATTTACATGATTTAATTATTCCAACTTGATAAGCAATGAATTTTAATAAGTCTTGAACCTCCGAAAAGAGTTTTACACAAGCTTTTGATCATCCTTTTATTCTTACGATTCACGAACGTCATAACTTGTATTAATTATATATGTGTGTGTGTGTGTGTGTGTGTGTATATATATATATATATATATATATATATATATATATATATATATATATATATATATATATAGAGAGAGAGATTTAACTTGAAAATATGATAATTAAATATCTCATTAAGTATATTAACAAAGTATTATATATATATTTTCATACTAATAAATTTAAAGAGTTTTTGAACAATATATATGTTATTTTTTAAACGACGTAATTAACTTATGTTAAAATGTATTTACAAATAATGTATTACGAGTGTAAATACATCCTTTCAAGTATTGAATACACTTTATAATATATCAATACATATAAAGGATAGCTATACTCGTATTTTCGTTCAATTTTCTCAAGAATTCTACTCGCATTCAAACGGTATTTTTACCCGTATTATACACAGCTTCTAGAAGTATTTACTATTAGTATATACCAATAGAAATCTGCAATTATTTGTGTAATATATCATCCATGACCTAATCAATTTAATATGTCATTCATGACTTAATACATTTTAACTTATCTTAGATATTTTCACTAAAAACCAAATTTTCAAGCCTATAAATAAGCACAATTTCTAACTCATTTTTACACATTCATTTTCCAAATTTTACTTCCAATTTTCACACACACTTGCAAGAACTCTCTCAAGTTTTGTTCTAATACTTCTTTCCAGCAACTTTATATTCTAAACTTGAGGTAAAAACTCTACTTCAACTCTTATTCAATTCATATGTCTATAGCTATCTATATAAGAGTTTATAAACTAGAACATAGTTTAGTTAATTCTAAACTTGTTCGCAAACAAAGTTAATCCTTCTAACTTGACTTTTAAAAATAACTTAACATATGTTTTATATCTATATGATATACTAACTTAATGAGCTAAAACTTGGAAACACGAAGAACACCGTAAAACCGGACATACGCCGTCGTAGTAAAACCGAGGGCCGTTTTGGGTTGCATAATTAAAAACTATCATAATTTTTGATTTAAAAGTTGTTCTTCTGGGAAAATGATATATCATATGAACATGATACTATATCCAAAAATCATGGTTAAACTCAAAATTGAAGTATGTTTTTCAAAATGGTCATCAAGATGTCGTTCTTTCGACGAAAATGACTACCTCTTTCAAATATGGATTATAACTTGTAACTCTAACTATAAACCACCACTTTTTCAGTTTAGTTTCACAAATTACAGTTCGTTATGAAACCATAGCAATTTGATTCACTCAAAACGGATTTATAACGAAGAAATTATGGGCAAAACAATATTGGTTAGAAATGGATAATTTGATTACGGGATTAATTCATTAAAATCTATACTAACCATATCCTAGCTAACTTTTCTTGTATTATACATATATTCTAACATGTCATGGTTACACAATACGTCGGATAAATCAAAAGACACCACATACACAATACGTGTAACTACAATAGCGGTATTGTGGGTCATGATTGAGTCTTATACAACACGTGTATACTATGTACTACAAATTGTGAACTACTAACTATGGACTACTAACTGTGGACTACTAATTGTGGACTACTAATGTTGGACTGCTAACTTGACAACTTAAACAATCACACGTGATTGAAAATATAAACTTAAATAATTACACGCGATTGAAAATATAAACTTAAACAATCACTCGTGATTGAAAATATGAACTTAAACAATCACACGTGATTGAAAGTATGAACTTAAACAATCACATGTGATTGAAGATATGATATGAAAAATAGTTGTATTACATTTTGATATACATATATATTTGTTACAGGTTCGTGAATCCAAGGACAACGACCATATTTTTAATAAGTTGAAAACTTATTATTAATATACTTTTACTACCGTGAGTATATAGTCCCATTTTTAAACTCTACAAATATTTTTGGGATGAGAATACATGCATTTTATGTTTTACGCTATGGACACAAGTACTTAAAATATATTCTACATTGAGTTGTACCACCTTACATATCTTCCCTAATAGCTTGGTAACTAATATTTATATGTTGTAAGAACATGTAAGCGCGAATCCTATTGATAGATCTATCGGGTTTGACAACCCCAACCGGGCTAGTCGCTCTAGTATCGTAAACGGTTGCATAGTACTTCGTTTTTACTACACTTGGTACAGTGTAGGGAGATTTCATAATAAAGGGAATATGCTACATTTATGGTTAAGTATGGTTACCGAAGCGCTCAACAACTTATAGAATATCTTTATTGAAATATTTATAACTATGAAATCTTGTGGTCTATATTTATATCGATGTTAGCTTTAAACCTATATATCTCACCAACCTTTGTGTTGACTGTTTAAGCATGTTTATTCTCAGGTCCTTAAGAAAGTCTTCCGCTGTTGCATTACTTGAGCAAGCTATGCATGGAGTCTCATGCTTTTGTTTAAATAAAGTGTTGCATTCAATAAAACCTTTGTCATATATTATATTCAACTGTTATGTCACGTGTGTAGTATTTGGAAATCGATGTATTATGGGGATTAATTCTTAAATAATCGCCCAATTGTTTAAAACATGCATTATGTATAATAATGGTGTGCTTTTTATGAAACGAATGCAATATTTTCTAAAACGTATCATATAGAGGTCAAATACCTCGCTATGGGACCAATGAATAACGTACTGCGTTTATAGTAATATGGACGGGTCGTTTCAAAAAGGCACCCGACGCCGTGTCATGCACACTCCCACCACAACCTATCGAGATTTAGAAACTCGATCTTTGGGTTCCATACACCCGACATCACCTACATCTCATAATAATGACCTGAAGTCATACCTTCCCGAAAGACCTTACGGTTTATTATCTTATCGAAAGTTTCTACCGATCACACGCTACCCGCAATTTCCACAAGGCCAAACAATATAGCCTAACGAAAAAAATTCATCTAACACTAAAGAGATGCTTGAAAATACCAAGTCTTACACCCTTTCGCACATCGACACATCCACCACTACAAGGGATATTCCGTTAGGAATGTTACCCTATTATCCACAACACGCTAACACACTAACGCAATTATCGTCATACGGGTCCCACTCCCATGAGTTTAATGACCCTAAGACTACTCGATTCGCCAATTCCAAGGCGACTCACAACTAGAATCCTTACACGATCCTCTAACAACACACTCTACCGAGTGTAACCCCAAACTACAAACATTAGACTTGTCGCATTCCATTACGGAATTCAAGTCCTCGACGTACACACATACACACTAATTGGTTATCCTGGTTACGATGGGTAACTACAACCAATGACAATCTCAATAGTGCACCCACTATTTAGGGTGACTAAGTACGCGTCGAACTCGTGAGTTTGCTCACTCACTTAACTAAGCAAAACCACCATAACACTTCCCGACTAACAATGAACCCGATGTGTCTACAAGCACATCATCCGAGATAACTATATCCTAGGAACCAATAAACGATTCCTAATTCATCCCGAATCTACGCCAACCATGCCACGTTTCCTCCGTTTGGTACTCGTCATGTCATGCTTGATGTAATGATACACTTTCGTAATAATGGTGATCGGTCACTATTACAAATGCGTACCTTACCATTTTCACATGGTCACGCAAAGTACTTTACTCGGACTGACGTAACATTCACACCAAATAACATGCGATAACTCCTAGTACCCGAATGACCAAAGTCCATACCGCGAACTTAATCACTCAAAACCGTCAAACATTCGAATCTCTCCAATAGATTCATCCCTAGGACACCGCATCAAATAGATATCTGTATATATATACACCTATATACAATGTAATAATAAATGTACATAAGTACACCGTACAACGAGTCAACCAACAACTTAGGTGACTATCGCCAAAACAATGTCCGGGTTCACCTACATACATTAGGCACTTTCAAATCTCAGTTTGACCCGTATTCCTACAAGTCCCGCATATAATGCATAACCGCCAATAAGTCTAAGACTAGGCACCTATTCCAAAGTCACCTAATTCCGTTAGACTATGCTCTGATACCACTTGTAACGACTCAACCCGTTATCCAACCGAATACGCCACAAATTTTTTTTCTTTTTTTATATACAGAAGGGTGCGCGGCGCGCAACCCTTTATGTGCGCGGCGCGCACAAGGCCTGACAGCCTCTGTCCGGATTTTTCAAATTTTGATTAAAGATCTCCCACTTCCCGACACTGTTAGGCGAAACGCTTTTCACAACATATAATATCAGATAAAACTAACACGTTCCAATAATAAAACGAGTTTTACAATATCGGATCCACATCGGCCGTTTTACGACTTTCGTACAAAATACAAGTTTCAATCCCAATTTACATTTAGACGAGTTAGGACTCTATAACCCAACCCGATACCAAGAGCATAATCCCGGGGACTACCGAATCCCCAATCCGCGTCCGTAAATCCAAAAGCTACCCCATCGAGCCCAAGCGCTCATACGCAACTAGTCTAACAACTAGTTAGCCTCATAACACAATACCTGAAAAAGGTAAACAACGAGAGGGGTAAGCTAACGCTTAGTGAGTGCCATAAGTATACACATACATATATAATATACCTACTTGCAACCACCTACTCACATACCGCAAACATGCTAGCAATACAATATTAGCATACGAACTCCAAGTATAAAGCTAATAACCTCCATTACCGCAACTAGCATAAACAATAGCATATACTCCAAAATAATATATTATGCTATACAACAACACATACACAACCATATGGTTAACCATAAATGCGTCATGGTGCTACCGGCTCTGTGGTTCACACCATACGCAATGCTATGACGCTACCGGCTCCTTGGTTCACGTCACTACGCATTTGAGTCATACTCTTTTATAGTGCTACCTGCTCCGTGGTTCACACTTCGGTGCTACCGGATCCGTGGTTCACACCTCATTTTATAGTGCTACCGGTTCCGTGGTTCACACTTTGATGCTACCGGCTCTGTGGTTTACATCACAACTCGAGTCATACTCTTTTATAGTGCTACCGGCTCTGTGGTTCACACTTTAACGACTCGTGCTATAGTGCTACCGGCTCCGTGGTTCACACTGCAACACACGTACCATGATGCTACCGGCTCCGTGGTTCACATCATAGCACACTCGCACATACTATGGCACTACCGGCTCCGTGGTTCATGCCATAGCATACAAATAAATACACTATATACATACATGCATAATTATTTCACTCACCTTGGAATGCCCGCACAAGTAGTGTATTATGATCTCCGTCCTCATATCTGAGCAAGCAACCACCTATATCACGCATAGGCACAATATGCACATAAATAACAATTCTCTAAAAGAGAACCCGATACTCACATCCCTTAGTCGATGGATCTCATCTTGCTCCCCAAAACCCGCCCATTTAACACCTAATGGACACAAACCGACTACCACTTCGGGTGGTAGTTCAAACCCACTCTACTAAGTACAATTTAACTCAAATTATACTTTACACCAATTAGACCCACCTAGGTCCCAACACTAGATTACTACTTAGGTAGTGATCATTTCAAACCGCCATTTACACAAAACCACCACACGTGCAATATTGACCCATATTGCTTTTGACCAAGTTTGACTTATGTTAAAATACCATTTTAACCTAAAATCACTTCCCACATTTATATTCATTCAAAAACACTATTTAACACTTAACAAAAGTGTTTAACATCCATTTAATCCAAACTAGTGTCATCATCAATTTTGACCAATTCAAAGTCAACCCATTTTGACATAAGTCCCAAAAACATCTTTAATCACAAACAACTAGTGATTAACTTTCCAAAACACCATTTAACACTTGAATCAAACATTTATATACTTGGTTCATCAAATCTTGACCCATAACTTAGTTTGACACCAAATCAAGGTTAACACCCATTTGACCAACAAACATGTTCTTATGAACATCTGAAACACCAACACACTTACAATCTAGTGAATTAACACCCAAACCATGACGAATACTTCCAAATTCGTCATCAAACCCTAAACCCACAATAATCGGGTTTACTTACACTAGCAATACAAAAAACCCCTGATTTCATGAGAAATGGGGTTTAGAACCCTAACAAGCTCAAACCCTAACATGAATAAGAAGCTTAACAATTAAATCCGAAGTTAGAGCTTACCAACACTACCAAAACGTAGCCAAGAACGAGATGAACAACTTTAACACTCGAGCTTTTGATCGATTCAAGCTTCTTCTTCTCCAAAATCCCAAATCTCTCTCTAGAACTCTCTCTCTCTCTCTCTCTCTAAGATAGATGAGAGTGTTTATGGATGTGAAAGTGATCCAAAAGTGGATCTAAAACTGCCAATATGTCCACAGATCTGTCCTCAAGTGAAAAGATCAAAAAGCCCCTTATTTAACTCAAAAATAGAAAACACAGAAAACTGTTGCCTGGCGGTGTGCGCGGCGCGCACCCCTAGCCTTACGCGGCGCGCACGATGGTCCAAACAGTCTATCAGCTTTTAAATTTACTCCACGATTCACACACTTAATGTGCATCATTTTTACTCTATGTACAATAAATATTTGGGTCTTACACCACAACTCATTAAATGATCTCTTAGGTTGCCTAAAAACCATGATCAAACCTCGTTTGTCTCACCTTCACCAATTCCATAAGCCAATGGCAAAATTCCATTATTGCCATCCATCGCAACGGCAACTAAATTTGTCCCCGAATACCCTGCCTTCAAATGCGCACCATCGACGATGATTACCGGGAGACAATGTTGAACAAATGATCGAACCTGCATGTTAAAAATTGACAAAAGTGTTCAATTATAATAAGGTCAATTATAAGTTAAAAAGTTAAATTGATTATCGATACTTACAACTACGCCAAGAGAATAGTAACACATCAAAAATCTATCTTCTTTGTCGGTGACCAAATTACTTACGCTTCCCGGGTTGTGGATCCTAATGTTATATAGGTAAAGGGGAAGCATCCGGAACGAGTCGTCAGTACTTCCACGAAGCATCTGTAATGTATGACATTTGGCCCTCCATGCTTGATTGTAAGATATGCTGACACCGAACCGGTGTCCTATATCCGCACGTATATCATTTGCTTTATATTCCCGGTTTGCAGACTTGAACGAATCCACAAGCATACTACCCAACACCTTTTTGGTGGCATGTTTATTGTTCCCATAATTAGTGTGCTTGAGCATGTGTGTATGTCATGCAATTTCTTTAACATAAAGTTTTCATTGTTTCGTATTTTGTAAGCACTAATTTTTCATTCACAGTTTGGCAACACACAATTAGCGGTGTATCGAGATTTGTTTGACTTTACAGGCTTAATTTGGAAGTTTTCTTCAAGACATTTTGTAAACAAACCAGTTTGACGAACTTTAATTAAATCTGATACCGTATACGTGGTTGGTGTTTGTGTCGTAAATTCAGGCTCTTGCTCTTGCTGATTCAATAGAGGTGGCATATTCCAAAATAAATCTTGCTTTTCTTCTTCATATTGATCTTCTTCGTCTTCGTCTCCGTCTCCGTCTTTTTCTCCATCTAAATCACTAGATGCGACAACAGATATCTCAAACGGATGGTCTCCTTCTTTAATTTTACATACGTTTTCAACACCATAGTTAAACATATCAAACTCTTCAGTGTTTGGAGGTGGCATTTCAGGCTCTTCCGCTTCTAAATTGTTATTATGAAGGTTTGATTCAGTGACTTGTGTTGGGTGTGTTTCTGGGTTTGGTTGTGGTTGGAGTGTTTTTGGGTTTCGTTGTGGTTGGTGTGTTTCTTGGTTTCGTTGTGGTAGGTGTGTTTCTGGGTTTCGTTGTGGTAGATTCATTCGTACTTTCTCAACAACATAAATATCAATCGGAGCATTTACAATTGCATATTGTAAAAACTTTTGAAAGTCTTCATAATCATCCGTAATATCAAAAAACATGGTTATTATAAATGTATCTCATTGAAACAGGTGAATTGGGTGACATTTGTATTTTTTTAAGAACATTTTTTAATAATATTCTCCGATTCATTGGTTTTATAGGTGCAACAGGTAGTTTTAGCCGAATTCTAAAACAATCTAGGGGTACATACGTGGGAATGTTGTTAATATACTCAAAAGAACCCCCACGACATATATGAACAACAAATTTATCTTCATTAACACAATTCACAAATACTGAAGTTATTGTAAAAATGCTTAAAAATGTACCTTAAGCTGCCAATAATCACTGAAATTCTTTTGGAAACAGTTGTTATGAAATGATGAATTACAAGTTCCAGGGTCATTCTTTATATAGGATCAAAATTTTATCCATAAAAATCTAGAAAATCTGATGAAATCTTATTCTGAAAATCGTATCCTGATAAGATAAGGACGCAAGGACGCAAAGACGCAAGGTTACTTGCGTGCTTGCGCCTGTTTGTACGCAAGGTACCTTGCGCCTTGCGAGGACAATTTGTCATATTTTTTTTTTGAGCTCTGGTGCAAGGGGTGAAAAATATTTGAGCATTTTGGTGATAATCTCTTTGTTTGATGCTACTCCGATGGAGAGAAACTTACTTTTTGAGTCAATTTGTTTTGTTTCTTTTAATTGGGTTCATGTTAGAAGCGGATTTATTTTAATTGGAATTTTTTGCTCGTGAAGTCGTGTAATTTGTTGTTTGGTTTATCCTAGATGCTCGTTAGGGGCCTTCTCTATCAATAAAATCTTTTAGCTGTTAAAAAAAATAAAAGGAAAAATGATTCATGATTGAATATCAACATTCATTCATTGAGAAAAGTAAGCGTGAAATATAAATAGTATTATGTAGTGACAAATTAGTTACTTATTACTGATCTTGTTTATTAAAACTGATCTTGTGATGAATATCTGATAAGACTGAAGATAATAAACATGATTCACGCCTAGCATGTTAAAAACACGAATAATAATAAATAAAAAATGTAATTGACCAAAATAAGATAACTTTCAAAACTATTTAAACTAGTCCGGACCGGCCCGCGCGTTGTGGCGGGGGCTTTCGGCATGCGTATTCATATTTAACGTAGCGTTGTGTATTTACAGAGGGGAACACAACCCATATGTTAAACGCCGTTTTAGATGTCGTTGTGTTAAACGTTTTTTAAAAAATATCCGTTTCGAACATAGTTAGTTTTGTTATGTTCAATAAATTTTTCCGAGTCTAACGGTGCTGTCGGAAAAATTTAACTCCCGGCGAACAGAAAGATACGGGTTGTCCTTGTGTTTAGCGTTTTTTAAAAAGTGTCTGTTTTGGACGTGGTTAGTTTCGTTTAGTTCATAAAATTATTTCGAATCTGACGCTGCCGTAGAAAAAATTTAACTCGTGGCGAGCGGGAAGATACGGGTTGTCGTTGCATTTAGCGTTTTTTTGAGAAGTGTCCGTTTCACGTATAGTTAGTCCCGTTGGGTTCGCAAGATTTTTTCGAGTTGAACGGTGGTCTCTGAAAAATTTAACTCGCACCGAGCGAAAAGATAGGGCCCGTTATAAATTCGGGTGGAATTACTCTCTTTTATTTTAATAAAATTATGTAGTTACACCTTTTACCCCTGAAAAAAGTGTAAACTTGAGGGGTCGGTGTGTAAATATAGTGAAAGTTGAGGGATCGTTTGTAATGTGAACGCAAACCCAAAACGACAATCCGATGATATTTCCCAGTGTGTAAGGGGTAATAAAATTATGTAGTTACACCTTTTACCCCTGGAAAAGTGTAAACTTGAGGGTCGTGTGTAAATACAGTGAAAGTTGAGGGACCGTTTGTAATGTGATTCGAAACTCAAAACAACAAGCTGATATATCTAAAACGACGATACTTCCCATTTTTTTTTTTAGTATATAAGGGGTAATGGCGTCTTTGTGACCCGGACATGTAGCCTTTTGACTGCATTGTTTTGCCGCTAAGATTTTTCCATTATATAAACTAACCGCCACATGAATGACTACATTGACCACCTGTCTGTTAACTTTTATCGACGGCCAGGCCACGTACATATCAAGACTCCAAATCTTGTAAGATTACATACAGCCCACCTGGTTTGTTTCCTATCTACAATTGTACATCCTGGTCTCATTTTTATGTTGAATTATGTGATTTGATAGGTAATTCCACGATAAACATGACCGAAATATATATTTTTTTTTTAGTATAATAACAATGGTAGAGTATCTATTTATCTATTACCTTCTAATAAATCTTTATCATTACGATGTCATAAATGAGTTATTTATAAACTTATAAAATATTCAAAAATAAAAAGTAAAAATCTAAGCAACCCATGATTATGTTATTCAAATAATTAATTAATTATTTAATACAATATTAACATGTTAATTATACAATATGAAAAAACATTATGTACAACCTTATGGTAAAACACTTCAATAACCATATAGCATTATGTACGGCCTAATGGTAAAACACTCAAATAACCTTATGTGCAATATTTGAAGCATTATGTACTACCTAATGGTAAAACACGCTTATGACTATATGTACAGTATTGAAAGCATTATGTACAACCTTATTATAAAAACTCAAATGACCATATATAAAACCTTTAAAACAAATTGTACAATATTTTACAAAATATCTTATGAACACATGTACAAACTTTGAAGCATATTGTACAACTTTCATATAATAGATGTACTTTAATTTTTTGAAAAATTTCTAGAGATTTTTGTAATTACAAATATCTATTATTAAAAATATAAATATTTAATTCTTAAGCAAACTTTAATATTATTATTTATTATTTATTTTGATATTTATAATAATTATTTTATTATTATTTAAATATAAGTTCTCTTTAGGAGATTAAATACCTTACATATGTATGCAAAATACATGTCTCAATAAAATGTTGTAACGTAGACTTTTATGACAGAGAAAATAGTAATAGTGATGAAAATTAAAAGAGAGTGATGAGAGAATGAAGGTGGTTCATTTATTATGCTAAATACGTTTATAGTTTATCTTTGATTATTTCAGATACATATGTTATGAACAAAATATTTATGATACACTTTAGTTGTAATTATTTGCTATACGCATTTTATAAGCTTTGATTATTTGGTTATGTTTCTCAATGATTTGGTAAGTATTCTCTGTGACGACCCGGAAATTTTCGATCAAATTTGAACTTAATCTTTATATGATTTCGACACGATAAGCAAAGTCTGTTATGTTAAGTCCCAAGAAGTTTGAACCATTGTCATACATCCAATTACCCTTTGAAAATTTCTGACGATTCACGAACAATTGTTTGTAAATAAATATGTGTATATAAATATATGTAGATGTAAATGTAAATATATATATAATAATATGAAATAATAAAATGCAATTTAAACATTAAAAGAAAGTAAAACAATATATTAGACAATAAAGATATATATATATATATATATATATATATATATATATATATATATATATATATATATATATATATATATATATATATATATATATATATATATATGATTATAATACATAATTAATATTATATGTATATTATAATATTTATATAAAACGCATAATTATTAAATATTAAATATATATATTATATAAGTAATACATAGCACATAGTTAATAACATGTAATATTGACATATTAAATGTTAATTATAAGTTAAAGTTTGTTATAGTAATATTATATTATCATTTTCAACATTAATATCAAAGTTAATATTATTGATGTTATTATCACACATGGGTATGAAATTTAATATATATATATATATATATATATATATATATATATATATATATATATATATATATATATATATATATATATATATTGTTATATTATTATTATTACTAATATTAATATTATAATTAATATTAATTTATGTAAAATTATTATTATCAATATTTTAATTATTTATATCATTATTATTATTGGTATTTATATTATTATTAATATTATCATTAATATTATTAGTATTGTTGTATTACCAGTATTTTTTTATATAAAAGATGGTATAATTATTAATAATTTTATTAACATAGATTAATTTACATATAATAAATTTATAATATAAAAAAATGAAATGAACGCATTATTTTCAGTAGCTGCTTTTTATTTATTTATTATTTTTTTCTCTGATATGCTATACAGCTCGTGAAATTCGGTATACAATAAAAGAAGTGGGTTCAATTATTTTTATTTTTTTAACTTTATGCTTCTGTTTCTTTGTTAATTGAGTAATTCATTATCAATATAAATCAATCAAAAGGATCACGTTTTGAGATTCAAAAATTCAGTCTAAAGTTTCATCATCATTATTCAATATCAACTGTAATTACTTCAATACCTGGAATTAAACTAAATTATGTATTTATTAAAATTTTTTTTTCTTTCTCTTCGTTACAACCTGTTACGACCCATTCTAATCAAATCCTCAATTCTGAATCATTTATAAAAATCTAAAATTACAGTTGTGATAGGAATCGCCCATTTAAAGTTTCTGTAAGTTTTCAAGTCCCAATTCCGTCTCTTGCATTCAAATTTCGAGGTCAAACTTTCAAAATAAAAAGTCAAACTTTTGTGTTCTTCGTGAAATTTGAATCCGTTTTGATGATTCATGTTAAATTGACGATTGAGGAAGTTTGTATGAATGATTTGATGGGTAATTCGTATTGTAATCCTTAGCCAAAACGTTTTCAAATTCGTAATCAAAATTTTTTTTTTGTTATAAGCTGCGACAACAGCCTTTTTTATTTTTTTCATTTTATTTCATTTTTATTGCAAACAAATATTTTGGGATGAGTTAGTGATTTGTTGGAAGAACCTAAAAGTGGTTTTTGCAACCAATTACTTGATTTGATTCGTTCCTGGGTTTATTGGTAATGGGAAGAAGATGAACTAAACCAAAAACATAATAAGTATATTTAGATAAGTAGTTAAATTGGAAAAGCAGGAATAGAGGGATGGTGGAGGTCGTTTGTGGGTAACCGAGAGGTCTCGGGTTCGAGCCTGGTCGGTGACAGTTTTTTTGAAAGAGCTTGTTTTGAGGTAGCCTTCATTACAAATTTTTATTTATTTATTTATACTACCTATTATTATTATTGTTACTTTAATTATTGTTATCATATTAATTATTATCAATATCAAAACAAGTATTAGAACTAGTGTTATTATTATTAGGAATATTATTATTATTCTAAAATTTATAAGATCATTGTTATTATTAAAAGTAATATCGGTGTTATTATTATTACTATTAAGATTATTATCACTAGTATTAAAATGATTGATAAAAGTATTGTTATCATTAGCATTGAAATTAACATTATCATTTTCATTAATATTAGTATTAGAAGCATTGTTATAGTTATTTGGATTATCATTATTATTATTATTATTATTATTATTATTATTATTATTATTATTATTATTATTATTATTATTATTATTATTATTATTATTATTAACACAAGTATCATTATTAACAATGCCATTATTATTATTAATATTATCATTATTAATAAAGTTATTATTAATATCGTTAGTAAATCATTAACATCAAAACTATCATTTTTACGTTATAATTATTAGTAAAACTATCATTTTTATTAAAAATTACTCTTATTACCATCACTATAATTATTAGTAAAATCATGATCTTTTTAGTATTATTATGATTATTACCATTATTATTATTAATAACATTATTAGTATCATTAAAAATTCTCATTTCCATTTTTTTACTATTAGTATTACCATTATTAATAAAGTTATTATTATTAGTAGTAGATCATTATTATCTAAACTATCATTTTAACAAATAATTTTTTTTTGTACATTATATATACACTTATTACATATACTAGGATTATTATAATTATATATAAGGATATTAATCTATATATATATATATATATATATATATATATATATATATATATATATATATATATATATATATATATATATATATATATATATATATATATATATATTATAGAATATACATAAACTTAGTTGATTAATATTACAATTATGTGTATTAATTAATATACAAATGATATAGGTTCGTGAATCCGAGGTCAACCCTACATTGTTCAGTTGTTCAATATAGTTGTATATATTTTTACTACAAAATACATTAGGTGAGTTTCATTTACCTTTTTACCCTTTATATTTTTGGGCTGAGAATACATGCAGGTTTTATAAATGATTTACAAAATAGACACAAGTACGTGAAACTACATTCTATGGTTGAATTGTCGAAATCGAATATGTCCCTTTTTATTAAGTCTGGTAATCTAAGAATTTGGGAACAGACACCCTAATTGACGCGAATCCTAAAGATAGATCTATTGGGCCTAACAAACCCCATCCAAAGTACCGGATGCTTTAGTACTTCAAAATTTATATCATATCCGAAGGGTGTCCCGGAATGATGGGGATATTCTTATATGCATCTTGTTAATATCGGTTACCAGGTGTTCAATCCATATGAATGATTTTTGTCTCTATGCATGAGACGTATATTTATGAGAAATGGAAATGAAATTCTTGTGGTCTATTAAAATGATGGAAATGATTATTTATGTTAAACTAATGAACTTACCAACCTTTTGGTTGACATTTTAAAGCATGTTTATTCTCAGGTATGAAAGAAATCTTCCGCTGTGCACTTACTCATTTTAAAGATATTACTTGGAGTCATTCATGACATATT
Organism: Rutidosis leptorrhynchoides; assembly: GCF_046630445.1. Taxonomy (NCBI): domain Eukaryota; kingdom Viridiplantae; phylum Streptophyta; class Magnoliopsida; order Asterales; family Asteraceae; genus Rutidosis; species Rutidosis leptorrhynchoides. The sequence goes on from NC_092335.1 coordinate 629,941,979, forward strand.
TCAAAAGACGTTGCATTCGAGTCGTTGAGTTCATCAAGATTATTATTAAGTCAATTATAGTTAGATATATTATGGAATGGTATGCATGCCGTCAATTAAAATGTAATGAAAGATTGTCTTTTCAAAAACGAATGAAATGTTTGTAAAATGTATCATATAGAGGTCAAGTACCTCGCGATGTAATCAACTGTTGTGAATCGTTTATAATCGATATGGACTTCGTCCGGATGGATTAGGACGGGTCTCTACAGTTGGTATCAGAGCGGTGGTCTTAGCGAATCAGGTCTGCATTAGTGTGTCTAACTGATAAGTCGATATGATGCATTAGTGAGTCTGGACTTCGACCGTGTCTGCATGTCAAAAGTGTTGCTTATCATTTCTAGTCGGAAATCATCTGCTTATCATCCTTAGAAAATTACCTGCTTATCATTATTAGTCTAGACACGTCTTGCTACATTAATTGCATGAGTAGTGTATAGACAAAATTCATATCTTAGCGTGTCTGCTAAATCATATCTTATCGTATCTGTTACTTTAAACTTTGCCTGACATATCCCGTAAATTCCTCCGTAATCTACGAAATCTTTTGATCTATATATATATATATATATATATATATATATATATATATATATATATATATATATATATATATATATATATATATATATATATATATATATATATATATATATATATATATATATATATATATATATATCCTATGTAAATAGAATACCACCCGTTAACCGGAAAATCATTTTATATCGAAAAATCCTTTATCCAATCGTACGAAATGGAATTTGTCATCAGTTCAAGTCCCTCGGATTTCGAAATGGAATCCCACTCAAGTTCCGAAAGCAGTGTGAGCGGAATGGATCAACCAATCAGTCATCATCTATTCTGGATGAATTGGAGATTGGTTCGTAGCCTCCTCAATCATTGGAGACAAGAAGAAGGCGATCCTTTCCATTCACCACATTGCCCTCTTGACGAAGAACCTGAAGCACTTACCGGTGAACCTGTCCGAAACACCATTTTCTCTCTCATTTCCAGGGTATCTCGTCACGATTATATACTATACCAAATTCTAGATCATATTTATCCGCTCGTCCGAACCGACAATCACCCCGGTGTAATAGAAGAAGTCAACGAGCTTCACGCTCGGGTAGTGGCTTTGGAGAATATGGTGCAAAGGTTACAAACACCAGCACCAGCACCAGCAGCATAACCAGTATCACCACCACCAATGCCAACAGTACCATTACCACCACCAACAACAACCGCATCGCAAACCTCAACTTCACAATCTGTTACATGAACATCAACGTCATACGCACCATAGATACCAAGGAGTACCAACAACAATGAACGATGAAGTATTAATTCATAACTTCTTTGAAGAAATATTCTGCGAAGAATATGTGGTTTCTAAAAGTTTTAGAGATTATTTATTCTAGCTCAAACCGAAAAGCAAATGAGATTAATATCATGTTGACTCATTAAATCCATGATTTCATCTGAAGAAAATATATATGTATATATATTTTTTTTCATAACGATTGTAATTAAAAATTCTTTTGTACAAACTGTTAATGATGAAAATATTTTAACGGGTAGGTAATACTCGAGGAATATTTAGATTTCACATTAATAAGTTACACTGTACATTCTTCGAATAAGATTCAATAGTCATCTACTATCCTACTTACATCCACCGATATATAAATCCGTTCACCACAGAATAACCATATTCATCCAATTTCATATTGGGATTTTGATTTATCAGAATCCAACAAGTGGCATAATGAAGAAAACATTTGACAAAAATAAAATTTGTTAGAAACAAATAAATTAACTATGAGAAATTTTGTTAAGAATCCACGCTAACTGTTCCTAGCTAATTGTTCCTAGCTAACTGATTACATTTTATTTATCACAATTTAATTATCGCAATTTACATTCTCGCAATTTTATTTATCGTCATTTAATTTCTGTTATTTACTTTACACACTTTATTTATCGTTATTTAATTTCTGTTATTTATTTTACGCACTTTAAATATCGGGACACGTATACAAGGTTTTGACATATCATATCGACGCATTTATATATATTATTTGGAATAACCATAGACACTCTATATGCAGTAATGACCGAGTTCTCTATACAGGGTTGAGGTTGATTCTACAATAATATATATAATTTGAGTTGTGATCGAGTCTGAGACATGTACACGGGTCACGATACGTATTAATTAATTCAAATATTACATATTAAACTATATATAAATTATTGAACTGCTAATTATGGACTATCAACTGAGGACTACCAACATTGGACAATTAAAATGAATTAAAACATTGATTATAACATATGAAACTAAACATCTCTTCAAGTTTGCCACTTGATTTCATCTTAAACCTCATTTGTATCTTGACGGTTACAATCTGCGTTCAAATCTTTCATGATTCTTGATAACACCTCAATCGAGAGGATGAACCAACCGCACTTCATCTATGGAAGAAAAGATTTATGCATATAGTTATACACCTGAAAAACTCTCGGCAACTGAGTAAAAGTTTAACACGTAGCCGCGTCAGATCCTTTGGCATTTATTAGCAAAAATAACTTTCAGCTCCCTTTTCAAAGTAGCCAATTTTATCACAACTCCAGCAAGTCAACTTCGACTTTTCATTCAAAGTAGTCTTACTATAATCCTGATATATACGATTACCCTTTTGATACCGGAGAATTCTTTTATATTCCACCATATTACCAGCAGACGTACCAACAACCTCGATGCTTCTTGGCTTAAATCTCTCTGATAAATCATTATATTTATTTATTGAAACTCTATCATATACTCATCCACATCTTGTAACAAGAACTGCCATACCAATTATCGGGAATCAGCAATCAGTACTTTGAAAACTCACAGCATATCTACATCAACATTTATATGTATGACACTTATCTTTTAGAATTATGATCTTTCATTCTGAAATTCTGAAAAGCACCCAGTCTGCAAATTAATGCTCTGAATTTTGAAAAGTTGAATGAAGCAACAAAAACTGTAAATGACCTTAACAGTCAAAAGTTGATGATAAAGAATGGAGTATTGGAAACACTCAATAGAAAATTTAGTACCGAAAAGCGGATTATGCGAAACTATGAAGAAAACCGTGGACAAATCACAAAGAATAAGTTTGACTTCAAAGAATCTAAATAATTCAATGCCTGCTGAAGTCTTTAGCGAATATCTTGCTCCTTACTCTAAACCCTTGCAGACAATAGTCTCCATCATCCTCTGATCTTAGATATTCAAAGATATTATCGTATCTTTCATTATAAATATCCTCCATATTTCTGAAGATATTTTCATAACTATTCTTATTTGAAATCATTTATCTCTTCGTGTTATCAGTGTTACATCATATAGAAACTGTTAGTTTCTATATTCTGTAAACTTTAAAGCTTAAAATACGAATGTTATTGAAGTAATGTTGGGAACTGATGCATGAGTTAGTATAATATAATGACACTTGATCAACGTGATTATATTACAGTAAGTTCATGCTGAGTTTCTAATGGAACGTGATGATTCACAGATCATAACGTCATCATGTGCCATGTTACATAAGTCTTTCATTCTGCTTAACTTCTGAACATATCAAGAAAGTATATTCTTGATAGTTCTATTCTTAATGATTCTGGTAATTTGACAAATCAAATCGTGCTATTACGTTCTTTCTTGTTTAGAACATTAAATTCATTTGAAAATCCATACTTATGAATTCTGGACCATTACTCACTTTACTAGAGGTCGAGAGGAGAATAAAAAGGCAAAGAACTCAAAAGCATAAGGGAAAATATAAAGCCCAATAACAACACGAAGGTTACAAACTGTGGATATTAATACGAATAGCAATATAAAAACACGGTAGAATTAAGAATAGTATCATCCCAAGATAATAGTAGAAGTAAACAGATTTTCTGGTGGAAGATTGAAAAGAAGAATGACAGAAATGATAATTAGAAAAATATCAAGGATTAGAACTGGAGTAAATATTTTCATAATCTTTTGGGTGTATGAACTAAGAAAGAAAGTATATGAATGGTGAGAATAATGGAACGGAAGAGTTTAATTTATAATGGAAATATCAGACAGAGTAATCAAGGCTATCACCGTATTTAATTATAGAGATCCTAATTTCCTTATTCGCCGAAGAAACAAATCTTTTGGATTTAGAAATTTTCTTTAAATCCCTTGAATTCCGGAATTCAACCAAGACAACGTCAAAAGTTAAGACACAACTTATTTTTTTCTAAATTCAATCGTGACTACGTCACCGGTTAAGTCGAATCTTCATTTACTCATTTCACTCTTTTGCGATAGCTTCACTCGTATTTTTAGAATAATCGAATTATTTTATCATTATTATTCAATGATGATAAACCTCTAATTATCAACTCATATGGGTCATGAAAACATTTTTATTGTAAGCCATGACCACCTCACTCAAATTTCGGGACGAAATTTCTTTAACGGGTAGGTACTGTGACGACCCGGAAATTTTCGATCAAATTTGAACTTAATCTTTATATGATTTCGACACGATAAGCAAATTCTGTTATGTTAAGTCCCAAGAAGTTTGAACAGTGGCGACTCCACACTAAAAGCAGTGGGGTCCCGTGACTCCGCTAGTCCGAAAATTTTTTTTAACGAAGTACTCTTCAGATTATACAGGACACCACTAAATTTTACTACATGACCCCACATAATATTAGGATTTGTAAATTTTTGGAGGTAAACAACCGCTAAAGTACCCTTCAATTAAATTTAGCTGGGAAAAAAAAATTAGGACCCCATTGCGTTTTAATCCTGGAATCGCCACTGAGTTTGAACCATTGTCATACATCCAATTACCCTTTGACAATTTCTGACGATTCACGAATAATTGTTTGTAAATAAATATGTGTATATAAATATATGTAGATGTAAATGTAAATATATATATATATAATAATATGAAATAATAAAATGCAATTTAAACATTAAAAGAAAGTAAAACAGTATATTAGACAATAAAGATCTATATATATATATATATATATATATATATACATACATATATAGATATGATTCTAATACATAATTAATATTATATGTATATTATAATATTTATATAAAATGCATAATTATTAAATATTAAATATATATATTATATAAGTAATACATAGCACATAGTTAATAACATGTAATATTGACATATTAAATGTAAATTATAAGTTAAAGTTTGTTATAGTAATATTATATTATAATTTTAAATATTAATATCAAAGTTAATATTATTGATGTTATTATCACACATGGGTATGAGATTTAATATATATATATATATATATATATATATATATATATATATATATATATATATATATATATATATATATATATATATATATATTGTTATATTATTATTATTACTAATAATATTATTATAATTAATAATATTAATATTATAATTAATATTAATTTAAGTAAAATTATTATTATCAATATTTTAATTATTTACATTATTATTATTATTATTGGTATTTATATTATTATTAATATTATCATTAATATTATTAGTATTGTTGTATTACCAGTATTTTTTTTATATAAAAGATGGTATAATTATTAATAATTTTATTAACATAGATTAATTTATATATAATAAATTTATAATATAAAAAAATGAAATGAATGCATTATTTTCAGTAGCTGCTTTTTATTTATTTATTATTTTTTTCTCTGATATGCTATACAGCTCGTGAAATTCGGTATACAAACAAAGAAGTGGGTTTCAATTATTTTTATTTTTTTAACTTTATGCTTCTGTTTCTTTGTTAATTGAGTAATTCATTATCAATATAAATCAATCAAAAGGATCACGTTTTGAGATTCAAAAATCCAGTCGAAAGTTTCATCATCATTATTCAATATCAACTGTAATTATTTCAATCCCTGGAATTAAACTAAATTATGTATTTATTAAATTTTTTTTTTCTTTTTCTTCGTTACAACCTGTTATGACCCATTCTAATCAAATCCTCAATTCTGAATCATTTATAAAAATCTAAAATTACAGTTGTGATAGGAATCGCCCATTTAAAGTTTCTGTAAGTTTTCAAGTCCCAATTCCGTCTCTTGCATTCAAATTTCGAAGTCAAACTTTCAAAATAAAAAGTCAAACTTTTGTGTTCTTCGTGAAATTTGAATCCGTTTTGATGATTCATGTTAAATTGACGATTGAGGAAGTTTGTATGAATGATTTGAAGGGTAATTCGTATTGTAATCCTTAGCCAAAACGTTTTCAAATTCGTAATCAAATTTTTTTTTTTTTTTTTTGTTATAAGCTGCGACAGCAGCCTTTTTTATTTTTTTCATTTTATTTAATTTTTATTGCAAACAAATATTTTGGGATGAGTTAGTGATTTGTTGGAAGAACCTAAAATTGGTTTTTGCAACCAATTACTTGATTTGATTCGTTCCTGGGTTTATTGGTAATGGGAAGAAGATGAACTAAACCAAAAACATAATAAGTATATTTAGATAAGTAGTTAAATTGGAAAAGCAGGAATAGAGGGATGGTGGAGGTCGTTTGTGGGTAACCGAGAGGTCTCGGGTTCGAGCCTGGTCGGTGACAGTTTTTTTGAAAGATCTTGTTTTGAGGTAGCCTTCATTACAAATTTTTATTTATTTATTTATACTACCTATTATTATTATTGTTATCATATTAATTATTATCAATATCAAAACAAGTATTAGAACTAGTGTTATTATTATTAGGAATATTATTATTATTCTAAAATTTATAAGATCATTGTTATTATTAAAAGTAATATCGGTGTTATTATTATTACTATTAAGATTATTATCACTAGTATTAAAATGATTGATAAAAGTATTGTTATCATTAGCATTGAAATTAACATTATCATTTTCATTAATATTAGTATTAGAAGCATTGTTATAGTTATTTGGATTATCATTATTATTATTATTATTATTATTATTATTATTAACACAAGTATCATTATTAACAATGCCATTATTATTATTAATATTATCATTATTAATAAAGTTATTATTAATATCGTTAGTAAATCATTAACATCAAAACTATCATTTTTACGTTATAACTATTAGTAAAACTATCATTTTTTATTAAAAATTACTCTTATTACCATCACTATAATTATTAGTAAAATCATGATCTTTTTAATATTATTATGATTATTACCATTATTATTATTAATAACATTATTAGTATCATTAAAAATTATCATTTCCATTTTTTTTACTATTAGTATTATCATTATTAATAAAGTTATTATTATTAGTAGTAGATCATTATTATCTAAACTATCATTTTAACAAATAAATTTTTTTTTTGTACATTATATATACACTTATTACATATACTAGGATTATTATAATTATATATATATATATATATATATATATATATATATATATATATATATATATATATATATATATATATATATATATTATAGAATATACATAAACTTAGTTGATTAATATTACAATTATGTGTATTAATTAATATACAAATGATATAGGTTCGTGAATCCGAGGTCAACCATGCATTGTTCAGTTGTTCAATATAGTTGTATGTATTTTTACTACAAAATACATTAGGTGAGTTTCATTTGCCTTTTTACCCTTTATATTTTTGGGCTGAGAATACATGCAGGTTTTATAAATGATTTACAAAATAGACACAAGTACGTGAAACTACATTCTATGGTTGAATTATCGAAATCGAATATGCCCCTTTTTATTAAGTCTGGTAATCTAAGAATTTGGGAACAGACACCTTAATTGACGCGAATCCTAAAGATAGATCTATTGGGGCTAACAAACCCCATCCAAAGTACCGGATGCTTTAGTACTTCGAAATTTATATCATATCCGAAGGGTGTCCCGGAATGATGGGGAAATTCTTATATGCATCTTGTTAATGTCGGTTACCAGGTGTTCAATCCATATGAATAATTTTTGTCTCTATGCATGAGACGTATATTTATGAGAAATGGAAATGAAATGCTTGTGGTCTATTAAAATGATAGAAATGATTATTTATGTTAAACTAATGAACTCACCAACCTTTCGGTTGACATTTTAAAGCATGTTTATTCTCAGGTATGAAAGAAATCTTTCGCTGTGCACTTACTCATTTTAAAGATATTACTTGGAGTCATTCATGGCATATTTCAAAAGACGTTGCATTCGAGTCGTTGAGTTCATCAAGATTATTATTAAGTCAATTATAGTTAGATATATTATGGAATGATATGCATGCCGTCAATTTTTGATGTAATGAAAGATTGTCTTTTCAAAAACGAATGAAATGTTTGTTAAATGTATCATATAGAGGTCAAGTACCTCGCGATGTAATTAACTGTTGTGAATCGTTTATAATCGATATGGACTTCGTCCGGATGGATTAGGACGGGTCTCTACATGCTCGATAACTGTATGTTTAAACTGAATTACTCAATAAACCCGTGATTTCACAGGTCTTTATACGAATATATATATATATATATAGACACACACACACATTATATAAAGCGCGTGACAATAATCCTATGTGTCAACTCCTGATTTATTTCTACCACATGTCAACTAATCATTTATTTCTGCCACATCTCAGTTTATCAGTTATTTCATCTATTAAATAAATTATTAGATTTCTTAATTTAATTTAATATACAGACTCCCTCCTTGAGTGTAAGAAAGTTTTTGAGGTGTGGCAAAAAGTATTCAGTTGGTGCGGTTTCAATAATGTATCAAACAACAATCTTGACGAGCTCTTGCTAGGTATGTCGGGTCTTTCTTCATCGGATTCGGGCAAGCGTGTTTGGCAAGGGATAATTTGGGTCTCTTGTTACCTCATGTGGAAGAATCAGAATCAAAAGATTTTCAAAAACAAATGTTGGAACACTCTATGTGCGTTGAATGAAATTCAAATTAAAAGCTTCGAGTGGATCGCGAAGATGTTCATAGGAAAGTCTATCGATTGGCATATTTGGGTTCACAATCCCGTCTAATTTATTAGTTTGATCTAATTGTGCGATGTAAGTACTTTGATGCTAACATAGCATCTAAATGGTGACGAAAATGCTTCTGCCATCTTCATGGTTTGAAGCTAATATTGTACATGTATATATATAATTGTGGTAATAAAATATTGTTGCTTTTCAAAAAAAATAAAATAAAGATTTCATTACTCAAAATATCATATTATATTATTATATAATATTATATTATTATTAACAATGATAGATTATATAATTATTTTTATAATATAATATAATATTATATATTATAATGAGGTTTAAATTAGTTCAATAATAAAATAGATAATATTATTTTTTAAAATCGGTTTTAAAACAACTTTTTAGGGGTTCATGTTTAGTGTTTTATCGATTATTTGTCAATTTAAGTTAGAATTATTCAAACGGACGACCTCATAATATATGCGTTATTATTCAATATTATTGTTTTCGATACAAATGTTATTGATAATAAAAGTTAGAATTATTCAATACCACGGGCTCTTATATAATTCTTCTACTTTTCCTATTTTTTTAGTATCGCTACTTACATACTAATATGAACTGCAAATTATATTTTTTGAACGGATTTTTACACACCCGTGCAACGCACGGGCTCAAAAAACTGTTGGTTAGTAATCCAATGATAATATTCAAATGTTAATCACTTTGTTTTGATGATGACACCAAGCCTTATGTGCTTAATGCGTATAGAAAACACAAGTTCACAAACCTACATGATCTCCTAGTGTTGTATCCGGACACTCCACCGAGTTTGGAGTATCATAGTGAAACTAACTCTCAATTCGTTAGAATTGGGGAGTACTGAATTAAGGAAGATTAGTTAACATCTTTCCGAGCCACTATAAATCTCTGTGTTTGTTCTCTTATCCCTTATCTTTACATTTGTAATACTTGTGAACAAATCTCACTATAGTCATCTCAAGTTCTAAATTGAAAAAAGATTTGTAAAAATCAAGTAAGTAACTATTCACCCCCTAGTTACTTACAATTGGTATCAGAGTGGTTACTTAAAACGTTTTGCTAAAATTGTCATTTTAAAGAAGAAATTTTTTTTTGCAAACTTTTGAGTTAAAGATCGTGGAACAAAAATTTGAGAACTTGAACTATAGTAAAGGTTGCTCCATGCAAAGACCTCCACTACTTGAGAGTGAAGAATTTTATTATTGGAAGCAATGATTTGAAACCTATGTACGTGCAAAAGCCATAGACATTTGGAACATTATTGCTAAAGGTGATTATGTTCCATTTCAACTTAGTGATGATAGAAAAACTAAAATAATCATACCCGAAGCTAATTGGACCAAAGAAAATAAAACAAATGTAGCTAAAAATTATCAAGCCAAACTAGTCCTAGTCAATGCTTTGTTTAGATAAGAATATGAAAGAGTTTTTCTGTTTAATAGTGCAAAGGAAATATGAGATAGTTTAATTATTACGCATCAAGGGAATTTGCAAGTTATTGAAAATAAAATTGAACTACTTATAGCTCAATATGAACAATTTGCTATTTTAGATAATGAAAAAATTGATATTGCCTATTTTAGATTTAACAAAATTTGTTCAAGTCTAGAAGCTCTAGATACTATCTACACAAATAAGCAATATGTTCGCAAGTTCTAAAGAGCGTTGCCCTCAAAATGGAGACCTAAAGTGACGGAAATAGATGAGTCAAAGGACTTGGAAAAATTATCTCTTGATGTGCTGATTGGAAACCTTAAAGTCTATGAAGTCATCCTAGACAAATATGAGGAGGGAAAAAGGTAAGAAAGAAAAGAATAAGTCATTTGCTTTAAAAGCCAAAGTAAGTGAAGAAGGTGAATAAAAAGAGGATGAAGACGATATCCTAAATGATGACAAACAACTTGCATTCATTATTCGATCATTCAAGAAGTTCTACCGAAAGCCCAAGAATCATGTTCGACCTCCAATGGATTCAAAGAAGGCATCTTTTGATTCTAAGAAGAAGTTCGTAAGAAAATTTTTCGAATGTGGTGACCCCAATCACTTGATAAGTGAATGCCCCAAAAGGAAGAACGAGAAGACATTTCTTGGAGGAGCATGGGATGATGAAGAAAAAGAAAGTCAAGAAGAAGGAAAGGAAACATACCTCATGGCCATTGAAGCACTAAGCTCGGAAGACGATGATGAAGCATGCCTATTCGGACAAATCGACAACGAGGTTCTTCCAAATACCTTTAAATTAAATATTGATAACTTTATCAAATTATGTGACTTAAGTGGTAGAGTTAGTACTAGCAACACCAACCTAAAAAGGGAAAACATCTCCCTTAAGTTAGAAATCTCTAAACTCAAAGAAAGAATCTCTAACTCATAAGAATGTCTTACTTGTGATTACTTAAAACATGAAAATCAATCACTTAACAAAATGGTCAAACTACTTGAAAATAAAGTTAAGTTTTCAATATATGATAAAAGTGGTAAGGTATTACAAGACATTTTGGGTGCTCAAAGGTCAAGCAATAACAAACAAGTGTAGGGGTTTAAAGAAATTCCTTCCAAAATGAAATCATCAAAACAACAAGCTATAGTGTTTGTTAAGTCTCAAGATAAACCAAAAAACACAGACAACATGCGGTCGAAGTACGGTGAAGCCGTAGGGTCGACCGCAGGCAAACTTCTCAAAATGTAAGTTTCCAAAAAGGAAGAAATTAAACAATTTAAGCCATATAAGTAGGATCCCTTAGAAATAAAAAAACGACCATTCAAGAAACCCTAGAAAGAAAGTCTGTGAAATTGGGACACAACATAAAAGGGATCACAATATTAGAATTGTGAAAATATAGATTAGAATAGGAGTTTTTGATGCTAATCATCCCGGACCCAATAAAAATTGGGCACCAAAGATATTAATTAACAAAATATAAGTTTGCCTAAATGGTGTTGTACAAGAAGAAAATTGGATAATAGATAGTGGATGTACAACGCACATGACGGAGAACAAAGACTTCTCATCAAATACAAGGAACATAACGGTGGTGACGTGATCTTTGGTGACGATGTACGAGGAAAAATCATCGGTAAATGTAACATCACTGATTACAAAATTACTCTTGAAGATGTCTTGCACATTAAGAACCTAAGTTTTAATTTTCTAAGTGTTGGTAAAATATGTGACAATGGCTATAACATGAGATTTACTAAATCCTCCTCACACATAACTAAAGACGGTAAGAATGTCATAAATGGAATTAGGAAAAAGGGACTTTACACATGCAAACTAAATGATTAAAAACACATAGATATTTGTCTCACTTTCATTCATGACACCACCACTTTGTGGCATAGGAGACTTGGGCATGCAAATATGAAATTAATTCATAATATATCTTCTAAAGAAATGGTTAGAGACTGCCTAAACTAAAATATGAAAGTCATTTTTGTGACGCGTGTAAAATAGGAAAACAAATCCATGCTAGTCATAAGCCTAAGAACTTTATTTCAGCTAAAAGATACTTAGAACTCTTACATATGGATTTATTTGGGCCATCATCTGTTCAAATCTATAGGGGAAATTGTTACACGTTTGTAATAGTGGATGATTTTTCTAAATATACATGAACATTATTTCTAAAACACAAAAATGAGGCATTTGAAAGATTTGTAATTTTTGCTACTAAATTACAGAATTTACTTGGTTGTACAATAGTCACCATACAAACGGACCATGGAAGAGAATTTATTAATGATGCCTAATTTGGAGTCTTTTGTGATTTACATGAAATTTCTCATAATTTCTCGGCTCCTCGCACTCCTCAATTAAATGGGATTGTTGAGAGGAAGAACCGGACTCTTCAAGAAATGAGTAGAACAATGCTAAATGAACAATCAATACCTCAAAAGTTTTGGGATAAGGCTGTAGCAACTTCAACCTACATTCAAAATAGAGTTCTAAATAGGCCTTCAATTGATAAGTCACCCTATGAAATTCTAAACGGTAGGAAACCCACCTTAAGTCACCTTAGGGTATTTGGGTGCAAGTTTTTAATCTTAAACAAAAAGGAATATGTCACAAAATTTGAACCCAAAGCCTATGAAGAAGTATTCCTATGATATTCGTTAGAAAGTAAGGCCTATAGAGTTCTAAATAAATACACACATGTCATAGAAGAATCATTAGATGTCACATTCAATGAAACTCCTCCACCTAAGACCAAACCACTAGTAGATTACGATGTGGTTTAACAAGAATCCATAGTGATAAACATAACCCAAAATGAGTCCAAGGAAGTCAAAGAATCAAATGAGAAAGAATCTCATTTGGAAGACGACCCGAGTAAAGATAACCTAGAGCTCACAATCATATTAAGGATCATCTAATAGAACATGTCATAGGAGATATCAACACTAGAACCACACGATCACAAATCTTTAACCTAGTTACAAACTATGCATTCATCTCTCAAATAGAACCTAAAAATGTTAAGGAAGCCTTACTAGATGAGAGTTGGGTGGAAGCCATGCAAGAGTAATTTAATCAATTCCAAAGGAGTGATGTATGGGATTTGGTTCCTTTACCAAGTGAGCATAATATCATAGGAACTAAGGTGTATAGGAACAAACTAGACGAAGATGGGATGGTTTATTAGAAACAAAGCTAGGTTGGTTGCTCAAGGGTATTGCGAACAAGAAGGAATTGATTATGATGAAACCTTTTCTTCCGTAGCTAGGTTAGAGTCCATTACAATATATGCATGTTCCAAAGATCTAAAACTTTACCAAATGGATGTCAAAAGTGCTTTTCTAAATGGTGTCATAAATGAAGAAGTATATATGTCACAACCTCCGGGCTTTGAAGATTTTAAAAACCATATCACCTGTTTAAACTTAAGAAAGCCATATATGAACTCAAACAAGCTCCTAGAGCATAGTATGAAAGACATAGAACTTTTCTCATTAATCATGGATATGAAATGGGAAAAATTGATAGTATATTATTCATCAAAAAGCATGAAAAAGATTTAGTTATTGTTCAAATATATGTTGATGATATTGTATTTGGTTCTACTAACGAATATCTTAGCAATGAGTTATTTGAGTTAATGCATGATGAGTTTGAAATGAGCATGATGGGTGAACTCAAGTTCTTTCTCGGACTTCAAATCAAGCAACTAGAAGATGGAACGTTCATCAATAAACAAAAATATATTCATGAAATGATCAAAAAGTTTGGCATTGAAAACTCGAAACCAATGGCTACTCCTATGGCCACTAATGCAAAGCTTACTCTCGAAGGAGAAGGAGAATCTTTTGATAGCATCAAGTATAGAGGGATGATAGGATCTCTATTATACTTAACAGCAAGTCAGCCCAACATTATGTATAGTGTGTGCTTGTGTGCAAGATTCCAAGAGAATCCCAAAATGTCACACGTTGAAGTGGTTAAAAGAATCTTTAGATACTTGAAAGGTACCATGCATCTTGGGCTATGGTACCCAAAGTTCACCGATGTTGACATTATGTGCTTTGCGGATTTCGACCATGGAGGGACATTGATCGATCGAAAGAGCAAAGGCCGTGTATGTGCATTTGTTGGTCTTTTCTTAACATCATGGTTCTCCAAGAAACAAACATCCGTTGCACTATCCACTACCGAAGCGGAATATGTTGTCGTGGGAAGACCATGTGCACAAGTGCTATGGATGAAACAAACCTTCATCAACCACGGTATCATCTCTTCTGAAATACCTATATGTTGTGATAATAAAAATGCTATAGACCTATCTAAAAATAAAATATTACATTCTAGGACTAAACACATAGACGTTAGGCACCACTTTTTACGTGTTCACGTCCAAAATGGAAATATTGTAATTGATAAGGTAGACTCCACAGAAAATATAACTCATATCTTTACTAAGCCTCTGAAAAAGGAAACCTTTACTTTACTTAGGAATGAGTTGGAAATGATGGACCATTTGCCTTAGTAAAAATCCAACAGAGCCCGTGCGGTCGAAGTATGGTCGACCACAGCCTCGACCGCACATCAGCTGACGGCTATTTTGTCTTTTTCTCACCATATTTATTTTCTAAATAACATTTTCACCAACCCCACTATTTCTTTAAACCCCAAACCACTAGATCTCAGATCTCATTGTCTCCTTTCTCACATACATCTCTAGTGGTCCTTCAATGTAAGCATTCAAAATCTTCAATTTTGCTTACTTTTAAAAGTTTTCTCATGTGCTCTCATACTCTTTACATAATCTTCCATGAGAATGTATTTAGTGTTTTTCATACTAATAGGAACACTTTTTTTGATGCATAACTCATCCATTGTGAGAAAATTCTTTTGAGATTCATTACTAATAGGGTGTCATGTAAGAACTTTTTCTTGCATATTCATAAAATTTCTTTTTAAAAACCACTCATACACATACAAATGCTTGACCAAGCCTTCATGATATATGTCAATCTCATGACACTTCTCAAATCTTGACAAACATAAATTGAAATGATGAAACTTTTCTATCTTTCCAAATATGGTACAACTCACTTGTTTTCAAAATGCGTTTAGACAAGAATTAATCGACATATGTTTAGCATATAGATTTTCAAAAACATAAACATGATTCCTTTGCTAAACTTTTCACGTTCCTAGGAAATGACCAACACACATAGATAGTGTGAAGTAGGGATGAGATCGGTACGGGTACCGTACCGAAACAAAAAATCCCGATACCGAAAAAGCGCAAAAGTAAGAACCGAATACCAAACCGAAAACCGAAAACTGTACCGGTTCGGTACCGGTATCGGTACCGGTTGGTATTTTACCTTATAGTATCGAAAATTGATTTTTTTATCTATTTCAACATAATATCCTTCTATATCAAAGTATAAAGTTTTGATTTTATTATGTACATAGAAAGAAACTTCAAATTCTTTTAAACTAATTTCATTATATCAGTAAGTACTACAAAGTAGTATTATATTTTCTATAAAATGTTAGTTTTTAAAATCTTTTTATTTGACCACAACAATATGTTTACTTTTATGTTCTACATATAACTCGTATTATTCTTGTTACAAACACTGGTGGAAGAAACTTGAGAGGAAATATAAGGACTAATAAAACACATTCATTTGATCAAACGTAGTAGAAGTATACCGAACTATTACTGAGTTAGTTACATAAAAGCATACACAGTACACAATCTTTTTTTCTAAAAGGACTAATAAAACATAACATTTGATCATAATATACACAATTCACTTGCAAAGATAGCATTCCTTCGAATAATATATATTGGGCTTTAATAATTTTTGTTTCGGGTTTCATGGTTCAGTTTCCCCAAATTAAATCGGTATCGTACCGATTAGTACTGAAACTGAACCGGTACCGTACCGATTAGTACCGAAATCGAACCGGTACCGTACCGATTAGTACCAAAACCAAATTAGCTTAAAATCAAGAACCAAAACCGATATCGAATCCCTATCGGTACCATTTTCGGTACCGGTACCAGTTCGGTTTTGGTAATACGGGAATTTTGCTCTTGCCTAGTGTGAAGCATACCACCGTCAACAGATGGATACTAGAACCTTTCTTGAAGAAAGAGTCGTTCACTATGACGAGTTTCCAAACCTTCAAACCTCATTTACTCAAAAAGGATGTCTTTCTTTCTTGAACCGAGATAAAGTTATTTACCCATCTCTTATTCGGGAGTTTTATGCCAACTTTGAAATTGTCCACCCAAAATGAGTCAAATTTCTTAGATTGTGTAACATCCCTCCTTTTTTCGTTAAATCATTTTAACGCCCGTTTTTTTATTATTATAATACATTTCGTATCTAGATTCGTATCTTCCGTTGACTAGCGTGTTAATATTTTCGTTATTTAATTTTAACATCTCTCGTTTACTCTAGCGTATTTAAAATAATTCATTTGGTTAATTCACGCACCCGCTTTCAAACTCGAGGGGCTAAGGTTGCCAAAGGACCAAAGTGGCAACTAGGTCAAAGGGTCAAACCCTCCTCCCCATCACTCATTCCATTTTCTTTTTCTTTTCCATTTTTCTCTCATTTACTACTTCCATCTTTCACCATTTTCATCTTCAACAAAGATTCATCATCTAAATCCAAATCAAGAAGCTAACATCAAAACGAATCGTACTTTTGGAATCCTCTCTTTATCCTCTACGTTTTGGTACCAATTTCACTACTTGGGGTAAAGTTTCTAAAAACTCTAGATTTCTCTAATTCATTTGATAGATTTGAAATAGTGTTAGTTAGTGTCTATGGCTCGTTTATAACATGAATATGTGAATTGTTTGCTCGATTTCGTTGTTTTGAGTAACTAGCATGAACACTTGAAAAAGGGTTTGTTAACTCTTTGATTTTGGTTGATTAAATGTTGTTAGATGTTAAACCTTATGTGTTAAAAGAGTTACTAGCATCATGAGCTTCGTTTTAGTATGCTGGATGACATGAAAACCTTACATTAACATGATTATCGATTTTGTGATTCTTGATTAGGGTTTGATAGATTTTAAAACGAACTTTTGATGCATTAAATGCTTTGCAATGTTGTTGGAAAGTGTTTAGTTGTATTGTATGTGTAATTACCAACGAAACGGCATATTATATTTGTGTAGTTAGTTCCCGAATCATGAAATGCATTTTACGAACTTGAAACTTTGATAATGAACTTTTAACGACCTTTCGACGAGGATTTGGTCATTTAAAATGATGTGATCTTTTGATGATATGTTTTTAGTTGTATTCCTCATTAAAATACCTTTCCAACGATGTATGATATGCTTTTTAAGTGTTTGCGGTTCATCATTTGTGTTTAAAAGTGTTTTGGTTCGAGACTTGTGAAATTTCAGCAAATGCAGCAGGTCAGGTGTTTGGACGCCGTCCAAACCCTTGGACGCCGTCCAGTCCTTCATTGCTGGATGCCGTCCAGACCATTTGGACACCATCCAAATGAACTACAAAATTCTGTCCAACTTGGTCGTTTACCGTTTAATTCTAACTATGCTACGCACCTCCGATTAACATGAAACTTGGCCAACATGTTCATATATGATTACTAAGTGAAGAAAAATTGTCCGATACCCGACCCGAACCCATTGATTTTGACCAAGTTTGAATTTTAGTCAAACTTAACCAAATACTTATGCAATCGTTCTAACATGCTTTTATACTTGATTTTTGCATGAAACTTGACAGCTTGATTCACATGCTATATTAATCGAGTTGTAACGAGCCATATGACTAATTGAACACATTTTGACCGACCTTGTGTCGTAACCGTTAATTGATACAACTTAATTGTTTAGGTCAAGGCTAAGCAACTTTCATTTGCACAACGTTTAATTTCAAGTACTTTGGCATGCAACTACGGTGAGATCATAGTCCCATCTTTCAATAACTTTTATACTTTTAAATCATGGGATGAGAAACATATACGTATCATACTTTTATGCTTTGAACACAAGTACGAAAACAAACATTCCACGTGCGAGTTAGAACAAAAAGCCTCAATTCAATTATCATTAGTTACACTTGCAGGGTGTAAACGTGAACTTATGTTATGTGATCACATGGGCTTGACGAGCCCTCATTCGAACGGTTCGCTACCGTTAGCGGATGAAATATATTTTAGAGTATAGTGTATGTTCTAACACTACGTAACATGGTACAAAACAATTAAGTTTGATAATTGGGTGCTCACGAACATACTTTTGGAATGCAAACGATTCAGATAATCAACGTTATGGAAATACAAAATCTTGTGGTTCAAAACAACATTTACAAATACACCTATGATTTCACCAACGTTTTTCGTTGACAGTTTTTGTTGAGTCCCCAGAATAATTAAGGATTTAATTATGACAAAACTATAATTTATTTACACTAAAATGTTATGTGCAGCCAGCACAAGTTTGTTTACGTTGTTTATGTACAGTCAGCTAATATAGCTGTGTCGAGTATGTAGTATGCTGGCTGATCTACCAGCACAAGGTAGAATGTATTTTTCGAATCAGCACAAGATGAGTACTCAGCTAATTAAGAATATCAAGTGACTCAGCATATGAAGAACCAGTAGATCTGGATAGCAGCATACAACATAAGACAGCCATGCTCCATTACAAGCATGGTAGTTTCCCAGAGTGGTCTACATCAACGCACTATTCAACAGAAGTCGAAAACAAAGTTGAACAGAAAAGGACAGGAGTCGGCGGCTGACAAGTGACCTTACAAGACCACGTGGGAATGCAGAAGTTGAACGCATGTGCAGACATGTGTTATACTTTATTCATACCTAGGGAACACAACATTCCATTTGTTTAAATCAAATGGTAGTGCCAAACCGAATTGGTGTGTTCCTGCAAATAGCTACCTAAGAGGAAAGAAGGAGAGCACGCCTTCTGACATAATTGTCCCCACAAGTACAAGGCATCCAATATACTAGTGGACAATAGATTAATTACACGGACAATAGGACTACTATATATTGTTGTATTCACTGTTGTATCAACTAGTGGTGTGGGTTTCATTATTTAGAGTCCTAAACGTGTAATAGCTTTTAGTTTACCTCTTAGCTATAATCTAGGTATTCTGTATCAACCAACTATCATTCCGCCAAGGATAGTTGTAATTCTTTGTGATTCAATCAATAAAGAATAACCGTTGAAAATTACCTGTGACTCTATCTAATTTGCATGCTTGAATACATAATCGAGTTTAACTGTTTAGTTAATTGAAAAGTAATTGTATTCACCCCCCTCTACAATACTCCTGTTGTTATTAAGGGACCAACAACTGGTATCAGAGCTTCAGTCTTGATAATTAATATATTGGATCTGAATTCTCCCATGGCTGCTTATTCCAATTCAGCTTACCTTGAAAATGGCTCATCCAATAGACCACCCAAATTTGATGAAGAAGAGTATGAAACTTGGAAAGCAAGATTCATGCTTCACCTTGAGTCTATTGACCCACTCATGCCTGATATTGCCACAAATGGTCTATTCGTTCCTACTGAAACTATTGGCAGTGTAACAGCGACTGCTGACACTCCTGCTGTTCCTGGCAGAGAGGTTATTCTCACTCCTTCTAGATGGGATGCTGAGGATAAACATCGTGTTGGACTTGACCCTAATATCAGAACCTTGTTAGCTATAACTTTACCTAACACATTGTTCAAACTGATTAAGGGAAAAGAAAATGCTAAGCTTATGTTGGACTATTTAGATGTTACCTATGAGGGTATGGGTGAGGTAAGACAGAACAGAATGATAGCTTTGAAAAGAGAATATGAAATGTTCTTTGCCTACAAGAATGAAACCCTTAAGCAAACCTTCATTAGGTTTAACTCCCTAATTGCTGACCTGAATACCTTGAATGTCACGTATACAGAATTTGAACAAGTAAACAAATTCATTGACTCACTGCCTGCTAAATGGAAACCTGTAACTGACCCATTAAGAACCACTCAGACCTTAAAAACTTTAACTTGTCTTCTCTCTATAGCTCCTTATGGAACCATGAGAAGGCAGAAGCTAAATTTGAACTTAACTTGAAAGAAAACTTTAGGTCTGCCCCCACCACTTCAAAATCGTCTAAAACTGATGATACTGCTCTTATTGCTAATGATAAAAAGAAAGCTCAAAAGGCTTTACTGGTTCAAAAGCTGCTGGCAGAAGAAGAGACAGCTGAGAGTGATGTGGATAGTGGTACTGGGTCTGAAGAAAGCAGTGATGATGAAAGTGATGTAGAAGGGTTTGCTGAAGGTATGGCCTTGCTGGCTAGGCAGTTCAAAAGGTTCAATCGTAATAGAACCAGCAAGTCATACAAAGGGAGTAAGAAACCAAATGCTAGGTTTAGCAGCAAATCAGTCAAAGGTCCTAAATCTGAGTGTTATAATTGTGGGAAGGTTGGACACTTTGCAGCTGAGTGCATGTCCAGGAAACCTCCAACTTCACATGCTAACTCTTTCTCTAAAGCTGATAAGTACAAGAACAAGTACAAAGCTATGAAAGCTCAGATGAAGGAAAGTGCTAAGACTGATAATAAGGGTAAGAAGCCAGAAAAGGTTCTAGTTGCTGAGCATCATGATTGGGATGAAACCAGCTCATCGTCTTCCTCTGATAGTGATACTGATGATGATGGTGCTGGTTATGCTCAAGAAAAGAAGCTGTGTTTAATGGCAAAGGAGGTCAAGGAGTCTGATGAGGATGATAGTGGTAGCAAGTTTTTGGCTGATATGAGGGAAGCTGATCAGAAAAGAGATTCTCCTCAATGGAAAACTGAATTGATGTATAAGGTTGATAATTTTTGAACTTATACTGATGATGAAAAGGCCGAAATGTTTAGCTACCTAAGAGTAGACTTATGTAGAGGCAGCAAACGTGAAGAAGTTTTGATATCAGACAATAAATCTTTAAATGAGAAACTTAAATGCAAAAATGATGAAATTAAAATCTTGAAAGATGATATTTCAAAACTCGAAAAACAAAATTTTGCTTTAAAGTCTCTTCACATCGAGGCAGCAGAAGTCAAGAACCAGCTGGATAATCTTAAAAAGGTTGTCGCTTCATGGTGTACATCAGCTCAACGCACAGCAAAGTGTGTTAACGAGCAGGTGCCTGCCCAAGTTGAAGCTTTCTTTGCTGGTGACTATGCTGCTGCTGCTGCTATTGCAGAGGTTACTTTCATGGACCCAATTCTTGAAACAGATCCTGAAGCTGTCTTGCCAAATACTTTTGCCAAGATAGTTAAAGGTAAAAAGGTCTTGACGAATAAATTTGTTAGACCTGCTACTGTGTCCCCACCACCTGCCATGAAAGAGATTTTGGAGGATGAGGTTAGAGCAAGAGAAGCCAGTACCTCAATTGATGAGACTACTGACCCCTCAAGCATCTACTACATGACTCCAAAAGAAAGACGTATAAAAAGGGAAATCACTGAAAATAATCTTAGAAAACTTAAATCTACTGATTCCCCTTCGTGTTCGAGTTCCAATTGTGCTAAGCCAGCTGATGACAAACTTACTGGTCAACCAGTAGCTGCAGACAAACCAGCCAAACGTAATACTGGCAAGTCCAAGGCAGCAGGAAAAACATCTTCTAGTTCATCAGCTTCAGTTGACAAGCCAGTAACTTCCCACACTGGCTCGTCAAATGATAAAGGCAAAGCAATACGTCGTGACTATGGTACTGGTTCCAAGAAGAAAGCTGCTCTTAAGGGAAAAGCAAAAGTGGACTCGAATGAAGAGCTGTCTATCACTGAGATTATGACAGTCAAGCTTGACCAGCTTATTGAGGCAGTTACCAAACATCGCCCCGATCCCCTTTACAATGTGTATGACCCATCACCGATACCAAATGTGAGAAAATGCTACAAATGTGGCAGCAAGTTTCACTTAGCCAACAGGTGTCCTTTTACCCCTACCCTGTCTGCTGATTATTCTTCAAGCAAACCAGCAGACAGGAAGAGATCATCAAAGATGACCCTTCCAGAACCCATCCTTGGATGGGTTCCCAAAAAGAACTAATCTCTTAGCTACTATGCAGGGCATTCAAAACAAGCAAATCTGGTATCTCGATAGTGGATGTTCGAGACATATGACCGGATGTAAGTCCCTGCTAATGGACTATCAAGAAAAAGATGGTCCAGTTGTTTCGTATGGAGATAATTCGTTGGGTTACACAAAGGGTTTTGGTACTTTAACTAATGATAATGTCACATTCTCAAGTGTTGCATATGTAGTTGGGCTTAAACATAATTTACTCAGCATAAGCCAACTGACAAGCAAGAACAAGATAGTCCAATTCAAAAAGAAAATTGGCACTATTTTTGATAAGACAGGGAAGCCACTGCTGACTGCAAAATGTCATGAAAACATGTATCAAATTGACATGAACACATCTGTCACAACAACTGATACTTGTTTCTATACGAAGGCAGCAGACAACTTGAAATGGTTATGGCACAAGAGACTCTCACATCTCAACTTCAAAGATATTCACAAATTATCCAGTAGAAGTTTGGTGTCCGGGCTACCCACCATGTCTTATGTAAAGGACAGACTGTGTCCTGGTTGTGAAAAAGGAAAACATCACCATGCCTCATTCAAATCAAAGAAAATCTCATCTGTTGAGAAACCATTTCATTTACTTCATATGGATCTTTTTGGTCCTGTTAATGTGGCCAGCTGTAGTGGGAAGAAGTATACACTGGTTATTGTTGATGAATATTCCAGATACACCTGGGTATTCTTTTTGAAGCAAAAGAGTGAAACTGCTGATGAAATTATCAATTTTATCAAACGAATGGAGCTTTTGAATGGGCAGCTGGTGAAACAGCTAAGAAGTGATCATGGTACAGAATTCAGAAATGCAACTTTAGAAGAATTTTGTGCTGACAAAGGTATTTCACAAAACTTTTCTTCTGTGAGAACACCTCAGCAAAATGGTGTTGCAGAAAAAAGAAATAGAACTCTCATTGAAGCAGCAAGATCTATGTTAGCTGAGTCTGGGTTGAAAAATTCATATTGGGCAGAAGCTGTGAATACTGCTTGTTTTACCCAGAATAGATCTCTTATAGTGAAAAGACATCAGAAAACTGCTTATGAAGTTCTCAAAGGTAGAAGACCCTCAATTTCATTTCTTCATGCATTTGGCAGTCCCTGTTACATTCTCAATAATAGGGATCAGCTGGGCAAATTTGATGCCAAGGCTGATGAAGGTATATTCTTAGGATATTCCAACATGTCAAAGGCATACAGGGTTTTCAATAAGAGACGGGGTTGTTTTGAAGAATCCATTAATGTTACATTTGATGAAACTGCTCCTTCTTCTTCTTCTGATCATGAAGATGAAGTGCTACTGTTTGAAGAGCCTACTCAGCCAGCTCTAGATGATGAAGAACCAGCAGCACAACCCTCGCCTATTCATGCTGCTGGGTTCTCTGATGATGAGATGGAACACTCTGTTCCATCTGTGTCTAAACCAGGTGGACCTACTGGCTCTACTGAAGTCTTACAACTTGAGCATAGGTCTACTGGTTCTGAAGGATCACAAGCTGATACTGGTTACACTAATAATGAACAACTGTCTCCAACTGCTGTTCATACTTCCAAACCAGCTGATGATCAAGATGCTGTGTGTTCCACGACAAGCTCACCTGTTCATAATACTAGATGGACAAAAGAGCATCCTATCGAGCAAGTTATTGGTAATCTGGCTAGTGGTGTTAAAACCAGACGACATACAACCAGCAATTTTTGTATGCATGTAAAATTTGTGTCTACCATTGAACCTACATGTCCTGATGAAGCTATTAAAGATCCAAGCTGGGCAGGAGCTATGCAAGAAGAGATCTCCCAGTTTGATAGGAATAAGGTTTGGACATTGGTACCTAAACCTGATGATGAAACTAAGAAAATCATTGGTACCAAGTGGGTTTTCAAAAACAAGATGGATGAAGATGGGATTGTGATCAGAAACAAAGCTAGATTGGTAGCTCAAGGTTTCAAACAGGAAGAAGGATTGGATTATGGAGAGACTTATGCTCCAGTGGCTAGGATGGAAGCTATCAGACTATTCTTGGCGTATGCTGCTAAGATGAACTTTAGGGTATTCCAGATGGATGTTAAATCTGCATTTCTAAATGGGAAGCTGCAAGAAGAAGTTTATGTCAAACAGCCTCCTGGTTTTGTAAGCAGTAAATATCCAGACCATGTCTACAAGTTAGACAAAGCTCTTTATGGCCTCAAACAGGCTCCAAGAGCATGGTATGAGACACTTCATGTGTATCTCACTGGTATAGGCTTTAAAGTTGGAACAATTGACACCACTCTGTTCTCAAAAGAGACAGATGGTGATCTCTTGCTGGTACAGATATATGTGGATGATATTATTTATGGATCTAAAAATGAGAAACATTGTCAAGACTTTTCAAAACTTATGTCAAAGACATATGAAATGAGCTTACAAAGAGACTTGCAATACTTTTTGGGATTGCAAATTAAACAACTTGATGATGGAATTTTTATAAGTCAGGATAAATATATCAAAGATATGCTAAAGAAATTTGGTCTGACCTGTTTAAAAGATATAGGGACTCCAATGGCAGCATCTATTAAAATAGATGCTGATCCCAATGGTGAACCAGTCAATATCACTGAGTATAGAGGTATGATTGAATCCCTACTTTATCTCACAGCCAGCAGACCAGATATTATGTTTTCCACATGTCTGTGTGCCAGATATCAAGCTGATCCTAAAGAGTCACACTTGCTAGCAGTCAAAAGGATATTTAGGTATCTGAAAGCTAGTGCTAAACGTGGTCTTTGGTATCCTAAAGACCAGGATTTTGAGCTAATTAGGTATTCAGATGCTGATTTTGCAGGGTGTAAAATAGACAGGAAAAGTACTACTGGTGGCTGCCAGTTACTGGGTGGTAGGCTAGTCAGCTGGACGAGCAAAAAGCAAAATAATGTGTCCACATCTACTGCTGAGGTAGAATACGTTTCTGCTGGTAGTTGTACTACTCAAGTACTATGGATGCAAAGCCAGCTGAAAGACTATGGTGTTCATGTAACAAAGACTCCAATCTACTGTGACAACACAAGTGCAATAGCTATCACCAATAATCCTGTAATGCATTCAAGAACAAAGCACATTGACGTTCGATATCATTTCATAAGGGATCATGTTCAGAAAGGAGACGTGGAGCTACATTTTATTTCAACAGACCAGCAGTTAGCAGATCTATTCACAAGGCCCTTAGATGAGAAACGTTTTAACTATCTCATCTCTGAGCTGGGTATGCTTGAACTTTAAATAAAAGACAATTTTTGTTGGTGTGCTGGCTCTACAACATGAAGGGAAAACCAGTAAGCAATTTTTGTTATCTTACTGCCTACATGTAAAACACTTAGCACAACAAGGTCTTTTATATTTTGGTTACTCAAAGTTTTTTTTTAATTGAAATAATAAATAGCTCACAAAATTAAATGATTCCTTAAAACTGAAACTCATTTACTTCCAATGATTTAAATTAAATTCATAACATATTAAATGTAACAAAGTATCTTGTATTTAATACAACACTTATTTTGTGGTTTTCAATTTTTTTTTAAAAATTAAAACCTGCTGCATTTAATGTTGAATGGGAGGTATGAGTATTCAAGCCGTATATACGTCAAATCATCAGTCTGTGTCCCCTCGAGTGTGCCAGTCTGTCACATCTACCCACGCGCCTGCTAATAGCAGTTTTCACTTTCTCTCTCCTGCCTTTTTCACCCAATCACAACGGTTAAAAGTGTGTTTTATCTTCCATAATAATAACCTTTGGTTATTCTGTTTTCAAATTCACACTTCTCTCTTTAAAAATCCCCAAATGTTCATATCTTCACTTTCTACAATCATCAATGGCAGAACAACAACAACATCAATCACCACCTGCTGAGACCCAGCAACCAGAACAACAATCGGAGCAACCACAAGCATCGGTGGAACCACAACCGGAGCAGCAACCACCGCCGGCTACAGAGGAACAAATTGAACAAGGGCCACTATTCAACCTACACCCCAATCTTGTTAGGGCTGCAAACGTACCTGAACACTCTACGATTCGCCTTTCAAGAGGCTATGCTGCTCATGCCCTTTCTATTCCCAAATCGAAAGTCAATACCGGCTATGAAGAGCTAATTTCTTATATCCGTCAATCCCCTCTGGCAAGAGCCATTACAGGTGTACCTTCACGATTATATCCAGCCTGTTTGGCCAGATTCTGGTATACTGCCACCATGTCCACCACCGAACAGAACGTTCCATGTATTCATGGCATGGTAACTAACAGCTTACCCTATTCCATTACTGTTGACGCCATCCGACGAGCTCTTCAATTACCCAATGGTCCATTTGTAGATTCACCTACAAGTGATGAATTTCGAAGGGAGGTACTGGAAATCATTGGCTATTCTCAACCAGTATCTCATACTCCAATCAGGAAACACATGCCACCACTATGGTATTATTTCTTTGGGTTACTGACTCAGTGTATCAGTCACAAATCTAGCAGTTTTGATCAATGCTCAGATTATGAATTGAAGATGGGTCACGGGCTGCTGTTCAACCGCAACATAGATTATGCCAGTGAAATCTACTTAAGGTTAAGGGAAATGGTGCTTGCACCCAAACGAACACATCTAATCCCCTTTCCAAGTTTTTAGAGCCTTGTTTTTGAAAATGAGCTGGGTGAAGCTTACCAGCAGATTGCTGACAAATCATATAACCTGCCTCTTAAACAAGGGAGGATGCCAAAGGATAAGCCTACTGCTCCATATGCTGCGTTGACACCAGCAATGCTTGAGTATCTAGCTGCTCAGGGTGGAGCTGCCCCATTGACTGCATCTGGTGTTGCACCAGCTGAGGGGGAAGGTCTTCAGCAAAAGCCAGCTGTCAAGAGGAAGAAGCCAGCTACCTCAACTAGTACAGCCACCGTCTCACATACTGGTAACGCAGTAGTTGTATTAGAATCTAGTGCTCTCTGATCACAAAGAATAGCCCTAGTCTTATATACTGACTACCCACTTCTAGTATTGAAATCCGTTGCTTAACTATTTCTTGGTAACAGGCAAATCCATACGTGCAAGAGCTGTCTCCAAGCAAACCACAGGGGGAATTGCACCAGTCTCAACTGCTGCTCCTGCAAAGGATGTGGCTATGGAACCTGGTGCGTTTCTAGACCATACAGCAGAAAATTCTAACATAATTAAAAATCTTTTATCTGCTGACTTGAAAAATGAATGTGGAGTTCAAGGTATAACCCTGGCTCCCAAGCTGACTGGTTTTAAAACTAGTGTTAAGAAGAGTAGCAACCCATACTCCTCTAGCCAGACACTTTCACATTTTTCAAATTTGAACTTCATGTTATATCCTCTGCTACCAGTACAATCAGCAGAGCACATACCTGACCCCCAAAGCAAACTTGAGCTGGCTCCTTATCGTGTTGAACCAGCTCAGGATACTGCACAGCCATTATGTTACTCGGATCATGCTAAGAGTCTCACTCCTACATCATTACCAGCCAGAACTCTTACACTATCTGGGTCAACATGTGTCGCCAATGAGTCAGCAGAGTCACAGCTGTACTTACAGACACCTTATTCTGTCTCATTCGAAGGGCTGACCAAATCACCAGTCTGTCCCCAGAGACCAACACCAGATGCAATTGTTGAGTCAAATTTATTTGGTTCTACAGTTGTTAACCTAAAATGTTCTATTATTTCAGTTCTTAGCAGGGTAGATGAACAGGCAGAGGGGGAGCAAGTTAAAGATGTTATTATTCCTACTGAGCAGATTGCTGCCTCTGCTACTGGTATTGGTGCTACTGTTTCTCCTACTGGTGGTGCTGATGCTAGTACTGTTGCTTCTACAGCTGCTAGTAATACTGCTCCCAGTATTGTTACTTCCACTACTACACCTGAAGTGGAAGATGAAATCATAGTGGATCCTCCTGTTCTTAAAAAGGTAATTGACAATATTGTCAAGGATGTTCTACTTGATGAACCTGTCACTGAACCAAAGGGTGACATTACGTCTGCTGCTGCTACCGATGCACAATATGTTATCATGGAAGCTGATACAAGTGCTACTTTTCCATCTGATGTTATCCTAGATGCTGGTAAAAGTGCTACTTTTCCATCAGATTCTGGTTCAGAGGATGATATTGTTCTGGAGGGTCCTGATTTTGTTAATGCTGGCTATGTTGGCTATGTTCCCACAGAACCAATGGTGGATACTGATGCTACTACTGGAGATGTTGCACAGTTACTCACCGATGCTACTGGTTCTACGGAACCCGTTATGGATGCTGGTACCTCTGCTATTGCCACTACTGACTCTTCTCAGGCTACTGTTTCTGCTGAGAAGAAACCCTATGTGTGCCAGGTGCCAGATCCTGATGAAGTTGTCTCTAACTTCATCTATCGGGGAGCATCTATCACTCCCAGAGTTGCTCTGCTGGTGGATCAGCTAACTTTTGATCCTCAAACTGCCATAGTATCAGCCAGCAAATTGCCTCGCGAGGAGCTGACTGAACTATTGTCTCAGCTTGACCAACCAGCTAGAGAAGAAGTTTATGAGAGGCTGGTTACTTTAGAACAGATAAACGAGCAGCCATTTTATCACTATTTTGGCATGGCTCCAGCTGCTTCTCCATGGCCTGGTACATGGAGGCCTCTCAAGTTCATCAGGGATCCCTCTACTGGTAAATATGTTATGCAAAATATTCCTGATTCGCCAGTACCTTCTGATTCATCAGCTTCTTCCTCATCATCTTCTTCTTCTGATGGTGATGCTGATAAAGGTACTGGTAAGGATGAACCATCCACTCATGATAATGTGACTGGTTCCAAAGAAAAACCAGTGGATCTCACAGATGATACTAATCTTCATGCTGACAAGGATACTAGTGGTTCTAAGCCTTCGGGTGAAGGTAAAAATGATGGTGATCATGGTGACGAGTCAGCTCCTGACCTTCCACCTCCACCACCCCACATAAGTACTCTCGTGTCAGCTGCTTCTGACCAGCCCTCAACCATCTATCTTAAATTTAATGCTGATAAGGTGGCTGATATTTCAACCTTCGCTGTACTTAGGACACTCAGAGAAGTTACACCAGATCTCCAAAACACCATTCGCACTGCTATTGATGATAGTGTAACTCAAGCCATCAGGAATGCTGGGCAAGTCACCTCTTCAAATATTGAGGCCCAGCTAGGACAAATACGTGCTTTTGCTGATCTTGCAGTCTCAGCCATTGTCAAGTAACTGGAAGGGGAGGAGGAATTAAAGAAGCGAATCCTTTCTCACAATGAGTACATGGAGGACATTGCTAGCCTTAAAGCTGATTTGGAGACTGCCAATCACAGAGTCCTGTTTCTTAATGAAGAAAATGCTGTTCTGCATGAGAGATTGGAATCGCAGTAACAACAAATGGCTAACATGATTCCTGTCTCTGCCTATGTTCAAATGGTGGAGAATATGCAACGCCTGGCTGCTCTACATGGTGATGTTAGGGCTATGGTTGAACAGATGGCCATGGGTGTTGCAAGGAATGAAGTTAGATCCTCCAACCTTCTCTAAGACAATTTGGTGTGGATCCTGGTGCCCATCTCACTCCTGAAGTTACTGATTGGAACAATTTTTCTTTCTCTGTTCCCAACTCAGATAGTGATCTTGATGCACAAGTCTCCCCTGTTCTTTCTCCTGCCCCTGCTGATGACAAAAAGGGGGAGAAGAAGAAATCTAAGAGTAAATCTAAAAAGAGAAAACAATTAGAGGGGGAGCATGAGCATGAAAAGGCTCCTAAACAACCAAGGAGGGATGGTGATGGTGATGGTCAAGACTCTGGCACTAAGCCCAGCAACGCTCATACTGAAACTGGTGTACAGGCAGCTGGTGGTTCTCAACCCAGTGAGTCTGTTACATCAGTGGATGATATTGGTTCTGGCAGTAAGCCCAGTGATGTTTCTGATATGGCTGTTGCTAAAGCTCTTCTTGTCTCTCAGTCTATTGAAAGGAAAATGAAAAGAAAACTTGAGAGATATTAGAAGAGACAGCAAGACTTAAATGATGCCTTCAATGTCAAATGGGATGCCTATGTTGCTCTTAAACGCCACAGAATTGATCATAGGAGATGGCTGACCCAACAAAAGAAGGACATTGATGATGACCTGACTGGCATTGATCTCTACAAAAAAGAAGCACAAAAAAGAAATGCCAAGTTCATGATCAAATACGACAAAAAGAGGGCAAAGTTGTATGCTGAGCGTGCAGACAGAATTAAACGAATGACTCCAGAAGAAATGAAAGATTATCTTGCATCTACTGGATCAGGGGGAGGAGTTAGAGCTGATATTTTTATGAAATGGTTAGATGTTGTGTTAGAAACCAGCTCATCTCCTCGACCAACATCCACTGCTCAGCCAGCTACATAGCAACAACCAGCACAAACACTCAATCTTGACGTTGATGATACTCAGGGGGAGCATCTTGCTATTGTTCCCTATCTGTCTCCACAAGAACCAGTATCAACACAAGAACCATAAGCTGAACCCAAGCCTATTGACAAACAAAGGGTGAAATCCACTCCAAGGGATGACCAGCCCCTCAGGAAAGGACCCCTATTTGAGGCAGCTGATGAAGATACTGTGACAGTTATGCCAGCTGATACTAATCAATCAGCTGGTACTGAAGACTCAGCAAGGAGTGCTGAGAAAGAAGACCCAGCCAGAAGTGTGCTGCTGGGTGTCACAAGCGTTGAAGACCCATCCAAGGTGGTTGAGCTGGGTGCAAAACCAGATGATGATACGGTTGATCCTGCTGACTTTACTGTCTAGGGTAGAGAAGATCACTTATTTGTTCAATCTCCTATCTCTCCTCGGACTCTCACTTATTTTAATAGAACAAAGGATAACCGTGTCAATCAATTCTCAGTAAGTTCATCTGGCATAGATGAATCAAACATGTATCCTCCATATTCCCCTAAACGTCATGGTAAACACAGAACCTGGGAAGATGATTCAGTTGACCATAGTGAGCCGAATCTTTTCAGAATGAATCCAGATGAAAGAGAAGCTTACAGGCTAGAGATCACTGTTCCAGAATTGCTTGAGCAAAGACAGGCAGAGCTTAATGAAAGAATACGCCAAGTCAGATTGCTGCATCATCCTCTTGATCAGCCACTCTACATCGCTGCCTTGACCTTTGGCGTTGATATTGGTGTATATTTGAATAACAGTGGTCCAAGGCTCTCCACTGATAAGGAGAAAGCTCAATTTCATGAAGCTCATCAGCTGGGTATGGATCTAAAAGAGTATCAGGTTGCTCTAAGAACTGAAGATGGAAGAAAAATGATTAAAGCAGTCAGATCTCTAAAAATTAGCCACACTGATTATCTGCTAGGCTTAGTGGCAGAACAACAAAGAAGAGAGGCTGCTAATGATGAACTTACTGAGAGATTAAGGCTTCAAGAAATAGAAGACAAGTTGGCTGCCGATCAAAAGGGAGAGGCTGAGTCCCTCAAATTAATTCAAGCCATTGTCAAAGAACAGGATAAGGCACTTGATGAGAAGGAAGCTGCTGAGAAAGCACCTGCTACTGCTCCTATAAAACCTGTCAGTACTATTGAAGTTCCTGATCATTATTACAGGAGCAGATATGGTGATGTAATGAATAGAAGATCAAATCCCAGCAGGATCATCAAAGTGAACAGAGGGTCAAAAAGAGCTTTCAACGTTATGAGGGAGAATAATGTTCAAGAAAGGATTAACTATGATGAGTTAAGATCCCTTGGATTTAGTGAATGGATGGAGATACTGGAGTATTTTATTGGCAAAAGTGATAGTGCCATCAAAAAGGCAATTAAATCTGAACTCCAAAAGCTCTTCAACAAAGCCACGAAGTTTGGGAATGCACCAGCAGTAGATGTAGAGCAGGTTCTTTCTCAAAAATTTAAAAGACATCAATCTACTGGTGAAGGACCAACCGGAAGAGGCCCCATCATTCTACCTCCTTCTATCCCTGTTTTTGACCCTGCTGAGATACCTACTCTGTTCTATGAATTCTGGAGAATCAAACAAGAGGAGCTATCTGAAGAAGAAAGGGACAAAGATAAAGATAGATAGTCTCCTATATGCTTAAATTGAATCTTTTGTCTAACTCACTTTTCATTCCATTATCACTGTATTTAATGTTTAATCCAGTTGTAATGAAAGTGAAATGAGTTTATCTTCAAAATCATATCGAATTATAAGATATAGATAACTCAGCAAAAGATCCCAAAACAAACTTAAAAAGGGACAATCTCACTGCATATTCTTATTTGTTCCCTTGTTGCTGGCTTTAGTGTTTTCCCTATATGTCATAGGTTTTGTCATCATCAAATAGGGGGAGATTGTTGAGTCCCCAAAATAATTAAGGATTTAATTATGACAAAACTGTAATTTATTTACACTAAAATGTTATGTGCAGCCAGCACAAGTTTGTTTATGTTGTTTATGTACCGTCAGCTAATATAGCTGTGTCGAGTGTGTAGTATGCTGGCTGATCTACCAGCACAAGGTAGAATGTATTCTTCGAATCAGAACAGGATGCGTACTCAGCTAATTAAGAATATCAAGTGACTCAGCATATGAAGAACTAGTAGATCTGGATAGCAGCATACAACACAAGACAGCCATGCTCCATTACAAGCATGGTAGTTTCCCAGAGTGGTCTACATCAACACACTATTCAACAGAAGTCGAAGACAAAGTTGAACAGAAAAGGACAGGAGTCGGCAGCTGACAAGTGACCTTACAAAACCACGTGGGAATGCAGAAGTGGAACGCATGTGCAGACATGTGTTATACTTTATTCATACCTAGGGAACACAACATTCCATTTGTTTAAATCAAATGGTAGTGCCAAGCCGAATTGGTGTGTTCCTGCAAATAGCTACCTAAGAGGAAAGAAGGAGAGCACGCCTTCTGACACAATTGACCCCACAAGTACAAGGCATCCAATGTACTAGTAGACAATAGATTAATTACACGAACAATAGGACTACTATATATTGTTGTATTCACTATTGTATCAACTAGTGGTGTGGGTTTCATTATTTAGAGTCCTAAACGTGTAATAGCTTTTAGTTTACCTCTTAGCTATAATCTAGGTATTCTGTATCAACCAACTATCATTCCGCCAAGGATAGTTGTAATTCTTTGTGATTCAATCAATAAAGAATAACCGTTGAAAATTACCTGTGACTCTATCTAATTTGCATGCTTGAATACATAATCGAGTTTAACTGTTTAGTTAATTGAAAAGTAATTGTATTCACCCCCCTCTACAATACTCCTGTTGTTATTAAGGGACCAATAGTTTTCTATATGTTTCTCAGGTTCATACTTGGCTACTTGATACATGCTTCAGCACACTTTGATTACTTGCTTGGGGTCAAGCATACATGCATACACTAGTGATATCAGTTTTGGATTCAAACTTAAAGTTTACATGCATACGCTATTGATAGCACTCTTGATTTTCAACTTATATTATGTCGCAAGTTATTTCATTTATACTTTATACTTTTGTAAACTTAAACTCTTTGTCGAACCGTTTGGAAACTTAAAACTTTGCAAGTCATATACGTTTTAAATAAATGTGACATAATTTTGGTCAAACGCGTCTCATTTAGGGACTATGACCACGTAACGGGATCTAAGTTAACGGCGCCGTCAATGACTATTTTGTCGGGTCGTTACAGATGGTATCAGAGCGATGGGTGTAGGGAACTAGGATATGCATTAGTGTGTCTGACAGAGTCGTTAGGACGCATTAGTGAATCTAGACTACAACCGGATAGTTAACCATTACATTCTGACTTGCATTCGCTATAGATAGCACTTACTTAACTACTTTTGCATTATACTTGAGTCTTTCTTAGGTGAACTTCTTAATGGTACCAAATTTCCATCATACGAACTCGTACTCTGCCACTTTCTGGTAACACACGTA
This sequence comes from Rutidosis leptorrhynchoides, assembly GCF_046630445.1. NCBI lineage: Eukaryota > Viridiplantae > Streptophyta > Magnoliopsida > Asterales > Asteraceae > Rutidosis > Rutidosis leptorrhynchoides. The sequence continues at coordinate 629,976,679 of NC_092335.1, forward strand.
AATTCAACATTCATACGCGTAAGGATGACGACGACTTTATTAGTCACACTAGTTCGAGAACTCTGTCTCCCAGATTATTATTCACCACCGTTCCAGCTTACTATCCACAAGTACTGTAAAGTTTCCACCATGGCAATCACTGACCGCTACTGATGTTACACCGGTGTTCTTCACTATCTACCACTTCTTGTGACTACCATCACTACTCTCGGCGGGTATCGTCGTCACTACTTATCACTATGGTTGCGTACTACTCATTATCATAATTCGTTACTCTTTTCGTGCCTAAAGACATTATTATTTGACTTAAACCGCATTGATGTGAACAATCAATTATTCACTACCCTCGGGGAACGCATCTTCAGAGTTGTACAAATTCTTTCGATTATATACGAGTCACATTAGCGATGCCATTACACTTTGTCCATTTTAAATCTGCACGGTTACACGAACTTGATTTTATGGAGTGATGTAGGAATGGAGGTATGAGTTAGTGTAATATAACGACACTCGATCAACGTGGTTATATTATAGTAAGTCATACCAAAGTTCTAATGACACGTGATGGTGATTAGACTCGATCAACCTAGTCACCACCATGTGCCATGTACATGACTTCAAATTTTTGTTTTGAACATCTAAGAACTCCATGAATACTGATAACAACCATACCAAGGACCCACCTTTGGCTATTGCCAAACCATATTGATGCTTTTGAATAAACGATCAATTCTTTCAACTTCAAAACATATGTTATACGTGTATACTATCTCATCTTCACACACATTTATCGACGAACTACGAAACGCTTGACATGCTCACATCGAGGCGGAAACTTCTCTCGCATTACACTCGTACTTCCATGTAAGGAAAACCTTTACTTCTTAATGGAGAGAGAGACTCTTCACGTTATACTAGTATTCACCACGAGGGTGAATAGTCCTAACAAGCGTTTTTCAGAAATCGACAAGATGGGAAAAACTTGCACAACTATTCATTATAAGAATTCTATCTCGACACGGTGTGCCTTTGTCATTTGTTTCGGATCGAGATGCTCGTTTCACTTCTAGATTTCGAAGTGCCTTACAAGAAGCCTTGCGAACACGTTTAAACATGAGTACCACGTACCATCCACAAACTGACGGACCAAGCAAACATACGATTCAAACCTTGGAAACCATAATACGAGTTTGTGTTATCAACTTCTTATTTAATTGAGAAAAGTACTTGCCTTTAGTCGAATTCTCTTACTACAAAAATTATCATTCGAGTATTAACGCCGCACCTTTTGAAGCTTTATGTGGCCGCAAATGTCCTTCTCTTAATTGTTGGGCCGAAGTAGGCGACAATCAAATCCCCGGACCCAAACTCATTCATGAAATAACCGTTAAGATCGTTCAAATCCAATAAAGGCTCAAGACAGCCCGTGATCGCCACTATGCCAATGTTAGACGTAAACCTAAATTCTAAGTGGGTGACCGCGTAATATTAAAAATAAATCGCACCTCGGAAAGGTGTAATCTAGTTCGAAAAAAGTAGAACGCTAAATCAGCGACATTTTGATCCTTTTAAAATCTTGGGGCGTATTGGACCCGTTGCTTACCGTTTCGAACTCCCAACTCAAACAAATCCTGTTCATCCTACATTATGTGTATCAAACTTAAAGACGTGTCTTGTGAAACAAGAACTTGTTATCCTTTTCGATGAGCTTACTATCGAAGACAACCATCACTTCCTAGGAGAACTGTGAACCGTGAAACCAAACTTTAAAACAACATAAAATCCCGATCGTCAAAGTTCGTTGGAATGCCAAGATCAAACGAGAAGGAAGTACTTTCACTTATTCGTATAATTGGCGATGCAAGATCTCGAGGAAGAAACAACGACTACTACTTCCAACTAAATTTTGGGACGAAATTTCTTTTAAGGTGTAGGTAATGTAACATCCCGCCTTTTTCCGTTAAATCATTTTAACGCCCGTATTTTTTTATTATAATACATTTGGTATCTAGATTCGTATCTTCCGTTGACTAGCGTGTTAATATTTTCGATATTTAATTTTAACATCTCTCGTTTACTCTAGCGTATTTAAAATAATTCGTTTGGTTAATTCACGCACCTGCTTTCAAACTCGAGGGACTAAGGTTGCCAAAGGACCAAAGTGGCAACTAGGTCAAAGGGTCAAACCCTCCTCCCCACCACTCATTCCATTTTCTTTTTCTTTTCCATTTTTCTATCATTTACTACTTCCATCTTTCACCATTTTCATCTTCAACAAAGATTCATCATCTAAATCCAAATCAATAAGCTAACATCAAAACGAATCGTACTTTTGAAATCCTCTCTTCATCCTCTACGTTTTGGTACCAATTTCACTACTTGGGGTAAAGTTTCTAAAAACTCTAGATTTCTCTAATTCATTTTATAGACTTGAAATAGTGTTAGTTAGTGTCTATGACTCGTTTATAACATGAATATGTGAATTGTTTGCTCGATTTCGTTGTTTTGAGTAACTAGCATGAACACTTGAAAAAGGGTTTGTTAACTCTTTGATTTTGGTTGATTAAATGTTGTTAGATGTTAAACCTTATGTGTTAAAAGAGTTACTAGCATCATGAGCTTCGTTTTAGTATGCTGGATGACATGAAAACCTTACATTAACATGATTATCGATTTGGTGATTCTTGGTTAGGGTTTGATAGATTTTAAAACGAATTTTTGATGCACTAAATGCTTTGCAATGTTGTTGGAAAGTGTTTAGTTGTATTGTATGCATAATTACCTACGAAACGGCATATTATATGTGTGTAGTTAGTTCCCGAATCATGAAATGCGTTTTACGAACTTGAAACTTTGATAATAAACTTTTAACGACCTTTCGACAAGGATTTGGTCATTTAAAACGATGTGATTGTTTGATGATATGTGTTTAGTTGTATTTCTCGTTAAAATACCTTTCCAACGATGTATGATATGCTTTTTAAGTGTTTGCGGTTCATCATTTGTGTTTAAAAGTGTTTTGGTTCGAGACTTGTGAAATTTCAGCAAATGCAGCAGGTCAGGTGTTTGGACGCCGTCCAAACCCTTGGACGCCATCCGGTCCTTCACTGCTGGATGCCGTCCAGACCATTTGGACGCCGTCCAAATGAAATACAAAATTCTGTCCAACTTAGTCGTTTACCGTTTAATTCTAACTATGCTACGCACCTCCGATTAACATGAAACTTGGCCAACATGTTCATATATGATTACTCAGTGAAGAAAAATTGTCGGATACCCGACCCGACCCCGTTGACTTTGACTTTGACTTTGACCAAGTTTGACTTTTAGTCAAACTTAACCAAATACTTATGCAATCGTTCTAACATGCTTTTATACTTGATTCTTGCATGAAACTTGACAGCTTGATTCACATACTATATTAATCGAGTCGTAACGAGCCATAGGACTAATTGAACACATTTCGACCGACCTTATTTCATAATCGTTAATTGATACAACTTAATTGTTTAGGTCAAGGCTAAGCAACTTTCATTTGCACAACGTTAAATTTCAAGTATTTTGGCATGCAACTACGGTGAGATCATAGTCCCATATTTCAACAATTTTTATACTTTTAAATCATGGGATGAGAAACATATACGTATCATACTTTTATGCTTTGAACACAAGTACGAAAACAAACATTCCACATGCGAGTTAGAACAAAAAGCCTTAATTCAATTATCATTAGTTACACTTGCAGGGTGTAAACGTGAACTTATGTTATGTGATCACATGGGCTTGACGAGCCCTCATTCGTACGGTTCGCTACCGTTAGCGGATGAAATATATTTTCGAGTATAGTGTAGTTCTAACACTACGTGACAGGGTACAAAACAGTTAAGTTTGATAATTGGGTGCTCGCAAACATACTTTTGGAATGCAAACGATTCAGATAATCAATGTTATGGAAATACAAAATCTTGTGGTTCAAAACAACGTTTACAAATACACCAATGATTTCACCAACGTTTTTCGTTGACAGTTTTCTATATGTTTCTCAGGTTCATACTTGGCTACTTGATATATGCTTCCGCACACTTTGATTACTTGCTTGGGGTCAAGCATACATGCATACGCTAGTGATAGCACTTTTGGATTCAAACTTAAAGTTTACATGCATACGCTATTGATAGCACTCTTGATTTTCAACTTATATTATGTCGCAAGTTATTTCATTTATACTTTATACTTTTGTAAACTTAAACTCTTTGTCGAACCGTTTGGAAACTTAAAACTTTGCAAGTCATATACGTTTCAAATAAATGCGACATAATTTTGGTCAAACGCGTCTCATTTAGGGACTATGACCACGTAACGAGACCTAAGTTAATGGCGCCATCAATGACGATTTTGTCGGGTCATTACAGATTGAGACTCCTATAATAACTCGTTTATCTGACACTGATGACTCCACCATCTCTGACATCGTCAGCACCAATGCTCATTATTTTTAGAAAAGGTTGGTTAGGGGAATATTAAGCGCGAATAATGATGTCACCTAGCTTATAACTTATTATGAATACGGGTAGTTATGTCACCTAACTTATGATTATGACTCATTATGACTTATTATCTTGTATGCACTATGGACTCTAATTATAACTTATTATGCATGCTAATCTTTTCTCTATGAGTCCTATGTATAGTTCATGGGGGAGCCATACTATCTTCTGCAAAAGGTAATATAGTTCAAGGGGGGCATTACTCTAGGGCGTGTTTAGTTCCAGGGGTAGCTAACATTTTTGCCTTGACAAAAGGAGGAGAAAGTATATGGTAAGCGACGTTAACACTTATGTTGTACTGTACGTCTAAGCACACTTATTTATATTTTTCATCATCAAAAAGGGGGAGAATATTGGTTAGTAATCTAATGATAATATTCAAATGTTAATCACTTTATTTTGATGATGACACCAAGCCTTAGGTGCTTAATGCGTATAGAACAACACGGGTTCACAAACCTACATGATCTCTAGCAAACGACCAATACACATAATAAACAAGTCAAAAGAGTCCTTTGCAAAACCCAGATAGCACATGGCCCGGTCTTCGGTCGACCGCAGGTATGACCGTGGGTATCATGTACCTTGGTTTCTGAGAAACCAGGTACACGATCGATGCCACGGCTAACCGTGGTTCGACCGCATCACAAGGTCGAGTCCACGACTGACCATGGTATGACCACAAATCTTCTGTCCAAATCTCTTGAACAAATAATGTTTGACATCTTCGGGGTATCTATAATTCACGAAACCTTTCTCAATATCTTTAGAATAGTTGCCCTTTCATATCAAAAGAGTTTTGGTCTCGAGGATGTTAATCTTGCTTAATCTCACCTAATGACGCTTTAATGATACGTTAGCTTGCAATTAAGGTTAAACACATAAGTGTTGTAAAATATCCTTTTGTACCTAATTTTAAATCGTCCTTTTAAATCTAAAATATATCTAGACATGATTAGGATGGTCATTAAGTCCCAACTAAAGAGATGCTCTCCACTTGATTAATCATTAATCATTACTTACATGCTTAAGTATGTTTATCTCTTTATGATTAGTGTAATTCCCTAGAAGTGTTTATGTAAAACAAATTGGTCTTATTTGGAGTCTTGCAAGTAACCAATGAAAGCATATATACTTGCAACCAAATGTTGACAAATGCATGGAAGACTTGTGATATGATCTTTGGAAGCTTGTGGTTTGTCAAAGCACAAAATCTGCAAATGCCATTATGGGAAACCAATGACACAATAGAAGGAAATGAGACTTTCCTATTTTGCAAGCTTATGTCAACCTCCATGAATGTATCCAAGATGAAAGAGGTTATGCAGATTGTTTCAGATGTTTTTGGCTTCTAATTATAGCATCCAATAAGGGAAAGTGGCAAAAATAAAGGTCTCATACGTCTAGGAAATCAGAGGTCCGAATCTGCATGGTCAAACCACGGTCGACCGTGAGGTGAGCCGCACAGGGCCTGGACAGTTTTTCTCATGCCTATATAAACGTAGCCTTGTAGATATTTAAGACTCACCTCTTGCACTTACATTTTCATACATTTTCAGATATCATTCAAAGTATGATTGTAAATTATTTAGAGTGATTCTAACAAGAGTAATTGTAAACTTAGTTGTAAGTATACTTGTGAGCTATCTTCTTAAAGGGATCTAGAAGGTAGTTAAGATTTCACTAAGTTGGAGCATTATGATCTTGTGGTAAGAGCACTTAGTGATTGTGAATTCTTCAAAGGGACACAATGGTTCATAAGTTGCGGCTTATCGAGGAGCTAGTGTTGTATCCGGACACTCGACCGAGTTTGGGGTATCATAGTGAAACTAACTCTCCATTCGTTAGAATTGGGGAGTAGTGGATTAATGAAGATTAGTTAACATCTTCTCGTGCCACTATAAATCTCCGTGTTTATTCTCTTATCCCTTATCTTTACGTTTATATTACTCGTGAACAAACAATTCAAATCTCACTATAGTCATCTCAAGTTCCAAATCGAAAAGATTTGTAAAAATCAACTAAGTAACTATCCACCCCCTCTAGTAACTTATAAAAATCTAGTAGTATATGTAGTATATAAGATATTATATAATAATATAATCTTCTTTTTATCTTTTCTTTTCTTTTTATGTATAAAATAAAAGTTACTCCGTATAATAATAATTATGTCACATTTTTTTTAAATTTTTTTTTGAATATATGACACTTTAAATTTATTCATAGCTATGGTTTTCAATTATTGATTTTGATAATAATATCATAATTGTCTCTTTCTTCGCAACCAACTGTATCGATTAATTAATCAACCTTTGATTCGTAACAAACTCAATTAGACCTTTTTATTATAATTATTATTTTATCAAATAAAAGAAAAACTTATTACGAAGTATTATTATTATTATTATTATTATTATTATTATTATTATTATTATTATTATTATTATTATTATTATTATTATTATTATTTTTATAATATTAATCATTAGATATAATTTTTGAATCGTTAATTATTATTATAATTATTAACTTATTAATTTTGTGATATTGTAGGTGTATATTAGGAGTTTTTGACCAAATGCATGTATGGTACAAATATAATTACCAAATGCATGTGTATTTGAAAATATATTCCAAAATAGAGATTCTTTTCCCTTTCTATTGTAACCACAAAACTGAGATAAATATAAATATAAAATATAAATAAATGTTAGTATAGGTAATAGGAATACATAAAAAAAAAATTACTGAAACATGCTGCTATCATCTGCCCTCGAGTTCTTTCCACGCCCACTTCACAATTCATTACTGTTGCAATTTCATATTTTAATTAGCTTTTTCAATTATATTCACGTAACATGATTACCGAGTTTGTGCTTATTTATTTATTTGATATTAGAAGTAGGAGTCAGCATAAAATCGATTTACCAAAATCGTAACCATTAAATCGACATAGCCATATCGAACTAACCAAACCATACTCATAACCATGGATTTGGTTAACAATTATGAATTAAATGAAGAGTGTGGATGGTTATGAATATAGAATATCCCACGTCACAATAACTGCACCCGTCCATGTTTCATGAAGATAAAGTCATTATTAGTGTAGTATTTAAAGAAAATGTTACAAATGGATTTAGGACTTTCGAATAGTTTGTCTTACAAATAAAAGTCATTGTTAGTGTGGTATTTAAAGAAAATGTTAGTTAAAATAAAGTTAATTCAAAGTGATTGTTATAATTGTTATTTTTTATTACTCCGTAGTATTTAAATTTACATACAGACAAAGGCGTCTTCGGGCATGGACGAACGTTCAGGTTTCAAAAATTAGAAGGCCCATAATTTTGAATATTTATTTGATAATAAAACAATTGTCCAATATTTAAGTAATTTAAAAAAAATATTCGAATAAATATTTGATAATAAAACAATTATCGAATATTTAAGTAATTTAAAAAAAAAATTCGAATAAATATTTGATAATAAAACAATTTGATACATGTAGTCTTAAAAACTTCTTTCGTATTGATAAATTTTAATATAATATTTTTATCAGTATTAAAAAATTTAACGTGTATAAGTATTCATTTTTATTTTCAGAGTGTTTTAAATTTTAGAGACGAGCCTTCATACAGATAGTAGTTTATTTTTGTCATAAGGTGGTTATAAAGTGTGACGACCTGAAAATTTCTGACCAAATTTAAACTTTGGACGAATTAATCGTCAATTCGGGGATTAATCGGAGATTAATCGGATTATACTGTATACATTTAAATATTAAATTTTAAAAATTATATGTGTAACTATAGAAAAAAACCATAATTATAAAGTTAATTTTTAACATAATTGTTTAAAATTTTTCATTTTGCTTCAAAACTATAAAATTCTAGTCTAAATTCATGTTAGAATGTTAACCATTTTTGAGTTTGACTGACTTTGATTACCAAATTCGATTTTGATCCATCAATTGACGTTGACCGTTTAATTAAACGGATTTTTAAAAAATCGGAACGGATTGCTCCTAAAAATGATTAATCGGGGATTAATCGTTGAGTAATCGGGTTTTTTACAACACTGGTTGAGTCTCAAAAATTTTTGAAACTATATTCATGTAATCAATTACCCTTCGACCGCTTCCGACGATTCACGAACGAATATTTACAATTGTAGATTAATGTTGTTGTATGAATAATTTATAAATAATATATGTAAAAAGTATAATATTTCATTTTATGTAAATAATTATGAATTAATATAAATTTATTATATTAATTTGTTATCATTATTATTATACTTATTAATTATTAATATTAAAATATAATATACATATAAAAATAGATAAGTTACATAATCTGTTGAATATCCATATCCGTATCTTCTTTTTCTCTTCCTTCCGTGAATTGCTGTCTCCTTTTAAAAAGAAAAGTGAGATTTTGAAATCTCTTTTCTTTCTTTGTTCGTTTGTTAATCACATACAATAATAGATGATAATTACTTAATATAGGGTACTATTTTTAATTTGACTTACATATTAACATAGGCATATATGCAAACTGCATATAATATATATATATATATATATATATATATATATATATATATATATATATATATATATATATATATATATATTGATGTGTGCAGCGGCGTATACGAAATAGTTATATATTTATTATGAAATACTATTAAATACGATACAATTTTACACAAGTTATTTATTTATTTATAGAGTGGATATACCTAAACCTTGCTACAACACTTATAGGCAGTGTACCTAATCGTACAGTAGTGTAGTTTTTAGTAAGTCCGGTTCGTCCACAGGGAACTAGCCAAGTTTAACGCTATATTTTTCAAACTAAATTTGTATATATATATATATATATATATATATATATATATATATATATATATATATATATATATATATATATATATATATATATATATATATATATATATATATATATATATATATATATATATATATATATATATAAGTAGTAGTATTATTATAAAAGGGGGTTTTTACAATGACCGGTTTGTCGATTTTATGTCTTAAGTCGCAGTTAAAACCTAATGTAAAATATTAAAAATAAATATAACTTAATTTAAAGCGTAAAGTAAATGACGATAATTAAAATGCAATAATTTAAAGTGCGATAAATAAAATGACGATAAATAAAATTGCGATAATTAAAAGTACGATAAATAAAATGACAGTAAATAAAAGTGCGATGAAATATGAAATAAAGGAATTATGCTTATTTAAACTTCCATAATCATGATGTTTGACGTGTTGATTTTAGTTTATTACCATGGGTTAATTGTCCTTTGTCCTGGAAAGTTCGATATGCCCATACGGTTTTGTCCATAATAGTCCATCAGTCATAAATATAAAGTGCGAGAGTCTTCGTAAAATTATCCTTATACCCGAAGTCAAATATTCTAACTAATTGGGGATTCGAACTGTAACAAGGTCTTAATACTTTGTTTAATGAATACACCAGGTTATCGACTACGTGTAATCCAAGGTTATATTACTTTGTTAACAATTACACCAATTACCCTTGTATGTAATTCACCCCTGTTTCAACAAGTCCATTAACTATTAATTCATTCCCGTGTCCGGTAAAATGAACGATAATTCGTATATATAGATATCCCGCCCACCGTACCCGATTAAGTGTATGTGGTTATATATAGATACGTCAAATTGTAATCTTTATATTAAATTAACGAGGTATCATTTAGTTAATATAAAGCCCATTAATAACCCATAGTCCAATTTCCACAATTGTCGTTCTTTTGTCCAAACCCCAATTATGGTACAAAGCCCAATTACCCCGTCTTTAATATTTAGCCCAACATCACGATTATTTCGATTTAAATAAGCATAATAATAACTTAGCTATGAGACATTAATTTAAAAAGGTTGAACATAACTTACAATGATTAATAATAGCGTAGCGTTACACGGACAGAATTTCGACTTACACACTTACAACATTCGCTAACATAACCTTATTATTATTAATCTTAAATTAAAATTAAAATTAAAATATATATATATATATATATATATATATATATATATATATATATATATATATATATATATATATATATATATATATATATATATATATATATCAGAGAGTGAGAGATTGAATTGAAAAAGGTGTATCATATTCGGCTGAAAACTGCGAAATTTATAGATGTGGCCAGCTACTTCTTGCCATGCGATCGCATGGATTTAACACTGCCTGTTCATGCGATCGCATGGCCCGCTGGGACAACTCACATTTGCTTGTTTGCTAGTTTGCCGACGGTTTTAATATATATAATATATATATATATATATATATATATATATATATATATATATATATATATATATATATATATATATATATATATAATTCTAAGAATTAATTATATATTATATTATATTCATGTGCATAGTTGACTTGCTATTTTTAGTCCTTTACGTCGTGCGTTGAGAGTTGACTCTGGTCCCGGTTCCGGATTTTCGAACGACCTTGCGTACAATTTAATATCTTGTACTCTGCGTTTTGCGGCTCGTACTCTTGTAACTTTTAGACGTTTCTTATCAATAAATTGAATCACTTGGATTGTACTTTGTACTTTTTAGCTTTTTGGTCGTTTGCATCTTCAAATCGTTGAATCTGTCTTTTGTCTTCACCTTTTATTATTTAAACGAATATCACTTGTAAATAGAACAATTGCAACTAAAAGCTTGTCTTTCTTGATGGATAATGCTATGAAATATATGTTCGTTTTTAGCATTATCAAATATTCCCACACTTGAGCGTTGCTTGTCCTCAAGCAATATAGTCTTGAAATAAAAAAAAACTAGAATCACTTCTTTATTCTTCACACTTTGTACATCAGTGATTTCTATACGGCGGTATGAACAATGGTAGTAACATTGTGGTTTACAGTCCCACATGACTATGAAAAATTTAGATCCTTTAAGGAAATTGGATCTTTATGAAAACATTTGATCTTTTTGAAAATTCAATCTTGCTTTTACCCTAGATAAGTTTTCCGGAATAACCCTTCACCGGTGTTTGCAAATTATTTTTGTGGGTTTTGTGGGTTTCAGATTTGAAAATTTTAGCTCAAAACTTATGGTTTTGTGTCACCCACTTGCTAACCTTGTATTGGGAAAGCAACACATCCAGTATACTTGCTCCGTATATTACCTTTTTTAAACTACCGTCTGGTTGTAAAGGAAAGCGTTGAACAAGCAATTATTAAGGCAATGTCCCGTGACATGCTTTTGATTATGGTCTATATCATGTCGGATGCAATTGATATCCTTTGTAGGAGCAATAGTAAAGATCACCCTATAGTTTTTCGGTCTAGCACAAGGTCCTGTCTTTGACCATGCTATGCAACCACCGTTCTTACGGTTGATACCCGATTTGGTTCAGGTGACCTAATGAATTCCAGGTGAATTCCTAGGATTTTACGTTCAATGGTAATGAACGCATTAAAAATGGGTTTTCAGAAAACAAATCGGTTTGTAATTTTGATCAAAATATTTTCTCGTTCAAGCTCGAGTTTAGATATCATCGAATTCCATGAGTTTAAATTCTCAATCTTTAAGGTCAATCTCAAGGATTGAGTAATATCAGTCTTAAAAGCTTATTTTTGATCTTTAAGGAGATTATCCTTTCTGGGGATCTAATTCATTAGTCTTATAAGCTAATTTGCACGGTGCCCCCCATTGTACGAGACATATCCTCTCATGGTTAGGATAAGTCTGACCACTTGGCGACCCTGTTTGATGCTGAGGTCCGTGAATTCCCAGCTGATTTTCGAGAAAACTTTTCAAGGTTTTTCATATGCTCTACAACTGGTCTGAACGACAACTTCCTAACCTAAATCAAGAAGCGCATTTCTTTTTCGGAAGACTTTACTTCCTTTTAATGATGGAATTGATTCATCGTGTAGATCCATCTTGTCTTTCAAATATATTATAAGAAATTGGGTAAAAGTGATTAAAATCGTCCAAAACAAAAGTATCTTCAATTATTTGTACAAAAATATGTGATATATGTTCTAAATAATTTGGTAAATTTTTCCCACACTTGGCTTTTATTTTCCTTTCTTTGCCTTTTTATTTTCCTCTATTCCATTTTAAATGAATTCTAACATTTTAGGTTAATGAATTCTAACATTTTAGGTTGTTTCTCAATTGATGTCCTTTCCGAGGTAACAATAATTTCGGTGTTAACACCTAGTTTTATCGCTCATAAATATGTATAAACATGATTTTGAGTTCATTTAGTTGAAAATTTTGAAAATTTTTACTAGAATTGGGTAGTCAGTATATAAGACTAGGGCTGTTCTTTATTATTAGAGAGCACTAGATTCTAATACAACTACTACGTTACTAGTATTTTTATTGGTAACCAAGTGTATAAATTAAAAATTTTAAAAATCCGAAAGAATTTAACCCCTTCCCACACTTAAGATCTTGCAATGCCCTCATTTGCAAGAAATCAGTAGCAATTTTAAATTATTGAGGGTGATTAGCGTAGAAAAATGATTAAATTTTACCAAAGTTTCCAAACATATTGGCATTTGTTTGTTGAATGATAAATGGTGCATATCATTTGTTCATTCCGTCTTGTTGTTACATCACATTTGTTTTTCGTTTTGTCGTCAAAATTAGTAGCTTTTGCTGAACTTAATGCCAGTCTTTGAAAGTTCGCTGTTTTACCCTTTGTGTACAATTGAAATAAAATACATACAATACAAATATAAACATGCATGGTAATTTGAAATGCGACTTAAAAGATAAAAGATAAAAATTACCAACGGGAACTGTATCAATCTGGATAGGGGTTCCAGTTCATGTCGTCCGTCGGGTTCCACGGTTGGTTATAGGTGTACTGATAGGCCTGGTTAGGGTCGTAGAGAGTAAATGGTGGTCACATATCGGGGGGCTGGTGTGGAGGATAGTAAGCAGGTCGGGTCGGTACGTAGTTATTTGGTACCTGAGGTGATAGCTGGCTCATGATCTGATGCTGATGATAGTGCCATCTATCATGCTGTCATTGCCTGAAATGCTCGTACACATTCTCGGCGTGCCACTGCTCGAACTGACTATGTCTAGCCTCGTTTGTCATTTCTACCTCATCTATACGCTGGTAAACGTCAGTAATAGCCTCCCTAATGACATCCCTAATGTCATCCGGTTCCTCCATTTCCTCATCTGAACCTCTCTCTACCTGTGAATGACGGCCCTCATATGGTATTGCCTGATTGCGTCTGCTCTTTAATACCTTTGCACCCTGATAGACCCGCAATCCTAAAGTCTCAACCTGTTCCCTACACACCATCAGTGGACCCCCTTGATCCCTATCTACACCCAAATACTCTCCAATGAGAGTAACAAAAATACCTCCTCCTATTGTTCCCCCGTCCTGTATTCCTGTCACCATTTTGGACAGATAAAAACCAACACATTAGGAGATATTAACAACACTTCTAGTGTTTCGAATACACTTAAGGTAAAATAAATCGTGTAAGGTCATCTTCTCCTTGTTTTTACCTCTTTGTGTAATCGAATTAGATAAAAATCTATGTATAATATGTAGCTCTGCTTTGTTAATATCTAAATAGGAGTGTCTTCCTCCCAGCGTAAAAACATTATAATTTGACATACGCCTCCAGACGGCGTCAGCGTCAAAATTCCTATCTACCCTTTCACCATGATAAATCAAATTTGTACAATCAGGTAGTAGTAATTCACAAGGAGTGTAAATCTGTAAAGCCCTGGCCATGTCCAGCATGGACATCCTATACATCCTACGGCCAAGTAAAAATCTAAGAAAATTCCTATTGTCTAACCTAACTACATTCGTATCAAGTGATATAGTACTCATAAGCTCAACACACCACTCTTTATATACAGGCCTACGAATGGTGAATAAACTTTCCCAATCGGGAAAAAAGAGTTCCCATACCTTTGGATCAGATGCTGCCTAACTGAGTTAGCTAGTTGGACCCTTTCCAAAGGCTCCCAATCGAATACCCTCGGTACTTCTACATTTTTTGTTACCAGTTTAAATTTGTTACTTTGATACATCGGGTAATCTCTCCAACTTCGATCAAATCTCAAACTGGGATGCAACCGTTCTTCATGAATCGTTGGGTGTTCTATTATTGGATGAATCAGAAATTGTACGTAGGCATTAACATATTATTGTTGTGGATCATAGTATGGTATGTGTTGATCATTATGATATTGTTGTTCTTGTTGTTGCTCCTGTTCAGGTTTTGGTTCATATTGCATTTCTGGTTCAGGTTCATTTTCAGGTTGTCTGGATGATGATCCACCGCCAGATTCGGTATATTTCTGCAAAACACATTAAACACAAAATTTGTGCATCCAAATATGCATTAGTGTTAGCAAAATAACAAATTAAAACAATAACAATAACATGTTTAATTCATATTAAACTTATACTAAGTTTCACATTTTTATCAATTCTACACTTTTTCAAATAAGCATATATGAAAATGTTTACAAAGTTCATAAGCATTCTACTCAAATAACATGTCAAAATAATCATTAATAGCAATTAAACAAGTTTCAAATGGTATTTACATCAATTTAATCAAGTTCATGAATTTTAGACCTAAAAAGTCTACTTTAATTCTCAAAAATTATGTTTAGGATCAAAGTTTGGATCATTTAGCTACCTAAACATGTTACACTACTTAATTTAGCAATAATTCATGATAAAAATCGGCCATAACCTGTTTATATCAAAAAGTCCCAAATTACTCAAGAACACAAACCCTAGATTTCTAAAGATTTTGAAGTTTTTGGCTTCAAATCATGTTAAATAGCATCAATCTAGGTTATACATGCATAATATACTAACAATTTAACTCTAATTACGCTAGAAATTAACAAAATTAAATTAGGTATAAATTAGCTCAAGAACACTAAAACTGAAAATTTAAAGAGTTTAGGGGTGAAATTTTTACCTTTTTGCCTCCCCATCTGAAGAAAGACATGATTGTAGCAAGAAATTTGGTTGAAAAATGGCGATTTTAGAGGGTGTTTTGCTGTGTTTTTCGTGTATGTGTGTGTAGTTGTGTGAGTACAGAACAGCTCGACTGACTTTATGATCCTGGCCAGCATTTTGCCTCCATACGACCGCATGGATTTGAAGAGGAAACCCCATGCGATCGCATGGGGTCTGATCTTTTTTTTTATAATAAAAACCTTATACTATTAAAACAAAGATTTAATTAAAAATTAAAATTTTGTTTCTTTTTAGGATGAGGGCGTTTTGGATCGTTGTCCTAGTCCGTCTCTCGATAAAATTTTAAAATTTGTCACTTTTTAAGCGTTGTTTTAAAAGCAAAGATTTATGGGTTTTTTTAATGTTTTTGGCATACTTTAATTCAATAAGATTAAAAATAATGATAATAAAAGTTCTCGTCCTGCCTTCGGGTAAAGCAATTTCGGTTCAACGACCTAGTTTTCAACTCACGACGAATTTTTAGAAATCACATTTTTAACTTAATGAAATAAAGTACATTTTTGTTTTTAAATTCACACCAAACTTAAATGCATAAAATTAAAAATTCATATAAATATCATTAATATTTTTATACATTAATTTTACAAACTTATATTAAAAATATTAATTTTTAAATTATTTAAAAACTTAAATATATTGATTTTAAAAATTTACATTAATAATTTGATATTTATATATTAATTTTAAAAACAAGGTAAAAATTAAAATTAAAAATCTTTTTGTTTTTTTTTATCCCACTTTAATCAATCAAATATTAACAAAAATATACGTCCCTCTTTTCGGTAAAGTAATTTCTGTTCCATAACCTAGTTTTACTCCTGACGAATTTTTGAAATATTTTGGGTTGATTAATTAAAGATATTTATACCTTAAGAATAAACGGTAAATTTCGCAGTGATGTAATAAATTTTTGTATGATATCAATAATCTCGGTTTCGCATACCTAATTTTATTGAATATCAATTTAATACTTTATAGCGAACGATTCAGTGTTTATTATCAAAAGGTTAAAAGTAAAAAATAAAAACTGTACATACTTACCTGTGAGATAGAATTTTCAGAGACCTGCTTTAGCCGACTCATAGGAGAGTCGTGTGATTTGGTTCTCCAAAGCTACATAAGCATAACCTCGATTCTTCAATATCTTTTCTTCTAAACATATGAACGGTCCTTCTCTGCATTGAGTAACAAATTCGGTATTTGAATATGTTTGATTGTTTGAACATTTACCTTCGTGTGACCATTTTCCGCATTTATAACATCTTTCAAGGTGTCGTGCTCTTCTTTTTGTTGCGGATTTTGATTTTCCTTTACCAAAATGTATCTTATGATGATCTTTCCTGAGTTCTTTCCTTACTTCGTCCATTTTTCCTCTTACGAATGATACCAGTTTACTCGGGAAGATGTTATTATTACATTTAGTAATCATAGCGTGTAGTAGTAGACCATGGTTCAAATCAAATGAATTCTTCATCTCGTAAAACCTAAAAAAAATAAAAATTCAGAATGGAGGAAGAAGACTAGTTCGTTAGGGTCTGCTAGGGAAAGACCATTCGGATTCCATTCTCGGAAACTACACGAAAACAGAATATCTAATTCTAACAGAAATAAATATTATCCTTAAAAGATTTGATTCTCCCCACACTTAGTTAGCTGTGGTGTCGAAATTGTGATTAACTTCGTTTTCAATTGGACTATCAACAACTTGTATATCTCTGACTTTTTCTTCAAGCCAATTGTTGATTTCCTCTGTAACTTTCACAAATTCAACTAACATTGCCTTTTCTTTAAGCGACAAATTGGATACTAATCAGTTACATAACTTAAAGTTCCCCTTAATCCTAGCATCTTGAATCCGTTTATAAAGTTTTTTCGTTGAACTGTTAAAAACGGGTTCATCTAATTTCGTATCAACAACGGGGTTCTTTGTTATCAGGTCGTCATTGGTTGTTGCTTCATCTTCCCCACACTTAGGCGTTTTTATTGGTTCAACAGTTTTGGTTGGTAGAGATCTAAACTTTCGGTTCACAAAGGTGACCGATTCGTCACCATCCCTTAGTGTCATTTTACCTTCTCTTACATCAATGAATGCTTCGGTGGTTGCTAAAAATGGGCGACCTAAAATTAGAGGAATATCAAGGTCTTCCTCCATATTAATAACTATGAAGTTTGCAACAAAGGTCAAACTTCTCACTTTAACAAGTAAATTGTTTGCTATTCCAACCGGATATTTAATGGTTTGATCAAATAATTGAACACCTATTTTGGTTTGTCTTAATTTACCCACACCTAATCTTTTATATAAGGAAAGAGGCATAACATTTGCACTTGCTCCTAAATCTGCGAGTCCATTATACATAGCACCATCGTTAAGCAAGCAAGAAATGATAAATTCACCCAGATCTCCTACTTTAGTAAGTAGAGTTGGTTTGTTAACCTTTTCCAAGTGATCTTTTCTTGTTTCTTTCACTTCTACTTGAACTTCTTGTTCACATTTTTCTTCGTTTCTTGGAATGGTAGGTTTGTATAGGAATTCTTCTTCATCACTCCAATTTGAAGCTTCCCCGTCTTCCAATTTTGGTTTTTCATATGTTGTTGATAACATATTTATGTTTTCATTCTGAGGGTTTTCTTGGGTGGTAAAATTATGATTGACTTCATTGTCAACTTTCATCGGACCATGTATGTAATGTTTAACTCTGTGACCATTAACTTTAAATTCAATCCCATTTGAATTTATCAACTCTATTGTTCCATATGGGAAAACTCTTTTGACTATGAATGGTCCAGACCATCTTGATTTCAATTTTCCAGAAAATAGCTTGAATCGTAAATTGAAAAGAAGAACTCTGTCTCCTTCTTTAAATTCTTTTGAACTTCTGATTCTTTTATCATGTCATTTCTTCGTTCTTTCTTTATAGATTAACGAATTTTCATATGCTTCATGTCTTAATTCTTCTAATTCATTTAGTTGACTTAATCGTAAATGTCCGGCTTCATATAAATCAAGATTACATGTCTTCAAAGCCCAAAATGCTTTGTGCTCAATTTCTACTGGAAGGTGACATGCTTTTCCATAAACGAGTTTGAAAGGTGTAGTTCCAATTGGAGTTTTGTAGGCTGTTCTAAAAGCCCAGAGTGAATCCTCCAATTTCATGGACCATTCCTTCGAATTTGATCCTACAGTTTTCTCTAGAATATGTTTTAATGCTCGGTTGGTATTTTCAACTTGTTCACTTGTTTGTGGATGATACGCGGTTGAGATTTTATGAGTTACTTCATATCTTTTGAGAACTTTCTCAAGTTGATTGTTACAGAAATGAGTACCCCAATCACTTATTAAAGCTCTCGGTGTTCCGAACCTTGCAAAAAGACGTTTTAAGAAGTTGACTACAACTCGTGCATCGTTAGTTGGGAGAGCTTGTGCTTCCGCCCATTTAGATACATAATCAATAGCAACGAGAATGTAGAGATTATTATGAGATTTTAGAAATGGACCCTTAAAGTCAATACCCCAAACGTCAAATACTTCACATATTTGAATGACATTTTGTGGCATTTCATCAAGTTGACTTATTTTTCCGGCCCTTTGACATGCATCACAGGATTTGCAAAGAAGGTGTGCGTCTTTGAAAATTGTAGGCCAATAGAATCCAGCATCTTAGACTTTTCTTGCTATGAGTTGAGGCCCATAATGCCCTCCTGTTGGTCCTGTGTGACAATGGTTTAAGATTTGACTGGCTTCATCCCCGAATACACATCGGCGTATTATTTCATCAGAATAACTTTTAAACAAATGTGGATCTTCCCAAAAATAGTGTTTTATATCACTAAAGAATTTCTTTCGTTTTTGGTACGACAATCCTTTTTCAAGGAATCCACATACTAAGTAGTTTGCATAGTCTGCAAATCATGGAATTTCATTATAATCTATTTTTAATAGATATTCATCAGGAAAGTTATCTTGTATGGCCGATTCATTTAGAACTTCTAATTCAGGATTTTCAAGACGAGAAAGATGATCAGCTGCGAGATTTTCTGCTCCCTTTTTGTCTCGGATTTCAATATCGAATTCTTGTAAGAGTAAGATCCAACGTATTAATCACAGTTTGGCATCTTGTTTTGAAAATAGGTATCTAAGAGCAGAATGGTCGGTATAGACCACCGTTTTAGCTAGAACGAGAAATGAACGAAATTTGTCAAAAGCAAAGACAATAGTAAGGAGTTATTTTTCAGTAGTTGTGTAATTCGTTTGTGCTCCTTGTAACGTCTTACTAGCGTAATAAATAGGTTGAAATCGTTTTTGAATCCTTTGTCCTAAAACGGCTCCCATTGCAAAATCACTTGCATCGCACATGAATTCAAATGGTAGATTCCAATTTGGAGTTATCATGATCGGCGCATTAGTGAGTTTTTCTTTAAGAATATTAAAATATTTGATGCATTCATCTGAAAAGATGAATGGAGCATCCTTTTCAAGGAGTTTATTCATAGAAGTGGCAATTTTAGAAAAATCTTTTATGAAACGTCGGTAAAAACCGGCATGCCCTAGAAAACTCCTAACTCCTCTAACATTGGTGGGATGTGAAAGTTTAGCAATTACATCTACTTTAGCTCTATCCACTTCAATTCCTTCCTTTGAAATTTTATGACCAAGAACGATACCTTCTTTAACCATGAAATGACATTTCTCCCAATTAAGTACTAGATTTGATTGCTCGCATCTAATTAGCATTCGTTCAAGATTAACTAGACATGATTCAAATGTATCACCGAAGACTGAAAAGTCATCCATGAAAACTTCCATGCATTCTTCTATCATGTCGTGAAAAATTGCCATCATGCACCTTTGAAAGGTTGCAGGGGCGTTGCAAAGTCCAAATGGCATGCATTTGTACGCAAAAGTACCATAAGGGTACGTGAATGTGGTTTTCTCTTGGTCCTCGGGTGCTATTGGAATTTGAAAGTATCCGGAGAAACCGTCAAGAAAACAATAGTAACTATTCCCAGCTAATCTTTCCAACATTTGATCAATGAAAGGTAAGGGAAAGTGATCTTTTCTGGTGGTGTCATTTAATTTTCTATAATCAATACAAACTCGCCATCATGTTACAGTCCTAGTAGGAATAAGCTTATTTTTCACATTTGTGATGACAGTCATGCCACCCTTCTTAGGTACGCATTGAACTGGGCTTACCCATGGACTATCAGAGATTGGATAAATTAATCCAATATCAAGCAGTTTAATAATTTCTTTCTTAACAACATCTTGCATATTCGGATTTAGTCTTCGTTGGCGTTGCACATACGTTTTATGACCTTCTTCCATAAGGATTTTATGTGTGCAATACGAAGGACTTATTTCTTTAATGTCATGAATCTTCCATGCAATAGCTGATTTATGAGCTTTTAGCACAGAAATGAGTTGAGATTTTTCATTTTTCGTAAGAGAAGACGATATTATTACAGGTAATTCAGATTCACCATGTAAATAAGCGTATTCCAAATGGTTTGGAAGTGGCTTTAACTTTAATGTTGGTGGTTCTTTTATCAATGATTTATATCGATATCTGTCTTCCTCTTTTAGCATTTGAAGTTCTTCTGTTGTTGGTTCGTAATCATTAACCATAAGTGTGGCTAACATTTCAGCTTCATCAATTGGTTCAGTTCCTTCTCCTAAAGAACATTCTCATGTTCCTTGTAATTCTGGAAATTCTTCTAACAATTCTGCATGTGAATCTATATTTTGAATATAATAACATGTATCATTTGTAGATTGCGGTTGTTGCATGGCTCTATCAACAGAAAAGGTAACACTCTCATCCTCTATACTTAAGGTCAGTTTCTTACCGAACACGTCTATTATTGCTTTAGCCGTGTTTAAGAATGGTCTTCCGAATATGAGAGGAACTCGAGAATCTTCTTCCATGTCCAGAATAACAAAATCTACTGGAAATACTAAAGTACCAACTTTAACTAGCATGTTTTCCATTATCCCTCTAGGATATTTTACTGATCGATCGGCTAGTTGTATGCTTATTCTTGTTGGTTTCAATTCTCCAAGGTCTAGTTTAGCGTATAGTGAATACGGCATTAAATTTATACTAGCACCTAAGTCTGCCAATGCTTCTATTGAACTAAGACTACCCAGAAAACATGGAATTGTGAAACTTCCTAGATCTGATAATTTTTCTGGTATCTTATTCAACAGCACTGCAGAACAATTAGCATTTATAGTAACAGCCGATAGTTCTTCCATTTTCTTTCTATTTGTGATTAGATCTTTCAAGAATTTGGCATATCTTGGCATTCCTGATATCACATCAATGAAAGGACGATTTACATTTATTTGTTTAAACATATCCAAGAATTTGGATTGCTCGGCTTCAAGTCTTTCTTTTCTCATTTTACTAGGGTAAGGAAGTGGTGGTTGGTATGGTTTAACATAAGGCTTTGCCTTAACTGTGTTATCTTCATTAACCTTTTCAACTACCGGTTCTGTTTCCTTCTCTTGCTCAGACTGTGGTTCTTGTGTAGTAGGAATAGCGTCATCAGAAATTTCAGGTATTTCAGGTGGTTTAAGTGTAATACCACTTCTTGTGGTAATGGCTTTAGCTGTTTCATTCTGGGGGTTAGCATTTGTATCGCTAGGTAGACTTCCCGGTTTTCTTTCACCTATCAACCTTGCTAGGTTGCTTACTTCTTGTTCTAGATTTTGAATAGAAGCTTGTTGATTTCTAAATGCTTGAGCATTTTGTTCATTTGTTTGTTTCTGAGATGTGAAAAATTGAGTTTGAGATTCAACTAGCTTCGACATCATATCTTCTAAACTTGGCTTTTTATCATCGGTTTGTGGTGGTTTAATTGGAAAAATAGGTCTTTGCTGATTGTAAGTATTGTTGGATACTTGTTGATTGCCAGGACCTTGTTGGTTGTTGTATGGAACATTTCGGTTATAATTCAGATTTTGATTGTAGATTGGTCTTGGCGGTTGATAATTATTATGATAATTATTTCCAGGCCTTTGGTTCATGTATGAAACATTCTCTCTTTGTTCCATTGTTTGTTCAATACAGAGACAATCTTTTGTCAAATGTGGTCCTCCACACTACTCACAACTAATTCGTATTGAGTGAATATCTTTAGTCGTCTTTTCCATTTATCTCTCGACAGCATCTATCTTTGCAGAAATGGAATCAAATTCATGGCTAGAATCGGCTCTAGCCGCTTTAGATGATCTAACGATATCTTTTTCTTGGTGCCAGTCATGTGAGTGGGAAGCAGTGTTATCAATAATTTTGTAAGCTTCAGTTGCGGTTTTTTTCATAATGGAACCACCAGCTGCTATATCGATGTGTTTTCGTGTAGTGATGTCGCATCCTTGGTAGAATATTTGTACTATTTGATAAATGTCTAAACCATGTTGCAGACATTCTCTTAACAACTTTCCAAATCTTGTCCATGCCTCATATAGAGTTTCATTTGGCTTCTGCGTGAACGTAACAATTTCTCCTTGAAGTCTTACAGCTTTAGATGCCGGAAAGAATTGTTTAAGAAAATTTTCAACTAAAACATCCCATGTATCAATCGCCCCTTCAGGTAACGATTCTAACCAATCTTTGGCTTCTCCCTTTAAAGTCCAGGGAAATAACATGAGATATATCTGTTCATCCTCAACTTCTCTGATTTTAAATAGAGTACAGATCCTATTAAAGGTAAAGATGTTCGTTTGGATCTTCTTTCGGCGCATCACTAAATTGACATTGATTAGTTACCATGTGTAGGATTTGTCCTTTGATTTCATAATCTGGTTGAGTAATTGCGTGACCTTGGCCAATGCGTTTAGCTCTCATTCGGTCTTCCATACTTAGAGGTTCCAGATTTTCATGATTGAATTTGTTGAATCTGAATCACTAGAGGATTCTGACTTAATGGTTTCTTCCTCGACAATCTCTGGATGAGTGATTTGTGGTTCAGGAGGAATGATTAGTGGTTCAGGATCTCTGAATTGTCCCTGAATATCCTCCGGATTCTCAATTGTGAGGTCAGGTTCAAAAAATGGATTATCGGAAATTTGAATTGGAGTACTTGGTCGACTGGATGACGATTCTAAAGAAAAATCAATGGCGACAATGTTGGCTAGATGTCTTGATCGAGTTACAGGTGGTGAACGTATAAAAGGTGGTGAACGTTTTGCTCGGTGCGTTCACTGAATATCCTATTAGTTATAAAAATAAAAATTATATAAGTTATCAAATTAATAGACTTTTCTGATTTTGCCCACGTTTCGAATAGCCAATTGATGCAACAGGTAGCCAGGACCCTTTAAATCGAAAGCCCACAACTCGCCACTAACAAATCCAACTATTACTACGAACCAGAAAATTTTGAATGTTTATCAATTTAACCATTTAAAATAATTTTTCGTTTTGAAATTTTAGAGAAGAAATAGAAAATTTTATGTCCTAAAAGCTAGAGCGTCGAGAAATAAGAAAGAAAAAGACCTCGTCGAAAAACGTCAAAAAATAAAAATAAGAAAATAAGCGTCAAAACTTAGTATTCTAAAAAACTAAATATTAAAAGTTGCGTCTAAAAGTATTAAAGCTTAAAGGAATTCTATATCCAAAACGGTAATAACTTAAAAAGGTACTAAAGTTTATTAAATATTAAAGTGATGAGCGACGTCGTAAAATTCTAAAGCACCTAAATCTTAATCTAAAGAAAAAGTACTTAAGGGATTTTACGGCAAAGTCTAAAAATCTAGAAATAAAAATAACTACGGCTAAAACTAATCTTAAAACTAATTACGAATCATAAAAAATACAAATATTACGGATTAACTAATAAAAAGATACAAAAAAATTAAAAATAATCTTAAAGTTATAAAAATACAATTTTTTATAAAAATATTATTTTTATATTATTTATTTTATAAAAGTATTAATTTATTATATTAATAAAACTAATTATAACTTAAAATACAAATTAATTAAAAACTAAAACTAAATAATATATTAATTAACCCTAATTAGGGTTTAATAATAATAATAATAATAATTAATAATAATAACCTACTGCGTAATTATGATGAGGATTCAGACCTGTCCAGTCAACCCATGCGGTCGCATGGGTTTGCTGCCTTGTACTAATGCGTTCACATGGCTTCGAATACAGGCTGAAAGTTTGGGCCGCTACAGTGTAGCCCGTTTACTTTTACTCTATTTTTTTTTCTGTTTTATATTTTATAAAAAAAATATTTATATAAATAAAAATTTATATTTTAAAAACTACCTATTAGTTTTTTTTGTAACTAAAAGAAAATACAAACTTTTTAATTTTTTTTAAAAAAAACGTAAAAATATATAGTAATATATATATATATATATATATATATATATATTTATTTTTCTTTTTCTTGTTTTTATATTTTTGATATTTAAAACGTATTTTTACAAAAGTAAATTAAAAAAATCTTTTTTTGTAGCGTTTCGCTTTCGGCGTTGTTTGTTCCCCGGCAGCGGCGCCAAAAATAGTTGATGTGTGCAGCGGCGTATACGAAATAGTTATATATTTATTATGAAATACTATTAAATACGATACAATTTTACACAAGTTATTTATTTATTTATAGAGTGGATATACCTAAACCTTGCTACAACACTTATAGGCAGTGTACCTAATCGTACAATAGTGTAGTTTTTAGTAAGTCCGGTTCGTCCAGGGAACTAGCCAAGTTTAACGCTATATTTTTAAAACTAAATTTGTGTATATATATATATATATATATATATATATATATATATATATATATATATATATATATATATATATATATATATATATATATATATATATATATATATTTATAAGTAGTATTATTATTATAAAAGGGGGTTTTTACCGTTTAATGACCGGTTTGTCGATTTTATGTCTTAAGTCTCAGTTAAAACCTAATGTAAAATATTAAAAATAAATATAGCTTAATTTAATGCGTAAAGTAAATGACGATAATTAAAATGCAATAATTTAAAGTGCGATAAATAAAATGACGATAAATAAAATTGCGATAATTAAAAGTACGATAAATAAAATGACAGTAAATAAAAGTGCGATGAAATATGAAATAAAGGAATTATGCTTATTTAAACTTCCATAATCATGATGTTAGACGTGTTGATTTTAGTTTATTACCATGAGTTAATTGTCCTTTGTCCTGGAATGTTCGATATTGTAGTGACCCGAACTTTTCCGAACCTTTCTATGATTATATGTTTAATGAAAACTATATTTACATGATTAAATATTTCCAACATGTTAAGCAATCAAACTTGTTAAGACTTGGTTAATTGAAACGGAAATTTTGTAAACGTCTGATTACCCAGTTTGACCAATGATTCACGAACGCTATAAGTTGTATATGACATGATGATACATAAATGAATAAATATATATGTTTAACATGATATAATGATCATCAAGTATCTCATTAAAAATAGTAACAATAAGTTATATACTTAAAAAGGAGACGATTGACGTATGAAACTCGAAACGATACATATAACGATTATCGTTATAACCACGTCTTACTAAATATATATGAAGCATATTAATACATTGTTATATTATATATAACATGATAATATTATAATTAAATATATCATTAAGTGTATTAACAATGAACTACATAAGTAAAAACAAGACTACTAACTTAAGGATTTCGAAACGAGACATATATGTAACGATTATCGTTGTAACGACATTTAAATGTATATATCATATTAAGATATATTAATTTATCATAATATCATGGTAATATAATAATTTAAAATCTCATTTGATATTATAAACTTTGGGTTAACAACATTTAACATGATCGTTAACCTAAAGGTCTCAAAACAACACTTACATGTAACGACTAACGATGACTTAACGACTCAATTAAAATGTATATACATGTAGTGTTTTAATATGTATTCATACACTTTTGAAAGACTTCAAGACACTTATCAAAATACTTCTACTTAACAAAAATGCTTACAATTACATCCTCGTTCAGTTTCATCAACAATTCTACTCGTATGCACCCGTATTCGTACTCGTACAATACACAGCTTTTAGATGTATGTACTATTGGTATATATACTCCAATGATCAGCTCTTAGTAGCCCATGTGAGTTACCTAACACATGTGGGAACCATCATTTGGCAACTAGCATGAAATATCTCATAAAATTACAAAAATATGAGTAATCATTCATGACTTATTTACATGAAAACAAAATTACATATCCTTTATATCTAATCCATACACCAATGACCAAAAACACCTACAAACACTTTCATTCTTCAATTTTCTTCATCTAATTGATCTATCCCAAGTTCTAACTTCAAGTTCTAAGTGTTCTTCATAAATTCTACAAGTTCTAGTTACATAAAATCAAGAATACTTTCAAGTTTGCTAGCTCACTTCCAATCTTGTAAGGTGATCATCCAACCTCAAGAAATCTTTGTTTCTTACAGTAGGTTATCATTCTAATACAAGGTAATAATCATATTCAAACTTTGGTTCAATTTCTATGACTATAACAATCTTATTTCAAGTGATGATCTTACTTGAACTTGTTTTCGTGTCATGATTCTGCTTCAAGAACTTCGAGCCATCCAAGGATCCGTTGAAGCTAGATCCATTTTTCTCTTTTCCAGTAGGCTTATCCAAGGAACTTAAGGTATTAATGATGTTCATAACATCATTCAATTCATACATAAAAAGCTATCATATTCGAAGTGATAAACTAGTAATCACTAGAACATAGTTTAGTTAATTCTAAACTTGTTCGCAAATAAAGTTAATCCTTCTAACTACACTTTTAAAATCAACTATACACATGATCTATATCTATATGATATGCTAACTTAATGATTTAAAACCCGAAAACACGATAAACACCATAAAACCGGATTTACGCCGTCGTAGTTACAACCGGGGGCTGTTTTGGTTTGGATAATTAAAAACTATGAAAAAACTTTGATTTAAAAGCTATACTTCTGGTAAAATGATTTTTCTTATGAACATGAAACCATATCCAAAAATCATGGTTAAACTCAAAGTGAAAGTATGTTTTTCAAAACAGTCATCAAGATGTCGTTCTTTCGACGGAAATGACTACCTCTTTCAAAAACGACTTGTAACTTGTATTTTTGACTATAAACCTATACCTTTTCTGTTTAGTTTCATAAATTCAAGTTCAATACAAAACCGTGGCCGCTTAAATCACTCAAAACGGATTAGAAACGAAGAAATGGCGAGCAAAACAAAATTGGTAAAAACTACTCATTTTAGCTACGTGAAAATTGGTAACAAATCTATTCCAACCATAACTTAATCAAATTGTATTGTATATTATGTAATCTTGAGATACCATAGACACGTATACAATGTTTCGACCTATCATGTCGACACATCTATATATATTTCGGAACAACCATAGACACTCTATATGTGAATGTTGGAGTTAGCTATACAGGGTTGAGGTTGATTCCAAAATATATATATAGTTTGAGTTGTGATCAATACTGAGATATGTATACACTGGGTCGTGGATTGATTCAAGATAATATATATCGATTTATTTCTGTACATCTAACTGTGGACAACTAGTTGTAGGTTACTAACGGGAACAGCTGACTTAATAAACTTAAAACATCAAAATGTATTAAAAGTGTTGTAAATATATTTTGAACATACTTTGATATATATGTACATATTTGTTATAGGTTCGTGAATCGACCAGTGGCCAAGTCTTACTTCCCGACGAAGTAAAAAAATCTGTGAAAGTGAGTTATAGTCCCACTTTTAAAATCTAATATTTTTGGGATGAGAATACATGCAGGTTTTATAAATGATTTACAAAATAGACACAAGTACGTGAAACTACATTCTATGGTTGAATTATCGAAATCAAATATGCCCCTTTTTATTAAGTCTGGTAATCTAAGAATTAGGGAACAGACACCCTAATTGACGCGAATCCTAAAGATATATCTATTGGGCCTAACAAACCCCATCCAAAGTACCGGATGCTTTAATACTTCGAAATTTATATCATATTCGAAGGGTGTCCCGGAATGATGGGGATATTCTTAAATATGCATCTTGTTAATGTCGGTTACCAGGTGTTCACCATATGAATGATTTTTATCTCTATGTATGGGATGTGTATTGAAATATAAAATCTTGTGGTCTATTATTATGATTTGATCATATATAGGTTAAACCTATAACTCACCAACATTTTTGTTGACGTTTTAAGCATGTTTATTCTCAGGTGATTATTAAGAGCTTCCTCTGTCGCATACTTAAATAAGGACGAGATTTGGAGTCCATGCTTGTATGATATTGTGTAAAAACTGCATTCAAGAAACTTATTTCGTTGTAACATATTTGTATTGTAAACCATTATGTAATGGTCGCGTGTAAATATAAAGTGCGAGAGTCTTCGTCATAATAGTCCATCAGTCATAAATATAAAGTGCGAGAGTCTTCGTCAAATTATCCTTATACCCGAAGTCAAATATTCCAACTAATTGGGGATTCGAACTATAACAAGGTCTTAATACTTTGTTTAATAAACACACCAGGTTATCGACTGCGTGTAATCCAAGGTTTTATTACTTTGTTAACAATTACACCAATTACCCTTGTATGTAATTCACCCCTGTTTCAACAAGTCCATTAACTATTAATCCATTCCCGTGTCCGGTAAAATGAACGATAATTCGTATATATAGATATCCTGCCCACCGTACCCGATTAAGCGTATGTGGTTATATATAGATACGTCAAATTGTAATCTTTATATTAAATTAAAGAGGTGTCGTTTAGTTAATATAAAGCCCATTAATAGCCCATAGTCCAATTTCCATAAGTGTCGTTCTTTTGTCCAAACCCCAATTATGGTACAAAGCCCAATTACCCCGTCTTTAATATTTAGCCCAACATCACGATTATTTCGATTTAAATAAGCATAATAATAACTTAGCTACGAGACATTAATTTAAAAAGGTTGAACATAACTTACAATGATTAATAATAGCGTAGCGTTACACGGACATAATTTCGACTTACACACTTAAAACATTCGCTAACATAACCTTATTATTATTAATCTTAAATTAAAATTAAAATTAAAATATAAATATAAATATATATATATATATATATATATATATATATATCAGAGACTGAGAGATTGAATTGAAAAGGTGTATCATATTTGGCTGAAAACTGCGAAATTTATAGATGTGGCCAGCTACTTCTTGCCATGCGATCGCATGGATTTAACACTGCCTGGCCATGCGATCGCATGGCCCCCTAGGACAGCTCACATTTGCTTGTTTGCTAGTTTGCAGACGGTTTTAATATATAATATAATATATATATAATTTTAAGAATTAATTATATATTATATTATATTCATGTGCATAATTGACTTGTAATTTTTAGTCCGTTGCGTCGTGCGTTGAGAGGTGACTCTGGTCCCGGTTCCGGATTTTCGGACGTCCTTGCGTACAATTTAATATCTTGTACTTTGCGTTTTGCGGCTCGTACTCTTGTAACTTTTAGATGTTTCTTATCAATAAATTGAATCACTTGGATTGTACTTTGTACTTTTTAACTTTTTGGTCGTTTGCGTCTTCAAATCGTCGAATCTGTCTTTTGTCTTCACCTTTTATTATTTAAACGAATATCACTTGTAAATAGAACAATTGCAACTAAAAGCTTGTCTTTCTTGAGGGATAATGCTATGAAATATATGTTCGTTTTTAGCATTATCATATATATATATATATATATATATATATATACACATACATATGTGATAGGGATACACTAACACACCCATTTCTTATTCTTGTTTCTAGTTCATATCCGATCAAATCACAAGAACAATCATACAATAATTCACCACTTGTCTTGTTCTTCTTCCTTTCTTCATCTCTTCTATTGATCGGCAATCACCGGAACACCCACTTTATATTTCTGTTTCTTTTCTTTCCTGCATCCTTCACACACCACCATCTACATATTCACAACATCATTCGGCCACCACTACAACCCGTCGTATTCAACCCATAGCCTCACGACCTCACCAACCAACCGTCATCTTAAACCACCTAGAGTTATCACCAAAATCGTGAACTCACCATCAATACAACACCACCGCATTCATCACCTTCTTGCACCCATCAAATGTTGCTATCAAATGTTGCTGCTATACTTCTGTCCGTACACCACAGACGACTACCACCGCCATATTCAACATCAACTTATCTTCTATTATATATCTATCAATACTTATAACAAGACACCAACACAAACCTTCTCATTTCTCTCTACTATCGTGAATTAAAACCCGTTTAACCACTCAACAGTACTACTTCTTGTTGTTATTTCTACTACTATCCTTGTTGTTAATTCAAACCGACCATGACACCATCCAATTGTCTATTGCAGTTGCTATAAAATTCATGTTCCAGCTGAAAACAAATCGAAGAAACCCTCACTATTACTGATACTATTTGGTTTCGGTTCTCTTTTCGATTACCACCCAGAAACACCATTAACCGTCGTACACCAAAACTCAACCGCTACAGTCATATTTTCTTCCTTTCTTCCTCTTCGACAACCTGCTACACCGCTGTAACTTGTCTGTTTATTTCGTCTATTTCAACCCACAACACAGCCATCGTATTTACTTGAACAACCCTAATGCTGCTGTAACGATATAAAGATGACGAAAAGATGGTGGTAAATATAATAATGGTGATGAGCTGTTAAATTATGATGATGAATAACAAATAATGAATGATGGGAAGTGATGGGATTTAAATAACAATAAAGATAATTAGACGACGTCGACATCTGCTTTTCTGTTTTCGTTCTAAAACCCCACTCAGAATCTGTTACAATATTACGGATAATATATTTTTACATTTGGGCCGAGAGCCATTAATTTGTTGGTTGGGCCGTGAAACAAGTAGGACGGTTGGGCTAGTATACATATGGGTTTATAAAATTATTGTTGGGCAGAGAATTAAATTTTTTGGTTGGGCCGAAAAGATGCAGATAGAAAATGGAAATCAGTCATGATATGAAATGGTGGGTGTGATAATACGTATGATAATGGGAATGTGTTAATGATAATCGTATGATAAAATGATGATAGCGATGATTATGACAACGGTTAGATAATCATGATGATACATGATGATTTACAATAAAACAGAAAACCAAGTTAATAAATATTAAAATCTTAATAATAATAGAAAAAATGATACGGAGTAATGGTTAAGGATGTTATCGGGTTAGCGGGAGGTCGCGAGTTCTAAAACCCGGACTTGGGCATTTTTTTTAAGGCTACTTCTTTGAGGTAGTATTTCTATTACCATTACTATCATTATTATCGTATCATTATTAGTATTATCAATAAGTATTATTATTAGTAGTATATTTATCATTATAATTATTAAGATAAATATTAGTATTATTATTATTATTATTATTATTATTAGCAAAATCATTATTTTTATAGTTATTATTTTTAGTATTCATTATCACTAAAATTATCATTTTCAGTAAGGTTACCATTATTATTATTATCATTTTTATTATTACTAGTATTATTATTTTTAAATATTATTATTATTATTATTATTATTATTATTATTATTATTATTATTATTATTATTATTATTATTATTATTATTATTATTATTATTATTATTATTATTATTATTATTATTATTAGTACTATTAAACATTTTTCTTAGTATTGTTATAAATATTAGTTTAACAAAACATAGTTATATAAAAATATAATTATTACATATATCATAAGTACATCTAAATTTACTATTTTCATATATCATATAAAAATAACCTATATATATATATATATATATATATATATATATATATATATATATATATATATATATATATATATATATATATATATATATGTATATATATATATATATATAACATGGGAAATAATAGATACATTATTACTTTAATAAGTAATATATTATATGATTAATAAACTGGTTTGATTACTATTACATGTTAATTATATGTGTTAATATATATATAAATGATATAGGTTCGTGAATCCGAGGCCAACCTTGCATTGTTCAGTATCGTCGTATGAATATTTTTACTACAAAATATCATATAGTGAGTTTCATTTGCTCCCTTTTTAAATACTTTTGCAATATATATTTTTGGGACTGAGAATACATGCGCTACTTTTATAAATGTTTTACGAAATAGACACAAGTAATCGAAACTACATTCTCTGGTTGAATTGTAATACCAGATATCGCCCTTGTTGAACTTGGTAGCCTAAGAATCGGTGTTTATTATAATTGTCACTAATTGACGCGAATCCT
The DNA here is from genome assembly GCF_046630445.1 of Rutidosis leptorrhynchoides. Taxonomy (NCBI): domain Eukaryota; kingdom Viridiplantae; phylum Streptophyta; class Magnoliopsida; order Asterales; family Asteraceae; genus Rutidosis; species Rutidosis leptorrhynchoides. The sequence goes on from NC_092335.1 coordinate 630,009,773, forward strand.
AAAGATAGATCTATGGACTTCGACACGCCCCAGTCAGAGAATTTGAACTGCTTTAGTACTTCGATGTTTATATGTTTGGGGATATTCTAGATGCATTTTGTTAATGTCGGTTACCAGGTGTTCAATCCATATGAATGAATTTTAAACACTTGTGAGTGTATGATTATTGAATGAAATCTTGTGGTCTATTAAAATGATGGAAAATATTGTTTATGATAAACTAATGAACTCACCAACCTTTTGGTTGACATTTTTAAGCATGTTTATTCTCAGGTATGAAAGAAATCTTCCGCTGTGCATTAGCTCATTTTAAAGATATTACTTGGAGTCATTCATGGCATATTTCAAAAGACGTTGCATTTGAGTCGTTGAGTTCAACAAGATTATTATTAAGTCATTGATAGTTGATATAATATGAAATGGTATGCATACCTGTTAACTTTCGATGTAATGAAAGTTTATCTTTTAAAAACGAATGCCATGTTTGTAAATGTATCATTTAGAGGTCAAATACCTCGCAATGAAATCATATGTTATTGTATTCGTCCTTATGGATTAGGATGGGTCATTTCATGTGGTATCAGAGCGGTGGTCTTAGCGAACCAGGTCTTGCATTAGTGTGTCTAACTGATAATTGTTTAGATGCATTAGTGAGTCTGGACTTCGACCGTGTCTGCATGTCAAAAGTTTTGCTTATCAATTCTTGTCGAAAATTACCTGCTTATCATTCTTAGTCTAGACACGTTTTACTGCATTGACTGCATGAATAATGTATAGAAAAAATTCATATCTTAGCGTATCTGATAATTCATATCTTAGCGTATCTGTTACTGTAGACTTTACTTGACAGCTTCCGTAGATTCCTCCGTAACTTATGGGATTTTAGTATTATATATGCATATGTAAATTATGTATTGCAGAATACTAATCTACATCCTATAATCTAATTCATATCGAAAATCCTCCATCTGATCGTACGAGAAGGATCCCTCAACTAGTTCAAATTCCGACAGCTATTTCGATATGGATATCCACCTGAGCTCCGAAAGCAATGTAACCGGAATGGATCAACTGATTAGTCATCTTCAATTCTGGATGAATTGGGGATGGGCTCGTGATCTACTTAATCATTGGAGACAAGAAGAAGGTGATCCTTTCCACCCACCGAATTTCTCTCTTGGCGAAGAACCTGAAGCACTTACCGGCGAACTTATCCGAAACACCAATTTCAACCTCATTTCCAGGGTAGCTCATCACGATTATATTCTACCCACAATTCTAAACCTTATTCATCCACTCGTTCTGACCGACAATCATCCCGGAATAATGGAAGAAGTCAACGAGCTTCGCGCCCGAGTTGTAGTCTTGGAAAATATGGTGCAAAACGTACCAACTTCAACAACATCACCGACACCAACAGTACCACCAACATCAATACCAGTACCACCAACAACCCAAGTTTCAACATCACACGTCTAATCATCGTTCTACGAATCGATCTACATCATTTATCTTCGTTCTACATGACGATTATGTAATCTCTAATGTTTTAGAGATTATGTATCATAGTTCTAATCATAAATCAGATGAATTCAATATCGCATTGACTCATTAAATCCATGATTACATCTGAAGAATATATGTATATATGTTTTCATTAAGATTGTATTTAAAAATTCTTTCGTACAAACTGTTAATGGTGAAAATATTTTAACGGGTAGGTAATACCCGAGGAATAGTTAGATTTCACATTAATAAGTACACTGTACATTCTTTCAAATCTAATTCAACAGTCATTTACTATCCTATTTACAACCACCGATATACGTATCCGTTCACCGCAAAATAACCATTTTCATTCAATTTCATATTTGGATTTTTATCTATCAGAATCCAACAAATGGCATAATAATGAAAACATTGGACAAAATAAAATTTGTTAGAAACAAATGAATTAACTATGAGAAATTCTATTAAGAATCCACGCTAACAAAATCCTAGTTAACTGTTCCTAGCTAACTGTTAATTCCTTATTAAATTTATTTATCGCAATTTATTTATCGCAATTTTAATTCTCGCAATTTTATTTATCGTCATTTAATTTCTGTTATTTATTTTACGCACTTTAAATATCGGGACACGTATACAAGGTTTTGACATATCATATCGACGCATCTATATATATTATTTGGAATAACCATAGACACTCCTTATGCAGTAATGACCGAGTTAGCTATATAGGATTGAGGTTGATTCTAAAATAATATATATACGTTGAGTTGTGTCTGAGACATGTATACAATGGGTCATGATACGTATTAATTAACTCAAATATTATATATTAAACTGCATATGAATTATTGAATTACTAACTGTGGATTACCAACATTGGACAATTAAAAATGAATTAAAATATTATTTATAACATATGAAACTAAACAATTCTTCAAGTTTGCCACTTGATTTCATCTTAAACTTCATTTATATCTTGACGATTCCAAACTGCGTTCAAACCTTTCATGATTCTTGAAAACACCTCAATCGGTAGGATGAATCAACCGCACTTCATCTATGGAAGAAAAGATTGATGCATATATTTATGCACCTGAAAACACTCGGAATCTAAATAAATGTTTAACACGTATCTGTACTAGCTCCATTGGCATGTTATTATCGAAAATAACTTTACAATACATCTCCAAAGTAACTAATTTTGTCACAGATCCAACAAGTCAATTTCGACTTTTCAATCGTACTAGTATTATTATAACCTTGATTTATACGATTGCCCTTTCATCATCGTTACTGAAGAACCATTTATATTCCACCACATTAGCAGTAAACTTACCAGCAACTTCACTACTTATTGACTTAAGTCTCTCCGAAGAACCATATTATATTTGTTCATTAAAACCTTATTATATACTCATCCACATCTTATAACGAGAATTGACATACCAATTACCGAGAATTAGCAATCAGTATTTTGAATCTCGCAGCGTTACTACATCAATAGTTATATGTAAACATATAAAATTTACCTCTTAGAATTATGATCTTCCATTCCGAAATTCTGAAAAGCACCTAGTCTACGAATCAATACTCTGAATTTTAAAAAAAAGCTGAATGAAGCAGCAGAAACTGTAGACAACCGTAACAGTCAAAAGTTTGATGATAAAGAATAGTGTGTTGGCAAAGCTCAGAAAAAGAAAAGGTTTGAAACTAGAAAACGGATTAAGCAAACCATGAAGGAGGCTATGAACAAATCACAAAGACTAATTCTGCCTTCAAAGAATCCAAATGATTCCGTATCTACTGAAGTTATTATCGAATACCTTGCTCCTGACTCTACACTTTTACGGACAAATCTTCTTCATCATCCTTCGATATTAGAAATTCTAAGATATCATCGTATCTTCAATTATAAATATCCTCGATATTTCTGAAGATATTTTCATAACTATTCTTATCTGAAATCATTTATCTCTTCATGATATCAATGCTACATCAGAAAGGAAACTACTTCAATTTCTAAATTCTGAAAAATTCGAACTTAAAATATGAATGTTTTGAAGGAGTGTTGGAAATTGAAGCATGAGTTAGTATAATATAATGACACTTGATCAACGTGATTATATTACAGTAAGTCATGCTGAGTTTCTAATAAAACGTGATGATTCACAGACTATAACGTCATCTGGTGCCATGTTACACGACTCTTACATTCTATCTAATCTATAAACATATCATGAACATATTTTCTTGATAGTCCTAAATTTTCCCTTGAATTCTGGTAATTTAACCAATCAAGATTGTGCTATACAATTTTCTATCTTAGAACATTAGTCATGTTCATTCGAAACTTCATACCTACTAATTCTGGATCATTATTCGCTTGACATAAAGTTGGAAAGAGAAAACAAAAGAATGGAACTCCAAAATACAATGAAAACGAAGGGAGTAGATTTATAGTGAAATATCCGACAGAGCAATCGAAACAGATTATCGCATTTAATCAAAGAGGATTCTAATTTCCTTAATTATCGAAGAACCAAATCTTATTACGAAGATTTCCTCTAAATCACTTGAATTTCGGAAATCCACCGTGACTACGTCACCGGTTAAGACGAACCTACATTTATACATTTCATTTTTTTGTGATAGCTTCACTCGTACGCTTCACATGAACCAATTGTTTTATCCATGTTACTTGCGTATGATAAAACTTTAATTTTCAGCTCGTATGCGTCATGAAAACATACTTATTGTCAGCCATGACCATCCTAATCAAATTTCGGGACGAAATTTCTTTAACGGGTAGCAGTGTTGTAAATCTCCCGAGATCTCCCCGAGATCTCCTCCGAGATCTCGTTTTTAGAAGGCAACCGAGACGAGATGTTCATCTCCCGAGATTTCTCGGTCATACGGGGTCAAACTTAGTCAAAGCCACGATTTCTCGGATTTTCTTGCTAATTTGTAAGATTTTTTTGTAAAATTCATAATTTTTAAGATTATCTCGCTCATTTCTCGGATATTTTTGTAAAATCTCGTAAAAACATATATAAATATACATATATTTATGTTTTTATGTATATTTTTATTAAAAAAACTATAAAGTCAACGAAAGTCAACGTCCGAGATCTCCCCGAGATTATTCCGAGATGTCGAGATCTCCCTAAAAAGTCCAAACGAGATCTCCCCGAGATCCGAGTTCTCCAACCTTGACGGGTAGGTACTGTGACGACCTGGAAATTTCTGACCAAATTTAAACTTAATCTTTAAATGATTTAATATTTCCGACATGATAAGCAGAGTCTGTAATGTTGAGTCTCAAAAATTTTTGAAATTATATTCATGTAATCAATTACCCTTCGACCGCTTCCGACGATTCACGAACGAATATTTACAATTGTAGATTAATGTTGTTGTATGAATAATATATAAATAATATATGTAGAAAGTATAATATTTCATTTGATGTAAATAATTATGAATTAATATAAATTTATTATATTAATTTGTTATCATTATTAATATACTTATCAATTATAATTATTAATATTAAAATATAATATACATATAAAAACAGATAAGTTACATAATCTGTTGAATATCCATATCCGTATCTTCTTTTTTCTCTTCCTTCCGTGAATTGCTGTCTCCTTTTAAAAAGAAAAGTGAGATTTTGAAATCTCTTTTCTTTCTTTGTTCGTTTGTTAATCACATACAATAATAGATGATAATTACTTAATATAGGGTACTGTTTTTAATTTGACTTACATATTAACATAGGCATATATGCAAACTGCATATATATATATATATATATATATATATATATATATATATATATATATATATATATATATATACATATACATATACATACATATGTGATAGGGATACACTAACACATCCATTTCTTATTCTTGTTTCTAGTTCATATCCGATCAAATCAAAAGAACAATCATACAATAATTCACCACTTGTCTTGTTCTTCTTCCTTTCTTCATCTCTTCTTTTGATCGGCAATCACCGGAACACCCACTTTATATTTTTGTTTCTTTTCTTTCCTGCATCCTTCACACACCACTATCTACATATTCACAACATCATTCGGCCACCACTACAACCCGTCATATTTAACCCATAGCCTCACGATCTCACCAACCAACCGTCATCTTAAACCACCTAGAGTTATCACCACCATCGTGAACTCACCATCAATACAACACCACCGCATTCATCACCTTCTTGCACCCATCAAATGTTGTTGCTATACTTCTGTCCGTACACCACAGACGACTACCACTGCCATATTCAACATCAACTTAACTTCTACTCCCTCCGTCCCAATTTAATAGTCCACAGACAAAATGGCACACAGTTTTAGGAAATCCCACTAACTTCATTTATCCACCAATGAAATATTTTATCTCTCCAGATTCACCAATCAAATATCCTCTTTCCTTTCTATTTATGGAAGTGGACTATTAATTTGGGACATCCCAAAATGGAAAAACAGGACTATCTAATTGGGACGAAGGAAGTATTATATATCTATCAATACTTATAACAAGACACCAACACGAACCTTCTCATCTCTCTCTACTATCGTGAATTAAAACCCGTTTAACCACTCAACGATAATACTTTTTGTTGTTATTTCTACTACTATCCTTGTTGTTAATTCAAACCCACCATGACACCATCCAATCGACTATTGCAGTTGCTGTAAAATTCCTGTTCCAGCTGAAAACAAATCGAAGAAACCCTCACTGTTACTGATACTATTTGGTTTCGGTTCTATTTTCGATTACCACCCAGAAACACCATTAACCGTCGTACACCATCACTACCACCAAAACTCAACCGCTACAGTCATATTTTCTTCCTTTCTTCCTCTTCGACAACCTGCTACACCGCTGTAACTTGTCTGTTTATTTCGTCCATTTCAACCCACAACACAGCCATCGTATTTACTTGAACAACCCTAATGCTATTGTAACGATATAAAGATGATGAAAAGATGGTGGTAAATATAATAATGGTGATGAGCTGTTAAATTATGATGATGAATAACGAATAATGAATGATGGGAAGTGATGGGATTTAAATAACAATAAATATAATTAGACGACGTCGACATCTGCTTTTCTGTTTTCGTTCTAAAACCCCACTCAGAAAATGTTACAATATTACGAATAATCTATTTTTACATTTGGGCCGAGAGCCATTAATTTGTTGGTTGGGCCGTGAAACAAGTAGGATGGTTGGGCTAGTATACATATGGGTTTATAAAATTATTATTAGGCCGAGAATTAAATTTTTTGGTTGGGCCCAAAAGATGCAGATAGAAAATGGAAATCAGTCATGATATGAAATGGTGGGTGTGATAATACGTATGATAATGGGAATGTATTAATGATAATCGTATGATAAAATGATGATATCGATGATTATGACAACGGTTAGATAATCATGATGATACATGATGATTTACAATAAAACAGAAAACCAAGTTAAAAATATTAAAATCTTAATAATAATAGAAAAAATGATACGGAGTAATGGTTAAGGATGTTATCGGGTTAGCGGGAGGTCGCGAGTTCTCAAACCCGGACTTGGGCATTTTTTTTAAGGCTACTTCTTTGAGGTAGTATTTCTATTACCATTACTATTATTATTATCGTATCATTATTAGTATTATCAATAAGTATTATTATTAGTAGTATATTTATCATTATAATTATTAAGATAAATATTAGTATTTTTATTATTATTAGTAAAATCATTATTTTTATAGTTATTATTTTTAGTATTCATTATCACTAAAATTATCATTTTCAGTAAGGTTACCATTATTATTATTATTATTATTATCATTTTTATTATTACTAGTATTATTATTTTTAAATATTATTATTATTATTATTAGTACTATTAAACATTTTTCTTAGTATTGTTATAAATATTAGTTTAACAAAAGATAGTTATATAAAAATATAATTATTACATATATCATAAGTACATCTAAATTTACTATTTTCATATATCATATAAAAATAACCTATATATATATATATATATATATATATATATATATATATATATATATATATATATATATATATATATAACATGGGAAATAATAGATACATTATTACTTTAATAAGTAATATATTATATGATTAATAAACTGGTTTGATTACTATTACATGTTAATTATATGTGTTAATATACATATAAATGATATAGGTTCGTGAATCTGAGGCCAACCTTGCATTGTTCACTATCGTCGTATGAATATTTTTACTATAAAATATTGTATAATGAGTTTCATTTGCTCCCTTTTTAAATGCTTTTGCAATATATATTTTTGGGACTGAGAATACATGCGCTGCTTTTATAAATGTTTTACGAATTAGACACAAGTAATCGAAACTACATTCTATGGTTTAATTGTTATACCGGATATGGCCCTTGTACTTGGTAGCCTAAGAATTAGTGTTTATTATAATTGCCACCAATTGATGCGAATCCTAAAGATATATCTATGGGCTTTGACACGCCCTAGTCAGAGAATTTGAACTGCTTTAGTACTTCGATGTTTATATGTTTGGGGATATTCTAGATGCATTTTGTTAATGTCGGTTACCAGGTGTTTCCATCCATATGAATGAATTTTAAACACTTGCGAGTGTATGATTATTGAATGAAATCTTGTGGTCTATTAAAATGATGGAAAAGATTGTTTATGATAAACTAATGAACTCACCAACCTTTTGGTTGACATTTTTAAGCATGTTTATTCTCAGGTATGAAAGGAATCTTCCGCTGTGCATTAGCTCATTTTAAAGATATTACTTGGAGTCATTCATGGCATATTTCAAAAGACGTTGCATTCGAGTCGTTGAATTCAACAAGATTATTATTAAGTCATTGATAGTTGATATAATATGAAATGGTATGCATACCTGTTAACTTTCGATGTAATGAAAGTTTGTCTTTTAAAAATGAATGCCATGTTTGTAAATGTATCATTTAGAGGTCAAATACCTCGCAATGAAATCATATGTTATTGTATTCGTCCTTATGGATTAGGACGGGTCGCTTCATAAAGTGACATTGGTTTGACTAGAGGGTGCTTTTCCTGGCATCAGGGTGACACCTGGGTTCCCGATATCCCGAGGTTTATCCGTTGCAGGGGGCCAACGTGCCCGTTCGTAGTAGGGGTTCCTCGGTTAAAAAAAGTGGCGTTGGTTAAAAAGGTACTAATAGGGAGTACTAATTCACAATTTATAATTAACAAGAATATATAAAAGAAAAATTGAAATACGTGAGATTTGGATATATATTTAAAAAACATACATTTGGAAATTATGTTTGCACAACACATGCATTTGGTTAAAAACTCTGTATATTAGTAATAACAAAGTATAGGGTAGATGCGCGTTGCTCCGAGAAAGATTTTACAATTTTTAAGAACTTATAATTAGAATACACATGAAGGTGAATGCTATAAAAATTTTGTGTACTATGAGTTAATCATATTAACATGTGTCTATGAATATTTATTGATACAAATATTTATTGAATAAAAAGAAACATGATAATTATTATTTCATAATATAATATAAAAGTTAGAAAAAGTTTTTTTAAGGTCTTGTAGCATTGTAGTTAGGGATGGCAATGGATGTTCCATCGATGGACATCCACCTAATCCGATCCATTTATAATGGATATGAATGATGTAAATGGATGATTAACGGATATGGATATGGATATGGATGATCTAAATATTTCGTAGATCGGATATGAATGACAATTTATCATCCACGGATATATCCATTATCACCTGAAATACATCTATATATTCATATATACGTACTAAAATATATGCATATACATCTACATATCGATATACATATACATATAACCTACAAATTCTTAAATTATTAACGATAATAAGGTCTGTGATAGTCACGATTATTAAAATTGTTGCTAAAAATATTCAAAGTTACATATTTAGATTAGTTTAAAGTTATATTTACTTACATTATAACGTATTTTGCTCAATTAAATTCACAATTGCCGACAGATTACAATCAAAATATGTGTAACAAATAAAAAAATAAAGATTGAATATTTATATTTGTTAAAATATATATTAAATTGATAAAATCATCGTTAGATTAACATTTCATTTGATATCTAACGGATATCCATTAACCCGCTTAATCCATCGGATATTGATATGGACGGATGAACTGAAATTAAATGGATATGGATATGGATATGGATATGGATGAGCAAAAACTAAATGGATATGGATGTAGATATGGCATCATCCGATCCATATCCGATCCATTGCCATCCCTAATTGTAGTACCAAAACAAATAAATTGCAATGAAAAGTAAAGAAACATAAAAGTATATTTTTAAGTAAAAGTATTCTACGAATTAATGAAAAATAGAGTAATACTCCATTCGTTCCATAATAAGTATCTTGTTTGACTTTTCAAGGTTTTACTTTTAAAATTTTGACAGAAAATATTTTTGTTTGTGTTATATAATATTTGATGAAATTTATATGGTAGATTCGGTTTTACAATGTTTATTATTGATATAAGTTCTATCAAAAATTATATAACTTAAACAAAAAATATTTGAAGTCAAAATTTTAAAAGTAAGACTTTAAAAAAATCAAACTAGCTATTTATTATTAGACGGAGGGCATATAAACATCATGTTAGTAAAAGGGGAAAGAATTGAAGGAAAAGAAAAAAAGGAGAGAAGGTAATGAAAAAAGAAAAAAATAAATAAAAAATATGATTGCTGATAAGACAGAGATGAAAAGTGAAAAAAGTGGCGAAAAAGATTCGACACTCTATGACCTTTTGAATGCCACGCATGGTTGCAAACCAGTTGCGCTAGCTGTACATTTAAGTATATATTCGAAAATGAAACATGTAACGTTGTATTGTGACGACCCGAAAATTTCCGACCAAATTTAAACTTAACCTTTATATGTTTCCGACACGATAAGCAGAATTTGTAATGTTGAATCTCAAAAAGTTTGGAACTACATTCATGTAATCAATTACCCTTTGACCGTGTTCAACGATTCACGAACAATTATGTGTATATAGATATGTATATATAATATATAATATTAACTGAAAACATTAACAAAGTATTAGATATATGATACTTTACATGAACGTATTTGTTTTGATATATTTATCGACAAAATTAAGAGATAATATCAAATGATTGAATTATCAGATACATTATGATATGATTACGGGCCTATGTTATGAGGTCCACTGTGATTTAAGAAATCTATTCTTTTTGACAACATTCGGAAAATGGTAAAGTGATTTATAAGTAAGAACAAATGTGTCAATTAACGGAAACTAGACAAGGGTTAGTGGAAATTCCTGTTTAATTTCCAAGGCATGTTTTATAATATTTTCCTCGTGACCTTGATAAGATAACTATGTTAACTTTCATTTTATTTAATATGAAAATAAGAACGTGGAGTGTAAATAACTTAGATGTTGGATATCAACAAGTTAAGTAACTCGACATTTTTCATTAAGATAATTTTAAACGTTTATTTAACCTTTGGACTTTATCCCATGCTTCACCAACAGACTATAATTTAAAAACTTGAAACCTATTATGAATATATATAATTCTACTTTTCTAAAATATTTTATGATATAACGATTTTCATTATTTTAACCTTTTAACAAAATGATTCTTAAATATATTTAGTTTTGGAAAATAAAATTATCATATTTATTTGATTTAGTTTCAAAAGTACAAAAAAAAAACGTTTTTAGTTTAAAAAGAACTTTATTATTAAAACGTATATATCTTTTATAAATATCTAGAACCACTTTTGACAACTCATTACTTAACCAGTATGATAAAGATAACGATATTTATATTTTATTTTATTAAATATATATAACGATTTAAATTAATATTATATATATTTATACGCGTATTATACGTACATAGTTTGATACTATTACTATACTTTAACTTTACCTTTACTTTACTTTTACTTTACTTTAACTTTAATAATTCATACTTTAATAATTTATTTTAATAATTCATACTTTAATAATTCACTTTAATAATTCATACTTTAATAATTCACTTTAATAATTCACTTTAATAATTCATACTTTAATAATTCACTTTAATAATTCATACTTTAATAATTCACTTTAATAATTCATACTTTAATAATTTACTTTAATAATTCAAAAATCTATTATAAATAGAATTCAATAGGTTTCATTATTTCATAGAAACTTGAAAATATATTTCTCTAAACTCTCTCAATCGAATTACTTATATATATTTACTTAGTATTATTTCAAGATATTATTAGTATACATAAAATACTACGACGGAGTTATATTCAGACGATTTCAAAATAAGTTTTCAAACGGGATAGAGCTAAGGAAATTATGGGTTATAGCTATGGAGGTTATGGGTATTGATCGAGGGTATTGCTCGTGGGGTCAACCTAACGTTTATCATTTTCGTTGCGTCTACGTACTTTCCTACAATATTGAATCACAGTATTGATACGTTCATGAATCCGAGACAAACCCTGCACTTGTTCAGTGCCGTCATATACATAATTGCTACGAAATACAGTATTGTGAGTTTCATTTGCTCCCTTTTTAATTGCTTTTGCAATATATATTTTTGGGTTGAGAATGCATGCGCTGTTTTATAAATGTTTTACGAAATAGGCACAAGTACTAAAACAAATTCTACGTGGGTTTAAACCAGAAATATACCCTTAGCTTGGTAACATTAAACTACTTGTCTATGTACGGTAGGAGCGAATCCTAAAGATAGATCTAGTGGGCCTGACAAACCCCATCCTGACTATGGGATGCTTTAGTACTTCGAAGTTATATTAAACACACCTGATCTGGTGTACTTCAGAGGGTAAAACATGAACGTTAAGGATTGTTACCGGGTGCCTACAACTTATAGAATACTTTTATACACTTGCGAGTGTACGGATATTTATAGAAACTAAAATCTTGTGGTCTATTACTATTACGAAAATGATTGATTATGATAAACTAATGAACTCACCAACCTTTTGGTTGATACTTTAAAGCATGTTTGTTCTCAGGTATTAAAGAAATCTTCCGCTGTGCATTAGCTCATTTTAAGGATATTACTTGGAGTCATTCATGACATACTTTGAAAGACGTTGCATTCGAGTCGTTGAGTTCATCAAGATTAATATTAAGTCAATTATAATTGGATGTAATATGAAATGGTATGCATGCCGTCAATTTTTGATGTAAAGAAAGTTTGTCTTTTAAAAACGAATGCAATGTTTGTAAAACGTATCATATATAGGTCAAATACCTCGCGATGTAATCAACTATTGTGAATCGCTTATAATGTATATGAACGGGTCCTTTCAGTTGGTATCAGAGCGGTGGTCTTAGCGAACCAGGTCTTGCATTAGTGTGTCTAACTGATAGTTGTTAAGATGCACTAGTGAGTCTGGACTTCGACCGTGTCTGCATTTCAAAAGTTTTGCTTATCATTTTTAGTTGGAAATCATCTACTTACCATCTTTAGGAAATTACCGGCTTATCATTCTTAAGTCTAGACGCGTTTTCCCTACATTTATTGTATAATAGTGTATAGACGAATTCTTATCTTAGCATATCTGTTACTGTGAACTTTGACTGACATCTTTCAAAGATTCCTCCGTAATTTATGGGATTTTGGTATTATATATACATATGTAAATTATGTATTGAAGAATACCAAATCTAAATTCTACAATCTATTTCATACCAAAAATTCTTTCCCTGATCATACAAGATGGATCCCTCAACCAGTTCGAGTTCCTCGAATTTCGACAGCTATGCCGATATGGATTTCCACATGAGCTCCGAAAGCAGCGTGACCGGAATGGATCAACCAATTAGCCATCATCTATTCTGGATGAATTGGGGATGGGTTCGTAATCTACTTAACCATTGGAGACAAGAAGAAGGTGATGCCTTTCATCCACCACATTGCCCTCTTGGCAACGAACCTGAAGCACTTACCGGCGAACCTGTCCGAAACACCATTTTCTCTCTCATTTCCAGAGTATCTCTTCATGATTATATACTACACCAAATTCTATATCTTATTTATCCGCTCGTCCGAACCGACAATCACCCCGGTGTAATAGAAGAAGTCAACGAGCTTCGCGCTCGGGTAGTGGCTTTGGAGAATATGGTGCAAAGGTTACAAACACCAACAGCAGCACCAGCAGCATAACCAGTACCACCATCAACAACATCAACTGTACCATTACCACCACCAACAACAACCGCATCGCAAACCTCAACTTCACAATCTGTCCCACGAGCATCGACATCATACGCCATGTAGATACCAAGAAATACCACAACGATGAAGTATTGATTCATAACTTCATTGGGGAAACATTCTACGGTGATTATGTAATTTCTAAAGTTTAGAAATTATCTATCCTAGCCTTAACCATAAATCAAATGAGTTTAATTCAATATTAACTCATTAAATCTATATTACATCTGAAGAAATATACACATATATATTTCCATAAAGACTGTCATAAAATTCTTTTGTACAAAATATTAATTGTGAAATTTTTTTTTAACGGGTAGGTAATACCCGAGAGATATATAAATTCACAATTAATATGTTACATTCTTCGAATCTGATTCAGTAAATCATCCATTATACTCCCTACTTTCTCAACAATATGGATTCTTTTATAGAAATCAAAACAACCATACTCATTCAAAATCTAATTACATATTCTGATTTTGAAATCTCAGAATTCGATTCAAGATATAACCGAAATCATCACTCTTAGATTCCTACATCTTTCAAAACTATATTTTGACTTCAAAACTGTCCTAGAACCTCATTTCTATTCATGGAACTCACAAAAATATGTGTATCATTCAAAATCTTAGAACATCATATGTATATTAACAATTACAATATGTGTTCAAACACTTCAAAATTACTAAAGACATGCGAGATGATGATCCAACCACATATTACCCACTGTCATGCACCTGAAAAGCTCTCGAAACCAAAGTTATAGTTTAACACGTATTCGGGTCAGATCCTTTGATATTTATTACCAAATATAATTTTTCAATCTCTTTCCAAAATAGACAGTTTTGTCACAGCTCCAGCAAATCACCTTCATTTGTTTATACGAATAAACCTTATTATAATAATTACCCCTTCATCATTGTTACCGGGGAACCTTTCATATCTCGCCACATTAGCAGTAAACTTATCAACAACTTCATTAACCTTCGACTTAAGCCTCTTCGAAAAGCCACTATACTTATTCATTAAAACCTCATCATGTACTCACCTACATCCTGTAACAATAATTGTCACACCAACTACTGGGAATTAGCAATCAGTATTTTGAATTTCGCGACAATTTTATGTCAAAAGTTATATGTATACATATAACGTCTATCTCCTAGACTTATATACTTCGAATGTGAATTTTCTGAAAAACATCCCAAACTATGAACTAGTTCTCCGAAATTGGAAAAATGCCGATGAAGCAGCAAAAACTGTAAACGACTTTAATAGTCAAAAGTTTGATGATAAAGAATAGTATGGTGGTAAAGCTAAGAAAAAGAGAAGGTTTGAAACTGGAAAACGGATTGAGCAGACCATGAAGGAGGCTATGGACAAATCACAAAGACTAAACCTGCCTTCAAAGGATCCAAATGATTCAGTGTCTACTGAAATCGTTAGCAAACACCTTACTTCTTATTCTAAACCTTCACAGACAAATCTTCTTCATCATCCATCTATGTTAAGAATTCTAAGATATTATCGTATCTTTTATTATAAATATCTTCGATATTCCTGAAGATATTTTCACAACTATTCTTATCCGAAATCTTTTATCTCTTCGCAATATCCGCGTTACAACATAAAAAGAAACTGTGTTAGTTTCTAAATTCTGAAGAAAAAAAATCGAATTTAAAATAGGAATGTTTTTGAAGTAGTGTTGGGAACTGAAGCATGAGTTAGTATAATATAATGACACTTGACCAACGTGATTATATTACAGTAAGTCATGCTGAGTTTTTAATGGAACGTGATGATTCACAGAACATACCGTCATCATGTACTATTTACACGACTCTTAAATTCTACCCAATTTCCAAACATATTAAGAACATATCATCTTGATAGCTCTATATTTTTGGATATTCTGGTAATTTGCCAAATCAAGATCGTGCCATTACGATTTTCTTCTTGGAACATTAACTATGTTCATCCAAAAATTCATATCTACGAATTCTGGACCATTATCCGCTTGAATTAAGGTCGACGAAAGCATGAAGCTCCGAAATATAATGGAGAATATAAAGCCCGATAACAACCCCAAAATTACAAACCGTGTATATCAATGCGTATAGCAATATAAAGATACGGGAGAATAAAAAACACAATAACCCCAAGGTAATGGTAGAAGAAAATAACTTCCTCCGGTGGTAGATGAAAAAGAAGAATGACAGATATGAAAGTTAAGAGTATATCAAGAATCAATACTGGATGAAGCATATTAATGAATGCTTTAAAGTATGAATTGGGGAGAAAGACTAGAAGGTGTGAGCTGTGGAAATAAAGAAACGAAGGGGGTGGATTTATAGTAAAATATCAGACAGAGAAATCGAGACAGATTATCGCATTTAATCAAAGAAGATCCTGATTTCCTTAATCGCCGAAGAACCAAATATTATTGCAAAGATTTTCTTTAAATCCCATGAATTCCAGAAATCAATCATAACTACGTCATCGGTTAAAGCGAATATACGTTTACTCATTTCACTCTCTTGCGATAGCTTCACTTATACTCTTCGCGTAATCAAATTGTTTTATCTATATTACTCAATGATGATAAAACTCTATTTATCAACTCATATTCTTCATGAAAACATTTTTATAGTTAGCCATGACGACCTCAATCAAATTTCGGGATGAAATTTCTTTAACGGGTAGGTACTGTGACGACCCGGAAATTTCCGACCAAATTTAAACTTAACCTTTATATGTTTCCGACACGATAAGCAGAATTTGTAATGTTGAATCTCAAAAAGTTTGGAACTACATTCATGTAATCAATTACCCTTTTCAACGATTCACGAACAATTATGTGTATATAGATATGTATAATATATAATATTAACTGAAAACATTAACAAAGTATTAGATATATGATACTTTACATGAACGTATTTGTTTCGATATATTTATTGACAGAATTAAGAGATAATATCAAATGATTGAATTATCAGATTCATTATGATATGATTACGGGCCTATGTTATGAGGTCCACTGTGATTTAAGAAATCTATTCTTTTTGACAACATTCGGAAAATGGTAAAGTGATTTATAAGTAAGAACAAATGTGTCAATTAACAGGAACTAGACAAGGGTTAGTGGAAATTCCTGTTTAATTTCCAAGGCATGTTTTATAATATTTTCCTCGTGATCTTGATAAGATAACTATGTTAACTTTCATTTTATTTAATATGAAAATAAGAACGTGGAGTGTAAATAACTTAGATGTTGGATATCAACAAGTTAAGTAACTCGACATTTTTCATTAAGATAATTTCATACATTTATTTAACCTTTGGACTTTATCCCATGCTTCACCAACAGACTATAATTTAAAAACTTGAAACCTATTATAAATATATATAATTCTACTTTTCTAAAATGTTTTATGATATAACGATTTTCATTATTTTAACCTTTTAACAAAATGATTCTTAAATATATTTAGTTTTGGAAAAGAAAATTATCATATTTATTTGATTTAGTTTCAAAAGTACAAAAAAAAAAAACATTTTCAGTTTAAAAAGAACTTTATTATTAAAACGTATATATCTTTTATAAATATCTAGAACCACTTTTGACAACTCATTACTTAACCAGTATGATAAAGATAACGATATTTATATTTTATTTTATTAAATATATATAACGATTTAAATTAATATTATATATATTTATACGCGTATTATACGTACATAGTTTGATACTATTACTATACTTTAACTTTACCTTTACTTTACTTTTCCTTTACTTTAACTTTAATAATTCATACTTTAATAATTCACTTTAATAATTCATACTTTAATAATTCACTTTAATAATTCATACTTTAATAATTCACTTTAATAATTCACTTTAATAATTCATACTTTAATAATTCACTTTAATAATTCATACTTTAATAATTCACTTTAATAATTCATACTTTAATAATTTACTTTAATAATTCAAAAATCTATTATAAATAGAATTCAATAGGTTTCATTATTTCATAGAAACTTGAAAATATATTTCTCTAAACTCTCTCAATCGAATTACATATATATATATTTACTTAGTATTATTTCAAGATATTATTAGTATACATAAAATACTATGACGGAGTTATATTCAGACGATTTCAAAATAAGTTTTCAAACGGGATAGAGCTAAGGAAATTATGGGTTATAGCTATGGAGGTTATGGGTATTGATCGAGGGTATTGCTCGTGGGGTCAACCTAACGTTTATCATTTTCGTTGCGTCTACGTACTTTCCTGCAATATTGAATCACAGTATTGATACGTTCGTGAATCCGAGACAAACCCTGCACTTGTTCAGTGCCGTCATATACATAATTGCTACGAAATACAGTATTGTGAGTTTCATTTGCTCCCTTTTTAATTGCTTTTGCAATATATATTTTTGGGTTGAGAATACATGTGCTGTTTTATAAATGTTTTACGAAATAGGCACAAGTACTAAAACAAATTCTACGTGGGTTTAAACCAGAAATATACCCTTAGCTTGGTAACATTAAACTACTTGTCTATGTACGGTAGGCGCGAATCCTAAAGATAGATCTAGTGGGCCTGACAAACCCCATCCTGACTAAGGGATGCTTTAGTACTTCAAAGTTATATTAAACACACCTGATCTGGTGTACTTCAGAGGGTAAAACATGAACGTTAAGGCTTATTACCGGGTGCCTACAACTTATAGAATACTTTTATACACTTGCAAGTGTACGGATATTTATAGAAACTGAAATCTTGTGGTCTATTACTATTACGGAAATGATTGATTATGATAAACTAATGAACTCACCAACCTTTTGGTTGACACTTTAAAGCATGTTTGTTCTCAGGTATTAAAGAAATCTTCCGCTGTGCATTAGCTCATTTTAAGGATATTACTTGGAGTCATTCATGACATACTTTGAAAGACGTTGCATTCGAGTCGTTGAGTTCATCAAGATTAATATTAAGTCAATTATAATTGGATGTAATATGAAATGGTATGCATGCCGTCAATTTTTGATGTAAAGAAAGTTTGTCTTTTAAAAACGAACGCAATGTTTGTAAAACGTATCATATAGAGGTCAAATACCTCGCGATGTAATCAACTATTGTGAATCGTTTACAATGTATATGAACGGGTCCTTTCAGTTGGTATCAGAGCGGTGGTCTTAGCGAACCAGGTCTTGCATTAGTGTGTCTAAAGTCTAGACTTCGACCGTGTCTACATGTCAAAAGTTTTGCTTATCATTTTTAGTTGGAAATCATCTACTTACCATCCTTAGAAAATTACCTGCTTATCATTCTTAAGTCTTGACGCGTTTTCCCTACATTTATTGCATAATAGTGTATAGACGAATTCTTATCTTAGCATATCTGTTACTGTGAACTTTGACTGACATCTTTCAAAGATTCCTCCGTAATTTATGGGATTTTGGTATTATATATACATATGTAAATTATGTATTGAAGAATACCAAATCTAAATTCTACAATTTATTTCATACCAAAAATTCTTTCCCTGATCATACAAGATGGATCCCTCAACCAGTTCGAGTTCCTCGGATTCCGACAGCTATGCCGATATGGATTTCAACATGAGCTCCGAAAGCAGCGTGACCGGAATGGATCAACCAATTAGCCATCATCGGATTTCCACATGAGCTCCGAAAGCAGCGTGACCGGAATGGATCAACCAATTAGCCATCATCTACTCTGTTGAATATATTTATTGGTATTTTCGTCGTACGTGAACTTTGTTTAAGGATAATCCGGCTTACCAACAGGTGTGTATCTGAATATATTATACGGAGTAGATTACAATCAATTGAGATTTTTATTGTGTTTCAAAATTCGTCAAATTGATCTTTCTAATCAGTATCAATCTTAATCAGATTAAAAGCTAAATCGTTTCGTTTTATTTGGTAACTTAGAGTTATTTGGATGTACAAATTTGAGCTATTTATTTAAATGATGTTACAATTATCTGATTTTCAATGTTAGTGTTTATGTTTCAAGATTCATGATTTGTTTCAGATTCAGAAAGCGTCTAAAGTGATGGTGAGCAAGAACAACAAAAAGGTCATGAAACTGGGGTATAATCTACAAATACTTTTCGTTCTTTAATTATAATCCACGAAACTAAGGTATAATCCAGAATCTGAATAATGACGATGTCTACTTTTGTTAAAGTTGTTCATTTATCATTATTTCACATATTTTGTTTATAGTTTCAATTCATTTATACATTAATAGAGTTCCATTGAACACGAAATCGATTTTTGAGTCGATTCTCCAAATCTCAATTTTCCTTTCAAGATTATATAGTGCGTTCGTTCAATTCATCTGGCACAATAATTACCTAATGGGTTGATGTTGGTAGAACTAATTATAGTAGCTTTAACTCATGAAGTCTTATTCAAACTACGATTTTAGCTTTTAAATACACATGTTAGGCTGCGTTTTTGGTCATGGAACAAAATCAAAGTACGTTTTGGGTATATGTTAAAACCATGATGATTTTTTTTTGTTGTTGCTTATTTTCTTTTAATTGATTTCCATAAAGTGGCCAAATATTCAAAATGCTAAGTGATAAGGAAGTGGAATAAGTTCAACTATAGTACTTGAGTCAAATGAAAGAAAGTGGATTACTTATATATCCAGAAAAATCTATGTTAGACAACTTATAATGACCCTTAGTATTATTTTGACTAATTTTGAACTTGATAATTGATTGTTATTGACTGCATTAGCATTAGCATTTCACAACATAAAAGAGATTGAAACTGCTTTTTGAGTTTTTTTGACTTAATTTTTTTTTTATTACTAATTTCAAACTTGCTTTTTTTTTTTTTTTTTTTTTTTTTTTTTTGACTATTTTCACTTAATGACTTTGTTGACTGTGTTTTATCTTGATGATTGACTGTTTTGACTACATTGGCATTAGCATATCATACATTATAATATAATATTTTTTTTTTACTATTTTGACTACACAACATAGAAGAGGTTGAATATGTTTTTTTTTCCTTTTTTTTATTTTTTTTATTTTGACCGTTTTTGATTTTTTTTTACTGTTTTTGATCTTGATCAGTGGTTGCAAATTTGACTGATTTTATATCTTTAATATGCCTCCAGAGTTAACATTAGCATAGCACAACTGCTATTTCCATTAGCCAAATGTTTTTGAACCTTGCATTAGCACAATACAAGACACTGGCAAATCGATTACATGTTTTGATTAAACGCCGCCCGTTCAGCAATCCCAATCAACGATATCAGCAACAACATAATGATCCTTCTGATTCTTCGGGAACGATGATACCAACTCCTGGTGTACCTCTAAGTGGGAATAACAACATGATGTCATCATCTATGGATAACTCTTTAGTTGGTGGTATTAACATGATGTCATCAGCTGTAAATGCAGATAGCTTTTTCAGGGGCATGCACACTGGTGCATTTGGTTCAAATGATGGTAAATTTATCTCTTTTACTTAAATGCCACATGCAGAATGGGCGGGTTGGGTAACAGAATTTAAAAATATCAAATATCAAGATCAGGAGGAATCTTAGCCTCCAAACATGCATACTTGTGAAAATGTTAAAAGTGACAAAACTGGTCAAAATTTAAACTTGAATGATCCTGATTTGAATGTAGGTTTTTTGACTTAATTTGACCAATTTTGACTATAGTACACTGTATTAGGGTTACATTCATCCTGATGTGAAAAATTGCTATCAGAAAGAGAAAAATGAGGCTGAGTAACCCGGCCGGCTTTCATGGTTGTGTTCCTTTCATGGCTTTTGCTTCAAACCTCAGGAAAAAGTCTCTTCCTTACAAAAATGGACTCCTTTTATCCTAAAACCACATATCCAAAAATTCTAAACTTATAAATACTCTCTTTTTTGTAAAATTTATAACATATACAAAAATGGCTTTTGTAGGCCTTCACTTATTAAGGACCTCTTTGTATCATTCGTGTTATATAAATATAAATTTGTTGCCTTTAAAAAAAAAGAATATATACCGAGTATATTTTTATTATAGTTGTATATTAAATAGTTATGACGTATTTATTTAGTTACATTACATGGTTGATGTATACCTGTGTTTTACAGATGGGAAATATGGTTGAAATCTTGAAAGTAAGATAAGGAACGTCGAAAACCTTCGGGATCAAAAGGTGAAATATTAATTTATTTGATAAATACTGCTTATGATTCAGCATGTTATGTTAAATTTTTAAATGTTACGTTTTTTTTTTTAAAAACAGCCTATTTTGCTATATTTGACTAACTTTGACCTATTTCAATGTGTCAAAGTTAGCCTGTAATTTAATGTGCCAAAGTCAACCTATATTTCAATGTGTCAAAAATGTCAGCCTACATTTCAGTGTATTCACAGCCTCACAGGTGACCAATTAACAAAGTTACCTGCAAATTCATGGTTGGTCAATTCACAAGTGACAGTTCATAGAGCTGTCGTGTGCAACACACGGGCTCTTTAATTTTATTTGTATCTTTTTAGTGTTTTGTCGATCAACTTTATTAACTTTATTAATTTGTAACACGTATATTTTGTAGCCATGAAATATAATTTGTCTCTTTAGTTTGATGTTATATTTGTAATTTGTATGTATAGTGGTCAATTGGAAGACATCATTTTGTTGATTGACAAAGATTGTAATTGACATAGAATTAGTGTGAGCAGCTCATGTTACACTTCAATGTTTGATTTACTCAACAGTTTTGATTAAGAGTCGTCGTGCAACGCACGAGCTCTTAAAGACTAGTATGATAATAATATGGAATGGAATATGGATATGGATTTTGCTAAGTTGTACTCCTATGGCATATGATAATAATAAGTATTGGATGTTAAAAATAATAATAATAATAATAATAATAATAATAATAATAATAATAATAATAATAATAATAATAATAATAATAATAATAATAATAAGTATTTGATGAAAGTAAGTATTTCCATAATTTAAATAAAAAGTATTTAATAAACTTAAAAGTTACTAAAATTAACTTGTATTAATAATATTATCTCTACAATGAAAAATCTTAGTACAACATCCATATTGTTTAAAATTTATGCAGATTTTGTTACCATAAAGTACCTTATACGTAGTATTTGTTATAATTCAGTAGGCTTATAACTACCTTTAGTGGTTTGATTCTTGATGTTATAATTCAGTAGGCTTATAACTACCTTTAGTGATTTGATTCTTGATTAAGAATATTAATAATGAAGTGTAAGAACAAAGATGATAATGGAGAGAAAGAAAGAAACACTTTGTAAGTGTGAGAAATGGTGCAAGTTTAATGCTTGCATTCATGAGTATTTATAGCCTAAAATCTCAATATAAAAATACATACTTTGTGTACCAAAATTGACTATATGTATACACCAAAATTGACTATCCATATCTATATTATTATTATTATTATAACACTCCCCCTTGGATAGCAATTTTATTTTGTTGAAGATCAACTATAAATTACTGCCTCGTTAAAAACCTTGCTAAAGAAAACCCAGTGGGAAAAAAACTTTAGCTAAGGGAAAAAGAGTGCAGCATGGAGTTGACTCCCCCTCAAGTAGACATCGCTTCAGCTGTTACATCATTTGAACATGTCTCATGCCAATGTTATGAACGTGTGTTCTGAAAATAGCAGTTGGAAGTGCTTTCGTGAAAAGATCAGCAGAGTTTTTGCTAGATTGCACATATCTCATTTCAATCTGGTTGTCCTTAATGAGATTTTGAGTGTATGAGAAGAATCTAGGTGGTATGTGTTTTGTTCGGTCACTTTTGATATACCCTTCTTTCATCTGTGCTATGCAAGCTGCATTATCTTCATAGATAGTTGTTGGACTTTTATCGCGTTCTAGTCCACAAGAATCAGTAATGAGTTGTGTCATTGATCTCAACCAAAAACATTCTCGAGTAGCTTCATGTAATGCAATCACTTCGGCATGATTTGACGATGTAGCAACAAGTGTTTGTTTTTGAGAACGCCATGATATTGCAGTACCTCCATTTAGGAATACATATCCAGTTTGAGATTTAGCTTTATGTGGATCAGATAAATAACCTGCATCTGCATAACCAACCAAATCTTGTTTTGATTCGTTAGAATAAAATAATCCTAAATCAGTAGTTCCTCGAAGGTATCGAAATATGTGTTTGATCCCATTCCAGTGTCTTTTGGTAGGAGCAGAGCTGAACCTTGCCAACAAATTAACTGCAAAAGAAATGTCAGGTCTTGTACAATTTGTAAGATACATAAGAGCTCCAATTGCACTAAGATATGGTACTTCTGGTCCAAGAATGTCTTCTTGATCTTCACATGGACGAAATGGATCAGCTTCAACATTGAGTGATCAAACAACCATAGGAGTACTTAATGGTTTTGCCTTGTCCATATTGAAACGTTTCAAAATCTTTTCAGTATATGTTGTTTGATGTACAAGTAAACCATTAGGCATATGCTCAATTTGTAAACCAAGGCAATACTTGGTTTTTCCGAGATCTTTCATTTCAAATTCTTTCTTTAGAAGTTGAATGGCTTCATGGATCTCTTTATTTGTACCTATGATGTTAAGATCATCAACATAAACAGCTATGATCACATATCCGGATGTTGTTTTCTTAATGAAAACACAAGGGCAAGTAAGATTATTTGTATACCCTTTGCTTATCAAGTAATCACTTAATCGGTTATACCACATACGTCCCGATTGTTTTAACCCATATAAAGATCTTTGTAATTTAATCGAATACATTTCTTTGGGTTTTGCATTTGATGCTTCTGGTACCTTAAATCCTTCAGGTATCTTCATATATATATCACTATCAAGTGATCCATATAGATAAGCAGTCACAACATCCATGAGATGCATTTCTAAATTTTTAGAAACTGCCAGACTGATTAAGTACCTAAAAGTAATTGCATCCATAACAGGAGAATAAGTTTCTTCATAATCAATTCCCGGTCTTTGAGAAAAACCTTGAGCTACAAGTCTAGCTTTATACCTTGTAACTTCATTTTTCTCATTTCTTTTTCGGACAAAAATCCATCTGTATCCTACAGGTTTCACATCTTTAGGAGTGAGAATGATGGATCCGAAAACTTTTCTTTTATTGAGTGATTCTAATTCAGCTCGTATTGCTTCTTTCCATTGAGCCCAATCATGTCTATTTTGACATTCAACCATAGATGTTGGTTCTGGATCATCATCATTATTCATGATGTCATATGCAACATTAAATGAAAATTTCTCATCAAGATTTTTCATTTCATTTCGGTTCCATAATATTTTTGAATATGCATAATTGATTGCAATTTCTGTATTGACATCATCAATCTCCTCTGCAGTAGGAGTACTGATTTGTGGTTCTTCTTGAACACTTTCTTTTACTTCATTATCAGCTGATTTTCTTTTTCGAGGATTTTTATCCTTTGAACCGATTGGTCTTCCACGTTTCTGACGTGGCAAAGATTCATGAGTGACGTTATTGCCAGCTTTTGGAATTTCAATTCGAGCTGGAGTATTTACTGCTGGTATATATGATTTTGTCACCGTTTTTGTATCTGTAAATGCATCAGGCAATTGATTTGCAAGTTCTTGTATATGCATTATCTTTTGAACTTCTGTCTCGCATTCTTTTGTGCGAGGATCAAGATACTTTAATTGAGGTTCACACCATGAAACATCATTTTCTTTATTTTTCATTTCTCCCCCTAATCTAGGGAACAATGTTTCATTAAAATGACAATCAGCAAAACGTGCTGTAAAAACGTCACCTGTCATAGGTTCAATATACCTTAATATTGAAGATGTTTCATATCCAACATATATTCCCAACCTCCTTTGAGGACCCATTTTTGTACGTTGTGGTGTCGCAATTGGAACATACACTGCACAACCAAATGTTCTAAGATGGGAAATATTTGGCTCTTGACCAAAAGCAAGTTGTAGGGGGAATATTTATGACTTGCACTTGGTCTGATGCGAATCAATGCAGCAGCATGTAAAATTGCATGACCCCATATAGATACAGGGAGTTTTGTTCTCATTATCAATGGTCTAGCGATTAACTGTAAACGTTTAATCAATGACTCGGCTAAACCATTTTGTGTATGCACATGAGCAACAGAATGTTCAACAACAATTCCTATAGACATGCAATAGTCATTAAATGCTTGAGATGTAAATTCACCAGCATTATCAAGTCTCACCCTTTTAATGGTGTAATCAGGAAAATGAGCTCTCAATTTAATAATTTGGGCAAGAAATTTTGCAAATGCCACATTACGGCTTGATAACAGACAAACATGAGACCATCTGCTAGATGCGTCTATTAGAACCATGAAATATCTAAATGGTCCACATGGTGGATGAATTGGTCCACATATATCACCTTGAATTCTTTCAAGAAACATTGGTGATTCTTTCTCAACCTTAAGTGGTGAGGGTCTAGTTATCAATTTTCCAAGAGAGCAAGATGTACATGGAACCATTGTATCATGATGGATTTTTCTATCCTTTAGTGGATGTCCATGAGTACATTCAATAATCCTTTTCATCATTGTTGATCCTGGATGGCCTAATCTGTTATGCCATAAACTGAATACACCAGGATCAATATATTTTTCGTTAACTACCATATGTATTTCTGGTACATTTATATGTGTATAATGTAATCCAGAACTAAGTCTTGGCAGTTTTTCAACCACATGACTCTTGTCAGTGATACTTAAATATTTCTCATTTTCTGTTGTCACTGACTGATAATCATACCCGTTAAGGTATATGTCGGAGAAACTCAATAAATTTCTGCTTGACTTGGGAGAAAATAAGGCATCATTTATTAAAAATTTTGTACCATTTGGTAGTATGAAATTTGCCTTTCCTATCCCTTTTATCAAGTTAGCAGGTCCTGATATTGTATGTATAGTTCCTTCCGTTGGTTTTAGATCAATAAAATATTTCTCGGATTTAAGTATAGTGTGTGTAGTTCCACTGTCTGCTATACAGAGATCTCCACCACTTGATTGATGTTGTATTCCAGCAAAATTCATATTGAACTTCATATATAAGAAATAAATAGTGAGTACATTAATATTACACAATATTTTAAACGCAAATAGATAGTACTGAAACATTTAGCAAACATAATGACAAAGACAGACGATATTAAATCGTTTATTTTTCAAAAAACACACAACTTAAACATTCAAGAAATCTTCATATAAATCAGATGGTTTCTCAGTGACTGTTGGATCAATATTATCCACAAAATTTACTTCCTTTTCTTTACCTTTCAGCGAATCCTGATACATCTTAACAAGATGTTTAGATGTTCGGCAAGTATTAGCCCAGTGGCCCATTCTACCACATCTGTAGCAAGATTCTTCAGAATTTTTAGAAGAATTTTCTTCAACATCTTGTTTAATGGGCTTGTTTTGTGGTTGATATTTATATTTTCGTGGATTACTATTTCTTTGACCACCACGGCCACGACCACGACCACATCCACGCCCATTACCATTACCATAAGGATGGTTTCTACCATAGTTATGGCTTTTGGCATGATGATGGTGATGGTTATTATAACCACGACCTTGCCCGCGTCCTTGTCCCTGTTTATAATTATTTGCAGTATTTGCTTCAGGGATTGCAAGTGTACCAGTAGGACGGGATTGCTGATTTTTCATTAATAGCTCATCATTTTGCTCTGCAACTAAGAGATATGAATTAAGTTCAGGATATGTTTTGAACTTTAGCATTCTCAAATTTCTTTGCACTGTGATGTTTGCAGCATTCATTGTGGAGAAAGTTTTCTCCATCATGTCTGCATCACTAATTTCATGTCCACAGAATTTAAGTTGTGAACATGTATTATACAGAGCTGAGCTGTATTCATTTACTTTCTTAAAGTCTTGGAACCTTAATGTTCTCCATTGTTCCATTGCAGCTGGAAGTAAAATTTCTCTTTGATTATTGAATCTGCTTTTGAGACCTTCCCATAAAACATGGGGATCTTCTACAGTCACATAATTATTTTGTAAGCATTCATCAATATGTTGATGAATAAAGCAACATGCCGTAGCTTGTTCTTTTTCAGAACAAGTGTTGTTTTCATTTATGGTTTCAAGAATGCCCATTGATTTAAGATGCATTTTTACTTTTATAACCCATGGCATGTAGTTGTTTCCAGTTGATTCTAAAGGAGTAAATTTAAGCTTTTCCAGATTCGACATTTTCTATTATCAAAAATTAAAACAAACATCATGATAAATTAGAGTCAATTTATATTCATAAGTATATAAACATTAAACATAAATTTAATATAACATAAATGATAAGTAGGTGACAGTGTCGACCATGTGTAAGTAATCATAAATAAATGTTATATAACAAAAATATAAATATTAGTAAACATAAATGAAAATTTGGCGACAGTGTCGACCATATATTTTTTCAGGTGGTATAACCGACCTATATCATTCTGGTGGTATAACCGACCATATATCATTTTGGTGGTATAACCGACCATATATCATTTTGGTGGTATAACCGACCATATATCATTTTGGTGGCAGAGCCAACCATATTTAGTATTAAGATTATCGTGCTGATAACGTGTTATAATTCAGTAGGCTTATAACTACCTTTAGTGGTTTGATTCTTGATGTTATAATTCAGTAGGCTTATAACTACCTTTAGTGATTTGATTCTTGATTAAGAATATTAATAATGAAGTGTAAGAACAAAGATGATAATGGAGAGAAAGAAAGAAACACTTTGTAAGTGTGAGAAATGGTGCAAGTTTAATGCTTGCATTCATGAGTATTTATAGCCTAAAATCTCAATATAAAAATACATACTTTGTGTACCAAAATTGACTATATGTATACACCAAAATTGACTATCCATATCTATATTATTATTATTATTATAACAGTATTATATTTTAATTGCCCACAATATATGCAATATCATAAGCAAATGGAGGAAATGGACAAACCGCTTAATGGCCAATTGACATAACTTTTGACTTGATTCTTGCTATTGTAGCTAACTAGTTATCGAACCCTCGCTTCGCGTCGGGGGTTCGGTTTTCAATGTATTTTATTGCGTTTAGTAAAATTATTTTGTGGCTAACGATGATGTACATAATTCGGATGGACCAAGCCTTGAAGGGCTTTTTTCTGAATTGATTACATCAGCGGACAACGAGCTCTTAGAAGCTCCTTTCACGGAAGGGGAAATTTGGGAATCGGTCAAATGTTGTGGTAGTTCGAAGGCCCCGGGACCGGATGGGTTCAACTTTGGTTTTTTCAAAAAGTTTTGGTCCATAATCAAAGATGATTTGGTAGGTGCTATCAACTGGTTTTGGGTTTTTGGCGAGTTTTCAAAGGGTTGCAATGCCTCTTTTGTTTCCCTTATTCCGAAGAAATCGGACCCGCTGAGTTTTAGTGATTATCGCCCGATTAGTCTTATTTGCAGTTATTATAAAATTATCGCGAAGATGTTGTCTTTGAGAATTTGTAAAGTGGTACCTAGTCTTGTAGGGAAGGAACAGAGTGCGTTTCTTGGGGGTAGATATATTCTAGACGGTGCGTTAGTTGCAAATGAAGTGGTCGAAGATCTTAAACGAAACAAAAAGCACGGCCTAATTTTTAAGGTAGACTTCGAGAAAGCCTTTGATTCGCTTAATTGGGATTATCTTCTTGAAGTGATGAAATGTATGGGGTTCGGTACCAAATGGTGTAAGTGGATTTCCTCGTGTCTTAAATCGGCTACAATCTCCATTCTCATAAACGGGTCTCCGACAAGTGAGTTTAATCTTAAAAGGGGCGTTCGCCAAGGTGATCCCTTATCACCTTTCCTTTTTATTATTGCAGCGGAGGGACTTAATATCCTAACGAAAAAGGCGGTTGAGAGAGGGATGTATAAAGGGGTGGAGGTGGGTAAAGATAAAGTCGTCATTTCTCATTTGCAATATGCGGATGATACGATTTTTTTTGGCGAATGGAGTAGACGTAATGCGCGAAATTTAATGTACTTGTTGGAATGTTTTGAACGGGCTTCGGGGTTGAAGGTTAATTATAATAAAAGTCAATTATTTGGGATAGGCATTAGTAATGATAACGTGGAAGCTCTTGCGTCTTGGTGTTCATGTCTTGCAGGTCGGTTGCCTTTCATGTATTTGGGTATTCCCGTGGGTAATAAGATGAAGAAATTGAATGATTGGTCCCCGGTGATCGAGAAATTTAACAAGAGGTTAGCGGACTGGAGAGCAAAAATGATTTCATTTTGTGGACGGTTAACTTTAGTTAAGTCGGTTCTCTCTAGCCTACCTCTCTATTACTTCTCGCTCTTTCGTGCCCCTACTTGTGTGCTAAATTCTCTCGAGAGTGTGAGACGGAAATTTTTTTGGGGCGGGACGGGTTCTAAATCTAAAATGTCATGGGTTAAGTGGGAAAAAATCCTTCTTCCTCACGAAGAAGGAGGTTTAAATATCATGTCCTTAAAAAGTAAAAATTTAGCTCTTCTTTGTAAGTGGTGGTGGAGGTTTAAAACCGAAACTAACACTTTGTGGGTCGCCGTAATTCGTAGCATTTATGGTTCTAATGGAGGTCTTGTGCTTGGAAACGGGCGTGTCCGAAAACCAAACGCTAGCCTTTGGAATTCTATTTGTGTTGCAGGAAAACATGTGGACGGGTTAGGGATTCCTTTCTCTAAGTCTTTCATACGCTTGCTCGGGGACGGGAAAAGCACCTCTTTTTGGAATGACATTTGGGTGGGGAACGCAAGCCTCAAAGACAAATTCAAAAGATTATACAGGCTCGAGATTGACAAAGATATCAACATCAGTAACAAAACCGAAGAATTTAAGGGAGATGGGCTCGGCAATTGGGCCTATACACCTATGGGACGAACGAATAGTGAACTAACTGAATTGCGAGATACTGTTCGGAACTTGCAGCTGATCGAAGATAAAAAAGACTGTTGGAGCTGGAATCTCAATTCGAAGGGTACATATATGGTCAAGGACTGTTCGGTTCTAGTGGACAAAGTCATCCTACCACGTGCGGTTAATTCAATTGAGTCGTTGCGAAATGGTTTGGTTCCAAAAAAAGTAGAGGTGTTTATTTGGCGGGCGAGATTAGGTCGTATACCGGTAAGGTTCGAGTTAGATAAACGGGGCATCGATTTGAACAGCGTGAGATGTCCGATTTGTGATGGTGACATTGAGACGGTGGAACATATACTTTTTTCTTGTCAAATGGCCAAAGACATATGGGCGAAAGTCCTTAAATGGTGGGGGTATAATTCGGCTTTATTCGGGTATGAGGATATTTTTAATGGTACCTTCGGCTACGTAGCACATGATCACAAAAGGAACCAATGGCAAGCGGTTTGTTGGGTGGTTTGTTACATTATATGGAAGAATCGAAATGCAAAGGTGTTCAAGAATAAGCTCGAGACGGTCCCATCTTTATTTAGCGAGGTTCAAGTTCTTTCATACGATTGGATTTCACGACGTTGCAAGGGTCATATTATGGATTGGCTTCAATGGTTCTCACAACCTTAGTTTCTCTCTTTTGTTAGTTGCAATCTTTGCAATTAGCTTAGGGCGGTGTAATTTGTTTTCTCTATTTCTTTCGTGATGTATTGTGTTGTTAAGGTTGCCCAGTCAATCATGTACTATTCGTGATTGTTTAATATAAGTCCTTCTTGCTTTTCAAAAAAAAAAAACGATGATGTCGTTGAAGCGCAACTCGAGTCGAACTAAAAGGTATAACCCGTGAGAGATTTAAATGTTATTTTAAATTAACAATATATGTGCATCTCCGCGTTTCGCTATGGAATTTTCGACTTTTAAAAATTTAACGCAAAATCAACGTGTATGAAAAGTACCCCAAATATTTAGCGTTTTTTAAAAAGCGTCCGTTTTGCGTATAGCTAGTGACATTGTGTTCCTAAAATTATTTCGAGTTTAACGATAGTGTCGAAAAAATTTAACTCGTTGCGAGCGAAAAGATATGACCCGTTGAATATTTGGGTGGAGTTTATTTAAGATTTTTTATGAAAATGGTTATTTGACACTTTACCCCCTGTTTGGGGGTCGATTTGAATTTTTCAAAAAAGTTTGGAGGCTTTGTTGGTAAAATGAAATTTAGGTAAAAAAAAGTAAAAAGTCAAAAATGCCCCTGATTACTATTCATAACTTTTGTCTATTAGTTAACATGTAAATGTAAATTCTGACGAAATTAAATTTTAATTGCCCACAAGATATGCAATCTCATAAGCAAACGGAACAAATGGACAAACCGCTTGATGGCCAATTAACATAACTGTTGACTCGATTCTTGCTGTTTTAGGTACTTCTGGCGAAAAGTATTATGAGTATATTAGTATTATATAAAATCAATCAATATCAATCAATATCTATATCTATATTTGATACGAGTAGTATTATATTTATATCGTTAATGAGGGTATCTAACTATTTTGAACTGACTAATCGCAAGACGACTACCCGCTTTGAAAGTAATCCGGAGTCATTGCAGACGAACCTCCGTGACCATAAAACTTTTTATTTTTTACAAATCAATCATAAAATTTTTCACACTTATTATATATCCCGGATCCATTCAGAATTCAAACTCTGTCCACCTGCCCTTCGAGATGGTTTAAGTGCAAGAAAATGTAAATGATATTGGTTATATTCAATCTTCTCTATTGATTTAATTCACGACTAATTAGAGAGAATTTTTGTAGCTAACGTAATCAGGTGGTTTTTCGGAAAACCATGCATTTAATGAAGTACACCCTTAAGTTGGGCAAATTTCTAATCAAACAATAAGACTGTTAGTGAAACCATGTAGTTGCAAATTGCAATAATCAAATGTGATTAACATATAGTTTGAGAAGTAAGAACATTTAGTATTATCTTTATAAACTCAAACCCAATTACAAACTAGATAAAAATGGTAGTCTCATACTACTTTTTTACTTCCACCAAATCTTCTATTTCTTTTTTGATACACATGTAATGCTTCAATAAAATCTATCTTATCAAATTGAACACCATTTTTTTCAACAAAACATATTTCAGCATACGCCGATTGCCACAACATAAAGTCGTCAACACTATACTTCCCGCCGGTTCGAATCATTAAATCAGGATTAGGAAAGTCTAAGCACTTGGTCTCGAGTTCTTGTTGGAAAACATTTTCATCGATCTGTATCGGTTCCATTAAACCGCCATACACCTTTTCTGCAAGAGCTTTGCAAGCTTGAACCATGTCTAAACGTCCACTGTAATTCACTGCTTCGATAATATGAAGCGATTTATTGTTCTTTGTAGTTTCTTCTACTTTTGTTATGATTTCTTGAAGTGAGTTTGGGATGGAATTTCGATTTCCGATCACTGATACCTTAATATCATTCCTACATGCAAGAGGAATAAACATTCGTTTTTTTCAATTTGCTCGAATAAAAATAGATCCTTTTGATTTACATTATCTATTACATTACCCTCCTTTTGATTTAAGAAGGATTGCATCTTTGACTTCGTCTCCTTGTATTCATTTAATTGGTTTAATAATAAAGGAAAATAAAATGTAAAATCAAATAATTGGCTAATTAAGCCGTTGTATTTGTTTTTGGTGACACCTCTAGCGTCTTGTTAGATGTTCACATTGATTAATGAAATTTTGTCGTTCGGAAAAAAAACTTATGTAGTTAGTTCCAATTTATTGTTTTTTGTTTCCGGTTTTGAAATAATTTTAACGTATATGTATATGTATATTCTTATGTTCAATTTCTTTACTGTTTTGAAACCATTCTTCTAAGATTCAATAATACAAACCTTGACAACTCATTTGAATCCAATTTCAGTATGTTCAATGCAAAACCAGACCCCACCTGCATCAATATATGGAGGCTACGTTGAGTTGACATCATGATTGTAAATTTAAATGATTAACAATATAAGAGGGTGACAAATTAAGTTTGTGCATCACTTTGTATATATAAAATTTTAGACTAAAGTTGTCCTGCATCACTTTCTCAAAGTACCCTTTTTCTTGTAGTTATTAGTTCTACCATAATAATATATGTACCATCAATTTTTTTTAAGTCAAACATACACACACTTTACACGATTTTTACACGAATATTTACATAATATGCAACCCAGGACTTGAACTCATGACCTCAAAATCAGATGCCTCTTCGATACCGGCCCTTTGGTCATGATTACTATCAATATATTTGAGATTTAAATAATTTGGACAAAAGTTAGCTTACACTTAGTTTTTCAGGAAGCGTATAGACAGAGAGAACTTTGATACCAAGTTCACAGCAGCTTTGAGCAATATCTATCAAAGAGTGGTCGTT
Organism: Rutidosis leptorrhynchoides; assembly: GCF_046630445.1. Lineage (NCBI taxonomy): Eukaryota > Viridiplantae > Streptophyta > Magnoliopsida > Asterales > Asteraceae > Rutidosis > Rutidosis leptorrhynchoides. The sequence goes on from NC_092335.1 coordinate 630,044,135, forward strand.
TATCGTATGAAAACCTCTACGTTTCTCTGTGTTCTTATGGCTGTCCATGAGCAGCGCAACGTGTTTTGGAATCGGGCCAGCTCGAACAATATTACATAGCGCGAGATATTCAACTTCCATGTTGCTTATGTCATCTTTGACTGCATTAGAAATTGATGTTGGAGTTTGGTAACGGTTTGTTATGGCGAGTTTTTGTGGTTTCTTAGAAAGATTTGCTGTAAAATAGAAGGGTTTGTGGGTAAGTTGTTGAGGGGGAAGAATGTTGGTTTTGGAAGTTAAGATGGAAGGAGAAGAAATTTTAAGAAGGAAGCAAGCCATTTCTACAAAGTTTAGTGATGCTATGTGACTTGACCTATTTTAATTTATAGGAAAACTTGAAGGTTAACAAACAGACTTTGAGTACATTTTATTTCTACGAGATAAGTTGTAATTCAATGCATCAAACTATTATTTCATATTTTATATGAAATTAAACCATCCAAATTATCAGAGGCAGAGCCAAGATTTAACATTAGGGGTGGCTCCACTTTATCTTACGATATTGAAGGTCGGAGTTAAAATAAAACTACTAGATTTTTATTGTAACTAATCTTTTGTGTTTTACGTATAAATATGATTTATATTATATTAATAAACTTTATAGCTAAAAAGATCATGTGAATGTTATGATAAATTTAATAATCTAGTGTTTATAAGGATTTGTTATAAATTTATTAACTTGATTATTTTTCTAACATGATGTATGTAGATGTTTCTTTCAATTTTGAGATGATGGTCCCAAAATATCACTCATGTTTAAACTCAACTTTTCTTAGAATGCATAATTCCCTAAATCCAAATTTACTCGACTTTTCATGGAATGTATAATTCCTTACATCCAAATTTATAATGAGTATCCATATAATAATTATAATTATAATATTAATTTTATAGTTTTTAATAATAATAATAATAATTCAAATTCAAATAAAAGCAGAAGAATAACAAATATTATTGTTCGATATAAAGAATTATCATTAATCTTAAACATATTATTATTAAAAACATGCCAACGTAAAATCATATCAACTCAAATAAATATAATAATAAAAAATATAATATAATAAATACAATAAAACAAAATATATAAATTTATAAAATATACTCCGTAAGATATAAGATATATAACAATAGAAACAAATAAGTGGAATTGCAAAATAGAAACAAACCTACACCTTAAGATTGACGACAAACCAACCACCGACTCTGTCTACTATTAAAATTACTATCCTTCCCTTTGTCAAGCGGCAACTCCTATTTTATCTCTTCATTTACGGATGTTTTCAACAGATTGTTGATTTATGAGGGATGCTGGATTACAAAATACTCCTTAGAAAGATGGGCTACATGTTGAATGAACAAAATATAGGCTGAAAAACAAAGCATATTGGGCTAGTTAGGGGATGCCCAACATCCCTAAACCCCCCTATTGACTCCGCTGTTGCAAATTATTCGTAACTGATTTTTGGTATAGCATCCGCGTTGGTTGAAAAATGATACTTTCTCAACAACTTAAATATCGTTTCGGTAGTAGTAGAGAAGATCCAAACATTGCGGCGGAAAATCTTTATTAATAATACATGATTTCATTATATCTATAGTTTCTATTAAAATCCTATAATAATGACGTTATTATTAGGCTAACTCATTTGTTAAAAAAAAAAAAAAAAAATCTAGGTCACTTAAATGATGTCATTAATCCTAAGTATTTTTTAATTAAAAAAATTGTACTTATAGTAACTAATTATATAATAACTTAAATAAATTATTACTCTATAATTTTCTATTACCCTTTAATTTTGTGATGTCATTATTTTATATTAATATTAATATTAATTCTAATTAAAAAAGATACAAAATAAGAACAAATTAAAGCTCTAAAATGATTATGTTATCTTTTCACTAATTACACTTTAATTTTCATAATGATGTTTTTATTTTATATTAATATTAATTTTAATTTTAATTAAAAAAGATACAAAATAATAATAAATAAATGCCGATAATATATGAATGACGATTTGGAAGGCAAAAATAACTAATAAACGATCATTTAATATTTAATACGATATTATTGTTTTGTAAATATATATCTCGGAGCATCTCCACCAATTATCACAACTCTTTTTCTCAATATGTACAAATCTTTACAACTATTTTTCTTGATCTTCACCATATTATCCAGTAACCCTTTATTTTCAAAAAGCAGGTACAAACCTTCATATCATTATTAATGGATTTTTCAAAGAATTATTCTATTTTTTATACGTTGTTTGATGATGAAATTATCACACCATGAATGTTTTGTTATTATATGTTTGTTAAACAACAAGAATATGAAAATCGATAACATACGTCATATCATATTGTGACTATTTAAAAATAAAGTATATAGTATGTGTTGGTACGATTTTTCGTATAGCGGCTGTAAGGTACCAGTACAAGACAATAGCTGCTCAGCGTGTGGCGTATACTGTTGATTGTTGTTTGCCATCGAGAAATAATCTCTGCAGACCCGGAACACAGATGTAAGATCTGTGGGGTGGCTTCAATCAATCTGTGGATCAATCTGTAATGATCCGTCTAGCGTATTGCTGCTAAGCGGCTAATGTGCTTTTAGAGTGAGAAAGAACTGTGTGAGAGAGAAAGTGTACTTCTCTCTGACTGAAGTTCAGATCAGAATTATGATGTGAAATGTGGTGACCCAGGGAGTCTATTTATAGGCACAGAATGTCCGAAATTCATGGGATACACGTGTCAATCACTGAATGGTTCTGTTACATGAAGTATCCGGAATGTCGGTGGCGTGTGCTGACGTGGCTGCGTGTCGTTCACGCGCTGAGTTAAAGGGCTTATGCATAGAAGCTGCTTGCAGGGCTTACGCTTGACGCTGGGTGTCAAACCCCGTCCTAATCCACCTGGACGAAGTCATCAACATTTGGTTCCATTGCGAGGTGCTACCCTAAATATGCCAGGAATGACTCCATGTAATATCTCTAAAATGATCAAATGTACAACGGAAGATTTCTTTCATACCTGAGAATAAACATGCTTTAAAGTGTCAACCAAAATATTGGTGAGTTCATAGGTTTATTTTAAACAATCATTTCAATATTTCAATAGACCACAAGATTTAATATTTATAGTTAACTGCACGAACACTCATCTGCAAAAATTATAATACATGAACACTCATCTGTATAAAAATCATTCATATGGTGAACACCTGGTAACCGACATTAACAAATGCATGTAGAATATCCCCAAATATACAGGTACACTCATCTGTATATAAAAATCGAAGTACTAAAGCATCCATAACCTGGATGGGGTTTGTTAGGCCCATAGATCTATCTTCAGGATTCGCGTCAATTAGGGGGTCTGTTCCCTAATTCTTAGGCTACCAAGCTAAAAGGGTGATATTCAATTTCGATAATCCAACCATAGAATGTAGTTTCGATTACTTGTGTCTATTTCGTACAACATTTATAAAAGCGGCGCATGTATTCTCAGTCCCAAAAATATATATATTGCAAAAGTATTTAAAAAGGGAGCAAATGTATCACACCCCCAGGTAGGGTCTGGGCGAAATGTGACTTAATATCAAATAAACCAACATATTATAATATACGAGAACAATACTAAATGATAAAATAAACTTTATTGAGTACGCAGCGGAAAATGAAATGTCGTTACAAAGGAATAAAGTAAATGTTCAAATGCAAAAGTAGTAAATGCGAAATCTCTTGATCCTATGTCCAAGTAGCATCACATAAGTAGTAAGTAAGAAAGCTTGAATCAAACAGCACCTGAGACAAAACATGCTAAAGTGTCAAACCAAAGGTTGAGTGAAGTTCATAGGTTTAACAAATAAGTTTGACCGTTGTTTTAGACCACAAGATTTAGTTTGTAAAGTTGATCTCGCAGATCAAAAAGTTATGCCAGTGCGTGATATTTAGACTAAACGTTCAAGTTTGCCCCAAAGACAAGTTGTAGTGTATACTTGTCGGTTTAATTTCATTATTAAGTAATACAATGACTTGGTCAAATGTATCGGAGACGTTACTCCCGATAGGCCTACCCCCAATAATTAAGCATGCATTCACGAGCAATTAAAAATATCACTGTAGGGACTTAGTCGGACATAGCCAGGTATAGCATAGTTTAGCAGTTTGGCACTTGTGTCTAAATTGTAAAATGTAAAAACAGCATGTGTCTCACCCCAATAAAAGTAAGTAAGTTTTCTAGCAATAAAGAGTGGGGCTATGAATTCACCTTAGTAAGTAGAGAGATGAGCTAGTTATTCCTCGGAATAGAAAGTTGGATGAGTGAGCAGAAAAGTCAACCTATTGACATTTAAGAGTAGTAAGTGTTTTGCCCAAGTTTAAGTTTAAGTATGTAAGTGCTTAGTATAGTTTGTTTTACTAAGTTTCCATTCTTAATAAGTTTCTACTTTTAGAAAGTTTCCATTTTTAGAAAGTTCCTATTTTTAGAAAGTTTCTATTTTTAGTAAGCTTTCCATTTTAGTAAGTTTATAATTAGGAAGTTTCTATTTTAAAAGTGTTTCCATTTTAGGATACTTTCCATATTAGATATACTTCCAATCACCCCTTTCCCTTCGAATGGCCATTTCAGGTCTAGGGGCTTGAGCTATAGGATCCTTTAAATCGGAAAATCCAAACCCTTCCGCCTAGAGTTTCGTAGAAACCATTCGTCAAGAAAGTTCGAAGATCTATATATATCTAATATATATCCCAAAATGTTTTTATGCGTTATAATATAGGTAGTATAGTATATGTGTTAATAATAGTATAAGTGTAAGTGTTAAATATTAGTATAAGTAATATTAGGGTTTCATTAATTAATTAGGTTTAATTAATTAAAGTAGTATTTTAATGATTAGGGTTTGTAATAAATTTATTTGGTTTAATTAATATCCTAGGGTTTAATAAATTAGAGTTTTAATAAATTAGGGTTTAGTAAATTAGGGTTTAAGTAATTAGGGTTAGGTTTAGAGTTTTATTTAATGTAGTAATGATTAGGTAATGATTAGGGTTTTAATAATTAAAGTAGTATTAGGGTTTTAGGGTTTTAATTAATGTAGTATAATTTAGGTGTAATTAGGGTTTTATATATATATATATATATATATATATATATATATATATATATATATATATATATATATATATATATATATATATATATATATATATATATATATTTTATATATGTATATACTCGTGTATATATATGTATATATATGTTTTATATATTTTTCTTTTACAAATAGGCATAGTGTATCTATTTATGGTATGTACATATCTAGTTACCCTTTTAAACATTAACAAATCTTCTAACAATCTTTAGGGTTTGGAAGATCAAACTAATTTTTTTTTAAATAACCGTATGTGTAACAGTGTATGTATGTCTATAAATTTATATTTTTTTTACTAGTAGATATATATATATATATATATATATATATATATATATATATATATATATATATATATATATATATATATATATATATATGTAATGTGTATATACCTTCCAATTATAACCACCTTAACATAATCTTTATTAGGTTTTAGGTTTCCAAAGATCAAACATAAAACTCTTTTTTTTTATATACCGTAGGTATATGTATGTGTGTATATATATATATATATATATATATATATATATATATATATATTTTTTACAAGAACAATATATATGTATATGAACTAGTATGAATACGATTATGATTATAACATGAATTGAAAGTAAACTTTAAGAGTTTTGGATCTAGGGTTTGTTACCTTGATGAAGATGGATGAAGATTAACAAGAAAAGTTGATGAACACTTGAAGATGATGATCAAAAACCTTGAAGATTTGAAGAACACCTTTAAGATCTATGAAGAACGCGAAGAACACTTGAAGATGACTTGGAAAACCCTTGAAGGTGGTGATGGATTTAGATGGTGATGGTGGTGGTGGTTTCGATTTTGGCCGAAACTAGGGAGAGAGGGAGAGAGATTTTGAGAGAGAGTTATAATTGTGATTTGGTACATAGAATGGGTTAGCTTAGGCCTCTATTTATAGGAGTATTAGGAGGATTCTAGAATTAGGGTTTAATTAGGAATTACTTAGGGAACAAGTTGGCTTGAAGAGGGGGTTATGGGGGATGCTTGGGCCGAAAATTTGAGGGGCAAAAGGGTAATTTTACCCTCCTTAAAATCGGCTAGGGTTTAGGGAATTAGGGTTTAACTTTTTCACTTTAGTCCTTGTACTTTAACTTAGCTTAAATGGTTCCTTAATTATCCAAGTTTAATTACTTTAAGTGTACAAGTTTTAAAGTTATTTATTTGTTCCCAAAAGTTATTAACTCATTATCTTATCTTTTTTTAACTTGTCTTTTATTACACAAAGTTAATTAGTATATTTTATAATTCTTAACGCTTAACAATTATCGATTAAAGTTTAATTATATTGTTGGACATTTAATATGGAAATGTATAGAATGGAAAAATGAGGGCCGTTATAGTACCTCCCCGTTATTGAAAACTTTGTCCCGAAGTTTTAGGTAGATTCCTCGTTTGCATCAGCAGTTGAGAAGAGATGGAGATATTTCCGTATCATGTGGTCTTTGCGTTCCCAGGTATATTTGGGGCCTCTACGTGAATTCCAACGGACTTTAATGATAGGTATGTTGCTTTTACGTGTTTGTTTGACCTCTCCTTCCATGATTTCTATAGGTTCTTCAACGAAGTGCATTTGCTCATCAATGCGGACATCATCCAGAGGAACAACCAGTGTGTCATCAGCAAGACACCGTTTAAGATTTGAGACATGAAACACATCATTTACTTGGCTAAGTTCAATTGATAGTTCTAATCGGTACGCCACGGGACCGACTCTTTGAGTGACTGTGAAAGGTCCGACATATCGTGGACTGAGTTTGCTTCATTTACCGAAACGGACAACACCTTTCCAGGGGGATACTTTCAACATGACTTTATCTTCAACTTGGAATTCTATATCCTTTCGTTTCTTATCGGCATAGCTCTTTTGTCTGCTACGGGTAGTTTCTAATCGTTGCTTAATTGGAATGATCTTTTCGGTAGTTGCGTGAATGATTTCAGGACCAGTTAAGTGTCTGTCCTCGAGTTCATCCCAACACAAAGGGGATCTACACTTCCGGCCATATAAAGCTTCAAGGGGTGCAGCTTTAATGCTAGAGTGATAACTGTTGTTGTAAGAAAATTCAACTAAAGGTAGATGTCTATCCCATCCTTTGCCGAAATCGATTGCACAAGCATGTAGCATATCTTCCATGGTTTGAATAGTTCGTTCACTTTGACCATCAGTTTGTGGATGATAGGCTGTACTCATGTCGTGTTGAGTTCCAAGAGCAGATTGTAAAGCTTTCCAAAATCTGGAAACGAATCGACTGTCGCGGTCAGAAATAATCGAGATAGGAACACCATGACGTGAGACAATTTCTTTAATATAAAGCTGTGATAATTTCTCCATCTTGTCAGTTTCCTTGATCTGTATGAAATGCGTAGATTTAGTAAGATGATCAACTATGACCCAAATAGTATCGTTACCGTTCGAAGTCTTAGGTAACTTAGTAACGAAGTCCAGCGTGATACATTCCCACTTCCACTGCGGAATATCGGGTTGTGTCAACAGACCAGAAGGCTTTTGATGTTCGACCTTGACTTTCAAACAAGTGAGACACTTACTAACATAAGTAGCAATGTCGGCTTTCATGTTAGGCCATCAGTAGAATTGCTTCCCATCGTGATACATCTTACTGGAACCGAGATGAATAGAATATCTAGTCTTATGAGCTTCATCCAAGACTAGTTCACGGAGATTACCGAAGCGAGGAACCCAAATTCTGTTGCCAAAGTACCGTGTACCATTAGCTTTCACTTGAAGTTGGTTCTCGAAACCAATAGGTCCTTTACATTCGATAAGTGTCAGTTTAATAGCTTCCAATTGAGCTTCACAGATTCACGAGATAAGATTTGATTTGATCTTCAGGTTTAGAGCACGAACAAGTTTAACATTGTCTTTTTGACTAAGGGCATCGGCAACTACATTCGCCTTGCCAGGATGATATTTCAGCTCACAGTGATAATCGTTCAATGTCTCGAGCCATCGGCTTTGTCTCATATTCAGCTGTTTTTGATCAAAGATGTTTCGAAGACTTTTATGGTCAGTATAGACCGTAAAATGGGTACCATATAGATAATGACTCCATATCTTTAATGCAAATACCACGGCACCTAACTCAAGGTCATGTGCGGTATAGTTCTCTTCATGTTTCTTCAACTGCCTAGATGCGTAGGCAATAACCTTTTCACGTTGCATTAAAACACAACCAAAGCCTTGCTTCGAAGCATCGCAGTTAACAACAAAATCGTCAGTACCTTCGGGCAAGGATAGAATCGGGGTTGTGGTCAATTTCTCCTTCAGAATCTTGAAAGCAGATTCTTGTTCTTCGGACCACTCAAACTTCTTCCATTTTTGAGTTAGCTTTGTAAGAAGTTTAGCAAGTAGGGAAAAATCTTTTATAAACCTTCGATAGTAACCGGCAAGTCCCAAAAATTGACGAATATGCTTCGCAGTCTTTGGTATCTCCCAGTTCTAAATAGCAGTAATCTTGGCTGGATCGACATGTATTCTGTTTCCATCAACAACATGTCCAAGGAATTGTACTGTTTTGAGCCAAAACTCTCACTTAGAAAATCTAGCATAAAGTTGTTCCTTTCGTAAGAGTTCAAGAATCATGCGCAAATGTTGCTCATGTTCTTCCTCACTCTTGGAGTAGATCAAAATGTCATCAATGAAAATAATGATAAATTTGTCAAGATAAGGTTTGCAAACACGGTTCATAAGATCCAGGAACACAGCAGGAGCGTTGGTCAAACCAAAAGGCATGACACAAAATTCATAGTGCCCATAGCGAGTGCGAAAAGCAGTCTTAGGAATATTGAATTCCTTGACTCTGAGTTGGTGATAACCGGATCTCAAATCAATCTTTGAATAGACGCTTGACCCTTGGAGTTGGTTGAATAAATCATCAATACGTGGCAACGGAAAACGGTTCTTGATAGTAAGCTTGTTAAGTTCGCGGTAATCAATGCACATCCTTAACGTACCATTTTTCTTCTTAACAAATAGAATAGGAGCTCCCGATGGAGACGAGCTTGGAAGAATGAGACCTTTATCCAATAGTTCTTGAAGTTGGTTGGATAATTCCTTCATCTCGGAGGGTGCTAATCGGTATGGAGCTTTAGCAATAGGTGCAGCACTGGGAGTTAAATCAATTTGAAATTCAACTTGTCGAGGAGGTTAAAGACCAGAAAGATCTTCGGGAAACACATCGGGAAAGTCTTTAACCACTGGTACATCTTCAATACTCTTATCTTTCGATTCAATCATCTTAACGTGGGCTAGAATGGCTGGATAACCTTTCATAAGGTATTTGCGGGTTTTGATACATGAGATAATATTGAGATTGGAACCACTCTTTTCACCTTGGATGATGAGAATCTCTCCATTTCCCAACGGAACATGAACAGTTTTATCGTAACACATGATAGCAGCATGTAATGGACGTAACCAATCCATTCCAACTACGACGTCAAAACTTCCGAGCTCGACCGGCAAAAGGTCTATCTAAAATTCTTTATTGGCTAAGATTAGGTTGCAGTTTTTATAGATTTTATCGACTTGCATAATCTTTCCATTGGCTACTTCTACTAATCGTTTAGTTTCTAAGGGTTGAGGCTTTTCAGTAAATAGGGTACAAAATTCACTAGACACGTAACTTCTGTCGGCACCAGTATCGAATAAAATAGTGGCATAACAAGTATTGACAAGATACATACCCGTGATGACCTCATCCTTGTAACATCCCGCCTTTTTTCCGTTTACTTTTCCGTTTAACTATTTAAATCTCGTTATATGTTTATAACATCTCCGGTTAATACGTGTTTTAAAAATATCTCGTCTAGGTATTTCACGCACCCGCAAATGAACTTGAGGGACTAGTTTCGCCAAAATGCCAAAGAGGTGACTAGCCTTTGACTAGTCAACCCCCACCCCCATCTTTTCTTTTTTATTTCCCTTTTCTTCTTCTACTTCCATATTTTCTCTCAATTCTCCAATTTCAAGAATCATCATCTAAATCAAATCGAGCAAGCATCCATCTAAACAAATTGCATATTCGGAATCCTCTCATCGTCCTCTTCGATTCCATACCGATTTCATCAAGTTTGGGTAACTTTCTAAAATCACTAGATTTTGTGTTCTTGATGTTTTTAACTTATAAAGTTGTTAATTAGTGTCTATGGCTCAAGTCTAACATGATTATATGATTTATATGCTCGATTTCATTATTTGAAGTAACTAGCTTGAAATGAACTTTTGATGCTTTGAATGACATGAAACGTTATTTGTAAGTGTTAGGTTGTATTATATGCTTGATCACCTTCGAAACGGCATATCATTCATGTAAATTGGTTGCCGAATCATCGAATTTCATTTATGAACTTGAGTGCATTTAATGAGGAGCTTTGAATGTGATTTTGGTTGTTGTAAAAGTAAATGTGATGGATGAAATGTGTTTAGTTGTTTTCCTTGTCAAAATACCTTTACGATGATATAAGATACATGCTTTGGTTGTTTGCGGGTCATAAATGGTGATTGGTTGAAGTTAGGTTCATGCATAAAACTTAAAAACTGCCAGAATTCTCTGCACAGGTAATGGCGCGGCGCGCCATATACCCGCGCGGCGCGCCAAAGTGGTCTGTCCAACTTTGTCGATTTTCGAATAATGTTTGCTATGCTACGCACCTCTAATTCACATGTAACTTATTCTAACATGCTCATATAGGATTAAAAACCTCAGAAAAATAGTTCGGGACCCGACCCGAACGTGTTGACTTTTTCGTTGACTTTGACCGACCAAAGTTTGACTTTTTGTCAAACTTAACCAAATGATTATGCAACCTTCCTAACTTGTTTCTATACTTGTATCTTGCATGAAACTTGACAATTTGATTTCACATGCTACATAATCGAGTCGTAACGAGCCATAGGACTAATTGAACATCTTTGACCTATCGTGTTTACCGTTATTGATACGACCTATTTGTTTAGGTCAAGACTAGCACTATCCTTCGCACACGTTACTTTGTGAAGTACTTTTCATACGTGCACTCAAGGTGAGATCATAGTCCCATCTTTCAAACAACTTTTATGCTTTAAACTATGGGATGAGAAACATATACGTATCATACTTTTATACATTGAACACAAGTACGAAAATGAACATTCCACGTACGGGTTTGAACGAAAATCCTCAATTCAATTATCATTAGTTACACTTGCAGGGTGTAAACGTGAACTTATATTATGTGATCACATGGGCTTGACGAGCCTCATTCGGACGATTCCCTACCGTTAGCGGATGAAATATATTTTTGGGTCTAGTGTATGTTCTAACACTACGCAAAGGGTGCAAAACAGTTAAGTTTGATAATGGGGTGCCCGCGAAACAAATAACAACTTTGGAAGGTAAATGATTTTGATAATCATATTATATTAAATCTTGTGGTTCAAATGCAACGTTTACTAAAACACCTATGATTTCACCAACGTTTTCGTTGACAGTTTTCTATATGTTTTCTCAGGTCCTTGAAAGCTACTTGATACATGCTTCCGCACTCTTTTTGATACTTGCTTGGATGTCGAGTATGCATGCATAGTTGGAGCGTCTTTTGACTACTTTAAATTGTGTCGCATAGGTTTCATTCGTACGTTAAACTTTGTTTTGTAACTAATCTTTTGAACTACATTTGTAAACTTGAAACATCATTTTTCTTATGAAATGAATGCGATATATTTTGGTCAAACGTCATAATAAAGACTTATGACCACGCAACGGAACCGAAGTAGTCGGTGCCGTCAAACATGATTTGGTCGGGTCGCTACAGATGGTATCAGAGCGTTGGTTGTAGGGATTTAGATTTCATTGGTGTCAACCCCGAGTCATAGGGTACATTGGTGAGTCTAGACTACAACCGGCATATAGACATGAAGTAGGAATTACTTGACTACTTGTGCATTATACTCGAACTCGTCTATCACATCAATTTCTTATTCAACCTTAATCTCACGTTATTTAATTTAATTGACGCGCCACCTTGACTATATGAATTAGTGTCGAATGCACATATGAATTAGGGTAATATAATTTCCGGGATTATATTACGGTGACTCATATGAACATTTCGACATTATGACATAAAGAATTTAAGGCGAGTCAAGGAAAATTTTTCTCTATCCTTATTCCATATCATGGTTAGTATTATTAAGAATACTAATCAACGGTATTCTTGTGTTTTGAAGGAACAATGCCTCCTCGTCATGTGCCACGCCATGAGACTCCCGAACAAGCTCTACAACGAATGATAGCCACCACCGTGGAAGCGGCCATGGCCGATCACTCCTCCAACAATAACAACAACCACAACAACAACAACAACAACAACAACAACAACAACAATGGAGCCGGTAACTCAAACGAAGGGTGCTCCTACAAATCCTTCATGGGGTGTAAACCTCACACTTTTGATGGAACCGGGGGACCGGTTACTCTTACTCGATGGTTCGAACAAACGGAGGCCGTCTTTAGCATAAGCGGTTGTCGGGACCAAGACAAGGTCAAATACTCCACTCACACCTTCGCCGGTGTCGCTCTTACATGGTGGAATACTTATGTACAATCAGTGGGTACCGATGAAGCTCACGCCCTCTCTTGGGCCGATTTAAGGGAAAAGATGGTCATCGAATATTTCCCTCGCGAAGAAACCCGAAAGTTCGAACAAGAGCTAAGAACCTTAGAGGCGGTCGGAAACGATCTCAAGTCCTATAATCAACGATTCGCCGAACTATCCTTGATGTGTCCCAACCTCGTGAACCCCGAATCTCAAAGGGTCGAACTTTATATGTATGGTCTTCCAAAGAGCATCAGGGGTGATGTCATCCAAACCCGCTAACCTACAACAAGCATTGAACATGGCCCGCCAATTGATCGAAACGGTTGACGAAATCGTAGTTCCGGCACCTAAGGCCGAGGATAAATCGGGCGGCAACAAAAGATAGTGGGAACCCTCCCAATCAAGCAACAACAACTTTGCTAAGAAGCCTTACACCTCCGACGCCAAGAAAAGTTATGGCGGAAATAAACCCTTTTGCAACAAATACCACAAGCACCACTATGGTGAATGTAGCAATCTATTTTGCCACCGGTGCCAAAGGGGTGGTCATGTGGCCAACGATTGTAGAAGTGCCGCCCCCATCGCTCAAAAGGTGCCCAATGCACCAAAACCGGGTACTTGTTATGAATGTGGCCAAACGAAACATTTTAGAAATGCATGTCCGAAGAAGAAAGCCAACCCCAACACACGCGGCTGAGCTTTTAACATCAACACCGAGGAAGCCCGAGATGACAATGAATTAGTCACGGGTACGTTTCTCCTCAATAACACTTATGTTACTTGTTTATTCGATTCGGGTGCCAATAAGAGTTTTGTATCCAAGACTTTGACTCATTCTTTTAATACTCCACCACTCCCACTAGATACCACTTATACCATTGAAGTGGCCAACGGAAAACTATTGAGTGCTGACACATATTACCGGGGGTGTACGTTAAACACTTTGGGTAATGAGTTTGAAATTGACTTGATACCCATGGAACTAGGAAGCTTCGATGTATTAATCAGTATGAATTGGCTAGCCAAAATGAAATCTCACATCCTTTGTGATCTTAACGCAATCCGAATCCCTATCGAGAATGGTGAACCTTTGATCGTCTATGGCGATAAGAGTTGCACCGGATTCAACCTCGTTTCGTGTATTAAAGTTAGAAAACTACTCCGTAAGGGTTGTTTTGCGATCCTTGCTCACGTTAAGAAAGTCGAGTCCGATGAGAAGCACATCGATGATGTGCCAATTGTTAGTGACTATACCGATGTATTTCCCGACGAATTGCCGGGTCTTCCACCTCATCGACCGGTTGAATTCCAAATCGATCTTATTCCGGGGGCCGCACCCGTAGCACGTGCACCTTATAGACTCGCTCCATCCGAAATTCAAGAATTACAAAGTCAAATCCAAGAACTACTTGATCGTGGTTTTGTCCAACCTAGCCATTCACCTTGGGGCGCTCCGATTTTGTTTGTTAAAAAGAAAGACAGATCCCTACGAATGTGCATTGATTATCGTGAACTAAACAAATTGACGGTTAAAAACCGATATCCTCTTCCTCGCATCGATGACCTCTTTGATCAACTACAAGGGTCTTGTGTATATTCAAAAATCGATCTCCGCTCGGGTTATCATCAATTAAGGGTTAAGGGGGAAGATGTCTCCAAAACCGCTTTCCGAACTCGTTATGGTAGTTATGAATTTCTTGTAATGCCATTTGGTCTCACTAACGCACCGGCGGTGTTCATGGATCTTATGAACCGCGTGTGCAAACCGTATCTTGACAAATTCGTTATCGTGTTCATCGATGATATTTTGGTTTATTCTAAAAGCGAAGAAGAACACGAGGAACACCTCCGGCTCGTGCTTGAACTTTTAAGACAAGAACGACTCTATGCTAAATTCTCCAAGTGTGAATTTTGGTTGAAGGAAGTTCAATTTCTTGGTCATGTTGTGACCAAGGTATTAAAGTCGATCCAACGAAAATCGAAGCCATTAGTAAATGGGAGACTCCCACTACTCCTACTCACATTCGTCAATTCTTAGGTCTCGCCGGATACTACCGTAGATTCATCAAGGATTTCTCTTTGGTTGCCAGTCCTCTAACCGCTTTAACTTACAAGGGAAAGAAATTCAATTGGGCGACCGAACAAGAATCCGCATTTCAAATCTTGAAAACAAAGCTAACCACCGCTCCTATCTTGTCACTTCCCGAAGGAAATGACGATTTTTTTGTGTATTGCGACGCCTCGAAACATGGTTTTGGGTGTGTGTTGATGCAACGAACGAAATTCATTTCTTATGCTTCTCGACAACTCAAAATTCATGAACGAAACTACACGACACCTGATCTCGAACTCGGAGCCGTTGTCTTTGCACTCAAAATGTGGAGACACTCTCTTTATGGAACCAAGAGTACTATCTTTACCGATCACAAAAGTCTCCAACACATCTTCGACCAAAAGCAACTAAACATGAGACAACGAAGGTGGATTGAAACCTTAAACGATTACGATTACGAGCTTCGTTACCATCCCGGGAAGGCAAATGTAGTAGTCGATGCCTTAAGTCGAAAAGAAAGAGCGGTGCCTCTTCGTGTCCGAGCCTTAAACATCACCATCCACACCAACCTTAATAGCCAAATTCGGGTAGCCCAAGATGAGGCTCTCAAGGATGAAAACGTTTCACATGAGCTCTTGAACATTCTCGTCTCTCGATTCGAAATTAAAGAGACCGGACTCCGATATTTCGCCGGAAGGATTTGGGTGCCTAGTTATGGGGACCTACGAAGCCTTATTTTAGATGAAGCCCATAACTCGCGATACTCGATTCACCCCGGTGCCAATAAGATGTACCACGACCTTAAACAACTATATTGGTGGCCGAACATCAAAAGGGACGTAGCTACTTATGTTTCCAAGTGTTTGACATGTTCCAAAGTCAAAGCCGAACACCAAAGACCGCCTGGATTACTTCAACAACCCGAAATCCCGCAATGGAAGTGGGAAAGAATAACAATGGATTTTATCACCAAACTACCAAAAACGACGGGCGGTTATGATACCATTTGGGTTATTGTTGACTGTCTCACCAAATCCGCACACTTTCTCGCCATGAAGGAGACCGACAAAATGGAGAAACTTGCACGACTTTATATCAAGGAGATCGTAGCCCGACACGGTGTACCTTTATCGATTATCTCTGACCAAGATGGTCGTTTTGTTTCTAGATTTTGGCGTACCTTGCAAGAAGCGTTGGAAACGCATTTAGACATGAGCACCGCATATCATCCTCAAACCGATGGACAAAGCGAACGTACAATTCAAACCTTAGAGGACATGTTACGAGCTTGCGTGGTTGATTTTGGAAAAGCTTGGGACAAGCACTTACCTCTCGCCGAGTTCTCTTACAACAATAGTTATCACGTGAGTATAAAAGCCGCCCCATTCGAAGCATTATATGGCCGAAAATGCCGTTCTCCTCTTTGTTGGGCCGAAGTAGGCGACGTACAAATCACCGGACCCGAACTCATTCACGAAACCACCGAGAAGATCGTTCAAATCCGAGATAGGCTTCGGACGGCCCGGAGTCGTCAAAAGTGCTATACCGACAAAAGACTCAACGACCTTGAATTTCAATTCGGTGACTGCGTCATGTTAAAAGTCGTAACTTGGAAGGGTGTAATCCGTTTTGGGAAACGCGGGAAGCTAAATCCGCGGTATATTGGTCCTTTTGAAATCTTGGAGCGTATTGGAACCGTTGCTTATCGTTTAGATCTTCCGCCTCAATTGAACTCCGTTCATCCTACCTTCCATGTATCTAACTTGAAAAAGTGTCTTGCCGAACCCGATATCGTCATCCCTCTCGAGGAACTTACTATTGATGACAAACTTCATTTTGTGGAGGAACCGGTTGAAATTGTGGACACCTCCGTCAAGACATTGAAACAAAGCCGAATTCTGATGGTTAAAGTCCGTTGGAATGCCAAAAGGGGACCCGAGTTTACTTGGGAAAGGCAAGATCAAATGCAAAAGAAATACCCTCATTTATTCCCGGCTCCGGAAACGCAAGATCCCGAAGAAGAAACAACGACTACTACGCCTACTTAAATTTCGGGACTAAATTTCTTTTAAGGAGTAGGTAATGTAACATCCCGCCTTTTTTTCCGTTTAACTATTTAAATCCCGTTATATGTTTATAACATCTCCGGTTAATACGTGTTTTAAAAATATCTCGTCTAGGTATTTCACGCACCCTCAAACGAACTTGAGGGACTAGTTTCGCCAAAATGCCAAAGAGGTGACTAGCCTTTGACTAGTCAACCCCCACCCCCATCTTTTATTTTTCATTTCCCTTTTCTTCTTCTAATTCCATATTTTCTCTCAATTCTCCAATTTCAGGAATCATCATCTAAATCAAATCGAGCAAGCATCCATCTAAACAAATTGCATATTCGGAATCCTCTCATCTTCCTCTTCGATTCCATACCGATTTCATCAAGTATGGGAAACTTTCTAAAATCACTAGATTTTGTGTTCTTGATGTTTTTAACTTATAAAGTCGTTAATTAGTGTCTATGGCTCAAGTCTAACATGATTATATGATTTATATGCTCGATTTTGTTATTTGAAGTAACTAGCTTGAAATGAACTTTTGATGCTTTGAATGACATGAAACGTTATTTGTAAGTGTTAGGTTGTATTGTATGCTTGATCACCTTCGAAACGGCATATCATTCATGTAAATTGGTTGCCGAATCATCGAATTTCATTTATAAACTTGAGTGCATTTAATGAGGAGCTTTGAATGTGATTTTGGTTGTTGTAAAAGTAAATGTGATGGATGAAATGTGTTTAGTTGTTTTCCTTGTCAAAATACCTTTCCGATGATATAAGATACATGCTTTGGTTGTTTGCGGGTCATAATTGGTGATTGGTTGAAGTTAGGTTCGTGCATAAAACTTAAAAACTGCCAGAATTCTCTGCACAGGTAATGGCGCGGCGCGCCATATACCCGCGCGGCGCGCCAAAGTGGTCTGTCCAACTTTGTCGATTTTCGAATAATGTTTGCTATGCTACACACCTCTGATTCACATGTAACTTGTTCTAACATGTTCATATATGATTAAAAACTTCAGAAAAATAGTTCGGGACCCGACCCGAACGTGTTGACTTTTTCGTTGACTTTGACCGACCAAAGTTTGACTTTTTGTCAAACTTAACCAAATGATTATGCAACCTTCCTAACTTGTTTCTATACTTGTATCTTGCATGAAACTTGACAATTTGATTTCACATGCTACATAATCGAGTCGTAACGAGCCATAGGACTAATTGAACATCTTTGACCTATCGTGTTTACCGTTATTGATACAACCTATTTGTTTAGGTCAAGACTAGCACTATCCTTCGCACACGTTACTTTGTGAAGTACTTTTTATACGTGCACTCAAGGTGAGATCATAGTCCCATCTTTCAAACAACTTTTATGCTTTAAACTATGGGATGAGAAACATATACGTATCATACTTTTATACATTGAACACAAGTACGAAAACGAACATTCCGCGTACGGGTTTGAACGAAAATCCTCAATTCAATTATCATTAGTTACACTTGCAGGGTGCAAACGTGAACTTATATTATGTGATCACATGGGCTTGACGAGCCTCATTCGGACGGTTCGCTACCGTTAGCGGATGAAATATATTTTCGGGTCTAGTGTATGTTCTAACACTACGCAAAGGGTGCAAAACAGTTAAGTTTGATAATTGGGTGCCCGCGAAACAAATAACAACTTTGGAATGCAAATGATTTTGATAATCATATTATATTAAATCTTGTGGTTCAAATGCAACGTTTACTAAAACACCTATGATTTCACCAACGTTTTCGTTGACAGTTTTCTATATGTTTTCTCAGGTCCTTGAAAGCTACTTGATACATGCTTCTGCACTCTTTTTGATACTTACTTGGATGTCGAGTATGCATGCATAGTTGGAGCGTCTTTTGACTACTTTAAATTGTGTCGCATAGGTTTCATTCGTACGTTAAACTTTGTTTTGTAACTAATCTTTTGAACTACATTTGTAAACTTGAAACATCCTTTTTCTTATGAAATGAATGCGACATATTTTGGTCAAATGTCATAATAAAGACTTATGACCACGCAACAGGACCGAAGTAGTCAGCGCCGTCAAACATGATTTGGTCGGGTCGCTACAATCCTCATCTCGAGCTTCAGCTGCAGTGATAACAAACGTACGACCCTTCGCAGCAGTAGTGTTAGTTCCAGGAGCGGGATTATCCTTCTTCTTAGAGCAATTTGGACTAATGTGTCCATTTTCTCCGCAAGTATAACATGTAGGAGGAGCTTTGGCTGGAACAATAGCCTTATCCTTTGGAGGAGTCTTACACATCTTAGCAACATGTCCCACTTTCTTACACAACGAACAAGTAGCAGTATACTTCCCTGGGTGATGCCTCTCACAACGAACACAGAAAGGATGGGTACCCTTATAATTCGACCTTGTACTATCCGTAGGCTTCTTACTAGCATTTTGAGTAGAATCTTGAGATGACTCAAACTTCCTCTTACCATCATTACCCTTGGTCTCAACCTGCTTACTAGCCGACGCTCTTCTTTTCTTGGCCAACATCAAATTTTGTGCCATAAGAATCACAGCATCAAGAGTAACCTTCTAGGCAGCAATAACATTCCCCTGAACATCCTCAGGGAGACCTTCAATATATCGTTCAATCCTTCTAGCTTCGGTAGGAAACATCTCGGGACATAGAGTAGAAAGCTCAAGATAACGGTTGGTGTAGCTTTCAATATCAGTTCCCTTCACCTTGAGTTCCCAGAACTCAGCTTCAAGTTTCTGAACTTGACTTCGAGGGCAGAATTTATTAATCATCATGCTTTTGAGTTCGTCCCATGGAATTGCATTAGCATTGTCAATTCCTACGGACTTGGCATGAGCAGACCACCAAGTTAAAGCATTGCCACCTAATGAGCTAGTGGCATACTTTACTCGATCATCATCACCACAGTTGCAAATACGAAAAATGGACTCCATCTTCTCGAACCAATGAACTAGTTCGACAGCTTCTTCATTTCCTTTGAATGCGGGAGGATGACAGTTTGTAAAGTCCTTGTATGAACAAGGTTTCGGTTGAGGATTAACATTATTAGCTTGAACATTGCCCTGGGCAGCAGCAAGCAACTGTTGGAATTGTTCGGTAGTCAACACGATATTGTTAACAGTAGGTGCAGCTGGACGAACCATGATGTTGCTACATAAAAGTTGACATAAGTCGGATAAGTTAACAAATTATAGGTTTGAGCAATTACAAGTATGAATAAGATAAAGTATTGATATCACATGATATAAATAAAATACTTTATATTATTAAGGAACGAGGCGTTAAATAAACCTTTTAATACACGATTCGAAAATAGAAAATGGTTTAAGGTATAGCCTTTACATCGATGGAAAATGGAAAAATAACTAAGAAATATTAAAATTGAAGTAGTCTTCATATTTCTTCTTCTCGTCCTCAAACTGCTTCATCACTTTTCCATGTTATCCTTCACAAGTTTCTCTAGCCTTTCGGTTTGAGAGTCTAGGGACTCTTTCATAAACTTCTCATATCGCTCGTTCTTTTCTTTTTGCTATTCGTAGAGGTACTCGAGATTTTCATAAAGGTTGGTAACACAACTGTTAACGGTATTGGTGTCGTACTCTCTTAAAGCAAGTTGTTTGTCGAATCGACTTCTCTCCATTTTTATTCGGACGTCAATATCCTCCTTGAGGTAAGCAAGTGATTGTTTCCCCCAACGGGTGTTGCGTTCTTCTTTACACCTTAGCATCATTAACTCTTTTCTTAGCTTCACAATTTCTTCCACCAATTTCTTAATTTCGCGATCTTTCTCATCCATACGGACCTCCACTCTCGCCATGTGGCGAAGCAAACCTTCAATGTTCCTCTCAGTATCTTTTCGTAGGTTCAAGATCTCATACTTAGCAGCATCATTATAAGAAGGAGATCGGGCTCTCTTCCTTGATGGACCAGCTTCTTCATGACGTTTTCCTTTATCCCCGATTCTCGGAGTTGGATAGTATTAAGGAGACCCATGTCGAATAGTATTTGGGCTATAATTTGGTGACGGTGAGGCAGGACTGTAGGAAGGACTTCGAACAGGTCTCGAAGTTGCAGAGTGTCCAACACCTACCTTGGTGGTAGGGTTGAGAGTGGCTTTGTTAGACTTGTTAACGCTTGAGCTTGACATCCTAACATTAGGAAAGAGACTTTGATTAGAATCTTTAAGTCAAGTTTAGTAAAGATAAGTGTTAAGATTATAGGGTAATCCTAAGTGCTTTAAGTCTAAGGCAGGAAAGGTTATAGTTTCCTAGATTGCTAAGGCACCCTAGCTAACAAGTAAGGCACACATAAAGATGCAATCCTGGTTCTCTATAACAGCCTGGTTTGCTCTGATACCAATCTATCACACCCCCAGTTAAGGCCTGGGCGAAATGTGACTTAATATCAAATAAACCAACATAATATTATAATATACGAGAACAATACTAAATGATAAAATAAACTTTATTGAGTACGCAGCGGAAAATGAAATGTCGTTACAAAGGAATAAAGTAAATGTTCAAATGCAAAAGTAGTAAATGTGAAATCTCTTGATCCTATGTCCAAGTAGCATCACATAAGTAGTAAGTAAGAAAGCTTGAATCAAACAGTACCTGAGACAAAACATGCTAAAGTGTCAACCAAAAGTTTGAGTGAAGTTCATAGGTTTAACAAATAAGTTTGACCGTTGTTTTAGACCACAAGATTTAGTTTGTAAAGTTGATCTCGCAAATCAAAAAGTTATGCCAGTGCGTGATATTTAGACTAAACGTTCAAGTTTGCCCCAAAGACAAGTTGTAGTGTATACTTGTCGGTTTAATTTCATTATTAAGTAATACAATGACTTGGTCAAATGTATCGAGGACGTTACTCCCGATAGGCCTACCCCCAATAATTAAGCATGAATTTACGAGCAATTAAAAATATCACTGTAGGGACTTAGTCGGACATAGCCGGGTATAGCATAGTTTAGCATTTTGGCACTTGTGTCTAAATTGTAAAATGTAAAAATAGCATGTGTCTCACCCCAATAAAAGTAAGTAAGTTTTCTAGCATTAAAGAGTGGGGCTATGAATTCACCTTAGTAAGTAGAGAGATGAGCTAGTTATTCCTCAGAATATAAAGTTGGATGAGTGAGAAGAAAAGTCAACCTATTGACATTTAAGAGTAGTAAGTGTTTTGCCCAAGTTTAAGTTTAAGTATGTAGGTGCTTAGTATAGTTTGTTTTACTAAGTTTCCATTCTTAGTAAGTTTCTACTTTTAGAAAGTTTCCATTTTTGAGAAAGTTCCTATTTTTAGAAAGTTTCTATTTTTAGTAAGTTTTCCATTTTAGTAAGTTTATAATTAGGAAGTTTCTATTTTAAAAGTGTTTCCATTATAGGATACTTTCCATATTAGATATACTTCCAATCACCCCTTTCCCTTCGAATGGCCATTTCAGGTCTAGGGACTTGAGCTATAGGATCCTTTAAATCGGAAAATCCAAACCCGTCCGCCTAGAGTTTCGTAGAAACCATTCGTCAAGAAAGTTCGAAGATCTATATATATCTAATATATATCCTAAAATATTTTTATGTGTTATAATATAGGTTGTATAGTATATGTGTTAATAATAGTATAAGTGTAAATGTTAAATATAAGTATAAGTAATATTAGGGTTTCATTAATTAATTAGGTTTAATTATTTAAAGTAGTATTTTAATGATTAGGGTTTGTAATAAATGTCTAGGGTTTAATTAATGTCCTAGGGTTTAATAAATTAGGGTTTTAATAAATTTGGGTTTAGTAAATTAGGGTTTAAGTAATTAGGGTTAGGTTTAGGGTTTTATTTAATGTAGTAATGATTAGGTAATGATTAGGGTTTTAATAATTAAAGTAGTATAGTTTAGGTGTAATTAGGGTTTCATATATATATATATATATATATATATATATATATATATATATATATATATATATATATATATATATATATATATATATATTCATGTATATGTATATATATATATAGTATTTATATTTTTTTATATATATATGTATATACTCGTGTATATATATGTTTTATATATTTTTCTTTTACAAATAGGCATAGTGTATCTATTTATGGTATGTACATATCTAGTTACCCTTTTAAACATTAACAAATCTTCTAACAATCTTTAAAGTTTGAAAGATCAAACTAAAAATCCTTTTTTTAAATAACCGTATGTGTATGTATGTATATATATTTATATATTTTTTTACCAGTAGATATATATATAGATATATATATATATATATATATATATATATATATATATATATATATATATATATATATACACCTTCCAATTATAACCACCTTAACATAATCTTTATTAGGTTTTAGGTTTCCAAAGATCAAACATAAAATTCTATTTTTTTTATACATACCGTAGGTATATGTATATGTATGTATATATATATATATATATATATATATATATATATATATATATATATATATATATATATATATATATATATATTACAAGAACAATATATATGTATATGAACTAGTATGAAAACGATTATGATTATAACATGAATTGAAAGTAAACTTTAAGAGTTTTGGATCTAGGGTTTGTTACCTTGATGAAGATGGATGAAGATTAACAAGAAAAGTTGATGAACACTTGAAGATGATGATCCAAAACCTTGAAGATTTGAAGAACACCTTTAAGATCTACGAAGAACGCGAAGAACACTTGAAGATGACTTGGAAAACCCTTGAAGGTGGTGATGCATTTCGATGCTGATGGTGGTGGTGGTTTCGGTTTTGGCCGAAACTAGGGAGAGAGGGAGAGAGATTTTGAGAGAGAATTGTAATTATGATTTGGTACATAGAATGGTTTAGCTTAGGCCTCTATTTATAGGAGTGTTAGGAGGATTCTAGAATTAGGGTTTAATTAGGAATTACTTAGGGAACAAGTTGGCTTGAAGAGGGGGTTATGGGGGATGCTTGGGCCAAAAATTTGAGGGGCAAAAGGGTAATTTTACCCTCCTTAAAATTGGCTAGGGTTTAGGGAATTAGGGTTTAACTTTTTCACTTTAGTCCTTGTACTTTAACTTAGCTTAAATGGTTCCTTAATTATCCAAGTTTAATTACTTTAAGTGTACAAGTTTTAAAGTTATTTATTTGTTCCCAAAAGTTATTAACTCATTATCTTATCTTTTTTTTAACTCGTCTTTTATTACACAAAGTTAATTAGTATATTTTATAATTCTTAACGCTTAACAATTATCGATTAAAGTTTAATTATTAAGTTTAATTATATTGTTGGGCATTTAATATGGAAAAGTATAGAATGGAAAAATGAGGGTCGTTATAAAATGAAACTCACATTTAATATGGAAAAGTTAATTGACCTCAGATTCACGAACCTATATCAATTATATATATTAAAACATATAATGAACATATAATGGTATTTAACCCTATTTATATATATTAATTATATAATATATTACTTATTTAAATTGTAATGTATTTATTATTACAAATTATATATATATATATATATATATATATATATATATATATATATATATGTTATTTTTATATTAAAATAGTAAATTAGATATACTTATGATATATGTAATAATTCTATTGTTATATAAATATCTTTTGTTTGTAACAATAATAATTATAATAGTACTAAAATTAATGATAATAATAATAATAATAATATAGTTGTTATAATTATAATAATGATACTAGTAATAATGATAATAATAATAATAATAATAATAATAATAATAATAATGTTAAAATTAATCATATTAATGTTAAAATAATAATTTTTTATATCTTTATACTCATCCTTATGACTTATAAACTTTGTAGTAGTAATTAATATCTTACATCATTTTTATTTTAATATCAGGATTTATATTATGTTTATAATCTAACTATAATTTTATTAACCTCTAGCTAATACTTTTAAATTCTAAGATCATCATATTAATATTAAAACTAACTAACTTAATAATAATAACGATAATAATAATAATAATGATAAATATAATAACGATAATGGTTTTACTCATAATGATACTACTAATAATAACCTAAATGATAATGCTAATAATAATACTTAATGATTTTTCAAGTAATAATAATGATAATACTATAATTTATATTAATGATAATAATAAAATCATGTTACTAGTCTTAGTAATAATATTAAGTAATTTTAATTATAATATCAACAACAATAAAAATAATAATAATAATAATAATAATAATAATAATAATAATAATAATAATAATAATAATAATAATAATAATATAAGAATAGACTACCTTTAATCAAGCTTTTAAAAAAATATATGTGCCACCACCCGGGTTCGAACCCGAGACCTCTCGGTAAAACCCCAACACTCCAAACCATCCCTCTAGTCTAACATATCTGTTTTAATCACGGCCCAACTCTTTTTAACCGCATCATTCTTTATTACAATATCATATTTTAACAACGACAACAATTAGTCACCTCTTCATCGTATCCGTTATTATTACAAGCAAGTGGGTGATGGTTTCGGCCCAAACAAATTAGAACACGGCTCAATACGGAATAATCAACCCAGATAACAATTAACAGCCCAATATCAAAAGGTATTTTGTGGTTTTGGCCTGCATTAACAATCGAAGATATAAAGTAGGGTTTATATTGGGTTGTTTCGAACAGGAAGAGGACAGACAGGTTCATCATCAATATTCGTTATCATCAATCTTCATCATTCTGTCACTTTTCATCTCGTGTAATCATTATATGGATCATCATCTATCACACATCAACCCGTCATCATCGATCATATCGAACATAATCATCCACGGCATCATAACTTTAATATCATCATCTTCATTCATCAATATCTTCCATTATCATTATCATTAAGACAGAAAAGGATAACAGCAGCTGTAGCAAACAGAAAGCAGTCGCACAGCAGAAAAATCATAGCAGCAGAAACAGAAGAGAAAAGAAAAAAAAAATACGCAGTTACTGTTTCATCTTCATCTTCATGGGTTTCATGAAGGTGGCGATTATGGTGGTTGCTTAGGTGGTGGTTATTTGCGACTGTGCTCAAACGAGATCATGAGAGAGAGAGGAGAGATATGGAAAAATGGAGGATATTGATGGCAACCAATGATGGTTCCAAGGTGGCTGTGATGACGGTGAGGATGATGAGGGTGGCGATTGGTTCTTGGTGATGGGTTACGTATAACAGAAAAAGGAAACAAGAAGTGGATTTGCGAAGGAGGAAACAAGAATAGAGAAGCAAAGTGGTGGCGGATAGGGTGGTTGAAGTGATGGTTGTTGGCGATTTCAAAGAAGGTGGTGGTCGCCGGTTATCAGTGGTGGTCGATGGTTCACTGTGGTGGTGGCTAAATGAAAGTGAAGGTCATTTTGATTTTGTTTTCTTTTAATTCTCATCGTGTGTATATATATAAGGTGGTTTGGTTTCCTCTCACTGCATCGTGTGTTATACATATATATTTCTTTAATAATATGAAAGTGGGTTTGGTGAGTCAAGAGCCTGTGCTATTATGTGACAAGCATAAAAGGGAACATACTTTACAGCAAGGAGAATGCCACAATGAAACAAGTGGTTGTGATCAAATTTGATACATGGATATAAGTCAAGGTAGAAATCAAACAAAAAAAATATATAACAGTAGCACTTGATAATTAATATTAATAATTTGCACAAGTGGTGTTCAATGGTGTGCTTGTATAGTGATCGAGTGTGGATAAGCATGCTGGTATGGCTATATATATATATATATATATATATATATATATATATATATATATATATATATATATATATATATATATATATATATATCACAAAGATATTTAACTCACATGTTTCCAAATAAAAGACTAGTAAAATTGTTTGATTGTGAGTAAAAGCAAAAAGGATCAACAGTAACCTCACTTAAATTGTACCAATTAGTTAGCCGCCTGACGACATGTTTAATTTGGGTAATATATCGTGCTCCGTTGTTAATTAGTGGCGCATAAAAGTCTTCAGAAAAATTCTAAATTTTTAGATTAACTATTTTTATTTATTTTGGTCATTATGGTATAAAATCCGATCCTTAATTTGTTAAATAATAATTACATCAATTGTCCCTCTCAATTCTGGGTAAAATATAAAAAGTGTTAAAACTTAACAAATAGTTCCTAAATGCATTTTTAATAAGCCTAAAAATTATAGAACTCATTTTCGTATCATCGTTTATTTTAAAATTAAATAAGTTTGAATTTAACTTGCTTAATATCAATCGAAACATCAAACGAGTATTAAAACCATTTAATATTTATTTTTAATATACTTTATTTATATATAGAGATATATTTTAAGTAATAATTATTATAATATCCTATTTTTATTTTATAAATTTTTAATAACAACAACATATAATACATCAAATTATATTTCGAATTATTATTTATATAAACATACACACATATCTATTTACAATTAATTATTCGTGAATCGTCGAGAGCAGTCGAAGGTCAATTGAATATATGAAACAGTTCAAACTTTTTGAGACTCAACCTGTAACGACCCTGGAATTTCCAACATTTATTTATTAATAATTACTATTATTAATACGTGTGATTAAACTAATGTACGTTATTACATTTACATGTTGCCATGATTGCCCGAACTTGACTTTAATTGCCCGAAACGTCTTTGTGACACCCGGAACTTGCACGAATAATATTTTCAAGTATTATTTACATTCATGATTAGTTTTATTAATCATTTTAATTAACTAAGGCTATTAGTTAGTTACTTGGGCTTTAATTGGTTTAACTTGTGATTTATTTGAACTTGGGCTTTGTTAGTGTAATGGACTCATGTTATTGGACTTCCAAGCCCACCCTACATTATTAATGGACCCTTTAGCCCACTCTTTCAAGTGTAAGTATCATTTAGAACATGGAACTAGCTAGTTAAGAGATATAGAATCTAGTTGCTCATTATCCCCATGTGAACACCCATTTTACCCAACTTTTGTAAACTTTTCATGCTAATAACCAAAGAGCAACTCCCCCCCTCCCACCTTGCTGTAGAAACCGTGGCCTTAGGGCCACCATATGGAGGTTTTGATTTCATTTTTACTTTACTACTTCATCACTTGTTACTCTCTCAAACACACACACAAAAATACTTCCAAGTTTACTCTCTTTTCTCTCTTGCTTTTCTCTCAAATCTAGTAAGTAGCAAGATAACTTTTCTCTCCTTTTTACTTCTAAAAACCAAAATCTACATCTTCATCATCATCATTCTTTTATTTAAATGTTACTTGTCTTTGATTACTAGTTATTTAAATCATGTTGTTGTTACTTACTTTGTAGTTTCTTGTTACTTAATTACTAGCTTTCAAGAATCAAACTTACTAGTTTGAATTCTTCATAATATCTTGTGTTTTCAAGAACAAACAAGAACTAAGCTTACTAGTTTATGTTCTACATATGTTGCATCAAAAGATTTAAGTTCATGGTTTTATAAAATCATACTTGTAAGTCATGGAAGTAAACTTAAAGTTTACTTTACTTAAAGATCAACTTTGGTTGAATCTTTAAAAAGTATGAACAATCATGAATCTTTTTCTTGTTTATTTAAGTTTACTTCTTCAATTTATGCACTTTAATTTCATGTAGTTAGTTTATATGGTCAAGTACTACAAGTTAGTCTTGATCTCATATCTCTTGAACAAATTAAGTTAACTTTGAAAGTTCAAGAACACACAAATAAGTTTTCTTTAAATATAACCTTGGATCTAGACTTTTGAGTCTTGGATCTTCAAGATCAAACTAAGAACTATGTTCTACTACTTATGATCTTGATTAGTTAGTTTACTTTCAAGTTTGTAACTTGTTATTAGCTTTAAAGTCCATGTATGTGTTAGATCTAAGACTTTGATGCAACTTTGGTTCATCAAACTTCATACAACTCTTAAGTGAGTTGTGCTTCATGTCTTAGACTTGCACATGGGTTATGATGGTCAAGACTTGATTAATATGATGTAGATACATCAATGAGTTGTACACTTGAAGCTATATGCATCAAGGATGAGAACCATGATGAACATCAAGCACCAAGACCACCGGAACCCTTTTAAACTCACTGTTCTGTCCAAAAGCTACTGGTCTGGTGATTCTGTAACAGACCAGTAGACCTGGGCTGTTCTAACCTTTATTTTTAGATATATCTTTTCGAGTAGATAACTTTTCAAATAGGACTCGTCTTAATCCGAGTTACGGTTTAAGATTTATGGCCCTCCGATCGTTACTATGTCCTTTAACGTTGTGCAGAAATTTCTGACCTACTCGCACTTAGACCGTCGCCATGGTCAAACGAAGACGAGTTTGCTTCTGTAAATTTTACCACACTTAAGGGACTCATATACGGAGCCATGGCCACTGGTCTCACCTTAATTCAGTAAGGGTAGAGGCCGTGGTGACTGACTGAAGTCTGACTTTGTTAAAAACTACTTTCATAAACGAAACTTACTTTACGCCTTTTGTTTGATGATGAATGATGATGACCCTTAAGACCTTAATTACATACTTTTAAACCTATTAAGACGATTTACTGACTTAGTACTATTTGACTTAGGTTGAGGACTTCGGACCATTTACTTGCACACCTTTCCCGACTACTACTTTACCGCTACATATCATTGTGAGTTATAGCATTCCCTTTTTACTTTAACTTATTTTGGGAACTGAGAATACATGCGGATTTTATGTTTTACATACTAGGCACGAGTACTTAAACTTATATATGTGTGGGTTATATAACGGCATAAACATTCCCTTTAGCTCGGTAACGTTTAATCATTGATTTTTGAACCGTGAACGCGAATCTTAGATATGGATCCATAGGGTTTGACATCCCCACTCGGGCTAGTAGCGCTAGCATTTAACAAGTGTTTAATACTTCGTAAACATACGCACTTTCCAAGTGTACTTTCAGGGTGTATAAACGTTAAGTTAGTTACCAAGTGCCCACGGTTAACATATACTTTATCATACTGTTTTGAAATGCTCTTTGTAGAACTGAAATCTCGTGGCCTACCTTACATACTGTTATACTTAAACTATAGCTCACCAACCTTTGTGTTGACGTTTTAAGCATGTATTTCTCAGGTGCTTGAGGTTGCTTCCGCTGTCTTACTTGTTGTGCTGTAGACACTCGCTGCTTAGAGTTGTCCACGCATGAACTACTTTATTTTGCATTCAAACATTCGTACTTTTGAACTATGACTTGTAACGACCATTGTGGTCACATACACTTATTATTTGCTTCTACTTAGTGAAGCATGCTTTTGAAATGTAAAACATTTGATGTCGGTTATGACATCACCTTTTTATCGTGAATGCAACTTCTTTTATTACAGCATATAGTACTTAACCTTGTAATGATCCTGTTGTTGATGGTCCGTACATGATGATTTAGTATGGGGCATGAAACAACCTTACAGACTTTGCTTATTGTGTCAAAAATATAATATCGTATCGAGAGTTTGGTTTAAAATTAGTCGAAATTTTCCGGGTCGTAACAGTACCTACCCGTTAAAGAAATTTTGTCCCGAAATTTGATCGAGGTCGTCATGGCTAACAATAAAAATATTTTCATGACGATTATGAGTTGATAAATAGAGTTTTATTAACATTGAATAATATTGATAAAATAATTCGATTACTAGAGGCGTACGAGTGAAGCTATCACAAAAGATTGAGATAGAGATTTAACTTTTGACGTAGTCACGGTGGATTTCCAGAATTCAAGGAATTTTAGAGATAATCTTCGAAATCTATATAAGACTTGATTTTTCGGTAATTAAGGAAATTTAGGATCCTCTTTAATTAAATACGGTCATCTGTCTCGTTTGCTTTGTCGGTTTTTTCCTTTATAAATTTACCTCTACCGTTCCATTATCTTCACCACTTCAATACTTTTCTTTTTCAATTCATACTTTCAAACGATTTTGAAAATGCTTAATCCAGTTCTGATCATTGACCTCATTCTGACTATCGCAACAATCATCCTCCTATTCCAACTTTCACCGGAGGAATCTGTTTACTTCTACTTCGCTCTCGGGATTGTTGTCTTTATATTGCTATATGCCTTGATATACACGGTTTGTAATTTTTATATTGTCGTGCTTATATTTCGGAGCTCTTTGCTTTTGTTTTCTCTTCCCGACCTGAAGTAAAGCGATCAAGACATCTTGGTTTGTAGGTATGAAGTTCGAAAGAACATAACTAAGTTTACGGGCAGAAAGGAAAGGTAATAGCACGATTTGATTTGTTATCTTACCAGTATCACTTAGGATAGAACTATCAAGAATATATTTTCTTGATATGTTCAAAGGTTAATTAGAATGAAAGAGTTATGTAATATGGCACATGATGAGGGTATGGTCTACTGTGAACCATCATCACGTTCCATTAGAAATTTAGCATGACCTACTGTAATATAACCACGTTGGCCTGACGTCATTATATTATACTAACTCATGCTTCAATCCCCAACACTTCTCCAGGAATCATTCATAATTTAAACTCGAAGGTTATAGAACTTAGAACTAAAACAGTTTCTTTAATGATGTAATATATATAGCACGAAGAGATAAATAATTCCGGACAAGAAGAGTTATGAAAATATCCTCAGAAATATCAAAGATATTTATGATGATATTTTTAGAATTTCTAAGATTGAAGGTTGATGAAGAAAGATTTTCCACAAGATTTAACATGAGTACGGAGCAAGATATTCTCTAAAGATTTCATCGGATACAGAATTATCTGGATTCTTTGAACATAGGGTTTGGTCCTTGTATTTGTCCTCGGTCTCTATCATGGTTTGCTTAATCCGTTTTTCAGTTCCAAATCTGAGTCTTTTCAACACACCATTCTTTAGTAACAAGCTTTTGGCCATTAAGACCATCAACAGTTTTACTGCTTCTTCAGGATTCAAAGTTATCATAACTGAATCATTGGTTAACAGTCCGAGGTGTTTCAAGAATTCCGAAGGGTTTGAATGCAGATTGTAATCGTCAAGATACAAATGAGGTTTAAAATGAAATCAAGTGGCAAACTTGAAGAAATGTTTAGTTTCATATGTTGTAATCAATATTTTAATTATTTTAATTGTCCAATGTTAATAGTTCACAGTTAGTAGTCCACAGTTAGTAATTCAATAATTCATATATAATATTCGAATTAATTAATACGTGTCGTGACCCATTGTATACATGTCTCAGACTCGATCACAACTCAAAGTATATATATTATTTTAGAATCAACCTCGACCCTTTATATGCTAACTCGAGCATTACCGCGATATAGAGTGACTTATGGTTATTCCAAATAATATATATACATGACGTCGATATGATATGTCAAAACATTGTATATGTGTCCCGACGATATTTAATGTGCGTAAAATAAATAACAGAAATTAAATGATGATAAATAAAATTGCTAGAATTAAAATTGCGATAAATAAATTGCGACAACTAAATGTAATAAGGAATTAACAGTTAGCTAGGAACAGTTATCTAGGATTTTGTTAGCGTGGATTCTTAACAAAATTTCTCATAGTTAATTTGTTTGTTTCTAACAAATTTTATTTTTGTCCAATGTTTTCCTCATTATGCCACTTGTTGGATTCTGATAAGTCAAAATCCAAATATGAAATTGAATGAAAATGGTTATTCTGCGATGAACGGATACGTATATCTGTGGATGTAAGTAGGATAGTAAATGACTGTTGAATCAGATTGGAAGAATGTACAATGTAACTTATTAATGTGAAATATAAATATCTCTCGGGTATTACCTACCCGTTAAAAAATTTTCACGATTAACAGTTTGTATAAAAGAATTTTTAATTACAATCTTTATGAAAATATACTTACATATATATTCTCTTCAGATGTAATCATGAATTTATAGATATCGATTGTTAAATCGTTGATGAAAGATGTGAATGATAACATATGTGAATTAATTATGATAGAAGCCCTTTAAAGCTTCTTTTATCTTTCTCGGGTATTACCTACCCGTTAAAAATTCACACGTCATACGTAATATGAAAAGAATTTTTATTACGATCTCGAGATATACATAAATATATATACATATATCTTTTAATCGTGAATAGAAAGTAATGAATTAATATTTCATAATTCATCATTCTCGGTACTCTTCGGTGTATGTGGTGCTTACGGAGCTTGTGGTGATTGCAGTGCTTATGGTGCTGGAGAGGATGCTGGTACTAGTGGTGTTGCTGTTGGTGTTGGTACTGCTTGTGGTACCTGCGTAGTAGATGTGAGCCTAGCTTCCAAATTGAACACCGTCACCTCCAGGGTTTCTACTTTACGCTTGAGTCTATGAATTAGTTCTACCCATTCTTCCGTAAGGTTTGTCAATTCTTGATATTTAGTTCGAAGTCTTCTAACTTCTTCTAATAATCCTATCTGATTAGAATTCGGGAGTAGAGGACGAATACTATCTTTAACGACATCGAGTCGACCTTCGAGGCGGAAAACCCGTGCGAAAAGAGTGAAAACGGTATTGCGAACAGGTTCGCCGGTAAGCGGATCGAGCACTCCGACGTTAGGTGGTAAGTTCGGCTCGTGATATGGAGTACCTTCTTCATTTCTCCATATGGTAAGTATTTCGTGAACCCATCCCCACTTTCTAAAGAAATCACGGTAGTTGATCGGTTGGTGCGCTCCCGTCACGTTGTCTTCGGAGTCAGAGGAACTTGGTCGATTCGTAGAGGCCATCTTACGCCATCACAGAAAAGATTTTTGGTATGAAAAGTTTAGTGACAGCAAATGATAGTTGGATGATATTCTCAATGCATAATATGCATAGATATATATAGTACCAGGATCCCTTAAATTATGGAGAAATTTACGGGATATATCAGGCAAAGTTTACCGTAATAGATACGCTAAGATATGAATTTGTCTATACACTATCTATGCAATAAAGGCAGTTGGACGTGCCTAGACTTAGGAATGATAAGCATGTAATTTTTCCATTAGGAATGATAAACAAAACTTATAATATGCAGCTAAGGTCGAAGTCCAGACTTGCTAATGCATCCTAACGACTATCAATCAGACTCACTAATGCAAGACCTGGTTCGCTAAGACCACCGCTCTGATACCACATGTTAAACCCCGTCCTAATCCACCTGGACGAAGTCATCAACATTTGGTTCCATTACGAGGTGCTACCCTAAATATGTCAGGAATGACTCCATGTAATATCTCTAAAATGAGCAAATGCACAGCGGAAGATTTCTTTCATACCTGAGAATAAACATGCTTTAAAGCGTCAACCAAAATGTTGGTGAGTTCATAGGTTTATTTTAAACAATCATTTCAATATTTCAATAGACCACAAGATTTAATTTTTATAGTTAACTACAGGAACACTTATCTGCAAAAATTATAATACAGGAACACTCATCTGTATAAAAATCATTCATATGGTGAACACCTGGTAACCGACATTAACAAATGCATATAGAATATCCTCAAATATACAGGTACACTCATATGTATACAAAAATTGAAGTACTAAAGCATCCATAACCTGGATGGGGTT
Source organism: Rutidosis leptorrhynchoides (assembly GCF_046630445.1). Lineage (NCBI taxonomy): Eukaryota > Viridiplantae > Streptophyta > Magnoliopsida > Asterales > Asteraceae > Rutidosis > Rutidosis leptorrhynchoides. The sequence goes on from NC_092335.1 coordinate 630,078,776, forward strand.
TGTTAGACCCATAGATCTATCTTCAGGATTCGCGTCAATTAGGGGGTCTGTTCCCTAATTCTTAGGCTACCAAGCTAAAAGGGTGATATTCAATTTCAATAATCCAACCATCGAATGTAGTTTCGATTACTTGTGTCTATTTCGTACAACATATATAAAAGCAGCGCATGTATTCTGTGATGACCCAGAAATTTCCGACCAAATTTAAACTTGATCTTTATAAGATTCTGACACGATAAGCAAAGTCTATTAAACTGAATCTCAAATTTTTTGAATTGTTTCATATATGCAATTGACCTTCGACTGTTCCCGATGATTCACGAACAAATACTTGTAAATAAATATGTATATATTTAAATACATATATAAATATTAATTTGAAATATAATTTAAAATAATATAGGTCGTAATAAAAACTATTACTTGTAAATTAATTATGTATTAATATTAATTTGTTATATTAATATTATTATTATTATTATTATCATTATTTACATTATTATTAATATTTAGTATTATCATTGTTATTAATATTATTAATATTATTATTAATAAGATTAAAAGTATTATTATTAATATATTTATATTTATTAATTATTAATATTAAATATAAAAACAAACAAAATTAGTTAGAAATCAAATCAACTTTTTAATTTTTGTTCTTCTTCCTGCTTACCTGTGTATTTATGTCGATTCATCCCTTCTCATACAAATCGATCACCATCATGTTAGTATCTCATCACCACTTTAAATCATCCACTAGTGTTACTACAACTTTTATGTTTAAAGAAGACAAACAAAATTCCTGTATCTTTCTGTTCTAATTGGCATCCCACATTTTTCTTCTATTGATTAATATATTATATTTTATTTTATTCTATTATAATGTATATATAATATATATATATATATATATATATATATGTATATATGTATATATATATATATATGTATATATATATATGTATATATATATGTATATATATATATCGTGGATACTGAACCCATTTTATCAACTTCTTTTTCACTTCTATTACCACTAGTAATCACTTTCGACCATTGTTTATCTTCCACCATCTAAAACCGTTTAGAAAATAACCAAATATATATATATATATATATATATATATATATATATATATATATCGTGGATACTGAACCCATTTTATCAACTTTTTTTTCACTTCTATTACCACTAGTAATCACTTTCAACCATTGTTTATCTTCCACCATCTAAAACTTTTTAGAAAACAACCAACCAAATCACCATCTAATTCGATCAAACCCAAATTCACCATCTTCATAGTGAATCACCCTAGTTGATGTTATTTCTTTATGGCTTCAACCATCGACAACCATCTTATCACCATCCTAACTCCATCATCTACGAACACCCTTCAAATCTCTATAAACCCACATGTTAACCTTCACCATAAACCGCTACTATAAATTTCTATTTTGCAGCAAAAACAACAAGTCATTTATTACTGCAAACTAGCTGCTACTTCTATCTATTTTGTTTTGTTTAATCCCTAGTGCTGCTACTGCTGTACGCATACCTTGTTTCAAAAACCATCGACTAAACTACCACTTTCTTTATTTGATCACTTTTTGAAACCCATCAACCACCATCCTGTTTTTGCTACGCCACTATTTATTATTTATGTTTGAAGGACGACACCACAACTCGAAACCAACACAAACACACACCACCCATCAACTGCTATACGAACACCTTCTGCTGTGGATCAACCCGTCACCATCACTACCTTCCATCACCACTCAACCATCCTCCAACACCCAATGTAAAGACCCGTCCTAATCCATAAAGATGAATACAATAACATATGGTTACATTGTGCGGTATTTGACCTCTATATGATACATTTTACAAACATTGCATTCGTTTTCAAAAGACAAACTTTCATTACATCGAAAGTTGACACGCATGTGTACCATTTCATAATATCCAACTATAAATGATCTAATCTATCATTTACTTAATGAAAATATTTATTGAACTCAACGACTTGAATGCAACGTCTTTTGAAATATGCCCTGAATGACTCCAGGTAACATCTTTAAAATGAGCAAATGCACAGCGGAAGATTTCTTTCAAACCTGAGAATAAACATGCTTTCAAGTGTCAACCAAAAGGTTGGTGAGTTCATTAGTTTATCAAAATCATTCATTTCCATTATTTCAATAAACCATAAGATTTTTATTTTTAAAAACATAATTCCAATAGAAGAATCCTCTCGTCTGCATAAAGGTAAAATCATTTCCAATAATATAATAGACCACAAGATTTTCATTTTTCGTAAACATAATCCTCAAGCAGAATCCTCTCGTCTGCATTAAGGTAAAATCATTCATATGATGAACACCTGGTAACCGACATTAACAAGATGCATATAGAATATCCCCAAAACAGAATCCTCTCGTATGTATAACAGAATCCTCTTGTATGTATAAAAATCAAAGTACTAAAGCATCCGTACCTTGGATGGGGTTTGTTAGACCCATAGATCTATCTTTAGGATTCGCATCAATTTGGGGTACTGTTCCCTAATTCTTAGGTTACCAAGCTAAAGGGGTGATATTCGATTTCGATAATTCAACCATAGAATGTAGTTTCGATTACTTATGTCTATTTCGTAAAACATTCATAAAAATAGCGCATGTATTCTCAGTCCCAAAAATATATATAAAAAGGGAGTAATGAAACTCACAATACTGTATTTCGTAGTAAAAATACATATGACGTCGTTGAACAAGTGCAAGGTTGGCCTCGGATTCACGAACCTATATTAATTATATATATTTATATGTTGGTCAATATTTGTCTAACAATTTAGGTTATGTCATAGTGTACCACAATCCTAATGCTCGAAACTAATATGCAAAGGTCAACAAAAGTCAATTTGACTCAAAATGATTTCCAAAATTTATACATGATTATTATATAGTTTAAATATCGTCGTTTTATATTTTTAAATATTTTTTGAAAGATTTAATAGAGTAAATAATATAATTCATTTATTAATAAATAAAATTTTACATAAAAATATACTTTTATACATCTTAAGTAATAAAATTTATAAAGTTCATTTAATATCATAAAAATAATATGAGAGGTAGTATTAACGTAATTATATTACACGTAGTAAAATATCTTTGTATTACATATTTATTTGATAAAATAACATTGATGATAATAATAAGTAAAAGTTGTATTATTTTGTAATAATAATAATTATTATTCTATTAATAAAAATATCAATATTTATATTTACTAAAAGTGATATTATGATAAAACGATAATTCTGATTATGATAACTTTAATATATACGATACTTTTTAATATTAACTTTAAAATAATAACACTATTTAAAATGATAATAATAATCATATTTTATAATAACAATGACATTTCTATTAAAATGATAATTTTCGTTAAAATGATAGTTTTAATACTAACGATACTTTTAATAATAATAGTAATAATAAAAATAAGAACGATAATTTTATCTAAATCAATATCTTACAATATTTTAATTTCATCATGAAACTCATACTCATTATTTCCTAATCGATTCGTTTAATAGCTTTTAATCGTCTTTTATATCGTGTTCATGTTAATGATAATAATAGTAATCATAATAATTAGGTGTTACTAATATTAGTTTTTAATTATAATAATACTAATGATAATAAATATTATGATAATATTAATGATAATACTTAATTATAACTTTAACGATAATAACGATAGTAATAATAAAAAAAATAACAATTTTTAATGATAATACTTTTTATCGATAATGATAATAATAATAATAATAATAATAATAATAATAATAATAATAATAATAATAATAATAATAATAATAATAATAATAATAATAATAATAATAATAATAATAATAATAATAATTAAATAACAATTATAACGACGATAATAATAATCATTTTAATAATAATACAAAGATTCAATTGACTATAACTTCTAATCCGTTCATCGAAACCATTCGATATTTAAATGAAAAGTTTTTAATTTTTCGCTAGCTTTCCAATAACATGCATATCTTATATCTTATCTCAACCGCATATGTAACTAATGCAAGATCCAACATATCCTATCTAATGACAATATCAAAAGTACAAGCATGCATAATCCTATATACTCGAGCACTAGTCAGGGATACACTATTAGTATGAAAAAGTAAATTATGAGTACTCACGTATCAATATTGAGATTCAATATTGCAGAAAAGGTACGTAGACGCAACGGAGATGATAAACACTAGTTTGACCTCACGAGCATACCCCCGAACATTACCCATATCCTCCATAGCTATAACCCATAATTTTCTTAGCCCTATCCTACTCGCAAACCAGTTTTGAAAATTACTCGAACAGCACTCCGTCGTAATATTTTATGTATAATACTAATTGTAACAGACTGAAATCCGGGCTAGTTGTAAGTTGTCTATTTTGCCTTTAGGGTTGGTGCTTAGTCTTAAGTGCTTTTATTTTAATTATTTTATTAGTGTTTTATTATAATTGTGTTGTGACCAGTTTGTGATAAGGATCACAGAACAGGTTGGTTTATTTAATTTGGACTCCGTTAGGACCGCCTAAGGAGATACGAAAGGTTATCAGATTAGATAACTGGTAAATACCTGTGTGATATGGGGTATGAGTTTGTAACTCATTTAAGTATATGTTTCTGGATATTTATATCCATTTCTCATTTCATCAAACACACACACGAACGCATACACAAACACACACATAAACCCTAATTTGATTTTGTGAGCCTTTGGATTAATTGAAGCTAGCAACTTGTTCTCTGTGATTTCGTGATTCTCATAAGGTAAGTGTTTCATAGATTCATGCTTTGATTCTTGCTCTAATTGGGTTTTTGTGTTAAATGGGTTTTTGATAGAAATTAGCTCAAATCTAGTTGTTTGATGTTTAAAAACATCAATTGATGTTAGAAATAGGTTGTATATATGTTTAGTAACTTTCTTGTGCTTAAAATTTGGTCAAAACCACTTAGAAATTGAGTTTTTTGGGGAAAAAATCACAAAATCAGCGAACTTGTTCGAAACCCAGTTTGCTACAGTATTTGCTACAGTGTCACTATTTGCTACAGTACCCGAATTGCTACAGTGTCACTATTTACTACACTGTCACTATTTGCTACAGTACCCCCCGAATTGCTACAGTGTCGCAAATTTTGCTACAGTACTTGAGTTGCTACAGTGTCACTATTTGCTACAGTGTTCGGAAACCACTATTTGCTACAGTGTGTTCGAAAACACTATTTGCTACAGTACCTTTTATGAAATTGAAACGGGCGTAACTTTCAAAATGTAACTCCATTTTTGATGAATAAACTATCGTTAGAATCGTAATAAAGAATACTTTTCAATGGTGAACTTTTAAGAAACTAGATCAAACTGTTTTTAGGTCGGAAAAGGAGTTTTAGTGTGTATGTCATGTTTTGCACGCACCTGTATGCCATTATTGAATGGAGTCATGATGTAGACTCATAAAATTATGAATATACGGTGTTATGACCTAGTTAATTGTATGAAACGATTATATTATTTATTGAATATGTATATTAACTTTGTTTGTGTTGTTCTCAGGTTATAAGGACCAGAAGGAAGCTAAGAAATAATAACTGAGCAGTTGCTGGTAATTGATGAGTGGGTCTATCTCCGGATAGAGTTTAAGTAGCATATCATGCTACTATGGTTGACTCTTTTACCATGCATAGTGTAGAAATTGCCATGTTAGAATAATATAGTATGCCTGATGTTGTATGTGATTTATGTGTACACTGTGTGAATGGCACCAGTCGGGCCTAGGGAGACTGGGGACTCAAAACCGTGCCTAGCAGAGGTTATAGTCCGTATGAGGTCAACCGTGCCTAGGGGAGGTTGGGTCCATAGGCTACAAATTGTGGAGTATAGTGTGAATGATGCATCACTTGCATCTGAATAACTATACTGCGAATTGAGTAGTAAAGACTATCGGTAGACTCAAGTCCGATCAGCTAGGAGTCGTGTATACAAGCCGTCAATCCTCGTATTGTCTTATTGTATGCTAGTTGGTAGTTAGCATGTGTTGTTGTTAGTATATAGCTTGTGTGTGACTTAAGTTATATCTGTTAGATAGATTTCATTCACTTAGCGGTGCTCTAATCCCCCATATAATTACCCCTTGCAGTTTTAGGTACTGCTAGTCGGGATGGGTGCTGATGCAGAAGACATGTTTGACAACCCTACTCTGATGTGGACTTTTGTTTAAATCATGTTTTATAATAATGTAACACCGTTGTGTAAACTTAAACTTAATTACTCAGATTAATGTAATGACGCGACTTATAGTGTGTTTGTTAATAAAGTCTTCCGCTGTGTTTTAAAAAAAAATAAAAATTTGCCGGTGTTACAAGTTGGTATCAGAGCATGGTTTGGCAGCAAATACTTGCGCGTATTTTGTTCCCAAACCCTGAGGCAAGTCAAACATGTCTGTGGGAGTAGGCGCTAAGTGAAAATAGGATATACGTGTGGTAGTTGTGATTGAACTAACTGTTATCCACTAAGCTTTTGTGTAAGATGTTTTGTAGCACAGGTATGGCTGATAGAAACGCAACTGGCCCCTCTAACCCTGGAACATTCAGAGCACCAGAAGAGGGTGTTGAGTCGGATGATGATCAGAGTAGTTACATCCTTCAGTTAGAAAGCAAGCTAAAAGAGGCTGAGAACAAAATTAATGAGCTTGAATTGGCGAGGCATTTTGGAAATTATGATACACCACCTGGATTCCTAACTGCGCAATCCCAAACGATACCTAATGTGCCCCAGAACCAGTTTCAGAATCAAATACCTAACCAATATTATATGCCACCACAAAACACCTTTACTTACCAAAATCCCATGATGATGAATCCATACCAAATGTAAATGTTCCAACAACCTTACATGCAACCACCCAAAAGGTGTACTTATAAAAATTTTCGTGATTACAAACCCTCCGAGTTCTCTGGAAGTACTGATCCGACTGTAACTTTCAATTGGTTGCGAGAAGTTGAAAGGGTATTTGAAGCGTGTCAGTGTGAACCCGAGCTGAAGGTAACATATGCTAGTAGACTGTTGAAAGGTAGGGCTATGATTTGGTGGGATTCTTTGATTTCCAGTATACCGAAAGAGCAAGTGAGTATGATCACATGGGAGCAATTTTATGGGAAGGTGTGTGAACAGTATTGTAATCCGTTTGATATGAACCGAATCAAGACTGAGTTTCTTGAAATGAAGATGACACCTCAAATGACGATCGATGAAGTAGTAGAGAAGTATATGGATAAATTGAGGTTTGTACAACAATGGGTGCCAGACGAAGCGTCTCGTATCCAGCATTTTGCTAATATTATTCTGCCTGAGTACCGAACATTTGTTAGAACAACTACGTCGTTGTCTCAAGCTGTTGTGATGGCTAAGATGGTAGAAAGTGATGTTCAGGCCGCCAGAAACAGAATGTTTGGTAATGTGCTACAACAAGGTGGGCAAGTATCTGGTCAATCAGGATCTAAATCCAAGAATTCTAGTGGGTTTAAATCGAAGGGTAAAAGTGGTCAGAGTAGTTCTGGCTCTGGATCAGGTAAAGGGAATTGGTGTCACACGTGTCGATCTTCTCACAGTGGTCAGTGTTCTGAGGCTACAAGAAGATGCTTAAAGTGTGGTGTTGTTGGGCATGAGTATTCAGCATGTCTGTATCTGAATAGTGTGTGTTGGACTTGTCACAAACCAGGGCATCGTGCAGTTAGTTGTCCGTCAAAGAGTGGTAGTTCCGGGGCAGGGTCAGGGGCGCGTTCAGCATCAGCTGGAGGGTCAACTGCCTCGAGTGGGAAGAAGAGGAAGAACCCTCCAATAGCAGAGGCTAGAGCTTTTCAGATGTCAGTTGAGAATGTTGTGGCAACCGACGAAGTGAACACCGGTATGTTTCTAATCAACTCAATACCTGCTTGCGTATTGTTTGCATGTGCTGCCAATAGGTGTTTTATGTCCCTAGATTTCTGTGCTAAGTTGAATTTACCAGCTACTGTGTTACCCAAGCCGGTTAGTGTAGAAGTAGCCGATGGTAAGACCACACCCGTCACAACCTATGTGTCTGGGGTTTGTATAGAGATCGAAGGGAAGTCTTTCCCGGTGACTTGTTTAGTGTTACCTATTCCTAGATTTGATGTAGTACTAGGAATGGATTGGTTGAACTCGCTTAGGGCTAATATTAAGTGCAATAGGAAAATGATTACCTTTCGTTCGACCGATGGAACCCGTGTTGTGGCCCGAGGGGAGCGGAGCGGGTATAATCTTCAGTTGATAACCAAGATGAAATCAAAAAAGTCGATGGGAAAGGGTTGTGAATCATTTCTTGCATATGTAATTGATGCGAAGAAAGAAAAGAAAACAGTGGCTGATATTCCGGTAGTATCAGAATTTTCCGAAGTGTTCCCAGATGAGTTACCAGGTCTGCCGCCGGTAAGGGAAGTCGAATATAAGATTGAGTTGGTTCCTGGAACAACTCCAGTTGCAAAAGCTCCATACCGATTAGCGCCGTCTGAAATCTATGAAATGATGTCACAGATTCAAGAACTATTAGATCGTGGGTTTATCCAACCGAGTTCTTCACCGTGGGGTGCTCCGGTATTGTTTGTTAAAAAGAAAGATGGGTCAATGCGTATGTGTATTGATTATCGTGAATTGACCAAAATAACAGTGAAGAATAAGTATCTGTTACCTCGAATAGATGATTTGTTCGATCAGTTACAGGGTGCTTCATTCTTTTCTAAGATAGACTTACGATCCGGATATCATCAGGTTCGTGTTGCTGAATCAGATATACCGAAAACAGCGTTCAGAACAAGGTATGGTCATTATGAATTTCTTGTCATGCCGTTTGGGTTAACGAATGCGCCAGCAATCTTCATGGATCTAATGAATAGTGTGTGTCGTCCGTTCTTAGATAAGTTTGTGATTGTGTTTATAGACGATATACTAGTGTATTCAAAGACCGAAAGTGAACATGCTGAACATCTGAGACAGGTTTTGAACTTGTTGAAACGTGAACAACTATTTGCAAAATTTTCAAAGTGTGAATTTTGGTTATGTGAAGTGCAGTTTTTGGGTCATGTGATTTGTGCCGAGGGTATAAAAGTTGATTCGATAAAGATAGAAGTGGTAATGAATTGAAATTCTCTGAAGACTCCGACTGATATTAAGAGTTTTCTGGGATTAGCCGGTTATTATCGAAGATTTATCAAGGATTTCTCGAAAATAACAGGTCCGTTGACTAAGTTGACTCGTAAAGATATAGCCTTTCGATGGACTGATGAACAGGAAAAGGCTTTTCAGATTTTGAGACAGCTACTGTGTTAGGCACCAGTATTAGCTTTAACAGAAGGTTCAGACGACTTCGTGGTATACTGTGATGCGTCATTTGCTGGGTTGGGTTGTGTATTAATGCAAAGAGATAAAGTAATCGCTTACGCCTCGCGACAGTTGAAAGTTCATGAGAAGAATTTTCTAGTGCATGATCTTGAAATGGCAGTAGTAGTGTTTGCTTTGAAACTGTGGAGACACTATTTGTATGGAACCCATTGTGTTATATGTACAGATCACAAGAGTTTGCAGTATATCTTCTCACAGAAAGAATTGAATATGCGTCAGAGACGATGGCAAGAGTTGATCAAAGATTACGATTGTGAAATTAAATACCATCCGGGTAAGGCAAATGCAGTTGCAGATGCGCTAAATTGTAAAAAGTCAAGTGAAAATGTGAAATTTCTTCGTTTGAATATAACTTCAGATTTGATTAACCGCTTAAAAACCATTCAGTCCTGTGCTTTAGAGGACGAACATATTAAATCTGAACAAATGACCAAATGAAAAGTGGACTTAATTGATGACTCACGTGGACTAAAGACCTTAAACAATCGTGTTTGGGTGCCTAAGCTTGGAGATTTGAGGGATTTAATCATGGCGGAAGCTCACAAATCCAGATTGACAGTACATCCGGGTAGTAATAAGATGTATCATGATTTGAAAACAGTGTATTGGTGGCCAACAATGAAATCAGATATCGCCCGTTATGTCGAAAAGTGTCATATATGTGCTCAAGTGAAGGCAGAACATCATAAACCTTATGGTTCGTTACGTCAGTTACAGATTCCAGAGTGGAAATGGGGACATATAACGATGGATTTTGTGACCAAATTACCTCCAACTCAGAAAAGACATGATATGATTTGGGTAATAGTGGATCGTCTAACTAAAAGTGCTCATTTTCTTGCTACTCGTGAGATAGCTTCGTTAAGTGAGTTAGCCGAATTGTATGTGAAAGAAATAGTTAGTCGTCATGGTGTGCCGTTATCGATCGTTTCAGACAGAGATTCCAGATTTGTGTCAAATTTTTGGAATAGTCTTCAACAGAATCTGGGTACACGTGTGAATTTAAGAACAGCTTATCATCCTCAGACAGACGGACGGAGTGAAAGAATGATACAGACTTTGGAGGATATGTTAATGGCTTGTGTGTTAGAATATGGTGGTTCGTAGGATACACATTTGCCGTTGGTCGAATTCGCGTATAATAATTCATATCATTCGAGTATAGGGATGCCGCCCTATGAAATGTTATACGGTCGTCGTTGCAGAACTCCGATTTGTTGGTTAGAAGCCGGGGAGAAATAGTTTGCAGGTCCCGAAATTGTTCAAATCACAGCCGAAAAAGTTGCAATTGCGAGAGAAAAGTTGAAAGCCGCTAGAGATAGGCAGAAAATGTATGATGATCCGCGTAGATGTCCGGTAACCTTTAATGTGGGTGAACGAGTGTATCTGAAAGTTTCACCGTGGAAAGGGGTTATCAAATTCGGTAAACGTGGTAAGTTAGCACCGAGATTTATTGGTCCATTTTCGATCAGTGAAGTGTTGAATAATCAGACTGTGGTGTTAGATCTTCCTCCAGAGTTAGCTGGTATTCATAATACATTCAACGTATGTTATCTTCGTAAGTGTAAAGTTGACGATGAAACACAACTTCTTCCTTTAGAAGATTTAAGGGTCGATTTGAATAAGAAATTGGTGGAAGAGCCGGTCCGTGTGGTTGACCAAAAGGTGATTAAGCTGAGAAAGAAAGAGATTCCGATGGTGTTGATTAAGTGGAAACACAGTTTGGGTTCTAACTTTACGTGGGAGACAGAAGAGTTGATGAGAAATCGCTACCCCCGTTTGTTTGACCAAGACAAGATTCCGAGGACGGAATCTTCTTAAGGGGGGTGGATTTATAACAGACTGAAACCCAGGCTAGTTGTAAGTTGCCTATTTTGCCCTTAGGGTTTGTGCTTAGTCTTAAGTGCTTTTATTTTAATTATTTTATTAGTGTTTTATTATAATTGTGTTGTGACCAGTTTGTGACAAGGGTCCTAGAACAGGTAAGTTTATTTAATTTGGACTCCGTTAGGACCGCCTAAGGAGATACGAAAGGTTATCAGATTAGATAACTGGTAAATACCTGTGTGATATGGGGTATGAGTTTGTAACTCATTTAAGTATATGTTTTTAGATATTTATATCCATTTCTCATTTCATCAAACACACACACGAACGCATACACAAACATACACATAAACCTTAATTTGATTTTATGAGCCTTTGGATTAATTGAAGCTAGCAACTTGTTCTCTGTGATTTCGTGATCCTCATAAGGTAAGTGTTTCATAGATTAATGCTTTGATTCTTGCTCTAATTGGGTTTTTGTGTTAAATGGGTTTTTGATAGAAATTAGCTCAAATCTAGTTGTTTGATGTTTAAAAACATCAATTGATGTTAGAAATAAGTTGTATATATGTTTAGTAACTTTCTTGTGCTTAAAATTTGGTCAAAAACACTTAGAAATCAAGTTTTTGGGGAAAAAATCACAAAATCAGCGAACTTGTTCGAAACCCAGTTTGCTACAGTATTTGCTACGGTGTCACTATTTGCTACAGTACCCGAATTGCTACAGTGTTACTATTTTGCTACAGTACCCGAGTTGCTACAGTGTCACTATTTGCTACAGTGTTCGGAAACCACTATTTGCTACAGTGTGTTCGAAAACACTATTTGCTACAGTACATTTATGAAATTGAAACGGGCGTAACTTTCAAAACGTAACTCCGTTTTTAATGAATAAACTATTGTTAGAATCGTAATAAAGAATACTTTTCAATGGTGAACTTTTAAGAAACTAGATTAAACTGTTTTGGGGTCGGAAAAGGAGTTTTAGTGTGTATGTCGTGTTTTGCACGCACCTGTATGCCATTATTGAATGGAGTCATGATGTAGACTCATAAAATTATGAATATATGGTGTTATGACCTAGTTAATTATATGAAATGATTATATTATTCATTGGATATGTATATTAACTTTGTTTGTGTTGTTCTCAGGTTATAAGGACAAGGAAGAAGCTCAGAAATAATAACTGAGCAGTTGCTGGTAATTGGTGAGTGGGTCTATCTCCGGATAGAGTTTAAGTAGCATATCATGCTACTGTGGTTGACTCTTTTACCATGCATAGTGTAGAAATTGACATATTAGAATAATATAGTATGCCTGATGTTGTATGTGATTTATGTGTACACTGTGTGAATGGCACCAGTTGGGCCTAGGGAGACTGGGGACTCGAAACCGTGCCTAGGAGAGGTTATAGTCCGTATGAGGTCAACCGTGCCTAAGGGGTTGGGTCCATAGGATACTAATTGTGGAGTATAGTGTGAACGATGCATCACCTGCATCTGGATAACTATACTGCGAATTGAGTAGCAGAGACTATCGGTAGACTCAAGTCCGATCAGCTAGGAGTCGTGTGCTCGTACAAGCCGCCGATCCTCGTATTATCTTATTGTATGCTAGTTGGTAGTTAGCATGTGTTGTTGTTAGTATAGAGCTTGTGTGTGACTTAAGCTATATCTGTTAGACAGATTCCATTCACTTAGCGGTGCGCTAATCCCCCACATAATTACCCCTTGCAGGTTTAGGTACTGCTAGTCGGGATGGGTGCTGATGCAGAAAACATTTTTGACAACCCTACTCTGATGTGGACTTTTGTTTAAATCATGTTTTGTAATAACGTAACACCGTTGTTTAAAATTAAACTTAATTACTTAGATTAATGTAATGACGCGACTTATAGTGTGTTAATAAAGTCTTCCGCTGTGTTTTAAAAAAATAAAATAAAATAAAAAATTTGCCGGTGTTACACTAATAATAATAATACTAATATCACTAATAATCATAATAATAATAATAATAATAATAATAATAATAATAATAATAATAATAATAATAATAATAATAATAATAATCTAAAAATAAATATATATACGGTGTGTTTTTATGGAATGAAATGAATGAATCAACTCAAGTTCAATTTATAGGAAAAATCTGTCACCAACCCCCACCCCATGTTACCGACACTCATTTAAAATTATATAATATATATATATATATATATATATATATATTAATATATTTAATCTAGGTAATTATTTATATAATATATTATATTTACGAGTATGGTAAAAATGTAATTTTTGTTCTAATGAAATGATCGTTGTCACTCGACTCATGTCCTGGTTTCGGTTTCTCGAATGGCTTTTCGTACGCTTAGAAAACTAGCCCTTTACATTTAGTGACTCATACCATTATCAAAATTTAGACTTAATCATTGATAAATTATTTTATGAAAAATGTAACTTATATAATTGAGTGTTGTGGTCATTTGCTTCTATAAATCGGTGGCTCGTTGTTTATCAAAATATATTATTTTAAATCAGGACGTTTTATGACTAAGTTAAAATATATATATATATATATATATATATATATATATATATATATATATATATATATTTAGAATTGTATATTTATACATCTATACATTATTATAAAGCACGTGCTTTAAATCCTATGTGTCAATTTTTCAATTAAACTAAATCAAATAATCTTACGTGTAATTTTCTTAATTAAACCGAATTTAATAATTATTAAAAGATATACTCCGTATAATATTTAATGTATTATGATCACGTTATGATTTTATGAAATGGTAAATCTTTTCCTATTTTTTTTATCATAATATATTGGAATTGCTTCTGAATTTAACTTCTAAATTTTTCCCATATCTTAGCCTATTTAATACTCCGTATTTTTTTAAAAATTGATAATCATAACTGATTCTTTCTTCCTTAATCATCATATATATAATTTATAACATGTAATCCTAACCTTACATATAATTAATACATATAATTATACCTTAATCCATTACTCCGTATTACACGTTTTTAAAAAATAGTACTCCGTAGTTATAGTTGTGATTATCTACGTAACTGTTAATATAACTTCCATAATTAACTGACTTTTGTTTTAAAAAATAATCTTTTTAGAATCAAATACGGAGTAGCATATTGGCTTATTCCCTTTTTTATATATACAGCATATATACAACACACGATTATGCTTGGTAAAGGTTATGATTCTAAGGTAAAGATACTTTGGAATTATTATGTGTTTGATGACTATGTAACAAATTTTATTTCTTTATATTTATGTTACCAGCTTGTCAAAACTTTTAACTTTCTTACACTCTGTTAACAACACATTTTAGTTCAGTTGTTTAGATAATTGTTTTGTTCAACTTTGTGTGATCGATAATTGTTTTAAAATATTAGTTACCGTATTTGTTCAAGCAAATTGATATGAGCAATTGTATACAACGATAGTATGTCGTCAACAAAAAGAATTTCTTCTCCATCTAATTTAGTTTCAGTTTCAACTTCAGAACTTCGATGCTAATATCACGTTTGACAGTGTAAAGCAGTAAAAATGAAAATTCTAAAATATAAACTAGATTACTATAAATTATCATCAATTTATAAATAACAATTATGGAGTTGAAAGTTACTTGAAATTTACATTTTCCAAAATCAATTTAGCACGGGCTCATAAAATTATTAATAAACTAAATCCGGTTAATGCTACAATTATGGAGACCAGAAAAATCTAGGTAACAAAGATTATAAAATGTAAACTTTACATTTTGTGGAGTTATTGTGTTACTAAAGTATGTTTAACACAACTATAAAATTGTTGGTTTAATTTTATCAGGTCAAAATTGTATAATGATCACGTATGATAATGAGGTGTCATCATACTTGGATTAAGATAATTTATTATACTTTTATTGTAACAATGCAAAAATCTACAATTGCAAGTTTTTATTCTGGATAACTGAGTTTTTTTTGTCTATATTAGGTAACATTAACTGGATTTCGTCTTTGATTTACATTTGCAAAAACATATATTTTTAATTAACTACCGTGCAACGCACGGGCTCATAAAACTAGTAATATATATGTTTGAAGTATTTATCTAATGATATAATATTTAATCTTTCAAAACTAATTATATTTCAAGGTTCGTTTTAAAATCGTTTAGAAAAATATTATAACACGTATCGTTTATACTTTAAAACTTAAATAGATACAATTTATTTATTCACTAATGTTTTAAATATCAAACGCATTACTAAGTGAATGTTACTATCGTGTACTTAATTAATTTGAAAACATATATCTTTAATGAACATGTTTTAAATACAAGTTGCAAGTTTTCTATATATTTAACATCCATATTTATTTAATCAAAGACATTTTAAATAATCAAGTTCTATTATATCGAAAAGCGTTTTCATACCTTTGAAAATTATGAAATTCAACCTTCCACTAACCTTTGTCTAACTTTCGAAACTTGACAATTTTTTCTTACTTGTAAATCACTTTACCATTTTTTGAATATTATTAAAATGGGAAGATTTCTCAAATCAATGTGGACCTCTCAATAGAGACTCGTAATCATAATTCAATGTATCTGATAATTCAATCATTTGATGTTATCTTTTAATTCTGTCGATAATTAATATATTTTGAAACAAATACGTTTATGTAAAGTATTATACGTTTAATATTTTCTTAACGTTCTCAAGTTATAATATATATATATATATATATATATATATATATATATATATATATATATATATATATATATATATATTCATATCCAATTAAATAATGGTTCGTGCATCGTCGGAATCCGGTCAAGGTTAAATGAATGTATGAACATAGTTTAAAATACTTGAGATTTAACTTAACAAACTTTGCTTATTGTGCCTGAAACATATAAAGATAAAGTTTAAATTTGGTTGGAAATTTCCGGGTCGTCACACCCAACACCACTAGAACCGATCACCACCGTTTTTTTGTGATGCTCGACACCAACCATCACTTGACTCCCTTCTTCTAAAACCGGCTACCACCTTGAAACCACCACTTCACACCTTGAAAACAACCACACCTTCAAGATTTTCTGTTTACGACAATCACCATCATAAACATTGTTTCTTTATTTCTGCATAAACGAAACAGCTACAAAGTTACAGCTACTATGCTGCTGCTATCACCCCTTTTGTTGGACCACAACCACAAAGAACTACTTGTTACTATTTCTGTTACCTCACAACAAACCTATAAACCTGCTACTATGATTGCTTACTGCTTTACTACTCGCTCCTCGCTATTAATCTGTTTCTGTTCCGTCAGGTACCACGTAACAGTTAGTATTGTTTAATGTGTTGCACTACTTGACTGTTGCTGCTATACCTGTTGTGTAACAGCCGTGAACCACCTTTCAAACCACCCTACATCCACCACAATCACACCTGCAAGTATACTGCAACTAGTTGTCCTTCTACACATATGTGACTATATTTGCTTTTGTAAAAAGTTATTGGTGGGCGATGATATTGGTAATTTGATTTTTATGCTTTCCTATTCCCTGTATCGATTAATAATACATCCACTTGATCGAATAATTGTGCTACTTTTTTTTCTGTGTTGGACCAAAGTTAGTTCCTTTACACTTGCCAAATCATTATGCAAACCAATAGAAATTAAATTAGTGGACTTATTTCATTCAATCCGGGCCACATACCTTTCATTTCTGTGACGGTCCACGTATACAAGGTTTTGACATATCATATCGACGCATCTATATATATTATTTGGAATAACCATAGACACTCCATATGCAGTAATGCTTGAGGTAGCTATACAGGGTTGAGGTTGATTCTACAATAATATATATACTTTGAGTTGTGATCGAGTCTGAGACATGTATATAACGGGTCACGACGCGTATTAATTAATTCGAATATTATATATTAAACTATATATGAATTGTTGAACTACTAATTGTGGACTCCTAACTATGGACTAATGACATTGGACAATTAAAATGAATTAAAATATTGATTATAACATATGAAACTAAATATTTCTTCAAGTTTGCCACTTGATTTCATCTTAAACCTCATCTTGACGATTACAATCTGCGTTCAAACCTTTCATAATTCTTGAAAACACCTCAATCAATAGGATGAACCAACCGCACTTCATCTACGGAAGGAAAGATTTATGCATATAGTTATGCACCTGAAAACATTCAGAACCTGAGTAAACGTTTAACACGTATCTGTGCTAGCTCCTTTGGCATTGTTATTACCGAAAATAACTTTGCAATCCCTTTCCAAAGTAGCCAATTTTGTCACAACTTCAGCAAATCAAGTTCGACTTTTCATTCGAATAAACTCTATTATAACTTTGATATATAAGGATGCCTTTCGTCATCGTTACCGGGGAATCTTTTATATCCCACCGCATTAGCAGTAAACTCATCAGCAACTTCATAGATCTTTAACCTTCCGAAAAATCATTATATTCATTGAAACCCTATCATGTATTCACCTGCATCTTGTAACAAGAATTGCCATACCTACAACCGGGAATGATCAATCATCAATCTCGAATCTCGCAAGTGTTTTCACTTCAACAATTATATGTATACCTATAACGTGTAACTTCTGGAAATTTTTACCTTCAATTCTAAAATTTTGAACAGCACCCAGTCAACGAATCAATACCCTAAAATTTTGAAAGATGAATGAAGCAGCAGAAACTATAGACAACCATAACTGTCAAAAGTTTGAGGATAAAGAATAATGGGTTGGCAAAGCTCAGAAAAAAGAGAAGGTTTGGAACCGGAAAATGGATTGAGCAAAGTATGAAGGAGGCTGTGGACAAATCATAAAGACTAAACCTGCCCTCAAGGAATCCAAATGATTCAGTATCTGCTGAAGCCATTAACAAATACCGTACTCCTGATTCTACACCTTTACGGATAAATCTTCTTCATCATCCATCGATATAGAAATTCTAAGATATTATCATATATTTCATTATAAATATCCTCTATATTTCTAAAGATATTTTCATAACTAATCTTATCTGAAATCAATTATCTCTTCGCGCTATCAGTATTACATCATATAAGAAACTGTTAGTTTCTATATTCTGTAATCTCTCGAGTTTAAATTATGAATGTTATTGAAGTAGTGTTGGGAACTGAAGCATAAGTTAGTATAATATAATGACACTTGATCAACATGATTATATTACAGTAAGTCATGCTGAGCTTCTAATGGAACTTGATGATTCACATACCCTACCGTCATCATGTACCATGTTACACGACTCTTTTATTCTATTTAACCTCCAAAGATATCAAGAAAATATTTTCTTGATGATTCGATCTTTTTCGGATATTCAGGTAATTTGATAAATCAAGACGGTATCATTACAATTTCCTTCTTAGAACATTAACTAGGTTCATTTCGAAATCACATACCTACGAATTCTGGACCATTACTTGTTGTACTTAGAGTCAAGAAGAGAATAAAAAGGCAAAGAGCTCCAAAATATAAGGGAGAATATAAAGCCCGATAACAACACATAAATTACAAACCGTGTATGTCAATGTTTATCACAACATAAAGACACGGGAGAATTAAAAACTCTATAACCCCAAGAGCGAAGTAGAAGTAAGCAGATTCCTCCAGTGGAAGTTGGAAAAGGAGAATGATTATTGCGATAGTTAGGATAAGGACAAGAATCAGAACTGGATTAAGCATTTTTACAAGTTTTAGATGTATGGATTAAGAAAGAAAGTATAGGGATGGTTAGAATAATAAACGGAAGAGGTAAATTTATAATGGAAACATCCGACAGAGCAATCAAGGCAGATGATTGCATTTAATTAAAGAGATCCTAATTCCCTTAAATCTCGAAGAATCAGATCTTATAGGTTTCCTAGATTTTCTTTTAAATCCCTTAAATTCCGAAAAACAACCGTGACTACGTCACCGGTTAAGTCAAATCTTCATTTACTCATTTTCACTCTTTTGTGATAGCTTCAATCGTACTCTTTGAATAATCGAATTATGTTATTCTTATTACTCAATGGTAATAAAACTCTATTTATCAACTTATATGAGTCGTGAAAACATACTTATTGTCAGCCTTGACCATCCCAATCAAATTTCGGGAAGAAATTTCTTTAACGGGTAGGTACTGTGATGACCCGGAAATTTCCGACCAAATTTAAACTTGATCTTTATAAGATTCTGACACGATAAGCAAAGTCTATTAAACTGAATCTCAAAATTTTTGAATTGTTTCATATATGCAATTGACCTTCGACTGTTCCCGATGATTCACGAACAAATACTTGTAAATAAATATGTATATATTTAAATACATATATAAATATTAATTTGAAATATAATTTAAAATAACATACGTCGTAATAAAAACTATTACTTGTAAATAAATTATGTATTAATATTAATTTGTTATATTAATATTATTATTATTATTAATATCATTATTAACATTATTATTAATATTTAGTATTATCATTGTTATTAATATTATTAATATTATTATTAATAAGATTAAAAGTATTATTATTATTAATATATTTATATTTATTAATTATTAATATTAAATATAAAAACAAACAAAATTAGTTAGAAATCAAATCAACTTTTTAATTTTTGTTCTTCTTCCTGCTTACCTGTGTATTTATGTCGATTCATCCCTTCTCATATAAATCGATCACCATCATGTTACTATCTCATCACCACTTTAAATCATCCACTAGTGTTACTACAACTTTTATGTTTAAAGAAGACAAACTAAATTCCTGTATCTTTCTGTTCTAATTGGCATCCCACATTTTTCTTCTATTGATTAATATATTATATTTTATTTTATTCTATTATAATGTGTGTGTGTGTGTATATATATATATATATATATATATATATATATATATATATATATATATATATCATGGATACTGAACCCATTTTATCAACTTCTTTTTCACTTCTATTACAACTAGTAATCACTTTCGACCATTGTTTATCTTCCACCATCTAAAACCATTTAGAAAACAACCAACCAAATCACCATCTAATTCGATCAAACCCAAATTCACCATCTTCATAGTGAATCACCCTAGTTGATGTTATTTCTTTATGGCTTCAACCATCGACAACCATCTTATCACCATCCTAACTCCACCATCTACGAACACCCTTCAAATCACTATAAACCCACTTGTTAACCTTCACCATAAACCGCTACTATAAATTTCTATTTTGCAGCAAAAACAACAAGTCATTTATTACTGCAAACTAGCTGCTACTTCTATCTATTTTTTTTTGTTTAATCCCTATTGCTGCTACTGCTGTACACATACCTTGTTTCAAAAACCATCGACTAAACCACCACTTTCTTCATTTGATCACTTTTTGAAACCCATCAACCACCATCCTGTTTTTGCTACGCCACTATTTATTATTTCTGTTTGAAGGACGACACCACAACTCGAAACCAACACAAACACACACCACCCATCAACTACTATACGAACACCTTCTGTTGTGGATCAACCCGTCACCATCACTACCTTCCATCACCACTCAACCATCCTCCAACACCCAACACCACTAGAACCGATCACCACCATTTTTTTTTGTGATGCTCGACACCAACCATCACTTGACTCTCTTCTTCTAAAACCGGCTACCACCTTGAAACCACCACTTCACACCTTGAAAACAACCACACCTTCAAGATTTTCTGTTTACGACAATCACCATCATAACCATTGTTTCTTTATTTCTGCCTAAACGAAACAGCTACAAATTTACAGCTATTATGCTGCTGCTATCACCCCTTTTGTTAGACCACAACCACAAAGAACTACCTGTTACTGTTTCTGTTACCTCACAACAAACCTATAAACCTGCTACTATGATTGCTTACTGCTTTACTACTCGCTGCTTGCTATTAATCTGTTTCCATTCTGTCAGGTACCACGTAACAGTTAGTATTGTTTAATGTGTTGTACTACTTGACTGTTGCTGCTATACCCGTTGTGTAACAGCCGTGAACCACCTTTCAAACCACCCTACATCCACCACAATCACACCTGTAAGTATACTGCATCTAGTCGTCCTTCTACACATCTGTGACTATATTTGCGTTTGTGAAAAGTTATTGGTGGGCGGTGATATTGGTAATTTGATTTTTATGCTTTCCTATTCCCTGTATCGATTAATAATACATCCACTTGATCGAATAATTGTGCTACTTTTTTTTCTGTGGTGGACCAAAGTTAGTTCCTTTACACTTGCCAAATCATTATGCAAACCGATAGAAATTAAATTAGTGGACTTATTTCATTCAATCCGGGCCATAAACCTTTCATTTCTGTGATGGGCCAGGGTTATGTTAGTGAAGGTGGAATGGTGGGCCTATTCGTGTTAAATTGGACTACTATCATCGTCCATTTTTTTTGTTCGATTATGTTAAGGATAATGGAGATGGTGTTGACGATTAGGAAAAGATGATTATGATAATTCAATGATAACCGTGTATGACGATATAGTTATGATCATAATAATGATTAAAATGATGGTACATGTAATGACCCGACTTTTTTGACTTGCTTTTGTGCCTTGTGTTTTAGCGAAACTGCGTATTTGTGCGTACTGTGTTACTTTATACTCTAGAATCTTTATACACATGGCTTACTTTCATTTATGTGTTAAAACGTGCCTTTAAGTACGTAGAATACTTAACTTGATCACCGGAAACCTTTATGACCGTTAGTGTCACTTGACGTTACGAATAAACTGCGTAATGCGTACCCGTTTAACTTTTGTCATAATCGGGATATTATGACTACGAAATCTTAATTATTATTTTATAATAATAATTACTTGGGTTTTTGGATGCTTAATTACGCGTAGTAATTTACTTATGCTTACTAGTTAGTCTTGTTGAACTTTCTACCTTGTTGGGCCTTAGCCCACCCTACACTAGTTAGTGGACTATTTAATCAGCCCAATTAATATTAGCTAGTGACCCATTAGTATGTAAGACAAATGCCCATTTATTAGAGGGAACATGCTAGCATTTATGTCAAGTATTATCCTTAATGTTGCATGGGATCCCAACATAAGCACCAACTTTAGACAACCATTAACCAAAAAGCAAAAGTTGGTCTCCCTTGTCCCCCTCCAAAAATCACGGCCACCTTACCCCCTCCCTCACCCCATCCATCTATAAATATAAGCCTCATTCCATCCATTTTACATTTGCTTTCTTTTGTAATTCACACACACTCACTCTATAATTCTCTCTCTAGTCCTTCTCTCTCTAAAAAGTGTAAGTATTGATTTTTCTTCTTCTTCTTCCTCTCTCTCTCTCACAAATTCATCATCATCATCATCATCATGGGTCTAGCTTTTTAGCTTTGATCTTGATTACATCTTGTAGATTCAAACTTAGATTTGAATCCTTCAAGAACATGGAAGATTCAAGCTTTCTAGCTTTGAATCTTCACCCACTTTGTAGATCTATATTTTTTTTAATTTTAATCTTGCTATTTTGTTATAAAGATTCAAACTTGTGTTTGTAATCTTCATGTAACTTAAAGATCCAAGCTTTATGCTTCAAGATCTTCAAGAACAACCAAGATGCAAGCTTTCAAGCTTGAATCTTCATATCTTTTGTTGGATCTAAGTTTTCTAACTTATGATCTCATTATTTTGTTATAAAGATCAAAACTTGTGTTTATGGTCTTTATATAACTTAAAGATCTAAGCTTTATGCTTCAAGTTCTTTAAGAACACTAAAGGTTCAAGCATTCTAGCTTTGTGACCTTATAACTTGTGTGAAAAGGATCCAAGCTCTCTAGCTTAGGGTTCCATCACTTCATTTGACTTAGATTATGTTCATACTTGTTTTATTGAGGTAAATTTTGTAGCTTTAGTTGTAAATGTAACTTGTAATTGTGTTAAGACTAAGGATAAGATGTAACCTTGGTTCATCATCCATCTAAGACTCTTAAATGAGTTGTGTTCTTATTTGGTCTTAAAATATTGTGTGTTGATGGTAGAATCTTGGTCAAGGTGATGCTAACCCATCAACGAGTTGTACACTTGAAGCTACAAGCATCAAGGATGAGAACCGTGATGAGCATCAAGCACTAAGAACCCCACCGGAGCACATTTCTTACTGTTTTCGGGATCTGATCAGACCACCTAGGCTACTAGAAAGTTGATTTTCAGTTAGTTCGGTTCGAGTAGATGATTTTCCGTTTAGACCTCGTCTTATTCCGAGTTACGGTTTAGGATTTATGGCCTTCCGAAAGTCATTACACTCTATTAACGTTGTGCTGAAATTTATGACCTACTAGCACTTAAACCATTGCCACAATCAAACGAAGAAGATTTTGGTTCTGGAAATTGGTCAGAAACTAGGGGACTCGTATACGGAGCCATAGCCACTGATTACGCATCTTTTCGATTTACGTAGAGGTCGTAGCAGCAGACCGAAGTCAGCCTATTATTTCGATCTCTATTCTTGTCAAACTTATTTAGCTTTTATGATGATGAACGATGATGATGATGACACTTAAACTTATTTTATGCACTATTAGAACTTATGAGGATAACATACTGACTTAATAACTTTTGACTTAGGTTGACGACCTTTCGGACCGACTTACTACTTGCATACTTTCATTATCGACTTTACCGCTCTTTTCACTGTGAGTTATAGCATCCCTTTTTACTTTAACTATTTTGGGACTGAGAATACATGCGCTTTTTACGTTTTACATACTAGGCACGAGTACTTAAATTTTATATATGTGTGGGTTATACAACGGCATAAACTTTCCCCTTAGCTCGGTAACGTTTAGTCATTGGTTTTTAAACCGGTGAACGCGAATCTTAGATATGGATCCATAGGGTTTGACATCCCCACTCGGGCTAGTCACGCTAGCATTTAATGGGTGTTTAATACTTCGTAAACATACGCACTCGCCAAGTGTACTTTTAGGGGGTTATAAACGTTAAGTTAGTTACCAAGTGCCCACGGTTAAACATATACTTTTCATACTGTATTGGAACACTGAAATCTCGTGGCCTACCTTACATTACTGTTACAACTTAAACTATAATTCACCAACATTATTGTTGATGTTTTTAAGCATATTTTCTCAGGTGCTTAGAGGTTTGTTGCTTCTGCTGTTTAGACTTGCTGTTAAGGACCTGCTGTGCTAGAATTCCGCTGCATAATCTTAGAGATGTCTCAATCATGGAAGTTTTCTTTTGCATTCGTAGTTTATGTTATTTTCAAATAATGGCTTTGTAACGACCTTTGTGTCACGTTATCTTTTGTAAACGCTATGTCTTTTATGAATGCAAAACTGGTTTTCAAATAGCATGTAGTACTTAACCGTGTAAAGATCCTTTTGTTGACGAATCGTACACGATGGTTTTGTACAGGGCGTCACATTTGGTATCAAAGCATTGGTTGTAGAGAATTAGGTTGTATTAGTGAGTCTAGACCGGACCAAGTAGGATTCACTAATAGGACTAATCTACAACTTGCTAGTTTACTTGTTTCTGCGGAACTTACTGCATGCTGCTGCTTACTTCTACTGCTATATGACGTATGCTGCTACTTGATTTTCATTACTGCATGCTACTATCTGCTTTCAATTGCATAATACTTCTGTACAATTTATTGCCATGCTATTTACTGCTATAGGTGATCTAGACTGTCGTAGTTATTTTGCCTAATACGTGCTTGCTTTATGACTTACTGACATTGAAAAAGATATTTTTCCCTGTTCAGATGTCGGATGTCCTGCCCGTTATCATTTTGGAGAGCGACTCAGACTCACCCTCCACCTCGCCAGCCATTGTTGCCGATTCACAGATCCCGTCGTCAACACATTCCAGTGACTCTGGCGCTTCGACCTCTGGAGCCAGTGGCCATGCACCCGACCCAGTGATCACCTCAGACGGACATGAGGATCCACCAGAGATCTCAGCTCCACTCATCTCAGGACCCTCAAAGCCACATCACCATTCTGGTGGTGTTGTGATTCCAGGGGAATATGGGGACGTTCCGTTCTGTAATGAGCATAACCATTGGTGCAGACGCCTTCCTGATGGACGTGTCGTGCCGATTCCGCTTTTCAGATATCGGATTATGACTACCGGCCGAGCAGAGCCACCTCCAGCTGTTTTCGACGACTCATCATCCGACGACTCATCCTCTGATGACTCCAGTGACGAGGATTCCGACGAGGACCCTGAGGAGACGCCCGTGCAGCCACCCTCTACCCCACCGAAGAAGCGGTATCGTTTCGATGGTACCATTATTCCAGGGGTTAACAGAGGTAGGTCGTCCGTTAACGCACATGGACTGAGGACTAGGGTCACCGCCCGCAAGCGGGTTGTGTCGTATCCTGCCGATCCATTTGTGTGTAAGGCTTACTGTTACGTACCATCTACTTCTGGCGCTGGACCATCTGCACCACCTGTACCGACTGCACCGCCTGCCCCACCATCGCCCTCCGTCGAGAAACTGACGAGGGAAGTGGAGATCCTCCGTACTCGGGTAACTGAGCTCGAGGACCAGATGTCCCACGTAATGGACATCCTTTACCCACTGTCACCATAGCACGTAATGGACATCCTTTACCCACTGTCACCATAGGGCATTGTAGTAGATTTCATTATGTAATCTCGTTTGTAGTTTCATGTTCTACTCATGTATTGTGCAAACCCATGCGGATGTATGCAACCTATTATTAATGAATGAAACTTAGTGTTGTTTACTTTTTGTACGGTGTTCTAATTACGTTACTGTATGGTGATTTTGTGGTATCTGTATCTAGTTGCATTGCTTAGTTAACATGTGTTACGTTGATTCCATGTTGGTTGCCATATACTATATTATTATTTATTAAATGCTAGATTTTGACTTAAGTCAAAATTTCTGTTTAGAAGAGCAATGGCAAACGGAAGAGCAGCGCCCACAGCAGCACAAATTGAGGAAATGATTGCGGAAAGAGTAGCCACAGCTATTGCGGAAATCAACCCCCAAGCTCCACCAGTTAACCCGCCCATCCATAACGGGTGTACATATAAGGAGTTTCAAAGCTGCAAGCCCCACAACTTTAGTGGTACTGAGGGGCCAGTTGGATTGACTAGATGGTTTGAGAAACTAGAAGCTGTGTTCCGTGTAAGCAACTGCTCAGAGACGAAGAAAACCAAGTATGCCTCCTGTACGCTGTCGGACGGCACCCTAACCTGGTGGAACACACTTGCTCAGGCCAAAGGTATTGACGAGGCTTATGCTACTCCTTGGGAAGAATTTAAGGGAGCCATGATCGAAGAGTACTGCCCCAGAACAGAGATACAGAAAATGGAGGCTGAGTTCTGGGAGTTAAAGGTTGTGGGAAACGATCTTGATGGTTACAACTGTAGGTATCTGGAATTAGAGCTGATGTGTCCCACGATGGTTACCCCGGAAATTAAAAGAATGGAACGATACTTGTGGGGACTTCCCAAGTCCATTCAGGGAAATGTCACCTCTTCTAAGCCACCCAACATCCCGGAAGCTATGCGCATGGCGCACACCCTGATGAACCAGATCACCCGCAAGGAACCTGAGAAAGCGAAATCAGAATTGGGGACTAGTCATGAGAAGCGTAAGTGGGATGGAAACAAGGGAAAGGTCTTTGATCAAAACCCAGCTAAGAGGCATGAGGGTTTCAAGGGAAGCAACGACTAGAGGAACCCCAACTCAACCCCTAGCTCGAACTCCAACTACAAGGGTACTCTACCGCAGTACAAGAGGTGCTACAAGCACCATACTGGGTACTGTAATGTGGTCTGTGAAAAGTGTAAAAGGACCGGGCATATTGGTAAGGACTGCAAGATTCCCACCCCAACGGTTAAGACAAACCCTACTGGACCAAGGCAGTGCTATGAGTGCAGAAAACTGGGCCACTTTAGGAATGAATTTCCCAACAAGCGAAAGGACAGTGGACCACCACGTGGAAGAGCTTTCAATGTAAACGCAAGGGATGCCCTGAGAACCCCGACTTGGTTACAGGTATATTCACTATCAACAATCTATTAGCTTCTGTCCTATTTGATACTGGTGCCGATAGGAGCTATGTTTGTAGACACTTTTGCTCTAAGATAGATTGGTCGTTAGTTCCTTTAAAGGTGAGTATGCTTGTTGAGGTAGCCAATGGAAAACTTGAGAAAGTTGACCATATTGGCCTAGGAGCAATTATCAACATAGCTGGTGTGGATTTCGAGATTGACTTGATACCCATCAAATTGGGAAGCTTTGATGTGATTATTGGTATGGACTTGTTGACCAAAGTAAGGGCCGACGTTATCTGTGGAGATAAAGCTCTTCGTATACCCCACGGAGATGGTGAGCCACTGATTATTTACGGAGAGAGATGTAGTTCGAAGCTAAACCTCATTAGTTGCATGAAAGCACAAAAGATCATGAAGAAAGGACGTCTTGCTGTTTTAGCACATGTGAAAACGTTAGAAGCCGAGGTGAAGAGTGTGAATAATGTACGAATTGTGAACGAATTTTCCGATGTCTTTCCAGAAAAATTGCCTGGATTACCGCCACCGAGAGCAGTGGAGTTCCAGATTGATCTAGTGCTGGGAGCTGCACCCGTAGCCCACACACCTTATCGACTAGCACCTTCTGAACTGCAAGAGTTGCAGAGTCACCTGCAGGAATTGCTAGACCGTGGATTTATCCAACCGAGTTCATCGCCTTGGGGCGCACCTATTTTATTTGTGAAGAAGGACGGATCTTTCCGCATGTGTATCGATTATCGTGAGCTGAACAAGTTGACGATTAAGAATCATTATCCCCTTCCCAGAATTGACGATTTATTCAATCAGCTACAAGGATCCAGCGTTTACTCCAAGATCGATTTGCGATCAGGTTATCACCAATTGAGGGTGAAGGAGAGTGATGTGATGAAGACTGCGTTCAGAACCCGTTATGGTCACTATGAGTTTCTAGTGATGACATTCGGTTTAACCAACGCACCTGCCGTGTTTATGGATCTCATGAATCGAGTATGCAAGCCATATCTGGACAAGTACGTTATCATTTTCATAGATGATATCCTCATCTATTCCCGAAGTGAAGAAGAACATGAACAACATCTTCGACTAGTGTTGGAACTCTTGAGACAAGAGCAACTTTATGCCAAATTCTCCAAGTGTGAATTTTGGATGAAGGAAGTCCAATTTCTGGGTCATATTGTGAGTAATCAAGGTATCAAAGTTGATCCCGCGAAGATCGAAGCTATCAGCAAGTGGGAAACCCCCACTACTCCCACTCACATCCACCAATTTCTAGGTCTTGCCGGTTACTACCGAAGATTTATTGAATGTTTCTCTCTGATTTCGCGTCCTTTGACAGCGCTGACTCACAAAGGGAAGAAGTTCGTTTGGGAAAAAGAATACGAATCACCATTTCAAAACTTGAAGCAGAAATTGACCACCGCACCTATATTATCTCTTCCTGAAGGCAGTGATGATTTCGTCGTATATTGTGATGCCTCGAAAAATGGTTTTGGTTGCGTATTGATGCAAAGATCGAAGGTAATTGCCTATGCTTCTCGTCAACTAAAGATTCACGAGCGAAACTACACAACGCACGATCTCGAGCTTGGAGCCATTGTCTTTGCGCTCAAATTGTGGAGACACTATCTTTATGGAACTAAAAGTACCATCTTCAACGACCACAAAAGCCTCCAGCACATATTCTATCAGAAACAACTGAACATGAGGCAGCGACGATGGATTGAGATGCTGAACGACTATGAATGTGAACTTCGTTACCATCCTGGAAAGGCAAATGTTGTAGCCGATGCCCTGAGCCGAAAGGAGAGGACGGTACCTCTTCGTGTCTGCACCTTGAACATCATCATTCATTCAAATCTTAATAGCCAGATCTGAGTAGCCCAAGAAGAGGCTCTCAAAGAGGAGAATATTTCTCAAGAACACTTGAACATTCTCATTTCACGATTCAAGGTTAAGGAGACTAGACTCCGATGCTTTGCCAGAAGGATTTGGGTACCTATTTATGGAGATCTACGGAGCCTTATACTAGATGAAGCCCACAAGTCGAGATAATCGATTTATCCAGGAGCCGGTAAAATGATCCTCGATCTCAAGGAACAGTATTGGTAGCCTAACCTTAAGAAGGATGTTGTAACTTACGTTGGTAAGTGTTTGACTTGCTCAAAAGTTAAGGTCGAACATCAAAGGCCATCTGGATTACTTCAACAACCGGAAATCCCGTAATGGAAGTGGGAAAGGATAACGATGGACTTCATCACAAAGCTACCGAAGACGGTAGGCGGTTATGATACCATCTGGGTTATCGTTGATCGACTTACCAAATCAGCACACTTCTTAGCCATGAAGGAAATGGATACGATGGAGAGACTCGCTCAACTATACATCAAAGAGGTTGTATCTCATCATGGTGTACCCTTGTCGATTATCTCAGATCGCGATCCCCGTTTTGCTTCTAGATTTTGGCGTTCTTTGCAAGAAGCCTTGGGAACTCATCTCGACATGAGTACCGCGTATCACCCACAGACCGACGGTCAGAGCGAACGAACGATTTAGACTTTGGAGGACATGTTACGTGCCTATGTTATTGACTTCGGAAAGGCTTGGGAGAGACATTTGCCGCTAGCTGAATTCTCTTACAACAACAGTTATCATTCGAGTATTAATGCCGCACCTTTTGAAGCGTTGTATGGCCGCAATTGCCGATCTCCTATTTGTTGGGCCGAAGTAGGCGAAAAGCAATTCATCGGACCCGAGGTAGTCCATGAAACAACCAAGAAGATTGTCCAAATTCAAGCGAGACTTAAGGCAGCCCGTGATCGCCAAAAGAGTTATGCCGACTTTAAATGTAAAGACTTCGAATTTAACGTGGGTGACCATGTAATGTTGAAGGTAGCACCTTGGAAAGGTGTGATCCGTTTTGGAAAGCACGGAAAGTTAAACCCGCGATATATTGGTCCTTTTGAAATTTTGGAACGTGTTGGACCCGTAGCTTACCGTTTGGATCTTCCGACTCAGTTGAGCGCAGTTCACCCTACTTTTCACGTGTCGAATCTGAAGAAATGTCTTGCCGAACCCGAACTTGTCATCCCTCTCGATGAGCTTACGATTGATGACAAACTCCACTTTGTGGAAGAACCTGTCGAAATCATGGACCGTGAGGTTAAGACTTTGAAGCACAATAAGATTCCAATTGTTCGAGTCCGATGGAATGCTAAACGTGGACCTGAGTTTACTTGGGAACAAGAGGATCAAATGATGCAGAAGTATCCTCACCTTTTCCCGACTTCAACACCTACCTCAGCTTAAATTTTGGGATAAAATTTCCATTAACAGGTGGGTAATGTAACGACCCGACTTTTTCAATTTGCTTTTGTGCCTTGTATTTTAGCCAAACTGCGTATTTGTGCGTACTGTGCTACTTTATACTCTGGAATCTTTATACACATGGCTTACTTTTATTTATGTGTTAAAACATGCCTTTAAGTACGTAGGATACTTAACTTGATCACCGGAAACCTTTATGACCGTTAGTGTCACTCGACGTTACGAATAAACTGCGTCCTGCGTACACATTTAAATTTTGTCGTAATCGGGATATTATGACTACGAAACCTTAATTATTATTTTAAAATAATAATTACTTGGGTTTTTGGATGCTTAATTACGCGTAGTAATTTACTTATGCTTACTAGTTAGTCTTGTTGGACTTTCTACCTTGTTGGGCCTTAGCCCACCCTACACTAGTTAGTGGACTATTTAATTAGCTCAATTAATATTAGCTAGTAACCCATTAATATGTAAGACAAATGCCCATTTATTAGAGGGAACATGCTAGCATTTATGTCAAGTATTATCCTTAATGTTGCATGAGATCCCAACATATGCACCAACTTTAGACAACCATTAACCAAAAAGCAAAAGTTGGTCTCCCTTGTCCCCCTCCAAAAATCACAGCCACCTTACCCCCTCTCTCACCCCATCCACCTATAAATACAAGCCTCATTTCATCCATTTTACACTTGCTTTCATTTGTAATTCACACACACTCACTCTCTAATTCTCTCTCTAGTCATTCTCTCTCTAAAAAGTGTAAGTATTGATTTTTCTTCTTCTTCTTCCTCTCTCTCTCACAAATTCATCATCATCATCATCATGGGTCGAGCTTTTTAGCTTTGATCTTGATTACATCTTGTAGATTCAAACTTAGATTTGAATCCTTCAAGAACATGGAAGATTCAAGCTTTCTAGCTTTGAATCTTCACCCACTTTGTAGATCTATATTTTTTTAACTTTAATCTTGCTATTTTTTTATAAAGATTCAAACTTGTGTTTGTAATCTTCATGTAACTTAAAGATCCAAGCTTTATGCTTCAAGATCTTCAAGAACAACCAAGATGCAAGCTTTCTAGCTTGAATCTTCATATCTTTTGTTGGATCTAAGTTTTCTAACTTATGATCTCATTATTTTGTTATAAAGATCAAAACTTGTGTTTATGGTCTTCATATAACTTAAAGATCTAAGATTTATGCTTCAAGTTCTTTAAGAACACTAAAGGTTCAAGCTTTCTAGCTTTGTGACCTTATAACTTGTGTGAAAAGGATCCAAGCTCTCTAGCTTAGGGTTCCATCACTTCATTTGACTTAGATTATGTTCATACTTGTTTGATTGAGGTAAAGTTCGAGCTTTAGTTGTAAATGTAACTTGTAATTGTGTTAAGACTAAGGATATGATGTAACCTTGTTTCATCATCCATCTAAGACTCTTAAATGAGTTGTGTTCTTACTTGGTCTTAACATATTGTGTGTTGATGGTAGAATATTGGTCAAGGTAATGCTAACCCATCAACGAGTTGTACACTTAAAGCTACAAGCATCAAGGATGAGAACCGTGATGAGCATCAAGCACTAAGAACCCCACCGGAGCACCTTGCTTACTGTTTTTGGGATCTGATCAGACCACCTGGGCTACTTGAAATTTGATTTTCAGTTAGTTCGGTTCAATTATATGATTTTCTGTTTAGACCTCGTCTTAATCTGAGTTACGGTTTAGGATTTATGGCCTTCCGAAAGTCATTACACCCTATTAACGTTGTGCTGAAATTTCTGACCTACTCTCACTTAAACCGTTGCCACAGTCAAACGAAGACGGTTTTGGTTCTGGAAATTGGTAAAAAACTAGGGGACTCATATACTAAGCCATAGCCACTGATTACGCGTCTTTTCAATTTACGTAGAGGTCGTAGCAGCTGACCGAAGTTAGCCTATTGTTTCGATCTCTATTCTTGTCAAACTTACTTAGCTTTTATGATGATGAACGATGATGATGATGACACTTAAACTTATTTTATATTAGAACTTATGAGGATAACACTGACCTAATAACCTTTGACTTAGGTTGATGACCTTTTGGACCGACTTACTACTTGCATACTTTCATTATCGACTTTACCGCTCTTATCACTGTGAGTTATAGCATCCCTTTTTACTTTAACTATTTTGGGACAGAGAATACATGCGCTTTTTACGTTTTACATACTAGGCACGAGTACTTAAACTTTATATTTGTGTGGGTTATACAACGGCATAAACTTTTCCCTTAGCTCGGTAACGTTTAGTCATTGGTTTTTGAACCGGTGAACGTGAATCTTAGATATGGATCCATGGGGTTTGACATCCCCACTCGGGCTAGTCGCGCTAGCATTTAACGGGTGTTTAATACTTCGTAAACATACGCACTCGCCAAGTGTACTTTTAGGGGGTTATAAACGTTAAGTTAGTTACCAAGTACCCACGGTTAAACATATACTTTTCATACTGTATTGGAACACTGAAATCTCGTGGCCTACCTTACATTACTGTTACAACTTAAACTATAACTCACCAACATTATTGTTGACATTTTTAAGCATGTTTTCTCAGGTGCTTAGAGGTTTGTTGCTTCCGCTGTTTAGACTTGCTATTAAGGACCTGCTGTGCTAGAATTCCGCTGCATAATCTTAGAGATGTCTCAATCATGGAACTTTTCTTTTGCATTCGTAGTTTTTGTTATTTTCAAATAATGGCTTTGTAACGACCTTTGTGTCACGTTATCTTTTGTAAACGCTATGTCTTTTATGAATGCAAAACTGGTTTTCAAATAGCATGTAGTACTTGACCGTGTAAAGATCCTGTTGTTGACGAATCATACACGATGGTTTTGTACGGGGCGTCACAGTACGGTTAAGATGAATGATATGAATGGTATACGAACATGATGATGATAATGGAACATAAAGATGATGTGGTGATTTGATAATCGAAAACAATGATGAGGTGACGATACATGATAATGATAAACAATATATGATATTAATGGTGAGATATGAAATGGTTAAGTGATAAAACAAAAGGAAAACGATTATGGTGATGCGGTTATGTTAATGGCGATGATAAGGGTTTGATAATGATGTACGATGGCGAAAACGATTATGGTGATGAGGTAGATGATGTTATTGAGATATAACCGAATGATGATGATTATGGTATAAACTAAATTCTTATATTTATTATTATTATTATTATTATTATTATTATTATTATTATTATTATTATTATTGACATTATTATACAAATTATCATTATTATTAAAAGTATCGTTATTTTTATTGTTATTAAACATTATCATTTCTATTATTATCATTATCATTAAAAATAACATTATTATTAAAAGTATCATTTGTAGAATTATTATTATTATCGTTATTTTAGTATTATTATAAGTAGTATTTTAAAACGAATGATATTATATAAAAATATACTTAATACATATAATATAACTATATTAAAAATTTTAATTGAAAGATATAAAATGAATACATGAAACATATAGGTTATTAATATAAAAATAAGATAACTAATAAATTTATATATATATAAACTTATTCGATTACAATTATATGTGTTAATATATATAAATGATATAGGTTCGTGAATCCGAGGCCAACCTTGCACTTGTTCAATGACGTCATATGTATTTTTACTGCGAAATACAGTATAGTGAGTTTCATTTGCTCCATTTTTAAATGCTTTTGCAATATATATTTTTAGGACTGAGAATACATGCGCTGCTTTTATAAATATTTTACGAAATAGACACAAGTAATCGAAACTACATTCTATGGTTGAATTGTTATACCGGATATCGCCCTTGTTGAACTTGGTAGCCTAAGAATTGGTGTTTATTATAATTGCCACCAATTGACGCGAATCCTAAACATAGATCTATGGGCTTTGACAAGCCCCAGTCAGAGAATTTGAACTGCTTTAGTACTTCGATGTTTATATGTTTGGGGATATTCTAGATGCATTTTGTTAATGTCGATTACCAGGTGTTCAATCCATATGAATGAATTTTAAACACTTGTG
This sequence comes from Rutidosis leptorrhynchoides, assembly GCF_046630445.1. Classification (NCBI taxonomy): domain Eukaryota; kingdom Viridiplantae; phylum Streptophyta; class Magnoliopsida; order Asterales; family Asteraceae; genus Rutidosis; species Rutidosis leptorrhynchoides. The sequence continues at coordinate 630,113,702 of NC_092335.1, forward strand.
AGTGTATGTTTATTGAATAAAGGAAATCTTGTGGTCTGTTAAAATTATGAAAATGATTGATTACGATAAACTAATGAACTCACCAACCTTTTGGTTGACACTTTAAAGCATGTTTATTCTCAGGTATTAAGGAAATCTTCCGATGTGCATTTGCTTAATTTAAAGATATTACTTGGAATCATTCATGGCATATTTCAAAAGACGTTTCATTCAAGTCATTGAGTTCAATAGAGATTATTATTAAGTAAATGACAGATTAGGTCATTTATAGTTGGATATTATGAAATAGTATACATGCCTGTCAACTTTCGAAGTAATAAAAGTTTGTCTTTTAAAGAGAATGCAATGTTTGTAAAATGTATCATATAGAGGTCAAATACCTCGCAATGTAATCATATGTTATTGTATTCGTTCTTATGGATTAAACGGGTCTTTACATATTCTCAGTCCAAAAAATATATATATTGCAAAAACATTTAAAAATGGAGCAAATGAAACTCACTATATGATATTTTGTAGTAAAAATATGCATACGACGGAACTGAACAATGCAAGGTTGGCCTCGGATTCACGAACCTATATCAATTATATATATTAAAATATATAATGAATATATAATGGTATTTAACCCAATTTATATATATTAATTATATAATATATTACTTATTTAAATAGTAATGTATTTATTATTCCAAATTTTATATATATCTATATATGTTATTTTTATATTAAAATAGTAAATTAGATATACTTATGATATATGTAATAATTCTATTGTTATATAAATATCTTTTGTTTGTAACAATAATAATTATAATAGTACTAAAATTAATGATAATAATAATAATAATAATAATAATAATAATAATAATAATAATAATAATAATAATAATACTAATATAGTTATTATAATAATAATGATGATAATGATACTAGTAATAATGATGATAATAATAATAATGTTAAAATTAATAATATTAATGCTAAAATAATAATTTTTTATATCTTTATACTCATCCTTATGACTTATAAACTTTGTAGTAGTAATTAATATCTTACATCATTTTTATATTAATATCAGGATTTATATTATGTTTATAATCTAACTATAATTTTATTAACCTCTAGCTAATACTTTTAAATTCTAAGATCATCATATTAATATTAAAACTAACTAACTTAATAATAATAACAATAATAATAATAATAATAATAATAATAATAATAATAATAATAATAATAATAATAATAATGATAAATATAATAACGATAATGGTTTTACTCATAATGATACTACTAATAATAACCTAAATGATAATGCTAATAATAATACTTAATGATTTTTCAAGTAATAATAATGATAATACTATAATTTATATTAATGATAATAATAAAAATCATGTTACTAGTCTTAGTAATAATATTAAGTAATTTTAATTATAATATCAACAACAATAAAAATAATAATAATAATATAAGAATAGACTACCTTTAATCAAGCTTTTAAAAAAATATATGTGCCACCACCCGAGTTCGAACTCGAGACCTCTCGGTAAAACCCCAACACTCCAAACCATCCCTCTGGTCTAACATATTTGTTTTAATCACGGCCCAACTCTTTTTAACCGCATCATTATATCATTCAATATCATATTTTAACAACAACAACAACAACAATAATTAGTCACCTCTTCATCGTATCCGTTATTATTTCAAGCAAATGGGTACGGTTTCGGCCCAAACAAATTAGAACACGGCTTAATAAAGAATAATCAACCCATATAACAATAACAGCCCAATATCAAACGGTATTTTGTGGTTTTGGCCTGAATTAATAGTCGAAGATATAAAGTAGGGTTTAGATTGGGTTGTTTCAAACAGGAAGAGGACAGACAGGTTCATCATCAATATTCGTTATCATCGATCTTCATCATTTTGTCACTGTTCATCTCGTGTAATCATTATACGGATCATCATCTATCACATATCAACCCGTCATCATCGATCATATCGAACATAATCATCCACGGCATCATAACTATAATATCATCATCTTCATTCATCAATATCTTCCATTATCATTATCATTAAAACAGAAAAGGATAACAGCAGCTGTAGCAAACAGAAAGCAGTTGCCCAACAGGAAAATCATAGCAGCAGAAACAGAAGAGAAAAGAAAAAAATACGCAGTTACTGTTTCATCTTCATCTTCGTGGGTTTCATGAAGGTGGCGATTATGGTGGTTGCTTAGGTGGTGGTTATTTGTGACTGTGCTCAAACGATATCATGAGAGAGAGAGAGAGGAGAGAGATGGAAAAATGGAGGATATTGATGGCAACCAATGATGGTTCCAGGGTAGCTGTAATGACGGTGAGGATGATGAGGGTGGCGATTGGTTCTTGGTGATGGGTTACGTATAACAGAAAAAGGAAACAAGAAGTGGGTTTGCGAAGGAGGAAACAAGAATAGAGAAGCAAAGTGGTGGCGGACAGGGTGGTTGAAGTGATGGTTGTTGGCGGTTTCAAAGAAGGTGGTGGTCGCCGGTTATCAGTGGTGGTCGATGGTTCACTGTGGTGGTGGCTAAATGAAAGTGAAGGTCATTGTGATTTTGTTTTCTTTTAATTCTCATCGTTTGTATATATATAAGGTGGTTTGGTTTCCTCTCACTGCATCGTGTGTTATACATATATATTTCTTTAATAATATGAAAGTGGGTTTGGTGAGTCAAGAGCCTGTGCTATTTTGTGAAAAGCATAAAAGGGAACATACTTTACAGCAAGGAGAATGCCACAATGAAAAAAGTGGTTATGATCAAATTTGATACATGGATATAAGTCAAGGTAGAAATCAAACAAAAAAATATATAACAGTAGCACTTGATAATTAATATTAATAATTTGCACAAGTGGTGTTCAATGGTGTGCTTGTATAGTGATCGAGTGTGGATAAGCATGCTGGTATGGCTATATATATATATATATATATATATATATATATATATATATATATATATATATATATATATAAAGATATTTAACTCACATGTTTCCAAATAAAAGACTAGCAAAATTGTTTGATTGTGAGTAAAAGCAAAAAGGATCAACAGTAACCTCACTTAAATTGTACCAATTAGTTACCCGCCTGACGACATGTTTAATTTGGGTAATATATCGTGCTCCGTTATTAATTAGTGGCGCATAAAAGTCTTCATAAAAATACCAAATTTTTAGATTAACTATTATTATTTATTTTTGTCATTATGGTATAAAATTTGATCCTTAATTTGTTAAAAAAAAATTACATCAATTGTCCCTCTCAATTCTGGGAAAAATATAAAAAGTGTTAAAACTTAACAAATAGTTCCTAAATACATTTTTAATAAGCCTAAAAATTATAGAACTCATTTTCGTATCACTGTTTATTTTAAAATTAAATAAGTTTGAATTTAACTTGCTTAATATCAATCGAAACATCAAACGAGTATTTAAACCATTTAATATTTATTTTTAATATACTTTATTTATATATAGAGATATATTTTAAATAATAATTATTATAATATCTTATTTTTATTTTATAAATTTTTAATAACAACAACATATAATACATCAAATTATATTTCGAATTATTATTTATATATACATACACACATATCTATTTACAATTAATTGTTCGTGAATCGTCGAGAGCAGTCGAAGGTCAATTGAATATATGAAACAATTCAAACTTTTTGAGACTCAACCTTACAGACTTTGCTTATTGTGTCAAAAATATAATATCGTATCGAGAGTTTGGTTTAAAATTAGTCGAAATTTTCCAGGTCGTCACACTGGGCGGCCTGCTGTACGCTGGGCGGTAAATATTAGACACCGCTAGATTTTGTTATCTTTTGTGCTTTTCGATCCATTTTCCTGTATGAAAATGGTGTTTTTATGCGTGTATCTCCTAGGAGACACCATTAAGTCCTCCCAGTTTAATGTCTTTATTTTTGTAAAAAATAAAGTCATTAAACTAAAAATAAAAGATGCCTTTTTCCTCGAAGACATAAAACTGCTGTAGCCGTCTGTTTTTCTGCTCTGACGTCATATTATCAATCATGAACTTGGCCCCAAAATCCATTTGATTTATTTTCAAAATTTAAATTGCTGTGTTCAATTGATCTGATCCATACATGTGTATCAATCTCATCCATTTATCATCCATCAGTTAAATTATAAATAAGCTGTTCCTCTTTTCTTTTTCCGCTTCCGAAAACCGTTCGTCTGCTTTGAAGTTAACTGCAATTAGTCGTTTTAGCAAAGCTATTAAGTACAAGCAACAGCGGAGTCAATAGGGGGGTTTAGGGATGTTGGGCATCCCCTAACTAGCCCAATATGCTTTGTTTTTTCAGCCTATATTTTGTACATTCAACATGTAGCCCATCTTTCTAAGGAGTATTTTGTAATCCAGCATCCCTCATAAATCAACAATCTGTGGACAAAGGGAAGGATAGTAATTTTAATAGTAGACAGAGTCGGTGGTTGGTTTATCGTCAATCTTAAGGTGTAAGTTTGTTTCTATTTTGCAATTCCACTTATTTGTTTCTATTGTTATATATCTTATATCTTACGGAGTATATTTTATAAATTTATATATTTTGTTTTATTGTATTTATTATATTATATTTCTTATTCTTATATTTATTTGAGTTGATATGATTTTACGTTGGCATGTTTTTAATAATAATATGTTTAAGATTAATGATAATTCTTTATACCGTACAATAATATTTGTTATTCTTCTGCTTTTATTTGAATTTGAATTATTATTATTAAAAACTATAAAATTAATATTATAATTATAATTATTATATGGATACTCATTATAAATTTGGATGTAAGGAATTATACATTCCATGAAAAGTCGAGTAAATATGGATTTAGGGAATTATGCATTCTAAGAAAAGTTGAGTTTAAACATGAGTGATATTTTGGGACCATCATCTCAAAATTGAAAGAAACATCTACATACATCATGGTAATAGTATATGTTAGAAAAATAATCAAGTTAATAAATTTATAACAAATCCTTGTAAACACTAGATTATTAAATTTATCATAACATTCACATGATCTTTTTAGCTATAAAGTTTATTAATATAATATAAATCATATTGATACGTAAAACACAAAAGATTAGTTACAATAAAAATCTAGTAGTTTTGTTTTAACTCCGACCTTCAATATCGTAAGATAAAGTGGAGCCACCCCTAATGTTAAATCCTGGCTCCGCCTCTGAGTACAAGGTTAGTGCAATTATTTGTTACTTGTCTTCTTCTTCTCCTTTTTATTTTTCCACTACCATGGCCGAATCCAGCAGCACCTCATCTCAAAGAGACAACCGAGATGCGAGCACTATTCCGTCAAGTATTACTGAAGCCGAAATAGATAAACTATGTATAGATCATAGTAACCTTAGATTGCTGAACCCCATGGTTCCTTCTCCTGATGATAGAGCAAACAAACCACCTAAAAAGATGATCACACTGTATAAGCTTCAACTTACAATAGGTAACATTCGTATTCCTCCTACCGTTTTCTTGCAAGAACTTCTATCTCATTATGGGATTGGCCTTAGTCAAATTCACCCACTTGGTTTGCAAAAAATTGTGCCTTTTGAATTGTACTGTAATGATGTTGGGAAAATTCCAAGTATAAATGTTTTTCATGAGTTATTTAGAACTAGATTGGTGTGCAAATGCTGGTACACTTTTGATTGTAAAGCTAATAAGGCCTTTACCGGAACAAAAGAAACCTCCTAGAAAATATGGAAAGAACCATTCTTTTTTGTTAACGAAAGAGTTATGCAGGACAATTGGGCAAACATTCGAAAGTGAAGGAAAACCAAAATAGGAATAAGTAAATCAATTATTTTGTCTGATGATGAAAGAACAACTGTTGAAAATTGGAAATCGTTGGAACTGCCACAATGTTCAGATGCTGATAACGAAGCCATTTTAGCACGTTGTGGGATGAGTGATAATTGGCGTGCTGGATTTGTACCAGTGCTGCACTAGAAAGGCTGTGGTAGGCAATTTATAAATATGCCTTATTTCCACTATGTCATTGTAGAATGCATTCTTATTGCTATGCATTTAATGTGTCTATTTTTTGCAGAAGAAGAGATGCATGTCTTTAAAGTATTTAATAAGGCCAATCTAGATTCTCAAACTGTTACTGAGCGGCCAAAGACTGCTGCTGAACTTGAGGCCGATAAGGTTAAAGACACTATTTTTGAAGAACAATTGAAGAGCCCTAAATGGCCTACGGAAGGCGATGATGATGATACTGTACAGCCCTCCTCATCTGATGTGGAAATTATTGAGGCTAATACAAAACCGCCTACCGTCAAGAAAACTGGGAAATGCACAAAGCGTCTATGGAAGCGTGCAACTGGAAAAGCTTCTCAACAAACAACGAAAAGGAGTATGTCTTCAATATTGTCTTCTGCCTTGACATAATACGTATAATATGTGTTAATACTTATCTGTAAAGTTGGTTATCTACAATGCAGAACCAATTTTGTTAACAGATGGTGATGAAGCCACTGCTAGCAGTGACAAGAGTGGTAAAGCTGTTAATGCTGAAGATGATAATGATGAAGAAGAGGATGAAGAAACAGATGAGGATAATATTGTTAAAACTCCTCCTTTCACCAACCCATTAACTTTCACAAAAATAGGTACAACACAGTCTTCATCATCTTCTCAGTCGCCTTTCGTTATCCCTCTAGCCGGCTTAAGAAGCTTTGTGGAAGATCCTGTCAACAAATCTGACAGCTTTGTTAATTTTCTGAAGGTACATTTCACCAGTTGACTCATGAAAATCCATTTGTATTGGCTATATTGTTTCTGATTGCTGAATATGTAGTTTATTTTTATAGGGAAATATGATTGCTGATCTTTCGACATCCTTATCTGCAATGACCCTTAAACAAAGTTGTCAATCAACTGCTGCATCACTGATGCTTCTGAATCAGCATGTTCTTCATGGTCTGAAAATGCAAGAGGCTCAATCAACTCTTGTTGATAATGCTGTCCAAAATGCCAGCAAATTGAAAAGGATGGAAGTTGAGCTAAAAGATGTTAATTTGAAGTGGAAAATAGCAGTTGACTTGGCACAAAAGAAGGAAGAGGCACTCCAATCGATTGAGAAAATGTGTTGCTGAAAGGACCAAAAAAGAGAGGTTGATGGGGGAGAAGGATGAATTATTGAAGGAAGTTGAAGAGTTGAAAAAGTTGGTGGAACAAGAAAAATGTCGTGCTGATGAAAAAACTGTTGCTGCTACTACTTCAGAGAAGAATTTAATTGATTTAAAGAATGGGATTCCTGCTCTTGTGCAGAGGGTGTTGAGCTCTCCTCTTGTTGGTTAGACTTTTCAAAGATATCTGGAGGCGTCCACGGAGAGTGACCTTTCAGATACTATGGTGGAAATTTTGAATGCTCTTCTTGTAAGGCATGACCCTTTCCCAACTGCAATCTCAAAACATATCAATCCTGATGCTAATGCCAAGCTGCAAGTGGCCATCAATGAAGTGACCTCTCTGAAGATTAACTCTTTAGAAGAAATATGTGCTAGGGAAGATGTGTCTGTTAAGGACATCTTGAATGTACCTATTTGAAAAGATAACTAATCTGTAATAACAATGTGTAGCATCTTTACACTGATATGATGTATATATCCAGCCTTGTTGGTATTTTTTGTTGCTTGACGTATCACTGCTATATGCGTTTAACCAGTGCAAGCTCTTAAAAATCTTAGATTTCATATATCACATCATATGAAATGATTTTTGCTTTAAACTGATTTTTGATGTTATATATGAATTGGACTGTCATCCGTCATCCGCTGTCCGTAATGCATAATTCCTCTTTATGAATCAGAGGTGTACTGCTACATAAATGGTATTATGTATATAGGCTATTAAAATTGTATATCTGTTTTGTATCTCCATTTAGTCAAAACAAGTTATGTATAACTTTGTTATTGCTGTAATGAATATATCGAACAATTTATCCGTTCTCCATTCTGTATCAGAGCATATGTTTTGTAAAGAAGTTTTTGAGAATTCTCACACTATTTGTGAAGTAAGATATGAATGAATCATAATGCTATTATGCTATGTTATAAAAATTGATAAATCTGTTAAAGAAATTTCTGTTTGTGGAATTAACGGTGTTCCGTTTAGCGTGTTGCGCTCAGGTGTTGTGCGGCTTACAAAATACACTTGTATTTCAATTTTTTCTATTTTCAAGATATAAATGGATTTATGCCGTTGTGATAAACCATTCTGTATGTCATGACATTATGAGATCTTTAACTTTTGCCTCGGTGCCCTCTAGCGAAGTAAATACTTTACGCTAGCTGATCCCTTGTGTCTATAATGTTGACACAAAAGCCTCTACCATCAGGGGCATAAAAATGCCTTGCCTTATGTGGGTAGGTATGAATGCTATGCTTTGCATTCATAACGCGTATTGCGTGAGAAAAAATAAAATTTTATTGATAATACTGTTACATATACAACATTATGTGTAATATCTTTGTATGGGGTGATCAAGTCCCAATCAAAAAATTACAAAAAGTGTATTGTGTTATTGTCTGAACTGATGGAAATTAGAAATATGATAAAAACGGTTCTGTAAAATTCATGCTATTATACTGTCTTCCGTTCAGCGTTCTGTGTCATCCTTTCAATGCTCCCACATTTTATATGGTTTAAAGTATCCGTTCACATCATTTCTGCTAAATAACTGCTTCAATGATTCCCCTCTGACAAAATTCCTTTGAGCTTCATAAACAACTGATTTTTCTCTTGCGAGTCCCACATACTCAGAGTGTACTACTGCTACACCATTTGGTTTTGGGAATCGTAATTCTGCATGTGGTGTGGAAGTAATTGCTCCAAATTTACGAAGAGTTCATCTACCGAACAATGCATTGAATCTAAATCTGCCATCAAGAACTGTAAAGTCCACAATTTCTGTTCGGACTAAAGGGTGTGTTCCCAATGTTACATGCAGCTTCACTCTACCAACTGCCTTCATTGATTCTCCCATGATGCCAACAATTTTCACAGTCGTGTAGCGAAGCATATCCTTCACGCTGAACGGATAATCGTTGAAACAATGCAAATATAAAATATCTGCTTCACTACCTGTATCAGTATAAATTTGGGGATCAAACCATGGGAACGAATCTACAGGGCTATCACCTTCTTTGGCCAGATCTTCCATCACAGGCTCTTCTGACACACGCCAATTTGGAATGGTGTGAAATATGATTGGAGCATACATCCATTGCTCCGTTCTGCGCTCTTCGTATGCATCATTTTCATCCACCGTATTCCATATAACCTTGATATGCAATTCAGGAGTTGGATCCTTTTCATCATTTCTTTCTTCCCTTCTGTTCCAATCACGCCGTCCACCATGACACATTTTTCCCTGCCAAGCAAAACATTTGTTTGGATCATTTCTCCGATACTTATTTCCTGGTAAAAGATGGTTTAGCTCTCCAGCCTTGATCTTTGCAATGATTTCTCTCATCAGCGATTTGCAATTGTCAGTGTCGTGTCCATATGCTTCATGAAAATAACAACACTTGTCACTTTGTGGTCCTTGACATTCTTACATTGGTGGTGGAGGGTGAAAGGTTTCCTTAACGGGTTCTGTAAACAAGATTTCTCTTGGAGTTTTTGTTAAAGCCATGATAAGTGGATGTCTGTCCAATGGTTTTCGATGGTGATAATTGTCATTCGGATGATTATTTCCCCTCCAATCGTGTTTCAATTTCTGGCAATTATTATCATACCCATGTTGCCTCTGGCAGTTATCATTCCTGTTCTGTTCTCCGCCTTGCGGTCTGAAATTTATTTGATAATTATCCACTCTTGGATATCCCATCTCTCCTGCTCTTAAGTGTTTCTGAGCAATACCCAACGCTTGATGCAATGTTTTTGGAATATCATAACGCAAAGTATGAATTAATCGTGCAAAACGTCGTTGATCGAGACAAAATATAAATCCTGAAACAAGCTGAGACTCTGGTATGTCTGGTATCTTCTGACATTTAATGGTATAATGCTTCATGAAATCACTCAGTGATTCATTCTGGTGCATTGTTATCTCATGTGCATCAAGATGTGACAACGTACAGCTTCTCAAACTTTGATACTGCATCACAAACTTTGCCCTTAAATCAAGAAAACTGGTAATACTCCTTGGTGGTAAACTAGCAAACCACTCCCTTGCCATTTTCTGCAGTACCATTGGAAACATATGACACGCAGTTTCATCCTCCCAATGCTGTAACCTCATAACACCTTCAAACATAGTCAGAAAATCTTCTGGATTTGTTGTACCATCATAAACACCGATAGATGGAATTCCCAAATTCCTTGGCAATGGATAATTTGCAATTCTAGGGATAAAACACTGTGTTGATTCTACTATTGCTAGTGGTTTGATAGATTCATCTCCAGTAATTAAAGCAAGCAAATTATCTACAGCCATTGCACGGATGGTTGGTTATGCTAATTTCTGCTTATATTGTGATGGTGCCGTCTTGGTCAAAATTCCATCTAATAACTTTCCTGTCATCTCCTCAGTCATAAAGAATTGTTCGTCTTCGTCCCCAAAATTCCAATCATCTTCCACGAAACCTTCATCACTGTGTTGAGTTTCAGTTTCATCAACACGAGCGTTCAATTGATTGAATAACTTGAACAATTATGATTTTGAGATTGTCTTTCCTCTGTTGTTGTGCTTATCATTCACATCAGCTGTCCTTTTAAAAGAAACATTGTGTGTTCCTCGCCTGGCTTTCCACATTCCTCCACTAGAATTACCCATTAATGGTTTCTTCAATCGTGGTATAGTTTTATGAACTTGATCATCGGTATTACCAATGTGCGGTTGGTCCTCTTCTTCAATTGAAGTTTCTTCAAGAGTTAGTTGATCTACTGGTATGTTCTCAATGACATTTTCATCAACTAGTTCAAGTATTGTTTTTGATGAAGTTGTTTCGGTTGCTTTCGTGTTCTTGGTGGTTTTGGTGGTCCTCGAGATGGGTGGCGCCATTTGTTGGTACGATTTTCCGTATAGCGGTTGTAAGGTACCAATACAAGACAATAGCTGCTCAGCATGTGGCGTATACTGTAGATTGTTGTTTGCCCTCGAGAAATAATCTCTGCAGACCCGGTACACAGATGTAAGATCTGTGGGGTGGCTTCAATCAATCTGTGGATCAATCTGTAATGATCCGTCTAGCGTATTGCTGCTAAGCGGCTAATGTGCTTTTAGAATGAGAAAGAACTGTGTGAGAGAGAAAGTGTACTTCTCTCTGACTGAAGTTCAGATCAGAATTATGATGTGAAATGTGGTGACCCAGGGGGTGTGACGATCGCTCTAAATCCATATGGACGAACACGTCATTCATCGATTTCATTGCGAGGTATTTGACCTCTATATGATACATTTTTTAAACATTGCATTTTTTTTAAAAGGCACACCATAAATGAATATTTAAATCAAAGGTTTTCGACATCTGATGATTTTTACATATAGACAATCACCGTAAATAATAGTTTACAATAGTAATTCCGTTGACAATGTAGTCAAAATAAGATACATGGTGATGATTTGGTGAATGCAACGTTTCCTTGATAAATATGCCATGTAAGACTCCATGCACATAGCTTGTCTAACATATAAGAAAACAACGGAAGACTTCTAGGAAACCTGAGAATAAATATGCTTAAAAGTATCAACACAAAGGTTGGTGAGTTCATAGTTTTAATGTTGCGCATAATCTGTATATAAAGGTGGATCACAAGATTTCAGTTGTTTCATCCAGAAACGTTTATCAAAATATTCTACGAAATTGAGCACCCTGGTAACTAAACTTAACGTATATATAATTTATACCCTTTGTATAATCATCTTAATAATACTCGCAAACCAACGTGTACGCTTCTCAAATAGCATACGTCCGTTAAAAGGCTAGTGCTCTAGCTCGGACGGGGATATCAAGCCCTATGGATCCATATACTACTACTCGCGCCCACCAGTTCTTATAACTGGTAGTTACTAGTTACCAAAGCTAAGGGATTTTTGGTTCAAACTCAGTGTAGAATTTAGTATGTACTTGTATCCATTGCGTTTAAAATAAAGTGCATGTATTCTCAGCCCAAAAATATAGATTGCAAAAGCATTTAAAAGGGGAGCAAATGAAACTCACCTTAGCAGCATATAAAGTCGTTCACCAAAATGTGACCGAAACACGGATTACCAAAGAACCGTAGATCTCAACCTAGAGAACATATGTTGGTCAATAAATGTCTATCAAGCTAGGTCAGGTCATAGTGTATCACAATCCTAATGCTCGAGATCGACATACAAAAGTTATCCAAAATTGTTTCAAAAAGTCAAATTTGACAATAGTTCAACAAAACGAGACGTACCTTATATAAGGATTCATTTACTCGGTTGTAATATTCAAAAATCCAATTTCTCAATCTTACAAACAAGTTGTTTAAATATTAATTGTATATTCAAAAGCAATTCTAATTAACGTCAATTATAATTCAGTTGATCATATCTTTTAATCCGTTCATCGAAACTATTCGATATCTAAATGAAAAGTTATTGATTTTTCGACAGCTTTCCAAAAACATGTATATTATTGTACCTTTTACCAGTAATATATGTATTTAATTTGTGATCTATTATAAACTGTTTAACGACGAAATTTAGCATACACGTATGTATAAATATATATACTCGAGCACTAGACATGGATACACAATTAATATATAAAAGATAAAATATGAGTGCATACGTATCAATATTGAGATTCAATATTGTAGAAAAGTACGTAGACGTAATGAAGATGATAAACACTAGGTTTGATTCATAAATATACCCCCGAACATTACCCATAATTTTCTTAGCTCTATCCCGCTTGAAGACCCATTTTGAAAGTGACACGCTCAAGACCTCGTCGTAGTATTTTATGTATAATATTAATACTACTAATAATAATAAGATTAATAATAATATTAATCTTAATAATAATAATAATAATAATAATAATAATAATAATAATAATATAATAATAATAATAATAATTACAGAGGGAGTAATATGTATTCGGATGTGTGTGTGTGTTATAAGTGCAGGAACCAGCTCGATTTATAGATGTTTTCTGAATTTCCTTCCCATGCGATCGCATGGGAAACTAGTGTAAAGGCCATGCGATCGCATGGCTTCGCTGTCCAGCACAAAATGATTTTGTATTGTTGTTTGTCGACATAATATTTAATTATATATATAATATATATAATTTATATAATTAATTATATATTATATTAAATTCACGTGCATAGTTGACTTGTAATTTTCGTTCTGATAAGTCGTACATCGTCACTCGACTTATGTCCCGGTTCTGGTTTTTCGAATGTCCCTTCGTACACTGAGAAAACTTGCATTTTACATTTCGTGTCACGTACCTTTGTCAAAATATAGCCTTAAGTTATCCATAAACTATTCCACACAAAGTATATCTTAAACTTTCGAGTGTTTTGGTCATTTACTTCTATAAATCATCGTCTCGCTATTTGTTAATATATATATATATATATATATATAATATATACATTTTCATTTTGAAATAGTGTTTACTGTAGTAAAGTTACTGTAGCAAAGTTTTTTTACTGTAGCAAATAGTGATTTTCGAAAACACTGTAGCTTTTCGGGTACTGTAGCAATTCGAAAATACTGTAGCAAATTAGTGTTTTACAGGTTCATCTTAAACGTTTTAGTTAACTTATCTAAATATTAATCAAATCAATAATCGAATGTTAATATCATTTACTAAAACATTAAATCATTTAAAGATAAAGTTTAAATTTGGTCAGAAATTTTCGGGTCATCACAGGGGGTCTATTTATAGGCACAGAATGTCCGAAATTCACGGGATACATGTGTCAATCACTGAATGGTTCTGTTACATGAAGTATCCGAAATGTCGGTAGCGTGTGCTAAGTTAAACTGTTCACGCGCTGAGTTAAAGGGCTTATGCATAGAAGCTGCCTGCAGGGCTTATGTGACGACCCGGGAATTTCTGACCAAATTTAAACTTAAATCTTAAATGATTTCGACACGATGAGCAAAGTCTGTTATATTGAGTCTCAAAAGTTTTGACCTGTTTCATATATGCAATTACCCTTCGACTGTTTTCGACGATTCACGAACAACTATTTGTAAATAGATACATATATGTTTAAAAAAAATATAAATATATATTAATTCGAAATATAATTTGAAATATTATATTAGTTAGTTATTAGAATTAGTTTTAAAAAAAAATATAAGATATAATAAAACTTATTATTAAATGAAACTTTATATAGATATAAAAGTTTATGGAATACATTTATTAACTAATTGGAATACTCGGTTGGCATTTCGCTAATGTTCATATAGATCTAATATGAGTTCAAGAGGATTCAAAATAAAAGTTGAACTGTAAATCGATTACGAAGATTGTAGGTTTGATAAAAATATTTTTATCTTTTAAAGTTTAAATATTAGTACTCCGTACATATTAATTGGAACAGAAAATAAATAATTACCGAACCTTTTTTAGTAGGTTTCAAACAGTTAATGATTGAAATAATTAAATATACTTAAGCTAAAAATTTGGAATTTTTATGAACACTTTTATATGCTAACTGTTTAGCAATGGACACGATATAGCTATCCTATTTAAACTGTCGGCATATAAGTTAAACTTTAGGCTGCTGAATGTGTGCACGATCTTGTTAATTACGATTAAGATCTAATATTATACTATATTATTGTTATGTGTCTTAATCTATATATATGATATACATGTAGAGTAGATATGCATATTATTTGACAGCACCCCACACCAACTCTTTTGTTCCTTGTTTGTTAATTGAGTTATACTAGTGAACTCTGAATTATTAAACTGTGCTTTTGATTCATTCCTTCCAATAATTTATATTATATATATAACACACAACTTACATATCACCCAACACCCTTCCTTGCTCAATCACCTAAACCGCCACCCTACAATCATCTAAACGTCGACCATCACCTTTCTTTGCAGCCATCTACTACTGCTATGAGTCACTGGAAGCACCATCATCGAAACACCATTACAACCATCTAACCATCACCACCATGAACCACTATACAGTTGATGTATAAATTTATTTCTATTTTGTTTACCCTAAAAACCACCCCATCGCCACCCTTTTCAGCCCCATTACCACCGTAGCTGCAACTATGTTACCGCTACAACTATGATGTGTTGATCGATTGCTACACGATAAAGCTAAAGTTAGTGTTTCATGTTTTCTGATACCGATCCACACCACGCACAAACCTACTACTGTGTCTTTATTTTCTCACGAAACCTATGACCAATGAGGAACAATAAACCCTCGTAAATACCTACACACTATTACGCTACTATGTTGTTCAAACTTAAAAAGCACCCCAAACCGAACACACACTCACTACCATCCACCACCTCCATTGAATCCCTATCGAACCACTAACTATATTACTACTGCAGCTGTTACGAACATGTTTCTGTTTCTTTTCGTTAATCGAACACAACCACCATATAAAAATCCATTGAAACCTACTGTTGCTACTATAATTTTTCTTTATGTTTAATCTATAAAACCACCATCTAGTTCTTAACCCACTCAACGAAAACCACTTTACAACTGCTACAATTTTTTCCTTTCTCGAACTAAATGAAGGAATAAAGAATGAAAGTTGATGATTATGATTGATGAGTGATAATGGAAGATGTGCTGTAAAGTATAAAGTGGTACTTGATCATGTTTAATTATCTAATTATTTATACGAATGAAATCCACTTGCAAGACTAAAATCCCTAAATGGGTATATTAATAATAACTGAGATTAGATTGTGTTTACAACTTGGGCCGAAATATTACATGGTTTTTCAGATCGGCCGAAATAGTCTTGGACCACTACTTGCAAGCCCATCATAAAAATGAGAAGGA
This sequence comes from Rutidosis leptorrhynchoides, assembly GCF_046630445.1. NCBI lineage: Eukaryota > Viridiplantae > Streptophyta > Magnoliopsida > Asterales > Asteraceae > Rutidosis > Rutidosis leptorrhynchoides. Next base: position 630,129,813 of record NC_092335.1, read on the forward strand.
TGTGTCTGTTATAATAGATGATATACGATATTAGAAAAGATAGGATTATGATAATAATAATAATTGTGAATTTGATAACAATAATGTTAGGGTAATATAGATGAAAATACAATGATTTGAAAATAATAATGATGATGAACCGAAGACGGGTACATGGATAAATAATAAATGGTGATGTTATGATGCCATGATAATAATAATCTAATCAAATGTGATGGAGGTATGTTAATGGATTAAGTTGAAAGATGATGATAGATGTTTCAAAGATGAATTTGGGTTTTAAATTCAGGTAGAAGAAGACGGCAGGAAACAAGGATTATATGGGTTTAAGTGATAAATTAAAACAGAAAATTTGAAATGGAGCAATGGTGGAGTGTGTTGTTGGGTGAATGGGAAGTCACGGGTTCGAACCCGGGCTAGGGCATTTTTTTTTAGAAAATGAAGAAGAGGAATCAGGCAGCTATAAACACTGGATATATATTTATGGGTTAGGTTTTAATCAGAAATGAAAGAACGGAAGAATGGTTAGGGATGTTGTGGGTTAAGCAAGAGGTCTTGGGTTCTAGATTGGGCATGGGCATTATTTTTTTGAAAAGCTTATTATTAAAGGTAGTCTTATGATTATCATTATTATTATTTTTAATTATTGATATTATTATAAATATCATTATTATTATTACTACTAATAGTAGTAGTAGTAGTAGTAGTAGTAGTAGTAGTAGTATTAATATTATTATTATTATTATTATTATTATTATTATTATTATTATTATTATTATTATTATTATTAATTAGTATTATTATTATTAATATATCATTACTGGTAATATTAAAATATTTGAATGAAACACATATGTTATAGAATGATATCACTAATAGATACGTATATAAATTGTTCGATTACGATTACATGTTTTAATATATATATATATATATATATATATATATATATATATATATATATATATATAAACGATATAGGTTCGTGAATCTGAGACCAACCCTACACTTGTTAAATGACGTCATATGTATTTTTACTATAAAATACAGTACGGTGAGTTTCATTTGCTCCCTTTTACTCTTTATATTTTTGGGTTTGAGAATACATGCGTTGTTTTTACAACTGCTTTATTAAATGCTTTTGAAATATATTTTGAACTGCGAATACATGAAATGTTTTTATAAATGTTTGACAAGATAGACACAAGTAAAACATTCCTCAAATGAATTATTATGCAGACAGAAGTACTGCGGATTATTATTGAATTATGTGGACATGATAATCGTCACCATTGAATTATGTGGACATGATAATTGCCACCATTGAATTATGTGGACATGATAATTACCACCATTGAATTATGTGGACAGGATAATTGCCACCAATTGAAGTGAATGTTATGTATCGAGAGAATGATTTTTTTATACACAGGTTATGTGTATGTTATTTTTGTGCACGAGATATGTGTACGTTTAAGATTTATGAAAGATGATTTTGTACACGAGAAAGGTGTACTGTATTTAAAAGATATGGCATGTACATTACAGGTGGGTATAGGATTCGGGCCCATTTGTACCATGCAGGATTTAAATCTTGTGGTCTATCAAAATGATGAATTTTATTGTTTTAAGATAAACCTATGAACTCACCAACCTTTTGGTTGACACTTGAAAGCATGTTTATTCTCAGGTATGAAAGAAACCTTCCGCTATGCATTTTCTCATTTTAAAGACATTATTTGGAGTCGATCATCGCAATGGGACCAGTTGTTAGTGACTTCGTCCAGATGGATTAGGACGGGGTATGACATGTGGTATCAGAGCGGTGGTCTTAGCGAACCAGGTCTGCATTAGTGTGTCTAACTGATAAGTCATTAGGATACATTAGTGAGTCTGGACTTCGACCGTGTCTGCATGTCAAAAGTTTTGCTTATCATTCGTGTCGAAAATTACCTGCTTATCATTCTTAGAGAATCTCTTGCTTATCATTCTTAGTCTAGACACGTCTTGCTGCATTGATTGCATGAATAGTGTATAGACAAATTCATATCTTAGCATATCTGTTACTGTAAACTTTGCCTAACATATTCCGTAGATTTCTCCGTAACTTATGGGATTTTAGTATTATATATGCATATGTAAATTATGTATTGCAGGGTACTAATCTACATCCTATAATCTATTTCTTATCGAAAAGTCCTTCATCTAATCGTACGAGATGAATCCCTCAACTAGTTCGAGTCCTTCAGATTTCGATAGCTATTCCGATAATTATTCCGACAGCTATTCCGACATGGATATTCACCTAAGCTCCGAAAGCGGTGTCACCAGAATGAATCAATCAATCAGCCATCCCCAATTCATCTGATGAGTTCGTAGTCGACTTAATCGATGGAGACGCGAAGAAGACGATCCTTTCCACCAACCGAATTCATCTCTTGGCGATGAACCTGAAGCACTTACCGGGGAATCTGTTTGTAATACCATTTTCTCTTTCATTTCTGGAGTATCTCGTCACGATTATATTCTATCTAAAACTCTAAACCTTATTCATTCGCTCGTTCCAACCGACAATCATCCCGGGATAATAGAAGAAGTCAACGAACTTCGCGCTCGAAAAATAAATTTGGAGAATATGGTGCAAAATTTACCAGCTTCAGCAACATCACCGGCACCAACAGTACCACCAACAACCCAAGTTTTAATATCACATGCCTCAACATCTCATTTTGTAACTCGAGAATAATCATCGTTCTACATGACCTTCTACATCATTTATCTTCGTTCGACATGATGGTTATGTAATCTCTAATGTTTTAGAGATTATGTACTCTAGTCTAAAAGTAAACTAAATGAGTTTAATATCATATTAACTCATTAAATCCATGATTACATCTGAAGAAAATATATATGTATATATGTTTTCATAAAATTGTAATTAAAAATTTTTTTGTACAAACTGTTAATGGTGAAAATATTTTAACGGGTAGGTAATACCCGAGGAATATTTAGATTTCACCTTAATAAGTTACACTGTACATTCGTCGAAGCTGATTCAACAGTCATTTACTATCCTACTTACAACCACCGATATACGTATCCGTTCACCGCAGAATAATCATTTTCATTCAATTTTATATTTGGATTTTGATCTATCAGAATCCAACAAGTGGCATAATGAAGAAAACATATGACAAAATAAAATTTGTTAGAAACAGACAAATTAACTATGAGAAATTTTGTTAAGAATCCACGCTAACTGTTCCTAGCTAACTGATTACATTTTATTTATCGCAATTTAATTATCGCAATTTATTTATCACAATTTATTTTATCGCAATTTAATTCTCGCAACTTTATTTATCGTCATTTAATTTCTGTTATTTACTTTACGCACTTTATTTATCGTCATTTAAATTTCTGTTATTTATATTACGCACTTTAAATATCGGGACACGTATATAAGGTTTTGACATATCATATCGACGCATATATATATATATATATATATATATATATATATATATATATATATATATATATATATATATATATATATATATATATTATTTGGAATAACCATAGACACTCTATATGCAGTAATGATCGAGTTCTCTATACAGGGTTGAGGTTGATTCTATAATAATATATATACTTTGAGTTGTGATCGAGTCTGAGACATGTACACGGGTCACGATACATATTAATTAATTCGAATATTATATATTAAACTATATATGAATTATTGGACTGTTAACTGTGGACTATCGACTGTGGACTAATAACATTGAACAATTAAATTGAATTAAAATATTAATTATAACATATGAAACTAAACATTTCTTCAAGTTTGCCACTTGATTTCATCTTAAACCTCGTTTATATCTTGACGATTACAATCTGCGTTCAAACCTTTCATGATTCTTGAAAATACCTCAACCGAGAGGATGAACCAACCGCACTTCATCTACGGAAGAAGAGATTAACACATATAGTTATGTACCTGAAAATACTCGGAACTTGAGTAAACGTTTAACACGTATCTGTGCTAGCTCCTTTGGCATTGTTATTACAGAAAATAACATTGCAATTCTTTTTCACAATAGTCAGTTTTGTCACAGCTCCAGCAAGTCAACTTCGACTTTTCGTTCGAAACAATCTTATTATAACCTTGATATATATGTGTGCTCTTTTACTGTTACCGGAGAACCTTTTATATTCCCCCATATTACCAGCAGATGTACAAGCAACCTCGTTGCTCCTTGGTTTAAATCTCTCTGACAAATCACTATATTTATCTATTGAAGTCTTATCATGAACTCATCGGCATCTTGTAATGATAATTACCATACCAAATACCCGGAGGCATCAATCGATAAGCTCGAATTCCTCAGCGATTCTACGACAACAATTTTATATATATATATATATATATATATATATATATATATATATATATATATATATATATATATATATATATATATATATATATATATATATATATATATATTCTATTTCCTGGATTTACATAACTTCGATTCTGAATTTCTGAAAAGCGCTTTAGTCTATGAATCAGCTTTCCGAGTTTTGAAAAAGCTGATGAAATCTTTAGCGAATACCTTGCTCCTTAACCTAAATCCTTGCGGACGAATTTCTTCATCATCTTCTTATCTTAAATATTTTAAATTCTAAAGATATCATCATATCTTTCGTTATAAATATCTTAGATATTTCTGAAGATACCTTCATAAATATCTTTATTCGAAATTATCTATCTCTTCGTGCTATCCGTGTTACGTCATAAAGGAAACTATCTTAGTTTCTAAATTTCTTTAAAATTCGAGTTTGAATTATGAATGGTTTCTGGAGAAGTGTTGGGAATTGAAGCATGAGTTAGTATAATATAATGACGTCAGGCCAACGTGATTATATTACAGTAAGTCATGCTAAGTTTCTAATGAAACGTGATGATAGTTCACAGTAGATCATACCATCATCAGGTGTCATGTTACATAACTCTTTCATTCTACTTAACCTCTAAACATATCAAGAAAATATATTCTTTATAGTTCCATCCTCAGGGATTCTGGTAATTTGAAAAATCAAATTGTGCTAATACATTTCTTTCTGCTCAGAATACTATAATCATTGCAAACTCTATATCTACAAATTCTGGACCATTATTCGCTTGACTTGAAGTCGGGAAGAGAAAACAAAAGCATAGAGCTTCAAAATATAAGAGAAAAATATAAAGCCCAATAACAACACGGAAATTACAAACCGTGTATATCAATGTTTTTTGCAACATAAAGACACGGGAGAATTAAAAATACTATAACCCAAAGGGCGAAGTAGAAGAAAACAGATTCCTCCGGTGGAAGTTGGAAAAGGAGAATGATTGTTGTGATAGTAAGGATAAGGACAAGGATTAGAACTGGATTAAGCATTTTCACAATCTTTTGAATTTGGAAATTAAGTATAGAAATGGTAAAAATAATGGAACGGAAGAAGTTCATTTATAGTGGAGATATCAGACAAAGCAATTGAGACAGATGGTCGCATTTAATTAAAGAGATCTTAATTTCCATAAATCCCGAAGAATCAGATCTTATAGATTTCGAAGATTTTCTTTAAATCCCTTAAATTCCGGAATTCAACCCTGACTCTGTCAAAAGTTAAGATGAATCTTTACTTTCCTATTTCACTCTTTGCTGATAGCGTCATTCGTACTCTTCGAATAAACGAATTATTTTATCCATATTACTCAATGATGATAAAACTCAATTTATCAACTCATATTCGTCATGAAAACATTTTTATTGTTAGCCATGACCACCTCACTCATATTTCGGGACAAAATTTCTTTAACGGGTAGGTACTGTGACGACCCGGGAATTTCCGACCAAATTTAAACTTAAATCTTAAATGATTTCGATACGATGAGCAAAGTCTGTTATATTGAGTCTCAAAAGTTTTGAACTGTTTCATATATGCAATTACCCTTTGACTGTTCTCGACGATTCACGAACAACTATTTGTAAATAGATACATATATGTTTAAAAAAAATATAAATATATATTAATTCGAAATATAATTTGAAATATTATATTAGTTAGTTATTAGAATTAGTTTTAAAAAAATAATAATAAAAATAATATAAGATATAATAAAACTTATTATTAAATGAATCTATATATAGATATAAAAGTTTATGGAATACATTTATTAACTAATTGGAATACTCGGTTGGCATTTCGCTAATGTTTATATAGATCTAATACGAGTTCAAGAGGATTCAAAATAAAAGTTGAACTATAAATCGATTACGAAGATTGTAGGTTTGATAAAAATATTTTTATCTTTTAAAGTTTAAATATTAGTACTCCGTACATATTAATTGGAACAGAAAATAAATAATTACCGAACCTTTTTTATTAGGTTTCAAACAGTTAATGATTGAAATAATTAAATATACTTAAGATAAAAATTTGGAATTTTTATGAACACTTTTATATGCTAACTGTTTAGCAATGGACACGATATAGCTATCCTATTTAAACTGTCGGCATATAAGTTAAACTTTAGGCTGCTGAATGTGTGCACGATCTTTTTAATTACGATTAAGATCTAATATTATACTATATTATTGTTATGTGTCTTAATCTATATATATGATATACACGTAGAGTAGATATGCATATTATTTGACAGCACCCCACACCAACTCTTTTGTTCCTTGTTTGTTAATTGAGTTATACTAGTGAACTCTGAATTATTAAACTGTGCTTTTGATTCATTCCTGCCAATAATTTATATTATATATATAACACACAACTTATATATCACCCAACACCCTTCCTTGCTCAATCACCTAAACCGCCACCCTACAATCATCTAAACGTCGACCATTACCTTTATTTGCAGCCATCTACTACTGCTATGAGTCACTGGAAGCACCATCATCGAAACACCATTACAACCATCTAACCATCACCACCATGAACCACTATACGGTTGATGTATAAATTTATTTCTGTTTTGTTTAGCCTAAAAACCACCCCATCGCCACCCTTTTCAGCCCCATTACCACCGTAGCTGCAACTATGTTACCGCTACAACTATGATGTGTTGATCGATTGCTACACGATAACAGCTAAAGTAAGTGTTTCATGTTTTCTGATCCCGATCCACACCACGCACAAACCCACTACTGTGTCTTTATTTTCTCACGAAACCTATGACCAATGAGGAACAATAAACCCTCGTAAATACCTACACACTATTAGGCTGCTATGTTGTTCAAACTTAAAAAGCAAGCCAAACCGAACACACACTCACCACCATCCACTACCTCCATTGAATCCCTATCGAACCACTCACTATATTACTACTGCAGCTGTTACGAACATGTTTCTGTTTCTTTTCGTTAATCGAACACAACCACCATATAAAAATCCATTGAAACCTATTGTTGCTACTATAATTTTTCTTTATGTTTAATCTATAAAACCACCATCTAGTTCTTAACCCACTCAACGAAAACCACTTTACAACTGCTACATTTTTTTTCCTTTCTCAAACTAAATGAAGGAATAAAGAATGAAAGTTGATGATTATGATTAATGAGTGATAATGGAAGATGTGCTGTAAAGTATAAAGTGGTATTTGATCATGTTTAATTATCTAATTATTTATACGAATGAAATCCACTTGCAAGACTAAAATCCCTAAACGGGTATATTAATAATAACTGAGATTAGATTGTGTTTACAACTTGGGCCGAAATATTACATGGTTTTTCAGATGGGCTGAAATAGTCTTGGACCACTACTTGCAAGTAAAAATGAGAAGGATGTGTCTGTTATAATAGATGATATACGATATTAGAAAAGATAGGATTATGATAATAATAATTCTGAATTTGATAACAATATTGTTAGGGTAATATAGATGAAAATACAATGATTTGAAAATAATAATGATGATGAACCGAAGACGGGTACATGGATAAATAATAAATGGTGATGTTATGATGCCATGATAATAATAATCTAATCAAATGTGATAGAGGTATGTTAATGGATTAAGTTGAAAGATGATGATAGATGTTTCAAAGATGAATTTGGGTTTTAAATTCATGTAGAAGAAAACGGCAGGAAACAAGGATTATATGGGTTTAAGTGATAAATTAAAACAGAAAATTTGAAATGGAGCAATGGTGGAGTATGTTGTTGGGTGAATGGAAAGTCGCGGGTTGGAACCCGGGCTAGGGCATTTTTTTTTAGAAAATGAAGAAGAGGAATCAGGCAGCTATAAACACTGGATATATATTTATGGGTTAGGTTTTAATCAGAAATGAAAGAACAGAAGAATGGTTAGGGATGTTGAGGGTTAAGCAAGAGGTCTTGGGTTCAAGATTGGGCATGGGCATTATTTTTTTGAAAAGCTTATTATTAAAGGTAGTCTTATGATTATCATTATTATTATTTTTAATTATTGATATTATTATAAATATCATTATTATTATTACTACTAATAGTAGTAGTAGTAGTAGTAGTAGTAGTAGTAGTAGTAGTAGTAGTAGTAGTAGTATTATTATTATTATTATTATTATTATTATTATTATTATTATTATTATTATTATTATTATTATTATTATTAATTAGTATTATTATTATTAATATATCATTACTGGTAATATTAAAATATTTTAATGAAACACATATGTTATAGAATGATATCACTAATAGATACGTATATAAATTGTTCGATTACGATTACATATTTTAATATATATATATAAACGATATAGGTTCGTGAATCCGAGACCAACCCTACACTTGTTAAATGACGTCAAATGTATTTTTACTATAAAATACAGTACGGTGAGTTTCATTTGCTCCCTTTTACTCTTTATATTTTTGGGACTGAGAATACATGCGCTGTTTTTACAACTGCTTTATTAAATGCTTTTGAAATATATTTTGAATTGCGAATACATGAAATGTTTTTATAAATGTTTGGCGAGATAGACACAAGCAAAACATTCCTCGAATGAATTATTATGCAGACAGAAGTTCTGCAGATTATTATTGAATTATGTGGACATGATAATTGCCACCATTGAATTATGCGGACATGATAATTGCCACCATTGAATTATGTGGACATGATAATTGCCACCATTGAATTATGTGGACAGGATAATTGCCACCAATTGAAGTGAATGTTATGTATCGAGAGAATGATTTTTTTATACACAGGTTATGTGTATGTTATTTTTGTGCACGAGATATGTGTACGGTTTAAGATTTATGAAAGATGATTTTGTACACGAGAAAGGTGTACTGTATTTAAAAGATATCGCATGTACATTACAGGTGAGTATAGGATTCGGGCCCATTTGTACCATGCAGGATTTAAATTTTGTGGTCTATCAAAATGATGAATTTTATTGTTTTAAGATAAACCTATGAACTCACCAACCTTTTGGTTGACACTTGAAAGCATGTTTATTCTCGGGTATGAAAGAATCCTTTCGCTATGCATTTTCTCATTTTAAAGACATTATTTGGAGTCGATCATCGCAATGGGACCAGATGTTGGTGACTTCGTCCAGATGGATTAGGATGGGGTATGACAGCTTACGCTTGACACTGGGCGGCCTGCTGTACACTGGACGGTAAATATTAGACACAGCTAGATTTTGTTATCTTTTGTGCTTTTCGATCCATTTTCCTGTATGAATATGGTGTTTTTATGCGTGTATCTCCTAGGATACACCATTAGTATGATAGAAAAATTTCAAAAATAATCATGATTTTTGCGAGGTTGAACCAGGTATTTTTAATCCCACTTTTAATATTAAATAAGTACCATTTATGACATGAAAAATAGTAGTTGTAATGAAAATTAGAGGAATGTGGTGGGAGAATGAATGTAGTTCATTTATTCTGACCAAATTAACAACGAAAAGTTTCTTAGTCGAAATCTGTGGTCCCACGGGTCATTAAACTAAATGATTTTAGCATTTACATTCATTTAATATCTACAATATATCATTATACTATTTCGTTTAAACAAACCCGTGGTTCCACGGGTCATTTCACTAGTATATATACTAGGTTTTAAAGCTCGTGCGTTGCACGTGTGTGAAAAAAACCGTGCAAAAATATAACTTGTGATTATATTTTAAAACAGTGTTGCAAAACTTACTTATAAAGCCCGTGCATTCCGCAACTGTTATATATATATATATATATATATATATATATATATATATATATATATATATATATATATATATATTGGCTAAGTGGGGATAAGCAAAATCAATTTTTTTTTAATTTTATAAATCTGCATCAAAATGTTCTCCTAATCTATATTTTTATAAGCTAAAAACATTTAAAATTGTAAAAAAAAAATCGATGATGGATGATAATAATTGTAATGAATGATTAATTTATCATTCATCACTATTCAGATGCGCCCATATATATATATATATATATATATATATATATATATATATATATATATATATATATATATATATATATATATATATATATATATATATATATACACATATACATTTAAGCTTAGGCATGGATCGCGCCCATATATATATATATACAAGGTTGTAAAAAATGCGAGTCGGGGACGCGTCGGCCATTCCTAAAAAAGGACACGTCAGACGCAATGGTGACGCAACGGGCTTTGACTAACGTTGACTTTTTAAAATAATTTTAATAAATATATGTTTATATATAATATTATATAGACCGAATCTTAAAATAATAAACTATATTTACAATAAACATAACAATTAACAATTATTAACAACTAGTCCGGACTGGCCCGCGCGATGCGGCGGGGGCTTTCGGCCGACATATTCATATTTAACGCAGTTTTATTTACAGATGGGAAAAGGGGCCATCTGTTATGCGTCGTTGTTGGTGTCTTCGTCTTTAGTGTTTTTTAAAATATGTCCGGTTCGAACGTAGTTAGTTTCGTTTTGTTTATAAAATTATTTTGAGCCTAATGGTGCTGGCGAAAAAACTTAATTTGCGGCGAGTAGGAAGATACGGGCTGTCGTTGTGTTTACCGTTTTTTTTAAAAAGTGTCCGTTTCGAACGTAGTTAGTATCATTTTGTTCATAAAATTATTTCGAGTCTGACGTTGCCGCCGAAAAAATTTAACTCGTGCCGAGCTGGAAGATACGGGTTGTCGTTGTTTTTAGCGTTTTTTGAGAAGTGTATGTTTCGCGTATAGTTAGTCCCGTTGGGTTCGTAAGGTTTTTCCGAGTTGAACGGTGGTATCTGAAAAATTTAACTCGCACCCAGCTAGAAGATAGGGCCCGTTATACATTCGGGTGGAATTAGTTTCTTATATTTTAATTAAATTATATATTTACACTTTTTACCCCTTAAAAGTGTAGACTTGAGGGACCGTTGTGAAAGTATAGGCGAAGTTGAGGGACCGTTGGTAATGTGAACGCGAACTCAAAACTACAATCGTATATAATTGAAACTACAACCTTTCTCACCACTTTTAGTATATAAGGTTAATAATAATATAACAAAATATAAAAATAAAAGTTGACCGACTTTGACTGACTTTTTCCGAATTTAACCGACTTTGACCGACTTTTTAGCAACGACGCATCAGCTATGCCTAAAAAACGACGTGTCGGCCAAGTCTGTCGACTTTTGCAACTATATATATATATATATATATATATATATATATATATATATATATATATATATATATATATATATAATTCAATTTAATTAGAAAATAACACATAAGTAAAAAAACTTTTTGTTTATATATATGTATAGATAGATAAAAGATAGATACTTCGAATATCATGTTATAGACATAATTATTATAATGCCATTTTGAACCAAAACTTTTGATAGGAGGCACGTGAGGTGCTCGTGGCAGTTTGAAAAATGAGACAATCAATACGTCGTTGTTACAAGGAGACAACATTTTCTAAAATTGAAAACGGCACCTTTTTAAGTGTCCTTTAGTATATAGGAAATGTTCATAATAGTTGTTTTGATTGTGCGAGGTGTTAACCTCAAGCATCGTTAGCAACTTATCTTGGATAGAATGGTCATGAAAAATAGATGGAAACGTTTACGAGATAGCTCAGTTATACCGTGTATATATGTAAGTAAGTTTATAAACGAAACTGAAATAACTAAATATGTTATCACAAGCATAATAATAAGATTGCTAATAATAATAATAATAATAATAATAATAATAATAATAATAATAATAATAATAATAATAATAATAATAATAAAGTTAAAAACGATCTAACCGATATTAGGTTGAACCGGGCTTGTGTTTGACACAATTTACTTATACATATTCTTCGTCTGTTACCAGGAACCGTACTGCTGGACTTAAACAATTACCTGAAAGGTAACCGAAACGAGGATATCATATTGCGGCTAAGAGGAAAATCATATGGTATAATAATGGTTATACAATTTTGGTGTATGTTTCTACAAAGTCAAATGACTTTATTTATAGTGAAGACTATAGCCTTAGGTTTACTTGAACAACCGATGTGGGACAATACTAAAACTTCTAGATTTTCACCAAACAAGCAACTTTGAGATTTGATATCTCGTTCACCTTTAATCCGTTTTGGACACTTCTTAACTCGTTTTAAAGCCCTCGTCAAGGACTACAAAACTCACTAAATAGTTACTAATATATGTCACCTGACTATATATTTATTTGTGTCCAAAGTTTGGTAAAAACACACATTTTTCATCAAGTTTTTCCAACAACATACTCCTTACTCTAATAGTCTTGATAATAATAATAAAGTTAAAAACGATCTAACTGATATTAGGTTGAACCGGGCTTGTGTTTGACACAATGTGATGACCCGGAAATTTCTGACTAAATTTAAACTTAATCTTTATATGATTTAATGTTTTCGACACGATAAGCAAAATCTGTAATGTTGAGTCTCAAAGTTTTGGAACTATATTCATGTAATCAATTATTCTTTAACTGTTCTTGAAGATTCACGAACAATATATATATATATATATATATATATATATATATATATATATATATATATGATTTCAAGTTATTTAGTAAAAGATAGTAACATTCGATTATTGATTCGATTAATATTTAAATAAGTTAACTAAAATGTTTAAGATGAACCAGTAAAACACTAATTTGCTACAGTATTTTTCGAATTGCTACAGTACCTGAAAAGCTACAGTGTTTTCAAAAATCACTATTTGCTGCAGTAAAACACTATTTCAAAATGAAAATGTATATATTATATATTAACAAATAGCGAGACGATGATTTATAGAAGTAAATGACCAAAACACTCGAAAGTTTAAAATATACTTTGAGTGGTATAGTTTATGGATAAGTTAAGGCTATATTTTGGCAAAGGTACGATTCGCGAAACGAAAAGTATTAGTTTTCTAAGCGTACGAAAATGCGTTCGAAAAATCGGAATCGGGACATAAGTTGAGTGATGACGTACGACTAATCGGAACTAAAATTACAAATCAACTATGCACGTGAATTTAATATAATAAATAATTAATTATATAAATTATATATATTATATTAATAAATTAATATGTCGACGAAACTAGATTACAAATCATATGTGAGCTGGAAAAGGGGTCCATGCGATCGCATGGAGTCCCCTCACAACAGCCATGCGATCGCATGGCATTCTGGTCCAGGCCACATCTATAAAAGTTCGATGTTTTCTGCTTCTGATTTCATTTCAATTACTCCGTATTATTTATTTAATTATTATTATTATTATTATTATTATTATTATTATTATTATTATTATTATTATTATTATTATTATTATTATTATTATTATTATTATGATTAATATTATTATTAATCTTATTAATTATTAGTGTTATTAATTATTAATTAGTATTATACATAAAATACTACGACGAGGTTATGAGCGTGTCACTTTCAAAAATGGGTTTTTGAGCGGGATAAAGTTAAGGAAATTATGGGTTATAACTATGGAAGTTATGGGTAATGTTCATGGGTATTATTTCGCAAGTCAAACCTAGTATTTATCATCTCCGTTACATCTACGTACTTTTCTACAATATTGAATCTCAATATTGATACGTAAGCACTCATATTTTATCTTTTATATATTAATTGTGTATCCATGTCTAGTGCTCGAGTATATATATTTATACATGCTTGTATGCTAAATTTCGTCGCTAAACAGTTTATAATGAATCACGAATTAAATACATATATTACTGGTAAAGGTATATGATATACATGTTTTTGGAAAGCTGGCGAAAAATCAATGACTTTTCATTTAGATATCGAATAGTTTCGATGAACGGATTAAAAGATATGATCAACTGAATTATGATTGATGCTAATTAAAATTGCTTTTGAATCTGCAATTAATATTTAAACAACTTGTTTGTAACATTGATAAAATGGATTTTTGAATATTGCCAACCGAGTAAATGAATCCTTATATAAGGTACATCTCGTTTTGTGAACTATTGTCAAAATTGACTTTTTGAAACGACTTTGGATAACTTTTGTATGTCGATCTCGAGCATTAGGATTGTGATACACTATGACCTGACCTAGCTTGATAGACATTTATTGACCAACATATGTTCTCTAGGTTGAGATCTACGATTATTTTGATATTCTGAGTTTCGGTCACGTTTTGGTGAACGACTTTATGTGCTGCTAAGGTGAGTTTCATTGCTCCCTTTTTAATTGCTTTTGCAATCTATATTTTTGGGCTGAGAATACATGCACTTTATTTTAAAAACGCAATGGATACAAGTACATACTTAATTCTACACTGAGTTTGAACTGAAAATCTCTTAGCTTTGGTAACTAGTAACTGCCAGTTATAAGAACTGGTGGGCGCGAGTAGTAGTATATGGATCCATAGGGCTTGATATCCCCGTCCGAGCTAGAGCACTAGCCTTTTAACGGACGTATGCTATTTGAGAAGCGTACACGTTGGTTTGCGTGTATTATTAAGATGATTATACAAAGGGTATAAATTATATATACGTTAAGTTTAGTTACCAGGGTGCTCAATCTTGTAGAATATTTTGATAAACGTTTCTGGATGAAACAACTGAAATCTTGTGATCCACCTTTATATACAGATTATGCGCAACATTAAAACTATGAACTCACTAACATTTGTGTTGACACTTGTTAGCATGTTTATTCTCAGGTTCCTAGAAGTCTTTCACTATTTGCTTATATGTTAGACAAGCTATGTGCATGGAGTCATACAGGGCATATTTTTCAAGGAAACGTTGCATTCACAAAATCATCACCATGTATCATATTTTGACTGCATTGTCAACGAAAGTATTATTGAAAACCATTATTTACTGTGATTTTCTATATGTAGAAATCATTAGATGTCGAAAACCTTGTATTTAAATATTCATTTATGGTATACCCTTTTCAAAAGAATGTAATGTTTGTAAAACGTATCATATAGAGGTCAAATACCTCGCAATGAAATCGATGAATGACGTGTTCATCCATATGGATTTGGAGCGATCGTCACACACAATTTCCTTAAACATATTCTTCGTCTGTTACCAGGAACCGTACTGCTGGACTTAAACACTTACCTGAAAGGTAACCGAAACGAGGATATCATATTGCGGCTAAGAGGAAAATCATATGGTATAATAATGGTTATACAATTTTGGTGTATGTTTCTACAAAGTCAAATGACTTTATTTATTGTGAAGACTATAGCCTTAGGTTTACTCGAACAACCGATGTGGGACAATACTAAAACTTCTAGATTTTCACCAAACAAGCAACTTTGAGATTTGATATCTCGTTCACCTTTAATCCGTTTTGGACACTTCTTAACTCGTTTTAAAGCCCTCGTCAAGGACTACAAAACTCACTAAATAGTTACTAAATCTATGTTACCCGACTATATATTTATTTGTGTCCAAAGTTTGGTAAAAACACACATTTTTCATCAAGTTTTTCCAACAACATACTCCTTACTCTAATAGTCTTGATTGTAAAAACTTTATCTATTTCCCAATTTACTCTTTCAGTTTGAAAGGAGATATAAAAGTCAAATGATGAATTTACCCTCAAGTTCGTAGCTTGTCGGTGCCATATTTATACACACTTAATAATAACTTATAATTGGTTCTTATGATTTACACAAATGCTATAAATCATGATCAACAGAATCTTAACAAAGGACCAGTGGCGGAACTTGAACCCGACCACAAATAGGGCGGGTTTAAAATTTTATTAAATTTTTCAATGACAGCTGGAGCGAACACTAAAAAGACCTTATTTTTTAGTAAATTTTTTATTTTTTTAGTGTAATTTTTTTAAAAAAAATCGAGCTGGGGCAGGTGCTCCGCCCCATCTCCACAATATTCTGCCACTGAAAAGGACTACTTTAACGGACTTACAATATTATTCATATACATTGCTCTTAAAGATATATTTAATTTAATATTAACTCGTTTAAACCGTAAAAACGCAGGTTATAAACTAATTACTATTTGATTTGAAAATTAGAAAACTGTTCTGTATTAAATTATTATAGAAGACCATGTACAGCTAACGGCCTAACTTGTGAAATAATGTTTTTGGTACCATATAATAAATGGGGCATAGGTCACGTAATTATGTTGCTAAACTACAATAGATCGTTTTCGTCATGTAATTATTAGTACCAAAATAAGATAATCGTTGTCGTATTTTACTAAATGGCTTCTAACCAAAAAAAAAACTTATCAATTTTAAAGTTTCGACTTTGAGTCCTGTAAATAAAATGTGTCTATATTTATTGTTATATATATATATATATATATATATATATATATATATATATATATATATATATATATATATATATATATATATATAAAATTGGTAACGAGCTTTTAAAAGCTTATAACTTTTAAAAAAGCTTTTATTTAATAAAAAGTTTCGTTTACGTGGAAGAACTTAAATTTATAGACAAAGAGAAAACATAAAAGCTAGAAGCTCCTTAAGCTATCGTTTTAAACAATTTCATTTACTCTTTTTATTTAAACAATTTCAGTTACTCTGCCAAACATAAAAATTATCAGCTACATATCACATCCCATCTTATATCCACCAATCTCAACAAAATTTTCCAATCTCATCTTTATCACTCCAAATTTCATTGGTACACCTGAGCATCAAATTATGTGAAACTTATGTGAGACTATCATTTCTGTTTTATTTAGACCTGAATAATCGCTTATTAGTCACTATCGAAGTAAATTCTTATTCTTAGTACTTATTTGATTTGTTATTGGTGTAATTTTTGTCAAAAAAAAAAATGCCGCCTATGTTCAATCATGTGTACTGGACTTCGAAAAATGAAGAATTCAAAAAGGTTTAATCTACTCAATAGTCATATATTTTTTCATTTGTTCCAATATATGTCATATACTCTAAAAAAATACCAATGTAGGTCATAAATTTTCAAGTGATGTATCAATATAAACTTACTAAACTTGTTAACGTGGAGGTCAAAAAAGGTATTTATGAAGGAATCTAGACTTGAATCTCAACACGAATTGAGTACAGAAATACGTTCCTTTCATGAATCCTAACATTCGTGATCGATCATAACTCATAAACAACAATAGATTTGAGTGATTCGATCTCGTTCATCCTTATGCGAAAAACGTGACTGTTTTGGCCTCTGGAATAATCTGGAATGTTACAACAAAAAGTAAAAATAAAAAGTTATTCATCATCATCTGGTGAAGCTCTGTGCAAATTTTCATATTCTAATTCCTCAAGTTGATCATTAATTTTCGAGTCAAATGCTTATTACAAAAAGTCAACTGATTGAGGTCATTTCAGATTCGTAAAATCAGTTGTGTTTCAGGATCTTTCAATGATCATCGAAGCTTAGAAAGATGTTTTATAACAACTTTTATGTAGAGATTGTGGTCTAGAAACAATCAAATCGAAATCGAATTTCAAGTTCTTGTGATGAACTTCGCTCTTGTTCATCATTGATTCCGTTTTTCTAATGCTGTTTTGGTGAATAATCATTCATTAAAAATTCTAATCGCTGCATCAGGAACGAATTTCTATCAGATTCAAGCTGTAATTCAACTCACTAAATTGTTTGGGTTTGAACATAAGCAAAAGTAGGTTAATGAAGATGAAGAAGACCGATTTAGCAGCTAGCAGGTTACATTTTGTATACATCGATAATTTTTTGAAAGTATGTGACATACATTGATTTTTTAGGGTATATAGCCTACATTGGAACAAATGAAAAAGTATATGACAATGGAGTAACTTAAACTCAATTCAAAAATAGTTGAATTATTTTATATTTTACAGGGTGCCAAGCCAATTAGCGTGTTGTGTTGCGCCCGATGCATTTGATGAATATTTACATATGGGTGAATCAACATCTTATAAATGTTTGAAAAACTTTTGCAAACGTGTGTTACATTTATATGGAGCCGAATACATGAGAAAGCCAAATGCATATGATGTGCAACGTATAATTGCTAGACATGAAGAAATTCATGGTTTTTCGGGTATATTAGGTAGTCTCGATTGTGTACATTGAGCTTGGAGAAATTTTCCAGTTGATTGGAAGCGGCAATATACACTAGGTGATCATGGTTACCCAACAAAAATGTTAGAGGCAGTGGCCTCGTATGATACATGGATTTGGTATTCGTATTTTGGTCCCGCAGGTTCAAACAACGAAATTAATGTGCTAAGTCAATCGGATTTGTTTGATGAATTATTAAAAAATCAGTTACCTCCATGTAACCATACGGTGAATGGCGCTTCGTTTACTAAAGTGTATTATTTGGCCGATGGAATTTATTCAAAATAGGAAACTTTGGTTAAATCATTTAAAAGTACTCTTGACCTAAAGGGAAATAAATTTAAAATATTCCAAGAGTGTACAAGAAAAGATAATGAACGAGCTTTCGGTATACTTCAAGGTCGATGGGCAATTATTAAAAATCTGGCAAGACAATTCCGTATTAGCGAGATTCAACTTATTATGTATAATTGTCACTTGTGTGCTCTTACACAATATGATAACTGAAGAGAATGGACGTGCATTTTGTGGACTTGAGGAAGATTACCAGCCGGCTCGTAGTCCGAGAAGATTAAACCTTCAAGAACAGGTTGAACTACATATGCCAAGGGACAGAGAACTGTGAGATAGGCGCACTCATCATTTTCTTCGAGATATGCTTATCGAACATATTTGAAATCTTTCACCAAACCACCGTATTCGATATGATCTGGAAGCACGACCTTCAAACAATCCCGAACACGTTAATGATGAACAAGATGATGGAGAAGAGGATGAAGATGAACAAGATGATGAAGCGGGACCTTCGACTATAAAAACTTTATGTTTATTGTATTTTTAATTTACTTGTATTGATTTTTAATTTAATGTAATGTTCTAAGTTATAAATTATTAGTTTATTATTATTATTATTATTAAATTATTATTATTATTATTATTATTATTATTATTATTATTATTATTATTATTATTATATTATTATTATTATTATTATTATTATTATTATATTATTATTATTATTATTATGATTATTCTCAAACAACACTTTTATTAATAAACACAAACACGGTTACATTTATTTTTGTCCGCAGCATACCCATTGTCGTAAACCAGATAAACAGAAATGCGATAAGAATGCTCCATTAAGGTTTCTTTTATTTCGCCCCACTGATCGTCGGTACGGAGCAGTGTAGCCTCCACTTCTGGATCATAGTCATCTTCAAAATAAAGATGTCCGTATATTCAAACGGAACCTTTTCTTTCAGAAACGCTTCAAAGTCCTGGCAACCAACATCGTGGGTGTCAACGTCTTTGAACTCTAGTTTTGTACTCCGGGTATAATCGTAATCTTTGTAATTACTGCGGAATTGACCTCCGAAATAGATAGAAATTGTGACGTTCATTGGTGGCCCAATAAACATTATTGAATGATTGAAGTGTGTTTTATTTTGAGTTGGGAAATGAAGTGTGTGTTTGATTTAGATTTAAATTGGAGTATTTATAGAGAAAAAAATAATATAGGTGTTCTGAAAAAACAAATTATTAAATAAATATAGTCGTTATCTAGCCGTTGAAAAAAAAAACGGTTGAAAAACTAGCCGTTTGAAGTTTTAAATTAGAATAATAAATAATAATAATAATCTTATAAATAAATAAAAATATTAAAGGGGCCAATGTCGTTGTATGACATGTGTCATGGATATTAGGGAGTGTGATGGGTCAAGTCTTAGGAAGAAGTTGCTGAGGTGGTACTGATGTGACAGAGGTGTCTATCTTTGACAGGTGTCATAGTTGTGAGCAATCTAACAAACATTGAAGCATATCCTAAATAAACGTCAAAACGTTGACCATTGTCACATCATAACATTCTTGACAACGTCTAGCTAGTGCCTAAATATTTATCAGAACTTAGATTGCCAAAGAGTAATGATGGCGACACATTTGTGATAATCTGATGTCAGCCCTAAACAATCGAGTATCCATAAAAACTCCTCCTTACCCTTCCCAATAAATCATTTTTTTATTGACGATATCGATATCTAATGCTCTTATTTGTCACTCGCACACGCTCTAGGACCATCGAAGGTTGAAAAAAACCCCTCAAAGACCTTACTAAATCGCATTGATGTTGGCAAAAATATGAAAAATAGAAAACTCCCATTTCAGTCTACAGTTTATTTTTCTTTTTTGGGCAAAAACAAAAATTGAAGTTATAATGGATCTAAAGATCTAATTGAGATACAAATTGATAGACTAATCATTCTGCTTTGCCAGATCCATCGATCAATTTGATATTAACAATTGAACACGCCTTTAACCACCTTGCACTAATTCTAAAACAACCACCCACGTACATTTGACATTGACACAAAAATATTACTAAACTCGCGTATTCAAACTCCACGAACCTAGGAGTCCATCAAATGTATATTATCTTACTTCATTTAATGTCAATGAGTTTGTGACCATATGATGACGTGAAAAAGAACGAGGCTCATGGTAACAAAATAATAACGACGAGTGAATGAAGATGAAGACTCATTTTCCAATAAAAATGGTAGCAACAGCCCCAAAAAGGTAAGCTAATATGGCAAACAAGATATAGACAAGCAAAATAACCGGAGTACGAAGTACAAACCCAAACTGCACCTAAAGTAAACCTGGACAAATGCGAGATGCCTGATGAAACAAAAAATAATTGTAAATCGGCAAGAGAATATTTTCGGCCAAGCAAATGCCGGTCAGAAAAGTATAACTCCAACGAACAAAAACATCACCCCATTAAATGTTCTGTAATGGAATATCAAATCACGCAACAAACTACAATCTACATAAACATGACTCCATCACTAAAGGTTTTATAATATCAAATCTCACAACAAACTGCAATCTACTTAATCTCGAGATATTACTATATATACTAAAGATGAAAGTTGAATGGTGCATTCTTATTGGTCGACCACTAAAGATGAAAATTGAACGGTGCATTCTTATTGGTCGTCCACTATTCATCAATAGTGGTCGACCACTATTGATGAATAGTGAACGACCAATAAGAATGCACACCTTTTTTTTTTTGGACTCCTATTAACCGAGGACTATTCATCTTTTTAATTTTTTTTTTGTCTATTATGTCTTTATCATTTTGAGAAAGTTGATAGGATAGTATACATGAATACATACACTCGCTATTACACGGTTTAAAATATATAATATTTTCAAAGTTGAATGGTGCATTCTTATTGGTCGACCACTATTCATCAATAGTGGTCGACCACTATTTACCTTTTTTTTAATCGGATTCCTATTTGCCGAGCACTATTCATCTTTTTAAAAAAAAAATTGGCCTATTATGTCTTTATCATTTGGAGAAAGTTGATAGGATATTATACATGAATACATATACTCGCTATTACACGGTTTAAAATATATAATATTTTTTAATTTTTTTTAATTAAATCGCTAGCACTTTTCAAGCAGCAGCGCGCGAACCCCACCTTTCTTGTTCTGATACAAATTGCAACAAACTGCAATATTACCCCCTCCCCACCCCCAATTCAGTCTAGAGCTTGTTGCAACACGACAAACTCACTACGTTAAAAAGGTTTTGTAATGAAATATCAAATCACGTAACAAACTACAATCTATATTAACACGGCACTATCACTAAATGTTCCATGATATCAAATCTCGCAACAAATCGCGATCTATACGAATTCGAGATATTTTGGTTCAAATGGCAACAACAATATGAAATGGGAACTATCAAACCTACGGCACTAGAGATACATCTAAGGAATGAACTTTTTAGGTGAAGTTACACTAAACAACGAATTTACGATATGGGGTACAAACTTTCACCATACAAAATCCTTATTCTAATTTTCTGCTATTCATAAACGATGAACATTAAATGAAATTACACATTGCAAAACCTTCTTTACAAGAAAATATAGTTTTAGTAACATGAACTATTTCGTCATTAATCACGAAAGACCGGTCACTAAGTCTAGTCTGTGACCTAAAAAGTTAGTCACATCTCGCCAATATAAGTCTCACACAAAAAAATTGATCACTCTAGTATCCATTTGTTAGGTCATTAATATCTTATAGCGACCAAGATATAATAAGATATAATGACGATCTTTTTAATGATACATAAATAGCATTATTTGTAAACAAATAATAAATTGTCACTTGAAAATAATCACTAATAACCATTTTTCTTACAATCAACGTAGCTCTTGTAAATAATTTAGTATTAAAACTGTAATACCCCAAAAAAACTAACACTATAAATTTGATAGTATCAAAAATATATGTTTTGAAAAGATAACCATCTATAAGTAAAGAGTTACTTTGTCTACATTCATAAAATGACCTTTGAAATACCATATGATTATAACTTACTTCTAATTTGTTTTTATCACCCATTACTTGTAAATTTAATCATCATTACTTTTAAACTAATGATCTCTTTAATATGGAACTTTCCACCACACTTAAGTTACATTCATATAAGAATTTCTTAAGTTTTTTTTTTTTCTCATTCTCCCATCATTTTCTAGTCCAAAATTCTGCGTTTTATCACTTCTCATTTTGCTAAGTGTTTGATTTATTTTGGATGAAAAACAAGGTTGTTTTAGTGTTCAAGTACCAAGATAATGTGTTCCATCTTTTATTTTACATTCTTAATGGTATATATCATTATATAAGCTTCAAAATTCCGAAATATAACTACATAAATATCATGTTAAAACTTTGTTAACAATCACACTTTTTTTGTAGTTAAATATAACAAGATAATAGAGTTTTAATCAAACTAATAATTTTGTAATAATAAGAATAAATATATAAGAATCATACGATAATACTCCAAATTAAAAGTTATTACATACTCCCTTCTTGAATGTGTTTTGTGATCATATTTTTGTATGTGTTAGATTCGTTTAGGTGATCACGTTCTTTGGTGGTTCTTCCGTCTTTGCAATTATTGTTATTGAAAGAAGGTACGGATATTCTAGGTGGCACTAGGATCATTTTGGTATATTCTTTCCTCTCAAAATTTTGTTTGAATTGCGTATAAATCTTATTGGTATGACATGCTTATTTGAAAAATTATTTTGTTTAGTAGTCTTTGAAGTATGCATATTGTATTTTCCTCAATTAATGATTCGTTATATTTGTTAGTCTTTTATTGTGTTATGATGTTCCTCATTTTTGATATACTAACGAGTTTGCTATTTATGTTTGTTAATTGTGGAATCATAATACTTTGGTCTTTGTAAATTGTGTCAAAACCATGTCTCAAAAATCCAACCAAAATAGCGCCGAAATTAGTCCCAAAAACTGTTCCGGACAGCCCCAAAATCAGCCTGTAATTAGTGCTATTTCAGCCCGGAAAAGTCCCGAAAACAGCCCCGAAATGTCCCGAAAAAGTCCGGTAAAGAACGTGTGTTTATGTGGCCAGTGGTACGGTGATTCGTATCGAGTGTCCTTCATTCCATGTGGCTTTACATGTCCCGTTAAGTTTCGTTTAAGTTGTTAATTCGCAAAAGGGCTAAAATATTATGTAACGTGACCCGTGACAAAAGTTAGACCGAGTGGTTGGGAGATACGTGAATTTAAATTAAAAAGGCATTTTATTTCATATATCAATTTTAATTGTTGGTCATGCGTAAAATATTTAAGTTAATTTCTTTTAAATATTTTTAAATATATATTAAAGTCCTTTAATCATTCGAAAAGTATTTAAAAATGTATAATCACATGTTGGTTAAAACGGTTTCTTAAAATTTTCCTAAGAGTAACCTATTCATGGAGGTCCCATGAGGGTATTATTGTGACACCGATAATGTGACATCGACCGTAGAGGTGTATTTTGTTATATCTACGGCGTCTCCTTTTAATTACCCGGTGGCGGTACGAGCTCTTTGTTATTAAACTTTTATTATAGGAGGCGTATGGATAGATCCTAGGATTTTATTTTAACGGTGGACGTTTATCGTAGTGTCATACGAAACGTCACCGATATGAATGATTAGTGGAGTAATTACCCAATGATTTCATTTTGATACTTTGTTACCTATTTGTTTTGACTCTTAGTGCATTATTTTATGAAATTTGTGATTTGTATTATACTTTGATATATTGACATCCTTGGTATTATGAATTGTATACATATCCGTACTATGCTTTGAAAATAAGTCCGTTTTGAAAATAAGTTTATTTTGAAAATAAGTTCCTTTTGAAAATAAGTTCGTTTTGAAAATAAGTTTCTTTTGATAATAAGTTCGTTTTGAAAATAAGTTCCTTTTAATAATAAGTTCGTTTTGAAAATAAGTTCCTTTTGATAATAAGTTCATTTTGAAAATGATTCTATTTTTTTAATTTGTAATAAAGTTTGTATTAAAATAAGTTTTCACATGTCATACTATAATCCGTTCTTTGTTATATCCGCTCACTAGATTTTGGCTCAGTCGTATTCTTTTTTTTTCTTTCTTATACGACAGGTTATCAGCGGGATTTGGGATCGAGGGAAGAGTGTAGAGTTGAAGTGGACGAAGCACCTTTGCCTTAGAGATTTGTTTCAAAATTAAGTACTTATAGTTTAATATTGGTTAATTTAGCTTTGACTATAGTTTGACTTTGAATAAGGTTAACGCCCTTTTGTACCGTTAAGTTACTTTTCATATATATTATTAGAGTTTTGTAAGTTTAGGGTTGTTACAGAATGGTATCTGAGTTTTAGGTTCGAAACTGTAGATATTCTTAAGTTTGACCTGTGAGTTTGGGGTAGATGATTTAGGACTCGTTATTACTATATTACTTCCCATACTTCCTTTGTTCATTGATAATGCTAAAAACGAACATATATTTCATAGCATTATTCCTCAAGAAAGACAAGCTTTTAGTTGCAATTGTTCTATTTACAAGTGATATTCGTTTAAATAATAAAAGGTGAAGACAAAAGACAGATTCGACGAATTGAAGACGCAAACGACCAAAAAGCTCAAAAGTACAAAAGACAATCAAAGAGGTTCCAATTATTGATAAGAAACGTCTCGAAATTACAAGAGTACAAGATTCAAAACGCAAAGTACAAAATATAAAATTGTACGCAAGGACGTTCGAAAATCCGGAACCGGGACCAGAGTCAACTCTCAACGCTCGACGCAACGGACTAAAAATTACAAGTCAACTATGCACATAAATATAATATAATATTTAAATAATTCTTATAATTATTTAATATATTATATTTATATTTAAACCGTCGGTAAACAAAGAGCCAAACTCCTCTGAGCTGTAAAAGTAAACTCCGCGACTCGCGGAGTTTGAAGGCCAAAAAGGCCGCGAGTCGCGGAGCCCCAAATTCAGAAACCCCCTATAAAGCTCGCGCATTCTGATCGTAAAACATCATCTTTTTCTTCTTCTTCTCATACGTAAAATATATATATATATATTTATAATTTATATTTTAATTTTAATTATAATTCTAATAATAAGGGTATGTTAGCGAATATTGTAAGGGTGTAAGTCGAAATTCTGTCCGTGTAACGCTACGCTATTTTTAATCATTGTAAGTTATGTTCAACCTTTTTACATTAATGTCTCGTAGCTAAGTTATTATTATGCTTATTTAAAACAAAGTAATCATGATGTTGGGCTAATTACTAAAATTGAGTAATTGGGCTTTGTACCATAATTGGGATTTGGACAAAAGAACGACACTTGTGGAAATTAGACTATGGGCTATTAATGGGCTTTATATTTGTTTAACTAAATGATAGTTTGTTAATGTTAATATAAGAATTTACAATTGGGCGTCCCTATAAATTACCATATACACTCAATCGGACACGATGGGCGGGGTATTTATATGTACGAATAATCGTTCATTTAACCGGACACGGGAATGGATTAATAGCCACTAGAATAATTAAAACAGGGGTGAAATTATGTACAAGGACACTTGGTATAATTGATAACAAAATATTAAAACCTTGGGTTACACTCAGTCGACATCCTGGTGTAATTATTAAACAAAGTATTAAAATCTTGTTACAGTTTAAGTCCCCAATTAGTTGGAATATTTAACTTCGGGTATAAGAATAATTTGACGAGGACACTCGCACTTTATATTTATGACTGATGGACTGTTATGGACAAAAACCAGACGGACATATTAAATAATCCAGGACAAAGGACAATTAACCCATGGGCATAAAACTAAAATCAACACGTCAAACATCATGATTACGGAAGTTTAAATAAGCATAATTCTTTTATTTCATATTTAATTTCCTTTATTTTATATTTAATTGCACTTCTAAATATCGCATTTTTATTATTATTGTATTTAATTACATTTTTAATTATCGTACTTTTTAATTATCGCAAGTTTATTTTATCGCATTTTTATTATTCGCAATTTCATTATCGTTATTTACTTTATGCTTTAATTTAAGTCTTGTATTCATTTTTAATATTTTACATTTGGTTTTAACTGCGACTAAAGTTTTAAAATCGACAAACCGGTCATTAAACGGTAAAAACCCCCCTTTATAATAATAATATTACTTATATATATATATATATTTGTATTTTTATAAAAGTAAACTAATATAGCGTTAAGCTTTGTTTAAAGATTTTCACTGTGGAACGAACCGGACTTACTAAAAACTACACTACTGTACGATTAGGTACACTGCCTATAAGTGTTTTAGCAAGGTTTAAGTATATCCATTCTATAAATAAATAAATATCTTGTGTAAAATTGTATCGTATTTAATAGTATTTCCTGCAAAAATTTAATAGTATTTTATACCACTCCGCTACCGCATCAAGTATTTTTGGCGCCGCTGCCGGGGAACTTTCTAAACGCCGGAAGCGCAACGCTAATAGAAAAAAAAACGTTTTAAATATTCGAAAATATAAAAAGAAAAACAAAAATATAAGTATTTTTAAGATTTTGTTAAATATTTAAGTTTTATAAGTTTCTTTATTTTTATTTTAGTTTATAAAAACATAAGTTTTATTTAAATATCTTTTATTTATATAAAAACAGGAAAAAAAAATAAATAAATAAAGAAAAACGCGTCGAAGATTAAACCTGTCATCTGAATTTATGAACCCCGCGAGTCGCGGGGTTTGAAGCTTTGAATACCGCAAGTCGCGGAGGGGACCTGACACACGAACAGGAAGCCCTAATCCTGCATTTATTACGGATTATTATTAATTATTATTATTATTAACCCTAATTATTATTATTATTATAATTAAGTTTATTTTTAATTTAAGTTTTATTTAATTTATATTTTAGTTAAATTAGTTTAATTAAATTGTAAAATTAGTAGTTTTATTAAATAAATAATATAAAAATAATATTTTTATAAAAATTGTACTTTTTACAACTTTTTGTATATTTTTATATTTTGTCCCTTTTCAATCGTTTTAACGTAATATTTGTATTTTTCGCTCATATTTAATTTTAAACTTAGTTTTTGCTATAGTTATTTTTACTCCTAGATTTTTAGGCTTTGCCGTAGAATTCCTTAAGTGCTTTTTCTTAGATTAAGATTTAGGTACTTTAGAATTTTGCGACGCCTTTTTAAGTTTTAGTTTCTTTTTAAGTTATTTCCATTTGGGATATAGTTTTTCCTGTAAGCTTTAATATTTTTAGACGACTTTTACCTATGTATCAATTATCATTCCAATTAGTAATATCAATTTGCGATTATAATTTTAAGTTAGTTGTAGTAATAAGGTTAGGTTAGTCAAGTATTTTTAAGTTTTTATAAGGTTCTTTTATTTTTCCGTCACCTTTTATTTTTCAACCATTTTTCTTTTTCGACCTTTTTCGACGAACTCTTTTTCTTTCTTATTTCTCGCTATTCTAGTTTTAGGACATAGATTTTTATTCTACTTCTTATCTAAATTTCTTAAAATTACGAAAATTTATTTTGAGTGGTTAAATTAATAGACATCAAAATTTTCTGGTTCGTAGTAATAGTTGGATTTGTACGTGGACCGGGTTATTGGAGCCAAACAGTACTCAATTATATTGAGACCAAACGAATCCTGCCCCTCTGCTGCATCTTTTGGCTATTCGAAACGTGGGCAAAATCAGAAAAGTCTATTGATTATATAACTTATTATAATTTTTCTTTCCTTTTAAAAACTAATAGGATATTCAGTGAATGCACCGAGCAAGACGTTCACCACCTTTTGTACGTTCACCACCTGTAACTAGATCAAGACATTTAGCAAATATAACCGCCGTTGATTTTTCTTTAGAATCGTCATCCAGTAGACCAAGTACTTCAGTTCAAATTTCTGATAATCCATTTTTTGAACCCGACCTCACAATTGAGAATCCGAAAAATATTCAGGAACGGTTCGTAGATCCTGAACCATTAAACTTTCCTCCGGAGCCACCAATTATTCAAACAGAGATTGTTGAGGAACGAACCATTAAATCAGAATCATCTAGTGATACCGATTCAACAAATTCAATTATGGAGAATCTGGAACCTTTAAGTATGGAAGACCGAATGAGAGCTAAACGCACTGGCCAAGGTCACGCAATTACTCATCCAGACATTAATGCGCCAAATTATGAAATCAAAGGACAAATTCTACACATGGTGACTAATCAATGCCAATTTAGTGGTGCGCCGAAGGAAGATCCAAATGAACATCTACGTACCTTTAATAGGATCTGCACACTATTTAAAATCCGAGAAGTGGAGGATGAACAGATATATCTCATGTTATTTCCCTGGACTTTAAAGGGAGAAGCCAAAGATTGGTTAGAATCGTTACCTGAAGGGGCGATTGATACATGGGATGTTTTAGTTGACAAATTTCTTAAACAATTCTTTCCTGCATCTAAAGCCGTAAGACTTCAAGCAGAAATTGTTACGTTCACACAGAAACCAAATGAAACTCTATATGAGGCGTGGACTAGATATGGAAAGTTGTTAAGAGGATGTCCGCAACATGGTTTAGACACATGTCAAATAGTACAAATATTCTACCAAGGATGCGACATCACTACAAGAAAAGACATAGATATAGCAGCTGGTGGTTCTATTATGAAGAAAACCGAAACTGATGCTTACAAAATTATTGATAATACTGCTTCCCACTCACATGAATGGCACCAAGAAAAAGACATCGTTAGATCATCTAAAGCAGCTAGAGCCGATTCTAGCCATGACTTAGATTCCATTTCCGCAAAGATAGATGCTGTGGAAAGACGAATGGAAAAGATGACTAAGGATATTCACTCAATACGAATTAGTTGTGAGCAGTGTGGAGGACCACATTTGACAAAAGATTGTCTCAGTATTGAATTAACAATGGAACAAAGAGAGAATATTTCATACATAAACCAAAGGCCTGGAAATAATTATCAGAATAATTATCAACCGCCAAGACCAATTTACAATCAAAACCAGAATTATAACCGAAATATTCCATACAACAACCAACAAGGTCC
This sequence comes from Rutidosis leptorrhynchoides, assembly GCF_046630445.1. Classification (NCBI taxonomy): domain Eukaryota; kingdom Viridiplantae; phylum Streptophyta; class Magnoliopsida; order Asterales; family Asteraceae; genus Rutidosis; species Rutidosis leptorrhynchoides. Next base: position 630,159,975 of record NC_092335.1, read on the forward strand.
TAGCAATCAACAAGTATCCAATAATACTTATAATCAGCAAAGACCTAATTTTCAAAACAAACCACCACAACAAACCGATGAAAAAAGCCGAATTTAGAAGATATGATGACCAAGCTAGTTGAAACTCAAACGCAGTTTTTCACATCTCAGAAACAAACCAATGAACAAAATGCTCAAGCATTTAGAAATCAACAAGCTTCTATTCAAAATCTGGAACAAGAAGTGAGTAACCTAGCAAGGTTAATAGGTGAAAGAAAACCGGGAAGTCTACCTAGTGATACAAATGCTAACCTCCGGAGTGAAACAGCTAAAGCCATTACCACAAGAAGTGGCACAACACTTAAACCACCGGAAATACCTGTAACTTCTGATGAAACTATTCCTACTCCACAAGAACCACAACCTGATCAAGATAAGGAAAAAGAACCGGTAGTTGAAAAGGTTAATGAAGATAACACAGTTAAGGATAAACCTTATGTTAAACCGTATCAACCACCACTTCCTTATTCGAGTAAAATGAAGAAAGAGAAACTTGAAGCCGAGCAATCCAAATTCTTGGATATGTTTAAACAGATAAATGTAAATCTTCCTTTCATTGATGTGATTTCAGGAATGCCTAGATATGCTAAATTCTTGAAAGATCTAATTTCAAATAGGAAGAAAATGGAAGAACTCTCGGCTGTTACTATGAATGCTAATTGTTCAGCAGTGCTGTTGAATAAGATACCAGAAAAATTATCTGATCCAGGAAGTTTCACAATTCCATGTTTTCTGGGTAGTCTTAGTTCAATAGAAGCATTGGCAGACTTAGGTGCTAGTATAAATCTAATGTCGTATTCACTATACACTAAACTAGACCTTGGAGAATTGAAACCAACCAGAATAAGCATACAACTAGCCGATAGATCAATAAAATATCCTAGAGGGATAATGGAGAACATGCTAGTTAAAGTTGGTACTTTAGTATTTCCAGTAGATTTTGTTGTTCTGGACATGGAAGAAGATTCTCAAGTTCCTCTCATATTAGGAAGACCATTCTTAAACACGGCTAAAGCAATGATAGACGTGGTCGGTAAGAAACTGACCCTAAGTATAGAAGATGAGAGTGTTACCTTTTCAGTTGATAGAGCAATGCAACAACCACAATCTGCAGATGATACATGTTATTATATTCAAACTATAAATGCACATGCAGAATTATTAGAAGAATTTCCAGAATTACAAGGAACAGGAGAATGTTCTTTAGGAGAAGGTAATGAACCAATTGATGAAGCTGAAATGTTAGCTACACTTATAGCTAATGGATATGAACCAACAACAGAAGAAATTCAAATGCTAAAAGAAGAAGACAGATATCGATACAAATCATCGATAGAAGAACCTCCGAAATTAGAGTTAAAGCCACTTCCAAACCATTTGGAATACGCTTATTTACATGGTGAATCTGAATTACCTGTAATAATATCGTCTTCTCTTACTGAAAATGAGAAATCACAACTCATTTCTGTGTTGAAAGCTCATAAACCAGCCATTGCATGGAAGATTCATGATATTAAAGGAATAAGTCCTTCGTATTGCACACATAAAATCCTTATGGAAGAAGGTCATAAAACGTATGTGCAACGCCAACGAAGACTAAATCCTAATATGCAAGATGTAGTTAAGAAAGAGATTATTAAACTGCTAGATGCAGGTCTAATTTATCCAATCTCTGATAGTCCATGGGTAAGCCCAGTTCAATGCGTGCCTAAGAAGGGTGGCATGACTGTCATTACAAATGAGAAAAATGAGCTTATTCCTACTAGAACTGTAACAGGATGGCGTGTGTGTATTGATTATAGAAAATTAAATGACGCCACCAGAAAAGATCACTTTCCCTTACCTTTCATTGACCAAATATTGGAAAGATTAGCCGGAAATAGTTACTATTGTTTTCTAGATGGTTTTTCCGGATACTTTCAAATTCCAATAGCACCCGAAGATCAAGAGAAACCCACATTCACGTGCCCTTATGGTACTTTTGCTTACAAACGCATGCCATTTGGACTTTGTAACGCCCCTGCAACCTTTCAAAGGTGTATGATGACGATTTTTCACGACATGATAGAAGAATGCATGGAAGTATTCATGGATGACTTTTCAGTCTTCGGTGATACATTTAAATCATGTCTAGTTAATCTGGAACGAATGCTAATTAGATGCGAAAAATCAAATCTAGTACTTAATTGGGAGAAATGCCATTTCATGGTTAAAGAAGGCATCGTTCTTGGACATAAAATTTCAAAAGAAGGAATTGAAGTGGATAGAGCTAAAGTAGATGTAATTGCTAAACTTCCACATCCCACCAATGTTAGAGGAGTTAGGAGTTTTCTAGGGCATGCCGGTTTTTACCGACGTTTCATAAAAGATTTTTCTAAAATTGCCACTCCTATGAATAAACTCCTAGAAAAGGATGCTCCATTCATCTTTTCAGATGAGTGTATCAAATCTTTTAATATTCTTAAAGAGAAACTCACTAATGCACCGATCATGATAACACCAAATTGGAATCTACCATTTGAACTAATGTGCGATGCAAGTGATTTTGCAATGGGAGCCGTTTTAGGACAAAGGATTGAAAAACGATTTCAACCTATATATTATGCTAGTAAGACGTTACAAGGAGCACAAACGAACTATACAACTACTAAAAAAGAACTCCTTGCTATTGTCTTTGCTTTTGACAAATTTCGATCATATCTCGTTCTAGCAAAAACGGTGGCCTATACCGACCATTCTGCTCTTAGATACCTATTTTCAAAACAAGATGCTAAACCAAGATTAATCCGTTGGATCTTACTCTTACAAGAGTTTGATATTGAAATCCGAGATAAAATAGGAGCAGAAAATCTCGCCGCTGATCATCTTTCTCGTCTTGAAAATCCTGAGTTAGAAGTTCTAAATGAATCGGCCATACAAGACAACTTTCCTGATGAATATCTATTGAAGATAGATTATAATGAAATCCCATGGTTTGCAGACTATGCAAACTACTTAGTTTGTGGATTCCTTGAAAAAGGATTATCGTACCAAAGACGAAAGAAATTCTTCAGTGATATAAAACACTATTTCTGGGAAGATCCACATCTGTTTAAAAGTTGTCCCGATGGAATAATACGCCGATGTGTATTTGGAGATGAAGCTAGTAAAATTGTAAACCATTGTCACACAGGACCAACAGGAGGGCGTTATGGGCCTCAACTAACAGCAAGAAAAGTTTATGATGCTGGATTCTATTGGCCAACAATTTACAAAGACGCACACCTTCTTTGCAAATCCTGTGATGCATGTCAAAGGGCCGGAAAAATAAGTCAACGTGATGAAATGCCACAAAATGTCATCCAAGTATGTGAAGTATTTGCCATTTGGGGTATTGACTTTATGGGTCCATTTCCAAAATCTCATAATAATCTATATATACTCGTAGCCATTGATTATGTATCTAAATGGGCGGAAGCACAAGCTCTCCCAACTAACGATGCACGAGTTGTAGTCAACTTTTTAAAACGTCTTTAATAAGTGATCGGGGTACTCATTTCTGTAATAATCAACTTGAGAAAGTTCTTAAAAGATATGGAGTAACTCATAAAATCTCCACCGCATATCATCCACAAACAAGTGGACAAGTTGAAAATACCAACCGAGCTTTAAAACGTATTCTAGAGAAAACCGTAGGATCAAATCCGAAGGAATGGTCCATTAAATTGGAGGATGCACTCTGGGCTTTTAGAACAGCCTACAAAACTCCAATTGGAACCACACCTTTTAGACTTGTTTATAGAAAAGCATGTCATCTTCCAGTAGAAATTGAACACAAAGCATTTTGGGCTTTGAAAACATGTAATCTTGATTTACATGAAGCCAGACATCTACGATTAAGTCAACTAAACGAATTAGAAGAATTAAGACATGAAGCATACGAAAATTCGTTAATCTATAAAGAAAGAATGAAGAAATGGCATGATAAAAGAATCAGAAGTTCAAAAGAATTTAAAGAAGGAGACAGAGTTCTTCTTTTCAATTCACGATTCAAGCTATTTCCTGGAAAATTGAAATCAAGATGGTCTGGACCATTCATAGTCAAAAGAGCTTTCCCATACGGAACGATAGAATTGATAAATTCAAATGGGATTGAATTTAAAGTTAATGGTCACAGAGTTAAACATTACATACATGGTCCGATGGAAGTCGACAACGAAGTTAATCACAATTTCGACACCACAGCTAACTAAGTGTGGGGAGAATCAAGTCTTTAAAGGATAATATGTATTTCTGTTAGAGTTAGATTGTCTGTTTTCGTGTAGTTCTCGAAAATGGAACCCGAATGGTCTTTCCCTAGCAGACCCTAAAGAACTAGTCTTCTCCCCCCATTCTGAATTTTTATTTGTTTTAGGTTTTTACAAAATGAAGACTGCCTGTGAACTAAACCATGGTCTAATGCTACACGCTTTGATCACTAAACGTAATAATGACATACTACCGAGTGAAATAGTATCAGTAATCAGAGAAAGAATGGACGGAGTTAGAAAAGAATCCAGATGCGAAGATAATAAGTTACAATTTGGTAAAGGAAAATCAAAATCCGCAGCGAAAAGAAGAGCACGACACTTAGAAAGATGTCACAAATGCGGAAAATGGTCACATGGAGGTAAATGTTCAAATAATCAAACCTATTCAAATACCGAATTTGTTACTTTATGTAGAGACGGACCGTTCATATGTTTAGAATAAAAGACACTGAATGCTCGAGGTTACGCCTATGTAGCCATGGAAAACCAATTAAACCGACTATCTTATGAATGGGATAGATCATATAACTAAGAAATCTATTTCACAGGTATGTCTGTACAGTTTTTATTTTTATTTTTATTTTTAACCTTTTGATAATAAACGCTAATTTGTTCGCTAAAAAGTATTAAATTGGTATTGAATAAAATTAGGTTTGGCGACCGAAATTATTGATATCATTCAAAAATTTATTACATCACTGCGAAATTTAACGTTTATTCTTAAGGTATAAATATCTTTAAACAATCAACCCAAAATATTTCAAAAATTCGTCATGAGTTAAATTAGGTCTTGGAACCGAAATTACTTTACCGAAAAGAGGGGCGCATATTTTTGATAATATTTGATTGATTAAAGTGGGAAAAAAAAAGATTTTTAATTTTATTTTTACCATGTTTTTAAAATTAATATTTAAATCTTAAATTAATATTGTAAACTTTGTAAAAATAATATATTTAAAATTGTAAATATTTGAAAAATTAATATAAGTTTGGTGTGAATTTATAATATGAATTTTTAAATTAAGTTTGGTGTGAATTTTTAAAGTATGAATTTTTAATTTTATGCATTTCAAATTTTAAGTTTGGTGTGAATTTTTAATATTAATTTTGAATTTTATATTTAAGTTGTGTGAATTTAAAAACAAAAATTTACTTTATCTCATTAAGTTAAAAGTATGATTTTTAAAATTCGTCGTAAGTTGAAGACTAGGTCTTTGAACCGAAATTGCTTTACCCAAGGGAGGGACGAGAACTTTTATTATCATTATTTTTAATCTTATTAATTTAAAGTATGCCAAAAACATTAAAAAACCCAAAAAACTTAGCTTTTAAAACAATCACTACAAAAAGATAAATTTTAAAATTTTGTCGAGGGACGGACTAGGACATCGATCCGAAATGACCTCGTCCTAAATAACAAAGGAAACGAAATTTTAAAATTAAGTACTTAATTGTTTCATAAGTTAATGATTATAAAAAAAAAAAAAAATATAGCAAACTCCGCGACTCGCGGAGTTTGAAGGCTTAAATGCCGCGAGTCGCGGGAGTACCGGATTACAGAAAAAAAATAAAGAGCTGCAACAGCTCAGTTTCACACTCCACAACTCAAACAAACTGCGAAAAAAACCTACGAAAAACCCGAAAAAAAACCCCCAAAATCACAATTTTTAACCGTTAATCACCAAATCTTTTACTAAAATCATGTTGAGAAGGATGGTATCTAGGAATTACTCAAGAAAAACGGTAAATTTCTACACCTAAACACCATTTAATCCGAAATTAGTGTTCTTGAGCCATTTTTTCCCCAATTTGATTTTGATGCTTTTTAGTGTAATTATGCTTAAATTGTTTATGTATTATGCTTGTATAACCTAGATTGATGCTGTTTAACATGATTAGAAGCCTTAAACTTCAAATTTTGAATAATCTAGGGTTTGTGTTCTTGAGCAATTTGGGGCTTTTTGATATAAACAGGTTATGGCCGATTTTTGTCATGAATTGTTGCTAAATTAAGTAGTGTAACATGTTTAGGTAGTTAAATGATCCAAACTTTGAGCCTAAACATGATTTTGAGAATTAAAGTGGACTTTTTCAAGTCTAAAATTCATGAACTTGATTTTTGAAAAATAATGCCATTTGAGACTTGTTTAATTGCTAGTAATGATTATTTTGACATGTTATTTGAGTTGAATGATTATGAACTTGGCGAACATTTTCGTATATGCTTATTTGAAAAAGTGTAGATTTGATGAAAATATGAAAATAAGCTTAAGTTTGATATAAATTGATAATGTCATTGTAATTATTTTGATTGATGATTTTGCTGACACTAATGCATATTTGTATGCACAAAATTTGTGTTTGGTGTGTTTTGCAGACTGAAAGGGGTGAATCTTCATCCCAAGCCCGCAATGCTCCTGCTGAGAATGTGGAACAACAGGAGGTGGATAACTACTACAAGCAGGATATACCTCATCCAGTCATGACCTTTTCTGATATGCACTTGGAAGAGTTGCACCCGAACCTGAGATTTGACAGACTTTGGATAGATTATCCAAAATACCAAAGGGGTTTGCATACTCTTCATTCTAAGGTTGTTGAGGTACCGAGGGTCATAGAATGGGGACCCTTAGAAGCTGTAGAATTGGCCGGGCCAATTAGGGAATTACTTGTACAGAGGTATGGTAATTCTTCTTTTAATGACTGGGTACATTTATTCACCATGCGTAGACCTGTATATAAAGTATGGTGTGAATAATTGTTATGTAGTATAGAGTTGAATGATCGGGTAGCTAGTTTAACCGATCGTTCTTTTATTAGATTTTTGTTAGGCGGTTCGATGCGCCACATGTCTTTACTAGACATGGCTCAGGCTTTACGTATATATACGCCTGAGGAGTTAGCATCTGCCGATTGTAGAGGGTTGATACTAAACGGTAGAAAGATAGATGAAAATTTTGATACACACGGTGTGTGGAGTCAAATGACAAGCCATCACCGTTTCAAAGGGGGAAATTACTCTTATTTGGATATAGATAGAGCCGAATTAAGAGTGATACATAGGTTTTTAGCTAATTCGATTACACAAAGGGGTAAGAACAAGGAAAAAGTAAATGAACAGGATTTGTTTTACCATATGTGTATTCGAGACCCACAAAGCACTGTAAGTATACCGTATTGTGTGGGTTATTATTTATCAGCTATGGTTCGGGGGATGCGACCGCATAGCATAATAGGAGGTGGTATTTTTATTACTTTGATTGGTGAATATCTTGGTGTGGATATAAGTCGGGGGGGATTATTAGTAGAAGAACCAGAACCCCGCGATACTATAGGTTTAAATGTATACCATGGTGCGAAAGTTTTGAAGAGGCGAAATAACGCCGCAGTACGATACCATGGTAGACATCCACAGGTGGAGAGAAACCAACAGCAAGGTAATGTAGGAGGGGGGAATGAGATGCAAGAAATGCAAAGGTTTATAGCTTCTCAGGAATACGAAAATGCTAGACAGAGAGCATTTGAAGATTGGCAAGTTCATCAGAACCAAATCATAGCTCATTGCCAACATATAGGTAGAAACTATATTCCTACACCGAAACCCATCTTCCCTCCCTGGTCTATAGAGATGCAGCCACCATATCCTACGTATAACCCTGCCGAAGCATTCTATAGCACCTATGGTTATGCCTGGAACCCCTATTGGTACCAGTATCATCCCTAGTATACTTAGTTTTATTTATTTTATAATTTGTAATTATTGATACGTTTAATACTTTTGTTAATATTGTAATCATTTTTATAATTATCTAACTTTTATTCTTAGATTTTAATAATTTTTGAATGTGGGGTAATATACCAAACTTCAAAAATATGTATATATGTTTGCAGTTTATCTTATGTACACAACAGGGTAAAACAATGCATTTTCAAAGACTGGCATTAAGTTCAGCAAAAGCAACTAATTTTGACGACAAGATGCAAAATATATGTGAAATAACAACAAGACGGAATGAACAAATGATGTGCACCATTTATCATTCAGCAAACAAACGCCAATATATTTGGAAACTTTGGTAAAATTTAATCATTTTCACACAAATCACCCTCAATAATTTAAATTGTTACTGATTTCTTGCAAATGAGGGCATTGCAAGATCTTAAGTGTGGGAAGGGGTTAAATTCTTTCGGATTTTAAATTTTTTTTTTTACTTTATACACTTGGTTACCATTAAAAATACTAGTAAAGCAGTAGTTGTATTAGAATCTAGTGCTCTCTGATAATAAAGAACAGCCCTGGTCTTATATACTGACTACCCAATTCTAGTAAAATTTTTAAAAATTTTCAATTAAATGAACTCAAAATCATGTTTATACATATTTATGAACGATAAAACTAGGTTTTAACACCGAAATTATTGTTACCTCAGAAAGGACATAAATTAAGAAACAAATTAAAATGTTAAAATTCATTTAAAATGGAATAGAGGACGATAAAAAGGAAAATAAAAGCCAAGTGTGGGAAAATTTACCAAGTTATCTTAAACATATGTCACATATATCTGTAACAAATAACTGAAAATACTTTTGCTTTGGACTAAACTAAACTGTTTTACCCGATGAAAGAAAAGAAGAGATGGATCTACACGATGAATCAATTCCATCATTAAAAGGAAGTAAAGTCTTCCGAAAAAGACACGCGCTTCTTGATTTAGGTCATGAAGTTGTCGTCCAGACCAGTTGTAGGTTGACGAAAAATCTAGAAAAGTCATCACTAAAATCAGCAGGAAATCCACGGACCTCAGCATTAAACAGGGTCGCCAAGTGGTCAAATTTATCCTAACCATGAGAAGGATTTATCTTGTACAATGGGGGGGCACCATGCAAATTAGCTGGATAAGACTAATGAATCAGATCCCCAGAAAGGATAATCTCCTTAAAAATTAAAAATCAGCTTTTAAGATTGATATCACTCAATCCTTGAGATTGACCTTAAAGATTGAGAATTACAAACTCATGGAATTCAATGATATCTAAACTCGAGCTTGAACGAGAAAATATTTTGATCAAAATTACAAACCGATTTGTTTTCTGAAAACCCTATTTTCAATGCGTTCATTACCATTGAACGTAAAATCCTAGGAATTCACCTGGAATTCATTAGGTCACCTGAACCAAATCGGGTGTCAACCGTAAGAACGGTGGTTGCATAGTGGTCAAAGACAGGACCTTGTGCCATACCGAAAAATTATAAGGGTGAGCTTTACTATTGCTCCTACCAAGGATAGTAATTGCGTCCAACACGTTATAGACCATAATTAAAAGCATGTCAGGAGACATTGCCTTAACAGTTGCTTGTTCAACGCTTTCCTTTCAACCGGACGGTAGTTTACCAAAAGGTAATATACGGGACAAGTAAACTGGACGTGTTGCTTTCCAAATACAAGGTTAGCAAGTGGGTGACACAAAACCGCAATTTTTGAGCTAAAATTTTCAAATCTGAAACCCACCAAACCCACAAAAATATTTTGCAAACACCGGTAAAGGGTTATTCCGGAAAACTTATCTAGGGTAAAAACTAGATTTAATTTTCAAAAGATCAAATGTTTTCATAAAGATCCAATTTCCTTAATGGATCTAAATTTTTATAGTCATGTGGGACTGTAAACCATATCGTTACTACCATTGTTTATACCGTCGTATAGAAAATCACTGATGTACAAAGTGTGAAGAATAAAGAAGTGATTCTAGTATTTCAAGACGATATTGCTTGAGGACAAGCAACGCTCAAGTGGAATATTTGATAATGCTAAAAACGAACATATATTTCATAGCATTATTCCTCAAGAAAGACAAGCTTTTAGTTGCAATTGTTCTATTTACAAGTGATATTCGTTTAAATAATAAAAGGTGAAGACAAAAGACAGATTCGACGAATTGAAGACGCAAACGACCAAAAAGCTCAAAAGTACAAAAGACAATCAAAGAGGTTCCAATTATTGATAAGAAACGTCTCGAAATTACAAGAGTACAAGATTCAAAACGCAAAGTACAAAATATAAAATTGTACGCAAGGACGTTCGAAAATCCGGAACCGGGACCAGAGTCAACTCTCAACGCTCGACGCAACGGACTAAAAATTACAAGTCAACTATGCACATAAATATAATATAATATTTAAATAATTCTTATAATTATTTAATATATTATATTTATATTTAAACCGTCGGTAAACAAAGAGCCAAACTCCTCTGAGCTGTAAAAGTAAACTCCGCGACTCGCGGAGTTTGAAGGCCAAAAAGGCCGCGAGTCGCGGAGCCCCAAATTCAGAAACCCCCTATAAAGCTCGCGCATTCTGATCGTAAAACATCATCCTTTTCTTCTTCTTCTCATACATAAAATATATATATATATTTATAATTTATATTTTAATTTTAATTATAATTCTAATAATAAGGGTATGTTAGCGAATATTGTAAGGGTGTAAGTCAAAATTCTGTCCGTGTAACGCTACACTATTTTTAATCATTGTAAGTTATGTTCAACCTTTTTACATTAATGTCTCGTAGCTAAGTTATTATTATGCTTATTTAAAACGAAGTAATCATGATGTTGGGCTAATTACTAAAATTGGGTAATTGGGCTTTGTACCATAATTGGGGTTTGGACAAAAGAACGACACTTGTGGAAATTAGACTATGGGCTATTAATGGGCTTTATATTTGTTTAACTAAATGATAGTTTGTTAATGTTAATATAAGAATTTACAATTGGGCGTCCCTATAAATTACCATATACACTCAATCGGACACGGTGGGCGGGGTATTTATATATACGAATAATCGTTCATTTAACCGGACACGGGAATGGATTAATAGACACTAGAATAATTAAAACAGGGGTGAAATTATGTACAAGGACACTTGGTATAATTGATAACAAAATATTAAAACCTTGGGTTACACTCAGTCGACATCCTGGTGTAATTATTAAACAAAGTATTAAAATCTTGTTACAGTTTAAGTCCCCAATTAGTTGGAATATTTAACTTCGGGTATAAGAATAATTTGACGAGGACACTCGCACTTTATATTTATGACTGATGGACTGTTATGGACAAAAACCAGACGGACATATTAAATAATCCAGGACAAAGGACAATTAACCCATGGGCATAAAACTAAAATCAACACGTCAAACATCATGATTACGGAAGTTTAAATAAGCATAATTCTTCTATTTCATATTTAATTTCCTTTATTTTATATTTAATTGCACTTCTAAATATCGCATTTTTATTATTATTGTATTTAATTGCATTTTTAATTATCGTACTTTTTAATTATCGCAAGTTTATTTTATCGCATTTTTATTATTCGCAATTTCATTATCGTTATTTACTTTATGCTTTAATTTAAGTCTTGTATTCATTTTTAATATTTTACATTTGGTTTTAACTGCGACTAAAGTTTTAAAATCGACAAACCGGTCATTAAACGGTAAAAACCCCCCTTTATAATAATAATATTACTTATATATATATATATATATATTTGTATTTTTATAAAAGTAAACTAATATAGCGTTAAGCTTTGTTTAAAGATTTTCCCTGTGGAACGAACCGGACTTACTAAAAACTACACTACTGTACGATTAGGTACACTGCCTATAAGTGTTGTAGCAAGGTTTAAGTATATCCATTCTATAAATAAATAAATATCTTGTGTAAAATTGTATCGTATTTAATAGTATTTCCTGCAAAAATTTAATAGTATTTTATACCACTCCGCTACCGCATCATTCATCCTATATAAAAATTCCCTCATCTTGTTTTCTATAACAACCCTCATATTTCCATGCCTGAATTGACTAATTTGACTATAGGGTTGTTATCCATACGTAATATATAATTAAATTCGACGTTGATCAAATATTTATTTTTAGTCGACACGTTCTGTTAACTAAAGTTTACACTAATTATATAAAATAACTTTAGTTAATATTAATGCGTATTATATTTAAAACTATATGTAACATAATTATTAATTAAATGATAAGTTATTTTAATCATTATATATATATTTTTAGCTTATAAAAAAAATAAAAATAAAAAGAAATAAGATTTTTTTTATAAATTAAATAATGAGCCCATGAATTTTGACTAAATATTTTCAAAAACAAAAACTTATTAAAAACATTTTTAACATGTTTTTATTATTTTGTCAAAATTGGCACCTTTATTTTATTATTTTTTTTTCTTTTCACCAACCATTTTTTACCTATAAATACATGGCTCCTCATTCATTTTTTCTTGCCAAACATAAAAACTTAAGTTATTTTCTCAAAACCTTGAAGAAAATTTGAGGTACTTTCTATTTTTATTAATTTTTTTCAATATTGTCATTTATATTTATATTTATTGTATATTCTTTGTAAAATTCGAAATTAATTATGTTTATATGTTATAATTAGTATTATAAGTGTTATGATGCATAAAAATAATTTTGATAATTTATGGAATATTATTTATAATTAAATTACGAATTATGTAGTGTTTAAACGTAAAAACAATGTAAAATTTGTAATAAATACTTTTAACCAAAAATAAAATATATATAATTTTTTCTGAGTTTTTAAAACTTATATAGATCTGAAAAAATTATAAAAATAATTACTTGGGTCGAATTGGTATTTATTATATAATTAAACTCTATTATTATGTAATTTGAAGGTAAATTAAGAATAAATATAAAATAATAAAAAATATTTTTTTAAATATTTTTCTACAGGTTATTAGACTGATAGAAACTTATAAAAATAATTATTTGGGTTTATTTAGTAATTACGTAGAATTAAAATTGTTTTATGAATACATTAAGGGTAAAAACAAAAATAAATACAAAAATATAATAAAAATGTTTTCTTAAATTTTTCTACTAATCTATATGATTAACTAAGACTATAAAAATTATGTATGTAATTTTTAGATATTTAATTTATTATTTAGACATTTTTTAATAATGTTCGATTAATAAAACACTATTATTTTTGAAGTAATTTAGGTATTTATTTAAAGGTAATTATATTTAATATATATAAGACATACTAAGGTATAATAACTAAATATTAAATAAAACTTAGGTTATATTATCACATATATAATTATTAAGTACATTAATAATTCGTTGTGTGTATACACCTAAAGTGAAGGTTAATCAAAGATAATGTATAATTCATGTGAACTTCATCGCTACTCACGGTCGTAAGTGAATGATGTCTAGGTTGCCATTTATGGGTAAGCTTGTGGATCTCGAATGCCATGACTTAGATTCTGGTCAAGAATCCTGGGCCCCCGGTTACATCTGGTCATTCCTGACTTATTTGATTGCAACGAAGTTTGAGTAGAGTTGTACAACATCTTGCTAAAGATTAACCCGAACTTTCTAAAATTGAAAAATTACTATAAGTGGAAACTTTCCATAAATAGTAACCTTCCGAAAATGGAAATTCTTTAGTGAACCATTACTATCAATATAGTACTATATACTATTGTCTGTTAGTCAATGTCTGATCATACGTTCTATCTCTAGGTTGAGATCTCGGTCACGTCCTTCCGTTCAATTCTTTCGTGTGCTACTAAGGTGAACTTCATAGCCCCACTTTTTACTGTTTCATAACTGTTTTACAACTTTTGGGGTGAGACACATGCTTGCTTTATAACTGTTTTACACTTAGACACAAGTACTAAATTGTTAACTATGCTGTCATGCTTTGATTCATGCTAAATCCCTACCGTAATATCGTCAATTGCTACGTTTAAATGCAAAATTAATTATTATGAGTAGGCCTATTGAGAGTAACGTCTCTAACCATTCGACCGTTGGCCTTTGGTTACATAATAATGATTCCACGACACTGACGGTACAAGGTGTCATAGGGTAAACTTGTTTAGTAGCGATATTAAAAAATGCAGCAACACTTTTAGATTGATATTTCTATATCAATCAACTTTAAACTAAATCTTGTGGTCTAAAACTTTGGATATTATTTATAAACCTGTGAATTTCACTCAACCTTTTTGGTTGACACTTTAAGCATGTTTTGTCTCAGGTGATGATTGAGCTAGCTGTTTGCAACTTTGTGATGATAGATTTGATGCTTGCATGGAGTCCACATCGCATATTATATTTTAGTTCATAAACATTTATTTTACGTTTTAATAATAATGTAAACATGTATTACTGCTTCCGCTGTTTTATTAACAAAGGTTTTATTTAAAAAGTCTCATATAGAGTCGTTCTCGTTTATACAACGGTGTTATGATATGATTGGTCACAATTACCCCTGGTCCATTTTAGGGGGTGTGACAGATTGGTATCAGAGCAGGCTGATGTAGAGAACCAGGATTGCATTTTATGTGTGCCTTATACAATTAGGTACCTTAGCAATGTAGGACTACAACTTTCCTTGACTATAGTGCCTTTAATTGTTGCCTTGTAAGACCCAAATATTTATTGTACATAATGTATTTATGGTGTACGATGCGTGTATGAAGTGTACGTGTTGCTTGCTCGAACGTCGAAGGAAACTGGACGTTGTCCGAAGTGACAAGGTGTGTATGTATCTTTTCAACCCCAAATAAAGTTTGAGTTGATGTTTCAAAGCCTTACCATTGGATAGAATATCTTATTACGTTTCCAACGATATTTGATTCATCGAAAACGGAGCTACGGTCAAAAAGTTATGGCCAAAACAAGTTTCTGAAATCTTACCTGCATGTTGGAGCGGCGCCCCACCATTTGGCGCGGCGCGCCGAACCCGTCTGATGCAATTTTCAGCCTTTTTAAAAGGTCTAAATGAGGGGTACTTTGGTCTTTTCACTTGGGGTCGGTTTGGGGTCATCAAAACTGATCCATTGATCAGTTTGGATCACATCTCACTCATCAAACACTCCCATCCTCAAACCCTAGAGAGAGATTGAGTTCTAGTGAGAGAGAACTCCATTTGGAGAAGAAGGAGGCTGTTTCGGGTCAAACCTCAAGCATTAAAGTTGTTCTACTCGTCAACGGCATCATTTTGGCGGTATTGGTAAGTTCTAACTCCGAATTTCATTGTTGATTTTGCTATTCAAAGTTAGGGTTTGAACTTGATTTGTTGATAAACCCATTTAGACTCATGAAGTGGGTTTAGTGATGCTAGTAATCGGGTTTATTGTTAGTGTTGGTGGATTTTGGGTTGGTGAACAAATTGGTTATGTTTAGAACTTGAATTTGGGTTTAATCACTAGGTTTAGTGATTATGGAAGTATTGGAACCCATTTAGGGTTATTTGGTTGACTAATTTTGACTATGGGTCAAAATTAGGGTTTGGTGACGGTTATGACCCAATTGTCGATTTAGTAAGGTTTATAAACTTAAAATGGATTAAGTTGAAGTATAAAACCGAGTTAAATATGTTTTGGTGTCAAAACTTGCTAATGGCGTGTTATTGACTTCTTATGGGTCAAATTAGGGTTTAAGTGTCTTTATGGGAAAGATAGGTGTTTAACACCTATGATTGGGTTTAATTGGCGTATTAAGACCATTCTCACTTGTGTTAGTGATTATTGGTTAATTTTGGGCGCGGTTTGTACTTGGAAGTGCATTTGGGTCAAATTTGCACTAAGTGTCAAATTGGGTTGGTTTGTAAATCCAATCTAAGTGTGTTGTTGAATTTGTGATAATGGAATAGGTACTTTCCATTGACGAGTTGCAGATTATTCGGTAGCATTCTTCAAGGCGACAAGGTGAGTGGAATAATTATATGTGTAGGTATATAATGTATTTATTTGTTGTAGCGTGAAATGTGTAGTGTCGAGGTGTTAAGACACCACGTTTCACATGAAGAGTGTAGCATCGAGGTGTTAAGATGCCACTCGGGTGTAGCATCGAGGTGTTAAGATGCCACCTAGGAGTGTAGTGTCGAGGTGTTAAGACACCACTCCATAAAAATAATGAGTGATGCATCGAGGTGTTAAGATGCCACTCAGGGTGATGTGCCGAGGTGTTAAGGTGCCACCCTAGGGGTTAGTGGTGCGAGGTGTTAAGTGCCCTAACGGATGTTATGAACACCGATGGCGTTTTTGCGAGCGCCGTTCCCTTGTACTATTGGTTAACCATGGTTATTTGTGTTGTAAGCATATTATATTATTCGAGTTATATTCATATGCGGTTGTTATGCTAGCTTGTGGTATTGGAGATTTATAGCTTGTTATTGTGACGATAAGCTAAATGTGTATGCTAGCGTGTTTGCGGTTTGGTGTGTAAGTGTATGCAAGTAGGTATAATTATATATGTATTCGTATAATTATTGCATTCACTAAGCTTTGATTACCCTCTCGTTGTTTACTATTTTTATAGGTTCGGTTTTGGACAAGGGTAAGGGCATCGTTTTGGACTAAAGATCCCGCTTGATGCTAGGGGACGCTTTTGGCTTTAGTAGCTCTTGGAGTTTGACCGATAGTTGGGTAGTTTAATCCCAAACGCCATGCTCATTGTGTAGTTTGGAACTTAAACTTTTTGGTGGTCGAAACTCGTAAATTGTATTAAACTCGTAAAACGGCTGATGTGGGCCCCGCTTGTAAAACATTGATTTTATATTTGAAACAGGTTGGTTTTACATATTTGGAGGTATGGTAAAAAAGAATTTCGTCTAAAAGTGTCGGGAACTAGTCAATCTTTTTCGCATTTTGAGACTTTCCGGACAGACCCGAATGGCGCGCCGCGCGGCAATCCTGGCGCGCCGCGCCAGTTCACTGTGCAGCAATTTTTTTTTTTTTATTTTGTATTTTCACGTGGTTTGTTCGCGGGTTGGTTTGGGTTGTTACATGCCTTAAACTGTTAAATGCTACACTATACTTTAGAAACTTTACTTATCTTAGAATGCCGAGCCAACCTAAGAACTCTGCTCACTTTCCTAAGTACTATTCAATTCCGCCACCACATTTAAATGCGACACCGTTCTCGACATTCCTATGTCATCTATCATAGTTTTGTGTATTACATATGTATTACATGAAATGTTATCCATGATTTTTGAAACTCTTATATTTGTTACTATTCATACTCAAACGTATATAACCTCCTTGTTATATCACGTACCTATATGCTTTATGCCTTTATGCATCGGCTTGTGAACCAGAAAATGTCATTGAGTTATCTCAAAGACATTATAATGTCATCACTACTAATATTCATTACTTTTAAATCTTTGATTTCTCGTTATTTTTTTATCATTGAATTTTCTTGACGGATGGCGTCTACGAAACTCTAGAATAGAAGGGTTTGGATTATCGATTTAAAGGATCCTATAGCTCAAGCTGTAGACCTGAATAGGCCATTATGAATTGAAAGTCTTTAATTGAAAGATTATCAGATTACATACTTATCATTTTATGATCTCGACACGTCATACTGCTATTATTGGAGTATAGACATATCATATCTTATTATATCTTATCATATCTATCTTAATAGACTTTGTCTAACACTTTTTCTAAATTTCCTACGTAAATTACGGAAATCTTTTTGCTATATATATACGTATATCAAGAAGACAAATATATCATTCAATATTCAACACTCATCTTATAACAAAAACCCTTATTCCGATCAGATAATATGGATTTCTCACTTGATTCCTTGAACTCCTTAAGCTCTAATGGCAGCGTAACCGGAATGAACCAACTAATTAGTCATCACCTTTTCTGGATGAATTGGGGGTGGGTTCGTAGTCTACTTAATCAATGGAGAAGTGAAGAAGGTGATCCTTTTCACCCACCACATTGCCCTATTGGCGAAGAACCTGAAGCACTTACCGGCGAACCCGTTCGGAACACTATTTTCACCCTCATTTCCAGGATATCCCGTCACGAATATATAATATCTAGAATTTCAGATCTTATTCATCCCCTTGTCCGAACCGCCAATCATCCCGGAATAATAGAAGAAGTCAACGAGCTTCGCGCTCGAGTAGTGGCTTTGGAAAATATGGTGCAAAACCTACGAGCACCAGCAGTAGCACCATCAACATAACCAGCACCACCAGTACCATCAGCATCACCGCCAACAGCATCAGCTTCACCAACAACAACATCTGCATTCCACGCCTCAACATCACACTCAGTACCTCAAACATTAACATCATACGCCCCATAGATATCAAGGAATATTAGTAATAATGAGTTAAGATGTATTGACTCATTCTTCCTGAAGAATTATATATGTATACTTTATATATATATGGTTTGGAACAATAATAAATATTTTCGTACTAAGCTATTACGTGTGAAACTTAA
This sequence comes from Rutidosis leptorrhynchoides, assembly GCF_046630445.1. Lineage (NCBI taxonomy): Eukaryota > Viridiplantae > Streptophyta > Magnoliopsida > Asterales > Asteraceae > Rutidosis > Rutidosis leptorrhynchoides. Next base: position 630,178,638 of record NC_092335.1, read on the forward strand.
CTAGTAAATACTACTCGGTTAATTCATATCACTAATATGCTATGATGTACATCCTTCGTTAATGACTTAACAATCGTTAATCACTGCTTCAGCACACTAAACTCCATTTTCATAATAAATCAAGTGTATTATTCAAATACATGTTTGATTTTACACTTCCATTTTCGATGTACTCAAAACTTTCTAGAAAACATTATTCGTGCCTTGTGAATTTCACAAGAAATCCACGAGCACCAACATCATATACCGAGATATATCAATAACAATGAACGATGAAGTATTGATTCATAACTTCATTAGCGAAATATTTCGCGACAATTATTAAATCTCTAAGGTTTTGGAGATTATTAATTCTCATTTCAACCGTAAATCAAATGAGTTTTAAATTATATTAACTCATTAAATTCATGATTACATCTGAAAGAAAATATATATGTACGTATATTTTCATAAAGATTGTAATTAAATATTCTGTTGTACAAACTGTTGACGGTGAAAATATTTTAACGGGTAGGTAATACCCGAAAAATATTTATATCTCACATTAATATGTTACATCGTACATTCTTCAATTCTGATTCAACAGTCATTAACTATACTACTTACATCCACATATGTATCCGTTCACTAAAGAACAACCATTTTCATACAAATTCAAATACATATTCTGATTTTGACATATCGGAATTTAAGTAAAACTTTAGCAAGTGTTATCTTCTTAAAGATCACTACATTCATGAATTATATTCATTCGTATTCTATGATGAATTATCAAATCAAACCACCGAACTTACCATTCCTTACTTTTGAAAATCACAAACATTTCTTCGTCAACTGTTAGATCCATTGATGGATGCATCTTAGGCTTAAACACTTCAAATTCAAAATTTTTGAAAACATCCTTTGAATCTTGACGATCACAATCAGCGTTCAATCATCTAAAAACGAAATTTCTTGAAACCATCTCAGATTGATAACCGACGATTCAAATATGGCTGCATTAAATGCAGAGGAAACAGCAAAATTGTAGATGGCCTAAATGGCCAGGAGTTTGATGATAAAGAATGGGGTATTGGGAACGCTCGATAGAAAATTTGGTGCTGAAAAACGAATTGAGCAAACCATGAAGGAGACCGTGGACAAATCACAAGGATTAAACCCGTAATCAAAGAATCTAGATGATTCGATTTCTGATGAAAATCACAAAAGATCTCCTTACGCATTCTAAATCCTTACAGAAGAATTTTTCTCGTTATCATTTGATCTTAGAAAATTCTAAGATATCATCGTATCTTTCGTTATAAATATCCTCCATATTTCTGAAGATACATTCATAACTACTCTTGTCCGAAATTATTCATCACTTCGCACTTTATGTGTTACATAATAAAGGAAACTGTTTTAGTTTCTATATTTCTATAACATACAAGTTTAAATTTTGAATGATTTGAGGTAGTGTTGGGAATTGAAGCATGAGTTAGTATAATATAACGATGTCAGGCCAACGTGATTATATTACAGTAAGCCATGCTAAATTTTTAATGGAAGATGATGATTCATAGACTTTATAATCATCATTTGCCATGTTACATGACTTTTACATTCTACTTAACCTCTGAACATATCAAGAACATATATTCTTGATAGTTCTATCCTTAGTAATTCTAGTAACTTGACAAATCAAATCGTGCTATTACCTTTCCTTCTGCTTTGTATATTATGATCATTTGAAACTCCATACCTACGAATTCTAGACCATTATTCGCTTGACTTGAAGTCGGGAAGGAAAAACAAGAGCATAGAGCTCCGACATATAAGGGAAAATATAAAGCCCGATAACAATACGGAAATTACAAACCGTGTATATCAATGCGTATAGCAACATAAAAACACGGGAGAATTAAAAACACTATAACCCCAAGGTAATTGTAGAAGTAAACAGATTCCTCTGGGGGTAAATGAAAAAGAAGAATGACAAAAACGATAGTTCGGAAAAATATCCAGGATAAGAACTGGATGGAGCATTTTCACAATCTTTGGAAGTATGAATCGAGAAAGAAAGTATAGAAGTGGTGAAGATAATGAAACAAAAGAAGCTAATTTATAGCAAAATTCTAGACACAACAATCAAGGCAATTTTAATTTCCTTAATTATCGGAGAATCAAATCTTATACAGATTATAAAGATTTCCTTTAAATCCCTTGAATTCCAGAAATCACCTTTAATTATGTCAAAAGTTAAGGCAAACTGATATTTTCTTATTTCAAACTTTTAAGATAACTTCATTTATACTCTTCCTATAATCGAATCGTTTTATCCATATTACCCAATGTTGATAAAACAATATCTTCAACTCATATTCATCATTCTTGTTGTAAAGAATGACAATCTCTATCAAATTTCACGACTATGATTTTCATGAACTCCTTTCTATTTTGTCTACCCTAGCGTGGTGGCATAAACGCTCAAGGTTTAAATGAGCTCGATATTATTCATAACACATTTTATATATCCAATTTACTGAAATGACTTGTATAACATCATCATTTTGAATGATCTCCGCATTAATAATAAAATGCACTTCGTAGAAGAACTTGTAGAAATTATGGTTTGTATGATTTTAATTCTTGAAACAGAACAATATTCTATCCGTTGGAATTCACGCAAGGCCCCGAGCATACCTGGGAACGTGAAAACCAAATAAAACGTAAATATCCTTGTCTATGTACGAACAACACCGATTAATGGCAACAACTAAATTTCGGGACGAAATTTCTTTTAACGGGTAGGTACTATAACAACCCTCATATTTCCATGCCTGAATTGACTAATTTGACTATAGGGTTGTTATCCATACGTAATATATAATTAAATTCGACGTTGATCAAATATTTATTTTTAGTCGACACGTTCTGTTAACTAAAGTTTACACTAATTATATAAAATAACTTTAGTTAATATTAATGCGTATTATATTTAAAACTATATGTAACATAATTATTAATTAAATGATAAGTTATTTTATTCATTATATATATATTTTTAGCTTATAAAAAATAAAAATAAAAAGAAATAAGATTTTTTTTATAAATTAAATAATGAGCCCATGAATTTTGACTAAATATTTTCAAATACAAAAACTTATTAAAAACATTTTTAACATGTTTTTATTATTTTGTCAAAATTGGCACCTTTATTTTATTATTTTTTTTTATTTTCATCAACCATTTTTTACCTATAAATACATGGCTCCTCATTCATTTTTTCTTGCCAAACACAAAAACTTAAGTTATTCTCTCAAAACCTTGAAGAAAATTTGAGGTACTTTCTATTTTTATTAATTTTTTTTAATATTGTCATTTATATTTATATTTATTGCATATTCTTTGTAAAATTCGAAATTAATTATGTTTATATGTTATAATTAGTATTATAAGTGTTATGATGCATAAAAATAATTTTTATAATTTATGGAATATTATTTATAATTAAATACGAATTATGTAGTGTTTAAACGTAAAAACAATGTAAAATTCGTAATAAATACTTTTAACCAAAAATAAAATATATATAATTTTTTATGAGTTTTTAAAACTTATATAGATCTTAAAAAATTATAAAAATAATTACTTGGGTCGAATTGGTATTTATTATATAATTAAACTCTATTATTATGTAATTTGAAGGTAAATTAAGAATAAATATAAAATAATAAAAAATATTTTTTTAAATATTTTTCTACAGGTTATTAGACTGATAGAAACTTATAAAAATTATAAAAATAATTATTTGGGTTTATTTAGTAATTACGTAGAATTAAAATTGTTTTGTGAATACATTAAGGGTAAAAACAAAAATAAATACAAAAATATAATAAAAATGTTTTCTTAAATTTTTCTACTAATCTATATGATTAACTAAGACTATAAAAATTATGTATGTAATTTTTAGATATTTAATTTATTATTTAGACATTTTTGAATAATGTTCGATTAATAAAACACTATTATTTTTGAAGTAATTTAGGTATTTATTTAAAGGTAATTATATTTAATATATATAAGACATACTAAGGTATAATAACTAAATATTAAATAAAACTTAGGTTATATTATCACATATATAATTATTAAGTACATTAATAATTCGTTGTGTGTATACACCTAAAGTGAAGGTTAATCAAAGATAATGTATAATTCATGTGAACTTCATCGCTACTCACGGTCGTAAGTGAATGATGTCTAGGTTGCCATTTATGGGTAAGCTTGTGGATCTCGAATGCCATGACTTAGATTCTGGTCAAGAATCCTGGGCCCCCGGTTACATCTGGTCATTCCTGACTTATTTGATAGCAACGAAGTTTGAGTAGAGTTGTACAACATCTTGCTAAAGATTAACCCGAACTTTCTAAAATTGAAAAATTACTATAAGTGGAAACTTTCCATAAATAGTAACCTTCCGAAAATGGAAATTCTTTAGTGAACCATTACTATCAATATAGTACTATATACTATTGTCTGTTAGGCAATGTCTGATCATACGTTCTATCTCTAGGTTGAGATCTCGGTCACGTCCTTCCGTTCAATTCTTTCGTGTGCTACTAAGGTGAACTTCATAGCCCCACTTTTTACTGTTTCATAAATGTTTTACAACTTTTGGGGTGAGACACATGCTTGCTTTATAACTGTTTTACACTTAGACACAAGTACTAAATTGTTAACTATGCTGTCATGCTTTGATTCATGCTAAATCCCTACCGTAATATCGTCAATTGCTACGTTTAAATGCAAACTTAATTATTGTGAGTAGGCCTATTAAGATTAACGTCTCTAACCATTCGACCGTTGGTCTTTGGTTACATAATAATGATTCCACGACACTGACAGTACAAGGTGTCATAGGGTAAACTTGTTTAGTAGCGATATTACAAAATGCAGCAACACTTTTAGATTGATATTTATATATCAATCAACTTTAAACTAAATCTTGTGGTCTAAAACTTTGAATATTATTTATAAACCTGTGAATTTCACTCAACCTTTTTGGTTGACACTTTAAGCATGTTTTGTCTCAGGTGATGATTGAGCTAGCTGTTTGCAACTTTGTGATGATAGATTTGATGCTTGCATGGAGTCCACATCGCATATTATATTTTAGTTCATAAACATTTATTTTACGTTTAAATAATAATGTAAACATGTATTACTGCTTCCGCTGTTTTATTAACAAAGGTTTTATTTAAAAAGTCTCATATAGAGTCGTTCTCGTTTATACAACTGTGTTATGATATGATTGGTCACAATTACCCCTGGTCCATTTTGGGGGGTGTGACATTTTCTTCCATTTCATTCGTTTTTAAATCTCGTGCTCTTCGAATAAGCGATATGTGGCTTAGTATGTGTCAAGTTTGCATTTTGAGTTTCTAATTGTTTCATAAGTTTCGTTCGTAAAGTATATAAAACCGTTAATGAGTCTTAAATTGATACGATAAAAACATGTTCATTTTAAGAGGCAGTTATAAGGATTATATTTTTATGCTATTGTAAGATGGATATTATCTTTGTCAAATTAATTATAAAAATATATATGTTCGAGCATGATTAATGTATACCAGGTTATTAAACCATAGAGAAAATAATGTCTAATATATATATATATATATATATATATATATATATATATATATATATATATATATATATATATATATATTGTTATAATAAGTGTAGATGATCTTAGGTGCTGTTTGTTTTTTAAGATGTTTTTGTCTGAAGATCTGCGGACCATGTCTGCTAAGAAGATGTGGTCTGAAGGTCTCTATGCTGAATAATGAAGACTGTTTGTTTTTATGTCTGCAACATAACTTAATTATGTCTGCAGCACTTAGAAGCACATTTCTAAGTCTGCGAGGCTGCAGACATAATAAGACATTATTTTATCTTATGTCTTCAGAAAAATAAACTGTCTGCAGTAAAAACGTCTGCTGGTGCGCAGACATAAGACATAATAAGGTCTGCAGACAGAAAAACAAACAACACCTTAATTAAGAATAAATTAGTCACAGTTTGTCTATCTAATCATAGATGTTTTTTTTAATATTCTCATTCCTATCAATTGATATTTGTAAGATGATATACATGAAATTGATAAGTGTGCAATTAACTCTCACATTGTTATTACTATTACTATTAATGTTAATATTATATTATGCGAATAATATGCTAAAATCATTAGAAATGTAATTGTTCTTTTATTACATGTATTTAGATGGTAAATGCATTGTTGAAATAAAGAAAAATTAGCGCAATAAATTAATGATCAACATTTAGTAACTTTTAGGAGTAAACATAGTTACGATTAATTGATATTATATGCATATATTGTTTTTGGATCTCACCCTTATACCACTCAAGCCAAGCTTCGGTGGTGACAATTAGCTAATTTAATCTTGATGAATAACTCAAACATGAAGAATACTTGTGTTTGTACATGTGTAAACAAGATAAATAATATAAAGAATATAAACACTGAGATTTATAGTGGTTAAGAAGGATTTTAATTAATCCTCCTTAATTCGCTCATCAATTTCATCAAATTGAGAGTTAGCTTCACGATCTATTCTTCAAACCCACTGGAGATCCAATTACAATTTTTGTACATTGTTAGGCCACGCCAACAATTTTTCTATCCCTTTAAAAGATACAAGCTAGCTTAGATCATCTTGTCTTTAGCTTGGACAAGTATTAATTCACAATAGAATTAATAAGCTTTCTAGATCTCTTTAAGGAAGTAGATCATTAAGCTAAATGATGTTTTTATTACAATGTACAAGAAACTCGCATTGATAATAAGATTACCTCCTAAATCACTTTAAGAAAGTAATTTATATATTATGTAAACTCACAAATATAAGAATTTAAGAATTGAGTTTACAATAATTCTACAACCTATTATTATAGAATCTCTTTTGTTAATTACATAAAGAAATATGAGATGAAGATTTGGCGATTCTCTCAGAAGTATTTAAAATCTTTACTTCAAGAGGGTCAATCTTCAAGTCACTCCAAAGCTTGAAATTTAGAGGTAAGATAGTTCTAAACTCGGATCGTCTGTGGTCGATCTGACGATCGACCTTCCTTCGACCGCATGAATGCTGCTCTGAAACTATATTTGTTACATAGCTGTTGGAGAGCAGTTTGACGTTGATATTATGCCCTATTTACTTAATTTTAAACCTGTAAAAGATGTGTAGTAACATGAACATGTTGTATATGCATAAAGTAATTTCGTTGGATGCATTCACTGAAAGTGACTTGTCACAACAAAATTAGTAAGTCTCTCAAAATCTTGTGATTTCAAAAGCGTTCATGCAGACTATGGAGGCGAACCTGCAATTCATCCGTGGGTTAGACAGCATCAATGATGTTTTTACAAAACGACACTTTTGATACTTTGAATTTACGCGTTGTATGATTTGGTCGTTTGCTAGAGAAAATGTAAGTTTATGAAATTGCGTTTTTACTGTAACGTAAGTGTCATCATCAAGCTAAATATCATCATCAAAATATAGATTTAACATCTGAATACTAACGTTTAATATAAATCAACATCAATGTATACGCGATTTTTAAAGTCCAATCAAAATCTTTATATCTTACAATTACATCATTATTATAAAATTAAAAATTTCAAAATACTAAACTATTCATTTTTTCCTTAACTAAATACGAAAATTCACACATATTTATTCATTCTAACGATGACACTAGGTTTGCCGTTAGCGTATTTAAATGGGATGTACAAAACGGTCATATTTGACTTTTATGTGACGATTGTTAACTTTTACAATTTTTTATGTACGATAACGACAACACTAAGGGTCGTTGTTAGAAAAATTCTTAATATAATCATAAAAATATTATTATTAAGTTCAATATTCTGAATGATTATCAAACACATTATCTTTGTTCAAAGTTAATTTCAATCAAAACTTTTGAATTATTCATATTTTGAACCATTTAGCTCTTAAGCATTATGTTGTATCAAACCCATCTTTAGACGTCTTCAAAACCTTTGTTTAGTAAAAACGATTGAAAAGGGTCACCGCACCTTGCTGCGAGAAATCGTTTGCAACAATACAAATTAAAAATATTTTACTTGTAGTAATTCTAACAAAATAAAAAAAATGTCTAATTTAACCGTTAGTATTGAAAAATATTAAACATTTAAAACATATTATACGAAAGTTTACACTAGTTGCATAGAGAATTAGTGGGATCTATACATAATCTATTAATCTATAATCAATGTATTGTTAGTCCAGTGGAATAGGACCATACCTCTTTGAGGTTAGAAGTTCGATTCTATAAGGTGACAACATCGCACATAATGATATTCCCTTGATCTTGAAATTCACCCAAGGTCGTCTTTCGCACATCGCGTTGCAAGGGCAGCAGGGAGGGGGTTTACTGAACATGCCCTCGAATTGGTCCGGATTTCCTTTAGGACAGCTGTTGGGGGCGGGTTATACAACTGCGAGAGATAATCGCGTGAGTGGTTTAGTCCCCCTTGATAATCTCATACTGCTATTCAAAAAAAAAAAAAAAATCTATACTCATTTAACTATTAGGTTAAAAAATTCAAAAAAATAAAAAGGAAAACGAAGAAAAATACTGAATGCAAGTGCACGTTAGAGCTCTAGGAGTCGAAGATTTTTGCCACCGTTAAAGGGATTTAACACCGGGGACACCGGTGCGCACCACTCCCCTCTTGTGTTAAATCAATGTTAAATATGCGTTAAATGCTTCAATGTTACCTGGCTAACGGTGTGTTTAGAGATTTAACACCGGGGACACCGGTGCACACCACTCCCCTCCAGTGTTAAATCACCGTTAAATCACCAAAATTTTATTTTATTTTTATTATATTTTTTATTAGTTAAATAAATTAAATAATAATAATTAAATAATGATTTAACACTGAGATTTAACACTGAACGATTTCCCCTGTTTTGACCTCAGTGTTAAATTTAACACTGAGATTTAACACTGAACGACCTCTGGTGCTCTTATTGATTGGGGTAATTAATTATACCTATATACTAATTCTCAAAGTTGGCTATTATTCACTTACTATTCATCGAAAGCGACACATTTTGTGCTTTAATGACTTGTACCTTGTGCAAAAGGATGTTGTACCCACAAGGAGTACTGCACTATTCATCTACAGTAAAAAAATTATTTTATTTTTTAAATTGTCCATCTCATTCTCCCCTAAAAATTTTACTAAAGGACTGCATAAGGACGTTGGCCCGTTTTTTTAACCTAATTTTCTTCAAAAAAACAAGACGATAAAGGCTTTTTCCCCCTTCTGTTTCCTTACAATTTTCCTACACTTTCGCCAACGACGACTCCATCACATTGCCCAAAAATTCCTACAAACGGCGCTGCAACGCGCGCCCCCAAACACTAGTATCTACTAAAAAATATAGTCACTATAAATGCACATTATTGATTGATGTACCTAGTATACTTTCCGCACGCACACAAAAGTTTATTTCACAACAAAAAAAAATCTTCATTTGGAGAGCAAAATTTCAAAAGCTACCGGTTATGATCGAACTAGATAAGCGAGGTATAGATCTTGACTCCATGTGTTGTCCGCGTTGTGATGAAGATGTCGAGTCTGTTGTGCATAACTTGTTTAAGTGTAAAGATGCAAAAGATATTTGAGAGCGAGTTTATAAATGGTGGGGTACGGGCATTCCAAGTAATCTTACTTTAAACGACAATTTAGAAAGCAATAACAATAGGGCGAAGTCGTTTTTGGGTCAATAAATATGGAAAGCGTCCGAGTATATACATGCGAGTATCTTATTTGGAAGAATAGAAACTCGATGGCCCTTAACAGTAAAAAAATGCAACAGTCGAGTTGCTCTTAATAAAATAGTGAAAAGCTTTAAAATGATCCCGATATGTATGCGCAATTGCAATATTGGGTGGCACACAAGGCTTGCTAGAAAAATCACATATGTTGAGCAGTAGGTTCATTGTATGTTCCCCTTATGTTTAGGTCCCAGCTTTTGATTCTTGTATGGCTTTATGTATTAGACCAAACTTAGGCAATGGACTAGTCAACCTTGATAAACCAAAAATCACCTAAGAAGATAGAACTGTAATGATTATGTTTCTATTTTATTCTATTAGACCACAGTGATTGTGAAGTGGAGTGGGTGAGGTGCACTTTTTGAAGAAAAACTGTGACTGGGCCATGACATTTTGAGGGGGAGTTGTAATGGGGGGCTTTTGTAAGGGTGTTTGTGGGTGATGTGTCAAAATATGATTGGAGGTTGGGTTAAAAAGTGGTGAAAAAGGTAAAAAAGAATTAAAAAAAAAAATCACAAACGCACATTTTCATGCCCGTGCTTTCTTGACAAACGCCCCAACACGAACGCCCATAAACGCCCCATTCCGGGCGTTTGTGGGGCATTTGTGGGCGGATTCAGGCAACAAACGTCTGCGTTTGGTCTTAGGGTCCTAGGTTATAGTAGCTGTAGTACTTGAAAGTTAACAATGTTATAGTCTATTTTTTTAATTATATCGATGATTTTGACTATATCAATAAAGTAGGTAAGAGAAAATTACATAAATAAATCATTACTGTTATATATGTGTCAATAATTCAATTGGACACAAAAGTCTATAGATGTGGACACAAAAGTCTATAGATGTTGTATAAGTCAATATTGGCTGACAATTTTTTAATACTTCTACAGTAGAATATGTAGTATATATACCCCCTCTTGAGTTAGCAAATAACACACTTTGATATATTTCATATATATAAACTCTCTCTTTTCTTACATATATATATATATATATATATATATATATATATATATATATATATATATATATATATATATATATATATATATATATATATATATATATGTCTCTAATTAGTAAATAAGCCCAAGGTAGTTATAAACTACTAAATTACAACACGTTATCAGCACGAAGTGCTCCGTATAATCAAGGTTTATCTAAGGAAGCACAAATCACTAATCAAGGTAAAAAATTCTTTAACGATATCTTCTATTATTTATTAGTAAGGTAAAGATTATTATCATCATAAGTAAAATTATATTTCTGTAATCTAACTTTTATTAACTTCACTAACATTTATATTTATGTTATTTAAGTTATATATGGTCGGTTATACCGCCTGAATTATATTTCTGTAATCTAACTTTTATTAGCTTCACTAACATTTATATTTGTGTTTTTTAAGTTATATATGGTCGGTTATACCGCCTGAATTATATTTCTGTAATCTAACTCTTATTAACTTCACTAACATTTATATTTATGTTATCTAACATTTATGATTACATATGCAATTAATCATTATTTATTTCATGCATACTAATATTTATTCTTAAATTTATTATTTATGCATAATATTTTTATTCTCTTAATCTTCGTATTTATACTAAATGTATTTATATAAATGTATTTATTGTAATCGTATTTATACTAATAAAATTCTTTTATTAAAATTATTATTAATACAACGAGTACATAACAGTCGTTAACGTCAACTAACGACGTTACAACGGTCATATATACATAACGGTTGTTAACGTCAACTGACGACGTTACAACGACTGTATTTTTCAAATATAAAATAAACATCTCCGTTTTCACATTTTCACAAATCAATCTTCATTTTCTCAGATTACCACTCTCAAAAAGTTTTTTTTGTAAAGATGATTCACACAAGGATAATTTTTCCTATTGTATTGGTCATACTAACTATCATCATTGTTGCTAATATACCACCGGGTGAACTTATATTCTAGCCTGCTCTTGTGATTTTATCATTTGTAATCATGCCATTATTCTGTTGTTTACTAGTTATGAATTTAAAATGATTCTAATTTCATTTTATTATTTGTCTATGAATAGAAGTTGATTATGATTATGATTTATGTTGTTCATCTTTTTGATAATAGAAAATGTCGAATTTGAAAAGACTTAAATTTGCTCTTTTAGAATCAAATGGGAACAACTACTTAACAGGGGTTATGAATGTAGAAAAACATCTCGAATCAATCGGTATTTTAGAAACCCTGAATGAAGATAATAATTGTTCCGAACAAAAGAAAGCTATAGCAAGTATTTTTATTAGCAAACATATTGACGAGTCCTTAGAATCTACATATTATATGATTGAAGATCCAAGTGTATTATGAAAAATACTCAAAGATAGATACAATATTAATTAAGAAATAACTGTGATCCATGAAAGAATAAAATTGAAGATGTTAGTAGACGCTCTTATAAGAATTCCGGAGATTCTTATTAATGATCTGGTAACATGGACCATCAGTCTATTATTTCTTGAATACATGAACTTCTTGTTTAGCTCTACAAATAAGTCTCATAAGAAAAGAAAACGAGAGTGAATCTATTGAAAAATCTTGATTAAATAAACCCTGAGCTACCTTGAGACTTGAATGGTTTGAATTTTTTAAGATGTCTAGCTTGTTATGTATCACTCCTAAATAAATGGCTTTAGACCATGACGTGTTTATTAGGTGTTATCTTTTATGTACTTTAGATTGTAACTGGTTTACATGTAACATATTTTGATTATCTTGCTGAAATATTTGCTTATCTTATTTGGAGTTTTAGTATGAATCTTGCTGAAATACAACATTAATTAAATGGTAAAGACATATGTATTGCAGATAGTGGTAACATACACACTATGATTAAATTTAAGAAATATTTCATTGATTTAAATCAAATGAAGGAATTATAAATACTATATCAGGTCCTGGAAACTTGATAAAAGGAATGGGAAAGGCAAAAATTCATGTTACCAAATGGTACGAATTTTCTGATAAATAAAGCCTTGTTTTCTCCCAAAATCAAAGAGAAATTTGTTAAGTGTCTCTTACATATATCATAATGGATATGATTATCAGTCAATGATAACAAAAAATGAGAAATATCTATGTAGCACCGAAAAGCGCATATGATGAAAAGCGCGTATGATGAAAAATGCATATGATGAAAAGCGCAGCGCATATGATTAAAAGCGCATATGATGAAAAGTGCATATGATGAAAAGCGCATATGATGAAAAGCGCAGCGCATATGATTAAAAGTGCATATGATGAAAAGTGCATATGATGAAAAGCGCATATGATGAAAAGCGCAGCGCATATGATTAAAAGCGCATATGATGAAAAGTGCATATGATGAAAGGCGCAGCGCATATGATTAAAAGCACATATGGTGATTAATGAAAAAGCACATATGGTGATTAATGAAAAAGCACATATGGTGATTAATGAAAAGCACATATGGTGATTAATGAAAAGCACATATGATGATTAATGAAAAAGCACATATGGTGATTAATGAAAAAGCACATATGGTGATTAATGAAAAGCACATATGGTGATTAATGAAAAGCACATATGGTGATTAATGAAAAGAATATTGAGAAAGAATCACCAATGTTTCTTGAAAGAATTCAAGGTTATATATATGGACCAATTCATCCATCATGTGGACCATTTTGATATTTCATGGTTCTAATAGACGCATCTAGTGAATGGTCTCATGTTTGTGTGTTATCAAGCCGTAATATGGCATTTGCAAAGTTTCTTGCACAAATTATTAAATTGAGAACACATTATAGTGATTACACCATTAAAAGGATGAGACTTGATAATGCTGGTGAGTTAACATCTCAAGCATTTAATAATTATTATATGTCTACAGGGATTGTTGTTGAACATCCAGTTGCTCATGTGCATACACAAAACTGGTTTAGCTGAATCAATAGATAAACGCTTGCAGCTAATAACTAGACAATTGAAAATGAGTACAAAACTCTCAATATTTATATGGAGACATGTAAATTTACATGATGCAACATTAATTCGCATTAAACCAAGTGCAAGTCATAAATATTCTCCATTACCAACTTAATTTTGGTCGAGAGCCAAATATTTTCCATCTTAGAATATTTGGTTGTGCATTGTATTTTTTTTGCATCACCACAACAAATGGTTCCTCAAAGAAGGATGGAAATATATGTTGGATATGAAACACCTTCAATCATAAGATATATTGAACCCATGACGGGTGATGTTTTTATAGCACGTTTTGCTGATTGTCACTTTAATGAAACATTGTTCCCTAGATTAGGGGGAAAAATAAAAAATAAAGAAAATGATGTTTCATGGTGTGAACCTCAATTAATGAATCTTGATCCTCGCAAAAAAGAATGCGAAAAGAAAGTTCAAAAATAATGCATATGCAAGAACTTGCATTTAAATTACCTGATGCATTTACAGATACAAAAAGGAGTGGCTAAATCATATATATCAGCAATAAATGCTTCAGCTAGAATTGAAATTCTAAAAGCTGGCAATAATATCACTCATGAGTCTTTGCCACGTCTGAAACATGGAAGACCAATTGGTTCCAAAGATAAAAATCCTCGAAAAGAAAAATCAGCTGATAATGAGGTAAAAGAAAGTGTTCAAGAAGAATCACAAATCAGTACTCCTACTTCAGAGGAGATTGTTGATTTCAATACAGAAATTGAAATCAATTATGCATATTCAAAAATATTATGGAACCGAAATGAAATGAAAAATCTTGATGAGAAATTTTCATTTAATGTTGCATATGACATCATGAATAATGATGATAATTCAGAACCAACATCTATGGTTGAATGTCAAAATAGACATGATTGGGCTTAATGGAAAGAAGCAATACGAGCTGAATTAGAATCACTCAATAAAAGAAAAGTTTTCGGATCCATCATTCTCACTCCTAAAGATGTGAAACCTGTAGGATACAGATGGATTTTTGTTCGAAAAAGAAATGAGAAAAATGAAGTTACAAGGTATAAAGCTAGACTTGTAGCTCAAGATTTTTCTCAAAGACCAGTAATTGATTATGAGAAAACTTATTCTCCTGTTATGGATGCAATTACTTTTAGATACTTAATCAGCCTGACAGTTTCTAAAATTTAAAAGTGCATCTCATGGATATTGTTACTGCTTATCTATATGGATCACTTGATAGTGATATATATATATATATATATATATATATATATATATATATATATATATATATATATATATATATATATATATGAGGATACCTGAAGGAATTAAGGTATCAGAACCATCAAATGTAAAACCCAAGGAAATGTATACGATTAAATTACAAAGATCTTTATATGGTTTGAAACAATCGGATCGCATGTGGTATAAACGATTAAGTGATTACTTGATAAGCAAAGGGTATACAAATAATCTTATTTTCCCATGTGTATTCATTAAGAAAACAACATCCGGATATGTGATCATAACTGTTTATGTTGATGATCTTAACATCATAGGTACAAATAAAGAGATGTATGAAGCCATTCAACTTCTAAAAAAAGAATTTGAAATGAAAGATCTCGAAAAAACCAAGTATTTCCTTGGTTTACAAATTGAGCATATGCCTAATGGTTTACTTGTACATCAAACAACATATACTAAATAGATTTTGAAACGTTTCAATATGGACAAGGCAAAACCATTAAGTACTCCTATGGTTGTTAGATCACTCAATGTTGAAGCTGATCCATTTCGTCCATGTGAAGATCATGAAGAAATTCTTGGACCAGAAGTACCATATCTTAGTGCAATTGGAGCTCTTATGTATCTTACAAATTGTACAAGACCCGACATTTCTTTTGCAGTTAATTTGTTAGCAAGGTTCAGCTCAGCTCCTACAAAAAGACACTGGAATGGGATCAAACACATATTTCGATACCTTCGAGGAACCACTGATTTAGGATTATTTTATTCTAACGAATTAAAACAGGATTTGGTTGGTTATGCAGATGCATGTTATTTATCTGATCCACATAAAGAACGCTATAAAAGACCAACAACTATCTTCACCAACAACTATATATGAAGATAATACAGCTTGCATAATACCAATGAAAGAAGAGTATCAAAAGTGACAGAACAAAATATAAATGCTGACGAGGCGCCAAAGCCATAGACGGTCTAAACGGTCATAAGTTTGATGGAAAAGAATGGTATGTTGGTAAGGCTCAGAAAAGACTGAAAGGGAATAGGAATTGAAACAAGGGTTTGTGCAACCATGAAGGAGACTGTAGACAAATCACAGGAGCTAAACTTGTACATAAAAGATTTAGATGATACAGTTTCAGATGAACAAGATCTCATAAAAGACAACCAGATTAAAATGAGATACGTTCAATCAACAACTCTGCTGATCTTTATACCAAAGCACTGTCAACCGCTGTTTTCAGAACACACGTTCACAATATTGGCATGAGGCAAGTTCAAAAGATGTGATGACTCAGCGATGTCTACTTGAGGGGGGAGTCAGCTCTATACTGCACTCTTTTTCCCTTGACTAAAGTTTTTATCCTACTGGGTTTTTCTTTAGCAAGGTTTTTAACGAGGCAGTACTAGTTGCTCTCTAATAAATTGTCATCCAAGGAGGAGGTTTATATATGTGTCAATAATTCAATTGGACACAAAAGTCTATAGATGTGGACACAAAACTCTATAGATGTTGTATAAGTCAATATTGGCTGACAATTTTTTAATACTTCTACAGTAGAATATGTAGTATATATACTCCCTATTGAGTTAGCAAATAACACACTTTGATATATTTCATATATATAAACTCTCTCTTTTCTTACTTATATATATATATATATATATATATATATATATATATATATATATATATATATATATATATATATAATTAGTAAATAAGCCAAAGGTACTTATAAACTACTAAATTACAACAATTACAATATTTTCTACGTAATGTACAAGTGTTTATGCAAGAAGTCGAACTCTATTTTGCCTTCTCTCTAAATAACTAATGTACAAGTGTTTATGCAAGAAGTATAAATCTGTTTTGCCTTTTCTCTCTAAACAAGTACTTTGCAATATCTGTCTTTTTATTTCTGTTTCATTTTGAATAATGAGGTCCGTGGATGAATGAAGGTAATTATCACCAATTTAACAACAAAGCATTTATCACGAATTTATGAATTTATGCATTGTTATCAGAAAGACGATGGGGTTTGGTGTTCAGTTCAAGCACGCCTTAAAAATAAGCTTTCCGTTAACAAAATTTCCGGCAACGTAAGTGGCAGCGGGTGGCGGTGCGTGATAGCGTTGTGGTAGACGGCCAGCCCAAAAACCACCACCATTCAGATGTGAGTTTGACGTAAAAATGAAGAAATCACAAACCAACCACGCCCGCCAACCACCGACACCTTCAGATCTGTTTTTCAATCTTGCTCAATGGTGAGAAGTAGGGAGACCACCTACACCTTCAGATCTGCGGCGGTGGAAGGGTGGTTCAGCAGCGGATTAAGGAGAGAAATGGTTGAAAGGTGGTTGTGCGGTGGTTGCGGCGTTGCTTTTGTGGTGGTTGGGCGGTGGTTTCAGCGGCCGGAAGGATGTGTTGTGGAGGTGGCAATGGCTAGATGAAGTGGGGAAGGAAGTGGGTTTTTAGGTTTAAATTTTATGTGGGAGAAAAATGAGATGCCGATGATAGTGGAATTTTGTATACAAAGAAATGTATTATTTATTTATTAATTTTTATATAATTTACACGTGTTCACTTACTTTTTAATTACTCCCTCCGTCTCATTACAAGTCTCTACTTACTTTTTGCACACAGTTTTAGAAAATCTTACTAACTTCATTCTCAATCAATCAGAAATTTTGGTCAAAAGAAGTCAAAGCTTGGTCTAAATACATAAAGTCTTTTATTATTATTATCATTAATTAATTAATTAATTAATTTTGATTATAACAATAGGTGCTTTTAAATATTATATATATATATACTTTCTCAATCCCACCACAAGTGTCCACATTTCTATTTTGGGATGTCTCATATTAAGTGTCCACTTAGTATTTCAACCAATGAGAAGAGGTTATTTAAAGAGGTTATTTTGGAGAGAGAAGATTTCTGATTGGTGAAGAATGAAGTTAGTGGAATTTTCTAAACTTGTGTGCAAAAAGTAAGTGGACACGTGTGGTGGGATAGAGGGAGTATATATATATATATATATATATATATATAAACATTTAAAAAGACACTTTGTGATAAATGTTATTATTTTGACAAGAAAACACTTGAAGTAATAACAATCATCAACAAATGTTATTCCTTTCATCGTAATGCATGTTAATTTTCGAGCATTCTTTTTAGGGTTTACAAATTAGGGTTTAAAAATTAGGGCTTAAAAATTAGGGTTTAGGGTTTAGATTTAATGTTTTGATTGAGTTTTTAACACGAACGGTTTAGAGTTTTGAGTTTTCGGGAAAGGGGACAGTACTCCGACAAAATTTATTTTATCAAAATTAAAAAGTACATGGTAGGGGTGCTTTGAAGTGGACGCCCTAAACACTTTGATAATAAAAACATATACTATTAAATCAAAATGTATACATTTTAGTAAATACATAGAAAAGAAAAAAAAAAAAAAAAAAAACTCCTTAATGTATACATCCACCAATACCAAAGTAAGATTCTAAATCCTATCAAACTATGAAGTCTTCTATCCTGCAAACAAAATATCACAAACCATATCATATTAAAATCCATACCTGAAATCTTCAAATAACTGTAGAACTTCATATTATCCAAGCAGCCTTCATGCTTGATTTTGCTTGACTCTTACTATTCAAACCTTCAATACTTCCATTCTTCATGAACTTGCATTCTTCTTTCCCACTCTTTGCATTCTTTAAATCCTTGAAGCACATCAACATAGAAATTTGAACATCTCTGTCTCCTAAATAAGCCCTTCCATAGTACCTGTCACATAAAGCATACCATACTAAACCACAATAACAAGTATAACCATCTTTCCATTTCACATTGCCTTTAATATTTTTATAAAATTTATCGATGACACCACCAGAACCACCACTACACTGTGTTAGGCATTTGAAGGTTCACCAAAGACACCAACAAAATAACACTAACACCTGGTGACTTGGAGCTAAGCCAAGCCAAGCCAAGCCCACATTAAACTACCTCCTGCAATAGTTAAAAGACACCAACAAAATAACACTAACACCTGGTGACTTGGAGCTAAGCCAAGCCAAGCCAAGCCCACATTAAACTACCTCCTGCAATAGTTAAAAGAATCAGTCAACCCTAAAAAGTTAACAAGATTAGTGGAAAGATAGAGAAAACTATATCAAATCAATATCTGATCCATAAACCCAAGGGTTGCTTTTCAGCTACCGGTTAAATGGGCAGTTAAGCTCACTAAACTAACATGATAGCATCTACCAATATGTATTCAAAAAAGTCATAACAACCATTTTGACCAAAAATGTCAAAATAGCGAGAGGGTACTTTTTATTTAACAGCGATTGGATCACCCGAGGGGTACTAAACCACCCATTGCGATCATCTCCCGTTTCGACTATGCTGATGCAGCGATAATAACCCTGCCTCCATCGCTGCCCGGTAGGAAACCTTAAACCCGATCCAAGGACCCGGCCAAGTAAAACCCCCTCCCCATTATCCCCCCAAACGATATGGGAAAACTTTCATGGGGGGATACTTCATGGTAGAGATGAAATTGTGTTTTTAATATGTACCCAACGGAGTTCGAATTTCTGACCTCCCTTAAAGGAGGACAGACCACCAACTGCTGGACCACATCACAACTTCTAAGAGGTTACTTTAGCAGGACATTCAACAAAACTCCTCATCAATCCATGTATTATGATGTTTAATCATTATGAACAGCTGCATTCAGATTCCATAATTCAAATGTCAAAATAGGTTGTTTTGACTTTCTAATAGTCAAACCTGCCAACTTTAAAGAAACATTCCTTTTAATAATTCCCACCAATTTCTCAACAAGCCCTAGATTTACTTTAAAACAATCTCAAATTTCTTTCTTGTCACACAGAGTAACACAAGCTCCCAAATATAATCTTTGAATTATACTCCATATAGACTTATTAATTGGCCTATTAGGGTTTTGGGCTAGGGACTAAACCCAAAACACTAAACCCTGAACCTAAATCATAAACTCTAAATCGAGCCAAATTTTGAAAAAAAAAACTTTAAAAAGATTAAAAAAAAATGCTCGATGAATAACATACATCAAGATGAATGTTATCAGTTATCGATGAATGTTATCAGTTATCGATGAATGTTATTACTTCGAGCGTTTTATGATCAAAATAATATACATTTATCACAAAGTATCTTTTTTAAATGTTCATATTTTTACATAATCTTAATATTTACGAAAAAAATTTAAAAAGAAACGAAAAAAATATTTACTTTCCCCTAAAAAAAGTTTTTCCCGCTTAATTGTGATCCTATAATATATATATATATATATATATATATACACACACACACACACTAGATTTTAGAGCCCGTGCGTTGCACGGTAGATAAAACAATTGTACAATATTAAATGATTTTTTCAAACAATTACTGTATTTTTTTTAAGTTTAAGAGCCCATGACGTTGAAAAACTTTAAAAGTTCTTTTGAGATTTTGAGCCTGTGATGTTGACAAATTTTAAAAGTGGTTTTGGGTGGTGTTAGTATCTAAACGTCTACATTTTTTTTATTTCTCACCATTAATATATATATATATATATATATATATATATATATATATATATATATATATATATATATATATATATATATATATATATATATATATATATATATAGGATCAAGAGAGAAGTAACCAATCGGGGGGAAGCGGGGGGAAGCAAAACTTTTTTTTCGTTTTTTGAAAAAACTTTGTTCACGAACATTATAGATTGGATGAAAATATGAACATTTAATAAAGACACTTTGTGATAAATCTTTTTATTTTGGCGGAAAAACGCTCGAAGAAGTAATATATAACAATTATCGTGTTTTTCGAGGGGCGTATGTTGAGGTTTTAGATATTAGGGTTTAGATATTAGGGTTTATAGGGTTTAGATATTAGGGTTTAGAAATTTAGGGTTTAGGGTTTAGATTTAGGATTTAGATTGAGTTTTTAACACGAACGGTTTAGAGTTTAGGGTTTAGGGTTTGGTGTTTTGGGTTTATGGAATAAACCCAAAACACCAAACCCTAAACCCTAAACCCTAAACTCTAAATCGGGCTAAATTTTACTTCACAAAAGATGGAAAAAAAAAACGTTCACATTCTTCACGAACAATATTATCTTGAATGTTATTTTTGTCGATCGTTTTTCCGCCTAAATAATAACATTCATCACGAGTGTCTTTTCTAAATGTTCATATTTTCGTGTGATCTTGACGCCGGAAATTTTTTTTTTAAAAAAACGAAAAAAAAAAATTTGCTTCCTCCCGATTGGTTACTTCCCCATTGATCCTGTCCCCATATATATATATATATATATATATATATATATATATATATATATATATATACACACACACACACACACACACACACTACGTAATATTTAGAGCGGAAGCAATTAATACCATTAACGGAATGTTAACTCTGATCACAGTGCTTGGCTTGACTTCTACGTAACAGCAAAGTTCTACAGTGAAAGCAATAAATACCTGAGATAAAACATGCAAAACGGGTGAACATAAAGTTGAGTGAATCTACATGTTTAAGTAATAGTTCATCGTATGTTTCATAAAACAGTTTCCATAAATCATTTGACGAAAATCAGTTCTCAACATCGTTTATCAGTAATCGGTATCGGAAAATCAGTAAACATTTATCAGTATAAACCATCAAGGTTTAATCTCAAAAGTTTGCATACATCAAATGTCAAGTGTTAAACTGTTTGTAATCAGCGATGTCAAGTTTTAACCGAGTAGGACATCAAAAGCTCTTTTTGTTTCAACTGCTTGTAGACATTACCATGTCTAGTTTCAAGTTTGTAAATACCAAGTTAAAGTAACATTCATCGTAAGTTAGGCCACGAGATTTCTGAAAAGCTTCGTAAAAGTATACATTTATCATGAGCACTTGATTATAAGACTTTAACACGCGGATAGCTAAAGCGCTGCACGTCTTCCTTTTACCCTTTCTAAGCATACACTGATCAGGTGTACAAGTAACAACAGAATAATCACCTCGTACGTTGAGGCGAGGTTTGTCAAACCTAACGGTACTGTCCCTATATGTCGAGCTTACTTAAAGTAATTAATATAATCAAGTTAAGGGATTTTTGATCTGAACTCATATGTATATTTGTTTAGTTACTCGTGCCTAATATGTAAAACAGTTGTAAAAACAGTTTAAGAAATAGTTTCAAAAGCATCATATATCTCATCCCAAATATGTTGATGAAAAAGGGACTGTAGACTCACATTTGCAAAGCACAGTAAACTCTTAGTAAAATGGTACGGTAGTCGGACGATCACGATCGTAAAATGCAACCTAATCAAATAAGTTACCTTAAGTAAATACGTAAGTCACACTATGTCAACCCATAGTGTACGCGTAGTCCTAGTGCTCAGACTGACTCAATCATGTAAGCAAAAGTCAACTAGTCCAAGCAAGTCGACCTAAGTCAAACCAAAACTCAACTTGGCCAAAGTGGTCAACTAAAGTCAAACATCTCATTAGGTCATGCAATCATGGTTAAAATGTCAATCCTAAGTCAACTAACATGTTATTGCTTATATTTCAACAATTTACACGTACGTAGTTTATCGCATGTCCTTGAAAATACGCACATCTTAGAAACAACGAGCACAATTCATAGCACATAAATCATGAAGACATGAAAAACTCCAGATCATAACTAGACTCAAAAACGATTCCAAAAAGTCTAACCCGACCCTCATACGATGTCTACAAGTCGGGTTTCAAAAAGGGTCTAGTTAAGGTTTACCAAATCAGTTTCTTCTCGCGCAACAGTTTTGGAAAAATTCTCATTTAATTTAGAAAATAGCAATTAACGAACGGCCAGTTGAAGATGACTCTAGACACTCCAGACACTCCAAATTTTCAGTGATAAAATAACCAAATTAATCCATATAGCCAATTTGTACAGTTTTGCATAACTTCACAGACCACTCAGATTTAGACAACATTCAGACATGTCATTTGGCCATGCATATAACACATAGCAAATCACATTTTCAGAAGCTAGAATGCAAATGAGATATACTTAGGAACATATAAACAATCATATTCCAGAAGTTCATGATCTAAATCAACTCCTAGTTCACATGAGGTCATTTCCTTTGCATACGAAAACAGTTTCAGCTCAATAGAAAACACCAATTTTCGTTTTGACACACCGAGAGCAATACAAAACCTTTTGACGCAATTCTTAAGTCCAACTTGAGTAATTTTTAACAAGGAATTCAATGGTTACCATTTGAATGACCAATTCATAAAGAACATATACCAGAAAATTCGTATTACATGCAAAACCTAATCAAAACTTCAATTGATCATAACTTAAGCATACGATAACGAAAATATGCAAAATCAAAGTCCAAATTTATTAATTTTTCGAGATCTATCCATATAGATACAATACAAGATCAGTACATAAACTAGTTTGATCATATTTATAACAAAAAAATTCGTGATTCATAGCAACGACAACAATCGAGCAAATTAACGACCAACGACAACTTTAAACGCAACAATTAAGCACTTGACATCAATACACTATGAAATTGAACAAAAAACTGATCTAATAAAATCAGGGTTATGAATTATACCTTTAAGCACCAATTAAATTATACTAGCGTGTAGAGAACGATGCGAGGAACAACGTTTATGTTGAAGGTTTAATCTAATTTTGAGTTTTGGTGATGATGATGGTGAGGTTGGTGATCGACGATGGGGAGGGGAAGGAGAAGAGCAATCGGCCAAAAACAAAATTAAGTTTTAGGGATTATGGCCAAAAATAAGCTTACTAGTCTCTTTTATATTAGGGCCTAATTAAACTAAATGGACCCAATTAACAAGTAATGGACCAAAACAACCCAAATAAGGTGGGGGTGTTCGGCCGTGAGGCCTACTAGGAGGGTTCCTGAGCTCGTTTTTCTTAATAACATGTACCGGGTCTCCGGAACGTTAACTAGTCGTTGAAACGCAACCCGGTAGTTTAACTTATTAAATAAGTAATAAATTAAATACATTTTTCATAAAGTCAATAATTATTAAAAATAATTATTTTATCGTTTTTCTGAATTCCGTAACTGAAAAGCTTTCTATGCGATTATCTTAATCGTGTTGTTTTCTAAGTATTTCGCTATCCGAAACAAGTTCATCAATTAATATAACCATATTAATTCAAGTAATCCACTAGGATCAAGTATGCATTTAATTCAATTAAACACATAAAGTTTCTTGTAATCACCGTTAAATATTTAACGCATAAGTAACGATAGTAACGAAAAAAGTAGGGTTGTTACATTACCCACCTGTTATTAAAAATTTCGTCCCAAAATTTTAGTGCACGTCCGTCGTAGTCGTCTCCTCAGAAAACAGTTGCGGATACTTTTGTCTCATCTGATCTTCACGCTCTCACGTGAATTCTGGTCCTCTACGGGCGTTCCATCAAACTTTAACTATCGGTGTGTTGCTCTGCTTTAAGCGTTTGACCTTACGGTCCATGATTTCAACAGGTTCCTCCATGAAATGAAGTCTACTATCAACTTGTATCTCTTCTAAAGAAATTATCAGATTCCCGTCGGTCAAACTATTCTTCAAGTTCGATACATGAAACGTGTCATGAATTTCGCTGAGTTCTTGCGGTAGTTTCAGTCCATACGCTACCGGTCCAATTCTTTCAGTTATCTCGAATGGTCCAATGTATCTTGGACTTAGCATACCAACTCCGAGTATAAGCTAATAACCTTCAAATATCGCAACTAGCCTAATCAATAGCATATTCACCGAAATAATATATTATGTTATACAACAACGCATACATAAACTATATGGTTAACCATAAACGCGTCATGGTGCTACCGGCTCCGTGGTTCACACCATACGCAATGCTATGACGCTACCAGCTCCGTGGATCACGTCACTACGCATTTGAATCATACCCTTTTATAGTGCTACCTGCTCTGTGGTTCACACTTCGGTGCTACCGGCTCCGTGGTTCACACCTCATTTTATAGTGCTACTGACTCCGTGGTTCACACTTTGATGCTAACGGCTCCGTGGTTCACATCACAACTCGAGTCAAACTCTTTTCTAGTGCTATCGGATCCGTGGTTCACACTTTAACGACTCGTGCTATAGTGTTACCGGCTCCGTGGTTCACACTACAACACACGTACCATGATGCTACCGGCTCCGTGGTTCACATCATAGCACACTCGCACATACTATGGCACTACCGGCTCCATGGTTCATGCCATAGCATACAAATAAATACACTATATACAAACATGCATAATTATTTCACTCACCTTAACGCCTTCGGTGAATGTTTTATACTTCCGCAAGCTTCAAAGCAAAGTACCTAATTACAATAAGTACTCAATCAACACACAAACTAGTTGGACTAAATACCAACCATTCACTCATGTGCATTTAATGACTTAAATGCATTAAATGCCCCCTTTTCACCAAAACCGTCCATTCAAGGTCAAGACCATCCCATATCACTAAAGGCTAGTGACTAAGGTCCAACAACACTAACTATTACACAAATAGGGTATTTCATACCCCTCTTTTCCAACTAGGTCAATTATTACCCATTTAACCATTTTAAGTCACACACCCATTTCGGGTCATCCACTAACCCCATTAACACCCATTTGATTAATAACTAGGTGTGCTAGTAATTAACTAACCAATTATGACTCGTAAGTCCATTTAACATTTCTAAAACCCTAGGTTAGTCATCCTTGGGTCCTCATGACCCAATCTTACCCAAGAACACCCAAAATCACCAAATATTGGTTTTATGTTCATCACTAACCCAAACCCTAACCCTTTGTAACAACCCGACTTTTTCCGTTTACTATCGTTAATTATCCGTTAAGTATTTAACGGTGATTACTTAGATTTGTGTGTTTAATAGAATTAAATACATACTTATTAGAGGAATGTTTGAATTAATATGTTATATTAATTTACGAACTTATTTCGATTAGCGAAATAACTAGAAACGTTACGATTAAGTTTATCGTCTAGAAAGCTTTTCAGTTTACGGAACTCAGAAAAATGACACAATAATTATTTACGATAATTATTGACTTTAAGAAGATTATTTTTAATTTATTATTTATTTAATGAATTAAGCTCGGTGATTGCGTTTCAACGACTAGTTAATGTTCCGGAGACCCAGTACGATTAACAGCAACGAAACGGACCACGCGCATTCAAGTAAATTAGCAAAACGAGCCCAAGACACCCCTATAGGGCCCCATCGGCCGAACCCACCATCACCACCCCTTTAATGGACTTAATTTGTGTAGTGGGTCACTAGTTAGTGTGAATTAGGGCCTAATCCAAAGTATTTAAAGCTAGGGAAACCCACAAACCCTTATTTTATTTTTTCTTTGACGATTTGTTTCCCTCCCCCCTCTCTTTGTGTCGTCGACCACCACCACCCAAGAACACCATCAAAAATCAAAAATTGGAAGAAACCTTGTGCATCAAAGTTGTTCTACGCATCGTTCTACGTCTAGTATTGTCGTTTAATTGATCGTTTGAGGTATAACTAGTAACTCTAATTTCATTAATTCAATTTTTTATTCAATTACATAGTGTAATCAAGTCTAGTGCTCAATTAATGGTGATTGATGTTGTTAATTGTTGATTGATTGCGTAATTAACGTTGTTTGTTCGAAAAACGAATTTATTTATTGATGATCTAATTTAATTGACATGAGATATGAATTTGTAATATGTTTAATTAGAAAGATATCGAAAAATTATTAATTTTAGACTCCGATTTTGCGTGATTTCCTTATCGTATGCTCAAGATATGCTTAATCGAAGTTTTCGTTAGAGTTTGCATGATATCCGAATTTTCTGAGTTACATGCTTTGTGTTTTAGCTTATATAAAGTGTACTATTGTATTCCTTGTGAAAGGTTATGAAATTTGGACTAAAGATTTGCGTCGAAAGGTGATGTAATGCTCCCGATATGATAAAACGAAGATTTGATTTGTAAAGTATGCTGAATCAGTTTTTAAGTTCACATAAAAATTTCTAGAAAGAACTAGGAATTGATTTAGACTTTGATCTTCTGGAATATGTTAGTTTATATATTACTTGACATGTTTCATTTGTATGCAAACTTGAGAGAATGTGATTTTCCATGAGATATATGCTCGTCTAATATATACGTCCGATTGATGGTCAAAAACTGATGAGTCTGTAATGTTTTGCAAATCTGTACGAATTGGCTAAAGCAATGCTTCTGATTAATTTATCACTTAAACATTGAGATGACACCAATTGGCCGTTCATAAAAATCTATTTTCTATTTTTTTTTATAAATGTTTAAAAACTAACGCGCGAGCAGAAATTTCTGTAATGAACTCAGACTTGATCCTTTCTGACTTCTGACTTTTAATTATCGTATGAGGCTTTGGCTGAACTTTTTAGAATCAATTTTAAGTCTAGTTATGATCTGGAGTTGATCATAATTATATGATTTATGTGTTATGTGCTATAGTAGGATCTCTTTACGACGTACGAATTTCTAAAGTATGCTACAAGGTGTGGAAAATGCGATTTGCTAAACTACGACCTATAACATGTTATATGACCTAGGTTTGACTTGTTGAACATGTTTACATGACCTACTGAGATTTTTGACTTTAGTTGACCACTTTGACCGAGTTGACTTTTGGTTTGACTTTGGTTGACTTTTGTTGACTTGCTTGGATTAGTTGACTTTTACTTGTTCGTTGAATCAGTCTGAGCACTAGGACTTTGCGTACACTATGGGTTGACAAAGTTTGACCTATTAGTGTATACTTAAGATGATTTACTTGATTAGGTTGTGTTGTTCAGTCTAGAGTTTCGACAACAGTACGATTTGCTAAGATCTTTACGAGTGCTTTTGCTAAGGTGAGTCTACAGTCCCTACTATGTTTTACAGGGATGAGATGCATGCTTTTTACAAATGTTTTGCATGTTTGGCACAAGTAACTTACTAAGAATATACATATGAGTTCAGATCAAAAATCCCTTAGCTTGATTATATTAATTACTTTGTAAGCTCGACTTATAGGGACGGTACCGTTAGGTTTGACAAACCTCACCGCAATGTTAAACAGGTGCTTATGTAGTTGTAACACGTACACTTGATCGATGTATCGCCAGTATATGGTAAACTAAAGATGTGTGCTCGGCTCACGCAAAGGTTAAAGCTTTATAATCAAGTGCTCATGATAATGTATTCTTTTCCTACGATGTTTTCAAAGATAAATCTTGTGGCCAAACTTAAGAAATGATTTACTAAACCTGTAGATTCACTCAACGTTTTTCGTTGACGTTTTGCTTGTTTCATCTCAGGTACATAGAGCTAGTGCTTCCGCTTTAATTGAAGTTATATGCTATTTGCTGCTAGAACTGGACGGCGTCCAGCATGTTTTATCATTTTCATTTCAAGAACAAATATTTGCATTTAAACAATTTTTCTTTTAAGATGTTTG
This sequence comes from Rutidosis leptorrhynchoides, assembly GCF_046630445.1. Classification (NCBI taxonomy): domain Eukaryota; kingdom Viridiplantae; phylum Streptophyta; class Magnoliopsida; order Asterales; family Asteraceae; genus Rutidosis; species Rutidosis leptorrhynchoides. The sequence goes on from NC_092335.1 coordinate 630,207,367, forward strand.
GGTTCATATACATTAGTCATTAACGTCAAATGTTTCCAGTTACATTTTCTTTATTAAATGACTTTGTTTTAATGATTAATGCCAATACTTTTCGGAAACGTCTCATATAGAGGGCGTGACCGCTAAACTGTGGGACCAAGAGTTAATATTCCGTTAGTGGATTCTGATGGGGTATTACATTTGGTATCAGAGCAGATCAGTTACCTAGGACTAGGCTACATTAGAGAGTCGAACGTTAGGACAACTAGTGCGTCTAGACTCTAGACTGTAACCTTAGACTTGTTAAGTTACATGAACCCTAGTTAAATAAATTACTATGATACTTGATATCTATTATGGCATGATTACTAAGTGACTAACTTTGTGTTTTTCTTTGAGTGCTAGATGACTTCTTCTAATCCTATCATTTTTACTGACTCCGACATGGAATCCGAGGAAACCGTGCAAGCGCAAGGAAACACGATACTCGAGTTTGTAGATGATACCGAATCGAAACCCGAGATGGAAACCGAGCATGAGAATGAGGCTAAAGGAAAGGAACCGGTAGAGGATTCCGAGGAAGAATCGAAACCCGAATCTGAATCCGAACTTGATGTACCCAATTCACCCCAGTCACCTTTTGTTAAACCCGATTATGTTAACCCCTACGGACCGAGAGGCCATCGTAGGATACCGAAAGGACTTACTCGGCGTAATAACCCATTTTATAAGAGTTTTCGCTATGATAACCAGTCACTTGAGATGTGTCGCCGTTTTCATCCCTATGACGCTTCTACATCTACTTCTAAACCTAGTACCCCTACTGCTGCTACTAATGACAACAACCCTAGTGACCTCACGTTGCGAGTCGAAAATTTGGAGAAAATGGTCGAGTACTTGTTGAAGGAACTCCAGAAATGCAAATAGAGATCGCTCGACTAGACTTCTTCCACGCTATTAAACATTATTTGATTATTATTGTTTATTATATGATGTTCGCACATACATTGTTAGATGTGGCTTTACTTATGTGGTTTTACTTATGACATGAGGAATATGTTACTTTTGTTGGTTATGCATGATTATTGAACGAAAAGTTTGTTTCTTTAAGGATTGGTTTATTAATGACGATTTATGCTTAGTGTTGCTACTACTATTGCTAATTAGTGATAATGTTACTAGTGTACATTGTTCTTACTACTGCTACTACTAAACGCTATGTATCGCTACTACATATCACTAGTGCTACTAGAATCGCTATGATTTAATATTAGTTACTATGCATCGTTCCGTTGCTAGTATATTTTATATATCGATTTCATTGACACTAACCGAATGTATTATCTTGACCAGAAAGATAATGCCGCCCAAGCAAGTTTCCCAAGCTGATGTTCGTCGGTGGATTACCGAAGGATTGACCGAGGCCGTGGCAGAACTCCGTAATGGAACCAATAGCAACAATGTGAACGCTATCAGCGAAACCAGGATATGACCAATACTCAGAACAATGGACAAGCAGGGTGTACGTACAAGACTTTCTCGAGTTGTGAACGAAGCTCATTTAATGGCACTGAAGGTCCAGTTGGTTTGACTCGTTGGTTTGAGAAGCTCGAGTCAGTTTTCCGTATCAGTGGTTGTAGAGATGTGGATAGAACGAAGTTTGCAACTTCTAAGTTATTAGATGGCGCCTTGACATGGTGGAATACTTATGCAAATTCCATAGGTATGGATCAGGCTTTTGAGACTCCATGGGAGGATTTGAAACGACGGATGATCGAAGAGTATTGTCCCTACACCGAAACTATTAAGATGGAGCGAGAACTCCAAAACCTGAAGCTAGTGGGTACTGATTTGACTAGATACAACAAGAGATTCTTTGAGTTGGCTCTCATATGTACACATATGGTTACTCCCGAATGCCACAAGATCACTCTTTATGCGAACGGTTTGACCGAGAAGATTCAAAGTGGTGTGACTACTTCGAAGCCGAGAACTATACAAGAAGCTGTCGAGATGGCTAGTAAGCTAATCGATCAAGTTGAACAGCAAGGAAAGAGTCCTGCCTCTATTGAGACTAAAACTCATGATAATAAGAGGAAATGGAACAATAACAATAACTCCGGGAAGAATTACAGTCAGCATCCCTTTAAGAAACAAGATACTGCTAAGAGTAATGCTGCAACCCCAAATGCTAATTCTGGTTATAAAGGAAAGTTCCCGTTGTGTGTTAAGTGTAATAGGCATCATCCGGGGGATTGTTTGAGAAGGTGTGATAAATGCAAGAGGAGTGGACATTTGGCTGCCGAGTGTAAAACTGGTACGAATATGTGTTATGGGTGCGGAAAAGAAGGTCATTTCCAGAAAGATTGCCCAACTGCTAGTAAGACTAATGAACCTGCAAGAGGAAGAGCTTTCAACATTAACTCCAGTGAAGCTCGTGATGATCCTAAGCTAGTCACGGGTACGTTTCTTCTCGATAATCAACATGTTTATGTACTTTTGGATTCCGGAGCTGATAGAAGCTTTGTGTCTAGAGATTTTTGCCATAATCTTAAGAATGCTGTATTGTCATTAGAAAACTTATATTCTATAGAGCTAGGAAATGGTAATCTAACGAGTGCTGATAAGGTTTACCGTGATTGTACTTTAACTTTGGCTGGAATGTCGTTTAAGATAGATGTGATATCGATTAAACTAGGAAGTTTCGACCTTGTGGTTGGAATGGACTGGTTAGCTGAGAATAGAGCCGACATTGTTTGTCATCAGAAAGCGATTCGCATTCCAGTTACTGAAGGTGAACCTTTAATGGTGTATGGAGAGCGAAGCAATACGCCGTTACATTTCATTAACTGTTTGAAGGTGCAGAAACACATGAGAAAGGGATGTCTTGCTATGCTGGTTCACGTAAGCAAAACTGAATCTGAAGGCAAGAAACTCGAAGATGTGCCCATTGTTAGAGAATCTCCCGATGTTTTCCCGATGAGTTACCCGGATTACCTCTACCTAGAGATGTAGAGTTCCAGATTGATTTAGTTCCTGGAGCGGCGCCAGTAGCGCGTGCACCGTATAGACTTGCACCACCCAAATTTCAAGAGTTATCTAGTCAACTTCAAGAGCTTTTAGATAAAGGATTCATTCGACCGAGCTCGTCACCATGGGGAGCTCTATTACTGTTTGTAAAGAAGAAGGATGGATCTATGAGACTCTGTATTGATTATAGGGAGTTGAATAAGTTGACTATCAAGAATAGATATCCATTGCCGAGGATTGATGACTTGTTTGATCAACTGCAAGGATCAGCATGTTATTCTAAAATCGATCTAAGGTCATGTTATCATCAGATGAGAGTGAAGGAAGCAGATATACCGAAAACAGCGTTTAGGACACGCTATGGTCATCATGAATTTACCGTAATGCCGTTTGGATTGACGAACGCACCGGCTGTGTTCATGGATCTCATAAACCGTGTGTGTAAGCCATATCTAGACAAGTTTGTTATAGTGTTTATCGATGATATATTGGTATATTCTAAAAATGAGAAGGAACATGAGCAACATCTCCGTTTGTTACTAGAGATGCTCAGGAAGGAGCAGTTGTACGCGAAATTTTCAAAGTGTGACTTTTGGCTGCAAGAAGTGCAATTTTTGGGTCATATCGTAGGTGTCAATGGTATTCAAGTTGATCCTGCGAAGATAGAGACTGTTAAGAAATGGGAGACTCCTAAGTGGCCAACGCATATACGACAATTTTTAGGTCTTGCTGGTTATTATAGAAGATTCATTGAGGGATTTTCTACTATTGCTCGACCGTTAACAGCATTGACTCACAAGGGTAAGAAGTAAGAATGGATAGAGTTGCATGAAGCTGCATTTCCGTTGTTAAAAGAGAAGTTAACGACTGCACTTATTTTGTCTTTGCCTGAAGGAATCGAGGATTTCGTAGTCTACTGCGATGCTTCACAACAAGTTTTTGGTTGCGTGTTGATGCAACGTAAGCAAGTGATTGCTTATGCATCCCGACAATTGAAGATACATGAGTTAAACTATACGACTCACGATCTAGAACTTGGTGCTGTAGTTTTTGCACTGAAGATGTGGAGACACTATTTGTATGGTACTAAGTTCACTGTATTCACTGATCACAAGAGTCTGCAGCATATTTTCGATCAGAAACAACTTAATATGAGACAGAGACATTGGATCAAATTGTTGAACGATTACGATTGCGACATTAGCTATCATCCTGGTAAGGCTAATGTAGTGGCAGATGCTTTGAGTAGGAAGGAGAGAGTTAAGCCTATTCGAGTTAGAGCGTTGAACTTGACTATTCGAAGGAACCTTACTTCTCAGATACGTGACGCACAGCCAGAGGCATTGAAAGAAGAGAACGTTGCTACTGAATCACTTCGAGGAATTGATAAGAAGTTTGTTACTCGAGATGATGGAACCCGGTATTTTATCGACAGAATATGGGTACCGAAGTTTGGCGGATTAAGGGAACTAGTGCTAGAAGAGGCACACAAGACAAGGTACTCTATTCACCCTGGATCCGACAAGATGTACCAAGATCTTAAGGCACTATATTGGTGGCCTAATATGAAAGCCAAAATCGCTACTTATGTTGGTAAGTGCTTGACTTGTGCTAAAGTTAAGGCAGAGCATCAGAAACCATCAGGTTTGTTGACACAACCAGAGATTCCCCAATGGAAATGGGAGAATATTACAATGGATTTTATCACTAAGTTGCCTAAAACGGTAGGAGGTTATGATACAATTTGGGTTACCGTTGATCGTCTTACAAAGTCTGCTCATTTTCTACCGATTAAGGAAACGAATAAGATGGAGAGGTTGGCACATATCTACATAAAGGAAGTAGTTTCATGACATGGAGTGCCGCTATCCATTATTTCCGACAGAGATAGTAGATTTACATCTAGATTTTGGCGAACTTTGCAAGATGCCATGGGAACTCGATTAGACATGAGTACAGCCTACCATCCACAGACTGATGGGCAAAGTGAGAGGACGATTCAGACACTAGAAGATATGTTAAGAGCATGTGTGATTGATTTTGGAATTGGATGGGATAGACATCTACCGTTAGTAGAGTTTTCCTATAACAATAGTTATCACGCAAGTATAATGGCAGCGCCTTTTGAAGCACTGTATGGCAGAAAGTGCAGATCACCTCTATGTTGGACTGAGTTAGGAGATAGTCAGTTCACTGATCCTGAGATTGTACATGAAACGACTGAGAAAAATCGTGCAGATTCGAGAAAGAATGAAAATAGCACGAGATCATCAAAAGAGTTATGCAGATCTTAAAAGGAAAGATTTGGAATTTCATGTTGGAGACAAGGTTATGCTCAAAGTGTCACCTTGGAACGGTGTAGTGCGCTTTGGTAAGAGAGGAAAGTTAAGTCCGAGGTATATTGGACCGTTAGAGACTACCGAACGAATTAGACCGGTAGCGTATAGATTGAAACTACCGCAGGAACTTAGCGAGATTCACGACACTTTTCATGTTTCCAATTTGAAGAGGTGCTTATCAGATGAAAGTTTGGTGATTCCTTTAGACGAAGTGCAAGTTGATCCTAAGCTTAATTTCATTGAAGAGCCTGCTGAGATTATGGATCGCGAGATTAAGCAACTAAAGCAAAGCAGAATTCCACTGGTTAAGGTTAGATGGAATGCCCGTAGAGGACCAGAATTCACGTGGGAGCGTGAAGATCAGATGAGACTTAAGTACCCGCAACTGTTTCCCGAGGAGACGGCTACGACGGATGACCACTAAAATTTCGGGACGAAATTTTTCATAACAGGTGGGTAATGTAACAACCCGACTTTTTTCGTTTACTATCGTTAATTGTCCGTTAAGTATTTAACGGTGATTACTTAGATTTGTGTGTTTAATAGAATTAAATACATACTTATTAGAGGAATGTTTGAATTAATATGTTATATTAATTTACGAACTTATTTCAGTTAGCGAAATAACTAGAAACGTTACGATTAAGTTTATCGTCTAGAAAGCTTTTCAGTTTACGGAACTCCTAAAAATGACACAATAATTATTTATGATAATTATTGACTTTAAGAAGATTATTTTTAATTTATTATTTATTTAATGAATTAAACTCGGTGATTGCGTTTCAACGACTAGTTAATGTTTCGGAGACCCGGTACGATTAACGACAACGAAACGGACCACACGCATTCAAGTAAATTAGCAAAATGAGCCCAGGACACCCCTATAGGGCCCCATCGGCTGAACCCACCATCACCACCCCTTTAATGGAATTAATTTGTGTAGTGGGTCACTAGTTAGTGTGAATTAGGGCCTAATCCAAAGTATTTAAAGCTAGGGAAACCCACAAACGAATTTGTTTATTGATGATATGATTTAATTGACATGATATCTGACTTTTTAATATGTTTAATTAGAAAGATATCGAAAAATTATTAATTTTAGACTCTGATTTTTCGTGATTTCGTTATCGTATGCTCAAGATATGCTTAATCGAAGTTTTCGTTAGGGTTTGCATGATATCCGAATTTTCTGAGTTACTTGTTTTGTGTTTTAGCTTATATAAAGTGTACTATTGTATTCCTTGTGAAAAGTTATGCAATTTGGACTAAAGATTTGCGTCGAAAGGTTATGTAATGCTCCCGATATGATAAAACGAAGATTTGATTTGTAAAGTATGCTGAATCAGTTTTTAAGTTCACATAAAAATATCTAGAATGAACTAGGAATTGATTTAGACTTTTATATTCTGGAATATGTTATTTTATATGTTACTTGATATGTTTCATTTGTATACAAACTTGCGAGAACATGATTTTCCGTGAGATATATGCTCGTCTAAATGATATGTCCGATTGATGGTCAAAAACTAATGAGTCTGTAATGTTTTGCAAATCTGTACGAATTGGCTAAAGCAATGCTTCTAATTATTTTATCACTTAAACTTTTAGATGTTTTGAGATGAAACCAAATGGCAGTTTGTCAAAATCTATTTTCTATTTTTTTTAAATATGTTTAAAAACTGACGCGCGAGCAGAAATTTCTGTAATGAACTTAGACTTGATCCTTTCTGACTTCTGACTTTTAATTATCATATGAGGCTTTTGATGGACTTTTTGGAATCTATTTTAAGTCTAGTTATGATCTGGAGTTGATCATAAGTATATGATTTATGTTCTATGTGCTATAGTAGGATCTCTTTACGACGTACGAATTTCTAAAGTATGCTACAAGGTGTGAAAAATGCGATTTGCTAAACTACGAGCTATAACATGTTATATGACCTAGGTTTGACTTGTTGACCATGGTTGCATGACCTACTGAGATGTTTGACTTTAGTTGACCACTTTGACCGAGTTGACTTTTGGTTTGACTTTGGTTGACTTTGGTTGACTTTTGGTGACTTGCTTAGATTAGTTGACATTTACTTGTTCGTTGAATCAGTCTGAGCACTAGGACTTTGCGTACACTATGGGTTGACGAAGTTTGGCCTATTAATATATACTTAAGATGATTTACTTGATTAGGTTGCGTTGTTCAGTCGAGAGTTTCGACAACAGTACGATTTGCTAAGATCTTTACGAGTGCTTTTGCTAAGGTGAGTCTACAGTCCCTACTATGTTTTACAGGGATGAGATGCATGCTTTTTACAAATGTTTTACATATTTGGCACAAGTAACTTACTAAGAATATACATATGAGTTAAGATCAAAAATCCCTTAGCTTGATTATATTAATTACTTTGTAAGCTCGACTTATAGGGACGGTACCGTTAGGTTTGACAAACCTCAACGCAACGTTAAACAGGTGCTTATGTAGTTGTAACACGTACACTTGATCAGTGTATCGCCAGTATAGGGTAAACTAAAGACGTGTGCTCAGCTCACGCAAAGGTTAAAGCTTTATAATCAAGTGCTCATGATAATGTATACTTTTCCTACGATGTTTTCTAAGAAAAATCTTGTGGCCTAACTTAAGAAATGATTTACTAAACCTGTAGATTCACTCAACGTTTTTCGTTGACGTTTTGCATGTTTCATCTCAGGTACATAGAGCTAGTGCTTCCGCTTTAATTGAATTTATATGCTGTTTGCTGCTAGAACTGGACGGCGTCCAGCATGTTTTATCATTTTCATTTCAAGAACAAATATTCGCATTTAAACAGTTTTTCTTTTAAGATGTTTGGGTTCATATACATTAGTCATTGACGTCAAATGTTTCCAGTTACATTTTCTTTATTAAATGCCTTTGTTGTAATGATTAATGCGAATACTTTTCGGAAACGTCTCATATAGAGGGCGTGACCGCTAAACTATGGGACCAGGAGTTAATATTCCGTTAGTGGATTCTAACGGGGTATTACACCCTTAAACAAATTAAAATAAGGAAATCAAAGTTAAAGCTTACCACCACAATCACAACGTAGCTAGTGATTAGATGAATAACTTTAACATACGCGGTTTGGCCCGAAATCAACTTCTTCCTCCTTGATTTGAGCTTTCTCTCACTCAAATGAGTTTCTCAAACTAGAACCTTTAATTGGAGAGATGAAGTGGTTGGTGGAAATGTTCAAAGTGTTTCGTCCACCACACAACTGGCCATTTACAGCCTTGAACTCATCCCCATGTGAAAATACCACAATACCCTTCATTTAACTTTTAATTAAAAAGCCAAAAACTGTGCACAGGGCTAGTGCGCGGCGCGCACACATAACCCTGCGCGGCGCGTATAATGTTCTGGGCAGTTTTTGACTTCTGTTTAACTGCACAATGATACCCACACTCTATGTACCATATTTACACTGCTGTACAATAATAATTTGGGTCTTACAGGTAACGGATATCTATTCTTGATAGTCAGCTTATTCAGTTCTCTGTAATCAACACAAAGTCTCCTAGATCCATCCTTCTTCCTAACAAAGAGCACATGTGCTCTCCATGATGAAGAACTCGGTCGAATGGATCCCTTGTCTAAAGGCTCTTGTAACTGACTAGATAACTCTTGCAATACTGAAGGTGCAAGTCTATACGGTGCGGGCGCTACATGTGCTGCTTCAGGCATTAATTCAATCTGGAACTCTACATCTCTATGCAGTGGCAATCTGGGTAGCTCATCCAGAAAAACATCGGGAAACTCTCTAACAATCGACACATCTTCGAGCTTCTTGCCGTCAGGTTCAGTTTTGCTCATGTGAACCAACATAGCAAGACAACCCTTTCTTATGTGCTTCTGCGCCTTCAAACAATTGATGAAGTGTAACGGTATATTGCTTCATTCTCCATACACCATCAAAGGCTCATCTTAGGTAACAGGTATGTGAATCGCTTTCTGGTAACCAACGATGTCGGCTCTATCTCAGCTAACCAGTCCATTCCAACTACAAGGTCAAATAAAAGAATATGGTAGTCCAAGTAAAATAGTTGACTCCAAACATCACTCAAGTAGATTTCTATTGTAATGGCTCGCCAATCGTTAGAAAAAATACTGTTCGGTCCGGAAAGTCGTCATGAGCTTAACGGTATGGGTCTTAGCTTCTAATTTGCATAGGATTAGGAGCAATCATCGATTAAAGTTTGAGGTGAGTTTCTGGTGAGAGACGTTTACGATGGGAGTGTACGATCAACCTTCTTAAAACAGGACCTCCTTAAACTAAAATGACATCGATCTTGACGCGTTTTATTCCCAGTTGATAGTTCTATAAAGTTCACGTTTTCTAAGGCAGATATTGGATTCTAAATGTTGCGACAGAATTCTATAGCTATAGAACTTCTATCAGCACCGGTGTTGAGATTATATAAACATTATGATTGATGAGTAAGTACAAACTCATGAAGAACTTCATTGAAGTCAATGTTAAAAGCAGGATGAGTTATCATACTTGTCCCACATCGGTGGGGGAGAAGAACGGAATATCCTTTATGTGGGAGGGTATAAATACCTCTTCCAGTAGACTCGTATTGGAAAGCAAAATCGTGAAGCCGCAGGTGGCTGAATGATAAGTAAGTCGGACGTCAAGTAGACAATATCTACTACGGATTGCGCAGGCTGTTACAAGGAATTCATCCTCTAAAGATATATCAGAAATGAATCGTGATGCATAGTAGCTAGTAGTAAATCGTGGAAGTGCTAGTAGTGATGAGTATTACTCAGTAGTGTTAAGTAGTAATGGGTAGCATTAAGTAGTGACTAGTAATGACAAGCAGTAAGGAGTAGTGATCTGTCATGACCAGCAGTGAGGGGCAGCTTTGAGTAGTAGTTAGCAACGATAAGTAGTAAGGAGTAGTGGTATGAGATGACGAGTATGTCGAAGCAGTGTCTTTGTAGTGACAAGTAGTGTTCGGTGGTGACGGACAGTGTCAAGTAGTGACAAGTTGTAATGTGATTACACGCTTCTTATAGGTTATAATAGCAATTAATTCGCACAGTGTAAATTTCTACTCATATTTGAGATTATACGATTGAAGTTCTAAACGGTGTTTATCAAAGTAACCTACTTGACTCGCTCTAAATTCCTTATTTTGCGATGTCGGAACTTCTATATGAGTTACCGTAATGTAATCCCGGTCATTACATTACGCTATCTCACATTTCCATTCGACATCACTCCATAAGTTCAAGATAGCGTAGTCAACTTAATTCAATTAAGTCTCGCGTCGCGTGTACGTATGCGATTCTTGATATAGTGTTTAGTCCAAGTCCATATCATATGGGGATAGGGTGTATATGTATGTGATGTAACGTCCTACATGTAGCATAGTGAAGCAATCAGTTCAAGCATGACGTATAACAGTCATCCAAGGTAATACAGCTATAGACTAGACTAACTAATGCGCCCTATGGTTTGACACACTAATGCATCCTAGTTCCCTATAGCCAAAGCTCTGATACCAACTATAACACCCCGTCAAAATCCATTAAGGGAATGTTAACTCTGGTCCAGTGCTTGGCTTGACCTCTATGTAACAGCAAAGTTCTATAGCGAAAGCAATTAATACTTGAGATAAAACATGCAAAACGGGTCAACATAAAGTTGAGTGAATCTACAGGTTTAAGTAATAGTTCATCGTATGTTTCATAAAACAGTTTCCATAAATCATTTGACGAAAATCAATTTTCAAAATCATTTATCAGTAATCGGTATCTGAAAATCAGTATTCAGAAATTAGTAATAAGTATTAACGATCAAGGTTTAATCTCAAAAATTTGCATACAGCAAATGTCAAGTGTTAAACTGTTTGTAATCAGCGATGTCAAGTTTCAACTGAGTAGGACATCAAAAGCTCTTTTTGTTTCAACTGCTTGTAGACATTACCATGTCTAGTTTCAAGTTTGTACATACCAAGTTTAAGTAACATTCATCGTAAGTTAGGCCACGAGATTTCTGAAAAGCTTCGTAAAAGTATACATTTATCATGAGCACTTGATTATAAGACTTTAACCCGCGGATAGCTAAAGCGCTACACGTCTTCCTTTTACCCTTTCTAAGCATACACTGATCAGGTGTACAAGTAACAACAGAATAAGCACCCCGTACGTTGAGGCGAGGTTTGTCAAACCTAACGGTACCGTCCCTATAAGTCGAGCTTACTTAAAGTAATTAATATAATCAAGCTAAGAGATTTTTGATCTGAACTCATATGTATATTCGTTTAGTTACTCGTGCCTAATATGTAAAATAGTTGTAAAAACAGTTTAAGAAATAGTTTCAAAAGCAGCATGTATCTCATCCCAAAAATGTTGATGAAAAAGGGACTGTAGACTCACCTTTGCAAAGCACGGTAAACTCTTAGTAAAATGGTACGGTAGTCGGACAATCACGGCCGTAAAATACAACCTAATCAAATAAGTTACCTTAAGTAAATACGTAAGTCACACTATGTCAACTCATAGTGTACGCGTAGTCCTAGTGCTCAGACTGACTCAATCATGTAAGCAAAAGTCAACTAGTCCAAGCAAGTCAACAAAAGTCGACCAAAGTCAAACCAAAAGTCAACCTGGTCAAAGTGGTTAACTAAAGTCAAACATCTCAGTAGGTCATGAAATCATGGTTAACATGTCAAAATTAGGTTTGTCAAAATTAGCATCCTTGATATTTTTTTTATTATTATTTTTTTCTTTTTCACCTACCATTTTTACCTATAAATACCAACCTAAAACTCATATATTTTTCACACAACCCCTAAATCTTTCTCTTCAAAGTTTGAAGAAATTTGAGGTACTTTCTTTTCCTTCTTTTTATTTCATTTTTTTTCTTTCAGTTTACATAAAATAATATATAAATCGAATTAAATAGTTATAAATCATTAAAATTAGTAAAAATAATTTTTATAGATTCTATTAATCACATATAAGTTATTAAAGTCAAAATATTAATTTATATGTTGTGCTATATATTTATTTTTCTATTTTTGTTTCGGTTAGTTTATATATACTATAAATCAATAAAAATTAGTATATGTACATAAAAACTGGAAAAAATATTTTCATAACTTTAAATTAACATAAAAAGAATATTAGAATTGAAATCAAAATTTATTTACTATTTTATATATATATATATTCTATATTTTAATCAAAACCACTATATATATATAAATATATATATATATATATATATATATATATATATATATATATATATATATATATATATATATATATATATATATATAGATAAAATAGATATAAATGATATAAAATATTAAGATCAGTAAGGATTGTATAAAAATTAGTTGGAACTGTTAAGGAACATGTGAAAATGATTTTTAGAATTTTTGGAATATTATTTATATTTAATTACGAATTACTTATTAATTAAATATAAAACTATGAAAAATTCGTAATAAAATATTAAACATTAATAAAAATAATTATAATTTTTTTTTGAGATTATTATACTCTTATAAACAAGCAAAAATTATAAAAATTAAATAAATGGGTCGATTAGTATTTAAATAGAATTTACTTTTGCATTATTCTAAACCGAGAGAAATAATAAAGAAAATACAAAAAAAATACAAACGTGTATTAAATATTTTTTTTAAAATTTTTATATGATTAGTAGCATCATTTATACTGTAAAAAAAATATAAAAATTAATTTTTAATTGTTTTACCTATTTATTTAGTTATAGGCCAATTAGAATGGTTAAATAATTAGAAAACATTAAATAAATAATATTTTGATATAAAATTTGATTTAATAATTTTTATAACATTTGTACAGAATATGGACCCTATAAAAAATATAAAATTATTTATTTAGGTCGATTTAATATTTATTACCTAATTAACTTTAATTAATATAAACTGAGTATATATATAAAGAAAAGTGGGAAATGAATACAAAAACTTGATAAAATTATTTTTATAAAATATCCTACTGAATTGTATAATTAACTAAGTTTATAAAAATTATAAATATAATATTTAATGAATTAATATTTGAATTAACATATATTAGTATAATTTTCGATTAACATAAGTATATTACATATACTAAATTAATATTATTATTATAACTTACGGTTAATAACTAAGTATACTATATAATAAAATATAATGCTTATAATGTAAGTTAATAATAATACATTATTAATAAACACTTATTTTATAACTATACTAATTTAATAATAATAACTTATAGTATATAATATAAGATAATCAAATTGTTAATACATTAATAAATATAATATAACATATATAATAACATATAAACCTAAAGTGAAGGTTAATCAAAGATAATGTACAATTCATGTGAGCTTCATCGCTACTCACGGTCGTAAGTGAATGATGTCTAGGTTGCCGTTTATGGGTAAGCTTGTGGATCTCGAATGCCATGACTTAGATTCTGGTCAAGAGTACTGGGCCCCCGGTTACATCTGGTCATTCCTGACTTATTTGATAGCAATGAAGTTTGAGTAAAGTTGTACAACGTCTTGCTAAAGAGTAACCCGAACTTTCTAAAATTGGAAAATTACTATAAGTGAAAACTTTTCATAAATAGTAACCTTCCGAAAATGGAAATTCTTTAGTAAACCATTACTATCAATATAGTACTATATACTATTGTCTGTTAGGCAATGTCTGATCATACGTTCTATCTCTAGGTTGAGATCTCGGTCACGTCCTTCCGTTCAATTCTTTCGTGGAATACTCTTTTGTGCTACTAAGGTGAACTTCATAGCCCCACTTTTTACTGTTTCATAACTGTTTTACAACTTTTGGGGTGAGACACATACTTGCTTTATAACTGTTTTACGCTTAGACACAAGTACTAAATTGTTAACTATGTTGTCATGCTTTGATTCATGCTAAATCCCTAACGTAATATCGTTAATTGCTACGTTTAAATGCAAACTTAATTATTGTGAGTAGGCCTATTGAGAGTAACATCTCTAACCATTTGACCGCTGGTCTTTGGTTACATAATAATGATTCCACGACACTGACAGTACAAGGTGTCATAGGGTAAACTTGTTTATTAGCGATATTACAAACTGCAGCAACACTTTTAGATTGATATATCTATATTGATCAACTTTAAACTAAATCTTGTGGTCTAAAACTTTGGATATTATTTATAAACCTGTGAATTTCACTCAACCTTTTTGGTTGACACTTTAAGCATGTTTTGTCTGAGGTGATGATTGAGCTAGCTGTTTGCAACTTTGTGATGATAGATTTGTTGCTTGCATGGAGTCCTCATCGCATATTATATTTTAGTTCATAACCATTTATTTTACATTTTAATAATAATGTAAACATTTATTACTGCTTCCGCTATTTTATTAACAAAGGTTTTATTTAAAAAGTCTCATATAGAGTCGTTCTCATTTATACAACTGTGTTATGATATGATTGGTCACAATTACCCCTGGATCATTTTGGGGGTGTGACAGATTGGTATCAGAGCAGGTTTGTTGTAGAGAACCAGGATTGCATATTATGTGTGCCTTATACAATTAGGTACCATAGCAATGTTGGACTACAACTTTCCTTGACTATAGTGCCTTTAACTGTTGCCTATAATTGTTAAATGCTACACTATACCTTAGGAACTTTACTTATTGAATTCTTTAATATATCTTAGAATGCTGAATCAATCTAAGAACTCTGCTTACTCTTCTAAGTACTCTCCATTTATGCCACCGCATTTAAATGCGACACCATGAATTCTGAAATTCTTGACATTCCTATGTCATCTATCATAGTTTTGTGTATTACGTATGTATTACATGAAATGCTATCCATGACTTTTGAAATTTATATGCTTGTAATTACTTATACTCATACGCATATAACCTCCCTGTTATATTACGTGCCCTTATGCCTTTGTGCATTGGTTTGCGAACCAAAAAATGCCATTATTGACTCATAAAGATTCTCAAGATATTATAATGTCATCACTATTTATATTCATTACTTTAAAAAAAAAATTTGTTTTCTCGTTATTTTTGAACTTTCTTGACGGATGGCGTCTACGAAACTCTAGGATGGAAGGGTTTGGATTGCCGATTTAAAGGATCCTATAGCTCAAGCCCCTAGACCTGAATAGGCCATTACGAATTTAAAGTCTTTAATCGAAAGTTTATCTGATTACATACTTATCATTTTTAATCTAGGCACGTCATACTGCAATTATTGCATAAATGGAGTATAGACAAATCATATCTTATCATATCTATCCCAATAGACTTTGTCTAACACTTTTCCTAAATTTCCTCCGTAAATTACGGAATCTCTTTACTATATATACGTATTCGAGGAGACGGAGATATCATTCAGTATTCAACACCCAACTCATATCGAAAACCCTTTATTCGATCATATAATATGGATTTCTCACTAGATTCCTCGAACTCCTCGAGCTCCAATGGCAGCGTAACCGGAATGAACCAACCAATTAGTCATCATCTTTTCTGGATGAATTGGGGGTGGGTTCATAGTCTACTTAATCAATGGAGAAGTGAAGAAGGTGATCCTTTTCACCCACCACATTGCCCTATTGGCGAAGAACCTGAAGCACTTACCGGCGAACCAATCCGGAACACCATTTTCACCCTCATTTCCAGGATATCTCATCACGAGTATAAAATATCTAAAATTCTAGATCTTATTCATCACCTTGTCCGAACCGCCAATCATCCCGGAATAATAAAAGAAGTCAACGAGCTTCGCGCTCGAGTAGTGACTTTAGAAAATATGGTGCAAAACCTACGAGCACCAGCAGCAGCACCGGCAGCATAACCAGCACCACCAGTGCCATCAGTGTCACCACCAACAGTATCAGCTTCACCAACAACAACAACATCAGCATCCCACGTCTCAACATCATAATCGGTACCTCAAACATCGACATCATACGCCCATAGATACCAAGGAATATTAGTAATAATGAGTTAAGATGTATTGATTCATTCTTCCTGAAGAATTATATATGTATACTTTATATATATATATATATATATATATATATATATATATATATATATATATATATATATATATATATATATATGGTTTGGAACAATAATAAATCTTTTCATACTAAGCTATTACGTGTGAATCTTAACTAGTATGTACTACTTGGTTAATTCATATCACTAATATGCTATGATGTACATCCTTTGTTAATGACTTAACAATCGTTAATCACTGTTTCAGCACAATAAACTCCATTTCATAATAAATCAAGTGTATTATTCAAATACATGTTTGATTTTACACTTCCATTTTCGATGTACTCGAAACTTTTTAGAAAACATTATTCGTGTCTTGTGAATTTCACAAGAATTCCACGAGCACCAACATCATATACCGAGGTATATCAATAACAATGAATGATGAAGTATTGATTCATAACTCCATTAAAGAAATATTCCGCGACGATTATGTAATCTTTCAAGTTTTGAAGATTATTTATTCTCGTTCCAACCGCAAATCAAATGAGTTTAATATTATATTAACTCATTAAATCTATATTATATTTGAAGAATACATATATGAACGTATATCTCCAAAAAGATTGTAATTAAAGTTCTTTTGTACAAACTGTTAATTGTGAAAAATATTTTAACGGGTTGGTAATACCCGAGAAATATATATATCTCACATTAATATGTTGCATTGTACATTCTTCAATTCTGATTCAATAATCAGTAACTATACTACTTACGTTCACAAGATATATGTATCCGTTCACTAAAGAACAACCATTTTCATACAAATTCAATTACATATTCTGATTTTGACATATCAGAATCCAAGTAAAGCTTTAGCTGGTGTTATCTTCCTAAATATTACTAAATTCATATATATATTCATTCGTATTCTGTGATGAATTATTACGTCAAACCACCGAAATTAGGACCATTGATGGTTACATCCTACGCTTAAACACTTCAAATTCAAAATTCTTGAAAACACCTCGGATTGATAATCAATGATTCAGATTCGTTAACCTTGAGAATGCTGACGAAGCAGGAAAAGCTATAGATGGTCTTAATGGCCAAAAGTTTGATGATAAAGAATGACGTATCGAAAGAGCTCGGATTTAGAACTGAAAAACGGATTGAGCTAACCATGAAGGAGACCAAGGACAAATACAAGGACCAAACCCTATATTCAAAGAATTCTGGTAATTCTGGATCCGATGAAATCTTTAGAGAATATCTTGCTCCGAAGTCATGTTAAAAGCTTGCGAAAAAATTTTCGTCATCAACTTTCGAACTTAGAAATTTCAAAATATCATCATAAATATCTTCGATATTTCTGAAGATATTTTCATAAATATTCTCGTACGAAATTATATACCTCTTCTTGCTATCTGTATTACATTATATTGGAAACTTCTGTAAAACCTAAGTATAAATTATGAATGAATACTGGAGAAGTGTTGGGAATTGAAGCATGAGTTAGTATAATATAATGACGTCGGGCCAACGTGATTATATTACAGTAAGTCATGCTGAGTTTCTAATGGGACGTGATAAAGGTTCACAGATCATACCCTCATCATGAACCATGTTACATTACTCTTTCATTCTATTTAACCTCTAAACATATCAAGAAAATATTTTTCTTGATGATTCGGTCTTTTCCGGATATTCTGGTAATTTGACAAATCAAATCATGCTATTACCTTTCCTTCCTGCTTTGTATATTATGATCATTCGAAACTTCATACCTACGAATTCTGGACCATTATTCGCTTGACTTGAAGTCGGGAAGGAAAAACAAAAGCACGGAGCTCTGACATATAAGGGAAAATATAAAGCCCGATAACAACACAGAAATTACAAACCGTGTATATCAATACGTATTGCAACGTAAAGACACGGGAGAATTAAAAACATTATAACCCCAAGGGAATAGTAGAAGAAAACAAATTCCTCTGGT
The DNA here is from genome assembly GCF_046630445.1 of Rutidosis leptorrhynchoides. Classification (NCBI taxonomy): domain Eukaryota; kingdom Viridiplantae; phylum Streptophyta; class Magnoliopsida; order Asterales; family Asteraceae; genus Rutidosis; species Rutidosis leptorrhynchoides. Next base: position 630,225,771 of record NC_092335.1, read on the forward strand.
GGTAAATGAAAAAGAAGAATGACTGTATATATGGTCAATATAATAACAAGGATCAATACAGGATTGAGTATATTAACAAATCTTTTGAAAGTATGAATTGAGGAAGAAAGTATAGAAGTGGTGAAGATAATGAGACAGAAGAAGCTAATTTATAGCAAAATTCCAAATACATCAATCGAGGCAATTCACCGCATTTAATCAAAGAAATCCCAAAATTCCTTAATTACCGGAGAATCAAATCTTATAAAGATTATGAAGATTTATTTAAGTCCCTTGAATTCCGAAAATCAACTTTAGCTATGTCAAAAGTTAAGACGAACATTTACTTTCCTCATTTCACTTTTTTACGATAGCTTCACTCATACTCTTCACGTAATCGAATTGTTTTATTACTCTATAGTGATAAAACTCTATTTTCCAACTCATACCCGTCATGAAAACATACTTATTGTCAACCATGACGATCTCTGTCAAAATTCGGGAAGAAATTTCTTTAACGGGTAGGTACTATAACAACCCTCACATTTCCATAGTTGAATTGACTAATTTGCCTATAGGGTTGCTATTCATACGTAATATATAATTATATTCGACGTTGATTAAATATTTATTTTTAGTCGACATGTTTTGTTAACTAAATTTTATATTTATTATGTAAAATAACTTTAGTTAATATTAATGTTAATGAGTACTATATATATAAAACTATATGTAACATAATTATTAATTAAATGATAAGTTATTTTAATTAGTATTTATATTTATATTTGTAGCTAAAAAAAGTAAGATTTTTTTTAATACAATTCAAGCCCATGAAATTTGACTAATACTTTTCTTGAATTTTTTTTTTAAAAACAATCTTATCAAAAACATTTTCCACATTTTTTTCATTTTTGTCAAAATTGGCATCCTTGATATTTTTTTTATTATTATTTTTTTCTTTTTCACCTACCATTTTTACCTATAAATACCAACCTAAAACTCATATATTTTTCACACAACCCCTAAATCTTTCTCTCCAAAGTTTGAAGAAATTTGAGGTACTTTCTTTTCCTTCTTTTTATTTCATTTTTTTCTTTCGGTTTACATAAAATAATATATAAATCGGATTAAATAGTTATAAATCATTAAAATTAGTAAAAATAATTTATACAGATTCTATTAATCACATATAAGTTATTAAAGTCGAAATATTAATTTATATGTTGTGCTATATATTTATTTTTCTATTTTTGTTTCGGTTAGTATATATATACTATAAATCAATAAAAATTAGTATATGTACTTAAAAACTGGAAAAAATATTTTCATAACTTTAGATTAACATAAAAAGAATATTAGAATTGAAATCAAAATTTATTTACTATTTTATATATATATTCTATATTTTAATCAAAACCACTATATATATATAAATAAAATAGATATAAATGATATAAAATATTAAGATCAGTAAGGATTGTATAAAAATTAGTTGGAACTGTTAAGGAACATGTGAAAATGATTTTTATAATTTTTGGAATATTATTTATATTTAATTACGAATTACTTATTAATTAAACACAAAAACTATGAAAAATTCGTAATAAAATATTAAACAGTAAAAAAAATAATTATAAATTTTTTTTGAGATTATTATACTCTTATAAACAAGTGAAAATTATAAAAATTAAATAAATGGGTCGATTATTATTTAAATAGAATTTACTTTTGCATTATTCTAAACCGAGAGAAATAATACAGAAAATACAAAATAAATACAAACGTGTATTAAATATTTTTTTTTAAAATTTTTATATGATTAGTAGCATCACTAGATACTTTAAAAAAATATAAAAATTAATTTTAAATTGTTTTTCCTATTTATTTAATTATAGGCCAATTAGAATGGTTAAATAATTAGAAAACAAAATAATATTTTGATATAAAATTTGATTTAATAATTTTTATAACATTTTTACAGAATATAGAACCTGTAAAAAATATAAAATTATTTATTTAGGTCGATTTAATATTTATTACCTAATTAAGTTTGATTAATATAAACCGAGTATATATATAAAGAAAAGTGAGAAATAAATACAAAAACTTGATAAAATTATTTTTATAAAATATTCTACTGAATTGTATAATTAACTAAGTTTATAAAAATTATAAATATAATATTTAATGAATTAATATTTGAATTAACATATATTAGTATAATTTTCGATTAACATAAGTATATTACATATACTAAATTAATATTATTATTATAACTTACGGTTAATAACTAAGTATACTATATAATAAAGTATAATGCTTATAATGTAAGTTAATAACAATACATTATTAATAAACACTTATTTTATAACTTTAATAATTTAATAATAATAACTTATAGTATATAATATAAGATAATCAAATTGTTAATACATTAATAAATATAATATAACATATATAATAACATATAAACCTAAAGTGAAGGTTAATCAAAGATAATGTACAATTCATGTGAACTTCATCGCTACTCACGGTCGTAAGTGAATGATGTCTAGGTTGCCGTTTATGGGTAAGCTTGTGGATCTCGAATGCCATGACTTAGATTCTGGTCAAGAGTCCTGGGCCCCCGGTTACATCTGGTCATTCCTGACTTATTTGATAGCAATGAAGTTTGAGTAAAGTTGTACAACGTCTTGCTAAAGAGTAACCCGAACTTTCTAAAATTGGAAAATTACTATAAGTGAAAACTTTTCATAAATAGTAACCTTCCGAAAATGAAAATTCTTTAGTAAACCATTACTATCAATATAGTACTATATACTATTGTCTGTTAGGCAATGTCTGATCATACGTTCTATCTCTAGGTTGAGATCTCGGTCACGTCCTTCCGTTCAATTCTTTCGTGGAATACTCTTTTGTGCTACTAAGGTGAACTTCATAGCCCCACTTTTTACTGTTTCATAACAGTTTTACAACTTTTGGGGTGAGACACATGCTTGCTTTATAACTGTTTTACGCTTAGACACAAGTACTAAATTGTTAACTATGTTGTCATGCTTTGATTCATGCTAAATCCCTACCGTAATATCGTTAATTGCTACGTTTAAATCCAAACTTAATTATTGTGAGTAGGCCTATTGAGAGTAACGTCTCTAACCATTTGACCGCTGGTCTTTGGTTACATAATAATGATTCCACGACACTGACAGTACAAGGTGTCATAGAGTAAACTTGTTTAGTAGTGATATTACAAACTGCAGCAACACTTTTAGATTGATATATCTATATTGATCAACTTTAAACTAAATCTTGTGGTCTAAAACTTTGGATATTATTTATAAACCTGTGAATTTCACTCAACCTTTTTGGTTGACACTTTAAGCATGTTTTGTCTCAGGTGATGATTGAGCTAGCTTTTTGCAACTTTGTGATGATAGATTTGATGCTTGCATGGAGTCCTCATCGCATATTATATTTTAGTTCATAACCATTTATTTTACATTTTAATAATAATGTAAACATTTATTACTGCTTCCGCTATTTTATTAACAAAGGTTTTATTTAAAAAGTCTCATATAGAGTCGTTCTCATTTATACAACTGTGTTATGATATGATTGGTCACAATTACCCCTGAATAATTTTGGGGGTGTGACAATATATATATATATATATATATATATATATATATATATATATATATATATATATATATATATATATATATATATATATTACATGTAATTATATTAAATTAAGTATTAATATTAAATATTAAATATACAATATATAATAAATGATTTACTGACTGCATCATGTATTTACAGTTCATTTCTTTTAAAAAAAATTGATATATTACATTAAATTTTATGAAAAGAAACTTGTTGCTTAAATTCTTGTGGAAAAAATGAAAATATTAGGTATGAATTTGTCCACTTTTTTGGGCGTGATCAAAAATTACCCATGTGCCAATTTTAGAATATAAAGTAATATATAATTTATGAAGAGTATTTAAATTAATTCGACTTAGAGTGTGACATGTGACGCTACAATCACATGTAAATGAAAAAATAATAATTTTTCAATAAAGAAGTTTCAAATTTTTTTTTTTTCAAATCAAATGTGATTGGATTTGATATGCAGTAAATCACATGTGAATGAATTTTTTTTCAATCACATTTGATTGTCGCAACACATGTCGCACTCTAATTAGTCCCATAAATTTCAAGGAAATTGTTAGATTCACATGATTACAAGTTTACAACTCTATAATTTATTATTATAACTATAATATACTTCATATAATATATATATATATATATATATATATATATATATATATATATATATATATATATATAGTAAAGGGATCAAATGAAAATTTTTGACTATGAGAACCCTGAGAACTTCCAAATACACCGAAATACACTGAAATTCGAACAAAAAAAGTGCGAGCGAACAATAAAGGTAAAATTCGAACAAAAATTGTGAAAGTCGAACAAAAATAAAATGGCGGGCGAATAAAAAAGTGAAATTCGAACAAAAATGGTGAAATTCGAACAATTTTGTGTTCTACAATTTTCAAATTCGAACAAAAATTTGTAGAACATGTGAAATTCTAACCAAAAAATTGAAATTCGAACAATTTTGTGTTCTACATTAGGTAATTCGAACAAAAAATAAATAAATAAAATTTTGCTCGCCCGTGTTTTTGTTTTTTGCTCGCCCGCCACTTTTGTTGCTCGAATTTCAGTGTATTTTAGAGTTCCTAAAGTTCTTACACTAAAAAATTCTCATTGGATGCTCTCCATACATATATATATATATATATATATATATATATATATATATATATATATATATATATATATATATATATATATATATATATATACTTGTCTGTGAGTGGGTCCAACTTACATACATGTTTCCATATACAATGTGTTTTTCCAAAAATAGTATTCCGTATCTTTTTTTGTGAGCACATGATCCCAGGAATGGATTTGAATATTCCAATTAAGAAACATCAACATGTAAAAACATTTTTTAGGTGGTCCATGTATTCTTTTTCTGCTTCTAGTGCTGCAAATTGGAGATCCTAATGTCGTACGTTGTTTTGCATTGTGAATTGACTAATGTAGACGAGTAGATCTTTCTTGAGTTGACTTAGTCAATAGAGTTGCTCCTGAACTATCGTAAGAAAAATGAAAACGTACGGGATTACTATTATTATTTTGCTTTTTCGGCATATATATAACTCATTTATCAAATCATGTTAGAAAAATCATCAAAAATATGTCAAATCACACAAATAATCACGTATTTGAAAGAAGTTAAACATATATGAATAATGTTAATTTGTAAAATACAGTATTATGGTATCCTTTTATTTTTTCACAATAATTTTTTTTATGGATTTGATATTTACGGAATAACATGTGAATTTTTTTTTTTGGACATCGATTGGGATCACTCGAAGAGGACTAAACCACCCGTTGCGATCATCTCCCCTTTCGACGATGCCGATGCAGTGATATGTGATAATAACTCCGGCTCCATCGCTGCTCGGGAGGAAAGCTTGAAACCGATCCAAGGGCACGGCCAAGTAAAACCCTCCTCCCCTTTACCCCCAAACGACATGAGAAAGGTGCCATAGGTGGATACTTCATGACAGATATGAAATTGTGTTTTAATGGTGTACAAATCATAATTATTTATACGTGATCTACAAAAATAAAAAATAAACTTACCTTTAACAGTATTAAAAAAAATGTATTAATAATAGTCTTATTAAACGTGGTCTTGGATCCCATCAGTATGTCTAAAATCGTTGTAAAAAAGATTTATTGCCTTAAAAAAATATATTTCAAATAATATGACACACACATATGTGAGACCATACGTTGCATGGAAGTTGTAAATTTATGATTTCGTAAATGTAATTATTAGGCTTTGAGCCCGTGCATTAAATGACTGTTAATGAGCGAAAAAATTTTAACTATTAAATATTTAATTAGTAAGAATTAGAAATTGACTATTAGTTGTTTGATCACAAATGTGACAACCCGGAAATTTCCAACCAAATTTAAACTTTAATCTTTATATGTTTCCGACACGATAAGCAATATTTGTTAAGTTAAATTGCAAGAATTTTAAACTATGTTCATACATTCATTCAACCTCGACCAAGTTCCAACGATTCACGAACCATTAAACAAATATGATTATATATGTATATGTGTATATATATTATAACCTGAAATGTAAACAAAATATTAGATTAAATACTTTATATGATTGTATCTGTTTCAAATTGTTTATCAATGGAATTAGAAGATAAGATCAAATGATTGAATTATCAGATATATTGAATTATGATTACAAGTCTCTGTTGAAAGGCCCACGTTGATTTGAGAAATCTTTCCATTTTAACAATATTCGGAAAATGGTAAAGTGATTTATAAATAAGAACAAATTGTCAATCATTGAGAACTAGACAAAGGATAGTGGAAGATTGAATCTCATAAAGACTCGATTGATCTATTTAGTTTCAAACGTACAAAAACGTTTTCAGTTTAAAAAGAACTTTATTATTAAAACGTATATAACTTTTATAAATATCTAGAATCACTTTTGACAATTCATTACTTAACTAGTATGATAAAGATAACGATATTTATATTTTATTTTATTAAATATATATAACGATTTAAATTAATATTATATATATTTATACGTGTATTATACGTACATAGTTTTATACTTTACCTTTACTTTATTTTTACTTTACTTTAACTTTAATAATTCACTTTAATAATTCATACTTTAATAATTCACTTTAATAATTCATACTTTAATAATTTACTTTAATAATTCATATTTTAATAATTCACTTTAATAATTCATACTTTAATAATTCACTTTAATAATTTAAAAATCTATTATAAATAGAATTCAATAGGTTTCATTATTTCATAAAAACTTGAAAATATTTTTCTCTAAACTCTCTCAATCAATTTACATATATATATTTACTCCGTATTATTTCAAGATATTATTAGTATACATAAAATATTACGACGGTGTGCTGTCCGAGTGATCTCGAAATTGTTTTTTGAGTAGGATAGGATTAAGGAAATTATGGGTTATAGCTATGGAGGTGATTGAGTATGGTTCATGGGTATGCTCGTGAGGTCAATATAGTGTTTATCATTTCCGTTGCGTCTACGTACCTTTCCTGCAATATTGAATCTCAATATTGATACGTGAGTACTCATAATTTAACTTTTACATACTAATAGTGTATCCCTGACTAGTGCTCGAGTATTTAGGATTATGCATGCTTGTACTTTTGATATTGCCCTTAGACAGGTTAGGTTGAATATTGAATTAGTTTCACTTGCGGTTGAGATAAGGTATAAGATATGTATGTTCTTGGAAAGCTAGCGAAAAATTAAGGACTTTTCCTTTAGATATCGAATGGTTTCGATGAACGGATTAGAAGTTATAATCAATTGAATTTTCGATAGTTTTATTAAAAATGATTATTATTATCGTCGTTTTTATCGTCGTTCTAGTTTTATCTTATTATTATCATTATTATTATCTTTATCAATAAAAGGGATTTATCATTAAAAATTGTTATTTTTTTTATTATTACTATCGTTATTATCGTTAAAGTTATAATTAGTATTATTATTATTATCCAATTATTATTATTATTATTATTATTATTATTATTATTATTATTATTATTATTATTATTAGTATTATTATTATTATTATCATTATTAATATATATATATATATATACATATATATATATATATACATATATATATCATTATTTAAAAATGGTTATTGTTATTGTTATTATTATTATTACTATATTATCATTAAGATAATTATTAGTATTATCGTTAATAATGTTATAGTAACTATCATTATTAATATTAGTGTAATTAAAATAAATATTTGTAACACCTAATTATTTTGATTACTATTATTATCATTATTATGAGCACGATATAAAAGATGATTAAAAGCTATTAAACGAAATGATTAGAAAATAATGAGTAAGAGTATCATGATGAAATTAAAATATTATAAGATATTGATTTAGATAAAATTATCGTTCTTATTATTTTTATCATTACTATTATTATTAAAAGTATCGTTAGTATTAAAACTATCATTTTAACAAAAATTATTATTTTAATAGAAATGTCATTGTTACTATAAAATATCATTATTATTATTATTTTAAATAGAATTATTATTTTAAAGATAATATTAAAAATTATCGTAAATATTAAAGTTATCATAATTAGAATTATCGTTTTATCATAATGTCATCTTAGTAATTATAAATATTGATATTTTTAAAATAATAATTATTATTATTATTATAAAATAATACAACTTTTACTTACTATCATTATAGATATTATTTTATCAAATAAATATGTGATACTGATATTGCTTTAAACATACATATAATTCGACACAATATCATTTATATTTCATCAGCTTTTACCGAAACGAAGACATTCAAAAGTATTATTCACGAGAAAAACGACAAAAGTAAACACGAGCTTGAAGTTTGATAAAACAACGATAAAAACGACGGATTTAAACCAAATATGTATCAAGATAAAGTTTACCCGAATGCAAGTTCAAGATGATCGAAGAGAAGAGTTCAAATAAAAAGTTCCAAGTCGATATACGTAAACACGGGATCAAAAGAGAACAAAACATAAAATAAAAATAAGAAAACTGTCTGCTATTCTTACGCGAATCGTGTGGCCTCCTACGCGAAACGCGTAGTATTTCTAACTTACGCGTATCGTGTGGCCTCCTACGCGAAACGCATAATATCTTGTCCAGATTCAGATTCAAATGCATATGGGACGGTCGCTTTTTCAGTTTAATATTACAACTACCATCAACTTTTCAGCTGTACAGTGGTGTATACTCAAGTATACCTACTACACTTCAATTAAAATACAAGATATATTGTGAAGAGAGGGAGGATATATACAGTTAGAGTTGAAGACAGACGGAGAGAGCAGAACTACACAAAGAAATATATATCACAAAAATTATTAATAGTGTGTTTGTAATTTTTAAGTACTCCGTATCATTTCAGTTTCAAGGTTCAATATTTAGGATAGTTTCAAATATTAAGGGTGTATTGTTCGTGATTTAAGGTTACGTTTGTACGCGTGAAAGGGGTGTTATTATTGTAATTTTCTACCGTTTAAAGTAAATGAGAGTGAAGATTTTCGTAAGTATATTCTGTTAAAATTATCGTTATCAGTTTTTATCATTATTATTATATTTGTATATTTATATTTTTATGTTTACCCTAGTATAATGAGTAGCTAATTTCCCTAGTGTTTGCTTAGATGTAGAGCCCCTAGTGAAATGGATTGTTATCATTTGTAAAAAATTAAAATGTAACTTTAGTATTTTTAACATTGAGCCTAATTGAAAGAATCATTATTATGTATTTGGATATTTAACCCTTGTCACTTAATTTGTTAGATTAAAAATAACGAAAGTTATTTTTATTTATATAAATTAAGCTTCAACATTAAAAGTGATCTAGACGAACTTATAACTAATTTACTAACACTAAATTAAAAAGTAAGGTTCGGTGGTTTGGGTAATATCACTAGTCATATAATAGTGAAATTGTAAAAAGGGAAACCGTTATGATTTGGGTTTTGGCGAAGGTCAAAACTGGGTTGGGTCTCAATTTAAATACTTAAAGATTAGTAACTATCTAAATTAATCCAATGAAAATTAAATTTAATTTAGTTAGCCAAAACTTATTATTTATTCGAAAGGAAAATATAAGTCTTATACTAAACATTTTAATACGAGCTTAAACTTAAAACAATCCATGGACCTAGAGGTGACACATTTAAGTAAACACTCCCATTTATTTATTGTTAACTATTATTATTATTATTATTTGCGTTTATTTATTCAGTAAAGTAAAACTAAAAAAAATATATACACAACATTATAACTCAGTGTATTCGCTGTTTTGTCACATCGATTAACTCATACGCGAATCGCGTATAAATCTACACGATACGCATACGATTTAAAACATACGCGAAACGCGTATTATACTACGTGAAACGCTTAAGTACAAATACGGGTACTGTACGAACTAGGTTAAAAATTTAGGGTTTTAATTATTTTATTATTATATTTAAGTCGTTAGTTTACAATTAGTATTAATTTGTAATTAGTAATTAGTTTATAATTAGTAAAATATTATAATTCCTATTAATTTATATTAATTTTATTAAAACATGTTATTTAGTTAATTTAAATAAATTTGTATTATAATTGCTCAAAACAAAATTCTAATCAATTAGTTTTATTAAAAGTTATCATTTAATTAATTATCATTTAGTAATAAACTTATTAGTATAATTTCAATTAATTCACTTTTAAGTTAATAATTATAAATAATGTATTCGTATAAATTAATAAGTAGTTCAATTAAATTAGGATTAAGTTATATTTTATTATTATGTAGTATTATCAATTCCTAATTCAAAACCCCCTTAAAATAAGTTTAACTTTAAAGACTATTAAAAAACCATTGAACACTGTCTCCCTGTGGAACGAACCGGATTTACCAACAAACTAAACTACACGGATAGGACCAGTTGCCTATATATGTTTGAAACCAACCTAAAATCATTAAAATACCATATATATATATAATAAATCAATTCGTGTAACAAAACAACTCAAATCCGTTCATAAATAAAGGTACTGTTTTAACACATCAGATACAAACATATTTTACTACGTGTAATAGCTTACTTTAATAATACCTATCATATTATCTTTATGATATTAAATGAACCCTATAAATTTTAGTACTTAATATATATAAAAGTATATTATATTATATAAATTTAATATAAAATTTTATGTATTAATAAATAAATTATATTATTTACTCTAATAAATCTTTTAAAAATATTTAAAAATATAAAACGACGATATTTAAACTATATATTAATCATGTATAGATTTTTGAAAATTATTTTGAGTCAAATTTACTTTTGTTGACTTTTGCATATTAGTCTCGAGCATTAGGATTGTGGTACACTATGACTTGACCTAATTTGTTAGACAAATATTGACCAACACATAATTATATATAATTAATTTAGGTTCGTGAATCCGAGGCCAACCTTGCACTTGTTCAATGACGTTATATGTATTTTTATTACGAAATACGGTATGGTGAGTTTCATTTGCCTTTTTACCCTTTATATTTTTGGGACTGAGAATACATGCGCTTTTATAAATGTTTGAAAAAATAGACACAAGTAATTGAAACTACATTCTATGGTTGAATTATCGAAATCGAATAAGCCCCTTTTTATTAAAGTCTGGTAATCTAAGAATTAGGGAACAGACACCCTAATTGACGCGAATCCTAAAGATAGATCTATTGGGCCTAACAAACCCCATCCAAAGTACCGGATGCTTTAGTACTTCGAAATTAATATCATGTCCGAAGGAGGATCCCGGAATGACAGGGGATATTCTTATATGTATCTAGTTAATGTCGGTTATCAGGTGTTCACCATATGAATGATTATTTTTGTCTCTATGCATGGGACGTATATTTATGAGAACTGGAAATGAAATTCTTGTGGTCTATTAAAATGATGGAAATAAATGATTATGATAAACTAATGAACTCAACAACCTTTTGGTTGACACTTTATAGCATGTTTATTCTCAGGTGTTAAAGAAATCTTCCGCTGTGTATTTGCTCATTTTAAAGATATTACTTGGAGTCTTTCATAGCATATTTCGAAGAACGTTGCATTCGAGTCATTGAGTTCATCAAAGATTATTATTAAATCAATTTATAGTTGGATAGTGAATATTATGAAATGGTATGCATGCCTGTCAATTTTCGATGTAAAAAAAAGTTTGTCTTTTAAAAACGAATGCAATGTTTGTAAAATGTATCATATAGAGGTCAAATACCTCAAAATGTAATCAACTATTGTGAATCGTTTATAATGTATATGAACGGGTCCTTTCAGTTGGTATCAGAGCGGTGGTCTTAGCGAACCAGGTCTGCATTAGTGTGTCTAACTGAAAAGTCGATAGGATGCATTAGTGAGTCTGGACTTCGACCGTGTCTGCATGTCAAAAGTTTTGCTTATCATTTTGTGTCAAAAATTAACTACTTATCATCCTCAGGAAATTACCTGCTTATCATTTTTAGTCTAAGACACGTCTTGCTGCATTGATTGCATGAATAGTGTATAGACAAAAATTCATATCTTAGCATATCTGCTAAATCATATCTTATCGTATCTGTTACTTTAAACTTTGCCTGACATATCCCGCAAAGTCCTCCGTAATCTACGAAATCTTTTGATCTATATATATATATATATATATATATATATATATATATATATATATATATATATATATATATATATATATATTCTATGTAATTAGAATACCATCCGTTAGCCAAAATCATTTCATATCGGAAAAAAAAATCCTTTATCCAATCGTACGAAATGGAATTCGTCATCAGTTCAAGTCACTCAGATTCCGAAATGGAATCCCATTCAAGCTCCGAAAGCAGTGTGACCGGAATAGATCAACCAATCAGTCATCACCTATTCTGGATGAATTGGGGATGGGTTCGTAGCCTCCTCAATCATTGGAGACAAGAAGAAGGTGATCCCTTCCATCCACCACATTGCCCTCTTGATGAAGAACCTGAAGCACTTACCGGCGAACTGTCCGAAACACCATTTTCTCGCTCATTTCTAGAGTATCTTGTCATGATTATATATTACATCAAATTTTATATTTTATTTATCCGCTCGTCCGAACCGACAATCACCCCGGTGTAATAGAAGAAGTCAACAAGCTTCGCGCTCGGGTAGTGGCTTTGGAGAATATGGTGCAGAGATTACAAACACCAGCAGCAGCATCTGCAGCATAACCAGTACCACCATCATCAACGCCAACAGTACCATTACCACCTCCAACCACAACCGCGTCGTAAACCTCAACTTCACAATCTGTCCCACGAGCATCAACGTCATACGCACCTAGATACCAAGGAGTACCAACAACAATAACTGACGAAGTATTAATTCATAACTTCATTGGAGAAACATTCCGTGGCGATTATGTAATCTCTAAAGTCTTAGAGATTATCTAATCTAGCCCTAACCATAAATCAGTTAAGAGAACCAAAATGATAGAAGGAAGAGTAGAAATCCTGACAAAAATGGTGTGTGATTAACAAGCTAAACTTGCTTTACCAACAGCATCAACAGTACCGTCAGCGTTACCAGCATCGTCAGTACAGTCAACATCCGAATCAACAACACAGATAACATCACAAACTCCGTCAGTTCAAGAATCACTGTGGACATCATTACGAATCAATAACGTGTATATTGTATCAACGAGTTATGAAGAATTAACTCATTCCCTCTGAAGAAATTATATGTATATTATATATATATATATATATATATATATATATATATATATATTGAAATAAATCTTTCCGTGCTAAGCTATTGTGTGTGAATCTTAACTACTCGGTTAATTCATATTACAAATATGCAATAATGTACGTCCTTCGGCCGCAACTTAACCAGCGTTAACTACAATCTCTGTCGCAATTCAACAAATTCCAATTCATAATAAATCAAGTATATATTTGGTTTTACACTTTCATCATCGATGTACCCGAAACTTTTCAGATAACATCATTCGTACTTTACAAAATTCACAAGAATTCCACGAACCAAACATCATACATCAACAAATAACGAAGTATTGATTCATAATTTCAATGTCATTAAAGAAATACTGCGTAAAAGTTATGTACTTTTTAAAGCCTTTAGGGATTATTCAATTCTAGTTTCAACCGTAAATCAAATGAGTTTAATTTAACATTAACTCATTAAATCTATGTTACATCTGAAGAAAATATACATATATATATATATATATATATATATATATATATATATATTCATAAAGACTGTATTAAAATTCTTTTGTACAAAATATTAATTGTGAATCTTTTTTTAACGGGTAGGTAATATCCGAGAGATATATAAATTCACAATTAATATGTTACATTCTTCGAATCTGATTCAGCAAATCATCCATTATACTCCCTACTTTCACAACAATATATATTCTTTTATAGAAATCAAAACAACCATACTCATTCAAAATTTAATTACATATTCTGATTTTGAAATATCAATATTCAACTTGAGATATGACCAAAATCATCACTCTTAGATCCTTACATCTTTCACAAGCTATATTTTGACTTCAAAACTGTGTTAGAACATCAAATGTATGTTAACGATTACAATCTGTGTTTAAACCCTTCGAAAATTTCTGAAGACACTTCGAATGATGAGCAATCGAGATGATGATCCAACCACATGTTACCCACAGTTATGTACCCGAAAAACTCTCGAAACCAAAGTAAAAGTTTAAACAACGTATCCGCGTCAGATTCTTTGGCATTTATTAGCAAAAATAACTTTGCGACTCCTATTCAAAGTAGTCAGTTTTGTCCCAGCTCCAGCAAGTCAACTTCAACTTTTCAGTCAGACTAACCTTATTATAACCTTGCGATATACACCATCGTTACTAGGGAACCTTTTACATTCCACCACATTATTAGCAGATGTACCAACAACTTCATTACCCTTTGACTTTAGCCTCTCCAAAAAGTCATTATTATTATTCATTGAAACCCCATCATTTACTCATTCGCATCTTGTAATGAGAATTGCCATACGAATCATTGGGAATTAGCAATCAGTATTTTGAAATCTCGCAGGATGTCTACGCCAACAGTTATATGTGTATATATAACGTCTATCTTCTGGACTTAATTTGAATGTGAAGTTTCTGAAAAATACTCTGAACTACGAATTGGTTCTCCGAAAATGGGAAAAAAAAATGCTGATGAAGCAGCAAAAACTATAAACGACTTTAAACGGTAAAAGCTGGATGATAATGATGAAGTGTGCTGGCAAAGCGCAGAAAAAGAGAAGTTTTGGAACTGGAAAACGGATTGAGCAAAGTAGGAAGGAGGCTGTGGACAAATTACAAAGACTGAACCTGACTTCAAAGGATCCAAATGATTCAGTACCTGCTGAAGTCATTAACGAATACCTTGCTCCTGACTCTAAACCCCTGCGGACAATATTATTCATCATCCTCTGATATTAGAAATTCTAAAATATCATCATATCTTTCATTATAAATATGCTCCATATTTCTGAAGATATTTTCTTAATTTTTCTTATTTGAAATCATTTACCTCTTCGCGCTATCTGTATTACATCATAAAAGAAACTATTTTAGTTTTTAAATTCTGAAACATTCAAGTTTAAAATAGGAATATTTTGAAGTAATGTTGGGAACTGAAACATGAATTAGTATAATATAATGACACTTGATCAATGTGATTATATTACAGTAAGTCATGCTGAGTTTCTAAATGGAACGTGATGATTCACAGATCATAACATCATCATGTGCCATGTTATACGACTCTTGTATTCTATTTAACCTCTAAAATATCAAGAAAATATTTCTTGATGATTCGGCCTTTTCTAAGGTATTCTAGTAATTTGACAAGTCAAGATCGTGCCATCACAATTTCCTTCCTAGAACATTAACAATGTTTATTCCGAAATTCATATCTGTGAATTCTGGACCATTACAAGCGGTGCTTAATCGCAAGAAGAAGAAACGAAAGGACAAAACTTCGAAATAGAAATTGGGGTATAAATTGCAGCAAATAAAAGAGAGCATTAACTATGAATGATAATGATTATAGAAGACAGAAGCAGAGACTTTGAAATATAAGGGAACATATAAATCCCAAAGACAAACCAGAAATTATAAACCATATATATCGATGCATATTGCAATATAAAGACACGGGAGAACTAGAAACACTATAAACCCAAGAGTATTGTAGAAGTAAATAGATTCTTCCGGCGGTAGATGAAAAAGAAGAATGACCGATATGAAAGTTAGAAGTATATCGAGAATCAGAACTGATGAATACTTTAAAATATGAGTTGAGGGGGAAAGAATAGAAGGTGATGAAACATGACTAGGAACTTAGAAATCAACAGATTTAACTCACACAATGGCGGAATAAGTGAATCAAACCCTCTAGTGAATAGGTTAAGTTTTTTTTGATTAATTTAGTCAAACCACAATTAAATCAAGTGTGATTAGATTAACACCTAGAGCTATTATTCACCACCTGGGTGATTTGGACTGAGAGAGAATCGGAGGAGCTCACTAGATCTGAGTGTGTGTAACAAATGAGAGGCTTAACCTAAAATGAAGAACATAAGACTTTATATACCCCTGTTGTTGAGTCACCCATACGATTCATTCATCACACGTACGAGTTGGCTTCATCAGCCGTACGGGTGATCACTCACTCGTGTCTTCTCATTTAGGTTGTAATTGTGACTTAGCTCAGCATCAACCGTGCGTATGAGCCTGTCAGCTGTACTAGTGAGGCTTCACTCGTACGTCTGACTAAGTCTAACATAGTTAAACATCTAAATCTCGTTCCTGCAGTTCCTGTAACCACATACAAATACGGATAGGATAATAACGAGCAATCATGGTGGCCTGTAAAATGTTGTACCTGCAATGGACTTGGGTAGATGTCTAGGGACTTGCATAAAATGTATCAACAGAAGGTGTGAGTTGTAAGGAAACGAAGGAGGTGAATTTATAAGAAAATCTCTGACAGAACAATTAAAATGGACGATCGCATTTAAAGCGGATCCTAATTCCCTTGATTACCGGAGAGTCAAATCATATTAAGAAGATTTTCTTCAAATCCCTTGAAATCTGGGAATCAATCATATCTACGTCAAATGATAAGATGAATCTACACTTACTCATTTCACTCTTCTATGTTAGCTTCATTTGTACTCTTCATATAAATGGATTGTTTATTCAAATTATTCACTGATGATAAAACTCTAATTTTCAGCCCGTATGCATCATGAAAACATACTTATTATCATTCACGACCTTTCCACTCAAATTTCGAGACGAAATTTCTTTAACGGGTAGGTACTGTGACAACCCGGAAATTTCCAACCAAATTTAAACTTTAATCTTTATATGTTTCCGACACGATAAACAATATTTGTTAAGTTAAATTGCAAGAATTTTAAACTATGTTCCTACATTCATTCAACCTCGACCAAGTTCTAACGATTCACGAACCATTAAACGAATATGATTATATATGTATATGTGTATATATATTATAACTTGAAACATAAACAAAATATTAGATTAAATACTTTATATGATTGTATCTGTTTCAAATTGTTTATCAATGGAATTAGAAGATAAGATCAAATGATTGAATTATCAGATATATTGAATTATGATTACAAGTCTCTGTTGAAAGGCCCACGTTGATTTGAGAAATCTTTCCATTTTAACAATATTCGGAAAATGGTAAAGTGATTTATAAATAAGAACAAATTGTCAATCATTGAGAACTAGACAAAGGATAGTGGAAGATTGAATCTCATAAAGACTCGATTGATCTATTTAGTTTCAAACGTACAAAAACGTTTTCAGTTTAAAAAGAACTTTATTATTAAAACGTATATAACTTTTATAAATATCTAGAACCACTTTTGACAATTCATTACATAACTAGTATGATAAAGATAAAGATATTTATATTTTATTTTATTAAATATATATAACGATTTAAATTAATATTATATATATTTATACGTGTATTATACGTAACTAGTTTTATACTTTTACTATACTTAAACTTTACATTTACTTTATTTTTACTTTACTTTAACTTTAATAATTCACTTTAATAATTCATACTTTAATAATTCACTTTAATAATTCATACTTTAATAATTCACTTTAATAATTCATACTTTAATAATTTACTTTAATAATTCATACTTTAATAATTCACTTTAATAATTCATACTTTAATAATTCACTTTAATAATTCAAAAATCTATTATAAATAGAATTCAATAGGTTTCATTATTTCATAAAAACTTGAAAATATTTTTCTCTAAACTCTCTCAATCAATTTATATATATATATTTACTCCGTATTATTTCAAGATATTATTAGTATACATAAAATATTACGACGGAGTGCTGTCCGAGTGATTTCGAAATTGTTTTTCGAGTAGGATAGGATTAAGGAAATTATGGGTTATAGCTATGGAGGTGATTGAGTATGGTTCATGGGTATGCTCGTGAGGTCAATATAGTGTTTATCATTTCCGTTGCGTCTACGTACCTTTCCTGCAATATTGAATCTCAATATTGATACGTGAGTACTCATAATTTAACTTTTACATACTAATAGTGTATCCCTGACTAGTGCTCGAGTATTTAGGATTATGCATGCTTGTACTTTTGATATTGCCCTTAGACAGGTTAGGTTGAATATTGAATTAGTTACACTTGCGGTTGAGATAAGGTATAAGATATGTATGTCCTTGGAAAGCTAGCGAAAAATTAAGGACTTTTCCTTTAGATATCGAATGGTTTCGATGAACGGATTAGAAGTTATAATCAATTGAATTTTTGATATTTTTATTAAAAATGATTATTATTATCGTCATTTTTATCGTCGTTCTAGTTTTATCTTATTATTATCAGTATTATTATCTTTATCAATAAAAGGGATTTATCATTAAAAATTGTTATTTTTTTTATTATTACTATCGTTATTATCGTTAAAGTTATAATTAGTATTATTATTATTATCCAATTATTATCATTATTATTATTATTATTATTATTATTAGTATTATTATTATTATTATCATTATAAATATATATATATATATATATATATATATATATATATATATATATATATCATTATTTAAAAATGGTTATTGTTATTGTTATTATTATTATTACTATATTATCATTAAGATAATTATTAGTATTATCGTTAATAATGTTATAGTAACTATCATTATTAATATTAGTGTAATTAAAACAAATATTTGTAACACCTAATTATTTTGATTACTATTATTATCATTATTATGAACACGATATAAAAGACGATTAAAAGCTATTAAACGAAACGATTAGAAAATAATGAGTAAGAGTATCATGATGAAATTAAAATATTATAAGATAGTGATTTAGATAAAATTATCGTTCTTATTATTTTTATCATTACTATTATTATTAAAAGTATCGTTAGTATTAAAACTATTATTTTAACAAAAATTATCATTTTAATAGAAATGTCATTGTTACTATAAAATATCATTATTATTATTATTTTAAATAGAATTATTATTTTAAAGATAATATTAAAAATTATCGTAAATATTAAAGTTATCATAATTAGAATTATCGTTTTATTATAATGTCATCTTAGTAATTATAAATATTGATATTTTTATAATAATAATTATTATTATAAAATAATACAACTTTTACTTACTATCATTATAGATATTATTTTATCAAATAAATATGTGATACAAACATATTTTACTACGTGTAATAACTTACTTTAATAATACCTATCATATTATCTTTATGATATTAAATGAATCCTGTAAATATTATTACTTAATATATATAAAAGTATATTATATTATATAAATTTAATATAAAGTTTTATTTATTAATAAATAAATTATATTATTTACTCTAATAAATCTTTTAAAAATATTTAAAAATATAAAACGACGATATTTAAACTATATATTAATCATGTATAGATTTTTGGAAATTATTTTGAGTCAAATTTACTTTTGTTGACTTTTGCATATTAGTCTCGAGCATTAGGATTGTGGTACACTATGACTTGACCTAATTTGTTAGACAAATATTGATCAACACATAATTATATATAATTAATTTAGGTTCGTGAATCCGAGGCCAACCTTGCACTTGTTCAATGACGTTATATGTATTTTTACTACGAAATACAGTATGGTGAGTTTCATTTGCCTTTTTACCCTTTATATTTTTGGGACTGAGAATACATGCACTTTTATAAATGTTTGACGAAATAGACACAAGTAATTGAAACTACATTCTATGGTTGAATTATCGAAATCGAATATGCCCCTTTTTATTAAAGTCTGGTAATCTAAGAATTAGGGAACAGACACCCTAATTGACGCGAATCCTAAAGATAGATCTATTGGGCCTAACAAACCCCATCCAAAGTACCGGATGCTTTAGTACTTCAAAATTTATATCATGTCCGAAGGAGGATCCCGGAATGATAGGGGATATTCTTATATGTATCTAGTTAATGTCGGTTACCAGGTGTTCACCATATGAATGATTATTTTTGTCTCTATGCATGGGACATATATTTATGAGAACTGGAAATGAAATTCTTGTGGTCTATTAAAATGATGGAAATAAATGATTATGATAAACTAATGAACTCACCAACCTTTTGGTTGACACTTTAAAGCATGTTTATTCTCAGGTGTTAAAGAAATCTTCCGCTGTGCATTTGCTCATTTTAAAGATATTACTTGGAGTCTTTCATAGCATATTTCGAAGAACGTTGCATTCGAGTCATTGAGTTCATCAAAGATTATTATTAAATCAATTTATAGTTGGATAGTGGATATTATGAAATGGTATGCATGCCTGTCAATTTTCGATGTAAAAAAAAGTTTGTCTTTTAAAAATGAATGCAATGTTTGTAAAATGTATCATATAGAGGTCAAATACCTCGCAATGTAATCAACAGTGAATCGTTTATAATGTATATGAACGGGTCCTTTCAACAAATTCACAAAAAAGTAACAAATTAAATTGATAAAAAGGCACGTAGTATCAACGTTGTAAAATAATACGGAGTATTGTATTAAGAAACATCAACTTGATATTAATGGCAATTAGTATGCGCTGACGTGGAATTTAAAAAAAAAAAAAATTTTATAAATTTTGTAACGAATTTTTTTTTTTTAGAATTAAAGAAATCTTTTACTTTGATCTGTGTGTAGATTGAAGGTGAATCTGTGTGCAGATTAAAAGTGAATCTGTGCCGATTGAAGGTCAATCTGTGAATTCTATGAGTTCTCTCTTATCTTTAGTTCTCATCCTTTCAATATATATATAATAATTTTACTTATACAGCAAAGAAGCATTAATCTCGATTCTCTCGACTAAGATTTCTAAGAGTAGTGCACTTTCGTAGAGTAGTATATAACATTTTAATAACATTATATATGTAACAACATGAATTTAATAGCATTTAATAGTTTATAGTACGTATGTATAAGGATATTAAATGTATTTGTATAAATTTTAGTATACATAATATATATATATATATATATATATATATATATATATATATATATATATATATATATATATATATATATATATATATATATATATATATATATATATAGGGATGACAATGAATCGGATATGGATCAGATGATGTCATATCCACATCCATATCCATTTAATTTTTGCTCATTAATATCCATATATCCATTTAATTTCAGTTCAGTCGTTCATATCCATATTCGATGAATTAAGCGGGTTACTGGATATCCGTTGAATATCAAATGAAATGTTAATCTAACGAAGATTTTATCAATTTAATATAGATTATAACAAATGTAAATATTAAATCTTTTTACTTTTTTGTTACACATGATTTGATAGTAATTTGTCGCCTATTGTGAATTTAAAAGAGTAAAATGCGTTATAATATAAGTAAATATAATTTTAAACTAAAATAAATACGTAACTTTGAATATTGTTACTAACAATTAAATAATTGTGACTATCACAACTCTTATTTTCGTTAATAATTTACGAATTTGTAGTTTATATGTATATGTATATAAATATGTAGATGCATATGCATACATTTTAGTACGTATATATGTATATATAGATGTATTTCTGATGATAATGGATATATCTGTGGATGATAAGTTGTTATCTATATCCGATCTACGAAATATTTAGATCATCCATATCCATATTCATATCCGTTACTCGTCCATTTACATCATCTATGTCAATTATAAATTATAATATTACTTTGTATATACAGTTAAGTGTTGTTTTCATCATGACAATTATAATATTACTTTGTATATACAGTTAAGTGTTGTTTTCATCATGACACCGCTTATTGTTTATCCCTGATACCCAACTTACATATTATATTAAATCAAAAATCAAGATTAAATCAAGATTTAGGTGTCATGATTTGTCTCAAAGTTACAGTTGAATCAAATGATGCAAATAGAACACGATTTATAAAATATCAATCACAATATAATGATACCTACTAATTTGTATAAACTAAGTTTGATTAACGAATCAAGAATCAAAGCTACTAAGTTATAAAAGTAACTTAATCATTCAAGAATAACAAACACATACAAATACAACATACCCACCACCTACTTATTGTCCGGAGGTTCATTCGGAACCAATTATTCTATCCATAGAACTTCTTTTTATTCTAGGATATGGGAAGAATTATCTATATTTTACCTCCTCATACCCTTTTTTTGTGGGATTAGGTTTGTTGTTGTATAATCAATCAAGTGAATATTGTAGACATTAAGTTACTAACACCACCCAAAATCACTTTTAAAATTTGTCAACACCACGGACTCGTAAACTAAAAGAATTTTTAAAATTTATCAACACCACGGACTCGTAAACTAAAAGAATTTATGCGTGTGTGTGTGTGTGTGTATATATATATATATATATGTGTGTGTGTGTGTGTGTGTGTGTGTGAGTGTATGTGTGTGTGTGAGGATCCAGTGAGAACTTATTTGTGACGACCCGAAAATTTTCGATCAAATTTAAAACTTAATCTTTATATGATTTCGACAAGATAAGCAAAGTCTGTAATATTGATTCTCAAAATTTTTGAACTAATGTTATATATTCAGTTTTCCTTTGACTATTGATCGACGATTCACGAACATCTATTTGTAAATAGATATATATATATAAATATATATATATACAATAAGTTGGAATATTAATTATTAAAATTAATTATAAATAACTTGCAATGTGTATTTAAAAACTGATTTATGTGTATTAAATAAAGATATATACATATATATAATTTCAAGTTATTTAGTAAACGATAGTAACATTCGTTTATTGATTCGATTGATATTTAGATAAGTTAACTAAAACGTTTAAGATGAACAAGTAAAACACTAATTTGTTACAGTATTTTCGAATTGCTACAGTACCCGAAAAGCCACAGTGTTTTCGAAAACCACTATTTGCTACAATAAAAATCAACTTAGATATAAAACGTTTTGATTTAAAATAATATTATTATATATTAAGACGTTAATTTATAGACGCAAATGACCAAAACACTCGAACGTACAAGATACACTTCGGGTAATATAGTTATTGATGATTAAGTCTAATTATTGATAAAGGTACACGTAGAGTAACGTAAAGTGCAAGTTTTCTAAGCGTACGAAAGGACGTTCGAGAAATCGGAACCGGGACATAAGTCGAGCGTCAATGTATAAGTTATCGGACCTAAAATTACAAGTCACCTATGCATGAGAATATAATATAATATATATATAATTAATATAAATTATATATATTATAAATATAATTAAATAATATGTCGACAAGCTAGTGTACAAAAACATGTGAGCTGTAAAACGCACCCCATACGATCGCATGGGAAAAGGCCTTGGAAGCCATGCGATCGCATGGCAACCTTGTCCAGGCCACATCTATAAAGCTCGATCATTTTTCCGAATTCATTCAATCTTTCTTTTCTCTGCTCTCTAATATATATATATATATATATATATATATATATATATATATATATATATATATATATATATATATATATGTATATATATATATATGTATATATATATATGTATATATATATATGTATATATATATATGTATATATATATATAATAATAATTATTATTAATCTTATTATTATCAGTAGTATTAATATTATTATTATTAGTATTATACATAAAATACTACGACAAAGTTCTGCTCAAATGATTTCGAACCGAGTTTTCAAATAAGTCAAAACTAAGGAAATTATGGGTTATGGCTATGGAGGTTTTGTGTAATGTTCATGGATATCGTTCGCAAGTCAAACCTAGTGTTTATCATCTCCATTGCGTCTATGTACTTTCCTGCAATATTGAATCACAATATTGATACGTGAGCATTCATATCTTATCTTTTATATATTAATAGTGTATCCATGTCGGGTGCTCGAGTATATATGTTTATGCATGCTTGTATGCTAAATTTCGTTGTTAGATAGTTTTATGATGAATCATGAATTTAATACATATACTACTGATATAAGGTATATGGTATGCATGTTATTGGAAAGCTGGCGAAAAATTAATAACTTTTCATTTAGAAATCGCGTGATTTCGATGAACGAATTAAAAGATATGGTCAACTGAATTATAATTGACATTAATTGAAATTGCTTTTGAATCTGCAATTAATATTTAAACAACTTGTTTATGAGATTGATAAATTGAATTTTCAAATATTATTAATCGAGTAAATGAATTCGTATATAAGGCACGTCTCGTTGAACAATTGTCAAAGTTGACTGTTTTATCATATTTTAAAGCCTTATAAAAACTATAGTCTGATTCTACAAGTATTGAGAAACTATATGAAATGTTAAAATATATTCAATTGCCATGATCATTCAAATATAATATAACTCCTGAAATAAATAATGTTTTGAGTTTGATAAACTATAAATTCGTTCAACTATCAAGACTTATACTATGTTAATATAATAAATATGTATAGATGTATAGATTTAAAGATCATATTGGGTCATGTTGACTTTTTGAGATGACTTTTGTTAACTTTTGTATGATGGTCTCGAGCATTAGGATTGTGATACACTATGACCCGACCTAACTTGTTAGACATGTATTGACCAACATATGTTCTCTAGGTTGAGATCTACGGTTATTTTGCATTCCGAGTTTCGATCACATTTCGGTGAATGACCTTATGTGCTGCTAAGGTGAGTTTCATATGCTCCCTTTTTAATTGCTTTTGCAATCTATATTTTTGGGCTGAGAATACATACATTTTATTTTATACGCAATGGATACAAGTACATACTAAATTCTACACTGAGTTTGAACCGAAATCCCTTAGCTTTGGTAACTAGTAGCTGCCAGTTATAAGAACTGGTGGGCGCAAATAGTTGTATATGGATCCATAGGGCTTGACATCCCCGTCCGTTCCAGGTATAGAGACCCTAGCCTGAACTATAAAGCGGACGTATGCTATTTGAGTTTAGTACACGTTGGTTTGCGTGTATTGTACATGTTGGTTGCATGTATGTTAAAACAAGGATACTTATTATATATACGTTAAGTTTAATTACCAGGGTGCTCAATTTCGTAGAATATTTTGATAAACGTTTCTGGATGAAACAACTGAAATCTTGTGATCCACCTTTATATACAGATTATGCGCAATATTAAAACTATGAACTCGCCAACCTTTGTGTTGACACTTTTAAGCATGTTTATTCTCAGGTTCCTAGAAGTCTTCCGCTGTTTGCTTATACGTTATACAAGCTATGTGCATGGAGTCTTACATGCTTTATTCGTGAAAACGTTGCATTCACAAAATTATCACCATGTATCTTATTTTGACTGCATTATCAACGGATGTAGTATTGTAAACTATTATTTACGGTGATTGTCTATATGTAGAAATCATCAGACGTCAAAAACCTTGGAATTTGATATTCATTTATGGTGTGCCTTTTTAAAAGAATGCAATGTTTACAAAACGTATCATGTAGAGGTCAGTACCTCACTTTGAAATCGATGAATGATGTATTCGTCCAAATGAATTTGGACGGGTCATCACATTTTTAGTGTGAGAACTCTAGGAACTCCAAAAACACTTCAAATACACTGAAATTCGAGCAAAAAGGTGCACGGGCGAGAAAAAAAAGAAATTCGAGCAAAAATCAAAAACACGGACGAAAAAAATTCATAGTCGAGCAAAAAATTTTATTATTTTTTTCAAAATGTAGAACACATTTTTGTTCGAATATCAGCATTTTTTGTTTGACTACCCGTGTGTTCTACATTTTTTTGTTCGACTATCAGAAATGTAGAACACAAAATTGTTCGCCCGCCTTTTTTTTGTTCGAATATCACTTTTTTGTTTGCCCTTGTCCCATTTTTTGCTCGAATTGCTCTTTTTATTTGTTCGCCCGTGTCCCTTTTTTGCTCGAATTTCCCTTTTTTGCTCTAATTTCTCTTTTTTTCTCGAATTTCAGTGTATTTTTGAGTTCTCAGGGTTCTGACACTAAAAAAGTTATCATTTGATCCCTCTACTATATATATATATATATATATATATATATATATATATATATATATATATATATATATATATATGTGTGTGTGTGTGTGTGTGTGTGTGTGTGTGTGTGTGTGTGTGTGTGTGTGTGTGTGTGTGTGTGTGTGTGTGTGAATTTTGGGGAATGCAATATAATATTTTCGTCCCTAATACATCTAATTATTAATTGATTCGTCAATAATATTTAAACGTGACTTGAATAAAATTTATTATACACTATATAGCGAAAATGTGAATGGCAAGTTGCTAAATTAATTAGTACTCCGTATTAGTTAGTCAATAATATATCTAGCTTTTGTAAAATCTATATACTCGGTCAATGATGATGTACCATAAGTGTGCCCCTTAGTCAATGATTATGTACAGATTTTGCTAAAAAAACAGTTCTTACAAATACTTATTTATTTATTTACTTAATAATACAGATTTTGTAGAAGCCATCTAGTCGGTCAATGATGATGTACAAGTGTGCCCCTCAATATAATAAAGGATCAGTTCGTTTGATCAATAGTTCGGTGAGTATAATTTCGTCTTGTCACTATCGAACTGCTAAAATATGCACGTGGTATATTACAATCTTATTTGAAATTGTTGTTTGGACTTGTGTTGGAATGTTGTTGTAGCGGACCTTGCTAGTATGCTCGTACAAGAGGGGTATATTACAATCTATATACTCGGTCAATGATGATGTACCATAAGTGTGCCCCTTACTCAATGATTATGTACAGATTTTGCTAAAAAACAGTTTTTTTTTTTTTTTTTTTTTTGCGAAAAAACGAAAACTTTATAACAAAGGCAAAATCATCGATTGATGAAAGAAGCCATCTATTCGGTCAATGATGATGCACAAGTGTGCCCCTCAATATAATAAAGGATCAGTTCGTTTGTTCAATAGTTCGGTGAGTATAATTTCGTCTTTTCACTATCGAACTGCTAAAATATGCACGTGGTATATTACAATCTTATTTGGAATTGTTGTTTGGACTTGTGTTGGAATGTTGTTGTAGCTAGTATGTTTTTACAAGAGGGGTTATGTTAATTAAGATTTCCTCCGCTTAATGAATAATTATTTGCTACCAATTGAGAATTGTTATTAACGACGAGATCTATTATCGTTTTTTGCATGTCCTTGAAAATTTAAAAGTAGGTGCGAATTCTCCGAATTTGCGAACAACCCGAATGTGTGTTACATGTGCTCTACAAGCTGCACTCCATCTTTCTTCCCCATTTTTCTTTTGATTTGGAAGACGGACGTTGCGTTTGCTCTTTCTTTTAGTTGTTGAATTTCTCTTTGATTGATCAATGTGAGATATTCCGAATCCTCATTACTAATGGAATCAAAATGATATTTGGATTGATCAGAAGATCCCTTCAATTGAGTAGTAATAGGAATCCCTTACTTGAAAGAAACTAGTTCTTATGGAATCATATTGAATATTTGATGATACATTCCGTACCTTGCGAAAAAATCGATCCTAATCATTTTATTGAACTCGCATACCACTTGCGTCGGCGAATAACTGAACCCTTGGGACCTTCTTCAACCTCAGGATGTGATGAGTCGACATTGAGGTGTTAAACGACTCCGTCGATAAGAGCTCTTTTTGTGTGTGTGTGTGTGGGGGGGGGGGGGGGGGACTGGCAGCAATTGAAAGTCTTCCTGCCTACTGAAATAGAAGTGAATGATGGTGACAACTCTTAAAAAGCGGCATTGCTCCGTCAAGCTTTCGCCCATTGCGCAAAATTCCCCACTGCTGCCTCTCGTAGGAGTTTGGTCGTGTCTTAGTCCCAGTGTGGCTGATCATCCTCTCGTACCATGAAAATTCACAGAAAAATTCTTTGTGAGATCGTCAATATTGTACCGAGGGCGTCTTTAGAGTATACCGAATCAGTATAGTTATCCTTCTTCTGACACAAAAACGCACTTTGAATTGGTATTTGAAGGAGCATATTCAAAGTTGCGATTGGACCTATTCATTAAAAAGAGCCGATTCAATACATTTCTTATGTACCTATGGGAAAGGGGCATGTTTGAGAAAGGGAGTTAATGGTCTTTTCATGAATAGGACCCAGCGAGCATCTTTACAGGCCAAAAGTTTAAAATGAAGAAGTTTAGTGTCAATCTAAACTTGTGAAGTTCAAGGGCTAATGTTGCCATTTCCTTATTGTTGTTTATTATATATATTTTTCATTGTTATATTTTGTTTCAACTTTTTTGTTTTTCGTTTCTCTTGACGGCTGATTAAGATTTTTCATCCCCAACCTTGTTCGTCGTTCTTGGTGAAATGTTGCCATTTCCTTATTGTTGTTTATTATATATATTTTTCATTGTTATATTTTGTTTCAACTTTTTTGTTTTTCGTTTCTCTTGACGGCTGATTAAGATTTTTCATCCCCAACCTTGTTCGTCGTTCTTGGTGAATGATTAATGCCTATTGGTGTTTATGAAATTTTTTTCCTTATATCAATGAGGACTAGAGTCTTTGAATTTTGTTTTTGAACTTTGTTTGGTATTGTTAATGTATGATTCTTCTTCACTGAAGCAAGTTTATTTTACTTATTGAAGTTAAATCTATGTGTGATTGTTGATTTTATACATGTTCACACGAACAAGTTTGTACGATTCTCGAACTTGGTAGGACGCACTCAAAGTGTAACATCCATCAGTATAATGTTAGGAATTATGGACCCAACCAAGACAGGTGATCTATGCTAATCACCAAACCCACAGCGACAAACGAAATAGCTAAAGCAAGAACGATAAATATAAATGACACATGAATTTAACGTGATTATCCCAACTCAAAAACACGGAGAAGGGCTTACTCCACGGGCACAAACCAGATATTTTTACTATAATTTTCGTGCACACATGTTAAGGTTACAATAGGATGCTTAAATAGGCAAAACTCAACAAGGAAACACCTTGGAGAACAAGAAAAACGTAAATAAGGAAACTGCCTGTCAGACAAGCCGCGCCGCGACCAGGAAGGGCCACGCCGCGCCTCCACGGCTAAATCCAAAACAGCAATTTTTCTTCAACTTGATCCCCGTTCACATCCTTGTTTAATTCGCTTCGCACTCCAACAATCTCCCACTCGAAGAGACGTTAAACAACACTCAATCTTCATCAACCCAACAACTATGTTAAACAAACCCACAATAACTCCAGATGTAACAACCCAAACCAATAACCAACCGATTACGCGAAACAAATTTTTTTTTTATTCAGAAGAGTGCGCCACGCGCACCACCTCAGGGTGTGCGGCGTGCACAGGCCCAATTCAGTCCTGTCCGGTTTTGTCAATTTTCAAATAAAGATCTCCCACTTTCCGACATATTTAGACGAAACGCTTTTCACAACATGTTATAATGGTTAAAACTCACACGATTCAATAATAAAATAAGTTTTACGAAACCGGGCCCACATATGCCGTAATACGAGTTTCGTACAAAAATATGAGTTTCGACTACACTAGTTTAAATTTCAAACGACACTATGAGCATGGTGTTTGGGGGTTAAACTACCCAAATCTCGGTCGAACTCCAAAAGATATAACATCCAAAAGCGTCTCCTAACAAACAAACGGGATCTCTAATCCGTACGAATGCCCTTACCCTTGTCTCCGCCGGAGCCTATAAAAAGATAAACAACGAGAGGGTAAGCAAAGCTTAGTGAATGCAATAATTATACCCATATATATATAATATACCTACTTGCAATCACTTACACACATACCGCATACACGCTAGCAATACAATTAGCATACCATCTCAAGTACGAAGCTAATAATCTCCAACAACCCGCAACTAGCGTAATCAATAACATACAATCGACATAACACAATATGCTACAATACAATACACAACCATGGTTAACCATTCTCGCGTCATGGTGCTACCGACTCTTTTTTTCACACCATACGCATCGGTTATGATGCTACCGGCTCTTTGGTTCACATCACAACCTGAGTCATACTCACGTTAAAGTGCTACCGGATCTTTGGTTCACACTCTAACAACTCGTGCCGTAGTGCTACTGGCTCTTTGGTTCACACTACAACACACGTACTATGACGCTACCGGCTCTTTGGTTCACATCATAGCACAAACGCACATACTATGGCACTACCGGCTCTTTGGTTCATACAATAGCATACAAATAAATGCATTATATACATACGCATATAATCATTCCACTCACCTTAACGATTCGGTGACGGTTTTATACTTCCGCAAGCTTCAAAGAAAAGTACTGATAGTGCTCTAAATGAACATATATTTAGTATCAATATCCTTCCAATATGTAAAGCTTTTAGTTACTATTGTTCTATTTTTATGTAATAATCGTTTAAATAAATAAGTGCGAAGAAAAAAGAAGAAAATGACGATTTGAAGACGCAAATGACCAAAAAGCTCAAATGCACAAGTTACAACTCAAGTGGTTCAATTTATTGATGAGAAACGTCTAAAAATTACCAGAGTACAAGTCGCGAAACGCAAAGTACAAGATATCTAAGCGTACGAAAGGACGTTCGAAAATCCGAAACTGAGACATGAACCAACTATCAACGTGCGACTCAACGGAGCTAAAATCACAAATTAACTATGCACATAAATATAATATAATATATAATTAATTATGTAAATTATATATATATATATATATATATATATATATATATATATATATATATATATATATATATATATATATATATATATATATATATATATTATATTTATATATTAAATAAATAAACGTCGGCAAGCTAGGATCCAATTTATGCGTGAGCTGGAATTCGAAGCTTCGCACTTGCGGAGCTCTAAGGCACAAAACCTCCGCACTCGCGGAGCACACCAGGACCCAAATCCCACTATAAAAGGCGATGCAATTCAACGAAATATTTACACCATATCCATCTTTCTCTCCTCAATGATATATAATATATATATATATATATATATATATATATATATATATATATATAGTTTAGTTTTATATTAGTTAGTTTGGATTATGTAACGGTTATTTTACGGGTTTTAAAGTCGGAGTTCTGTCCGTGTAACACTACGCGATTAATAACCACTGTAAGCTATGTTCTTCCTTTTTAAATTAATGTCTCATATTTAAGTTATTATTATGCTTATTTGAGCCGAAGTAATCGTGATGTTGGGCTAAATATTAAGACGGGGTTATTGGGCTTTGGGCCATAATTGGGGTTTGAACAAAAGAACGACACTTGTGGAAATTGGACTATGGGCTATTAATGGGCTTTATATTTAATTAACTACATGATATCTTGTTAATTTAATATAAAGGTTATAATTTGACGTATCCATAAATAACCTTACACGCTTAATCGGGTACGTGAAATGTCCCGTTCATATTGATTATAAACGTTCCATATTAATTGATTTCGTTGCGAGGTTTTGACCTCTATATGAGACGTTTTTCAAAGACTGCATTCATTTTTAAAACAACCATAACCTTTATTTTATCAATAAAGGTTTCAAAAGCATTACGTAGATTATCAAATAATGATAATCTAAAATATACTGTTTACACAAGACCATTACATAATGGTTTACAATAGAAATATATTACATCGACATATGTTTCTTGAATGCAGTTTTTACACAATATCATACAAACATGGACTCCAAATCTTGTCCTTATTTTAGTATGCAACAGCAGAAGCTCTTAGTATTCACCTGAGAATAAACATGCTTTAAACGTCAACAAAAATGTTGGTGAGTTATAGGTTTAACCTATATATATATATATATATATATATATATATATATATATATATATATATATATATATATATATATATATCAAATTGTAACAATAGACCACAAGATTTCATATTTCAATACGCATCCCATACATAGAGATAAAAATCATTCATATGGTGAACACCTGGTAACCGACATTAACAAGATGCATATATAAGAATATCCCCATCATTCCGGGACACCCTTCGGATATGATATAAATTTCGAAGTACTAAAGCATCCGGTACTTTGGATGGGGTTTGTTAGGGCCAATAGATCTATCTTTAGGATTCACGTCAATTAGGGTGTCTGTTCCCTAATTCTTAGATTACCAGACTTAATAAAAAGGGGCATATTCGATTTCGATAATTCAACCATAGAATGTAGTTTCACGTACTTGTGTCTATTTTGTAAATCATTTATAAAACCTGCATGTATTCTCATCCCAAAATTATTAGATTTTAAAAGTGGGACTATAACTCACTTTCACAGATTTTTACTTCGTCGGGAAGTAAGACTTGGCCACTGGTCGATTCATGAACCTATAACAAATATGTACATATATATCAAAGTATGTTCAAAATATATTTACAACACTTTTAATACATTTTGATGTTTTGAGTTTATTAAGTCAGCTGTCCTCGTTAGTAACCTACAACTAGTTTTCCAACGTTAGATGTACAGAAAAAAATTGATATATATTATCTTGAATCAATCCACGACCCAGTGTATACACGTCTCAGGCTAGATCACAACTCAAAGTATATATATTTTTGGAATCAACCTCAACCCTGTATAGCTAACTCACACATTACTGGATATAGAGTGTCTATGGTTGTTCCAAATAATATATACACATGGGTCGATATGATATGTCAAAACATTTGCATACGTGTCTATGGTATCCCAAGATTACATAATATATTAGAATACATGCATAATACAATATAAGTTAGCTAGGATATGATTAATATAGATTTGTTACCAATTTTCACATTGCTACAACAAGAAAAATTATCCAATCTTGTTTTACCCATAACTTCTTCGTTTTAAATCCGTTTTGAGTGAATAAAATTGCTATGGTTTCATATTGAACTCTATTTTATGAATATAAACAGAAAAGGTATAGGTTTATAGTCGGAAATTTAAGTTACATGTCAATTACTAAAGAGGTAGTCATTTCCGTCGAAAAAACGACATCTTGATGACCATTTTGGAAAACATACTTTCACTTTGAGTTTAACCATGATTTTTGGATATAGTTTCATGTTCATAAGAAAAATCATTTTCCCAGAAGAAAAACTTTTAAATCAAAGTTTATCATAGTTTTTAATTAACTAACCCAAAACAGCCCGCGGTGTTACTACGACGGCGTATGTCTGGTTTTACCGTGTTCTTCGTGTTTTCAGGTTTTAAATCATTAAGTTAGCATATCATATAGATATAGAACATGTGTTTAGTTGATTTTAAAAGTCAAGTTAGAAGGATTAACTTTTGTTTGCGAACAAGTTTAGAATTAACTAAACTATGTTCTAGTGATTACAAGTTTAAACCTTCGAATAAGATAGCTTTATATGTAGGAATCGAATGATGTTATGGACATCATTACTACCTCAAGTTTTCTGGATAAAGCTACTAGAAATGAAAAAAATGGATCTAGCTCCAAAGGATCCTTGGATGGCTTGAAAGTTCTTGAAGTAGAATCATGACACGAAAACAAGTTCAAGTAAGATTTCCACTCGAAATAAGATTGTTATAGTTATAGAAATTGAATGAAAGTTTGAATATGAGTATTACCTTATATTAGAAAGATATCTTACTATAAATAGAAAATATTTCTTGAGGTTGGATGATCACTCTACAAGATTGGAAGTAAGCTAGCAAACTTGGAAGTATTCTTGATTTTATGAAACTAGAACTTGTAGAATTTATGAAGAACACTTAGAACTTGAAGATAGAACTTGAGAGAGATCAATTAGATGAAGAGAATTGAAGAATGAAAGTATTTGTAGGTGTTTTTGGTCGTTGGTGTATGGATTAGATATAAAGGATACGTAATTTTGTTTTCATGTAAATAAGTCATGAATGATTACTCATATTTTTGTAATTTTATGAGATATTTCATGCTAGTTTCCAAATGATGGTTCCCACATGTGTTAGGTGACTCACATGGTCTCCTAAGAGCTTATCATTGGAGT
This sequence comes from Rutidosis leptorrhynchoides, assembly GCF_046630445.1. Lineage (NCBI taxonomy): Eukaryota > Viridiplantae > Streptophyta > Magnoliopsida > Asterales > Asteraceae > Rutidosis > Rutidosis leptorrhynchoides. Next base: position 630,260,268 of record NC_092335.1, read on the forward strand.
GTATATACCAATAGTACATACATCTAAAAGCTGTGTATTGTACGAGTACGAATACGGGTGCATACGAGTAGAATTGTTGATCAAACTGAACGAGGATGTAATTGTAAGCATTTTTGTTAAGTAGAAGTATTTTTATAAGTGTCTTGAAGTCTTTCAAAAGTGTATGAATACATATTAAAACACTACATGTATATACATTTTAACTGAGTCGTTAAGTCATCGTTAGTCGTTACATGTAAGTGTTGTTTTGAAACCTTTAGGTTAACGATCTTGTTAAATGTTGTTAACCCAATGTTTATAATATCAAATGAGATTTTAAATTATTATATTATCATGATATTATGATGTAAGAATATCTCTTAATATGATATATATACATTAAATGTCGTTACAATGATAATCGTTACATATATGTCTCGTTTCAAAATCATTAAGTTAGTAGTCTTGTTTTTATATATGTAGTTCATTGTTAATATATTTAATGATATGATTACTTAACATAATATCATGTTAACTATATATATAACCATATATATGTCATCATATAGTTTTTACAAGTTTTAACGTTCGTGAATCACCGGTCAACTTGGGTGGTCAATTGTCTATATGAAACCTATTTCAATTAATCAAGTCTTAACAAGTTTGATTACTTAACATGTTGGAAACACTTAATCATGTAAATAACAATTTCATTTAATATATATATAAACATGGAAAAGTTCGGGTCACTACAGTACCTACCCGTTAAATAAATTTCGTCCCGAAATTTTAAGCAGTTGGAGGTGTTGACGTATCTTCTGGAAATAAATGCGGGTATTTCTTCTTCATCTGATCTTTTCATTCCCAGGTGAACTCGGGTCCTCTACGAGCATTCCATGGAACCTTTACAATTGGTATCTTGTTTTGCTTAAGTCTTTTAACCTCACGATCCATTATTTCAACGGGTTCTTCGATGAATTGAAGTTTTTCGTTGATTTGGATTTCATCTAATGGAATACTGAGATCTTCTTTAGTAAAACATTTCTTCAAATTCGAGACGTGGAAAGTGTTATGTACAGCCGCGAGTTGTTGAGGTAACTCAAGTAGATAAGCTACTGGTCCGACACGATCAATAATCTTGAATGGTCCGATATACCTTGGATTTAATTTCCCTCGTTTACCAAATCGAACAACGCCTTTCCAAGGTGCAACTTTAAGCATGATCATCTCTCCAAGTTCAAATTCTATATCTTTTCTTTTAATGTCAACGTAGCTCTTTTGTCGACTTTGGGCGGTTTTCAACCGTTGTTGAATTTGGATGATCTTCTCGGTAGTTTCTTGTATTATCTCTGGACCCGTAATCTTTCTATCCCCCACTTTACTACAACAAATCGAAGACTCGCACTTTCTACCATAAAGTGCTTCAAACGGCGCCATCTCAATGCTTGAATGGTAGCTGTTGTTGTAGGAAAATTCTGCTAACGGTAGATGTCGATCCCAACTGTTTCCGAAATCAATAACACATGCTCGTAGCATGTCTTCAAGCGTTTGTATCGTCCTTTCGCTCTGCCCATCAGTTTGTGGATGATAGGCAGTACTCATGTCTAGACGAGTTCCTAGTGCTTACTGTAATGTCTGCCAGAATCTTGAAATAAATCTGCCATCCCTATCAGAGATAATAGAGATTGGTATTCCATGTCTGGAGATGACTTCCTTCAAATACAGTCGTGCTAACTTCTCCATCTTGTCATCTTCTCTTATTGGCAGGAAGTGTGCTGATTTGGTGAGACGATCAACTATTACCCAAATAGTATCAAAACCACTTGCAGTCCTTGGCAATTTAGTGATGAAATCCATGGTAATGTTTTTCCATTTCCATTTCGGGATTTCGGGTTGTTGAAGCAGATCTGATGGTTTTTGATGCTCAGCTTTGACCTTAGAACACGTCAAACATTCTCCTACATATTTAGCAACATCGGCTTTCATACCCGGCCACCAAAAATGTTTCTTGAGATCCTTGTACATCTTCCCCGTTCCAGGATGTATTGAGTATCTGGTTTTATGAGCTTCTCTAAGTACCATTTCTCTCATATCTCCAAATTTTGGTACCCAAATCCTTTCAGCCCTATACCTGGTTCCATCTTCCCGAATATTAAGATGCTTCTCCGATCCTTTGGGTATTTCATCCTTTAAATTTTCCTCTTTTAAAACTCCTTGTTGCGCCTCCTTTATTTGAGTAGTAAGGTTATTGTGAATCATTATATTCATAGAAAATACTCGAATGGGTTCTCTGTCCTTCCTGCTCAAGGCGTCGGCTACCACATTTGCGTTCTCCGGGTGGTAACGAATCTCAAAGTTGTAATCATTCAAAAATTCAATCCACCTACGCTACCTCATATTCAGTTATTTCTGATTAAATTTGTGCTGAAGACTTTTGTGGTCGGTATATATAATACTTCTGACCCCATATAAGTAGTGCCTCCAAGTCTTTAATGCAAAAACAACCGCGCCTAATTCCAAATCATGCGTCGTATAATTTTGTTCGTGAATCTTCAATTGTCTAGACGCATAAGCATTCACATTCGTTCGTTGCATTAATACACAACCGAGACCTTGCTTTGATGCGTCACAATAAATCACAAAATCATCATTCCCTTCAGGCAATGACAATATAGGTGCCGTAGTTAACTTTTTCTTTAACAATTGAAACGCTTTCTCTTGTTCATCTTTCCATTCAAATTTCTTCCCTTTATGTGTTAATGCAGTCAAGGGTTTTGCTATTCTGGAAAAATCTTGGATGAACCTTCTGTAGTAACCAACTAGTCCTAAAAACTGGCGTATGTGTTTCAGAGTTTTCGGGGTTTCCCACTTTTCAACAGTTTCTATCTTTGCCGGGTCCACCTGGATACCTTCTTTGTTCACTATGTGACTGAGGAATTGAACTTCTTCCAACTAAAATGCACACTTTGAAAATTTAGCGTACAGTTTTTCTTTCCTCAATACTTCTAGCACTTTTCTCAAATGTTCTTCGTGCTCTTGATCATTCTTTGAGTAAATAAGTATGTCATCGATGAAAACAATGACAAACTTGTCAAGATATGGCCCACACACTCGGTTCATAAGGTCCATGAACACAGCTGGTGCTTTAGTCAATCCAAACGGCATAACCATAAACTCATAATGACCATAACGCGTCCTAAAAGCAGTTTTTGGAATATCATCCTCCTTTACTCGCATTTGATGATATCTATAACGTAAATCGATCTTCGAATAAACCGACGAGCCTTGTAGTTGATCAAATAAGTCGTTAATTCTCGGTAGTGGATAATGGTTTTTGATGGTAAGTTTGTTCAACTCTCTGTAGTCAATACACAATCTAAATGTACCATCCTTCTTCTTGACAAACAAAACAGGAGCTCCCCATGGTGATGTGCTTGGTCGAATGAAACCACGTTCTAATAGTTCTTGCAGTTGGCTTTGCAGTTCTTTCATCTCGCTGGGTGCGAGTCTATAAGGAGCACGAGCTATTGGTGCAGCTCCTGGTACAAGATCTATTTGAAATTCAATAGATCGATGTGGAGGTAGTCCCGGTAATTCTTTCGGAAATATATCGGGAAATTCTTTTGCGACGGGAACATCATTGATGATCTTTTCTTCAGTTTGTACTTTCTCGACGTGTGCTAGAACAACATAGCAACCTTTTCTTATTAGTTTTTGTGCCTTCAAATTACTAATAAGATGTAGCTTCGTGTTGCCCTTTTCTCCGTACACCATTAAGGGTTCTCCTTCTTCTCGTACAATGCGAATTGCATTTTTATAACATACGATCTCTGCTTTCACCTTCTTCAGCCAGTCCATGCCAACTATTACATCAAAACTCCCTAACTCTACTGGTATCAAATCAATCTTAAATATTTCGCTACCCAGTTTAATTTCTCGATTCCGGCATATATAATCTGCTGAAATTAATTTACCGTTTGCTAATTCGAGTAAAAATTTACTATCCAACGGCATCAATGGACAACTTAATTTAGCACAAAAATCTCTACTCATATAGCTTCTATCCGCACCTGAATCAAATAAAACGTAAGCAGATTTATTGTCAATAAGAAACGTACCCGTAACAAGCTCCGGGTCTTCCTGTACCTCTGCCACATTAATATTGAAAACTCTTCCGCGACCTTATCCATTCGTGTTCTCCTGGTTCGGGCAATTTCTAATAATGTGGCCCGGTTTTCCACATTTATAACAAACTACATTGGCATAACTTGCTCCGACACTACTTGCTCCGCCATTACTCGTTTCGACACCATTTGTTCCTTTCGTTCTGTTAACCCCTGGTCCGTTGACCTCACACTTCGCCGCGCTATGACCATTTCTTTTACACTTGTTGAAAAATTTGGTGCAGAACCCCGAGTAATACTTTTCACACCTTTGGCATAGCTGCTTCTGATTGTTGTTGTTGTTGTTGCGGTTGTTATTGTTGTTTGGATGATTGTTGTAGTTGCTGTTGTTGTTGTTGTTGTTGTTGTTGTTATTGTTGTTGTTGTTGTTGTTGTTGTTGTTGTCGTTGTTGTTGTTGTTGTTGTTGTTGTTGTTGTTGTTGTTGGGCCGTTTGTTGTTGTTGCGATTGATGTTGCGATTGTTGGGATAGTTGTTTCGATTATTGTTGTAATTGCTGCTGTTGTTGTCTTGGTGATTCTTATCACCGTTTTCCTCCCACTTTCTTTTGACTTGCTTCACATTGGCCTCTTCAGCCGCTTGTTCTTTAATTCTTTCCTCAATCTGGTTCACTAGTTTGTGAGCCATTCTACATGCCTATTGTATGGAGGCGGGCTCGTGTGAACTTATATCTTCTTGTATTCTTTCCAGTAATCCTTTCACAAACGCGTCGATCTTCTCTTCCCCATCTTCGAACGCTCTCGGACACAATAGGCACAATTCTATGAATCGTCTTTCGTTCGTGGTAATATCAAATCCTTGGGTTCGTAACCCTCTAAATTCTGTCTTGAGCTTATTGACCTCGGTTCTGGGACGGTACTTCTCGTTCATCAAGTGCTTGAATGCTGACCACGGTAGTGCGTAAGCATCATCTTGTCCCACTTGCTCTAGATAGGTATTCCACCATGTTAACGCAGTACCTGTGAAGGTATGCGTAGCGTACTTCACTTTGTCCTCTTCAGTACACTTACTTATGGCAAACACCGATTTGACCTTCTCGGTCCACCATTTTAATCCGATCGGTCCTTCGGTTCCATCAAATTCCAAAGGTTTGCAGGCAGTGAATTCTTTGTAGGTGCATCCTACACGATTTCTTGCGCCGTTAGCTGCATTGCTAGATTCGGAGTTATTGTTGGTATGTAGCGCAGCCTGTACTGCGGCTATGTTTGCAGCAAGAAAGGTACGAAATTCCTCTTCGCTCATATTCATGGTTTGTCGAGTAGTCGGTGCCATTTCCTTCAAATAGTCAAATGAAACAAGTTAATCATACAGAATATTAGGAGTAGTCAATAGTATCTCGTAGCATAATATGAACTCATTTATAAAAGCTTTTTCTTCATATTAGCGTTTTATAAGTTTAAATTCGGGTAGTACCTACCCGTTAAGTTCATACTTAGTATCTAATATACAATTCAACTACTACAATTCTATATGAAAAACTGATTATAATAATATTTCGCGTTCAAACTTTTTCACAATATTTTACAAACTTACAATACCGCTTATTTTACATATAACATGAAATATAGCACACAATAACTTTGATACAAGATAGTTGTGAAGATAATTCTAGCTAGTACACAAGTCGTTCAGCAAAGGCAATAAAGACACGTAATTCATACGTCCAGAAACAAGTCATGCATTCTGGTTTTACTAGGACTACTTCCCATCCTTGGTCTTGTGGAACATAACCGTTATGGCCATTGATAAGACAGCGTGTTGTAACGTCGTCAAAGGGACGAGGGTTACGTAATGTCCAACAGTCCCGTAACAATCTAAAAACCTTGTTTCTTGCCCCAACTACTGAGTCCATCACTTATGGGAATGTTTTATTTAGCAGTTGTAATCCGATGTTCTTTTTCTCACTTTGGTGAGAAGCGAACATCACTAACCCGTAAGCATAACATGCTTCTTTATGTTGCATGTTAGCCGCTTTTTCTAAATCACGAAGTCCTATATTCGGATATATTGAGTCAAAATAATTTCTTAACCCGTTGCGTAAAATAGCATTTGGGTTCCCCGCAATATATGCGTCAAAGTAAACACATCGTAACTTATGGATTTCCCAATGTGATATCCCCCATCTTTCGAACGAAAGCCTTTTATAAACCAAGGCATTCTTGGAACATTTTTTGAATGTCTTACAAACTGATCTCGCCTTAAATAGTTATGCCGAGGAATTCTGACCAAATCTAGACAAGATTTCATCAATCATGTCTCCGGGTAGGTCTCTTAAAATATTGGGTTGTCTATCCATTTTGTGTTTTTATAATGTAAAATAGACAAGAGTTAGATTCATAAAAAAATACTTATTAATACAAGAAATTTTTACATATATCATAAAGCATAAGCACACTATATTACATATATTACACCACACGAATACAACTATCTTATTCCGACTCGCTCGTTTCTTCTTCTTCGGTTTTGGTTCGTTTTGCCAAGTTTCTAGGGATATATGATGTTCCCCTAATACGAGCCGTCATTTTCCACATTGATTTAGAAAAACCTGGTGGTTTAGAGGTTCCCGGGTTATTGTCACAACTTAAGAAATACGGGTGTTGATGATACATATAAAGTTCATCGGGTTTGGAATCAAATTTCTCTATTTTTATGCCCTTTCTCTTATTGTTCTCTTTTGCCTTATTAAATTGTGTTGGGGTAATTTCTATAACATCATCGGAATCCTTGTCGGGATCCTATTCATCGGAGAATTGGTAATCCTCCTAATACTTTGCTTCCTTGGCGGAAACACCATTGACCATAATTAACTTTGGTCGGTTGGTTGAGGATTTTCTTCTACTTAACCGTTTTATTATTTCCCCCACTGGTTCTATTTCTTCTTCCGGTTCCGATTCTTCTTCCGGTTCCGATTCTTCTTCCGGTTCCGATTCTTCTTCCGGTTCCGACTCTTCTTCCGGTTCCTCTTTGGGAACTTGTGAATCAGTCCACGAATCATTCCAATTTACATTTGACTCTTCATTATTATTAGGTGAGTCAATGGGACTTGTTCTAGAGGTAGACATCTATCACATAATATCAAACACGTTAAGAGATTAATATATCACATAATATTCACATGTTAAAAATATATAGTTTCCAACAAAATTTGTTAAGCAATCTTTTTTTTTTCAAGTAAACACGGTCGAAGTCCAGACTCACTAATGCATCCTAACAAACTCGATAAGACACACTAATGCAAAATTCTGGTTCTCTAAGACCAACGCTTGGATACCAACTGAAATGTCCCGTTCATATTGATTATAAACGTTCCATATTAATTAATTTCGTTGCGAAGTTTTGACCTCTATATGAGACGTTTTTCAAAGACTGCATTCATTTTTAAAACAACCATAACCTTTATTTTATCAATAAAGGTTTCAAAAGCATTACGTAGATTATCAAATAATGATAATCTAAAATATACTATTTACACACGACCATTACATAATGGTTTACAATAGAAATATATTACATCGACATATGTTTCTTGAATGCAGTTTTTACACAATATCATACAAACATGGACTCCAAATCTTGTCCTTATTTTAGTATGCAACAGCAGAAGCTCTTAGTATTCACCTGAGAATAAACATGCTTTAAACGTCAACAAAAATGTTGGTGAGTTATAGGTTTAACCTATATATATATATATATATATATATATATATATATATATATATATATATATATATATATATATATATATATATATATATATATATATATATATATATATATATATATATATATCAAATTGTAACAATAGACCACAAGATTTCATATTTCAATACGCATCCCATACATAGAGATAAAAATCATTCATATGGTGAACACCTGGTAACCGACATTAACAAGATGCATATATAAGAATATCCCCATCATTCCGGGACACCCTTCGGATATGATATAAATTTCGAAGTACTAAAGCATCCGGTACTTTGGATGGGGTTTGTTAGGGCCAATAGATCTATCTTTAGGATTCACGTCAATTAGGGTGTCTGTTCCCTAATTCTTAGATTACCAGACTTAATAAAAAGGGGCATATTCGATTTCGATAATTCAACCATAGAATGTAGTTTCACGTACTTGTGTCTATTTTGTAAATCATTTATAAAACCTGCATGTATTCTCATCCCAAAATTATTAGATTTTAAAAGTGGGACTATAACTCACTTTCACAGATTTTTACTTCGTCGGGAAGTAAGACTTGGCCACTGGTCGATTCATGAACCTATAACAAATATGTACATATATATCAAAGTATGTTCAAAATATATTTACAACACTTTTAATACATTTTGATGTTTTGAGTTTATTAAGTCAGCTGTCCTCGTTAGTAACCTACAACTAGTTTTCCAACGTTAGATGTACAGAAAAAAATTGATATATATTATCTTGAATCAATCCACGACCCAGTGTATACACGTCTCAGGCTAGATCACAACTCAAAGTATATATATTTTTGGAATCAACCTCAACCCTGTATAGCTAACTCCCACATTACTGCATATAGAGTGTCTATGGTTGTTCCAAATAATATATACACATGGGTCGATATGATATGTCAAAACATTTGCATACGTGTCTATGGTATCCCAAGATTACATAATATATTAGAATACATGTAAAATACAATATAAGTTAGCTAGGATATGATTAATATAGATTTGTTACCAATTTTCACGTTGCTACAACAAGAAAAATTATCCAATCTTGTTTTACCCATAACTTCTTCGTTTTAAATCCATTTTGAGTGAATAAAATTGCTATGGTTTCATATTGAACTCTATTTTATGAATATAAACAGAAAAGGTATAGGTTTATAGTCGGAAATTTAAGTTACATGTCAATTACTAAAGAGGTAGTCATTTCCGTTGAAAAAACGACATCTTGATGACCATTTTGGAAAACATACTTTCACTTTGATTTTAACCATGATTTTTGGATATAGTTTCATGTTCATAAGAAAAATCATTTTCCCAGAAGAACAACTTTTATATCAAAGTTTATCATAGTTTTTAATTAACTAACCCAAAACAGCCCGCGGTGTTACTACGACGGCGTATGTCTGGTTTTACGGTGTTCTTCGTGTTTTCAGGTTTTAAATCATTAAGTTAGCAGATAATATAGATATAGAACATGTGTTTAGTTGATTTTAAAAGTCAAGTTAGAAGGATTAACTTTTGTTTGCGAACAAGTTTAGAATTAACTAAACTATGTTCTAGTGATTACAAGTTTAAACCTTCGAATAAGATAGCTTTATATGTAAGAATCGAATGATGTTATGGACATCATTACTACCTAAAGTTTTCTGGATAAAGCTACTGGAAATGAGAAAAATGGATCTAGCTCCAAAGGATCCTTGGATGGCTTGAAAGTTCTTGAAGTAGAATCATGACACGAAAACAAGTTCAAGTAAGATTTCCACTCGAAATAAGATTGTTATAGTTATAGAAATTGAATCAAAGTTTGAATATGAGTATTACCTTATATTAGAAAGATATCTTACTGTAAATAGAAAAGATTTATTGAGGTTGGATGATCACTCTACAAGATTGGAAGTAAGCTAACAAACTTGGAAGTATTCTTGATTTTATGAAACTAGAACTTGTAGAATTTATGAAAAACACTTAGAACTTGAAGATAGAACTTGAGAGAGATCAATTAGATGAATAGAATTGAAGAATGAAAGTGTTTGTAGGTGTTTTTGGTCGTTGGTGTATGGATTAGATATAAAGGATATGTAATTTTGTTTTCATGTAAATAAGTCATGAATGATTACTCATATTTTTGTAATTTTATGAGATATTTCATGCTAGTTTCCAAATGATGGTTCCCACATGTGTTAGGTGACTCACATGGGCTGCTAAGAGCTGATCATTGGAGTGTATATACCAATAGTACATACATCTAAAAGCTGTGTATTGTACGAGTACGAATACGGGTGCATACGAGTAGAATTGTTGATGAAACTGAACGAGGATGTAATTATAAGCATTTTTGTTAAGTAGAAGTATTTTGATAAGTGTCTTGAAGTCTTTTAAAAGTGTATGAATACATATTAAAACACTACATGTATATACATTTTAACTGAGTCGTTAAGTCATCGTTAGTCGTTACATGTAAGTGTTGTTTTGAAACCTTTAGGTTAACGATCTTGTTAAATGTTGTTAACCCAATGTTTATAATATCAAATGAGATTTTAAATTATTATATTATCATGATATTATGATGTACGAATATCTCTTAATATGATATATATACATTAAATGTCGTTACAACGATAATCGTTACATATATGTCTCGTTTCAAAATCATTAAGTTAGTAGTCTTGTTTTTACATATGTAGTTCATTATTAATATACTTAATGATATGATTACTTATCATAATATCATGTTAACTATATATATATAACCATATATATGTCATCATATAGTTTTTACAAGTTTTAACGTTCGTGAATCACCGGTCAACTTGGGTGGTCAATTGTCTATATGAAACCTATTTCAATTAATCAAGTCTTAACAAGTTTGATTGCTTAACATGTTGGAAACACTTAATCATGTAAATAACAATTTCATTTAATATATATATAAACATGGAAAAGTTCGGGTCACTACAGTACGGTGGGCGGGATATCTATAAATACCAATAATTATTCATTTGACCGGACATGGGAATGGATTAATAGTCAATGGACTCGTTGAAACAGGGGTGGATTACATTCAAGGGTAATAGGTGTAATTGTAAACAAAGTATTGAAACCTTGGATTACACGCAGTCGATAACCTGGTGTATTCATTAAACAAAGTATTAAGACCTTGTTACAGTTCGAATCCCCAATTAGTTGGAATATTTGACTTCAGGTATAAGGTTAATTTGACGAAGATTCTCGCACTTTATATTTATGACCGATGGAATATTATGGACAAAACCAGATGGACTTATCAAAAAATCCAGGACAAAGGACAATTAACCCAGGATAATAAATTAAAATCAAAACGTCAAACATCATGATTACAGAAGTTTAAATAAGCATAATTATTTTATTTCATTTCTTATCGCAATTTTATATTTTGTCATTTAAATATCGTTATTTACTTTACGCTTTAAATTAAGTTGTATTTATATTTAATATTTTACATTAGGTTTTAACTGTGATATAAGACTTAAAATCGACAAACCGATCATTAAACGGTAAAACCCCCTTTTATAATAATAATACTTATATATATATATATATATATATATATATATATATATATATATATATATATATATATATATATATACACACAAATATAGTTGTAAAATAAATATAGTGTAAAATAAGTCGTCTCCCTGTGGAACGAACCGGACTTACTAAAAACTATACTACTCTACGATTAGGTACACTGCCTATAGTGTTGTAGCAGAGTTTAGGTATATCCCATTTGTAAATAAATAATTAAAACTTGTGTAATTTGTATCGTATTTCGTATTAAAAATAATAGTATTTCGTACCCCTCCGCTTTAACATCAAGTTTTTGGCGCCGCTGCCGGGGAACGGCGAAACGCTATATTTTTAATTTATATTTGTAAAAATATAAATAAAAAATATAAAAAAATAAAAAAAAAAGAAAAGAAAAACATATATTTTTTTTAAGATTTTGTAAAATTATAAAGTATATTTGTTTTTATCTTTAGTTTTTAAAAATATAAGTTTATTTTATTTTATATAAATTTTATCTATATATAAATTTTTGAAAAAAAACAAATTCGAACGCGTTTAAGCCTGCAATCAATCTGAGTCTGCACACATCCACAGTCGCGGAGTACCTTGGGCACAAATCACCGCAGTCGCGGAGCAGTCTCAGACTGTAACCTTGGACTGCATTAATTACGAATTTAGGGTTTAATTTTATAATAATTATTATTAAACCTAATTAGGATTTTTAATTAATTAATATATATTTATCTCTAGTTTTAATTTATAATTTATAATATTAAGTTTAAATATTATTATTAAATATATAGAATAATATTTTTATAAATTAATAATATAAAAATAATATTTTTATAAAATTGTATTTTTATCAACTTAGCTTCTTTTTGTATTTTGTTTTTTTTAAATCGTAACTTGTGTATTTATCGTTCGTAATTAGTTTTAACTTAGTTTTTGCCGTAGTTATTTCATATTTCTAGATTTTTAAGCTTTGCCGTAAAATTCCTTAAGTGCTTTTTCTTTAGATTAAGATTTAGGTGCTTTAGAATTTTGCGACGCAGTTTATAAATTTTAGTACCCTAATTAAGTTATTGTCGTTTTCCTATAGAATTCCTTTTAAACCTTAATACCTTTAGGAGCAACTTTTTAGATTTAGTTTTTAGACTTTTAAGTTTCGACATTTTTCTTTCTCATTTTTATTTCTCGACGTTTTTCGATGCTTTTTTTTCTTTTTCGTTTCTAAGCGCTAGTTTATAGGACATATAATTTTTAAAATATTTAAATTTTCGCCGAAAAATTATTGTAAGCGATTGAATTAATAGACATCCAAAATTTTCTGCTTCGTAGTAATAGTTGGATTTGTTAGTGGCTGAGTTGTGGATTTTCCGATTTAAAGGATCTTGGCTCCCTGCTGCACCTTTTGGCTATTCGAAACGTGGGCAAAAGCAGAAAAGTCTATTAATTTGATAACTTATATAATTTTTAGTTTTATAACTAATAAAATAATTAGTAAATACACCACATTGTAGCTAAAATTTGATAATAAGCGCATTATGGAAAATTTCGAGAATATTTTGAAAACTCTTTCTGATTTCCAAAATTAATTAAATCAATACTCTCAAACGAGTGTTGATGAAAATTCGTTCGGTCAAACTTGGATCACGAATGATGAAACAATAACTGGTTGTGAAATCTGTGGAGATTATCACTCAACATGGGAAGGTTATTATTATGTTCCTATAGAAAATTATGCGCCCATGGAACCTGAATGGAACGATTATGAAAATTCAAATTGGGATTATTCCCAAGAATATATCCAAACTCAACAACCAGAGGATGAGGAAAATTATGTGTCTGAAATTTTTTTAGATTATATAAAAATTAAACTCGAAGAATTTGATGCTCAAAATGAACAAATGAGAGAGTTTGCAAATAGGCAAGCTGAAACTCCATCAGACTACACACCTGTTGATCTGAGGAGTATTGTGCAAGAAAATCTCATATCATCGAATTTTGATGAATTCGAGAGCTCCAAAATCACCAATTATCCCGATGATACTTTTTATTCAGTCTTACCAATTTCACAACATATCGACACATTAACCTCTACTGACGAAATCATCGATCCATCAATGGATAAAGAAGAAGTAAGGGTGACAAATTGGTACTCTTGGAAAAATGATAACGTTAAAAATTTTACCCTCGAGACCAAAGTGGTGGGACCGATAAGAACCATTAAAGAAGAAGATTTTGCTTCGATCCCAAAATTCACCACCCCACAACCTTCCAACTCAATATTCTCAATAGACGAGTCATCTACCGAAGATGAACTACGAGCTGCAATAGATATTGACACCTCGAATTTTACCCAATTGGGAAATTGGGGTGAAAACTTTGATCCCGAGAATGAACAGAAGGAAATGTTAGGAATTGTCCACCCTAAAGAAATATGTATGTCGGTGTATAACGATCCATTTTACCAAGAACCAGAAAAGAGACATATCCATTTACTAAAAGCTACACTTAAAAAAGAATTAATTAGTGACGATCGGGTGGGTCTAAATTTTAAACCCATTGATATATTATACACCACCCGAGATGTAAATAACTGGCTCACTATTTTAATTCGTGAAACTTATTCTACCGACTTCACATGTCGTCAGCTAAGTGTAGGGAAGTCTAACCCCACTTAACGTTAAATTAAGGGTCCAGGTTAGTGCATAACTCGTTAATAAAAATGCATGATAAATTAGGGTAAAATACGCATTTTCAAAAATTAGCAAACAGTTTAGAAAAGCAACCATTTTTGAAGAAAAACATGTGTGATAAAACAACAAAAGGAATGAACGATGAGGCGCGCCATCTATCATTCGACGAGCTTAACAATTACAAACTGGGTATTTTTAATCACTTTTCTACATTAATCACCCTCATGAATTTATAATTATAGTCTGGTTTCATGCAAATGAGGGCATTGCATGATCTTAAGTGTGGGGAAGGGTTATAAATTCTCTCGGGTTTGCACTTGGTTTATTTGCCAAATTTTGTGAAAATTTGAAAAATTTTCAACTAAATGAATTCAAAATCATGTTTATACATATTTATGAACGATAAAAACTAGGTGTTAATACCGAAATTATCGTTACCTCAAAAAGGACATAAATTGAAAAACAACTTAAAATGCTTGAATTCATTTAAAATGGAAAAGAGGAGAATAAAAAGGCAAAGAAAGAAATAAATAAAAGCCAAGTGTAGGGAGAATATACCAAGTTATTCAATTAAAAACTATCTATCACATGTTTCTGTAAAGTTATTGCAGGTGCTTTTGTTTTGGACTAAATTAACTGTTTTACCCGGTAAATTGTAATAAAGATGAAAGAAAGATGGATCTACATGATGAATCAATTTCATCATTAAAAGGAAGTAAAGTCTTCCGAAAAAGACACGCGCTTCTTGATTTAGGTCAGGAAGTTGTCGTCCAGACCAGCTGTAGGTTGACGAAAAATCTAGAAAAGTCATCTCTAAAATCAGCAGGAAATTCACGGACCTCAGCATCAAACAGGGTCGCCAAGTGGTCAGACTTATCCTATCCATGAGAGGATCTATCTCGTAAAATGGGGAGGGCGCCGTGCAAATTAGCTTGATAAGACTAATGAATCAGACCCCCAGAAAGGATAATCTCCTTAAAGATTAAAAATCAGCTTTTAAGCCTGATATTACTCAATCCTTGAGATTGACCTTAAAGATTGAGAATTACAAACTCATGGAATTCAATGATATCTAAACTCGAGCTTGAACGAGAAAATATTTTGATCAAATTAAAACCGATTTGTTTTTCTGAAAACCTATTTTCAATGCGTTCATTACCATTGAACATAAAATCCAAGGAATTCACCTGGAATTCATTAGGTGACCTGAACCAAATCGGGTATCAACCGTAAGAACGGTGGTTGCATAGCATGATCGAAGACAGGACCTTGTGCCAGACCGAAAAATTATAGGATGATCTTTGCTATTGCTCCTACAAAGGATAGTAATTGCATCCGACACGTTGTGGACCATAATCAAAAGCATGTCATTATACATTGCCTTAACAGTTGCTTGTTCAACGCTTTCCTTTACAACCGGACTGTAGTTTACCGAAAGGTAATATACGGAGCAAGTATACTGGACGTGTTGCTTTCCTAATACAAGGTTAGCACGTGGGTGACACAAAACCACGAGTTTTGAGCTAAAATTTTAAAATCTGAAACCCACAAAACCCACAAAACCCACAAAAATATTTTTGCAAACACCGGTGAAAGGTTATTCCGGAAAACTTGTCTAGGGTAAGATCTAGCTTGAATTTTCAAAAGATCAAATATTTTCATAAAGATCCAATTTTATTAAAGGATCTAAATTTTTATAAGTCATGTGGGACTGTAAACCACATCGTTACTATCATTGTTTATACCGCCGTATTAAAATCACTGTTGTACAAAGTGTGAGAATAAAAAAAGTGATTCGAGTAAAGTGTGATTTAATTTCAAGTTCTGTATTGCTTGAGGACAAGCAACGTTCAAGTGTGGGGATATTTGATAGTGCTCTAAATGAACATATATTTAGTATCAATATCCTTCCAATATGTAAAGCTTTTAGTTACTATTGTTCTATTTTTATGTAATAATCGTTTAAATAAATAAGTGCGAAGACAAAAGAAGAAAATGACGATTTGAAGACGCAAATGACCAAAAAGCTCAAATGTACAAGTTACAATTCAAGTGGTTCAATTTATTGATGAGAAACGTCTAAAAATTACCAGAGTACAAGTCGCGAAATGCAAAGTACAAGATATCTAAGCGTACGAAAGGACGTTCGAAAATCCGGAGCTGAGACATGAACCAACTATCAACGTGCGACTCAACGGTGCTAAAATCACAAATTAACTATGCACATAAATATAATATAATATATAATTAATTATGTAAATTATATATATATATATATATATATATATATATATATATATATATATTATATTTATATATTAAATAAATAAACGTCGGCAAGCTAGGATCCAATTTCTGCGTGAGCTGGAATTCGAAGCTCTGCACTCGCGGAGCTGTAAGGCACAAAACCTCCGCACTCGCGGAGCACACCGGGACCCAAATCCCACTATAAAAGGTGATGCAATTTGACGAAATATTTACACCATATCCATCTTTCTCTCCTCAATGATATATATATATATATATATATATATATATATATATATATATATATATATATATATATATATATATTTATAATATAATATAATATAGTTTTATATTAGTTAGTTTGGGTTATGTAACGGTTATTTTACGGGTTTTAAAGTCGGAGTTCTGTCCGTGTAACACTACGCGATTAAAAACCACTGTAAGCTATGTTCTTCCTTTTTAAATTAATGTCTCATATTTTAGTTATTATTATGCTTATTTGAGCCGAAGTAATCGTGATGTTGGGCTAAATATTAAGACAGGGTTATTGGGCTTTGGACCATAATTGGGGTTTGAACAAAAGAACGACACTTGTGAAAATTGGACTATGGGCTATTAATGGGCTTTATATTTAATTAACTACATGATATCTTGTTAATTTAATATAACGGTTATAATTTGACGTATCTATAAATAACCACACACGCTTAATCGGGTACGGTGGGCGGGATATCTATAAATACCAATAATTGTTCATTTGACCGGACACGAGAATGGATTAATAGTCAATGGACTCGTTGAAACAGGGGTGGATTACATTCAAGGGTAATTGGTGTAATTGTTAACAAAGTATTGAAACCTTGGATTACACGCAGTCGATAACCTGGCGTATTCATTAAATAAAGTATTAAGACCTTGTTACAGTTCGAATCCCCAATTAGTTGGAATATTTGACTTCGGGTATAAGGTTAATTTGACGAAGACTCTCGCACTTTATAATTATGACCGATGGACTATTATAGACAAAACCAGATGGACTTATGAAACAATCCAGGACAAAGGATAATTAACCTAGGATAATAAATTAAAATCAAAACGTCAAACATCATGATTACGGAAGTTTAAATAAGCATAATTATTTTATTTCATTTCTTATCGCAATTTTATATTTCGTCATTTAAATATCGTTATTTACTTTACGCTTTAAATTAAGTTGTATTTATATTTAATATTTTACATTAGGTTTTAACTGTGATATAAGACTTAAAATTGACAAACCGGTCATTAAACGGTAAAACCCCCTTTTATAATAAAAATACTTATATATATATATATATATATATATATATATATATATATATATATATATATATATATATATATATATATATATACACAAATATAGTTGTAAAATAAATATAGTGTAAAATAAGCCGTCTCCCTGTGGAATGAACTGGACTTACTAAAAACTATACTACTCTACGATTAGGTACACTATCTATAGTGTTGTAGCAGAGTTTAGGTATATCCTATTTGTAAATTAATAATTAAAACTTGTGTAATTTGTATCGTATTTCGTATTAAAAATAATAGTATTTCGTACCCCTCCGCTTTAACATCAAGTACCTAATATAATAAGTACTTCGATCAACACACAAACTAGTTGGACTAAATACCAACAATTCACTTATGTGCATTTAATGACTTAAATGCATTAAATGCCCCAATAACGCCAAAGCCGTCCCATTAAGGTCAAGACCATCATAAATTACTCAAAGATAGTGATTAAGATCCAACAACACTAACTAATACACAATAAGGGTATTTCATACCCATATTTCCCAACTACGTCAATCATTAACATTTTGACCATTTTAAAACCAACACACCCATTTTGAGTCATCTTCAAACCCAAACAACAACCATTTGCTAAATAAGTAGGTGTGCTAGTAATTAACTAACCAATTAAGACACATAAACACATTTATCAATTCAAAACCCTAGGTTAGTCAATTTTGAGTCCTCATGACTCAATCTTACCCAAGAACACCCAAAATCACCAAATATGGGTTTTATGTTCATCACTAACCCAAACCCTAACCCTTAGACAAATTAAAATAATGAAATCAAGATTAGAGCATACCACCACAATCACAACGTAGATAGTGATTAGATGAACAACTTTAAAACTCGAGCTAAGACCCAAAACTAGCTCCTCCTTCCTTTGCTTGAGCTTTCTCAAACAAGAATCTCACTCTCTCTCTAAAATTGAAGTGGAAAGGATAAGGTTGTTGAAATTGGAGTGAATACTACCCCAATATCTGCTCTACTGTCCTTAAACTCGTCCACAAGTGAAATTACCAAAGAGCCCTTCAAAATATCTCAAAAAATGAAACAGAATCCGGCTACAATAAAGCGTGCGCGGCGCGCTCCCTTAGGTGTGCGCGGTGCGCACAAGGTGCTGGACAGGTTCTGACTTCTGTTTAATTATACAACAATACCCACACTCTATGTACCATATTTACACTGCTGTACAATGATGGTTAGGGTCTTACAACTCTCCCCCACTTGAATCGGAACGCGTCCTCGCGATCCAAGCCGCATGACAAGAGGGAAGATAAACTAACACGAACTCTTCGGGCTCCCAAGTAAACTCGGAACCTTTACTACGACGCCATTGAACTTTAAAAGTTCTCACCTCTTTATTTCTCAACCTTTTGACTTTCTCATTGAGTATAGCAATCGGCTACTCAATATACTCTAACTTATTGTTTAGCTCAATCTCGTCTAAAGGTACCCAAGATGAATCATCCGCAAGACACTTACGGAGATGGGAAACATGAAATGTATTATGGATCCCCGCAAGCTCTTCGGGTAATTCCAAACGATACGCGACTTCACCAACACGAGCTAAAATTTTAAAAGGACCAATAAACCGAGGAGCTAACTTTCCCCGTTTTCGAAACCGAATAACACCTTTCCATGGCGAAACTTTAAGCATCACCATGTCACCCTCTTGGAACTCAATTTGTCGTCTTCGCTTATCGGCATAATATTTTTGTCTATCTTGTGCCTTTTTCAAATGAGTCTGAATCATATCAATCTTGCTATTCGTTTCTAAAACCAAATCGGTACTCCAGATTTCTCTTTGACCAATTTCACCCCAACAAATCGGAGTTCGACATCTCCGCCCATAAAGCATCTCTTAAGGTGGCATCCCGATACTAGTATGATAACTATTATTGTACGAGAATTCCATCAAAGGTAAGTGCTCATCCCAACTACCACCGAAATCAATAATACATGGCCGTAACATATCCTCTAGAGTTTGATTCGTACGTTCGGTTTGACCATCCGTTTGAGGATGATACGTCGTAATCAATTTCAATTGTGTGCCCATATCTTCATGAAACTTTTCCCAAAACCGAGATGTGAAACGAGTATCTCGATCCGAAATAATAGATATAGGAACTCCATGCCTAGATATCACTTCCTTGATAAATAACTTAGCCAAGGCCTCTGACGATATCGCTTCCCGAATGGGAAGAAACAAAGCACTTTTCGTCAATCGATCAACTATCACCCAAATCGAATCAAATTGGGTTCTCGCCGTCTTTGGTAATTTTGTAATGAAATACATGGTAATGTGCTCCCATTTCCACTTCGGAATTTCTAACGGTTGTAATGTACCATAAGGCTTTTGGTGTTCGGCTTTTACTTACAAACACGTGACGCATTGTTCAACATACTTAACAACATCACGTTTCATGCCCGGCCACCAATACTCCTTCCTCAAATCAAGATACATTTTCGTCGAGCCCGGATGAATAGAATACTTTGACTTATGTGCTTCATCAAGTAGCACTTGTCGATGATCACCCATTTTAGGCACCCACACCCTTCTTTGAAAAGATAACAAGTCATGCGGACCTAAGGTAATAAACTCCGTTTGTCCCACGATTCGTTCCTCATGCTTATTGTTTACAAAAGCTTCGATTTGAGTCTCGCCAAGCTTTACAAGAAAATCGTTAGTAATAATCATACGTAACAATCCCAATCGTAACGCCGGGTGATGACTCTTTCGACTTAACGCATCCGCGACCACATTAGCCTTGCCCGAATGATAAAGTATTTCACAATCATAATCTTTTACCACATCCATCCACTTAAGTTGGCGATAATTCAAATCTCATTGGTTAAAGAGATGTTTCAAACTCTTATGATCTGAATAAATCGTACTCTTGACACCATACAAGTAGTGGCGCCAAATTTTCAACGCATGAACAACCGCCGCCAACTCAAGATCGTGAGTCGGATATCTCGTTTCGTGTTCCTTTAATTGTCGAGAGGCATAAGCGATGACTTTACCCATTTGCATTAGAACACACCCGAGCCCATTTAGAGAAGCATCACAATAAACCGTCATGTCTTCCACACCTTCCGGCAACACTAACACCGGAGCTTGACACAATTTCTCTTTTAACATTTGAAAAGCAATTTCTTGCTCGTTTTCCCAATTAAATCTCGCGTTCTTCCTCGTCAATTTCGTCAATGAAGAAGCGATCTTAGAAAAGTCTTGGATAAACTGACGATAATAACCGGCCAATCCGAGAAAACTTCAGATTTCCGTAGGCGTAATCGGTCGTCCCCAACTCTTCACCGTCTCTATTTTCCCCGGATCTACTTGAATACCATCTTTGTTCACAATGTGGCCAAGGAATTGAACTTCCCTTAGCCAAAATTGACATTTGGAGAATTTAGCATACAACTTCTCCTTCCACAACGTCTTTAACACATACCGCAAATGATGTTCATGTTCCTTCATACTCTTCGAATAGACAAGTATGTCGTCAATGAACATAATTATCGACTTGTCCAACATAGGTTGGCACACTCGGTTTATAAGATCCATGAATGCCGCCGGTGCATTCGTAAGACCAAAAGGCATAACTACGAATTCAAAATGCCCATAACGCGTTCGAAAAGCCATTTTCTAGATATCTTCCTCACGGACCCGCATTTGGTGATAGCCGGACCGTAGGTCGATTTTAGAAAAATATGTTGCACCTTGGAGTTGGTCAAACAAATCGTCAATCATAGGCAATGGATAACGATTCTTGATCGTCACTTTGTTCAACTCCCGATAATCGATGCACATCCGCATACTACCATCCTTCTTCTTCACGAATAAAATCGGAGCGCCCCATGGCGAAGCACTCGGTCGAATAAAACCCTTTTCAAGTAACTCTTAGGTTTGATTTAACAACTCTTGCATTTCCGTCGGCGCTAAACGATAAGGAGTTTTAGCAATGGGTGTAGCCCCCGGAACCAACTCAATGCGAAATTCAACTTGTCTTTCCGCCAGAACACCCGGTAACTCATCCAAAAAACGTCTTCAAATTCATTAACCACCGGAATTTCACGAATGGGTGGTGGCTCATCACGAGTATCAACAACATGGGCAAGAAAAGCCATGCCACCACTAACAACGAAACGACGTGTCCGTGCAAAAGTGCATATCGGCACAAGTGTTCGTCGCTTATCGCCATGAATAATTAACTCTCCCCCACTTGGGGTTTTCACACGTATAGATTTTTCATGGTATGAAATATCGACTCTATTATGATCGAGCCAATCCATACCAACCACGATATCAAAATCACCCAAAGTCATCGGAACGAGATCAATTTTAAAGTTTTCGACACCAAATACAACATTACAATTTTTACACACATCAACCACTAGCACCGTCTTCCCATCCGCTATTTCAACTTCTATCGGACGACTTAACTTAGCTAACGGTTTATTAAGTTTAGGCACAAATTTTGGTGACACAAACGACAAGTTAGCACCACTATCAAAGAGTATCCTTGCCGGATTAGAATTAACCATGAAAGTACCTGAGACAACTTCGTTAGATTACTTGGCTTCCTCATTGGTCATCAAATAATTACGACCCCTAGCCGTACCCGCCGCCTTCTCTAGCCGTTTAACATTATCGTTGCGCAAATCGGGACACTCCGGCCTCTTGTGCCCTTCTTTGTTACAATTAAAACAAACGATTTTTTTGGAAGATGAGTTCGTACAATCACAGGCCAAGTGCCCTTGTCGACCACAATTGTAGCACGTGGGTCCAAAACCCTTAGAAGCCCCCTT
Organism: Rutidosis leptorrhynchoides; assembly: GCF_046630445.1. Classification (NCBI taxonomy): domain Eukaryota; kingdom Viridiplantae; phylum Streptophyta; class Magnoliopsida; order Asterales; family Asteraceae; genus Rutidosis; species Rutidosis leptorrhynchoides. Next base: position 630,282,790 of record NC_092335.1, read on the forward strand.
TTTCACACTACCGACGCTCTCGGTCACACTCTTGCTCTTCTTATTCGAGTGGCTAGTAGCTTCAAGTTTTCGTTTGCCAAAGGTGAAGTCACTCTTTCTTGGAGCAAGCGATTCAAAACCCTTAGCGATATCAAACAATTCATCAAAAGTCTTTGCCGAATTCCTACTAATCCTTTCTTGATAGTTATCATTCAAGGTTCGGTAGAAATCTTCTTTCAACATATGATCATTCCCGTCATACTCCGGGCAAAATTGGGTCTTTGATAAGAAAGTGGACTTGAGAGTGTTCAAATTCATTGACCCTTGCCTTAAAGTACGTAACTCGTCCTTAAGCTTTGAAAGATCGGTCGAAGTTCGGTACTCCTTGAAAAATTCTTCTTTAAACTCGTCTCACGTCAAACTCATACTTTGTTCTTCGCCATAAAGTCGGATTTTCACGTCCCACCACAACTTGGCATCACCCCTCATCATGCTACTACCAAACCTCGTCTTTTTATCGAGAGGGCACTCACTAGTACGAAAAGCCCCCTCCATATCGGAGATCCATCAAGCACTCTTGAGTGGGTCTCGTTCACCTTCAAAGGTGGGAGGTTGAGCATCTTTGAAGTTTTTATAGTGGAAATCTCGCCTTCCAGCGTTATCCTCTTTAAGAACAATCTTAGCTTGTTCCTTGACTAGATTGACTACTTGTTCATCAATCAAATCCAAGAACATCTTCTTAACATCCTCTAAGAAGGCCGCATGATGCCTTTGCATAATGGCCTCAACCTTGGCCATAAACTCGACATCCTCGCTCGTACCCCCTTCATTGTTCTCGGGTCCGTTTCTCTTCTTCATACTATAAAACGGAAACGATTAAGCAACGAAATGAAAGGACTTAACACATATGTATATACATATACACCACACTACCCCATCTTGCTCAACAATCGTCGTACATCGCTTGTTTGACACGATTTGAACCCGTAACAATGGTAGCTAATCATTGTTACGCGAGCACGTTGCATTAACTTGCTAGTACAACGTCTATCTCTCTTGATGATTTCTAAACAATTAGCGCAAGGTTAGTTCACATTAACCTAAACACTAGTCAACTCTCGGTCCGACCCGTCTCTTACAAGTCCCGCATAAAGCGCATACATAAATAAGTCTAAGTCTAGGCACCTATCTCAAGTCGCGTAAATCCCTTAGACCATGCTCTGATACCACTTGTAACAACCCAAACCAATAACCAACCGATCACGTGAAACAAAATTTTTTTTTATTATTCAGAAGAGTGCGCCACGCGCACCACCTCAGGGTGCGTGGCGCGCACAGGCCCAATTCAGTTATGTCCGGTTTTGTCAATTTTCAAATAAAGATCTCCCACTTCCCGACATATTTAGACGAAACGCTTTTCACAACATGTTATAATGGTTAAAACTCACACGATTCAATAATAAAATAAGTTTTACAAAACCGGGCCCACATATGCCGTAATACGAGTTTGGTACAAAAATATGAGTTTCGACTACACTAGTTTAAATTCCAAACGACACTATGAGCATGGTGTTTGGGGGTTAAACTACCCAAATCTCGGTGGAACTCCAAAAGCTATAACATCCAAAAGCGTCTCCTAACAAACAAACAAGATCTCTAATCCGTACGAATGCCCTTACCCTTGTCTCCGCCGGAGCCTATAAAAAGATAAACAATGAGAGGGTAAGCAAAGATTAGTGAATGCAATAATTATACCCATATATATATATATATATATATATATATATATATATATATATATATATATATATATATATATATATATATATAATATACCTACTTGCAATCACTTACACACATACCGCATACACGCTAGCAATACAATTAGCATACCATCTCAAGTACGAAGCTAATAATCTCCAACAACCCGCAACTAGCGTAATCAATAACATACAATCGACATAATACAATATGCTACAATACAATACACAACCATGGTTAACCATTCTTGCGTCATAGTGCTACCGGCTCTTTGGTTCACACCATGCGCATCGGTTATGATGCTACCGGCTCTTTGGTTCACATCACAACCCGAGTCATACTCGCATTGAAGTGCTACCGGCTCTTTGGTTTACACTCTAACAACTAGTGCCGTAGTGCTACCGGCTCTTTGGTTCACACTACAACACACGTACTATGACGCTACCGGCTCTTTAGTTCACATCATAGCACAAACGCACATACTATGGCACTACCGTCTCTTTGGTTCATACCATAGCATACAAATAAATACATTATATACATACGCATATAATCATTCCACTCACCTTAACGATTCGGTGACAGTTTTATACTTCCGCAAGCTTCAAAGCAAAGTACCTAATATAATAAGTACTTCAATCAACACACAAACTAGTTGGACTAAATACCAACAATTCACTTATGTGCATTTAATGACTTAGATGCATTAAATGCCCCATTAACACCAAAACCGTCCCATTAAGGTCAAGACCATCATAAATCACTCAAAGCTAGTGATTAAGATCCAACAACACTAACTAATACACAATAAGGGTATTTCATACCCATATTTCCCAACTAGGTCAATCATTAACATTTTGACCATTTTAAACCAACACACCCATTTTTAGTCATCTTCAAACCCAAACAACAACCATTTGCTAAATAACTAGGTGTGCTAGTAATTAACTAACCAATTAAGACACATAAACACATTTATCAATTCAAAACCCTAGGTTAGTCAATTTTGAGTCCTCATGACTCAATTTTACCCAAGAACACCCAAAATCACCAAATATGGGTTTTATGTTCATCACTAACCCTAACCTTAACCCTTAGACAAATTAAAATAAGGAAATCAAGATTATAGCATACCACCACAATCACAACGTAGCTAGTGATTAGATGAACAACTTTAAAACTCGAGCTAAGACCCAAAACTAGCTCCTCCTTCCTTTGCTTCAGCTTTCTTACACAAGAATCTCACTCTCTCTCTAAAATTGAAGTGGAAAGGATAAGGTTGTTGGAATTGGAGTGAATGCTACCCCAATATCTGCTCTATTGTCCTTAAACTCATCCACAAGTGAAATTACCAAAGAGCCCTTCAAAATATCTCAAAAGATGAAACAGAATCCGGCTAAAGTAAAGGGTGCGTGGCGCGCTCCCTTAGGTGTGTGCGGCGCGCACAAGGTGCTGGATAGTTTCTGACTTCTGTTTAATTATACAACAATACCCACACTCTATGTACCATATTTACACTGCTGTACAATGATGGTTAGGGTCTTACACCAGATTACCTGATTATCAACTCCTTTTGATACCGCCGAGTAAGCTACCAGAATCACGACGCACTTCACTCATTAAACTACGAGCAAGTAAAGTCTTTCGACACCAAAAACACCACTGAGCGATAATCCAATCTCTTAGTTACTAGCTTGGGCCATCTCGGTCTCTATCGCCACCATCTTCTAACACGAAGATCATCCACTTACACTAGAAGACCAATTGAAGTGAGCGAGACTTCAATCATAGGATTCTTTCATGAGACTATGCCATCTCACCAATCGATCTAGACACGTCCAATCCCGAACACACATGTCAACGACCACCCTCGTATAGGATTTTCTGTCTATCTATGAATTCCTTCACCAACAAAAAGAACCCCAACAGACGCCTTTGTAGACTAATCTTCAAGATACCCTAATGCGAACTCCATCACCACCTTGAAGTATACCATCTTTTTCAACTTTCCGCTTTCTCGTTGGTACACTAACCTCCTCATAGCGCTATGAATTTCACGAACCCCATCTTCTCATCCCAAGCACGCTCCCACTGTACGAGTAAGAATTAATTTGCAGCTTTGAGAAGAAACTTTGTTTGTATCACCGGTTAGTCACAAATTACATTGTCATCGGAGAGTGACAAGTATTCGAAGTCCTAGTGTTACCGGAATTAACACACTAAACTTGAGATCATTGGAGAAACAAGTCGCTCAACCATCTCCACAACCCCACTAGTTGTCTAACTCCCACTAGCTCGATAACTTCTGTCGATAACCAAACTCTCACCGAGTTTCCGACACCCTCAACGATCCTAGAAAGTTCAAGTTCCGGGACTTACAAGAATATCCGGTCCTATCCATCACCTAAATATTTCTATTGATCACCCTCGAAGAAAATTGCTCCCTTTATTGAAACATCAACCAATAACCGAGCAACAGTCGGATGCGTACTATCCGACACCCTTCGACATCAATTTCTTAAGTGACAAGAAACTCTAACCTGCCCGCATATTCCATTGGCTTGGAATATTTGACCATACACTTGGTCCCCCGTTTCAAAACACGCAAGCACCAAACTTCCCCGATAACTCCCACTATTGACTTTCAACTCGATGCATCTTGTTCGTTATTCAACCGCTTAACCCGAGAGAAGAACACCCTCCTGAGCTTCCATAACAAACCCACATATTTGAAAACATAGCTCGCATCGTTTAAAGTTACCTTGACAAAACCATCTCGCACTCGCGTCATCAAACCTGAAAAACTTCATCCTGAAAACTGCCCAGATTCGAAAAATCATATCTCAAGATCTAACGGTTAGATCAGCCTCAAATTTTTACCACGTGTAGATCAGTAAGTCTACTACCCACACACAAAAAATCAAGTTAATCCAACGGTTAACGAATCTGCTACGAATTTTATACTACAACAGCTCCTGGAACTCCGAATTTGATAGTTCAACCATTCTTTCGCACGGGATCGCGAAGAACGAGAACTCAGATCCGACACCCGGATCTCCCGAAAAAATCTCTCCGCAACGAACCCATCGACCTGACCTTGACTCCGTAACCCTTCACGATAAAAACCCACCATTATGATGCAATCAGCGTCCCGATTACAAAATAACTTCCAAGAACCGTCACCCGAATCTTGTGTGATCAACTCTCTCGGATACATAGACATATCCATGAGTTCATCGCGACCAACTAAGTCACCCGGTCTCGATACATGTTGCAAACAAAATCCCTAGCTCATCGTTTAATCTAACCTTGATGAAAAATCGAATCATCAACCATATTGAAGAAACTTGCTTTCAATTCGCCATCGCTCCCAAAGTCGAAAGCTTGAGCTCTGATATCACTTGTTAGGAATTATGGACCCAACCAAGACATGTGATCTATGCTAACCACTAAACCCACAACGACAAACGAAATAGCTAAAGCAAGAATGATAAATATAAACGACACAGGGATTTAACGTGTTATATCCCAAATCCAAAACACGGAGAAGGGTTTACTCCACGGACGCAAACCAGAGATTTTTACTATAATTTTTGTGCACACATGTTAAGGTTACAATAGGATGCTTAAATAGGCAAAACTCAACAAGAAAACACCTTGGAGAACAAGAAAAACGTAAATAAGGAAACTGCCCGTCAGACAAGCCGCGCCGCGCCTCCACGGCTAAATCTAAAACAGCAACTTTCCTTCAACTTGATCCCCATTCACATCCTTGTTTAAGTCGCTTCGCACTCCAACGTATAAACCTTCAACATGATAGAAGTTTTAAACTCTAATATCGTCGTATGTAAGGCCTAATACGTGAGAGTTGAGACGTTTTGTACGATAGAGCTTAAATTTATATACGATATGAGTTTCATGAGATGCTAAAGAAAACACATAATTAAGGTGACGTTGCTGATTTATGCTTTTACGAAAATAAAATACTTTTGATCGATCGAAATATTGTATTTCAACTTACGACCTTACCAAATTAATTATATGCATCTCATATACATCTTAACTTAATTAGATTAAATATTTAAATCTAAATATTTTTAAACATGCATCATACAACATTCTACAAGATATATTAATAATTGATATGTTATAATTAAAACAAATATAGATAGATATAGTATAAATCCACAAATTCACTAAAGTTATGCATCAATTTATAGATAGGAAACAAATAAGCTAGTTCAAGCGTTTCCATATTTTTTTTTTGAAACGGAGATTTTATTAATAATAAAAGGTCAATTAGCAAAAAGCTAGTAGACGACCAAAAGATATAGTGTTTCCATATCATTGCGGCTCAATTCCTAGCGAAGGCATCCTTGCTAATTCGAGAGTTCTCTCTCATCTTTGTATTTTGAACAGACGGCCAAGCTTTCTTCCAGTATTGCGGAATGGCGTTTGGATCCTAGGGTCCCTTCGGGAATCTCTTGATCTAGGGCTTTGATGAATTTTATTCATGTTTTTAAGTTTATTTTTTACTCTTTTAAACCAGTTTCAAGCGCACTTTTGTCGTGTCTTGTTTTGTTTGTTGTTGCCCTTGCGTTTTTAGTACGAATTAATACTCCAGCCTTTTGAAAAAACTTTTTATATATAAAACGATAAGTATAAATTTGAGTAAGGGTGTGTTTGGATGAAACTAGCTAGAGCTGAAACTGAAGCTTATACCTGGAGCTGAAGCTTATTGCTAGAGTTGGAGCTGGAACTTAATTTTAAGGTTTAAAGCTACAAATAGGCTATATACTATCTCAAATGTCCCGATGTAGGCTATATACTCATTTTCATCTCAGTGTCAGCTATATACTTTCAAAAAGTGTTCTCGTGTCAACAATTGGTTACCAGTTACCAATATAACCGGTCAAAATAATTACGTGTAATTTTTTTGTTATTTTAAGGTCACGTGGAGTAAATATAATTACAGATTAAAACTATAAATTGGCTATATAGATTCTTTTTTTGTTCCAATGTAGGCTATATAGTTTCTTTTTTTATTTCAATGTAGACTATATAGTTTTTTTTTTAAGGTGACGTTGACTAAATATGATGACATGTCATCAACTTTTTTGGTTGAAGGTTAAAAAAGTATAAATGTTTATATTAGTACAATTTTTTAAAAGTATATAGCCAACAGTGAGATAAAAATGTGTATATAGCCTATATCGAAACATTTGAGAAAGTACATAGCCTATTTGTAGCTTTAACCTATTTTTAAAGTTGGTAGCTGTAGCTTATTATATTTTATAAGTGATTGATAAACTAGATGAAGTTTATGGTTGTAAATTGACTAGAAAAGAGAATAATAATATGTAAAATAATATAATAAAGAACATTTCAGGAATTTTCATAATACATATATTTTTTACATAAGCTAGTTATGAGAGATTTATTTTAAGAGCTTATGATTTTTATAAGTTTAACTTTTTATGTCCACAAAACAAAAGTTATGACTTGAAGCTTATTAAAAATCAAAAGCTCAAGCGACTATAAATTTCCATAAGATTCAAGAAGCCGGTGCGCCACACACAATAGAATTTAGTAAACCTACACTTTTATATTGTAATAACCTCAACTTAAGCCCAGTGATAATTGACCATTTTGCCCCTATGTGCAAATAATTAGTGATTATTTAATTATGTATTTTATAATTATTTGATTATATAGTTGAAATCATTTTGTAATAAGGGTCACAAAACTTATTTGTTTGTTTAAAACGGACCTCGTTAAGACCACTTAATGAGGTACGTTATGTTTTAGATAACTAGTAAATACTTTTGTGTCAGACGGAATAGATTCCCCTCTAAAGAAGGAAACCCGTTGAGATATTATACTGCATGTTGTTATTTTCATTTTTGGAAACACACACAAATGCGTACACAAACACACCCTTTATTCATAAACCCAAATTGTGATTCTTGTTGTTTTGGTGAAATCAAACTCGTGTTATTATTCTTTGTGATTTCAATAGCTCAAACAAGGTGATTACATAACGATTTCATGTTAACTGTGTGTTTAATTGGTTGCTTTGTGATACTGTGTGTCAAAGTGATTTTTGATCATATCTTGCACTAAAAGTGTAGTTTGTGACATGTTAATGCTTGTAAACGTTTAAATACAAATTATGTATGTGCCCCGAGTGTTATTTTGTGTCGAAACATTGCCAAATCAAGATTTGAATTGTTTGAACTCGTATACCTGTTGTTTCCGCTTATGAACTACACCCGTACGGATGCAGCCTGCAAAAGTACAGATTGATCCCGAACAGTACGGATTGACCTCAAACTGTGTGATCTAAATGTGAAACCGTACGGTTGTGTACATGGAACCGTACGAATGCATATCACCTTAGATTATACTGAAATGAAACTCTGCTCGTACGGATTAGTTGGAACCGTATGGATAGGACACGAATCCGTACAGATCTGGGATGAAACCGTACTGATAGGATGTATCCGTACGGATATAGATCAGTTGTGGGTGAAACCCTAAACTGCTGTGTTTTACTGGATAATTATTACGTAATATGTCATAGTTTGTATTATGACTTTACTGATTATGATTCGTACACTGACTTAGAATATGATGGTATTCTCATGTGATAAATGCAAAGAGAAGGCTCGTTAATATTAGACTTCTGAATTTTTGCCGATTTTTTGGTGAGTGGGTTATACAGTGACAAGTATAGTGACCAGTGTCATACTTAAGATTAGATTGTGTAGTGAGTCTATGACCAGTGCAGTGATTCTATGTGACTATGTGTACACTAGTGATAACGTCGATGATGTTTTTCCGACGTAAGAGGCAACCTTCTCTACCTTGATGCTTTCGGGTGGCAAGTGTTGTTGCTTGAGTAGTATAGCTCTGATGATGCATTTGTTGCGTGTGGAAGACTATACTAATGATTTGGTAACAAGGTATGACAACCCGAAAATTTCTTACTAAACTTAAACCTAACTTTTATATGATTCCGACGATTCACGAACAATTTTATGTATATATATATATATATATATATATATATATATATATATATATATATATATATATATATATTAATTAAAAACGTTACGTGTTATAATAATTTCAATTATTTAAACGATTTTAAAATAAACTTTAAAATATAATTGATTTTGAAAAACTAAATATTAAATAAATATTTCAAATATATATTTCGAAATGAATATATATATATATATATATATATATATATATATATATATATATATATATATATTCAATGTAATGAATTAGTAAAAAGAAAATAATACTTATCATGTAGTAAATGTAATAATAATAATAATAATAATAATAATAATAATAATAATAATAATAATAATAATAATAATAATAATAATAATAATAATAATAATAATAATAATAATAATAATGAGACTAAAAAGAATCCTAAACAAATACATCCTTATGTTGACTAAAAATAAATAAAAATTAAAAAAAAAGGAAAGTATAAACTAGTACATCCTTATGTTGACTAAAAATAAAATTATAAACTAGTATACATATAGTCAATTTTGATACATAAAGTATGTATTTTTATATTGAAATTTTAGGCTATAAATACTCATGAATGCAAGCATTAAACTTGCACCATTTCTCACACTTACAAAGTGTTTCTTTCTTTCTCTCCATTATCATCTTTGTTCTTACACTTCATTATTAGTATTCTTAATCAAGAATCAAACCACTAAAGGTAGTTATAAGCCTACTGAATTATAACATATAATTATTTATATATAATTATTTATACATAAAATACTACGACGAAGTCATGAGCGGGTCATTTCAAAACGGGTTTTATGAGCGGGATAGAGCTAAGGAAAGTATGGGTTATGTAACATCCCGCCTTTTTCCGTTTACCTTTCCGTCATACTATTTTAAATTCCGTTATGTAATTATAACATCTCCTGTTGATACGCGTTTTAAATTATCTCGTTTAGGTAATTCACGCACCCGAATGAAACTAGAGTGACCAAGCTTGCCAAAGTGCCAAACCTTTGACTAGGTCAAAGGGTCAACACCCTTTCTCATCCATTCATTCTATCCATTTCATTTTTCCTTTTCATTTAATACTTTCAAGTATTCTCTCAAATCTTCAAACAAAGAACTCATCATCCATCCAAGATCTAGCAAGTGTTTCACAAAACAAATTACATATTTGGAATCCTTGTAACTTCCTCTTCGATTCTATACCGATTTTATTTCATTTGGGTAATTTTCTAAAATCACTAGATTTTGTGTTCTTGATGTTTTTAAGTTATAAAGTTGTTAATTAGTGTCTATGGCTCAAGTCTAACATGAATATATGATTTATATGTTCGATTTTGTTATTTGAAGTAACTAGCATGAACATAAACTTTGGTGTGTTTGATTTGGTGATTTGGTTGTTGAATGATGTTAAAATATTATAAATGCATGTATTAAATGTGTTCCTAACATCAATAGTTTCAATTTGATGTGTAGGTTGTTTTAGAAAACTTCATAAACATGATTAGTGATTTTGATGTTGTTGGTTAGGGTTTGATAGAATTGAATGTGAACATTAAATGCTTTGAATGACATGAAATGTTATTTGTAAGTGTTAGGTTGTATTGTATGCTTGATCACCTTCGAAATGGCATATCATTCATGTAAATTTGTTGCCGAATCATCGAATTTCATTTATGAACTTGAATGCATTTAATGAGGAGCTTTGAATGTGATTTTTGTTGTTGTAAAAGTAAATGTGATTGATGAAATATGTTTAGTTGTTTTCCTTGTCAAAATACCTTTCCGATGATATAAGATACATGCTTTGGTTGTTTGCAGGTCATAAATGGTGATTGTTTGAAGTTAGGTTCGTGCATAAAACTTAAAAACTGCCAGAATTCTCTGCACAGGTAATGGCGCGGCGCGCCATATACCCGCGCGGCGCTCCAAAGTGGGCTGTCCAACTTTGTCAATTTTCGAAAAATGTTTGCTATGCTACGCACCTCCGATTCACATGTAACTTGTTCTAACATGCTCATATATGATTAAAAACCTCAAAAAAATAGTTCGGGACCCGACCCGAACGTGTTGACTTTTTCGTTGACTTTGACCGACCAAAGTTTGACTTTTTGTCAAACTTAACCAAATGATTATGCAATCTTTCTAACTTGTTTCTATACTTGTATCTTGCATGAAACTTGACAATTTGATTCACATGCTACATAATCGAGTCGTATTGAGCCATAGGACTAATTGAACATCTTTGACCAATCGTGACTATCATTATTGATACAACCTAATTGTTTAGGTCGAGACTAGCATTGTTCTTGCACACGTTACTTGTTGGAGTAAATTTACTTTCCTACACTCAAGGTGAGATCATAGCCCCAATTCTCAAATACTTTTATACTTTTAAAATCGTGGGATGAGAAAACATATACATTACATACTTATATATACTTTTCACATGTATATATATACTTTTCATACTTTGATACTTTGAATACTATACGAAAGCAAAGATACATACGAGTTAGAATGAAAATCCTCAAGTCCAATTATCATTAGTTACACTTGTAGAGTGTAAGCGAGAAATTATGTTGTGTGGCCATACGGGTTTGACGAACCCTCATTCAGATGAATGAAACGTACTTTCGATGTATAGTGTAGGTTCTAACACTATTATGCAGAGGTAAGATTCAGTTAAGTTTGATAATTGGGTGCTCGTGATACAAACACATCTTTTGAGATGTATACGCTTGATAAACGATTTATACTAAACCTTGTGATACAAATATACTTTATGCATACAACTATGATTTCACCAACGTTTTCGTTGACAGATTCTTTTATGTTTTCTCAGGTCCTTGAATGCTTAATGATACATGCTTCTGCTCATTCTTTTTGATACTTGCATTGGATGTCAAGTATACTTGCATACGTGGAGCGTCTGTTGACTACTTTCAAATTGTGTCGCATATGTTTCATTGTACTTTAAACTTTGTTATGTAACTAGTTGTCGAACTACTTTGTAAACCTTGAAACATCCATACTTATGAAATGAATGCGACATGTTTTTCGGTCAAACATTATCTTAAAGACTTATGACCATCTAATGGGACCTACGTAGACGGTGCCGTCAAACATGATTTGGTCGGGTTGCTACAGATGGTATCAGAGCATTGGTTGTAGGGATTTAGAGTTCATTGGTGTCGACCCCGAGTCATAGGGTACATTGGTGAGTCTAGACTACAACCGGCATATAGACTTGAAGTAGGAATTACTTGACTACTTGTGCATTTATACTCGAACTCTCATACTCACATCTATTCTTATTCTATCGTAATCTCACGTTGTTTAATTTGATTGACACGCCACCTTGACTATATGAAATGATGTCGAATACACATATGAATCAGGGTAATATAATTTTCGGGATTATATTACGGTGACCCATATGAACGTTCCGACATTGTGGTATAAAGAATTTAAGGCGAGTCAAGGAATTTTTTTTTTTTCTATCTATCCTTATTCCATATCATGATTAGTATTATTGAAAAATACTAATCAACAGTATTCTTGTGTTTTGAAGGAACAATGCTTCCTCATCGCGTGCCACGCCATGAGACTCCCGAACAAGCACTACAACGAATGGTGGCCACCGCCGTAGAGGCGGCAATGGCCGGTCACTCCTCCAACAACAACGATAACAACAACCAAGGGGCCGGTAACTCTAGCGAAGGGTGCTCCTACAAAGCTTTTATGGGGTGCAAACCTCACACTTATGATGGAACCGGGGGACCGGTTACTCTCACTCGATGGTTCGAACAAACGGAGGCCATCTTTAGCATAAGCGGTTGTCGGGACCAAGACAAGGTCAAATACTCCACTCACACTTTCGTCGGTGTCGCCCTTATGTGGTGGAACACCTATGTTCAATCGGTGGGTACCGATGAAGCTCATGCCCTCTCTTGGGCCGATTTAAGGGAGAAGATGATTGTTGAATACATCCCTCGTGAAGAAACCCGAAAGCTCGAACAAGAGCTAAGAATTTTGAAGGCGGTCGGAAACGATCTCAAGGCTTATAACCAACGCTTCGCTGAGCTATCCTTGATGTGTCCTAATCTCGTGAACCCCGAATCTCAAAGGGTTGAACTCTATATGGATGGTCTTCCAAAGAGCATCAAACAAGGTGTGATGTCCTCCAAACCCGCTAATCATCAAGCCGCTTTGAACATGTCCCACCAATTGATAGAAACGGTGGATAAAGTAGTAGTGCCAGCTCCTAAGGCCGAGGATAAAACGGGCGGCAACAAAAGAAAGTGGGAACCCTCTCAATCAAGCAACTACAATAACAACCCCGCCAAGAAGCCTTTTACTCCTGACGGTAAGAAAGGTTATGCCGGAACTTTACCGTTTTGCAACAAGTGCCACAAACATCATTTGGGTGAATGTGGAAGGCCGTATTGCATCAAGTGACAAAAGAGTGGCCATTTGGCCCACTAATGTAGAAACACCGCTCCCGTTGCTCAAAAGGGGCCCAATGCACCAAGACTGGGTGTTTGCTATGAATGTGGCCAACCGGGTCACTATAGAAATGCATGCCCGAAGAAGAAATCCAACCCCAATACACGCAGCCGAGCTTTCAACATCAACACCGAGGAAGCCCGGGATGACAATGAATTAGTCACGGGTACGTTTCTTCTCAACAACACTTATGTTACTTGTTTATTCGATTCGGGTGCTGATAAATGCTTTGTATCCAAGACTTTGATTCATTCTTTTAGCACTCCACTACTCCCACTAGATACCACTTATACCATTGAAGTGGCTAACGGGAAACTATTGAGTGCCGACACATATTACTGGGGGTGTACGTTAAACATTTTGGGTAATGAGTTTGAAATTGACTTGATACCCATGGAACTAGGAAGCTTCGATGTAATAATCGGTATGAATTGGCTAGCCAAAATGAAATCTCACATTCTTTGTGATCTTAACGCAATCCGAATTCCTATCGAGAATGGTGAACCTTTGATTGTTTATGGCGATAAGAGTTGCACCGGACTCAACCTCGTTTCGTGCATTAAAGTTAGAAAACTACTCTGTAAGGGTTGTTTTGCGATCCTTGCTCACGTTAAGAAAGTCGAGTCCGATGAGAAGCATATCGATGATGTGCCAATTGTTAGTGACTTTTCTGATGTATTTCCCGACGAATTGCCGGGTCTTCCACCTCATCGACCGGTTGAATTCCAAATCGATCTTATTCCGGGAGCCGCACCCGTAGCACATGCACCATATAGACTCGCTCCATCCGAAATGCAAGAATTGATAAGTCAAATCCAAGAACTACTTGATCGTGGTTTTATCCAACCTAGTCATTCACCTTGGGGCGCTCCGATTTTGTTTGTTAAAAAGAAAGACGGATCCCTACGAATGTGCATCGATTATCGTAAACTAAACAAATTGACGGTTAAGAACCGATATTCTCTTCCTCGCATCGATGACCTCTTTGATCAACTACAAGGGTCTTGTGTATATTCAAAAATCGATCTCCGCTCGGGTTATCATCAATTAAGGGTTAAGGGGGAAGATATCTCCAAAACTGCTTTCCGGACTCGTTATGGTAGTTATGAATTTCTTGTAATGCCATTTGGTCTCACTAACGTACCGGCGGTGTTCATGGATCTTATGAACCGCGTGTGCAAACCGTATCTCGATAAGTTCATTAATGTATTCATCGATGACATCTTGGTCTATTCTAAAAGCGAAGAAGAACATGAACAACATCTCCGACTTGTGCTTGAACTATTGAGACAAGAACGACTCTATGCCAAATTCTCCAAGTGTGAATTTTGGTTGAAGGAAGTTCAATTTCTTGGTCATGTTGTAAGTGATCAAGGTATTAAAGTCGATCCATCAAAAATCGAAGCCATTAGTAAATGGGAGACTCCTACTACTCCTACTCACATTCGTCAATTTTTGGGTCTCGCCGGATACTACCGTAGATTCATCAAGGATTTCTCTTTGGTTGCTCGTCCTCTAACCGCGTTAACTCACAAAGGAAAGAAATTCATTTGGGCGACCGAACAAGAATCCGCATTTCAAATCTTGAAAACAAAGCTAACCACCGCTCCTATCTTGTTACTTCCCGAAGGCAATGACGATTTTGTTGTATATTGCGATTCCTCGAAACATAGTTTTGGGTGTGTGTTTATGCAATGAAAGAAAGTCATTGCTTATGCTTCTCCACAACTCAAAATTCATGAACGAAACTACACGACACATGATCTCGAACTCGGAGCCGTTGTCTTTGCACTTAAAATGTGGAGACACTATCTTTATGGAACCAAGAGTACTATCTTTACCGATCACAAAAGTCTCCAACACATCTTCGATCAAAAGCAACTAAATATGAGACAACGAAGGTGGATTGAAACCTTAAACGATTACGATTGCGAGCTTCGTTACCATCCCGAAAAGGCAAATGTAGTAGCCGATGCCTTAAGTCGAAAAGAAAGAGCGGTGCCTCTTCGTGTACGAGCTTTAAACATTACCATCCACACAAACCTTAATAGCCAAATTCGGGTAGCCCAAGATGAGGCTCTCAAAGATGAAAACATTTCACACGAGCTCTTGAATATTCTCGTCTCTCGATTCAAAGTTAGGGAGACCGAACTTCGATATTTCGCCGGAAGGATTTGGGTGCCTAGATATGGGAACCTACGAAGTCTTATTTTAGATGAAGCCCATAAGTCACGATACTCGATTCATCCCGGTGCCAATAAGATGTACCACGACCTTAAACAACAATATTGGTGGCCGAACATCAAAAGGGACGTATCTACTTATGTTTCCAAGTGTTTAACATGTTCCAAAGTCAAAGCCAAACACCAAAGACCGTTCGGGTTACTTCAACAACCCGAAATCCCGCAATGGAAGTGGGAAAGGATAACGATGGATTTTATCACCAAACTACCAAAAACGACAGGCGGTTATGATACCATTTGGGTTATTGTTGACCGTCTCACCAAATCCGCACACTTTCTCGCCATTAAGGAGACCGACAAAATGGATAAACTTGCACAACTTTACATTAAGGAGATTGTAGCCCGACACGGTGTACCTTTATCGATTATCTCCGACCGAGATGGCTGTTTCGTTTCTAGATTTTGGCGTACATTACAAGAAGCGTTGGGAACGCGTTTAGACATGAGCACCGCATATCATCCCCAAACCGATGGACAAAGCGAACGCACAATTCAAATCTTGGAGGATATGTTACGAGCTTGCGTGGTTGATTTTGAAAAAGCTTTGGACAAGCACTTACCTCTCGCCGAGTTCTCTTACAACAATAGTTATCACGCGAGTATTAAAGCCGCACCTTTTGAAGCGCTATATGGCCAAAAATATCGTTCACCTCTTTGTTGGGCCGAGGTAGGTGACGTACAAATCACCGGACCCGAACTCATCCACGAAACCACCGAGAAGATCGTACAAATCCGAGATAGGCTTCGGACGGCCCGGAGTCGTCAAAAGTGCTATACCGACAAAAGACATAACGACCTCGAATTTCAAGTCGGTGACCGAGTAATGTTAAAAGTCGCGCCTTGGAAAGGTGTAATTCGTTTTGGAAAACGTGGGAAATTAAATCCGCGGTATATTGGTCCTTTCGAAATCTTGGAGCATATTGGAACCGTTGCTTATCGTTTAGATCTTCCGCCTCAATTGAACTCAGTTCATCCTACCTTCCATGTATCTAACTTGAAAAAGTGTCTTGCCGAACCCGATATCGTCATCCCTCTCGAGGAACTTACAATTGATGACAAACTTCATTTTGTGGAGGAACCGGTTGAAATTGTGGACACCTTCGTCAAGACATTGAAACAAAGCCGAATTCCGATTGTTAAAGTCCGTTGGAACGCCAAAAGGGGACCCGAGTTTACTTGGGAAAGGCAAGACCAAATGCAAAAGAAATACCCTCACTTGTTCCCGGTTCCGGAAACGCAAGATCCCGAGGAGGAAACAACGATTACTACGCCTGCTTAAATTTCGGGATAAAATTTCTTTTAAGGAGTAGGTAATGTAAAATCCCGCCTTTTTCCGTTTACCTTTCCGTCATACTATTTTAAATTCCATTATGTAATTATAACATCTCCCGTTGATACGCGTTTTAAATTATCTCGTTTAGGTAATTCACGCACCCGAATGAAACTAGAGGGACCAAGCTTGCCAAAGTGCCAAACCTTTGACTAGGTCAAAGGGTCAACACCCTTTCTCATCCATTCATTCTATCCATTTCATTTTTCCTTTTCATTTAATACTTTCAAGTATTCTCTCAAATCTTCAAATAAAGAACTCATCATCCATCCAAGATCTAGCAAGTGTTTCACAAAACAAATTACATATTTGGAATCCTTGCAACTTCCTCTTCGATTCCATACCGATTTCATTTCATTTGGGTAACTTTCTAAAATCACTAGATTTTGTGTTCTTGATGTTTTTAAGTTATAAAGTTGTTAATTAGTGTCTATGGCTCAAGTCTAACATGAATATATGATTTATATGTTCGATTTTATTATTTGAAGTAACTAGCATGAACATAAACTTTGGTGTGTTTGATTTGGTGATTTGGTTGTTGAATGATGTTAAAATTTTATAAATGCATGTATTAAATGTGTTCCTAACATCAATAGTTTCAATTTGATGTGTAGGTTGTTTTAGAAAACTTCATAAACATGATTAGTTATTTTGATGTTGTTGGTTAGGGTTTGATAGAATTGAATGTGAACATTAAATGCTTTGAATGACATGAAATGTTATTTGTAAGTGTTAGGTTGTATTGTATGCTTGATCACCTTCGAAACGGCATATCATTAATGTAAATTTGTTGCCGAATCATC
The DNA here is from genome assembly GCF_046630445.1 of Rutidosis leptorrhynchoides. Taxonomy (NCBI): domain Eukaryota; kingdom Viridiplantae; phylum Streptophyta; class Magnoliopsida; order Asterales; family Asteraceae; genus Rutidosis; species Rutidosis leptorrhynchoides. The sequence goes on from NC_092335.1 coordinate 630,300,468, forward strand.
GAATTTCATTTATGAACTTGAATGCATTTAATGAGGAGCTTTGAATGTGATTTTTGTTGTTGTAAAAGTAAATGTGATTGATGAAATGTGTTTAGTTGTTTTCCTTGTCAAAATACCTTTCCGATGATATAAGATACATGCTTTGGTTGTTTGCGGGTCATAAATGGTGATTGTTTGAAGTTAGGTTCGTGCATAAAACTTAAAAACTGCCAGAATTCTCTGCACAGGTAATGGCGCGGTGGGCCATATACCCGCGCGGCGCGCCAAAGTGGGCTGTCCAACTTTGTCAATTTTCGAAAAATGTTTGCTATGCTACACACCTCCGATTCACATGTAACTTGTTCTAACATGCTCATATATGATTAAAAACCTCAGAAAAATAGTTCGGGACCCGACCCGAACGTGTTGACTTTTTCGTTGACTTTGACCGACCAAAGTTTGACTTTTTGTCAAACTTAACCAAATGATTATGCAATCTTTCTAACTTGTTTCTATACTTGTATCTTGCATGAAACTTGACAATTTGATTCACATGCTACATAATCGAGTCGTATTGAGCCATAGGACTAATTGAACATCTTTGACCAATCGTGACTATCGTTATTGATACAACCTAATTGTTTAGGTCGAGACTAGTATTGTTCTTGCACACGTTACTTGTTGGAGTAAATTTACTTTCCTACACTCAAGGTGAGATCATAGCCCCACTTCTCAAATACTTTTATACTTTTAAAATCGTGGGATGAGAAAACATATACATTACATACTTATATATACTTTTCACATGTATATATATACTTTTCATACTTTGATACTTTGAATACTATACGAAAGCAAAGATACATACGAGTTAGAACGAAAATCCTCAAGTCCAATTATCATTAGTTACACTTGTAGAGTGTAAGCGAGAAATTATGTTGTGTGGCCATGCAGGTTTGACGAACCCTCATTCAGATGAATGAAATGTACTTTCAATGTATAGTGTAGGTTCTAACACTATTATGCAGAGGTAAGATTCAGTTAAGTTTGATAATTGGGTGCTCGTGATACAAACACATCTTTTGAGATGTATACGCTTGATAAACGATTTATACTAAACCTTGTGATACAAATATACTTTATGCATACAACTATGATTTCACCAACGTTTTCGTTGACAGATTCTTTTATGTTTTCTCAGGTCCTTGAATGCTTAATGATACATGCTTCCGCTCTTTCTTTTTGATACTTGCATTGGATGTCGAGTATACTTGCATACGTGGAGCGTCTTTTGACTACTTTCAAATTGTGTCACATATGTTTCATTGTACTTTAAACTTTGTTATGTAACTAGTTTTCGAACTACTTTGTAAACCTTGAAACATCCATACTTGTGAAATGAATGCGACATGTTTTTCGGTCAAACGTTATCTTAAAGACTTATGACCATGTAATGGGACCTACGTAGACGGCGTCGTCAAACATGATTTGGTCAGGTTGCTACAGGTTAGAGCTATGGAGGTTATGGGTATTGTTCGTGAGGTCAGCCTAGCATTTGTAATGTCCGTTACATCTGCGTACTTTTTCCAGCAATATTGAGTCACAATATTGATACGTGAGTGATGTTTCCATTTTCAATTATTATTATTATTACTATCGTTATTATCACCAAGGTTATAATCAAGATAACGTGCACTATATTTGAACCTCAACGCTACTTAAGGCCTAGGGTGATCCTTGGTACCATTATGGGACGCTTGTGGATCTCGAATGCCAAACATAGATTTTGGTCAAGAGATCCTGGGCCAACCGGTAACAACTGATCATTCAAGTGACTTGTATGATAGCAACGAGATTTGAGATTGTCGTACAACGTCTTGTTAAAGATTATAACCCAAACTTTCTATAATTGGAAAGTTACTAAAAGTGGAAACTTTCCATAGATAGTAACCTTTCCGAAAATGGAATTTCTTTCAGAAAACCATTATCATTGGTATAGTTACCATACTTATGTCTATTAGACAACATTTGATCTACATTCTATCTCTAGGTTGAGATCCCGGTCACTTATTTCCATTCATTTCATTCCTTTCAAGGAATACTTCAACTGCTATTTAAGGTGAGTTTTCATAGTTCCCTTTTTATCTATATTTTTGGGCTGAGAATACATGCGCTACTTTTATAACTGTTTTTATGAAATGAATACAAATACTAAAACTGATTTTTTGTGAGTTTTCATATGCTCCCTTTTACTCTTTACATTTTTGGGCTGAGAATACATGCGCTACTTTTATAACTGTTTTTATGAAATGAATACAAATACTAAAACAGATTTTTCGTGAGTTTATTTGATTCCCTTTTACTCTTTACATTTTTAGGCTGAGAATATGTGACGCCCCGTACTAAATCATCATGTACGGACCATCATCAACAGGATCATTACAAGGTTAAGTACTATATGCGCTTTAAAAACAGAGTTTGCATTCATTAATAAAAGTGACGTCATAACATACGTCAATTGTTTTACAAATCAAAAGTATGCTTCACTAAGTAGAAGCATTAAATAAGGGTACGTGACCATAATGCTCGTTACATAACATAAGTTCATAAGTAAAAAGTTTGAATGCAACATAAGTAGTCATGCGATAACAACTCTAGGCAGCGGGTTCTACAGCACGACTAGTAAGATAGCGGAAGCGACTTCAAGCACCTGAGAAAATACATGCTTAAAAAGGTCAACACAAAGGTTGGTGAGCTATAGTTTAAGTATAACAGTAATGTAAGTAGGCCACGAGATTTCAGTGCTACAACGAGCGTTTCAAAAGTATGTAAAAGTATATGCTTAACCGTGGGCACCCGGTAACTAACTTAACGTTTAATGTACCCCCTTAAAGTGCACTTGGCAAGTGCGTATAACCTCGAAGTATTAAACACTCGTTAAATGCTAGCGCTACTAGCCCGAGTGGGGATGTCAAACCCTATGGATCCATATCTAAGATTCGCATTCATGGTTCAAAAACCAATGATTAAACGTTACCGAGCTAAAGGGAATGTTTATGCCGTTGTATAACCCACACATATATAAGTTTAAGTACTCGTTCCTAGTATGTAAAACATAAAATCCGCATGTATTCTCAGTTCCCAAAATAAGTTAAAGTAAAAAGGGAATGCTATAACTCACAATGATTAGTAGTAATGGTAAGGTAGTAGTCGGAAAGTGGTGTGCAAGTAACGGTCCAAACGTCCTCAACCTAAGTCAAATAGCACTAAGTCAATAAGTCGTCTCAAAAGGTTTACAAGTACGTAATTAAGGTCATAAGGGTCATCATCAATCATCATTAAACAAAAGGTAACAAGTAAGACTCGTTTATGAAAGTCGTTTAAAACAAAGGCTGACTTCGGTCAGTCACCACAGCCTCTACCCTTACTGAATTAAGGTGAGACCAGTGGTCATGGCTCCGTCTACGAGTCCCTTAAGTGTGGTAAAATTTACAGAAGCAAACTCGTCTTGGTTTGACCGTGGCGACGGTCTAAGTGCGAGTAGGTCAGAAATTTCTGCACAACGTTAAAGGACATGGTAACGATCGGAGGGCCATAAATCCTAAACCGTAACTCGGATTAAGACGAGTCCTATATGAAAAGTTATCTACTCGAAAAGTTCTATCTAAAAATCAAGGTTAGAACATCCCAGGTCTACTGGTCTGTTCCAGAAGCATCAGGTCAGTAGGTTTTGGACAGAACAGTGGGTTTTGGAGAGTTCCGGTTGTCTCGGTGCTTGATGTTCATCACGGTTCTCATTCTTGATGCGTATAGCTTCAAGTGTACAACTCGTTGATGTGTTAACATCATTTTGACCAAGGTTTGTCCATCATAACTCAAGTGCAAGTGTTGTAAGTGTTTGATGAACCAAGGTTACATCAAGGCTTAGTTTCAACACTTACATGAACTTTAGGAGTAAAAACAAGTTATAAACTTAAATCAACAACTAGTAAAGTGTATGTAAGCTTTATAGCTTTTGTTTATGACAATTTAAGAAGACCATAAGCTAGATAACTTAGATCTTTCAAAGGTATTTGAAGTTGTAACTTGTAAGTTACACTTCTATGTTCTTGAAACTTATAAGTTAACTTTTAAGTTCAAGAGTATGAGATCAAGGCCAACTTGTAGTTCATGACCAACAAACCAACAAACAAGTAATTTAAATGCATAAAGTACAGAAACAAGTTAATTAAACAAGTAGCTAGTTCAAGTGTTGCTCATACTTTAAAGATTCAACCAAAGTTGATCTTTAAGTAAAGTAAACCTTAAGTTTACTTCCATGACTTGCAAGTATGATTTTAACAACAAGAACTCATAATCTTTGAAATAAATAAAGTAGAAAGCTAACTAAACAAGAAGATGATTCATAGTTGCTCTTACTTTTAAAGATTCAACCCAAGTTGATCTTTAAGTGAAGTAACTTCAAAGTTACTTCAAGAACTACAAGTAAAGAGTTTATACAACTATGAACTTTAATATTTTGAAACAAAATATGTAGAACATAACTAGATAGATTATGTTCTTGAATGTTCTTGTTATAACAAGATAAAGATGAAGAAATCAAACTAGTAAGTTTGTTCTTGAAAGTTAGAAAGTAAGTAACATATAACTAGTAACTACATGTATTCAAACATTAAGTAAGAACAAGTAAACAAACAACAATTGATGATGATGTTTAAGGGGTAAAAGGCCACGGTTTTAGTAACCAAAAGAAGAAGAAGAAAAGTTCCTAGTAGCTTACAAGTATTAGAGAAAAAGAGAGGAAAGTTGAGAGGTTTTCAAGTGTGTGTGTTTGAAATGAAGATTGCAAGTGAACAAGTGAGTAAAAAAAAGATTTGAATCTCTTTTGTGTACTCCTAGCCCACGGCCAGCAGCTCCCAAGGGGAGTAGAGAGTTGTTTGATGGTTACTTGGTGGAAAAGCTTACAAAAGTTGGGTAAAAGGGTGGTGTTCATGGGGATAATGAGCCAACTATATTCCAATTGAACAAACTAACTAGTTAACCTCCAAACTAATACTTACAAGTAGCAAGAGTGGGCTAATTAATCCATAATATAAGTAGGGTGGGCTTAGAAGCCCAAGTCAAAAGTCCATTATACTAATAAAGCCCAAGTGCAAGTAGTTTAACAATTAAATCCAATTAAAGCCCAAGTACTTAACTAATCACCTTAGTTAATTAAAATGATTAATAAAATTAATCATGAATGTAAATAATATCTTAAAATATTATTCGTGCAAGTTCCGGGTGTCACAAAGACGTTTCGGGCATTTAAAGTTCAAGTACGGGCAATTAAAGCAACATGTAAATGTAATAACATACATTCGTTTAATCAAGCGTATTAATAATAATAATTATTAATAAATAACGTTGGAAAAACCAGGGTCGTTACATTACCCACCTGTTAAAGAAAATTTCGTCCCGAAATTTAAGCTGAAGTAGATGGAGGAGTCGGGAAAAGATGAGGATATTTCCGCATCATTTGATCCTCTCGTTCCCAAGTAAACTCAGGTCCTCGTTTGGCATTCCATCGTACTCGTACAATCGAAATCTTGTTGCGTTTCAAAGTTTTGATCTCACGATCCATAATCTCAACAGGTTCCTCCACAAAGTGGAGTTTGTCATCAATAGTAAGTTCTTCCAATGGTATGATGAGTTCGGGTGCAGCAAGACACTTCTTCAAGTTTGACACATGGAAGGTAGGATGAACTGAGCTCAATTGTGCTGGTAGATCCAAACGGTATGCAACTGGTCCAACACGTTCCAAGATCTCGAAAGGACCAATGTATCGTGGGTTCAACTTTCCACGTTTTCCAAAACGGATCACACCCTTCCAAGGTGCAACCTTCAACATTACACGATCACCAACATTAAATTCAAAGTCTTTCCGTTTAAGATCGGCATAGCTCTTTTGGCGATCACGGGTAGTCTTAAGTCTAGCTTGGATCTGAGCAATCTTCTCCGTGGTTTCGTGAACTACCTCGGGTCCGGTGATTTGCTTTTCGCCTACTTCAGCCCAACAAATAGGAGATCGGCACTTACGACCATACAATGCTTCAAAAGGTGCAGCATTAATGCTTGAGTGATAACTGTTGTTGTACGAGAATTCGGCGAGTGGCAAATGCCTTTCCCAGGCCTTTCCAAAATCAATGACACATGCACGCAGCATGTCCTCCAAGGTCTGAATCGTTCGTTCACTTTGCCCGTCAGTCTGAGGATGATAAGCAGTACTCATGTCAAGACGAGTTCCCATGGCTTCCTGCAAAGAACGCCAAAATCTGGAAGCAAAACGGGGATCGCGATCGGAGATGATTGATAAAGGTACCCCATGACGAGATACAACCTCTTTGATGTACAGCTGAGCAAGTCTTTCCATTGTATCAGTTTCCTTCATCGCTAGGAAGTGTGCAGATTTGGTGAGGCGGTCAACAATAACCCAAATAGTATCGCATCCGCCCACCGTCTTCGGCAGCTTAGTAATGAAATCCATTGTGATCCCTTCCCACTTCCATTGTGGGATTTCCGGCTGTTGAAGTAACCCAGAAGGTCTCTGATGCTCGGCTTTAACCTTCGAGCAAGTCAAACACTTACCAACATAAGTCGCAACGTCCTTCTTAAGATTCGGCCACCAATACTGTTCTTTAAGGTCGTGGTACATCTTACCTGCACCGGGGTGAATCGAATATCTCGATTTGTGTGCTTCATCAAGTATCAGGCTTCGTAGATCTCCATAGTAAGGTACCCAAATTCTTCCGGCATAACATCGGAGTCCAGACTCTCTAACCTCGAATCGAGAGACAAGTATGTTCAAATGCTCGTGAGATATGTTCTCCTCCTTGAGAGCCTCAACTTGGGCTACTCTGATCTGGTTGTTGAGGTTCGAATGGATGGTGATGTTCAGAGCCCTAACACGGAGAGGTGTCGTCCTCTCCTTTCGGCTTAAAGCGTCAGCTACAACATTGGCCTTGCCAGGGTGATAACGGAGTTCACAATCGTAGTCGTTGAGCGTCTCGATCCATCGACGCTGTCTCATATTCAATTGCTTCTGATCGAAGATGTGCTGGAGACTCTTGTGATCGGTGAAGATAGTGCTCTTAGTTCCATACAAATAATGTCTCCACAATTTGAGTGCAAAGACAACGGCTCCAAGTTCAAGATCATGTGTAGTGTAGTTCCGCTCGTGAATCTTCAATTGGCGGGAGGCATAGGCAATAACCTTTGATCGTTGCATCAGTACACAACCAAAACCACTCTTCGATGCATCGCAATAAACAACAAAGTCGTCACTGCCTTCAGGAAGTGATAGGATAGGTGCGGAGGTTAACTTCTTCTTCAAAGTTTGGAATGCTGATTCGTGTGTGGGTTCCCAAATGAACTTCTTGCCCTTGTGAGTCAGTGCGGTCAAAGGACGCGCAATCAGAGAAAATCCTTCGATAAACCTTCGATAATAACCGGCGAGACCTAGAAATTGGCGAATATGCGTTGGAGTAGTGGGGGTCTCCCACTTGCTGATGGCTTCAATCTTGGCGGAATCAACTTTGATACCCTGGTCGCTCACAACATGACCCAAAAACTGTACTTCCTTCAACCAAAATTCGCACTTGGAGAATTTGGCGTAAAGTTGCTCTTGTCTTAAGAGTTCAAGCACTAGCCGAAGGTGTTGCTCATGTTCTTCTTCGCTCTTAGAGTAGATGAGGATATCATCTATGAAGACGATAACAAACTTATCCAAGTAAGGCTTGCAGACACGATTCATGAGATCCATGAACACGGCAGGTGCATTTGTCAAACCGAATGGCATCACGAGGAACTCATAATGACCATAACGGGTCCTGAATGCAGTTTTCATCACGTCACTTTCCTTCACCCTCAGCTGGTGATATCCGGATCGCAAATCGATCTTTGAATAAACGCTCGATCCTTGTAGTTGATCAAAAAGATCATCAATTCGTGGAAGAGGATATCGATTCTTGATAGTCAATTTGTTGAGTTCACGGTAGTCGATACACATACGGAAGGATCCATCCTTCTTCTTTACAAACAACACAGGTGCGCCCCAAGGCGAGAAGCTTGGTTGGATAAACCCTCGATCTAATAGCTCTTGTAGTTGACTCTGTAATTCTTGCATCTCGGAAGGTGCGAGTCTATAAGGTGCGCGAGCTACAGGCGCAGCTCCTGGCACTAAGTCAATCTGAAACTCTACTACTCTCTGCGGCGGTAATCCAGGCAATTCCTCTGGGAAGACATCAGAAAATTCGTTCACAATTCGAACGTCGTTCACGTTCTTCACCTCAGTTTCTACCGCTTTCACATGTGCTAGGACAGCAAAGCGTCCCTTCTTCATAATCTTTTGCGCTTTCACGCAACTAATGAGGTTCAACTTCGAGGTACATCTCTCTCCATAGATAACCAGTGGTTCGCCATCTCCTTGTGGTATGCGAAGTGCTTTATCTCCACAGATAACATCGGCCTTTATCTTGCTCAACCAATCCATACCGACGATCACGTCAAAACTTCCCAGTTTGATAGGTATCAAATCAATTTCGAAATCTGCACCAGCTATGTTGATAATAGCTCCACGACTAATATGGTCAACCTTTTCAAGTTTTCCATTGGCGACCTCGACAAGCATACTTTCCTTCAAAGGAACTAACGACCAATCTAACTTATCACAAAAATGTCTACACACATAGCTCCTATCGGCACCAGTATCGAATAGGACAGAAGCTAAAAGATTGTTGATTTTGAATATACCTGTTACCAAGTCGGGGTTGTCGCGTGCATCTCTTGCATTAACATTGAAGGCTCTAGCACGTGGTGGTCCACCATCCTTACGCTTGTTAGGACACTCGTTTCTGAAATGGCCCGTCTTTCCACATTCATAACACTTCTTAGGCCCATTGTTGTTGTGGTTTGGCTTCACATTCAAAGTGGTAACCTTGCAATCCTTGCCAACATGTCCAGATCGTTGGCACTTCTCACAGATAACATTGCAATACCCAGTGTGGTGCTTGTAGCACCTATTGCATTGTGGTAAGGTTCCTTTGTAGTTCGGATTGGTGCGGTTGTTGTTGTTGGGGTTGGTGTTGTTGTTGTGTATGTTGTTGTTTTGCCTGAACCCTTCATGTCGTTTTGCCGGGTTTTGATCATAGTTCCTACCCCTGTTGTTGTTGTGGTTGTTGTCCCATTTCCTCTTTTCACCACTAACAGTTTCAAACTTAGCCTTCTCCGGCTCGTCAAGGATGATTTGATTCAAGAGAGTATGCGCCATGCGCATTGCTTCGGGAACACTTGGTGGCTTGGATGAGGTAACATTACCCTTGATGGACTTAGGAAGTCCCGAGAAGTATTTCTCCAAACGCTTAAATTCGGGGGTGACCATGGTTGGACACATAAGAGCCAATTCCAAAAACCTACGGTTGTAGCTGTTAAGGTCGTTCCCTACGGTTTTCAATTGCATAAATTCGATTTCCATCTTTTGAATCTCGGTTCTCGGACAGTATTCCTCGATCATAGCACATTTAAATTCTTCCCAAGGCGAAGCATACGCCTCATCAATTCCTTGCGCTTGGGCCATGGTATTCCACCATGTAAGCGCGCCATCAGAAAGTGTGCAAGATGCAAATTTCGTTTTGTTAGCCTCAGAACAATTGCTAACCCTGAATACTGATTCCAACTTTTCGAACCATCTGGTGAGACCGACGGGTCCCTCAGTGCCATTGAAGTAGTGTGGCTTGCAGCTTTGAAATTCCTTGTAAGTACACCCATCTCGAACGACAGGTGGATTGACAGGCGGTGGTGGTGGAGCTTGGGGTTGTCTTTCAGCTAGTGCAGCAGCGACTCGCTCGTTAATCATTTCCTCAATTTGTGCCGCGGTGGGGATAGATCTCCCGTTGGCCATGATGTTCTATACAAACATTTTGACTCAAGTCAAAATCCATTATGCAAATAATAATAGTACATTATATAACAACCAACATGAAAACAGCACAACACATGTTGATTAAATAACGCAAGCAGATATAGGTACCACAAAACCATGAGATGATAACGTAAATAGAACACTTGCGCAAGAAGTAAGCAACACAAATTCCATTCATTAATGATAATAAGTTCATACATTACAATAAGTTCGTACATTACATAAGTGAAATATGAAATTACAAAAGAGATTACAATACAGAATCTAGTACAAAGTCCTACGGCGATGGTGGGTACAAGATGTCCAAAACATGAGTCAACTGCTCCTCGAGCTCAGTAACTCGAGTCTGGAGAATCTCAATCTCCCGCCTCATTTCCTCATTAGAGGAAGATGGTGGGGCAGGTGGTGCTGGCGGTGCAGGTGGAGCCGGTGGTGCTGAAGTGGATGGTCCGGCTCTGGGTGGAGACGGTAATATCTGTGGGTCGGCGGGGTACGGCACCAGCCGTTTACGTGCAGTGATCCTACGACGCCGACCATAAGCGTCAGTGACAGTACGACCAGGAATTATGCCAGCGAAGCGATACCGCTTCTTCGGCGGGGTAGAAGGTGCCTGAATCGGTCGGTCAGCGTGATCCTCCTCATCACTGGAGTCGTCAGATGAGGTGTCGTCTGAAGAAGTATCGGTGGAAGAACCGTCGTCTGAATCATGCGGTGGTGGCGCGGGTGGCTCAACATATCCGAAAGCGGCCAACATCTGTCGGTGTCGGCCTGGCGTAATCACGGCTAAGCGGCCGTCGGCAGTGCGTCGGCAAGGTGTGCGCCAGTGATTACGGAAGGGACCTTCCCCGAACTCCGCGGGGATCTCCATGCCACCAATGTGAGCCAGTTGCCTCGGGGGTCTGGAAGAAGACGCCGGGATAGGCACACTAGAGCTAGCTCCAGAACTAGAGGCGCCGGGGTCGCCAGTGGGTGTCGGGGCCGGAATGTCGGCAGCAGCAGCAGCAACAGGTGCAGCAGTGGGTGGAACAACGGGGCCTGAGCCGCTCGGGATGTCAGTAGGTGGAACGTCCGACATCTGAACAAGGAAAAATAAATTTTCCATGTCAGTATGTCATAAAGCAAGCAAATAATAGGCCAACAGTTTAAATCATGTATAACAATAAGTAGCATGGCAATATCAGTAATCGTACGAAACTAGCATGCAATCGAAAGCAAGTAATAGCATGCAGTAGTGAAATCACGTAGTAGCATACGGCATATAGCAGTAACAGTAAGCAGCAGCATGCAGTAAGTTCAGCGGAAACAAGTAAACTAACAGGTTGTAGATTAGCCCTATTAGTGAATCCTACTCGGGTCGGTCTTAGACTCACTAATGCATCCTAATTCCCTACAACCAATGCTCTGATACCAAATGTGACGCCCCGTACTAAATCATCATGTACGGACCATCATCAACAGGATCATTACAAGGTTAAGTACTATATGCGCTTTAAAAACAGAGTTTGCATTCATTAATAAAAGTGACGTCATAACATACGTCAATTGTTTTACAAATCAAAAGTATGCTTCACTAAGTAGAAGCATTAAATAAGGGTACGTGACCATAATGCTCGTTACATAACATAAGTTCATAAGTAAAAAGTTTGAATGCAACATAAGTAGTCATGCGATAACAACTCTAGGCAGCGGGTTCTACAGCACGACTAGTAAGATAGCGGAAGCGACTTCAAGCACCTGAGAAAATACATGCTTAAAAAGGTCAACACGAAGGTTGGTGAGCTATAGTTTAAGTATAACAGTAATGTAAGTAGGCCACGAGATTTCAGTGCTACAACGAGCGTTTCAAAAGTATGTAAAAGTATATGCTTAACCGTGGGCACCCGGTAACTAACTTAACGTTTAATGTACCCCCTTAAAGTGCACTTGGCAAGTGCGTATAACCTCGAAGTATTAAACACTCGTTAAATGCTAGCGCTACTAGCCCGAGTGGGGATGTCAAACCCTATGGATCCATATCTAAGATTCGCGTTCATGGTTCAAAAACCAATGATTAAACGTTACCGAGCTAAAGGGAATGTTTATGCCGTTGTATAACCCACACATATATAAGTTTAAGTACTCGTTCCTAGTATGTAAAACATAAAATCCGCATGTATTCTCAGTTCCCAAAATAAGTTAAAGTAAAAAGGGAATGCTATAACTCACAATGATTAGTAGTAATGGTAAGGTAGTAGTCGGAAAGTGGTGTGCAAGTAACGGTCCAAACGTCCTCAACCTAAGTCAAATAGCACTAAGTCAATAAGTCGTCTCAAAAGGTTTACAAGTACGTAATTAAGGTCATAAGGGTCATCATCAATCATCATTAAACAAAAGGTAACAAGTAAGACTCGTTTATGAAAGTCGTTTAAAACAAAGGCTGACTTCGGTCAGTCACCACAGCCTCTACCCTTACTGAATTAAGGTGAGACCAGTGGTCATGGCTCCGTCTACGAGTCCCTTAAGTGTGGTAAAATTTACAGAAGCAAACTCGTCTTGGTTTGACCGTGGCGACGGTCTAAGTGCGAGTAGGTCAGAAATTTCTGCACAACGTTAAAGGACATGGTAACGATCGGAGGGCCATAAATCCTAAACCGTAACTCGGATTAAGACGAGTCCTATATGAAAAGTTATCTACTCGAAAAGTTCTATCTAAAAATCAAGGTTAGAACAGCCCAGGTCTACTGGTCTGTTCCAGAAGCATCAGGTCAGTAGGTTTTGGACAGAACAGTGGGTTTTGGAGAGTTCCGGTTGTCTCGGTGCTTGATGTTCATCACGGTTCTCATTCTTGATGCGTATAGCTTCAAGTGTACAACTCGTTGATGTGTTAACATCATTTTGACCAAGGTTTGTCCATCATAACTCAAGTGCAAGTGTTGTAAGTGTTTGATGAACCAAGGTTACATCAAGGCTTAGTTTCAACACTTACATGAACTTTAGGAGTAAAAACAAGTTATAAACTTAAATCAACAACTAGTAAAGTGTATGTAAGCTTTATAGCTTTTGTTTATGACAATTTAAGAAGACCATAAGCTAGATAACTTAGATCTTTCAAAGGTATTTGAAGTTGTAACTTGTAAGTTACACTTCTATGTTCTTGAAACTTATAAGTTAACTTTTAAGTTCAAGAGTATGAGATCAAGGCCAACTTGTAGTTCTTGACCAACAAACCAACAAACAAGTAATTTAAATGCATAAAGTACAGAAACAAGTTAATTAAACAAGTAGCTAGTTCAAGTGTTGCTCATACTTTAAAGATTCAACCAAAGTTGATCTTTAAGTAAAGTAAACCTTAAGTTTACTTCCATGACTTGCAAGTATGATTTTAACAACAAGAACTCATAATCTTTGAAATAAATAAAGTAGAAAGCTAACTAAACAAGAAGATGATTCATAGTTGCTCTTACTTTTAAAGATTCAACCCAAGTTGATCTTTAAGTGAAGTAACTTCAAAGTTACTTCAAGAACTACAAGTAAAGAGTTTATACAACTATGAACTTTAATATTTTGAAACAAAATATGTAGAACATAACTAGATAGATTATGTTCTTGAATGTTCTTGTTATAACAAGATAAAGATGAAGAAATCAAACTAGTAAGTTTGTTCTTGAAAGTTAGAAAGTAAGTAACATATAACTAGTAACTACATGTATTCAAACATTAAGTAAGAACAAGTAAACAAACAACAATTGATGATGATGTTTAAGGGGTAAAAGGCCACGGTTTTAGTAACCAAAAGAAGAAGAAGAAAAGTTCCTAGTAGCTTACAAGTATTAGAGAAAAAGAGAGGAAAGTTGAGAGGTTTTCAAGTGTGTGTGTTTGAAATGAAGATTGCAAGTGAACAAGTGAGTAAAAAAAAAGATTTGAATCTCTTTTGTGTACTCCTAGCCCACGGCCAGCAGCTCCCAAGGGGAGTAGAGAGTTGTTTGATGGTTACTTGGTGGAAAAGCTTACAAAAGTTGGGTAAAAGGGTGGTGTTCATGGGGATAATGAGCCAACTATATTCCAATTGAACAAACTAACTAGTTAACCTCCAAACTAATACTTACAAGTAGCAAGAGTGGGCTAATTAATCCATAATATAAGTAGGGTGGGCTTAGAAGCCCAAGTCAAAAGTCCATTATACTAATAAAGCCCAAGTGCAAGTAGTTTAACAATTAAATCCAATTAAAGCCCAAGTACTTAACTAATCACCTTAGTTAATTAAAATGATTAATAAAATTAATCATGAATGTAAATAATATCTTAAAATATTATTCGTGCAAGTTCCGGGTGTCACAAAGACGTTTCGGGCATTTAAAGTTCAAGTACGGGCAATTAAAGCAACATGTAAATGTAATAACATACATTCGTTTAATCAAGCGTATTAATAATAATAATTATTAATAAATAACGTTGGAAAAACCAGGGTCGTTACAGAATACATGCACAACTTTTATAACTATTTTACACGCTAGACACAAGTACCAACTTTAAACTACGCTATACCCGGCTATGTCCGACTAAGTCCCTAACCGACAAGTATAAACACAACTTGTCTTTGGGGTAAACTATGAACAACTTTTGGATCTACATGATCTACTAATTGGTCCCTGCGAGACCAAGCTTATGAATAACTTTTGGATCTGCGTGATCTACTAATTGGTCCATATGAGACCAAGCTTTTGAATAACTTTTGGATCTGCGTGATCTACTAATTGGTCCCTGCGAGACCAAGCTTATGAATAACTTTTGGATCTGCGTGATCTACTTTTTGGTCCCTGCAAGACCAACTTTATGAACAACTTTTGGATCTGCGAGATGTACTAATTGGTCCCTGCGAGACCAAGCTTATGAACAAAAATCTTGTGATCTAACACTATTACTGAAATCATTATTTATGACAAACCTATGAACACACTCAACCTAGTGTTGACTTTTTAAGCATGTTTATTCTCAGGCACTTAAATATTGCTTCCGATGTATATCTGCTGCTTTGATGATGTTTGCTTGCCATGCTTGGAGTCATGCATTTCATATCATATCAATTAAAGACATTTAATGCATTGTTTATTAAATACAATGTAATATATTTATCTTCCGCTGCAAAACTCAATAAAACGTCTCATATAGAGTCGTTATCGTTTATACAATTGTGATTTGATATATTTAGTGACGTTATTCTTCCAGGCCCTATCTGGAGGACGTCACAGATTGGTATCAGAGCAGTTTGTTGTAGAGAACCAGGATTTCATTTTATGTGTGCCTTATACAATTAAGTACCTTAGCAATGTAGGACTACAACTTTCCTTGACCATAGTGCCTTTACTTGTTGCCTTTAACTGATAAATGCTACACTATACTTTAGAAACTTTACTTATCTTAGAATGCCGAGTCAATCTAAGAACTCTGCTCACTTTCCTAAGTATTATCAAGTTACGCCACCGCATTTAAATACGACACCATGATTTCTGAAGTTCTTGACATTCCTATGTCATCTATCATGGTTTTGTGTATTACATATGTATTATCTGAAATATTATCCATGATTTTTGAAACTCCTATATTCGTTACTATTCATACTCAAACGTATATAACTCCCTGTTATATCACGTACTTATGTGCCTTATGCCTATATGCATCGGTTTGCGAATCGAAAAATGTCCTTGGGTTATCACAGTATAAAAAATTGAAAGTCTTAAATCGAAAGATTATCAGATTACATAGTTATCTTTTTATGATCTCGACACGTCATACTGCCATTATTGGAGTATAGACACATCATATCTTATTATATCTTATCATATCTATCTCAATAGACTTTGTCTAATACTTTTCCTAAATTTCCTCCGTAAATTACGAAAATCATGTTGCTACAAATACGTATTCAAGGAGACGAATATATCATTCAATATTCAACACCCATTTCATATCAAACCCTAATTCCAAACACATAATATGGATTCTTCGAACTCCTCGAGCTCCAATGGCAGCGTAACCGGAACAAACGAACCAATCAGACATCATCTATTCTGGATGAATTGGGGATGGGTTCATAGTCGACTTAATCAATGGAGAAGTGAAGAAGGAGATCCTTTCCACTCATCAAATTGCCCTATTGGCGAAGAACCTGAAGCACTTACCGGCGAACCAATCCGAAACACTATTTTCATCCTCATTTCCAGGATATCCCATCACGAATATATAATATCTAGAATCCTAGATCTTATTCATCCGCTAGTCCGAACCGCCAATCATCCCGGAGTAAGAGAAGAAGTCAACGAGCTTCGCGCTCGAGTAGTGGCTTTAGAAAATATGGTGCAAAACCCACGAACACCAGCAGCAGAACCAACAGCATAACCATCACCACCAGTACCATCAGCATCACCACCAACATCACCAGCTTCATCAACAACAACATCCGCATCTCACGCCTCAACATCACACTCGGTACCTCGGATATCAACATCATACGCCCCATAGATACCAAGGAATATTAGTAATAATGAGTTAAGATGTATTAACTCATTCTTCCTAAAGAATTATATATGTATACTTGATATATATATATATATATATATATATATATATATATATATATATATATATATATATATATATATATATATATATATATATATATATATGGATTGGAACAATAATAAATCTTTTCGTACTAAGCTATTACGTGTGAATCTTAACTAATATGTACTACTTGGTTAATTCATATCACTAATATGGTATGATGTACATCCTTCGTTAATGACTTAACAATCGTTAATCACTGCTTCAGCACAATAAACTCCATTTCATAATAAATCAAGTGTATTACTCAAATACATGATTGATTGTATACTTTCATTTTTGATGTACTCAAAACTTTCTAGAAAACATCATTCGTGCCTTGTAAATTTCACAAGAAATCCACGAGCACCAACATCATATACCGAGATATATCATTAACAATGAACGATGAAGTATTGATTCATAACTTCATTAAAGAAATATTTCGCGACGATTATGTAATCTCTCAAGTTTTGAAGATTATTTATTCTCGTTTCAACCGCAAATCAAATGAGTGTAATATTATATTAACTCGTTAAATCTATATATATCTGAAGGATACATATATGAACGTATATCTTCATAAAAATTGTAATTAAAAATTCTTTTGTACAAACTGTTAATTGTGAAAATATTTTAACGGGTAGGTAATACCCGAGAAATATTTATATCTCACATTATTATGTTACATTATACATTCTTCAATTCTGATTCAATAATCAGTAACTATACTACTTACATCCACATATGTATCCGTTCACTAAAGAACAACCATTTTTATACAAATTCAATTACATATTCTAATTTTGACATATCGGAATTTAAGTAAAGCTTTAGCAAGTGTTATCTTCCTAAAGATCACTACATTCATGAATTATATTCATTCGTATTCTATGATGAATTATCACATCAAACCACCGAAATTATCATTCATTACTTTTGAAATCAACAACGCCTATTCGTCAACCATTAGATCCGTTGACGATTACAATCAGCGGTTAATCATCTAAAAATAAAATTTCTTGAAACCATCTCAGATTGATAATCAATGATTCAGATTCGTTAACCTTGAGAATGCAGACGAAGCAGCAAAAGCTATAGATGGTCTTAATGGCCAAAAGTTTGATGATAAAGAATGGTATAAGCTCAGATTTAGAACTGGAAAACGGATTGAGCAAACTATGAAGGAGGCTGTGGACAAATCACAAGGACTAAACCTATACTTAAGGAATCTAGATGATTTGATTTCTGATGGAAATTACATAAGACAAATAATCTCCTTATGCATTCTAAATCCTTACAGAAGAATTTTCCTCATTATCATTCGATCTTAGAAATTCTAAGATATCATCGTATCTTTCGTTATAAATATCCTCTATATTTCTGAAGATATCTTCATAACGATGTTGTCCGCAATTAATTATCTCTTTGCGATATCTTTATTATATCATAAAGGAAACTGTATTAGTTTCTATATTCTGTAAAAAAAATTTAATGTTTTGAAGAAGTGTTGGGAATTGAAGCATGAGTTAGTATAATATAATGACGTCAAGCCAACGTGATTATATTACAGTAAGTCATGCTAAATTTTTAATGGAAGATGATGGTTCATAGACTTTATAAATCATCATTTGCGATGTTACATGACTCTTACATTCTATTTAACCTCTAAACATATCAAGAAAATATTTTTCTTGATGATTCGGTCTTTTCCGGATATTCTGGTAATTTGACAAATCAAATTGTGCTATTACCTTTCCTTTCTACTTTATATATTATGATCATTCGAAACTTCATACCTACGAATTCTGGACCATTACTTGCTTTACAAAAGCATGAAGCTCCGACATATAAGGAAAAATACAAAGCCCGATAACAACACCGAAATTACAAACCTTGTATATCAATGCGTATAGCAACATAAAGACACGGGAGAATTAAAAACACTATAACCCCAAGGTAATAGTAGAAGTAAACAGATTCCTCCGGGGGTAGATGAAAAAGAAGAAAGACAGAAGCGATAATCAGAAAAATATCCAGGATAAGAACTGGATGGAGCATTTTCACAATCTTTGGAAGTACGAATTGAGGAAGAAAGTATAGAAGTGGTGAAGATAATGAAACGAAAAAAGCTAATTTATAACGAAATTCCAGACACGGCAATCAAGGCAATTTACCGCATTTAATCAAAGAAAATCCTAATTTCCTTAATTACCGGAGAATCAAATCTTATAAAGATTTCAAAGATTTCTTTAAATCCCTTAAATTCCGGAAATCAACTTTAGCTATGTCAAAAGTTAAGGCGAACATTTAATTTTCTCATTCACTCTTTTATGATAGCTTCGTTTATACTCTTCCAATAATCAAATCGTTTTATCCATATTATTCGAAGGTGATAAAACTCTATTTTTCAACTCATATTCATCATTAAAATATTCTTGTTGTAAACAATGACGATCTCTATCAAATTTCATGACAGTGATTTCACGAACCGCTCTCTGTTTTGTCTGCCCTAATATTGTGGCATAAACGCTCACAGTTTTAAATGAGCTCAATACTATTCATAACACATTTCATGTGTTCAGTTTACTGAAATGCTTGTATAACACCAGCATCCCTTTTAAGGATAACCTAGTCAAATGACACTCTTGCTACTCCTTTAGATAACCTCCGCATTAATGATAAAATGCACTTCATAGAAGAACCTATAGAAATTATGGTTCGTATGATTTAAACGCTTGTATGATTTAAACGCTTGAAACAGAACAATATTCTATCCGTTGGAATTCACGAAAGGCCCCGAGCATACCTGGGAACGTGAAGACCAAATAAAACGGAAATATCCTCACATGTTTACAAAAAACGCCGATTGATGGCAACAACTAAATTTTGGGACGAAATTTCTTTTAACGGGTAGGTACTATGACAACCCGAAAATTTCTGACTAAACTTAAACCTAACTTTTATATGATTCCGACGATTCACGAACAATTTTATGTATATATATATATATATATATATATATATATATATATATATATATATATATATATATATATATATATATATATATATATATATATGTATATATATATATATATTAATTAAAAACGTTACGTGTTATAATAATTTCTATTATTTAAACGATTTTAAAATAAACTTTAAAATATAATTGATTTTGAAAAACTAAATATTAAATAAATATTTCAAATATATATTTTTTCAATGTAATAAATTAGAAAAAGAAAATAATACTTATCATGTAGTAAATGTAATAATAATAATAATAATAATAATAATAATAATAATAATAATAATAATAATAATAATAA
This sequence comes from Rutidosis leptorrhynchoides, assembly GCF_046630445.1. Taxonomy (NCBI): domain Eukaryota; kingdom Viridiplantae; phylum Streptophyta; class Magnoliopsida; order Asterales; family Asteraceae; genus Rutidosis; species Rutidosis leptorrhynchoides. The sequence continues at coordinate 630,320,316 of NC_092335.1, forward strand.
TAATAATAATAATAATAATAATAATAATAATAATAATAATAATAATAATAATAATGAGACTAAAAAGAATCCTAAACAAATACATCCTTATTTTGACTAAAAATAAATAAAAATTTAAAAAATGAAAGTATAAACTAGTACATCCTTATGTTGACTAAAAATAAAATTATAAATTAGTATACATATAGTCAATTTTGGTACATAAAGTATGTATTTTTATATTGAAATTTTAGGCTATAAATACTCATGAATGCAAGCATTAAACTTGCACCATTTCTCACACTTACAAAGTGTTTCTTTCTTTCTCTCCATTATCATCTTTGTTCGTACACTTCATTATTAGTATTCTTAATCAAGAATCAAACCACTAAAGGTAGTTATAAGCCTACTGAATTATAACATATTATTATTATTTATACATAAAATACTACGACGAAGTCATGAGCGGGTCATTTCAAAACGGGTTTTATGAGCGGGATAGAGCTAAGGAAAGTATAGGTTATAGCTATGGAGGTTATGGGTATTGTTCGTGAGGTCAACCTAGCATTTGTAATGTCCGTTACATCTGCGTACTTTTTCCAGCAATATTGAGTCACAATATTGATACGTGAGTGATGTTTCCATTTTCAATTATTATTATTATTACTATCGTTATTATCACCAAGGTTATGATCAAGATAACGTGCACTATATTTGAACCTCAACGCTACTTAAGGCCTAGGGTGATCCTTGGTACCATTATGGGACGCTTGTGGATCTCGAATGCCAAACATAGATTTTGGTCAAGAGATCCTGGGCCAACCGGTAACAACTGATCATTCAAGTGACTTGTATGATAGCAACGAGATTTGAGATTGTCGTACAACGTCTTGTTAAAGATTATAACCCGAACTTTCTATAATTGGAAAGTTACTAAAAGTGGAAACTTTCCATAGATAGTAACCTTTCCGAAAATGGAATTTCTTTCAGAAAACCATTATCATTGGTATAGTTACCATACTTATGTCTATTAGACAACATCTGATCTACATTCTATCTCTAGGTTGAGATCCTGGTCACTTATTTCCATTCATTTCATTCCTTTCAAGGAATACTTCAACTGCTATTTAAGGTGAGTTTTCATAGTTCCCTTTTTATCTATATTTTTGGGCTGAGAATACATGCGCTACTTTTATAACTGTTTTTATGAAATGAATACAAATACTAAAACTGATTTTTCGTGAGTTTTCATATGCTCCCTTTTACTCTTTATATTTTTGGGCTGAGAATACATGCGCTACTTTTATAACTGTTTTTATGAAATGAATACAAATACTAAAACTGATTTTTCGTGAGTCTATTTGATTCCCTTTTACTCTTTACATTTTTGGGCTGAGAATACATGCACAACTTTTATAACGGTTTTACACGCTAGACACAAGTACCAACTTTAAACTACGCTATACCCGGCTATGTCCGACTAAGTCCCTAACCGACAAGTATAAACACAACTTGTCTTTGGGGTAAACTATGAACAACTTTTGGATCTACATGATCTACTAATTGGTCCCTGCGAGACCAAGCTTATGAACAACTTTTGGATCTGCGTGATCTACTAATTGGTCCTTGTGAGACCAAGCTTATGAATAACTTTTGGATTTGCATGATCTACTAATTGGTCCATGTGAGACCAAGCTTTTGAATAACTTTTGGATCTGCGTGATCTACTAATTAGTCCCTGCGAGACCAAGCTTATGAATAACTTTTGGATCTGCGTGATCTACTTTTTGGTCCCTGCGAGACCAACTTTATGAACAACTTTTGGATCTGCGAGATCTACTAATTGGTCCCTGCGAGACCAAGCTTATGAACAAAAATCTTGTGATCTAACACTATTACTGAAATCATTATTTATGACAAACCTATGAACTCACTCAACCTAGTGTTGACTTTTTAAGCATGTTTATTCTCAGGTACTTAAATATTGCTTCCGCTGTATATCTGCTGCTTTGATGATGATTGCTTGCCATGCTTGGAGTCATGCATTTCATATCATATCAATTAAAGACATTTAATGCATTGTTCATTAAATACATTGTAATCTATTTATCTTCCGCTGCAAAACTCAATAAAACCTCTCAAATAGAGTCGTTCTCGTTTATACAATTGTGATTTGATATATTTAGTGACGTTATTCTTCCAGGCCCTATCTGGAGGACGTCACACAAGGACTATCGGTAGACTCTAGTCCAATTAGTTAGTCGTTAAAGTCCCGTTTAAGCCGTCCGTCCTCTTGTTATTCTGTGATTAGTGACCAGTGACTTAAGCTATGCTTGATGCTTATAGTGATGTCCATCTAGATATTTTCATTCACTTAACGGTGCGCTAATTCCTCCACAGTTTTTCTTTTGCAGGTTAGGTGATGCATGCTAGTTGGTTTGGGTGCTGAAGGAATTTGAAGTTATGTTAGACATAGTAGTGAACTCTGATATTTTGTATAAACAACATTACAATGGTTATGTCGTCACGTAACACATGTGTTTTGGATAATCGTATATATATATATATATATATATATATATATATATATATATATATATATATATATATATATATATATATATATATATATATATATATATATGATGTGTTTAATGACTTTCGATGTGGTTTAAAAAGAAAAACGTACGGTGTTGCATATATAAAAAAAAATCTACATTAAAAATATATTTTGTTTTAGAAAACTAGAAGTTTATTAAATGCTTTTTTACTTGTTGAAGTAAACATTTAATTTTATAGATAGGTATTAACATATGACATAGTGCACATTTTTTTATTATTTTTTAAAAAAAACTATTCCATTCGTTTCAAAATAAATGTTTTGCTTGATTTTTTAGGGTCTTTCTTTTGAAATTTTAGCTTGAAATATTTTTATTTGTGTTATATAAAATTTGATAAATTTTATATGAATAGATTTGATTTTAAAATGTGTTCTTATTGATATAATTTTTATTAAATATTATATAATACAGTGAAAAAATTTAAAGTCAAAGTATTAAAAAAAGATCATGAAAATTCAAATAAAACACTTATTTTAAGACGGATGAAATACTATGTATTAATTAGAGAGTATCAATTATCAATTATATGTACTAAAATATACACCAACATACAAATGTTGCTTGAAGTTATATAGAATGTACGTACTCGTAAAATGTAAAAAGAGAATATTACTTTTCATTTCACTCACTTCCAACAAGTTGGCCATCAATCATGGCACACGTTTTTTTTTTTTTTTTTAAGTACACACACAAATAACCACACTAATCTATAATAATAATAACACAATTTATTTAAATGTGTAAATTAACATGTAGTATAGGGACTTTTTATGTAATTTGTTGCAACTATATATATCAAGCAAATAAGCTTCATTTATATCATTTCATAAACAAAAACAAAACATATGGCTTTCACATATAATTTATCCCCTCTTAAGCCTGGCATCATTTTGCCAAGTTTTACAACTAAACCTTGTTTAGTTTCCAAACCAAATTCTTCCAACCCTATATTCTTCAACCAAGTGGCTCCATTAAATCATAAATATGTTTGTGCAACGATTGCAAATGTATCAACTGATTTAATATACAAAGATGTCAAACCGAATATTCGAAAAACAAAATTACCTGCGGGTCTTGTAGAAGAACTAATGCCAAAACATATAGCGTTTATAATGGATGGTAATCGTCGATGGGCACAAGAAAAAGGTTGGTCTCCGATGACTGGTCATACTGCCATGAGAAAGACACTCCAATCTCTTCTCCTAAAATGTAACGATTTAAAAATCAAATCCGTGTCGACTTATGCATTTTCTACTGAAAATTGGACTCGACCAATTGTAAGTATATCGATCCCTCTCTTCATAGTAATCAATTATAAGTTATTATTAGCTAATACAATATATTGTTGTGTGTTATATTCTATTTACGTTTTTTAATACAAGTTATATCAAGTGATTGTGTTATATAATAAAAAAATCTTAATAAACACAAATGTCTTAAGTTCAAACCTTACTAACAATAAATCTTGTGGTGGCAGACTGGCAGAGAAAGAGCTGGATACCATTACATGATAATCCTATTAGGCTGAATATATATGAGTAAAATTTGTCCACACCGAACATGAAAAATCTACTCCATTTTTTTCATTTTGGGTGCTGTTAAAACAATTGAAATCGAAATATTAACCTATACACTTTATTTTACAGTGTGTATTGTCATTGTAAAATAACGAATTAGAAAATAGTGATATATTTGAGATCGTAAGTATTTCATATTTATGAAGTGGTTAAGTTGTGGCTAGAAGATCAGTTTTGATGGGTTATGATCATGTGACAAGATCCCTTTAATCTTGATGGATCATGGTCACAAGTCACAACAATCCCAAAAGAGCCCATTTCTGTTAATGGATCATGAGTGAAAACAGACTCAAATCAGCCCAGGGTCAAAATATACCCAAACAGACCCAAATTAGCCCATTAATATGTTATTTACCCTAACCTTGATGAACTAGAATTCATAAATATTCCAAAATAAATAAATAACCACTATATATATATATATATATATATATATATATATATATATATATATATATATATATATATATATATATATATATATATATATATATATATATATATATATATATATATCATTTATAACTGCAGGAAGAAGTTGATTTCTTAATGGAGATGTATGAAGATTTATTGAGGACAGATGCAGAGGTGCTCTTGAGGTATAAATATTTAGTAATCACCATTTAGTTAAAATGAAAACCAGAACTATAACTAATAGATTTAAATTGTTTGAAAACGTTTTTTTTTTTTCTTGATTTTTCAGTCTTGGGTGTCAAGTAAATGTAATGGGAAGAAAATCTGATCTTTCGGAGTCATTTCAAAAGCTCTGCGTCGAAATAGATGAGAAATCAAGGTTGAATTCAGGGATGCAAGTTAACTATGCAATCAACTATAGCGGCAAATACGACATCATTCAAGCTTGTAAAAGCATTGCTGCGCAAGTTAAGGATGGTGTTCTTGTTCCTAACCAAATCAATGAAAAATGTTTTACACAAGAATTGTGTACAAAAATGAATGATTTTCCGTACCCTGATTTGGTTATACGTACAAGTGGTGAAATTAGGCTTAGTAATTTTATGTTGTGGCAAATGGCGTATAGTGAGCTTTATTTCACGAAGAAATATTTCCCCGATTTTAAGGAAAATGATCTCATTGAAGCGATCGTTGCATTTCAAGAAATTCGTAAATGACTGTAACCTGTTATTGTTTCGACGAATATGATATAATAAACAATTAGTTTCATTTGACAAATGTTGAATTGAAGTTGGTTAGCTAATATGTCTCTAAGGATATAATAAACAATTAGTTTCATTTGACAAATGTTGAATTGAAGTTGGTTAGCTAATATGTCTCTAAGTACCTGTTTACTTAGGCATTAATGAGCTTAATGTTTAAAATAGATTATTCGGTCACCCTCCTTACTTGTTTACTTGCACCTTATTCATTCACCAAAACTTAAAAGTGACTTTATCGGTCACGAACAAAAGCCTACTACTCCCCATTTAGTCATTTTATTTCCAAATTACCCATCCCCTTTTGCCTTTATTTTGCACATATTCTTCATATTTTTTTTGGGTAAGCGAGGAAACACTCCTATGAACGAGCATATTGGCTCCCCCATAGAAGGTAAAACCTCGGGTAATTAAGCCCCACGAGCGCGAGACCTGGTACCAGGTGAATTGCGCATTATGCGCACCCTCTAGTCACACTCCCTTTTGGAACAATCTGGCGTAGCCATGAATTGAACCCGGGTGGTGTGCTTCATTGGGCAACTCGGTGCATATTCTTCATATTAGTGAAAAATAAAACAAATCTATTGCTCAATCGTTGGTAAAGTGTCGACGTTTGTTTGATCGACTACTACAGTCTTTAATGAATCAAATCAACCGTACTTCTTGATGAACGAAACGCACCTCTGGTCACACTTCTTGCTCAATGGTTATGAATATTGAAAAATTGAATCGGGCTGAATCGAGGTAGAAGGAAATGAAAAAGGTTTTCATCCATATGATTTTGGTTTTTTAATATTTTGGAGGATGAATTTCTCGAATTGTTTTGTAGGAGGATGAATTTCTAGAAAGGTTTTGGTGAAAACAAATACTGATTACGGAGTATTTATATATATATAAATTGTGATAAATGGTGTCAACCTATGATTGATTGGCACCATTTGTTAATAGTAACTTTTTTTTTTCTTTTCTAAAACATGATTTGCCAACACCCCCGAACCACTAACCCAATACCATCCGGATCCCCTGACCCGCTCCACCTACCCGACCCGAATACCCGCTACTGTAGCTACATTACTTTTTTTTTCGACGAAACCAACCCGCAGCGAAAGCGCGAGCCAAAAGACTAGTTACATTTAAAATTAGGGGGAAGAAGTTTCTAGATATACATATTTGTCAAAGAAATGTTTTTCATTATCTATAATTTCTATTAAAATGATGATGTCATTATTAGACTAATTCCTTTGTTAAGAAAAAAAAATCTAGATTACTTAAATGATGTCATTAATCCTAAATATTTTATAATTAAAAAAAATTGTATTTATAGTAACTAACTTGATGATGTCATAAAAATAATTAACTATTTTAAATAAAATTATTAACATGTTAATTGTATAATATATGAAGCATTATGTACAACTTTATGATAAAATACTCTCATGACCATATGTACAATATTTGAAGCAATATGTACAACCTTATGGTAAAACATGTAACGACCCGCCTTTTTCGACTTATATTGTTTTGCTTATTACTTTCACGAAACTGCGTATTTGTGCGTACTGAGCTATATTATATTCTGGGATCTTAATTCATGTTAATTACTTTCGTTAATACCTTACAACGTGCCATTAAGTACGTAATTACTTAACTTGATCCCCGAATACTTTTACGACCGTTAGTGTCACTTGACGTTGAGAACGAGCTATGTGTTTTGGTACACGTTTAACTTTTGTCGTAATTGGAATATTACGACTACGTAATACTAATTGTTATTTTCTAATGACAATTACTTGGGCTTTTGGTTTCTTAATTAGGCTTAGTAATTTACTTATGCTCACTAGTTAGTCTTGTTGGACTTTCTACCTTGTTGGACTCAAGCCCACCCTACTCTAGCTAATGGACTATTTAATTAGCCCAATTTTAATAAGTTTATGACGCATATAAATGTAAGACAAATACCCATTTATTAGAGGGAACATACTAGCATTTTTGTTAACCATAATCACAATTGTTGCATGGGATCCCAACATAAGCACCAACTTTAAACCACCATTAACCAAAAAGCAAAAGTTGTCCCCCCTCCCCTTGTCCCCCCTAAACCCACGGTCACCACCACCTCACCACTCTATAAACACCAAGCAAATCTCACCCATTTCACACTTAATCTCATTCACATTTTACACACTGATATTACTCAAATTACTCATATCTTTAGTCGTAATATCGCGTGCTATTGTTGTTTATTTCATATGTAAACATAGTAATTCCGTTTGTATTTCATATTATTGTAATGTAGTCTAGAATCATTGTAAACTTGAAGAAATATGGAAGATTATATATAAGATACAGCTCAGAGATCGAAAACAAGACCAGAGAGCCAAAGACAGAAGGGTGCGCTCAACGCACCACAAAGTGTGCGCTCAGCGCACATTGTATAATTTTGATCAGAAGATTTCTTGGCCAAAACCAAAGTGCGCCAAGCCTAGTGCGCGCCGCGCACAGTAGTGCACTCAGCGCACAGTAGTGCGCTCAGCGCACAGTAGTGCGCTCAGCGCATCCCTCCGCGCACTTTTACCAGAAAAGCAGATTTGAACGTGCGATGTCGAGCTGTAAAGAAAAAGTGGGTTAGGTGAAGAGTTCGCTCAGCGCACCCTTACTATGCGCGCCGCGCACAGTGCTTTTCACCAACTGTTCAGCTTATTTAATTCCATTTCCAGTTTCATTTCAAGGGTACCAGTTTCCTTTATGTTCAGAGACGAAAACATACGATTCAAAGCAGTTCTTGAGCTTATCAAAGTGCATCTAAGCACTCAAATCATTGAAGAATCCAAGATCATTCAAGAGCTTCATCCAAGATTACTCCTAAAAGGTTAATCTTGTATTTACAATGAATTCTATCTTTGTTACTGTTGTGTTTAAGTTTTCAAGAATGATTGTTAGCTAGTCCATTTTATATTCATCTAGATAAATAACCGAGATGTTGAATGTTTACTATTGATTGATTGTTATTATGTACGATAGTTTGATGTTTGAATACAAGAACCATTCTTGTTAAGTTTAATCCTTTCGATTCAACTAGTTGATATGTTCATTTGATTAAGAAACATCATCTTGTTAAGTTAATGTATTAATTTACACCTAGTGACATGTGTTTATCCGTCTTTTACCAAAAGGGATAAGTTGAGTTCAAATGGTTAATTTACATAAGAATGTAAGAACGACTCTTGTAGATACTTTGGAATAGCTTAATTAGTATGTGTAATTGTCTAGGAGAATGACCAATTCCTTAGAATCTGTTATACACACTTTCAACTACCTAGTTCCATCAATTAACATGTGTTAGTGATTTGCCTTATCTAGTGACGTTTATAGGGATCATATTATAACACTTAGTTAATTATTTGGGTTGGGTGAATTGAGCATTTAACCAGACCAAGGGAATGAACTACGTTAAACCTTTAGTTGATATAGGAGTGGATCATGTACAACACACCATTGACTTGATCATTCTTCAAGTCTTCAAACTAGTTGAATTAGTTGATTACAAATAGGAGGTCTTAGATGACAAGAACATCACTTGCGTCGTGTAATCCCGTTTGAGTGTTTGCGCAAGACTACTCTTGGTGAACCAATTAATTAGTTCTCGTGCATAACCAATCAATTCGATCTTAATCCTAAATAACATTCAACATTAAGGGTAAAAAGTCTAGATGAGCATATTTCTTTAATTTGATATCAAAACTATCTTTCTATTTTCATAAACTAAAAATACCAAAAATATTGTCTTTTTAATCTTATTCATCACTTGATTCGCCCATCGTAAAAGGGCAAATCAAAATATATCTTGTACTTGTAATTTTCTTAGTTAATCACAATTTAGTTTATAATCCTAATTTGATTTAGATATTGTCCTTGGAACGATACACGGATTTTACCATTTACTATACTACTACACGATCGGGTACACTGCCCGTTAGTGTGTAGCAATCTCTAATCGGTATTTTTCCATACTATTTCATACAACAATTCATATACCACGTTTTTCATATCACACACATTTACTCTCTAATTCTCTCTAGTCTTTCTCACTCTAAAAAGTGTAAGTTTTAAATTTTCTTCTTCTTCTTTTCTTCTTCATAAAATCGACATCATCATCATCATTTAAAGGATCAAGCTTTTAGCTTTTGTTCTTGTTATATCTTGTAGATTCAAACTTTGGTTTGAATCCTTCAAGAACATGAAAGATTCAAGCTTTCTAGCTTTGAATCTCCATTACTTTGTTGGATCTAGGTTTTCTAGCTTATGATTCCTTTATTTTGTTAAAAAGATCAAAACTTGTGTTTATGATCTTCATAAAGCTTGAAGATCTAGCCTTTTGCTTTAAGGATCTTCACGAACATTAAAGATCCAAGCTTTCTAGCTTAGGGTTTCATTATTTTTTTAAAGATCTTAGCTTTTTAGCCTATGGTCTCATTACTTTCACTAGATCTTAGCTTTCTAGCTTATGGTCTCATTAATCTTGTAAAGATCCAAGCTTTCTAGCTTAGGGTTTTCTTAATACTTGAGATCTAAGTTATCATTGTAGATCTCACTTACTTGGAACCTTTTTGTGTTTGTTGTGATGATAAAGATCAAGTCTTCATCATCTCATATGATGAAAATGCATAAACTTGTGTAAAAATGACAAAGGTTGAAGCTTTATTGAGTTTATGCAATAAAGAGGCAACCTTGATGTTCAAAACTTGTAGAATGTTAGCTTTTACTCTTAGTTGTGTGTTTATGGTTGAAACTTGGTCAAAGTTATGCTAAAACATCAAAGAGTTGTACACTTGAAGCTTACACGCATCAAGGATGAGAACCGTGATGAGCATCAAGCACCAAGAAACCCACCGGAGCACTTGTTTGCTATTTTTTGGAGTCTGATCAGGCTCTTAGGACTTCTGGAAAACTGATTTTAAGATAGTTCGTTTCGAGTAGATAACTTTTCGTTTAGGCCTCGCCTAAATCTGATATACGGTTTAGGATTTATAGCCTTCCAAAAGTCACTACGCCGTTATAACGACGTGCTGAAAAATTCTGACCTACTCGCGCTTGAACCGTTGCCACGGTCAAACGACATCAAGTTAGGATCTGAAAATTGTATAGCGGTTAGAGGACTCATATACGGAGCCTTGGCCACTGACCACGCTTCTTTTCGTTTTGTATAGAGGTCGTAGCAGCTGTCCGAAATCAGCCTTTTGTTTCGATCTCTATTCTTGTTGAAAACTTACTTTATCTTTTACGTATGATGATAATGATGATGATGATGATGATACTTAAGACTTAATTTATTTACTTTTAAACTTTTGGGGACAATATACTGACTTAGTGACCTTTGACTTAGGTTGACGACCTTTCGGACCGACTTACTACCTACATACTTTTCATATCGACTTTTACTGCTTATTCACTGTGAGTTATAGCTTCCCTTTTTACTTTACTATTTTTAGAACTGAGAATACATGCGCTTTTTATGTTTTACATACTAGACATGAGTACTTAAACTTTATATATGTGTGGGTTATATAACGGCACAAAGATTCCCCTTAGCACGGTAACGTTTAATCATTGGTTTTTGAACCGGTGAACGCGAATACTAGATATGGATCCATAGGGTTTGACATCCCCACTCGGGCTAGTCGCGCTAGCATTTAACGGGTGTTTGATACTTCGAGGACATACGCACTCGCCAAGTGTACTTTTAGGGCGTGATATTTACTTTACGTTAAGTTAGTTACCGGGTGCCCACGGTTAAGCATATACTTTTCATACTGTTTTGAATATGAAATCTCGTGGTCTACATTTTGTTACTGATTACAAACAAACTATAGCTCACCAACATTCGTGTTGACCTTTTTAAGCGTGTATTTCTCAGGTGCTTAGACGTTGTTGCTTCCGTTGTTAGAATTGCTGTTTTAGTCTTGGTGTTATAGACTTGCTGTTACAGACTCGCTGTGTTAGACTTCCGCTGCATTGTTTAGAGATGTCTCAATCATGGAACTTTTATTTTGCATTCTCAACTTATGTTATTTTGAATAATGGCTTTGTAACGACCTTTGTGTCACGTCATCTTTTGTAAAACGTTATCTTTTCATGAATGCAAAACTTGTTTTAAAACATTATGTAGTATTATACCGTGTAATGAACCTGTTGTTGACGATTCGTACATGATGGTTTTGTACGGGGCGTCACAAAACACTGACCATATGTACAACATTTGAAACATTATATACAAGTTTATGATAAAACACCCCATGAACACATGTACAAACTTTGAAGCATATTGTACAGCCTTTATATAATAATTGTATTTTAGTTTTTAAAAAAATAAAATTAAAGAGACATTTGTTATTACTAATAATTATTATTATTATTATTATTATTATTATTATTATTATTATTATAAATATAAATACTCAATTTTAGAGCAAACTTTATTATTATTATTATATTATTATTATTATTCAAAACTGGGTCATCTTTACGGAATTAATTACGTTACATATGTATGCGAAATACATGTCTCAATAAAATGTTGTAATGTAGCTTTTATGACAAAAAATAATAATTGTGATGAAAATTGAAATAAGGTGGTGGGAGAATAAATGTATTCTGACCAAGTTTCTTAGTCGGAATCTGTAGTTTTACGGGTCATTAAACTAAATGACGTTAGCATTTACATTCACTTAATGCCTAAAACATATCATTAAACTGTTTCGTTGAAACAAACCCGTAATTTCACGGGTCATTTCACTAGTTGCTTTTATTTGATTTATTTTTACATAGTACGATGATGCATATAATTATAGTTACGGAGATTTTTTTTTTTGTATAAATATATAAATATAGATCTTTGAATAAGAAAATAAAATATTTTAAGTAAGGGTATATTTGTCATTTACATCATTCAGATAATTCATTCAGCAAAAAAGTAAACAACATTTTAATAGTATCAAATTATTTCATACTGCCATCTGTATCCATATACCTATCTTTACCAATAACATGACTTAACAGAAAAAAAGTAAACAGACCCTAAGATCATATATATTACATATTTTTTTATTCTATATGCTAACTGAGGTAGGACAGTTGGTCGTTCCCAACCCAAACTCACCCAAAACGGCATATCCAAAAAAGAATTAAATCCACCCCTTAAATTTTACCTCATGTACAACAACAACCCTCAAAACAAGGGGGTAAAATGTAAAAACATAAAATTATAAAAAAAAATTAAAACTAACTTCACCCAAATTTTTAACGGGCTCCATTTTCCCGCTCACTTCGAGTTAAACTTTTCCGACATCACCGTTCAACCCGGAATAATTTTACAAACACAACGCAACTAACTACGCGCGAAACGAACTGTTTTTAAAAAACGTTAAATATTTCGAGCTACTTTTATACATATACATACACGTATAATAAACAACTCAAACTAACCACCTCATATCGATGGTTCCGATCCCTTTTCTACGAGATTTTCCCGGCGTAAAAAACGCGTTGTAGATTGGGTATACTAGGTACTAACCAAGTGTTTCCAAAAAATACCCGTTGCAATGCGTTTTAAATTCTGTAAATACATAACGCTACGTTAAATATAAATATGGAACCCGAAAGGCTCTGCCGCATCACGCAGGCCGGTATTATTCTCGAAAGGCTGTGCCGCATCACGTAGGCCGGTATTTTTCTAGTTACATATATATTCATTTGGAAAATGAATGAACATGTAATCCAATTCAATTTCAATTTTGAAATTCATTTCTTTTCAATATATTAAATATTACATATCATAGTCATGGCTATAACTCAAGTCAAAGATTGGTGGAGTGTCTTTACGTGTTTGTTGGTGATCAAAGGGTATGTGTTCAAGTCTTGTTTGTACCCCTTCTTCCTTTACTTATTTATTTTATATTTCACCCTTTTAATCCTCATTTTAATTACTTTTTTATAATACACCCCTTAACCTTTAATCCTTATTTTTATTTAATTTTTCATAATAACCTCTTTAATAATTATTTTTTTAAAAATTAATCCTCCCACTCTCATTCTTTTATTTTTAAATTCTTTTTTAATGTAATCTTTCTTACAATATTTATATAACTTATTTTAAATTTTCTTGATCACTTTTTTTTATTTAAAATCTTTTTTTATCATTACAATATTTTCTCTACTCTCACACTTTACTATTAAATAAAAAAAAATATTAAATTATGTTGATTTTAATTAGTGATTTGAAACATATTGGATCTTTAAAATCTTTTTAAACTTTTTTTTTTCTCTTTATCTTTACAATATTTTATCTACTCTCACACTTTACTATTAAATAACAAGAATATTCAAATTATGTTGATTTTAATTAGTGATTTGAAACATATTGTATCTTTGATTTTGTTAGGGTTTTTAACGTTTAAGTATTTAATGTAAAACGTAAGTTGTGTACAACGAAAATCTAGCTAATTATGTTATATAAAAAAAAAAATAAGGAGTCCGTCGCCGCAGCGTACGGCTGACGTCAAAACTTGTTTAAATTAATTTAGAGTTGACTATTGACTATTCTAAAGATCAAATAGTAGTGTTAAGATTGTTTTTCAAAGACCACTCATATTATTTTATCTTATACTATCACTTCTCTCTTATATATAATAAAAATGAATAATCATTTTGAATAATTAAACCATTAAATAGTGAATTTAGCTAATTAAACCATCACCATTGTACTCTTACACTAAATATGGAAACGTTTTTATCGTTTGTGGGTAATTACGTAATTTCACTTCTACTTTTTTGTTTTTTTATTAACCTACTTATTAGCCAGAGGTCTATTCGAAAGCAATCTCTCTATTCACAGAACATTGAGAGGGAGAACTTTCTTTACTCTTGGGGTGTTTCACTAGAAATGACTTGTCTTTATTCTATGATAAGGGAAAAGATTGTCTACATCTTACCTCTCTTATACCTCACTTATATGAGATTGAGTTTTGTTGTTGTTAATTTGTTATATTTACTAAATCACTACATAAATTAAACTGATGGTATACGAAACAATAATTTTCACCACCACAAGTACATTTCAATTTTAATCCATGTTAAAAGCGGAGTATTTGTTAGTCAACCAGCCTGACTTGACAAATTTGCACCCTTATGTGTAAATTTACTGTACGACCTATTTACAAGACTGAATAATACACTCTGATTGGTCCTCTGCTATTGTTCACGTTTTTTGTTTTGCTTTTCTTTTTCAACTACAAACTTTAAGGGTGAAGAAATGTTTTCGTTGGTCAAATAATGTGGGCGACTATATCATTGATTATTGGAGTATATACTACGCATGTATTATTTGAGGTTCAAATTTTTTATTATCATTATATTAGAAAAGATGCGTAGCAAATATGTTTGATATATCTCCAAATGAAATATTCATTTAAATAGTTAATTTTGCTTGAAATCTTACGATCACATGTGATTGTCATAACAATCACATGTGATTGTTTCGCGTTTTTGATCTTAGTCAATCACATGTGATTGTCTCGCGTTTTTAATCCTAGCCATTAATTTTATTGATCAAAGAGTTGAGATTTGTCCCCTGGTTTTGAAACAAAATTAAGGATGCAAATGAATATTTCTCATATCTCCTGACATATGTTTTTATATTTATTTTTCTTTTGTATCATTTATTTATAAAGGTGATGTGACTTTTATTTTTAGAGTTTACTGGAGTATGCTTTGGTACCTCATTTTTATGTTGCAAGTAAATAATTTTATCTTAATTCTAATAACATTTTTGACAATGAGTTATATGCTAATTATTTATAACAATTAATTTTGATACATCTAAAAAATATATTATACAATTTACAAAGTAATTGAGACAAATCTGACAATTAATTTTTTACAATCCAAAAATGAATATTTATTTCGTAATTTTCGCGCAGCTTAGCACGCTAACCTCTTCTCTTGTTTGAAATCAGTTGTATACTTGTATCTATCAATTTATTTATAGTTCTATTCCTTTATCAATTATCAATTTATATTAATTTCATATTTCATATAGTACTAGTTAAAGACCCGCGATTTCACAGGTTTTATGAAATGATAAAATTTGATAGAGTATTTGTTAAAAGAATATGTTATATTAGGATGATTTAAAAAAATCTATCTTTAACATGTTTATAACTAATTCATATGACAAATAAGACTAATAATTTTTTTTATCATTACAATAGTAATTTACGAATTTCATGATAGGGCATTACAAAATACACTTTGTGTAACTTGTGATAAGTTCACATGTTTCCCCGCTCTCTTATACGAATATATACATGTCCAAAGGGTAATTTGCTTGATTGCTTTTTTTGATTTAATTTTCAAATTACATATTTAATTAGTAAAACCAATGTACAATTACAGAACACTTATGAATATATGATAATATTAGGTAATCCTAACCTAAACCCTAAACTCCATAATCTAAACCGTAAAATCTAAACCTTACACCCTAAAATCTAAACCCTACACCTTAAACCCTAAACTCTTTAAAATCATTTGATTTAAAAACTAAATCTAAACCCTAACCCTAAACCCTAACTAAACCCAAAATCTCAAAACCTAAACTCTAAACCATAAACTCTAAACCCTAAACCCTAAATCTAAACCCTAAACTTTAACCTAAACCCTAAACCCTAAATTTAAACACAAAATCCTAAACCTAAACTCTAAACCCTACAGCCTAGATATAAACCGTAAACCCTAACCTAACCCCTAAAAACTCTAAACCCTAACCCTAAACCCTAAAATATAAACCCTAAATCCTAGAATCTAAACCCTAAACCTAAACCCTAAACCCTAAATCTAAATCCAAAACCGTACACCCTAGAATCTAAACCCTAAACCCTAAATCTAAACTCTAAACCCTAAAATCTAAACCCTAAATCTAAACTCTAAACCCTAAAAGCTAAATCTAAACCCTAAACCTAAACTTTAAACCCTACACCCCAAATCTAAACCCTACACCCTAAAAACTCTAAACCCCAACCCAAAACCCTAAGCCCTAGAATCTAAACCTTAAACCTAAACTCTTAACCCTAAATCTAAATCCAAAACCCTACATATTGTAATAAATTACTTTCAATAATAACACAAATAAATAATATAACATTTCAAATGTTTAAAAATATAAATAAAAAAGCACCCATATTGACACATATAATAAGAATCTTATCGTAATAGATTAATCACTTGACTAATTATAAGTATCTAAAAACTTGACCACATAAATCATAGGTGTAAATTTTGACCCATTCACTTGATATTAAATTTATGATATTTTGTTATATTTGACAAAATCAACTGTGTAAAAGTAAAAAAATTGAACAATAAAGGGAAACTAAAACAACTTAAGAGTGAATCAATTGTTGTATTCTAAGGCGGATAATCGTAAAATCATAGCTAGTGTGCAACATCACAACATAAAATGATTAACATTTAAAAGAGTTTCAAGTGTATTTGACCCAAGCCCTTTGACCTTTACAATAACGTAACCAATTTGTCAATTTGACTATTAACCAATTAGTCAATTTGAATAGGGTTAAAGCCACTATATACTTTCTCAAATGTTCCGATGTCGTCCATATACCTATTTGCGTCCCACTGTCGTCTACAAACTTTCAAAAAATGTACCAATGACATGAAACTTTTAGAATGTGATTTCGTTAGTTTCTTCTCAGGCGATTTGTGTAACTCTGCAGCTTACAAAAACATGAAGTTGCATCGCCACATGAAAGCTCGTGCATTTGTTAATCAGTAATTGGGGCTGGTTGTTCGATCAATGAGTGATGTGTGACTTTAACGAAACACTCTCCGTCTTTGAAAATTCAGCAATTGGAAAACTGCTTGAAGAATTCATTTGGTACATAATTTGCAGAATTGACTATTTTGCCCATTGCTAAAGCTTATGCAGTTGTTCGTGCTTGCATTCAAGAACACTTTGTAACTGTTAAAAAAAGATCAAATTATCAAACGAATCATATGAATGCATAAGTTAATTAAATAGTATTTAATGAATTTTAGAAGACATTTTCTTTTGATGATTGCAAAGATAATGAACCACCAAATGGTTTTTGCAAACTTTCCATTGCTGAATTGTAGGAAGAGACAAAAGAGATATCATCTATATCATCTCATCATCTCATTGAATTAAAATAACATCTCATTGACTTTCTTAATCTTCCTCAACCCCGTCAAAAGTTTCATTGGCTCTTCCATACATAGAAATTACATAGTAGTAAAAGTGTGAGGATTCATTATTATTTAGATACATGAACTGGGCAAAATATGGATCAATTTTATTACATACTTTCTTTCTAAAATACAAGTAACTCAAATATATGGATAAATGTTCCAGAAATGTGGCTACCGGTGTATAGTTAGGTTTACGGTGAACATCACAAAGTAGTAACCTAATTTCACAGTTGAACTACTCAACTACTTAGGTAATTAACAGTCAAACTTTATTTTAAGTAGTTTAATTGCTCAATGTTTAATTATGTATTGCTTGATCATTCAGAATATAGAACATGACACATTTTAGAGCTGACACCAACCCTAATAATGAACATATACTCATCATACAATATATTTCAGTAACCAACACAAATTAGATGGTAAGATATTATCATAACAATTCACAAATTAGATGCTAAGATATTTCTAGGCAGAATTTAAAACCCATGAAAATTTGATTCAACCATTTTCATAGCGTCTTAATTTTTATTCTCTATTTCTAATTTTCAATTTTTATTTTTTAATTTTTAGTTTTTAATTTTTGTTTACTTCTTTAAAAATTTTCCTACTTATTGGCCAGAGGTCCACTCGGAAGCAATCTTTTTATCCGGCGAATAGAGAGAGGGATGACTTTCTCTACTTGTGAGAGTGTTTTTACTCTGGGTGGAGAAATGACTTGTCTTTATTCTCGGATAGGGTAAGGATTGTCTACATCCCACTTCCCCCATACACCGCTCAGGTGGTATAGGGTTTTGTTGTTGTTGTTGTTGTAATTCACATTTCTAAATAATGACGGAAATTAACAGCATATAAATAAATAAAACATACTACGTACCATGCACTGGGATACAGCCAGGGTCGTTTCAATTGATCATTAGGTTCCTGTTCACTAAAAAAAATTCATTATTGGCAACATTATGGTTCAAGAAATCAACCTCTGCTTCAATACTACAAATTCTCTGATTTAACATTATTGAATAAACAAACCTTTTGGTTTTACATCGACAACCTGCAAGCAAAGCAATTCGGAACGAAAAATACCCATTTAAAGCAACATAATGCAAAAAAGGAATACATCTAAAAAAAATTCATAAACAAACAATAAATACAATGTTAATATTCATCGAGGTTCGGGGGCAATAAATGGAAGATGAAGGGCCTGCAATGGTACATATTTATCATTCATAAGTGCGTACTACAGTAGCCACTAGATGTATTAAAAACTCTGAATGTTAGTCCACATTTGAATGTTTCCTGATATTTCCCAATCACGAGTTTAGTCTTTAAACTTTTCATCTTATGCGAACAACTATTAGGGTTTGCCAATCTTGCTTAGTTTGGTTCGGGTCAGTCCATGATTGAAAGATTGACAAGGTCTGACGATTCGGTTGACCCAGTTTTCAGCAGATATGTAGCATAATTGACAGCAAATTAAGTCTTAAACACACAGCATACTTGCACCATAAATAAAACAGCGTACAAAAGACTAAAAGAGTAAACTTGCAAGTAAAGAAAGATCAAGTATGAGACAACATTCAGCACTAATACTGCACTAGAAACAGTTATTGTGCAATCAAAAACAGCAGTAAATTTCCAGTAAAATAAACAGCAAAACACTGCAAATCAACACGTAGAATCCATCGAGTATTCAACTAAAGAAGTTTCAAACTTCAATACAAAGGTAGAAGTGAAGAACATGTTTAGGACTAGGTTGTTAGGGTTTACAAAGTCAAAAAAGGGTCTATTTTCTGAAGTTAAGCGGTAAGACCAACAAATAAATAAAAAAAAGTCTGATATTGAACAAGGTCAGGGTCAAAATGGGTGGGTCACTATTCGGGTTAGCCAGCTTCATAATCTGTTGATAATATTATCCTTGGTCATTAACACTTATTTTAACCTCAACACAATCGATTGTAACTTAAATCCCATAGTAACATGTATAAATTTACCTATTGAACACACTATACTTTGTAAACTTAAAGATATCAATATTCATAACACAGAAAAAAACACAAACTCAATCTTCCATAATTAACATATTAAATAACCGCTCATATCAATATTTCCTAAATCTCTACCAAAATCTGAATCTGTGTTTAAAAGAACAATAAAGAAAACTAAATGCAGGTATAAGTCAACGTTTTTAACAGAGAGAAACAATAAAAAAAATATGAAGACACATACCTAAACACAGTCCTAATCTTCTTCAGAATCCTCATTTAGCCATTGGATAAATTTTTCAGCTTGCTTAACAAAAAACCTTATCTGATTCATCTGCATTTTTTTTTTTCACTTGACCAATTAAGAACAGCTTCTTCTTGTATAATATCTTTATCATACAAAAGATGCAAAATTTGTACAAACAACTGGGCGTACTCTTTTCCCGATTCCAAACATTTCTCTTCAAACTTCATTATCACTTCAATTTCATCATCTATACCTTGAAGATACGTTGAAGAAAGATTAGGTTATCATCATCTATACCCCTTAACGGTTAAGAAAGATTAGGTTATCCCGAACGTGAAAAGAACGAACGTGACATAATGAAAGGGCTTAGGTAATCCGTGTTTTTTTAGTTATTAGAAAAGGGTATTTTAGGTATTAGCATTTTAACAATTAATTTATTACGTAATATTTTTAGGGGGTGATTAATTTGATCAAGAATGTAGATAGACAAGCGGGACGCTTAAAAATTTAAAAGTATAGAGGTTGATTCTACCTGAAGGAACATCCGGATGTTGTGACGAATGAAGCATACTTATAATAGCTACTGCAATATCAAGAATGCACGTAAGTTTTGTTCAACAAATAAAGTCAAAAGTAAATGTTAACGCACCTGAAGAAGAAGCGAACGGTTGTGCAGGCTGAGGTGCAACTTTTACCATACCAGAATCATCTCAGGCCATTTATGTGATATCTGACAACTCTGATGAACAGTAATATACATAAATAAACAATATCAAAATGTCAATATTGAGATTCTCATAAGAATGCATGTTCAGAAATATCTTGAAAAATTTCTACAATGACTTTGTAAAAAACACGGTTGCTAAAACTACAATTATACACGCAAGCTGTGAGACAAGGTAGCAATCAATTAACATACCATAAACTTCTAATAAGCCATATCAGTGAGTTTATCAAGACAATGTTGTTCAAATTCCCTGCAACACACAAGTTATCATATTAGAATCATCATGTGTATAACGGCAACACACGCACACACACACACACACACACACACACAAAAGATGATTGGAAATTCCTTACTTATCTTGGAGCTGTCACGCTACATTAGTGGACTCCAAAAAACATCAAACCCTGTAGCAACAGAGCAGATAATTACTTCTCTTGCTTCATTAGTTACAACTTTTATACAGAAAAACTAAATTCTAACTATAAAACCAAATAATAGAAAAATAACCTGCATATTGCATTATAATTAAGATGATTTTACACTGTATAACCCATTCCATTAATCATAACATCAAGTGACTTCTCAACCGACTAATCCATCTAGTCCACCTGCAAACACAACACAACACAACACAACAAAGATCTAACATAAAATAATCAGATATGACTCAATACAAAAAAATTTAACCGATAAAAATAAAATGATCACTTGAAGTAATGAAGTTTTCAATACAACCCGAATTTAGTCAATAAATTTGACATCTCGTCTTCTTCATACGTTTGACAAATTCAATTCTTAATCTAATCAATATTTGAACAAAAAAGAACAATAACGAAACATCAAATTAACTAATAAGTATTATATTCAATCATCATGACAAGTGTGTTAATTCACCAACAATAAGAATACAAAAATCACCTCGACGGCGATAACAGTAGAGGAGGCGACGTTGGCTACAACAACAACGGTGATCATTTAATCGATTGATACCCTTGCATCCAAATCTTAGAACGAAGTAGATTAATTGATTACTGATTGTTGGTGAGATACAACGAAATCGATTAAATGTTATACTATTCCGCCCTAATTTTTTTAACAGCTACCGTGGTTTTAGAAGGGTAATTTAGGGATGAATTATATCTAAAATTGATTTATTAGCTAATTTTTTTGGTGGATGATTAAGAAGTGAAGTGAATAGTGATATAGTATAAGTATATTTTTCTTGTATGTTTTCATGAGTTGGAAAAATCAATATTGAGGTAGTGGGCCGGACTTATAGAGGCCATGTTTTATAGTCCTAATGTTTTAGGCTCGTACTGGACTGGTTGAATTAGTTTATAATTTATTGATACAATTTTTTATAACTAGCAACATCAATTTAAGATACAAACTTAATACATTGATTCAAGTAGCCATTTTACCTATTTTGGAATCTCATTTAATTTCTACATACTGAGTTACTGACTGACCTTTATTAACCAGTGAAAGAGCTTTAGCATTCAATTTAATTTTAACACCATTTAAACAACCAACAACTTATCACTGAATAAGATATAAAGATAAAACATTTGATCATGAGTTTCTAAACATTGTTTGTCTTGGATAATAATAAAAATTGAAAAGTTTATCCTTAGTTAACTACAGGGTGAACTAAGTTTAGAGAGCGAGAACATGAGGGTAATTTGAATTTCTTTAATAGATTTTTGACATATTTTCTTTGTTTACTAAAATTTCAGTTTTGATTTTTATTGTGTAATCGTAAGAAAACTTCAGTTTTAATTTTTAAGTGTGTTGGTAAGCCTTATTGTTGCAGTGATATTTGTTGCAAGTTAAATGTCAATGAATGTGGGGCCGAATTATTAGCCCAATAATGGAGATGTGTTCTGGTCTTAGTTCAAATGTAAAACTTGTGCTATGAGGTATAAATAGGACAAGCCCACCTCATAAGTAACCTAACGCTTCGCAACCCTAATACGAATACATCCCACCATGGCCGTCTTAATCATACGGAATAAGAGCAAGAATCACCACCGAGATCAAGTAAGTTGTGGAACAATAATTGAACCGCGTAATCGTAGAGTTCATATTCAATATCAGTTACGGAGTATATGTTTGGTTACTGCTTATGTTATTATTATATTGTTTATTCATATAAGTGTACTTCATCATACATACAAATACCTAGGTTGAAGGGGTCATCTCGATACCGCTAGGCCAATAGCCCTTTGGTTACAAATACCTATTATCACCAGTTAAGCCATATTGGATGGGAGATGATACTCACACACTCAATATTGATCCATACACACCTAATTGACTCTTATATCCTTACTTACAATAATAGAGGTGCAAGTCCCTAGATAAATTTAAGGATATAATAGTCAATTTTATGGTAAAAAGTGTGTATGGATCAAAAACTGTTGTGTGAGTATCACCTCCCATATTAGATACATCAAGTGGTATCAAAGTCGTACTAGATATTCATCTAGGCGATCCAAGGCTTGATTCATGTTCGTCACTGTAGTAATTAAACCTCAGTTTTGACCAAAAACAAAAAAGTCAAACTTTTCAAGTTGAATAGTAATCTCTTTATGTTTAGATCCAACTAGATTTTTTGATTATCGCGTTTTACAAATCACAAATAATCAAATATCAGTGTTTGACAAACAAATGGTGAAATCTGATTTTTTGCGTTTTTTCCTCTTGAAAACGCTGATATCCAACAGTAGGTAAGGTGGTACTGCAGTGAAAACGTGATTTTTCATAAGAGTTCCAGCCAATTTGATTTACCAATATACCCTCTTTTTTATGGGGAGTAATAACTCTATTATACATAAGTCCAAAATTATATCTTACTTTTTGAAGACTACTCTTTTATGCTTCTGTATTACTCCGTACTGGTAACTGGTAAGTGGTAACCTCACACTCCTCACCTTTCTTTGGGCTCTATAAATTTCTTTGACATTTTTATCTTCATTGATCGATTGTGACGATTTAAAGATTCTTAAACATGACCCAAAATGCATATAACTATTATCTTTATCTACCCGACACTTTTACTGGTACCGAGAAGTAGTTTATTTGTATTTCACTCTATACCTAATTGGTACTCATATAATTAAGTAGTGTTAACAGCTATAAAAAATAAGTTATTTTTACATATATTTTACTAACATTGTATATAATACACCGATGTGTGTATATTAAAAATTCAACTTAGAACACTGAATAATAATTTGTTAAAACTCATAAAAAATGTATTACGGAGTATTTGATATAGATATTAAAATTATACATTAAATTAAATTATTACTTCAAAAGAATGTCCCTTTTGGTAATTTTACAAGTTAAGTTATCAAATAATTTGATTTTCACAAACACTCAAAGAATTAATTATCTGATTATTACGATATCAAACAACATAATTAAATCCAAACACTATTTTTTAAAATCACGTTTTGCTACAGCAGATTATTTGATTATAATTATTCAAAACGCATAATCAATTCTCAAATCGCATATACAAACACCCCTTTATAATGAATGAGAGGTTTTATGGTTAAATTATAAAATGTGAAAAGTTTGTGGTAAGTTTATAAAAGCTATAAAGTTAACTATTATAAAGGGTGTGGTTGAATTTGAAAAAGAAAAAGAAAATTGTTGTAAGTTTGTGAACCTTATGAAGTTCACTATTCATTTCTCCTATATCTTTTAGGTATATATAGTAATAATAGTAATAGTAATGATAATAATTATAATAATAATGAATGGTTATTAGATATGAAAAATTATGTGGTCGATTTATAATGAATGAGAAGTTTAATAGTTAACTTATAAAATGAGAAAAGTGTGGTAAGTTTATAAAAACTATAAACTTAAATATTAGAAAGAGTGTGTGTGAATTATAAAAAAATAAAAAGTTTGGGGTAAGTTTATGAAAATTGTAAAAGTTACTATTCATTTTCAAGATGTCTTTTAGATATGTAGATATAATTAATAGTGTGTTTTTCATGAAACTATCATTAAAACTATTTTGATTATCAATTTTAACCAAAAGTATTGTTTCAGCCCATGTTTTCAGGTACAAAGCAGAAAGAATCAATTAAACATACCTGAAAACCGTTTATCCTCTGCGTTATCGAATAGTTGAATCCATGGATAAACAATGGATCGATTATACATGCGGTTATATGAATTAGAGGAATTGAAACGAATGGGTACTAATTGAATCATGATTAAATTAGTAACGAAGGAGACAGGACGTGCGGTAAATTAAGGTTTCTCAAAACCGGTGGGAAACGGTTTCCGGCGACAAAAGCATACCGGCGGTTGAAGGAGATGAAAAAAAGGGAGAGGAATCGGTGAAACATAATGTGGAACGGAGGGTAGTCCTTAATTTTTGATGTTTTAATTTAAAAAAAATAAGAGAAAATCAGAGAAGGTAGACACGTGGCGTATGGAAAAGTTATGGGATTGTGGGTCTGACACATTGGATGTAAGCATCATGCTTTATGTGAGGAAGGGATAAATATAAATATTTCTCTCACTCAAGAATCATACTTATAAAAAGGAACTGTGCATTAGAACTTAAATGTTAAAAAGATTACAAACGTAGCGATGTGTTTGATATAATTATTTTTATGTGGGTTTTTAATTTATGTTTAATTTAATTTAGATTTACTTTTGCATTTAGATTTAGATTTACTTTGTGTTTGATTTAGAGGAATTTAATTTGATTTGGGTTTCTTTTAGATCAAAGTGAAGATGAAGATGAAGGTAGTGAAGATGAAGATGAAGTTTGAAATGGTTTGATTTAAGTTTTTGTTAAATCAAAGCAGGTGTTAAATCAAAGAGGTGTTTGTATTAGGTGTTTGATTTAAATCGAAGCAGGGTTTTTGGTTTCATTTATGTGATATAAAACTGAAGTTACAAAGGAATTGACGATATTACCCGTCACGTGATCAGCACATGATATGTTTTAACGGAGCAAATACACTTCTGTGAGACTCTGTGATTAAAATTGTAATTTTTTGAAACCACAGTGACTAAACTTGCAAAAAAAACTATAGTGACTAAAGTTGCAATATTTGACAAACCACAGTGACCAAACGTGTAATTAAGTCTTCATGGAAAAACCATAATCGAAATCTTTTCATAGATTCAATCGAAATCATTGTTGATCACAACAATTCGGTCACAACGACCGAAACGCACGATTGAAATCTTTGATTTCAACTGAATTGTTGATCTCCAACATTTCGATCGCATCATCTTCTCAAACCTCTACTATTCGATCAAACATTTCGATCGACCAACATTTTGGTCCAACTTCTTGGTCCATAACATTTCAGTTGGTTAAACATTTCGATAGATTGCATATTGTATAATTGTCTTTTATGCTTCATTTTCTTTTACTTTTGCACCATTTGACATTGTTCATAGTGACTTATGGACCTCGCCAATTGCAAGTACTGAAGGCCATAAATTTTATATACTCTTTCTTGTTGACTATACAAATTATTTGTAGACATACCCTCTTGGCCAAAAATCCAATGAATACTCTATATATACCACCTTTCATGCGTAAAACGACACATTTTAGAACATCGATCAAGACTTTCTAATGTGATAACGGAACCGAGTATAATAATAACTCTTTTTACACCTTTTGTCGTCAAAATTGCATGGTTTTCCGCTTTTCTTTCTCTTACACTTCCTACCAAAATGGGAAAGCGGAGCTCAAGATTCGAGCAATAAATAAGATAATACGTACTCTTCTTGCTCATTCTCATATTCCACCCAAATTCTGGCACCACGCTCTCATTATGGCTACATATATCTTAAATATTCTACCAGATAAAAATTTTCATAACCATTCACTTACACAACTTCTCTATAACCTCACACCAGCTTATCAACACTTACGAGTGTTCGGGTGCTTGTGCTATCCACTTATCCCCTCAACTCAATGAAACAAACTTCAACCTCGAACTTTTCCTTGCGTTTTTCTTGATTATCCTTCAAACCACCCTGACTACCTCTGTTACAATATTTCCTTTAACAAAATAATTAATTAGATATCGTCATGTAATATTTAACGAGACAAGTTTTCCTTTCTCATATATTCACACACCAAATCTTGATAACTATATATTTCTCCATCCATGATTTAATCCCACTTTTTGTCTTAATAAACATCATATACCCCCTCATCTACTCATTACCATTTTGTATGATTCTTCAAGAACTAGAGATGCACGGGCTTCATAAAATGAAGAGAGAGATTAATGTGAGATAGTTGGGAACATACATGATCTTATTTATCTTTCAATTAGTAACGAGTTGTAGCACAATGTGATCTTCTTCGAGAGGAAGGCCAACATTTGCGTGTTAATCGGACAAGACTTTTAGCTCTTGTCAATAGGCGGAAACATTTGGAAAATTGTCTTGGAGAATGTTGGCAAACTTATGTTGTAGATGAACTGCATGAAATTTTATGTTGTCTTGAAAAATGAATTTAATGCGTTCCGACGCATCAAGTGCGGTTTTATCCGGTGCAAGAATGGTGTGTAAGAGGTCAGTGGAGATTGTCCCATAGATCCACTGTAGCATAATTGTGTCAGTCGATCCCCATGTTTCTGTTGCGACAGGTTGATCAGAAGTAGTTGTTGAAGGTCATAGTTGTAGGATTTGGTATGATGTGGTCGAGGACTTGATAGGCTCGACAATGGATTTTAAATAACGCTACCCATGATACATACTTGTTGGTTTCCATGTCAAGAGTGATAGGTATGAGAATTTTTATGTTAGTTATGATGATTGCGGGATGGAACTTGCTGGATTCGGCCATTAGAGATGAAGAAGAAAAGTTGTGGTGTAGAAAAAAAATAAGAAATGGAAAGAAAGATTACAGATCTTATTTTGTTAGGGAGACACATGATCACCACTAGAAAATTGACCTTTTGGGATGACACTCTTTCATACGACATTTGTCGTCCGAAAAAAGCCACTACGAGGCAAAAAAATCTGCTTTTCTGTCCCACTTTTTCTGAATTGTTGACCAACTTTTCCCGGATGATACCATGTCGTCCGGAAAGAAATAATCAATTTATTTTTTTATTTTCCAGAATAAAAATGGCTCCAAAAAGTGGAAAATTTTCACGCCTTTTCCTTCCTGGACGATACCTTGTCGTCCAGAAAAGAATAATCAATTTATTATTTATTTTCCAGAAAAAAATTGGCTCCAAAAGTGAAAAAATTTCGCGTTTTTTTCTTTTCAGACGACATGTCTTCCTGAATAGTCTTCTGGGACGACATGTCGATCTGAGTATCTTCCCTATTTATAAACCATTATTAAACTCCTCAACTCAAATCTTATTAAATTTCTCAACTTAAAAATGTTAACAATTCAACCGATTATTGTCTCATTTGACGTGTATTACGATAGTAAATTCCGTAATGAAAATAAAGCTTACGATTATACGCGTGCTTCGAAAGCTTCGTTAAAAGAAATTGACGTTTGCGACCTTGGTTTAAAGGACTTGTTATAATTCTTGAAAGAAATGTACAATTTGAACACATTGATGTACTGTATTTTGAAGATGATTGTGTTCCAGAATTGTCCGTTACGTACCTTCGTACCGACGAACAATGGTGCGGTATAAAAGAAACCGTCAATTGGCGTACAAATCGAATTTCTCTTTATTTAGTTTTGGAAGATGAAGAAACTTTTATTGTGTTTTAGTTTAATTATGTCATTTTTTTATATTTTATTGTGTTTTAGTTTAATTATGTTGTTGTTTTAATATTTCATTGTAATCTCTTTTAAGAAATGAAAAATCGCAGTTATTTTCGATTTTTAACAGAGTTACTTAAATTAAAACTTTTCAACTACGAGCAACATCATACAAAGTTACTGAATTAAATCACATTACAACGACGAACATTAAATGAAAATGCGGTTAATGTTACTGAAATTAAATCACACTGATAACGACAAGCATCCGAACTAGCTGGAAAACTTATTAATGAAACACTAGTAACGACGAGGTGGATATCATACAAAGTTACTGAATTAAACACACATTTCAACGACGAACATAAAATGAAGATCATACAAACTTACTGAAATTAAATAACACTAATAACAACAAGCATATGAAGTAGTTGAAAAACTTATTAATAAAAGACTACTAATGACGACGAGGATGACTACTAATGCTAATCTTGTCTATTTATTTCCATCCCAATTTGTACAATGAATAACATGGCTATTTAAGGAATGCTATCAACTACATCTCCAATATATTTTGGGAGAGAGATTACAAGGATATGCACTATCCTAATATAACACAAAGGTATTATGTACATTTACCCAAGTCAATAATGTCTATCCATAGTTTCTATTAAAATTCTAAAATGATGATATCATTATTAGGCTAATTTCTTTGTTAAGAAAAAATTAAAAATAAAAAGAAAAAAAATCTAAGCTTGGTGGGTGATGTCATTAATTTAAATAATTTTAAATTAAAATTAAATTTTATTAAATAATTATTATTATTAAATCTTATTAATTAATTATTATCATTAAATCTTATTAATAATTATTTTAATTATTAATTAAATAATTTTGAATTATTTTAATTAATTATTTTGAATTGAGTACGAGAAGGTATAAAAGCTAGGCAGAAGGAAACAAATTCTAGATTTATATTTTAATTTACACTTTAAATGACAATCAATATTATCCCTTATGATTGGATGTGGATTGTTTAATATCATTTTAGGTGTTTGATGAAATGTTCAGCTGACAAGTTTCTTAGTCGGACTCTGTAGTTCCACGGGTCATTAAACTAAATAACTTTAGCATTTACGTTCACTTAATACCTAAAACATATCATTAAACTGTTTCGTTTAAACAAACCCGTGATTCCTAAGGTCATTTCACTAGTTAATCATCATTACATGATTTCAGAGTTTCAATTCTAAAGTACTCGATCGACATTAAATAAAACGTGCATCATACTCTTTGCTTTCGTCTCTTAACTTAGTTTGGAAATTTAAGATATCTTGAAATATGGAGTATCAAATTTTATTTGTCGTGGTCACTTTGCATGGATCGTATACTGGTAACCTATGAAGCAAGAAATCGTTAGAGAAACATCAATTGTTAAAGTTTGTAAAGAATCACAATGCACGTACCAAATTTTTATAAGAAAATACAAGAGGAAAAAATAAATGAAATTAGAGGATACAAATAATAGGAAAAACTAGTGAAATGACCGTGAAATCACGGGTTTGTTTAAACGGAACAGTTTAATGATATGTTTTAGGTATTAAGTGAATGTAAATGCTAACGTCATTTAGTTTAATGACCCGTGGAATCACAGATTCTGACTTAGAAACTTGGTCAGAATACATTTATTCTCCCACCACTTTGTTCCAATTTTCATCACAATTATTATTTTTTGTCATAAAAGCTACATTACAATATTTTATTGAGACATGTATTTCGCATACATATGTAATGTAATTAATCCCATAAAGATGACCCAGTTTTGAATAATAATAATAAAGTTTGCTCTAAAATTGAATATTTATATTTATAATAATAATTATTAGTAATAACAAATATCTCTTTAATTTTATTTTTTTTAAAACTAAAATACAATTATTATATAAAGGTTGTACAGAATGCTTCAAAGTTTATACATGTGTTCATGGGGTGTTTTATCATAAATCATAAAGTTGTATACTAGTATAATGTTTCAAATATTGTACATATGATCATGAGTGTGTTTTACCATAAAGTTGTACATATTGTTTGAAATATTTTACATATGGTCATGAGGGTATTTTATCATAAAGTTGTATATAATGCTTCATATATTATACAATTAACATGTTAATAATTTTATTTAAAATAGTTAATTATTTTCATGACATCATCAAGTTAGTTACTATAAATACAATTTTTTTAATTATAAAATATTTAGGATTAATGACATCATTTAAGTGACCTAGATTTTTTTTTTTTTGATTTTTTCTTAACAAATGAATTAACCTAATAATAACATCATAATTTTAGCATTTTAATAGAAACTATTGATATTTTTCTAATATTTTTCACCCTCGAATTTGAAGGAAATGAAAAGAAAAAAAAAAGAAAAGCAAATTACAAGTTTTGTTTTTCTGAGTAGCAGATAAACAAAATAAAATGTCATTGTGTAACAAGTTCATTATTGCTTCATTTAGATTTTTCTCAAAATTGAAATAAAGTTGAAGAGAATAAATAGTCCAATTATCTTTATATATGCTCATTTTATTTTGACAAAATTGCGCGAATGGTCCATCAACTTTGTAACAAAAAGCACGGTAAACCTTTATCTTTTTTTTTTCGACGTAGATGACCCTCATCTATCGAACAATTGCACCGATGACCTTCAGGCTAACTTTTGTTAGTTTAACTCCGTTAAATTGACACATGTGATAGTCACGTGAGGGCAAAATCATCCAGCCTAATTTCCTTCAGTTTTTATAAATAATAACCATACAGTGTTCAATTGACCAATTGGGCGCCTTTCAAAATAATAATTAATAATAATAATAATAATAATAATAATAATAATAATAATAATAATAATATAATAATAATAATAATAATAATAATAATAATAATAATAATAATAATAATTTATCAATCTGGTGAAAACGGTGCTCAATTTACCAATTTGAGTCAAAATAGTCCTAATTTGACCTTTTGGGTCAAAACAGTGCTATTTGACCTTTTAACATCGTTTACAACGAGGTGGCAATTTCAAGTATCTAAAAACATCAATTTAGCACCACTTAGCACCTTATACTAATTCTAGTTTATAAAAAAATCTCATATGACACTATTTTATGCTTGGTAGACAACAATTTCAGTTCAAATGTTCAAATACTTAAAAATGGCTCGAATCAGTTACAATTTAACCATAACAAGTCAACTAAAAAAATAAAAAAATACTGGCTTAACGAAAATGGGTTGAAAGTTGAAACTTTCCCACATCATCTTTTATTCGGAAAACCTCTTAAACCATCCATTTGAAAAACATTTAATCTGCTTATAAACATATTTTTTGAGATTAAATTTGGAACACTGCGATCTAAACTTTTGAAATAAATAAACAAACTAGGTTAACAGATTTCCAGGTCAATCAACTCAATCCCTGTTCCCACTCATACAAAATTTGAATTTTTTTACCCAACCGGTTAAAGTTCCTACCAAGTACCAACCCAGCAATCTGAAACCTCCATCCAGAATACTTACATAAATTGGACAGCCAAGTATGTGAAGCAAATTACTCAAGAAAATAAAAGAACGTTGAAATATTAGTTACATCATATAAATTAGTAAATTACCGAGTGCCAAAGGAAAATACACCAACATCGGATTACACTTACTCAATACAACTGAAAAATATGACATTAAGAGAATACAATGCCTCAATTGGACATCTATAAAACCACACCTGAAAGGACCCGTTCATATACATTATAAATGATTCACAATAGTTGATTACATCGCGAGGTACTTGACCTCTATATGATACATTTTACAAATATTGCATTCGTTTTTAAAAGACAAACTTTCATCACATCGAAAGTTGACAGCATGCATATCATTTCATAATATATCCAACTATAACTGACTTAATAATATTCTTGATGAACTCAACGACTCGAATGCAACGTCTTTTGAAATATGTCATGAATGACTCCAAGTAATATCCTTAAAATGAGCTAATGTACAGCGGAAGATTTCTTTCATACCTGAGAATAAACATGCTTTAAAGTGTCAACCAAAAGGTTGGTGAGTTCATTAGTTTATCAAAAACAATCATTTCCAATAATATAATAGACCACAAGATACTCATATTTTGAAAACAATCTGTGCAGGTATGCTCTCTGCTGGAAAATCATTCATATGATATATAAACACCTGGTAATCAAACTTAACAAGATGCATATAGAATATCCCCCGCATACCGGTATTCCGCACAGTCATGCAAAAACATACAAACAGGCCACTCTTTTAAATATGATGGTTGTGTACACCTCACAAACAGATCATATCTTTTAAAGCTGGCGGTTGTATACCTATTTCGAAGTACTAAAGCAGTTCAAATTCTCTGACTGGGGCTTGAGAGTGCCCACAGATCTATCTTTAGAATTCGCGTCAATTAGGAGCTCGGTTTCCTAATTCTTAGATTACCAGACTATAAAGGAGTGATATCCGGTGTACTCGTAACTCAATCGTAGAATGTTTTTAAGTACTTGTGTCTATTTCGTAAAACAGTTATAAAACAGCGCATGTATTCTCAGTCCCAAAATATATATATTGCAAAAACATTTAAAAAGGGAGTAATGAAACTCATGGTACAATATTTTGTAGTAAAAATATTCATACGGCGATACTGAACAATGCAGGGTTGACCTCGAATTTCACGAACCTATATCAGTTATATATATATATATATATATATATATATATATATATATATATATATATATATATATATATATATATATATATATATATATATATATATATTAAAACGTATATTTAACATGTAATAATAATCTAACCAATTTATATATTAATTATATAACTCATTATTTATTATAATATATTTTTTATTTTCAAATGTTATATATCTATATAAGTTACTTTTATATTACAATAGTAAACTAGATAGTTTTATGATATATGTAATAATTATATTTTTATATAAATATCTTCTATTTGTTAAAATAATAGTTATAATAATACTAAAATAATGATAATAATACTAATAATGATAAAAATAATAATACTTTACAATAATAATCATAATAATAATGGTAATATTAATAATAACAATAATAATGAAAGTAATGATATTATGATCATCCTTTTCCTATTTGTATTATATCTACATCATAATCATAATTATAACCATATTCTTATATTATCATAACCACAATTTTAATGACATATTCATGAGCATATTATACTTTCATTTTATCAATACCCATATCTTAGTATCTCGATATCTAGATCATAATCAAAATCACAATCTTTTAGAGTATTATTATCATGTAAGTGTTTAGGTTTGTAAATTTATTATAACCATAAATTACTTCATTTTTTTCATAGTATAAATAGCATATTTTAACTCTTAAAGTTTATGTATATACCTCATCATCTCATGTCATCCTTTATCATCATCAAGTGATCAATATTCTTATTTCATCATCCTCATAAACTAACATATGATTATCTTCATACCATGATCATCATTATCAATAACTCTTCATCATCATCCTTTCCATCTTTTAAACATCATCGTAGTTTGTTTGGTTATTTAAATAGAAAACGTAATATGGCAGCAGTCCAACAGCAAAGCATAAACAGGCTCTCGGCCTAAAATAGAAATAGCCTTCGGCCCAACATAGCTTAATAACTATCCAGTCTAAATTGTTCATTCGGCCCAAAGAAGAAAAAAAAAGAAAAGGAAACACAGGCCCAACAAAGAGCCCGTTGTCCTCTTTAACTAGTTCGGTTCCTAGGTTACCAGCTCACTTCATTCCTCCCCACATCAGATCTAGAATGGCAGGAGATACGCAGAGAAGAAAAAAAATGGTATCCTCATCGCACCATCACTCATCAATCATCATCATTGTTAATAGATTAATTGAGCAGTAATCATCTATAATTATCAGGTCATCAATTCATCATCGTTCTTGTTCAAATTCATCATCCGTCTACTTCTTTCTCGTTAATCATCTTCCTTCATCAATCGATTAAGAAATGGGTTCATTAATTGGTGAAACAGGTAATTGATTCATTGATTTCCTTTTTTTTTTTTATATTCTTCGTCCCTCTATATATATATATATATGTTCTGTATTTTTAAATTGATTGAACACCACAGTAATGAATGAAAATAGAACGGCTATTTAGTGGTAGAGGTTACAGGTCGATTAGTAACAATACCTGATAGCAAAGGTTTATGATGGTGGTGTTTCATGGTGATAGGTAGAAACAGAAGGAAGTAGTAGCAGTGACAATAAACAGCAACAATTTACTCATCATCATTCGTTGTTGTAACAGGAAACAAGAGAACATCAGAATCGTACATCAATCTTGTTCGAGCTGCACAACTAAAAGGTGTTCGGGTTTGAGCTATTTGGAACAGAATCAATAATAGTTGCAGGTGCATAAATAGTTAAATACTTATTATGTAACTTAAATTGTTACAGGTAGTTTGTGGTGGTGTTGATTTCATCGTATAACAGATGTAGAAATCGAAATCAAATTGCAGCTATTGAAACAATTGGGTTTGATGATGGTGATCGGTGGAAGGTGATTTGGGTGTTTGGTGATGAAAGGTGGATTTTCTATTATGCAGTGTATGTGTGCATAAAGTATAGGATAAAGAGGATGATTGGTGATGGAATAAGGACACTAATATAAATCAAGTCCGTGAATCATGTAGTCGTTCAATCATATATTTGTAAAGAGTATTAGCTTTATTAATAGTTGTTGATGTTACAAGTGATGTGAGTGTGCTTGTGGCATTTTGTATTTGGTTAATGGATAAGCGATAAGTGAAGATCCCTTTATATAACTTTATTATTGAAATTGTGATTTGTATATATATATATATATATATATATATATATATATATATATATATATATATATATATATATATATATATATATATATATATATATATAACAATAGATGGTGTTGTTGTGTGTTAACCGGACAAAGATAGAACCATTAATTAGAAGTAGTAAAAAGAATTTACCAAGTGGGTTTTTAATTCAATTTCAATTGCAGGATATGATATATAGAACGAATTATGATTGGAAAGTGACTTGTAACAAATTAGAGACACAAACAAAAATTATGTACAGATGATGGATACGTGAAACAAACTTTGATTCTAGTTCCATATGTATAATTTTATATAAATAATATTAATAATTACTAATTATATTAATAATAATCAAAATACTACTACTAATAATAATAATAATAATTATAATAATAATAATAATAATAATAATAATAATAATAATAATAATAATAATAATAATAATAATAATAAGAGTAATAATAATAATATGATGATATTAATAATTAGAATAATAAGGATCTTAATATTCTTAATAATGATAATAATATTATTAATGATACTAATAATGATATTAGTTATAACAATATTAATATTATTAAGGATAATAATAATAACAATATTAATAATGACAATATTATAACAACTTATACATATCAAATTTTTATATACATATTTTATATTAGAAGTAATAATATTACTAATACAACTATTAATATTAACAATAATAATTATAATGAAAGTAATGATAATAATATTAATATATCAATTTTTATTCAAACTTGTAATTTAATATAATACTATATTATTATTTATGTAATATTATATTATATAATGACATTTACTGAATAGTTAATATTTATATATTTTATATGTATTTATTAGAAATCATATATAGACTCATAATATATATATATATATATATATATATATATATCAGTAATTTATTTATTTATTATTATTACATATTTAATTCCTAATGATTCAATAACATTTTTATTATTTCCAATACTTACATTTATATATATATATATATATATATATATATATATATATATATATATATATATATATATATATATATATATTTATTTATTTATTTATTTTCAAACAATTGTTCATGAATCGTCAGGAGTAGTTAGAGGTTAACTGAATCCATGTAAAAAGTTCAAGAATTTTGAGTCTCGGTTTGTAGATTTTGCTTATCGTGTCGAAATTACAATTTTAAGTTTAAATTTGGTCGGAAATTTCCGGGTCGTCACAGTACCTACCCGTTAAAGAAATTTCGTCCCGAAATTTGATTGGGATCGACATGACTGACAATAAGTATATTTTTATGACGCATACGAGCTGATAATTAGAGTTTTATCATCCTTGAGTAATATGGATAAAACAATTCGATTATTTGAAGCGTATAAGTGAAGTTATCACTAAAGATTGAAATGAAGAAATAGAGATGCGTCTTAACTTTTGACGTAGTCTCAGTTGAATTCCGGAATCCAAGGGATTTAAAGAAAATCTTCGAAATCTAAAAGATTTGATTCTTCGATGAATAAGGAAATTAAGATCTCTATAATTAAATACGGTGATCTGCCCTAATTGCCCTGTCGTATATTTTTACTATAAATTAACTTCATCCGTTCCATTACTTTCACCATTCCTATACTTTCTTTCTTAGTTCATACATCCAAGAGAGTGTGAAAATGCTTAATCCCGTTCTAATCCTTGATATTTTTCTAATTACCACTTCTGTCATCGTTCTTTTCAATCTTCCACCAGAAAAATCTGTTTACTTCTACTATTACCTTGGGGTGATACTATTCTTAATTATACCGTGTCTTTATATTGCTATTCGTATTAATATCCACGGTTTGTAACCTCCGTGTTGTTATTGGGTTTTATATTTTCTCTTATATTTTGGAACTCTTTACCTTTTTATTCTCCTCTCGACCTCTAGTAAAGCGTGTAATGGTCCAAAATGCTTAAGTATGAAGTTTCGAATGAACTTAATGTTCTAAACAATAAAGGACGTAATAGCACGATTTGATTTGTCAAATGAAATGTCCCGTTCTTATTGATTAAAAACGTTCCATATTAATTGATTTCGTTGCGAGGTTTTGACCTCTATATGAGACGTTTTTCAAAGACTGCATTCATTTTTAAACAAACCATAACCTTTATTTCATCAATAAAGGTTTAAAAAGCTTTACGTAGATTATCAAATAATGATAATCTAAAATATCCTGTTTACACCCGACCATTACATAATGGTTTACAATACAAATATGTTACAACAAAATAAGTTTCTTGAATGCAGTTTTTACACAATATCATACAAGCATGGACTCCAAATCTTGTCCTTATTTAAGTATGCGACAGCGGAAGCTCTTAATAATCACCTGAGAATAAACATGCTTAAAACGTCAACAAAAATGTTGGTGAGTTATAGGTTTAACCTATATATATCAAATCGTAACAATAGACCACAAGATTTCATATTTCAATACACATCCCATACATAGAGATAAAAATCATTCATATGGTGAACACCTGGTAACCGACAATAACAAGATGCATATATAAGAATATCCCCATCATTCCGGGACACCCTTCGGATATGATATAAATTTCGAAGTACTAAAGCATCCGGTACTTTGGATGGGGTTTGTTAGGCCCAATAGATCTATCTTTAGGATTCGCGTCAATTAGGGTGTCTGTTCCCTAATTCTTAGATTACCAGACTTAATAAAAAGGGGCATATTCGATTTCGATAATTCAACCATAGAATGTAGTTTCACGTACTTGTGTCTATTTTGTAAATCATTTATAAAACCTGCATGTATTCTCATCCCAAAAATATTAGATTTTAAAAGTGGGACTATAACTCACTTTCACAGATTTTTACTTCGTCGGGAAGTAAGACTTGGCCACTGGTTGATTCACGAACCTATAACAATATATACATATATATCAAAGTATGTTCAAAATATATTTACAACACTTTTAATATATTTTGATGTTTTAAGTTTATTAAGTCAGCTGTCCTCGTTAGTAACCTACAACTAGTTGTCCACAGTTAGATGTACAGAAATAAATCGATAAATATTATCTTGAATCAATCCACGACCCAGTGTATACGTATCTCAGTATTGATCACAACTCAAACTATATATATTTTGGAATCAACCTCAACCCTGTATAGCTAACTCCAACATTCACATATAGAGTGTCTATGGTTGTTCCGAAATATATATAGATGTGTCGACATGATAGGTCGAAACATTGTATACGTGTCTATGGTATCTCAAGATTACATAATATATAATACAAGTTGATTAAGTTATGGTTGGAATAGATTTGTTACCAATTTTCACGTAGCTAAAATGAGAAAAATTATCCAATCTTGTTTTACCCATAACTTCTTCATTTTAAATCCGTTTTGAGTGAATCAAATTGCTATGGTTTCATATTGAACTCTATTTTATGAATCTAAACAAAAAAAGTATAGGTTTCTAGTCGGAAAAATAAGTTACAAGTCATTTTTGTAAAGGTAGTCATTTCAGTCGAAAGAACGACGTCTAGATGACCATTTTAGAAAACATACTTCCACTTTGAGTTTAACCATAATTTTTGGATATAGTTTCATGTTCATAATAAAAATCATTTTCTCAGAATAACAACTTTTAAATCAAAGTTTATCATAGTTTTTAATTAACTAACCCAAAACAGCCCGCGGTGTTACTACGACGGCGTAAATCCGGTTTTACGGTGTTTTTCGTGTTTCCAGGTTTTAAATCATTAAGTTAGCATATCATATAGATATAGAACATGTTTTTAGTTGATTTTAAAAGTCAAGTTAGAAGGATTAACTTTTGTTTGCGAACAAGTTTAGAATTAACTAAACTATATTCTAGTGATTACAAGTTTAAACCTTCGAATAAGATAGCTTTATATGTATGAATCGAATGATGTTATGAACATCATTACTACCTTAAGTTCCTTGGATGAACCTACTGGAAAAGAGAAAAATGGATCTAGCTTCAATGGATCCTTGGATGGCTCAAAGTTCTTGAAGCAAAATCATGACACGAAAACAAGTTCAAGTAAGATCATCACTTGAAATAAGATTGTTATAGTTATAGAAATTGAACCAAAGTTTGAATATGATTATTACCTTGTATTAGAATGATAACCTACTGTAAGAAACAAAGATTTCTTGAGGTTGGATGATCACCTTACAAGATTGGAAGTGAGCTAGCAACCTTGAAAGTATTCTTGATTTTATGAAACTAGAACTTTTGGAATTTATGAAGAACACTTAGAACTTGAAGATAGAACTTGAGAGAGTTCAATTAGATGAAGAAAATTGAAGAATGAAAGTGTTTGTAGGTGTTTTTGGTCGTTGGTGTATGGATTAGATATAAAGGATATGTAATTTTGTTTTCATGTAAATAAGTCATGAATGATTACTCATATTTTTGTAATCTTATGAGATATTTCATGCTAGTTGCCAAATGATGGTTCCCACATGTGTTAGGTGACTCACATGGGCTGCTAAGAGCTGATCATTGGAGTGTATATACCAATAGTACATACATCTAAAAGCTGTGTATTGTACGAGTACGAATACGGGTGCATACGAGTAGAATTGTTGATGAAACTGAACGAGAATGTAATTGTAAGCATTTTTGTTAAGTAGAAGTATTTTGATAAGTGTATTGAAGTCTTTCAAAAGTGTATAAATACATATTAAAACACTACATGTATATACATTTTAACTGAGTCGTTAAGTCATCGTTAGTAGTTACATGTAAGTGTTGTTTTGAAACCTTTAGGTTAACGATCTTGTTAAATGTTGTTAACCCAATGTTTATAATAACAAAAGAGATTTTAAATTATTATATTATCATGTTATTATGATGTACGAATATCTCTTAATATGATATATATACATTAAATGTCGTTACAACGATAAACGTTACATATATGTCTCGTTTCAAAATCATTAAGTTAGTAGTCTTGTTTTTACATATGTAGTTCATTGTTAATATAATTAATGATATGTTTACTTATCATAATATCATGTTAACTATATATATAACCATATATATGTCATCATATAGTTTTTTTACAAGTTTTAACGTTCGTGAATCACCGGTCAACTTGGGTGGTCAATTGTCTATATGAAACCTATTTCAATTAATCAAGTCTTAACAAGTTTGATTGCTTAACATGTTGGAAACATTTAATCATGTAAACATCAATCTCAATTAATATATATAAACATGGAAAAGTTCGGGTCACTACATCAAATTACCTGAATCACTGAGAATATAACTATCAAGAATATACTTTCTTGATATGTTCAGAAGTTAAGCAGAATGAAAGAGTTATGTAACATGGCACATGATGCTGTTATGATATGTGAATCATCATGTCCCATTAGAAACTCAGCATGACTTACTGTAATATAATCACGTTGATCAAGTGTCATTATATTATACTAACTCATACTTCAGTTCCCAACACTACTTCAATAACATTCATATTTTATGATGTAACACAGATAACGCGAAGAGATGAATAATTTTGGACAAGAATATTTATGAAAATATCCTTAGAAATATCGAAGATATTTATGATGATATTTTGGAATCTCTAAGATTGAAGGTTGATAAAGAAAGATTTTTCCACAAGATTTAACATGAGTATGGAGCAAGATATTTTTTAAAGATTTCATCGGATACAGAATCATCTGGATTCTTTGAATATACGGTTTGGTTCTTGTATTTGTCCTCGGTCTCCTTCATGATTTGCTCAATCTGTTTTTCAGTTCCAACTTTTCTGAGCTTTGCCAACATACTATTCTTTATCATTAAACTTCTGATGATTGAAGTTGTTTACATTTTTTTTTTACAGTTTCTGCTACTTCATTCAGCTATTTACAAAATTTGGAGTATTGTTTCATAGACTGAGTGATTTTTAGGGTTTTAAAATGGAAGATCATAATTATAAGAGATAAATGTTATATGTATACTTATAATTGTTGATGTAGACATGCTGCGAGATTTCAAAATACTGATTGCTAATCCCAGATAATTGATGTGGTAATTCTCGTTATAAGATGTGGATGAATATATGAATAGGTTTTAACGAACAAATATAATGGTTCTTTAGAGAGACTTAAGCCAATGAGTAATGAAATTGCTGTTAAGTTTACTGCTAATGTGATGGAATATAAACGGTTCTCCGGTAACGATGATGAAGAGCAAACTTATATGTCGAAATTATAATAAGGCTTATTCAAATGAAAGTCGAAGTTGATTTGCTGGAGCTGTGGCTACTTTTGAAAGGGATTGCATGGTTATTTTGGGTAATAATAACACTAAAGGGAGTAGCACATCTACGTGTTAAACGTTTACTCAGGTTCCAAGAGTTTTTCAGGTGCATAACTATATGCATCAATCTTTTCTTTCATAGATGAAGTGCGGTTGGTTCATCCTCTCGATTGAGGTGTTTTCAAGATTCATGAAAGGTTTGAAAGCAGATTGTAATCGTCAAGATACGAATGAGGTTTAAAATGAAATTAAGTGGCAAACTTGAAGAATTATTTAGTTTCATATGTTATAATCAATATTTTAATTCATTTTAATTGTTCAATATGGCAGTCCACAGTTAGCAGTCCACAATTAGTAATAATAATTCATATATAGTTTAATATATATAATACTCGAATTAATTAATACGTATCGTGACCCATTGTATACATGTCTCAGACTCGATCACAACTCAAAGTATATATATTATTATAGAATCAACCTCAACCCTGTATAGCTAACTCGATCATTACCGCATATAGAGTGTCTATGGTTATTCTAAATAATATATATAGATGACTCCAATATGATATGTCAAAACATTGTATATGTTTCCCGATCTATACGATGATATTTAAAGTGCGTAAAAATAAATAACAGAAATTAAATGACGATAAATAAAATTGCGAGAATTAAAATTGCGATAAATAAATTGCGATGTAATACGGAATTAATAGTTAGCTAGGAACAGTTAGCTAGGATTTTGTTAGCGTGGATCCTTAACAAAATTCCTCATAGTTAATTTATCTTTTTCTAACAAATTTTATTTTGTCAAATGTTTTCTTCCTTATGCCACTTGTTGGATTCTGAAAAGTAAAAATCCAAATATGAAATTGAATGAAAATGGTTATTCTGTGGTGAACGGATTCGTATATCGGTGGATGTAAGTAGGAGAGTAAGTGACTGTTGAATCAGATTCGAAGAATGTACGGTGTAACTCATTAAGGTGAAATCTAAATATTCCTCGGGTATTACCTACCCGTTAAAATATTTTCACCATTAAAAGTTTGTACAAGAGAATTTTTAATTACAATCTTTATGAAAACATATATACATATATATTTTCTTCAGATGTAATCATGGATTTAATGAGTTAATATGATATTAAACTCATTTGATTTACCGTTATAATAAGAATATATAATCTCTAAAACATTAAAGATTACATAATCGCCATATCGAATGAAGATAAATGATGTAGAACGTCATGTAGAACGATGATTATGCTCGAGGTATAGATTGCGATGTTGAGGCATGTGATGTTGAAACTTGGGTTGTTGGTGGTACTGGTGTTGATGTTGGTAGTACTGTTGGTGCCGGTGATGTTGTTGAAGCTGGTAAGTTTTGCACCATATTCTCCAAATTGATTACTCGAGCACGAAGCTCGTTGACTTCTTCCATTACTCCAGGATGATTGTCGGTCGGAAAGAGCGGATGAATAAGGTTTAGAATAATGGATAGAATATAATCGTGTCGAGCTACCCTGGAAATGAGACTGAAAATGGTGTTTCGGATAGGTTCGCTGGTAAGTGCTTCATGTTCATCGCCAAGAGGTAAATTCAGTTGGTGGAAGGGATCGCCTTCTTCGTGTCTCCATTGATTAAGTCGATCACGAACCCATCCCCAATTCATCCAGAATTGAAGATGGCTAATTGGTTGATCCATTCTGGTTACACTGCTTTCGGAGCTCAGGTGGATATCCATATCGGAATAGCTGTCGGAATCTGAGGAATTTGAACTAGTTGCGAGTTCCATCTCGTACGATAGAGTAAAGGATTTTTTGATATGAAATAATTTTCGAATATTGGATGATATTCTAACTACATAAAATATCTATATATATGGTACTAAAGATTTCGTAGAGTACGGAGGAATTTACGGCATATGTCAGGCAAGTCTACAATAACAGATGCGCTAAGATATGAATTTTGTCTATACACTATTCATGCAGTCAATGCAGTAAAACGTGTCTAGACTAAGAATGATAAGCAGGTAATTTCCTAAGGATAATAAGCAGGTAATTTTCGACACGAAATGATAAGCAAAACTTTTGACATGCAGACACGGTCGAAGTCCAGACCCACTAATGCATCTAAACAACTATCAGTTAGACGCACTAATGCAAGACCTGGTTTGCTAAGACCACCGCTCTGATACCAACTGAAAGGACCCGTTCATATATATTATAAACGATTCACAATAGTTGATTACATCGCGAGGTACTTGACCTCTATATGATACATTTTACAAACATTGCATTCGTTTTTAAAAGACAAACTTTCATCACATCGAAAGTTGACATCATGCATACCATTTCATAATATATCCAACTATAAATGACTTAATAATATTCTTGATGAACTCAACGACTCGAATGCAATGTATTTTGAAATATGTCATGAATGACTCCAAGTAATATCCTTAAAATGAGCTAAT
This sequence comes from Rutidosis leptorrhynchoides, assembly GCF_046630445.1. Lineage (NCBI taxonomy): Eukaryota > Viridiplantae > Streptophyta > Magnoliopsida > Asterales > Asteraceae > Rutidosis > Rutidosis leptorrhynchoides. Next base: position 630,364,385 of record NC_092335.1, read on the forward strand.
GCACAGCGAAAGATTTCTTTCATACCTGAGAATAAACATGCTTTAAAGTGTCAACCAAAAGGTTGGTGAGTTCATTAGTTTATCAAAAACAATCATTTCCAATAATATAATAGACCACAAGATACTCATATTTCGAAAATGATCTGTGCAGGTCTGCTCACTGCTGGAAAATCATTCATACGATATATAAACACCTGGTAATCGACCTTAACAAGATGCATATAGAATATCCCCCGCATACCGGCATTCCGCACGGTCATGCAAAAGCATACAAACAGGCCACTCTTTTAAATATGATGGTTGTGTACACCTCACAAACAGATCATATCTTTTAAAGCTGGCAGTTGTATACCTATTTCGAAGTACTAATGCAGTTCAAATTCTCTGACTGGGGCTTGTGAGTGCCCATAGATCTATCTTTAGGATTCGCGTCAATTAGGAGCTCGGTTTCCTAATTCTTAGATTACCAGACTATAAAGGGGTGATATCCGGTGTACTCGTAACTCAATCGTAGAATGTTTTTAAGTACTTGTGTCTATTTCGTAAAACAGTTATAAAACAGCGCATGTATTCTCAGTCCCAAAATATATATATTTCAAAAACATTTAAAAATGGAGTAATGAAACTCACGGTACAATATTTTGTAGTAAAAATATTCATACGGCGATACTGAACAATGCAGGGTTGACCTCGGATTTCACGAACCTATATCAGTTATATATATATATATATATATTAAAATGTATATTTAATATGTAATAATAATCTAACCAATTTATATATTAATTATATAACTCATTATTTATTATAATATATTTGTTATTTTCAAATGTTATATATCTATATATGTTACTTTTATATTACAATAGTAAACTAGATAGTTTTATGATATATGTAATAATTATATTTTTATATAAATATCTTCTATTTGTTAAAATAATAGTTATAATAATACTAAAATAATGATAATAATACTTTATAATAATAATCATAATAATAATGGTAAAATTAATAATAACAATAATAATGAAAGTAATGATATTATGATCATCCTTTTCCTATTTGTATTATATCTACATCATAATCATAATTATAACCATATTCTTATATTATCATAACCACAATTTTAATGACATATTCATGAGCATATTATACTTTCATTTTATCAATACCCATATCTTAGTATCTCGATATCTAGATCATAATCAAAATCATAATCTTTTAGAGTATTATTATCATCATGTAAGTGTTTAGGTTTGTAAATTTATTATAACCATAAATTACTTCATTTTTTTCATAGTATAAATAGCATATTTTAACTCTTAAAGTTTATGTATATACCTCATCATCTCATGTCATCCTTTATCATCATCAAGTGATCAATATTCTTATTTCATCATCCTCATAAACTAACATATGATCATCTTCATACCATGATCATCATTATCAATAACTGGTCATCATCATCCTTTCCATCTTTTAAACATCATCGTAGTTTGCTTGGTGATTTAAATAGAAAACGTAATATGGCAGCTGAAATGTCCCGTTCTTATTGATTAAAAACGTTCCATATTAATTGATTTCGTTGCGAGGTTTTGACCTCTATATGAGACGTTTTTCAAAGACTGCATTCATTTTTAAAACAAACCATAACCTTTATTTCATAAATAAAGGTTTAAAAAGCTTTACGTAGATTATCAAATAATGATAATCTAAAATATCCTGTTTACACACGACCATTACATAATGGTTTACAATACAAATATGTTACATCGAAATTAGTTTCTTGAATGCAGTTTTTACACAATATCATACAAACATGGACTCCAAATCTTGTCCTTATTTTAGTATGCAACAGCGGAAGCTCTTAATATTCACCTGAGAATAAACATGCTTTAAACGTCAACAAAAATGTTGGTGAGTTATAGGTTTAACCTATATATATCAAATCGTAACAATAGACCACAAGATTTCATATTTCAATACACATCCCATACATAGAGATAAAAATCATTCATATGGTGAACACCTGGTAACCGACAATAACAAGATGCATATATAAGAATATCCCCATCATTCCGGGACACCCTTCGGATATGATATAAATTTCGAAGTACTAAAGCATCCGGTACTTTGGATGGGGTTTGTTAGGCCCAATAGATCTATCTTTAGGATTCGCGTCAATTAGGGTGTCTGTTCCCTAATTCTTAGATTACCAGACTTAATAAGAAGGGGCATATTCGATTTCGATAATTCAACCATAGAATGTAGTTTCACGTACTTGTATCTATTTTGTAAATCATTTATAAAACCTGCATGTATTCTCATCCCAAAAATATTAGATTTTAAAAGTGGGACTATAACTCACTTTCACAGATTTTTACTTCGTCGGGAAGTAAGACTTGGCCACTGGTTGATTCACGAACCTATAACAATATATACATATATATCAAAGTATGTTCAAAATATATTTACAACACTTTTAATATATTTTGATGTCTTAAGTTTATTAAGTCAGCTGTCCTCGTTAGTAACCTACAACTAGTTGTCCACAGTTAGATGTACAGAAATAAATCGATAAATATTATCTTGAATCAATCCACGACCCAGTATATACGTATCTCAGTATTGATCACAACTCAAACTATACATATTTTGGAATCAACCTCAACCCTGTATAGCTAACTCCAACATTCACATATAGAGTGTCTATGGTTGTTCCGAAATATATATAGATGTGTCGACATGATAGGTCGAAACATTGTATACGTGTCTATGGTATCTCAAGATTACATAATATACAATACAAGTTGATTAAGTTATGGTTGGAATATATTTGTTACCAATTTTCACGTAGCTAAAATGAGAAAAATTATCCAATCTTGTTTTACCCATAACTTCTTCATTTTAAATCCGTTTTGAGTGAATCAAATTGCTATGGTTTCATATTGAACTCTATTTTATGAATCTAAACAGAAAAAGTATAGGTTTATAGTCGGAAAAATAAGTTACAAGTTGTTTTTGTAAAGGTAGTCATTTCAGTCGAAAGAACGACGTCTAGATGACCATTTTAGAAAACATACTTCCACTTTGAGTTTAACCATAATTTTTGGATATAGTTTCATGTTCATAATAAAAATCATTTTCTCAGAATAAAAAATTTTAAATCAAAGTTTATCATAGTTTTTAATTAACTAACCCAAAACAGCCCGCGGTGTTACTACGACGGCGTAAATCCGGTTTTACGGTGTTTTTCGTGTTTCCAGGTTTTAAATCATTAAGTTAGCATATCATATAGATATAGAACATGTGTTTAGTTTATTTTAAAATTCAAGTTAGAAGGATTAACTTTTGTTTGCGAACAAGTTTAGAATTAACTAAACTATGTTCTAGTGATTACAAGTTTAAACCTTCGAATAAGATAGCTTTATATGTATGAATCGAATGATGTTATGAACATCATTACTACCTTAAGTTCCTTGGATAAACCTACTGGAAAAGAGAAAAATGGATCTAGCTTCAATGGATCCTTGGATGGCTCGAAGTTCTTGAAGCAGAATCATGACACGAAAACAAGTTCAAGTAAGATCATCACTTGAAATAAGATTGTTATAGTTATAGAAATTGAACCAAAGTTTGAATATGATTATTACCTTGTATTAGAATGATAACCTACTGTAAGAAACAAAGATTTCTTGAGGTTGGATGATCACCTTACAAGATTGGAAGTGAGCTAGCAAACTTGAAAGTATTCTTGATTTTATGAAACTAGAACTTTTGGAATTTATGAAGAACACTTAGAACTTGAAGATAGAACTTGAGAGAGATCAATTAGATGAATAAAATTGAAGAATGAAAGTGTTTGTAGGTGTTTTTGGTCGTTGGTGTATGGATTAGATATAAAGGATATGTAATTTTGTTTTCATGTAAATAAGTCATGAATGATTACTCATATTTTTGTAATTTTATGAGATATTTCATGCTAGTTGCCAAATGATGGTTCCCACATGTGTTAGGTGACTCACATAGGCTGCTAAGAGCTGATCATTGGAGTGTATATACCAATAGTACATACATCTAAAAACTGTGTATTGTACGAGTACGAATACGGGTGCATACGAGTAGAATTGTTGATGAAACTGAACGAGGATGTAATTGTAAGCATTTTTGTTAAGTAGAAGTATTTTGATAAGTGTATTGAAGTCTTTCAAAAGTGTATAAATACATATTAAAACACTACATGTATATACATTTTAACTGAGTCGTTAAGTCATCGTTAGTCGTTACATGTAAGTGTTGTTTTGAAACCTTTAGGTTAACGATCTTGTTAAATGTTGTTAACCCAATGTTTATAATATCAAATGAGATTTTAAATTATTATATTATCATGATATTATCATGTATGAATATCTCTTAATATGATATATATACATTAAATGTCTTTACAACGATAATCGTTACATATATGTCTCGTTTAAAAATCATTAAGTTAGTAGTCTTGTTTTTACATATGTAGTTCATTGTTAATATACTTAATGATATGTTTACTTATCATAGTATCATGTTAACTATATATATATCCATATATATGTCATCATATAGTTTTTACAAGTTTTAACGTTCGTGAATCACCGATCAACTTGGGTGGTCAATTGTCTATATGAAACATATTTCAATTAATCAAGTCTTAACAAGTTTGATTGCTTAACATGTTAGAAACATTTAATCATGTAAATATCAATCTCAATTAATATATATAAACATGGAAAAGTTCGGGTCACTACAGTACCTACCCGTTAAATAAATTTCGTCCCGAAATTTTAAGCTGTTGAAGGTGTTGACGAATCTTCTGGAAATAGATGCGGGTATTTCTTCTTCATCTGATCTTCACGCTCCCAGGTGAACTCGGGTCCTCTACAAGCATTCCATCGAACCTTAACAATTGGTATCTTGTTTTGCTTAAGTCTTTTAACCTCACGATCCATTATTTCGACGGGTTCTTCGATGAATTGAAGTTTTTCGTTGATTTGGATTTCATCTAACGGAATAGTGAGATCTTCTTTAGCAAAACATTTTTTTAAATTCGAGACGTGGAAAGTGTTATGTACAGCTGCGAGTTGTTGAGGTAACTCTAGTCGGTAAGCTACTGGTCCGATACGATCAATAATCTTGAATGGTCCAATATACCTTGGATTTAATTTCCCTCGTTTACCAAATCGAACAACGCCTTTCCAAGGTGCAACTTTAAGCATGACCATCTCTCCAATTTCAAATTCTATATCTTTTCTTTTAATGTCAGCGTAGCTCTTTTGTCGACTTTGGGCGGTTTTCAACCGTTGTTGAATTTGGATGATCTTCTCGGTAGTTTCTTGTATAATCTCCGGACCCGTAATCTGTCTATCCCCCACTTCACTCCAACAAATCGGAGACCTGCACTTTCTACCATAAAGTGCTTCAAACGGCGCCATCTCAATGCTTGAATGGTAGCTGTTGTTGTAGGAAAATTCTGCTAACGGTAGATGTCGATCCCAACTGTTTCCGAAATCAATAACACATGCTCGTAGCATGTCTTCAAGCGTTTGTATCGTCCTTTCGCTCTGCCCATCAGTTTGTGGATGATAGGTAGTACTCATGTCTAGACGAGTTCCTAATGCTTGCTGTAATGTCTGCCAGAATCTTGAAATAAATCTGCCATCTCTATCAAAGATAATAGAGATTGGTATTCCATGTCTGGAGATGACTTCCTTCAAATACAGTCGTGCTAACTTCTCCATCTTGTCATCTTCTCTTATTGGTAGGAAGTGTGCTGATTTGGTGAGACGATCAACTATTACCCAAATAGTATCAAAACCACTTGCAGTCCTTGGCAATTTAGTGATGAAATCAATGGTAATGTTTTCCCATTTCCATTCCGGGATTTCGGGTTGTTGAAGTAGACCTGATGGTTTCTGATGCTCAGCTTTGACCTTAGAACACGTCAAACATTCTCCTACGTATTTAGCAACATCGGCTTTCATACCCGGCCACCAAAAATGTTTCTTGAGATCCTTGTACATCTTTCCCGTTCCAGGATGTATTGAGTATCTGGTTTTATGAGCTTCTCTAAGTACCATTTCTCTCATATCTCCAAATTTTGGTACCCAAATCCTTTCAGCCCTATACCGGGTTCCATCTTCCCGAATATTAAGATGCTTCTCCGATCCTTTGGGTATTTCATCCTTTAAATTTCCCTCTTTTAAAACTCCTTGTTGCGCCTCCTTTATTTGAGTAGTAATGTTATTATGAATCATTATATTCATAGATTTTACTCGAATGGGTTCTCTGTCCTTCCTGCTCAAGGCATCGGCTACCACATTTGCCTTCCCCGGGTGGTAACGAATCTCAAAGTCGTAATCATTCAATAATTCAATCCACCTACGCTGCCTCATATTCAGTTGTTTCTGATTAAATATGTGTTGAAGACTTTTGTGGTCGGTATATATAATACTTTTGACCCCATATAAGTAGTGCCTCCAAGTCTTTAATGCAAAAACAACCGCGCCTAATTCCAAATCATGCGTCGTATAATTTTGTTCGTGAATCTTCAATTGTCTAGACGCATAAGCAATCACCTTCGTTCGTTGCATTAATACACAACCGAGACCTTGCTTTGATGCATCACAATAAATCACAAAATCATCATTCCCTTCAGGCAATGACAATATAGGTGCCGTAGTTAGCTTTTTCTTCAATAACTGAAACGCTTTCTCTTGTTCATCATTCCATTCAAATTTCTTCCCTTTATGCGTTAATGCAGTCAAGGGTTTTGCTATTCTGGAAAAGTCTTGGATGAACCTTCTGTAGTAACCAGCTAGTCCTAAAAACTGGCGTATGTGTTTCGGAGTTTTCGGGGTTTCCCACTTTTCAACAGTTTGTATCTTTGCCGGATCCACCTTAATACCTTCTTTGTTCACTATGTGACCGAGGAATTGAACTTCTTCCAACCAAAATGCACACTATGAAAACTTAGCGTACAATTCTTCCTTCCTCAATACTTCTAACACCTTTCTCAAATGTTCACCGTGTTCTTGGTCATTCTTTGAGTAAATAAGTATGTCATCAATGAAAATAATGACAAACTTGTCAAGGTATGGTCCACACACTCGGTTCATAAGGTCCATGAACACAGCTGGTGCATTAGTTAAACCAAACGGCATGACCATAAACTCGTAATGACCGTAACGTGTTCTGAAAGCAGTCTTTGGAATATCATCTTCTTTCACCCGCATTTGATGATACCCGGAACGTAAGTCAATCTTTGAATAAACAGACGAGCCTTGTAGTTGATCAAATAAGTCATCGATTCTCAGTAGTGGGTAGCGGTTCTTGATGGTAAGTTTGTTCAACTCTCGGTAGTCGATACACAACCTGAATGTACCATCTTTCTTCTTGACAAACAAAACAGGAGCTCCCCACGGTGATGTGCTTGGTCGAATGAAACCACGCTCTAAAAGTTCTTGTAATTGGCTTTGTAGTTCTTTCATCTCGCTGGGTGCGAGTCTGTAAGGAGCACGAGCTATTGGTGCAGCTCCTGGTACAAGATCTATTTGAAATTCAACGGATCGATGTGGGGGTAATCCCGGTAATTCTTTCGGAAATACATCGAGAAATTCTTTTGCAATGGGAACATCATTGATGCTCTTTTCTTCAGTTTGTACTTTCTCGACGTGTGCTAGAACAGCATAGCAACCTTTTCTTATTAGTTTTTGTGCCTTCAAATTACTAATAAGATGTAGCTTCGTGTTGCCCTTTTCTCCGTACACCATTAAGGGTTTTCCTTTTTCTCGTATAATGCGAATTGCATTTTTGTAACAAACGATCTCTGCTTTCACTTCTTTCAACCAGTCCATACCGATTATCACATCAAAACTCCCTAACTCTACTGGTATCAAATCAATCTTAAATGTTTCGCTAACCAGTTTAATTTCTCGATTCCGACATATATTATCTGCTGAAATTAATTTACCATTTGCTAATTCGAGTAAAAATTTACTATCCAAAGGCGTCAATGGACAACTTAATTTAGCACAAAAATCTCTACTCATATAGCTTCTATCCGCACCCGAATCAAATAAAACGTAAGCAGATTTATTGTCAATAAGAAACGTACCCGTAACAAGCTCCGGGTCTTCCTGTGCCTCTACCGCATTAATATTGAAAACTCTTCCACGGCCTTGTCCATTCGTGTTCTCCTGGTTCGGGCAATTTCTAATAATGTGGCCCGGTTTTCCACATTTATAACAAACTACATTGGCATAGCTTGCTCCGACACTACTTGCTCCGCCATTACTCGTTCCGACACCATTTGTTCCTTTCGTTCTATTAACCCCTGGTCCGTAGACCTCACACTTCGCCGCGCTATGACCATTTCTTTTACACTTGTTGCAAAATTTGGTGCAGAACCCCGAGTGATACTTTTCACACCTTTAGCATAACTGCTTCTGATTGTTGTTGTTGTTGCGGTTATTATTGTTGTTGGGATGATTGTTGTAGTTGCTGTTGTTGTTGTTGTTGTTGTTGTTGTTGTTGGGCCGTTTGTTGTAGTTGCGATTGATGTTGCGATTGTTGGGATAATTGTTGCGATTGCTGTTGTTGTTGTATTGGTGATTCTTATCACCATTTTCCTCCCACTTTCTTTTGACTTGCTTCACATTGGCCTCTTCAGTAGTCTGTTCTTTAATTCTTTCTTCAATCTGGTTCACTAGTTTGTGAGCCATTCTACATGCCTGTTGTATGGAGGCGGGCTCGTGTGAACTTATATCTTCTTGGATTCTTTCCGGTAATCCTTTCACAAACGCGTCGATCTTCTCTTCCTCATCTTCGAATGCTCCCGGACACAATAGGCACAATTCTGTGAATCGTCTTTCATACGTGGTAATATCAAATCCTTGGGTTCGTAACCCTCTTAGTTCTGTCTTGAGCTTATTGACCTCGGTTCTGGGACGGTACTTCTCGTTCATCAAGTGCTTGAATGTTGACCACGGTAGTGCGTACGCATCGTCTTGTCCCACTTGCTCTAGATAGGTATTCCACCATGTTAACGCAGAACCTGTGAAGGTATGCGTAGCGTACTTCACTTTGTCCTCTTCAGTACACTTACTTATGGCAAACACCGATTCGACCTTCTCGGTCCACCGTTTCAATCCAATCGGTCCTTCGGTTCCATCAAATTCCAAAGGTTTGCAGGCAGTGAATTCTTTGTAGGTGCATCCTACACGATTTCCTGTACTGCTAGATCCAAGGTTATTGTTGGTATGTAGCGCAGCCTGTACTGCGGCTATGTTTGAAGCTAGAAAAGTACGGAATTCCTCTTCATTCATATTCACTGTGTGTCGAGTAGTCGGTGCCATTTCCTTCAAAATAGTTAAATGGAACAAGTTAATCATACAGAATATTAAGAGTAGTTAATAGTATTTCGTAGCATAATATGAACTCATTTATAAAAGCTTTTTCTTCATATTAGCGTTTTATAAGTTTAAATTCGGGTAGTACCTACCCGTTAAGTTCATACTTAGTAGCTAATATACAATTCAACTACTACAATTCTATATGAAAAACTGATTATAATAATATTTCGCGTTCAAACTTTTATACAATATTTTACAAACTTACAATACCGCTTATTTTACATAAAGCATGAAATATAGCACACAATAACTTTGATACAAGATAGTTGTGAAGACAATTCTAGCTAGTACACAAGTCATTCAGCAAAGGCAATAAAGACACGTAATTCATACGTCCAGAAACAAGTCATGCATTCTGGTTTTACTAGGACTACTTCCCATCCTTGGTCTTGTGCAACATAACCGTTATGGCCGTTGATAAGACAGCGTGTTGTAACGTCATCAAAGGGACGAGGGTTACGTAATGTCCAACAGTCCCGTAACAATCTAAAAACCTCATTTCTTACCCCAATTACCGACTCCATCACTTGTGGAAACGTTTTGTTTAATAGTTGTAGCCCGATGTTCTTGTTCTCACTTTGGTGAGAAGCGAACATTACTAATCCGTAAGCATAACATGCTTCTTTATGTTGCATGTTAGCCGCTTTTTCTAAATCACGAAGTCCAATATTCGGATATATTGAGTCAAAATAATTTCTTAACCCGTTGCGTAAAATAGCATTTGGGTTCCCCGCAATATATGCTTCAAAGTAAACACATCGTAACTTATGGGTTTCCCAATGTGATATCCCCCATCTTTCAAACGAAAGTCTCTTATAAATCAAGACATTCTTGGAACGTTCTTCGAATGTCTTACAAACTGATCTCGCCTTAAATAGTTGTGCCGAGGAATTCTGACCGACTCTAGACAAGATTTCATCAATCATGTCTCCGGGTAGGTCTCTTAAAATATTGGGTTGTCTATCCATTTTGTGTTTTTATACTGTAAAATAGACAAGAGTTAGATTCATAAAAAAAATACTTATTAATACAAGCAATTTTTACATATATCATAAAGCATAAGCACACTATATTACATATATTACACCACATAAATACAACTATCTTATTCCGACTCGCTTGTTTCTTCTTCTTCGATTTTGGTTCGTTTTGCCAAGTTTCTAGGGATATATGATTTTCCCCTAATACGAGCCGTCGTTATCCACATTGGTTTAGAAAAACCTGGTGGTTTAGAGGTTCCCGGGTCATTGTTACAACTTAAGGACTTCGGGGGTTGACGATACATATAAAGTTCATCGGGGTTGGAATTAGATTTCTCTATTTTTATGCCCTTTCCCTTATTATTTTCTTTTGCCTTTTTAAATTCAGTTGGGGTAATTTCTATAACATCATCGGAATTCTCGTCGGAATCCGATTCATCGGAGAATTGGTAATCCTCCCAATATTTTGCTTCCTTGGCGGAAACACCTTTGACCATAATTAACCTTGGTCAGTTGGTTGAGGATTCTCTTTTACTTAACCGTTTTATTATTTCCCCCACCGGTTCTATTTCTTCTTCCGGTTCCGATTCTTCTTCCGGTTCCGATTCTTCTTCCGGTTCCGACTCCTCTTCCGGTTCCTCTTCGGGAACTTGTGAATCAGTCCACGAATCATTCTAATTTACATTTGACTCTTCATTATTATTAGGTGAGTCAATGGGACTTGTTCTAGAGGAAGACATCTATCACATAATATCAAACACGTTAAGAGATTAATATATCACATAATATTCATATGTTAAAAATATATAGTTTCCAACAAAAATGTTTAGCAATCATTTTTAAAGAAAACACGGTCGAAGTCCAGACTCACTAATGCATCCTAACAAACTCGATAAGACACACTAATGTAAATTTTCTGGTTCTCTAAGACCAACGCTCGGATACCAACTGAAATGTCCCGTTCTTATTGATTAAAAACGTTCCATATTAATTGATTTCGTTGCGAGGTTTTGACCTCTATATGAGACGTTTTTCAAAGACTGCATTCATTTTTAAAACAAACCATAACCTTTATTTCATAAATAAAGGTTTAAAAAGCTTTACGTAGATTATCAAATAATGATAATCTAAAATATCCTGTTTACACACGACCATTACATAATGGTTTACAATACAAATATGTTACATCGAAATCAGTTTCTTGAATGCAGTTTTTACACAATATCATACAAACATGGACTCCAAATCTTGTCCTTATTTTAGTATGCAACAGCGGAAGCTCTTAATATTCACCTGAGAATAAACATGCTTTAAACGTCAACAAAAATGTTGGTGAGTTATAGGTTTAACCTATATATATCAAATCGTAACAAAAGACCACAAGATTTCATATTTCAATACACATCCCATACATAGAGATAAAAATCATTCATATGGTGAACACCTGGTAACCGACAATAACAAGATGCATATATAAGAATATCCCCATCATTCCGGGACACCCTTCGGATATGATATAAATTTCGAAGTACTAAAGCATCCGGTACTTTGGATGGGGTTTGTTAGGCCCAATAGATCTATCTTTAGGATTCGCGTCAATTAGGGTGTCTGTTCCCTAATTCTTAGATTACCAGACTTAATAAGAAGGGGCATATTCGATTTCGATAATTCAACCATAGAATGTAGTTTCACGTACTTGTGTCTATTTTGTAAATCATTTATAAAACCTGCATGTATTCTCATCCCAAAAATATTAGATTTTAAAAGTGGGACTATAACTCACTTTCACAGATTTTTACTTCGTCGGGAAGTAAGACTTGGCCACTGGTTGATTCACGAACCTATAACAATATATACATATATATCAAAGTATGTTCAAAATATATTTACAACACTTTTAATATATTTTGATGTCTTAAGTTTATTAAGTCAGCTGTCCTCGTTAGTAACCTACAACTAGTTGTCCACAGTTAGATGTACAGAAATAAATCGATAAATATTATCTTGAATCAATCCACGACCCAGTGTATACGTATCTCAGTATTGATCACAACTCAAACTATACATATTTTGGAATCAACCTCAACCCTGTATAGTTAACTCCAACATTCACATATAGAGTGTCTATGGTTGTTCCGAAATATATATAGATGTGTCGACATGATAGGTCGAAACATTGTATACGTGTCTATGGTATCTCAAGATTACATAATATACAATACAAGTTGATTAAGTTATGGTTGGAATATATTTGTTACCAATTTTCACGTAGCTAAAATGAGAAAAATTATCCAATCTTGTTTTACCCATAACTTCTTCATTTTAAATCCGTTTTGAGTGAATCAAATTGCTATGGTTTCATATTGAACTCTATTTTATGAATCTAAACAGAAAAAGTATAGGTTTATAGTCAGAAAAATAAGTTACAAGTCGTTTTTGTAAAGGTAGTCATTTCAGTCGAAAGAACGACGTCTAGATGACCATTTTAGAAAACATACTTCCACTTTGAGTTTAACCATAATTTTTGGATATAGTTTCATGTTCATAATAAAAATCATTTTCTCAGAATAACAAATTTTAAATCAAAGTTTATCATAGTTTTTAATTAACTAACCCAAAACAGCCCGCGGTGTTACTACGACGGCGTAAATCCGGTTTTACGGTGTTTTTCGTGTTTCCAGGTTTTAAATCATTAAGTTAGCATATCATATAGATATAGAACATGTGTTTAGTTTATTTTAAAAGTCAAGTTAGAAGGATTAACTTTTGTTTGCGAACAAGTTTAGAATTAACTAAACTATGTTCTAGTGATTACAAGTTTAAACCTTCGAATAAGATAGCTTTATATGTATGAATCGAATGATGTTATGAACATCATTACTACCTTAAGTTCCTTGGATAAACCTACTGGAAAAGAGAAAAATGGATCTAGCTTCAATGGATCCTTGGATGGCTCGAAGTTCTTGAAGCAGAATCATGACACGAAAACAAGTTCAAGTAAGATCATCACTTGAAATAAGATTGTTATAGTTATAGAAATTGAACCAAAGTTTGAATATGATTATTACCTTGTATTAGAATGATAACCTACTGTAAGAAACAAAGATTTCTTGAGGTTGGATGATCACCTTACAAGATTGGAAGTGAGCTAGCAAACTTGAAAGTATTCTTGATTTTATGAAACTAGAACTTTTGGAATTTATGAAGAACACTTAGAACTTGAAGATAGAACTTGAGAGAGATTAATTAGATGAAGAAAATTGAAGAATGAAAGTGTTTGTAGGTGTTTTTGGTCGTTGGTGTATGGATTAGATATAAAGGATATGTAATTTTGTTTTCATGTAAATAAGTCATGAATGATTACTCATATTTTTGTAATTTTATGAGATATTTCATGCTAGTTGCCAAATGATGGTTCCCACATGTGTTAGGTGACTCACATAGGCTGCTAAGAGCTGATCATTGGAGTGTATATACCAATAGTACATACATCTAAAAACTGTGTATTGTACGAGTACGAATACGGGTGCATACGAGTAGAATTGTTGATGAAACTGAACGAGGATGTAATTGTAAGCATTTTTGTTAAGTAGAAGTATTTTGATAAGTGTATTGAAGTCTTTCAAAAGTGTATAAATACATATTAAAACACTACATGTATATACATTTTAACTGAGTCGTTAAGTCATCGTTAGTCGTTACATGTAAGTGTTGTTTTGAAACCTTTAGGTTAACGATCTTGTTAAATGTTGTTAACCCAATGTTTATAATATCAAATGAGATTTTAAATTATTATATTATCATGATATTATCATGTATGAATATCTCTTAATATGATATATATACATTAAATGTCTTTACAACGATAATCGTTACATATATGTCTCGTTTAAAAATCATTAAGTTAGTAGTCTTGTTTTTACATATGTAGTTCATTGTTAATATACTTAATGATATGTTTACTTATCATAGTATCATGTTAACTATATATATATCCATATATATGTCATCATATAGTTTTTACAAGTTTTAACGTTCGTGAATCACCGATCAACTTGGGTGGTCAATTGTCTATATGAAATATATTTCAATTAATCAAGTCTTAACAAGTTTGATTGCTTAACATGTTAGAAACATTTAATCATGTAAATATCAATCTCAATTAATATATATAAACATGGAAAAGTTCGGGTCACTACAGCAGCAGTCCAACATCAAAGCATAAACAGGCTCTCGGCCCAAAATAGAAATAGCCTTCGGCCCAAGAAAGCTTAATAACTATCCAGTCCAAATAGTTCATTCGGCCCAAAGAAGAAAAAAAAAAGAAAAGGAAACACATGCCCAACAAAGAGCCCGTTATCCTCTTTAACTCGTTCGGTTCCTAGGTTACCAGCTCACTTCATTCCTCCCCACATCAGATCTAGAATGGCAGGAGCTACGCAGAGAAGAAAAAAACATGGTATCCTCATCTCACCATCACTCATCAATCATCATCATTGTTAATAGATTAATTGAGCAGTAATCATCTATAATTATCAGGTCATTGATTCATCATCGTTCTTGTTCAAATTCATCATCCATCTACTTCTTTCTCGTTAATCATCTTCCTTCATCAATCGATTAAGAAATGGGTTCATTAATTGGTGAAACAGGTAATTGATTCATTGATTTCCTTTTTTTATATATATATTCTTCGTCCCTCTCTATATATATATGTCCTGTATTTTTAAATTTATTGAACACCACAGTAATGAATGAAAATAGAACGGCTATTTAGTGGTAGAGGTTACAGGTCGATTAGTAACAATACCTGATAGCAAAGGTTTGTGATGGTGGTGTTTCGTAGTGATAGGTAGAAACAGAAGGAAGTAGTAGCAGTGACAATAAATAGCAACAATTTACTCATCATCATTCGTTGTTGTAACAGGAAACAAGAGAACATCAGAATCGTACATCAATCTTGTTCGAGCTGCACAACTAAAAGGTGTTCGGGTTTGAGCTATTTGGAACAGAATCAATAATAGTTGCATGTGCATAAATAGTTAAATACTTATTATGTAACTTAAATTGTTACAGGTAGTTTGTGGTGGTGTTGATTTCATCGTATAACAGATCTAAAAACCGAAATAAAATTGCAGCTATTGAAACAATTGGGTTTGATGATGGTGATCGGTAGAAGGTGATTTGGGTGTTTGGTGATGAAAGGTGGATTTTCTATTATGTAGTGTATGTGTGCATAAAGTATAGGATAAAGAGGATGATTGGTGATGGAATAAGGACACTAATATAAATCAAGTCCGTGAATCATGTAGTCGTTCAATCATATATTTGTAAAGAGTATTAGCTTTATTAATAGTTGTTGATGTTACAAGTGATGTGAGTGTGCTTGTGGCATTTTGTATTTGGTTAATGGATAAGCGATAAGTGAAGATCCCTTTATATAACTTTATTATTGAAATTGTAATTTGTATATATATATATATATATATATATATATATATATATATATATATATATATATATATATATAACAATAGATGTTGTTGTTGTGTGTTAATCGGACAAAGATAGAACCATTAATTACAAGTAGTAAAAAGAATTTACCAAGTGGGTTTTTAATTCAATTTCAATTGCAGGATATGATATATAGAACGAATTATGATTGGAAAGTGACTTGTAACAAATTAGAGACACAAACAAAAATTATGTACAGATGATGGATACGTGAAACAAAATTTGATTCTAGTTCCATATGTATACTTTTATATAAATAATATTAATAATTACTAATTATATTAATAATAATAATCAAAATACTACTACTAATAATACTAATAATACTAATAATACTAATAATAATAATAATAATAATCATAATCATAATAATAATAATAATAATAATAATAATAATAATAATAATAATAATAATAAGAGTAATAATAATAATATGATGATATTAATAATTAGAATAATAAGGATCTTAATAATCTAAATAATGATAATAATATTATTAATGATACTAATAACGATATTAGTTATAATAATATTAATATTATTAAGGATAATAATAATAACAATATTAATAATGACAATATTATAACAACTTATACATATCAAATTTTTTATATACATATTTTATATTAGAAGTAATAATATTACTAATACAACTATTAATATTAACAATAATAATTATAATGAAAGTAATGATAATAATATTAATATATCAATTTTTATTCAAACTTGTAATTTAATATAATACTATATTATTATTTATGTAATATTATATTATATAATGACATTTACTGAATAGTTAATATTTATATATTTTATATGTATTTATTAGAAATCATATATAGACTCATGATAATATATATATATATATATATATATATATATATATATATATATATATATATATATAATAGTAATTTATTTATTTATTATTATTACATATTTAATTCCTAATGATTCAATAACATTTTTATTATTTCCAATACTTACATTTATATTTATATATATATATATTTATTTATTTATTTATTTTCAAAAAATTATTCGTGAATCGTCAGGAGTAGTCAGAGGTTAACTGAATCCATGTAAACAGTTCAAGAATTTTGAGACTCGGTTTGTAGATTTTGCTTATCGTGTCGAAATTACAATTTTAAGTTTAAATTTGGTCGGAAAGTGAATAGTTTAGGGTCATCTACGTCTAAAAAAAAAAAGATAAAGGTACCATGCTTTTTGTTACAAAGTTGTTGGACCATCCATGCAATTTTGTCTTTTTTTTTCCTTTCTCATACAAAATTCTAGAAACAAATGTCAAATTTCTTATTCATTTTTTCTTTTCAAAGCTCAAAGAGTTTCCAACGATTCATCTCCTTTGGTTGCCTTCACTGCTAGCGAACCCCTTCTATTTTTATTTTTTCCAAGTGATCTTATGTGATCTAGTCTGCGAATTAGTTTAAGCCAAGTTAACTCTTACATCACACACAAATTTACATAATTTTTTTTACAGATATATAGATTATAGATTATGTCCATCTTTAAACTTAAACTAACAATTTCCTTGTTAGAAAGTCACGTAGATACGGATTGATCAATAGGTAAAAGGTAAAAGGTAGAAGGTTTTCCCTGTTCGGGCTACCCGGGAGGGCGAGTAATCCCACCCATACGGATTGATCAATAGTCCACTCATAATATATAAAATTAATAAAATAAAGTAAAATGATGTATATGCCCCTGTGAACAGTGAAAAGGTTCATCATAAATAGTACAACAACAACAACAACAACAACAACAACAAAATTCAATACCACATAAGTAGTGTATGGGGGAGGTGAGATGTAGACAATCCTTCCCCTATCCCTAAATGATGTAATGTCAATGAGAAGAATTCTAGGGATCATGTCATTATCTTGTTCTTGGTGGTGACAAGGTTTTTGACCTATTAGGAGCGTTTCGGCCCAATCATTAAGGTAAATAGAAACTGGTATGCATTTTAGACAGAGTAAACTTACCTTGTGGACTTACTAGGCAATCCTTCACTTGTATATAAATCATCTAGGAAAATTTAGAATACAATATCTATATGAAATGTCAAGTACTAATCACAAAATTTTCAAATCTCTAACGCATATGTTCCAGAAATCAAAGCAATTAGCCATAAACACACGTCATTTCTTCACCCAGAGTAAAAACACTCTCAAAAGTACATCCCTCTATTCGATGAATATAAAGTCATCACATTTTTCATTCATACACCATCTTGATTCCTTTATAACATTAGTTATTTACGAATTACTCACTTAAAAAACATAATTACCTATGATCGATTTACAAATCAAAATTTTTTAATTTTGTTATACTACTAATGCATAAAGTTGTTAATTGTTTAGCACAATATTTACGTATAATAGTTTCTTTCGGTCAATTAGATTATATTTAATACTAGTGAAATGAAGGTGAAATCACGGTTTTTTTTAAACGAAACAGTTTAATAATATGTTTTAGGTATTAAGTGAATGTAAATAACAAAGTCATTTAGTTTAATGAACCGTGGAACCAAGGATTTCGACTAAGAAACTTGTCGTTATTTTTACAAAAATATTGAATATTTATATTTTTAATAATAATTATTAATAATAACAAATGCTTCTTGAAATTGTTTTAAAAATTAAAATACAATTATTATATAAAGGTTGTACAATATACTTCAAAGTTTGTACATGTGTTCATAGAGTGTTTTGTAAAAAAAATTGTACAATTTGTTTTAAGTTTGTACATATGGTAATGAGGGTGTTTTATTATAAGGTTGTGCATAATGCTTCAAATATTGTACATATAGTTATGAGGGTGTTTTACCATAAGGTTATACATAATACTTCTAAGATTGTACATATGGTCATGTGGCGTTTTATTATAACGTTGTACATAATCCTTCATATATTATACAATTAACATGTTAATAATATTTTTTTATCAAATTCAATTAATTAATTATTTTAATAACATTATCATGGGGCTTAAATTTTTTGCTATTTATTTTTGAATTTTTTTTAAGTTTGAAAAATCTTATTTATGATATCATCATTTTAAAAATTTATATGATACTATAGATAGATAGATAGATTGTTCAATATGCTAAAAATAACGTCCACTTATGTTGGATTTTGGTTAAATTTAATCGACATTTATCTTCTTTAGAATGTTGCTAAGGTGTGTCACGTGATAGTTGATAAAACGTACTGTATATATTGAAGTAATTTTTTAATAAAAATATTGACATAAACATTAGTAATTCCTAACCGTTAATTCAATTTAATATTATTTTTTACGTATATACTCTAATAAAGATACTTATTTATTAAATGCAATTTAACATAGAATTGCCCCTTTTTTCAGGCGGAACTATTCGTTGAGGAGTTTAAAGTTTAAACTTGTATCTCGTTTCCACAAACAAATCATACAGGCATTTTTCCTTTTCATGTTTGGGCTTCATTTGTAATTTTTTTTTTTAAAGGCAAATCAACATTTTATTAATATAAGGAGGTAGCGCTCAAAACAAGTAAAACTACCGAGTTTTCAAAGATACATCACGACGGATGCTAAGATGGCAACAATATATACAAGCGAAATAAAAGATTATGTAAAAATACTACATGGATTATGTAGCCAACTATTCCACCCAATGACCTTGTCTTTGTATCTTCTCGCAACCCATTCGAAACTTTTAACTTGTATTTCGCAAAACGCAACCGGCACATTCTAAACTTTATTCTTAAAAACCTTCTCATTGCGATTTTTCCACAAAAGATAAATACTTGTCCATGTCACCGCTTGCCATAAGATTTTACCTATATCCGACCATATGTAACACGTATTATTGTTTAACAAAGAGGTAAGATTTAAATTTGGAGGACGAGGAGCGCTCCACCAATCGAAAATTTTACCCCAAACATCACGAACTTTCTCACAAGATAGAAGGGAGTGACTAATACTTTCGATGTCATTATCACTGTAAGACCCTGTTTCCATTTCAGTTGATCGGGACGCCGTTCAGGATTCGGGACGCCGTCCAGCAAAGAAGAGCTGCACACCGTCCAGTTGGTCTGTCGGGCCAGCTGTGATATTTTAGTTTTAATAAGGGGTATGTCGGTCTTTTCACTTGGTGACCAGTTTTAAGCCACAAATGGGCAAAGGTTGAGCTCATTCAACCTTATCTTCACCAATACAAACACTCTCATCCATATCTAGAGAGAGAGAGGAGAGTTTTAGAGAGAGAGAACTTGATTTAGAGAAGAAGGAGTCGGATTCTCGCTAAAGCTCGGGTTCTAAAGTTGTTCATCTCGCTCATAGCTATGTTGTGGTAGTATTGGAAAGTTCAAACTCCGAATTTCATTTGTTAGATTTGATATTCAAGTTAGGGTTTGAGCTTGATTTGTTGTAAAACCCTCTTAGATGATGAAATGGGTTTATGGTGACTAGTTATTCTTGTCACTTGGCGGGTTTTGGGTTGGTTGACGATTTAGCCTTGATTAAGCTTTGATCTTGAGTTTAATCACTAGGTTTAGTGATTATGGAAGTGTTGGAACACTTTTGGGTGTGTTTGATTAACTAATTTTGAAATGGGTCAAAATTAGGGTTTTGGTGTCAAAGTGGGTAAGACACGTGTTTAACACTTGTGTTCGGGTTTAATCGGTGTGTTAGGACCATTTTCACTCGTGTTAGTGAATGTTGGTTAGTTTGGGCGCGGTTTGTGCTTGGAAGTGCAATTGGGTCAGAATTGCACTAAGTGTCAATTGGGTTGGTTTGTAAATCCACCCTAATTGTGTTGTTGTATTTGTGATAATGGAATAGGTACATTCCATCGACGAGTTGCGGATTATTCGGTAGCATTCATCAAGGCGACAAGGTGAGTGTTAATATCCTATGTGCATATGTATGTGTTGGATGGGTGCGGGTCGGGTGAAGTGGTTCTCGGTTATAGAGCTCACTTCACATATAGGTGGATTTGATGGACTTGTGTAATAGGTCCAATTGGCACGGTTGGGCATTTTGGTTGACCACCTTTGGCGAGGTGCACACTTTGTGTGTACAATATCACATATGCTTGTGATGTGGATGATATAACCCCAATGGCGAAGGGTTGATTTTGTTGTGATGTGGATAACCCCGATGTGGTGGATTTTATAATCCCGTGACCGTAGGTTTTGATATTGAGAAGTGAGTCGCGTGTGGATGCAGATTCACGATGACGCGTGTAGTTTCGGTCATCTTATTGAGAAAGTGAGTCTCGTGTAGTTCGGATTCACGATGACTCGTGTAGTTCGGTCATCTTATTGAGGTAGTGATCTCGTGTGGTTGCGGATTCACTAAGGCTCGTGTAGTTCTGCCAACCTCGATGTTTGTTTTGGCATTGAAGATAGTAGTCTCGTGTGGATGCGGATTTACTAAGGCTCGTGTAGTTCGGCCAACCTTCATGTTGGTAATTGGTAGTCGGTTCCGGTATTGGGTTAAAGGGTTTACCTTGGGCGTTTGTATATTGCCTATATTGTCGTATTGTTGTGTTGTAGCTAACCCTCTGGGTGTAGCTTATTGGCGTTGTTCACATCGTCGTTGGTGAACTTATACTTGTTGTTATTATTAGCTTGATGCTTAGTGATCGTACGGTATGCTTAGCTTAGCTTGCCTTATACTTGGATGCTCCGGTATGCGTTATTTGATTATTTGTGTGGCGTGTCCATTTTATACATATATATGTATGTAGTATATTCTCACTCACTAAGCGTTAGCTTACCCTCTCGTTGTTTATATTTTTATAGATTACATGGATGTGGTGGCTCGGGTAAGCGTGGAAACTAGTGGACTTGCGTAGTTGCTTTAGAAGACTTGATTTTGGATTTGATTAGGATTGGGTGGCGTATCCCCAATCCCATGCTCGATCTATGTTTTGAATTTAACTAAATGGGTCGAAATGGTCACTTATTTGTAATTTGGGTCGATGTGGGCTCGGGGTTAAAACTCGGTTTTATTATAGAAAACTCTTAGTTTTAATTATCATAACATATTGTGAAAGTGTTTTGGTATAAAAGTGTCAGGAAGCGGGTTTTTCGCTTGCGTATGTTTGAAAAACTGATCAGAATATTTTAGTACATTTGGACGCCGTCCTGGTCTTCACAACTGGACGCCGTCCAGATAACTGGACGCGGTCCAGATGAACTGTGTTACAAATTTTTTTTATGGCACGTTTTTGGTCGGATAACAGGTTGGGTCGTTACAAGTGGTATCAGAGCATGTTCTAAGGTATTTAGGTGACTTGAGATAGGTGCCTAGACTTAGACTTTTGTGTGTGCTTAATTGTTGCGGGACTTGTAGGATTACGGGTCGGAATGAGTTATAGTTAGTGCCTTGTTTGTAGGTGTACTAACGTTTATATTAGTAATGCGGATATTATTAATATATTATTGTGTGGTGATAATAATTATTGCGTGTGCTTATATCGCGTAGAATTTTGTTAGTGTTGTTTATATCATCGAGCGAGGCGGTCGTTGTACTAACGAGTTGATACGGCATGGGTGCGTAATAAGGACTTGCAAACCTTATTACGGGTGCAAATCGTGTCTAGCAAGTGATGTACGACGAGTGTTTAGCAAGATGGGGGCGGTATTGTGTGTGTGCTTTATACGTTCGTGATCTAATCGCTTTTGCATTCCTTAGAATGGCGACAGGAAACGGGATCGAGACGAATGATCTAGAGTTTAACGCTAGAGTTGTGGCTGCCGTTGCGGAGCAAATGGGTGCGTTTCAAGAAGAAATGGATAGGAAGTATTCTGAATTTCAAGGTAGTGGAGAAATGGAGCGTTGTCTTAAGAGCTTCATGATGACTAAATCCCCGATGTACGACGGAAAACTGGATCCTTTGATAAGCACAACTTGGATCTCGGATGTCGAAGGGTATTTTCGTACTATTGAATGCCCTCCCAAGAAAAAGACGAGACTCGCTACTAGTTTGTTGCGGGGTAGGGCGAGGGATTGGTTGGATGGTAAGATTGATCTTGTCGATGGTGAAACGTTTATGGCGTTATCGTGGGACGAGTTTAAGAAGGAATTCTTCGAGGAGTTTCGGACTTCAGCCTATTTGTCGGAAATGCGTAATGAGTTGCGAAATTTGCAACAAGGTTCTATGGATTTGAATACTCTCAAGAAGACCTTTATGGCAAAGGCTCATTTTTACCCGGAGTATTTGGGGAATGATCGTTTGTTGATGGAGGATTTCTATCGAATTTTGAATGATGACTTGAAGAATAAGATTAGCCGGGGTTACGCGAAATCGTTTTCGGAATTATTTGTCGTGGCTAGAGGTTTCGAGTCATATTCGCGATCAAAGATGGGTGAACCTTCAAGTGAGAGAAGAGTTGTTTCTTATGGTGCTCCAAGTAAGAGGACTAAGGGTCCGAGCGTGAGCACGGGTGGTACACGGACGGGTATATCGGATTCTAGTGCGTCTAGGTGTTACAATTGTGGCGTGAGGGGTCACAAGTCTTGGGAATATTTGGTACCAAAGGGTGATGGCATGGTGTGCTTCCATTGCCAAGAAGAAGGACATCGTAAGTCGAAATGTCCCAAGTTAGCGGGGACAGGTGCGGCAAGGAGACGTTAAGGTACGTTTCGTTTTAATAAATATGTCCTTTGATTATTTATTATGTGCCGTTTGAATTCGGGTTTGTTAAATGCATTGTATTGTGCACGTTATGGTTATGGGTGACGTTCCTAATGGAAGTACCCTAGGGCGACGTTTGATTGTCGGGTGAATTGCGTAAGACTTGGTGCAACCAAGCATTCCTTAGTTTTTGGGAAATGTTTCTACCAAGCCATGGAAGTGGGTTTTGGTGTTCGGATGTAAGCGCGTGTTCGCTTTTGTGTTGAAGTTGATGAACCATGAGGTTCGACGGGTGGGATGAAACCCTTGAAATCGAGTGTTGATCTCGATGTATGTTGGTAAAGGAGTCTACGTGACGCGACATTAGGTGCCTTTTTTATACCTACTAGCGTGGTGTTCGACTCCGATTATGTTGCGGTTACGTTGTACTTAGGGTACCGAGTGAAACCCTTAAGTACATGAGTGACTGGGTGAAAGTTGACAAACTATAGCAATTGGATGATTGCGAGAGTAAAGTTTGTGTAGTTTGTGATGAGCTCTTCGTTCGAAGTGTTTAGGGATTGGTTAAAATCCTTCGTATGCTCAAGGTTGGAGCAAGATGTAATGATGGGTCGTGTGAACCAAATTATTGGTAAAGTCTACCTTAGGTAGCATTGTACGGTTGTACAAGATGCGGTTATGGAACGTAGTTTCAAGTGGGGGAGTTACACTCCCGCACGAGGAGGTTTTAGTGTGAGATTTCGGATGACGCTTTTAGTAGATCTGAAACTTGTGTGGGGACCTAGTTTTGGTCGATTTGTGGTAGAGTACAATTTCGGTTAAATTGTACTTATGGTTTTGGATGTAAATTATCACCGAGGTGATAATGTGGTAATCTCGTTGAGAGATAATGGACGTATTTGGCGAGCAAGGTGAAATCTGTGACGATCGCTCCAAATCCATATGGACGAACACGTCATTCATCGATTTCATTGCGAGGTATTTGACCTTTATATGATACGTTTTGTAAACATTGCATTCTTTTGAAAAGGCACACCATAAATGAATATTTAAATCAAAGGTTTTCGACATATGATGATTTCTACATATAGACAATCACCGTAAATAATAGTTTACAATAGTACTTCCATTGACAATGCAGTCAAAATAAGATACATGGTGATGATTTGGTGAATGCAACGTTTCCTTGATAAATATGCCATGTAAGACTCCATGCACATAGCTTGTCTAACATATAAGCAAACAGCGGAAGACTTCTAGGGAACCTGAGAATAAACATGCTAACAAGTGTCAACACAAAGGTTGGTGAGTTCATAGTTTTAGTGTTTCGCATAATCTGTATATAAAGGTGGATCACAAGATTTCAGTTGTTTCATCCAGAAACTTTTATCAAAATATTCTACAAGATTGAGCACCCTGGTAGCTAAACTTTAACGTTATAATAAGTACCCCTGTTTTAACATACATGCAACCAACATGTACAATACACGCAAACTAACGTGTACTAAACTCAAATAGCATACGTCTGTTTTATAGTTCAGGCTAGGGTTTCTATACCTGGAACAGACGGGGATGTCAAGCCCTATGGATCCATATACAACTACTCGCACCCACCAGTTTTTATAACCGGCAGTTACTAGTTACCAAAGCTAAGGGATTTTCGGTTCAAACTCTGTGTAGAATTTAGTATGTACTTGTATCCATTGCGTTTAAAATAAAGTGCATGTATTCTCAGCCCAAAAATATAGATTGCAAAAGCAATTAAAAAGTGAGCAAATGAAACTCACCTTAGCAGCATATAAAGTCGTTTACCAAAATGTGACCGAAACTCAGATTACCAAATATCTCAACCTAGAGAACATATGTTGGTCAATAAATGTTTATCAAGCTAGGTCAGGTCATAGTGTATCACAATTCTAATGCTCGAGACCGACATGTAAAAGTTAACAAAAGTCGTTTCAAAAAGTCAATTTTGACAATAGTTCAACAAAACGAGACGTACCTTATATAAGGATTCATTTACTCGGTTGGTAATATTCAAAAATCTAATTTATCAATCTTACAAACAAGTTGTTTAAATATTAATTACAGATTCAAAAGCAATTCCAATTAACATCAATTATAATTCAGTTGATCATATCTTTTAATCCGTTCATCGAAACTATTCGATATCTAAATGAAAAGTTATTGATTTTTCGCTAGCTTTCTAAAAACATGTATATCATATACCTTTTACCAGTAATATATGTATTTAATTCGTGATCTATTATAAACTGTTTAACGACGAAATTTAGCATACACGTATGTATAAATATATATACTCGAGCACTAGACATGGATACACAATTAATATATAAAAGATAAAATATGAGTGCTTACGTATCAATATTGAGATTCAATATTGTAGGAAAGTACGTAGACGTAACGGAGATGATAAACACTAGGTTTGATTCATAAATATACCCCCGAACATTACCCATAATTTCCTTAGCTCTATCCCGCTTGAAAACCCATTTTGAAAGTGACACGCTCAAGACCTCGTCGTAGTATTTTATGTATAATATTAATACTACTAATAATAATAAGATTAATAATAATATTAATCTTAATAATAATAATAATAATAATAATAATAATAATAATAATAATAATAATAATAATAATATAAATAAAATAAATAAATACGGAGTAAAAATGAATATATGTGTGTGTGATTAAGCCTGAACTCGCTCGAATTTATAGATGTTTGCTGATCCCTGTGGTCATGCGATCGCATGACTCTGGAGTGCAATACTCATTCATCGCATGAGATCAATTGCCAACTCAAATTGTTTTTGTAATCTAGCTTGTCGACATAATAAATAAATATATAATATATATAATTTAAATAATTAATTATATATTATATTAAATTCACATGCGTAGTTGATTTGTAATTTTAGTTCCGATAAGTCGTACGTCATCACTCGACTTATGTCCCGGTTCCGGTTTTTCGAACGTTCTTTCGTACATTTAGAAAACTTGCATTTTACGTTTCGTGTCATGTACCTTTGTCAAAATATAGCCTTAAGTTATCCATAAACTATACCACTCAAAGTATATCTTAAACTTTCGAGTGTTTTGGTCATTTACTTCTATAAATCATCGTCTCGCTATTTGTTAATATATATATATATATAATATATACATTTTCATTTTGAAATAGTGTTTTACTGTAGCAAAGTTACTGTAGCAAAGTTTTTTTACTGTAGCAAATAGTGATTTTCGAAAACACTGTAGCTTTTCGGGTACTGTAGCAATTCGAAAATACTGTAGCAAATTAGTGTTTTACTGGTTCATCTTAAACGTTTTAGTTAACTTATCTAAATATTAATCGAATCAATAATCGAATGTTAATATCGTTTACTAAATAACTTGAAATCATATATATATATATATATATATATATATATATATATATATATATATATATATATATATATATATATATATATATATATATATATACACACACACATATATATATATACATATATGCACATTAAGTTATATATATATTGTTCGTGAATCTTCGAGAACAGTCAAAGAATAATTGATTACATGAATATAGTTCCAAAACTTTGAGACTCAACATTACAGACTTTGCTTATCGTGTCAGAAACATTAAATCATTTAAAGATAAAGTTTAAATTTGGTCAGAAATTTCCGGGTCATCACAGTACCTACCCGTTAAAGAAATTTCGTCCCGAAATTTAAGTGAGGTCGTCATGGCTAACAATAAAAATGTTTTCATGACGAATATGAGTTGATAGATAGAATTTTATCACCATTGAATAATATGGATAAAACAATTCGATTTCTCGAAGCGTATGAGAGAAGTTATCGTAAAAGAGTGAAATGAAAGAATAGAGATTCGTCTTAACTTTTGACGTAGTTACGATTGATTTCTGGAATTTAAGGAATAGAAAATCTTCATAATCTAAATAAGATTTGATTCTTCGAAATTTAAGGAAATTAAGATTTCCTTTAAATGCGTAATCTGCCTCGATTGTTATGTCTGATATTTCGCTATAAATTAACCACTTCCGTTTCATTATTTTCACCACTCCTACATCTTCTTCCTTATTTCATACTTCTAAAAGATTGTGAAATGCTTAATCCAGTTCTGATTCTTGATATTTTCTTGGCTATCGTATCCTTCATTCTTCTTTTTCATCTGCCACCAGAGGAAGTTATTTTCTTCTACTATTACCTTGGGGTTATAGTATTTTTCATTCTCCCGTGTCTTTATATTACTATACGCATTGATATAAATGGTTTGTAATATATGTGTTGTTGTCAGGCTTTATATTTTCCCTTATATTTAGGAGCTCCATGTTTTTGTTTTTCCTTCCCGACTTCAAGTCAAGCGAATAATGGTCCAGAATTCGTAGCTATACATTTCGGAATGAACATAGTTAATGTTCTAAGAAAGAAATTATAATGACACAATCTTGATTTGTCAAATTACCAGAATATCTGGAAAAGACCGAATCATCAAGAAAAGTATTTTCTTGATATATTTAGAGATTAAATAGAATGAAAGAGTTATGTAACATGGTTCATGATGAGGGTGTGATCTGTGAACCTTTATCACGTTCCATTAGAAACTCAGCATGACTTACTGTAATATAATCACATTGATCAAGTGTCATTATATTATACTAACTCATGCTTCAATTCCCAACATTACTTCAAAACATCTATTTTTCGAATTTTTCAGATTTTAGAAACTAAAATAGTTTCTTTTATGATGTAACACAGATAGCGCGAAGAGATGAATGATTTCAGATAAGAATGGTTATAAAAAAATATCTTCAGAAATATGGAGGATATTTATAATGGAAGATACGATGATATCTTAGAATATTTAAGATAAGATGATGATGAAGAATATTGTCCGTAAAGGTTTTAGAGTAAGGAGCAAGGTATTTGCTAAGGATTTCAGCAGACACTGAATCATTTGTATTCTTTGAAAATAGATTTCGTTTTTGTGATTTGTCCACAGCCTCCTTCATGGTCTGCTCAATCTATTTTCCAGTTCCAAACCTTCTCTTTTTCTCAGCTTTACCACCATACTATTCTTTATCATCAAACTTTTGACTGTTAAGGTCGTTTACAGTTTTTTCTGCTTCATCAGCATTTTTCTAAAATTCGGAGAACTAGTTTCGTAGTTTGGGGTGTTTTTTTAGAAACTTCACATTCGAAGTATATAAGTCTAGAAGATAGATGTTATCTATATATAACTGTTGTCGTAGAAAATACTGCAAGATTCAAAATACTGATTGCTAATTCCCGGTAGTTGGTATGGCAATTATTGTTACAAGATGTGGATGAGTACATGATAGGGTTTCAATGAGTATAAGGATTTTTCGAAAGGTCAAGGATTAATAAAGTTGTTGGTAAATTTACTGCTAATGTGGTGGAACATAAAAGGTTCCCCAGTAACAAGAACGTATATGTCAAGGTTATAATAAGGTTAATCTGAAAAGTCAAAGTTGACTGGTTGAAAGTGTGGTAAAACTGGATACTTTGAAAAGGGATTGCAATATTATTTTCAGTAATAACAATGCTAAAGGATCTTTCACATTTTTGAAGTAAAAGTATAGCTTTGAAAGATGTAGAGATCTAAGAATGATGTCACCCGTTAAATCTTGACTTGGATTCTGATCCATCAATATCAGAATATGTAATTGAATTTGTATGGAAACGATTGTATATCGCTGTGAGCATAGTTAATAATTTTTGAATCAAAGTTGAAGAATGTACAGTATAACATATTAATTGTGAACTTATATATTTCCCGGGAATTACCTACCCGTTAAAGATTTCACAAGTAATATTTTATACAAAAGAATTTTCATTACAGTCTTTATGAAAATATATGTATGTATATTTCTTCCGATGTAATACGGATTTAATGAGTTAATATCATATTAAGCTCATTTGATTTTCGGCTTGACTTAGAAATGATTAATCTCTAAAACATTAAAGATTACATAATCTTTGCGGAGTTTTTCACTAATGAAATCAACACTTCATTATTTATTCTTATTGATATTCCTCGGTGAAGGATGTTGGTGCTCGTGGAATTTTTGTGAACCTTACAAGGCACATATGATGTTTTCTGGAAAGTTTCGAGTATATCGAAATTGAAAATGTAAAATCAATTATGTAATTGATTAATACACTTGGTTTATTATGAAATGGAATTCATTGGGTTGAAACAGAGATTGTAGTTAACAATGGTTAAGTTGTTAAGGAAGGATGTACATCATTGCATATTAGTAATATGAACTAACCGAGTAGTACCTACCAGTTAAGATTCACACGTAATAGCTTAGTACGAAAAGATTTATTTTGATTTCAAAATTCATATATATTAAATATGCATAAAATTTCTTCAGGGGAAATGAGTTAATACTTCATCGGTTATTGTTGTTGGTATTTCTTGGTAACTACGGTGCGTATGACTTAAGAATGATAAGTCATATATATATATATATATATATATATATATATATATATATATATATATATATATATATATATATATATATATATATATATATATATATATATATATATATATATATATATATATATATATATATATATATATATATATACATATATATATATATATATATATATGCACATTAAGTTATATATATTGTTCGTGAATCTTCGAGAACAGTCAAAGAATAATTGATTACATGAATATAGTTCCAAAACTTTGAGACTCAACATTACAGACTTTGCTTATCGTGTCGGAAACATTAAATCATTTAAAGATAAAGTTTAAATTTGGTCAAAAATTTCTGGGTCATCACAAAATCCCTCGATTAAGGGATGTATGTGTCGGATTCTCTTCTAGAGGATTATTACCTTGTACTTATGTTTGATATAGGTGGTTCTTGCTCGTTTGTGTGAATGGTTAGTGGTATCCGTTAGGGTTCACTATAGTGTAGCAGAGCGCGATGTTGCACTACTCATTGTTCGAGGCCAAAAGTGCGTATATGATTGGTGAAGCATGACCGTTCGGGGTCCGCTGACTTTATCATGGGAGTATGTGATTGGTGAAGCATGACCTTCGAGGTCCGCTGACTTCATCATAGGAGTAGTGCCATATCGGTGAAGCATGACCTTCGGGGTCCGCTGACTTCATCATGGGAGTGGTGTTATATCGGTGAAGCATGACCGTTGTCGGGGTCTGCTGACTTCATCCGGTGTTGAGATTGGGAAGTGGATCGCGTGTGTTTGCGGATTCACGATGACGCGTGTAGTTTCGGTCATCTTGTTGTGGAAGTGAGTCGAGTGTAGTTCGGATTCACAAATGACTCGTGTGGTTTCGGTCATTGTATTGAGGAGTGAGTCTCGTGTAGTTCGGATTCACAAGTGACGCGTGTGGTTGCGGTTATTCTTTTGGGATAGTGACTCTCGTGTAGTTCAGATTCACTAGGGCGCGTGTAGTTCGGCCAATCCCGAATGTTGTGCGGTGGAGGTAGTGAGTCATGTGTGGTTGCGGATTCACTAAGGCACGTGTAGTTTTCGGCCATCCTTCATGTTGTTGGATGTGTGATCCATTGGTTGTTTTATACACCGATGGTGGGGTCGTAAGGACCATGTTGTGTGATCTATCGGTTGTTTTATATACTGATGGTGGGGTCGTAATGACCATGTTGTTTGATCTATTGGTTGTTTTATACGCCAATGGTGGGGTCGTGAGGACAATGTTGTGGGATTAGTGATGCGATAGCCGTGTTTCGCTCACATGATGTTACGGGTGTGACGATAGTCGATTTTGTACACCTTGAGATAGCGTTGCCATAGTCGTTGGGCGCTATCGGTTTTAGCCATTTGTTTATGATTTTACAGTATTTGCATATTGGTCGTGTTGCGCACTACAAAGGATGTTAAGTGGTGAGTGTTATCCGTAGGGATTCACTTCTATTCGGTCTTTGTCGGTTTAGATAGTTGACTTTATTTTGATGAGCGGTGGTTACTAACGGTGTATGGTATGGTATGCTAGGGGTTGCTATCTCGGTTCGAGATTGGTTGAGTTTTTCCCGATGTGAGGGATTGAGCAAGGTTTAGTGCTCGGATTATGATTTGATAAATCGCGTGTGATGATTTTGGTTATTAAAGGCGATTCATTAGGAAGAATTGTCTAGGAAGGTCGGATTGGGACTTATGTTTGAGGACCGTTGAGTGTGTTTCGTTCGGTTAAGTGGCGCAGATCGCGAGGACATGATCATGTCTAAGTGGGGGAGAGTTGTATGACCCTGTTTCCATTTCAGTTGATCGGGACGCCGTCCAGGATTCGGGACGCCGTCCAGCAAAGAAGAGCTAGACGCCGTCCAATATTTGGGACGCCGTCCAGTTGGTCTGTCGGGCCAGCTGTGATATTTTAGTTTTAATAAGGGGTATGTCGGTCTTTTCACTTGGTGGCCGGTTTTAAGCCACAAATGGGCAAAGGTTGAGCTCATTCAACCTTATCTTCACCAACACAAATACTCTCATCCATATCTAGAGAGAGAGGAGAGTTTTAGAGAGAGAGAACTTGATTTAGAGAAGAAGGAGTCGGATTCTCGCTAAAGCTCGGGTTCTAAAGTTGTTCATCTCACTCCTAGCTACGTTGTGGTAGTATTGGTAAGTTCAAACTCCGAATTTCATTTGTTAGATTTGATATTCAAGTTAGGGTTTGAGCTTGATTTGTTGTGAAACCCTCTTAGATGATGAAATAGGTTTATGGTGACTAGTTATTCTTGTCACTTGGCGAGTTTTGGGTTGGTTGACGATTTGGCCTTGATTAGGCTTTGATCTTGAGTTTAATCACTAGGTTTAGTGATTATGGAAGTGTTGGAACACTTTTGGGTGTGTTTGATTAACTAATTTTGAAATGGGTCAAAATTAGGGTTTTGGTGTCAAAATGGGTAAGACACGTGTTTAACACTTGTGTTCGGGTTTAATCAGTGTGTTAGGACCATTTTCACTCGTGTTAGTGAATGTTGGTTAGTTTGGGCGCGGTTTGTGCTTGGAAGTGCAATTGGGTCGGAATTGCACTAAGTGTCAATTGGGTTGGTTTGTAAATCCACCCTAATTGTGTTGTTGTATTTGTGATAATGGAATAGGTACATTCCATCGACGAGTTGTGGATTATTCGGTAGCGTTCATCAAGGCGACAAGGTGAGTGTTAATATCCTATGTGCATATGTATGTGTTGGATGGGTGCGGGTCGGGTGAAGTGGTTCTCGGTTATAGAGCTCACTTCACATATAGGTGGATTTGATGGACTTGTGTAATAGGTCCAATTGGCACGGTTGGGCGTTTTGGTTGACCACCTTTGGCGAGGTGCACACTTTGTGTGTACGATATCACATATGCTTGTGATGTGGATGATATAACCCCAATGTCGAAGGGTTGATTTTGTTGTGATGTGGATAACCCCGATGTGGTGGATTTTATAATCCCGTGACCGTGGGTTTTGATATTGAGAAGTGAGTCACGTGTGGATGCGGATTCACGATGACGCGTGTAGTTTCGGTCATCTTATTGAGAAAGTGAGTCTCGTGTAGTTCGGATTCACGATGACTCGTGTAGTTCGGTCATCTTATTGAGGTAGTGATCTCGTGTGGTTGCGGATTCACTAAGGCTCGTGTAGTTCGGCCAACCTCGATGTTTGTTGTGGCATTGAAGATAGTAGTCTCGTGTGGATGCGGATTTACTAAGGCTCGTGTAGTTCGGCCAACCTTCATGTTGGTAATTGGTAGTCGGTTCTGGTATTGGGTTAAAGGGTTAACCTTGGGCGTTTGTATATTGCATATATTATCGTATTGTTGTGTTGTAGCTAACCCTCTGGGTGTAGCTTATTGGCGTTGTTCACATCGTCATTGGTGAACTTATACTTGTTGTTATTATTAGCTTGATGCTTAGTGATCGTACGGTATGCTTAGCTTAGCTTGCCTTATGCTTGGATGCTCCGGTATGCGCTATTTGATTATTTGTGTAGCGTGTCCATTTTATACATATATATGTATGTAATATATTCTCACTCACTAAGAGTTAGCTTACCCTCTCGTTGTTTACATTTTTATAGATTGCATGGATGCGGTGGCTCGGGTAAGCGTGGGAACTAGTGGACTTGCGTAGTTGCTTTAGAAGACTTGCTTTTGGATTTGATTAGGATTGGGTAGCGTATCCCCAATCCCATGCTCGATCTATGTTTTGAATTTGACTAAATGGGTCAAAATGGTCACTTGTTTGTAATTTGGGTCGATGTGGGCCCGGGGTTGTAAAACTCGGTTTTATTATGGAAAACTCTTAGTTTTAATTATCATATCATATTGTGAAAGTGTTTTGGTATAAAAGTGTCGGGAAGCGGGTTTTCCGCTCGCGTATGTTTGAAAAACTGATCAGAATATTTTAGTACATTTGGACGCTGTCCCAGATTGCTGGACGCCGTCCTGGTCTTCACAACTGGAAGCCGTCCAGATAACTGGACGCCGTCCAGATGAACTGTGTTACAATTTTTTTTATGGCACGTTTTTGGTCGGATAACGGGTTGGGTCGTTACAATCACAATTTGGACAACAGACCGAATGCAAATCGACACC
Organism: Rutidosis leptorrhynchoides; assembly: GCF_046630445.1. NCBI lineage: Eukaryota > Viridiplantae > Streptophyta > Magnoliopsida > Asterales > Asteraceae > Rutidosis > Rutidosis leptorrhynchoides. The sequence goes on from NC_092335.1 coordinate 630,398,625, forward strand.
CCTTCTATCTAACTCAACCAAAATCAGAATTCTTCCTTTTGGGACCCGCCAAGCAAATACTTCAACCTTATTGGGCACAAGCAAGTTGCGCAAGGTACCCGAAGAAAAAGATGCATTCGTTTGAAGGATCTTTTCGTCAATTGCTTCCGACAAAACCTTAGTCTTAAATAAACCTGTGTTGCACATATTCCAGCACCACGAATCACGATTTTCTGGACTTAGATCGATCGTCTACAGCAGATTCTGAAGTTCTAACAGCTCACTTTTGGCCCGACCCAATGGTTCCCTAATCCAAGACCCCCTGATCGAAGTTTCTGACCCAGTTCGCAGCACCCTTGAACCCACTGTAGCACCCAAATCAGTCTCCAAGTGTGCGAGCCTCGTGAATCTATTTCTGAGTTTCATGTTCCCAACCCAAAGATCATTCCAAAACGACGTTGACATCCCATCCCCAATCTTCCTAACGAAAGAATTATGAAATGGAACACCAATATCATCTAAAGAAAACCCTGCTTTAATAATGTTAGTCCACACCGAAGTATAAGGAAATGTAATGTTATCATGATTATGAATAAGACCCCCCGAAGACCCGTATGAAATGTCCCATTCATATCAATTATAAACGTTTCATATTAATTGATTTCCTTGCGAGGTATTGACCTCTATATGAGACGTTTTTCAAAGACTGCATTCGTTTTTAAAACAAACCATAACCTTTATTTTATTGTTAAAGGTTTTAAAATCATAACGTAGATTATCCAGTAATGATAATCTAAAAGATAACATTTTTCACACGACCATTACATAATGGTTTACAATAATATTACACATCGATTTAAATCTCCGAATGCAGTTTTTAAACAATATATTACAAGCATGCTGACTCCAATTCTTGTCCTTAATTAGCATGCAACAGCGGAAGCTCTTAATAATCACCTGAGAATAAACATGCTTAAAAACGTCAACAAAAATGTTGGTGAGTTATAGGTTTAACCTCTATATATATATATATATATATATATATATATATATATATATATATATATATATATATATATATATATATATATATATATATATATATATATATATATATATATATATATATATATATATATATATATCAAATTATAATAATAGACCACAAGATTTCATTTTTCATAAACATCCATCTCATATCAGGCATTTCGCATAAACTGCATAGAGATAAAAATCATTCATATGGTGAACACCTGGTAACCGACATTAACAGAGCGCGTCTAGAATATCCCCATCATTCCGGGACTCTCATCGAACATGATAAAATCGAAGTACTAAAGCATCCGTAATCCGGATGGGGTTTGTTAGGCCCAATAGATCTATCTTTAGGATTCGCGTCAATTAGAGTTTCTGTTCCCTAATTCTTAGATTACCAGACTCAAAAGGGTGATATTCGATAATAATAATTCAACCATAGAATGTAGTTTCGCATACTTGTGTCTATTTTGTAAAACATTTATAAAACTGCATGTATTCTCATCCCAAAATACTAGATTTTAAAAGTGGGACTATAACTCACTTTCACAGATTCTTAATTCGTTGAGAACTAGACTTGGCCACTGATCGATTCACGAACCTATAACAAATATATACATATATATCAAAGTATGATCGAAATATATTCACAATATATTTTATTACGTTTTAACGATTTAAGTTGGTTAAGTTAGCAGTCCAACGTTAGTAATCTATAACTAGTTGTCCACAGTTAGATGTACAGAATTAAATCAATATATATTATCTCGAATCAATCCACAACCCAGTGTATACAATTCTCAGGCTAGATCATAACTCAAAGTATATATATATTATTTTGGAATCAACCTCAACCCTGTATAGCTAACTCGAACATTACTGCATATAGAGTGTCTATGGTTGTTCCCAAATAATATATATAGATGGGTCGATATGATATGTCAAAACATTGTATACGTGTCTATGGTATCCCAAGATTACATAATATATGTTAGAATATATGTGTAATAAAATATAAGTTAGTTAAGTTATGATTTGTATAGATTTTTTACAAATTTCACGTAGCTACAACAAGTAAAAATATCCAATTTTGTTTTACCCATAACTTCTTCGTTTTAAATCCGTTTTGAGTGATTCAAGTTGCTATGGTTTCATATTGAACTGAAATTTATGAATCTAAACAGAAAAAGTATAAGTTTATAGTCAGAAATATAAGTTACAAGTCATTTTTGTAAGAGGTAGTCATTTCAGTCGAAAGAACGACGTCTTGATGACCATTTTGAAAAACATACTTCCACTTTGAGTTTAGCCATGATTTTTGGATATAGTTTCATGTTCATAAGAAAAATCATTTTCCCAGAAGAACAACTTTTAAATCAAAGTTTATCATAGTTTTTAATTATCTAACCCAAAACAGCCCCCGGTTTCACTACGACGACGTATGTCCGGTTTTACGGTGTTATTCGTGTTTCCAGGTTTTAAATCATTAAGTTAGCATATCATATAGATATAGAACATGTGTTTAGTTGATTTTAAAATTCAAGTTAGAAGGATTAACTTTGTTTGCGAACAAGTTTAGAATTAACTAAACTATGTTCTAGTGATTACAAGTTATAATCTTCGAATAAGATAGTTTTATATATATGAATCGAATGATGTTATGAACATCATTACTACCTCAAGTTTAGTAGGTAAACCTACTGGAAGTGACAAGAAATGATCTAGCTTCAAAGGATCTTGGATGGCTTGAAAGTTCTTGAAGTAGAATCATGACACGAAAACAAGTTCAAGTAAGATTTCTACTCGAATTAAGATTGTTATAGTTATAGAAATTGAATCAAAGTTTGAATATGAATTATACCTTGAATTAGAATGATAACCTACTATAAATAACAGAGGTTTCTTGATCTTAGATGATTACTTGGAATGGATTAGAAAGCTTGGAAGTAAACTTGTAAACTTTAAAGTGTTTATGAAGTTTTCTTGAGTAGTTGTTTTGTATGTTGATCTAAGTTAACTAGATTGAGCTAGATTATGAAGAAAATGACGAAGAACACTTAGAATAATAAGATAGGAATTGAGAGAGAGTAATTTGATGCAGAAAAGTTGGAATGAAAATGTGTTTATGGTTGGTGAAGAAAAACGTGATCCTACCCTTGAACATAAGGTTCCATTAGTTTGTAATTTTGTTAGATATTTCATGCTAGTTGCCAAATGATGGTTCTCACATGTTTAGGTGACTCATTAAGGCTGCTAAGAGCTGATCATTGAAGTGTATATATCAATAGTATATACATTTAGAAGTTGTGTATTGTACGAGTACGAATACGGATTGAATACGAATAAATAGTTTTACTGTAGAAAATAGCATTTTTTACCGTAGCAAATACTATTTAACGGTAGCAAAGCGAAAATTTACTGTAGCAAATAGTGTTTTACTGTAGCAAATAGTGTTTTAGTTGTACATCTTTGATTTAATTGTATTTCTTCTTATATATATATATAAAATAAAAACTTTCATCATAAAAAAATAAAACGATTATATAATTATCGCAAGTTATGACGTTCGTGAATCATCAGGCAAACGGGGTGGTCAATTGTCTACATAAACTCATTTCAATTAATCAAGTCTTAACAAGTTTGATTGCTTAACATGTTGGAAACATTTATTCATGTAAATATTAATCTCATATAATATATAATCATGGAAAAGTTCGGGTCACTACACCGTAAATACTTGAAATGACTTTGACCCACAAGGAGTTGGCTTCGGTTTTAAACCTCCACCACCACTTGCCAATCAAAGCTAGATTTTTACTTTTTAAAGAACCCAAGTTTAACCCTCCTTTCTCGAAAGGAAGAAGGGTTTCCTCCCATTTAACCCACGAAATTTTCGAGTTTGAACCCGACCCGCCCCAAAAAAAAAAGAACGTCTTAAACACTCAAGTTTTTTTTTACCACACATGGCGGGGCATGGAAAAGAGAGAAGTAGTACAACGGGCATAAGATACCGAACGAGCCCTCCAATCCGAGAGCCTTTTCGCAAATTTGTCAACAACCGGATTCCAACTTTCTAATTTGTTCATTCTACCACCAACCGGAAGTCCGAGATAAGTGAATGGGAACATACCCGGATTGCACCCAAACATACTAGCCATATTTTCAATTTCAGCCTTTTCAACTCCAATCCCGAAAAGATTACTTTTTTGATAATTAACTTTTAAACCGGACGTGAGTTCAAAACATTTAAGGAGATTAAAAAGATTTCGAAGGTTTGACACACTCCATTCACCAAAGAATATAGTGTCATTCGCATATTGGAGATGTGAGATGGGAATTTTATCACAACCAATTTCAACACCAAGGAATTTTTTATTACAAACCGCCCTTTTAGTCAAAACATTTAGACCCTCCGCTGCGATTATGAAAAGAAACGGTGATAATGGGTCGCCTTGTCGGACACCTCTCTCCATTTTAAATTCACCAGTGGGTGAGCCATTTACAAGAACAAAGATTGAACCCGACAAAAGACAGGAGCGGATCCAACCTCTCCATTTAACCCCGAACCCCATTATTTCCATAATCTCCATTAAGAAGTCCCAATTCAAACAATCAAACGCCTTCTCAAAATTGACTTTGAAGATAAGACTTTTTGTACGATTATGTTTTAAGTAGCTAAAAGTCTCATTTGCCATTAACGCACCATCAAGAATATTTCGCCCCTTTATGAATGCACTTTGCTCAAATCCAATAAGATTCGGAATAACCTTTCTTAGCATGTTGGATAGTAGTTTCGCGATGATTTTATAATAGCTTCCAATAAGACTAATATGTCGGTAATCATTGAGCATCGAAGGATCTTATTTTTTCAGGACCAAAGTGATGAAAGAAGCATTACACCCATTAGATGAAATGTCCCGTTCATATTGATTATAAACGTTCCATATTAATTGATTTCGTTGTGAGGTTTTGACCTCTATATGAGACGTTTTTCAAAGACTGCATTCATTTTTAAAACAACCATAACCTTTATTTTATCAATAAAGGTTTTAAAAGCATTACGTAGATTATCAGATAATGATAATCTAAAATATACTGTTTACACATGACCATTACATAATGGTTTACAATAGAAATATATTACATCGACGTATGTTTTTTGAATGCAGTTTTTACACAATATCATACAAACATGGACTCCAAATCTTGTCCTTATTTTAGTATGCAACAGCGGAAGCTCTTAGTATTCACCTGAGAATAAACATGCTTTAAACGTCAACAAAAATGTTGGTGAGTTATAGGTTTAACCTATATATATCAAATAAAATAATAGACCACAAGATTTCATATTTCAATACACATCCCATACATAGAGATAAAAATCATTCATATGGTGAACACCTGGTAACCGACATTAACAAGATGCATGTATAAGAATATCCCCATCATTCCGGGACACCCTTCGGATATGATATAAATTTTGAAGTACTAAAGCATCCGGTACTTTGGATGGGGTTTGTTAGGCCCAATAGATCTATCTTTAGGATTCGTGTCAATTAGGGTGTCTGTTCCATAATTCTTAGATTAACAGACTTAATAAAAAGGGGCATATTCGATTTCGATAATTTAACCATGGAATGTAGTTTCACGTACTTGTGTCTATTTTGTAAATCATTTATAAAACCTGCATGTATTCTCATCCCAAAAATATTATATTTTAAAAGTGGGACTATAACTCACTTTCACAGATATTTCCTTCCTCGGAAATAAGACTTGGCTACGGATCGATTCACGAACCTATACAAATATGTACATATATATCAAAGTATGATCAAAATATAATTACAACCATTTTTATTATGTTTTAAAGATTTGAGTGTATTAAGTCAGCTGTCCTCGTTAATAACCTACAACTAGTTGTCCACAGTTAGATGTACAGAAATAAATCGATATATATTATCTTGAATCAATCCACGACCTAGTGTATACACGTCTCAGGCATGATCACAACTCAAAGTATATATATTTTTGGAATCAACCTCAACCCTGTATAGCTAACTCCAACATTACTGCATATAGAGTGTCTATGGTTGTTCCAAATAATATATATACATGGGTCGATATGATATGTCAAAACATTTGCATACGTGTCTATCGTATCCCAAGATTACATAATATATTAGAATACGTGTATAATACAATATAAGTTAGCTAGGATATGATTTGTATAGATTTGTTAAACATTTCCCGTAGCTAAAAAGATCAAAAATATCCAATCTTGTTTTACCCATAACTTCTTCATTTTAAATCCGTTTTGAGTGAATCAAATTGATATTGTTTCATATTGAACTCTAATTTAAGAATCCAAATAGAAAAAGTATAGGTTTATAGTTAGAAATTTAAGTTACATGTCAATTACTAAAGAGGTAGTCATTTCCGTCGAAAGAAGGACATCTTGATGACCATTTTGAAAAACATACTTTCACTTTGAGTTTAACCAAGATTTTTGGATATAGTTTCATGTTCATATGAAAAATCATTTTCCCAAAAGAACAACTTTTAAATCAAAGTTTATCATAGTTTTTAATTATCCAAACCAAAACAGCCCCCGGTTTCACTACGACGGCGTATATCCGATTTTATGGTGTTCATCATGTTTCCAGGTTTTAAATCATTAAGTTAGCTGATGATGTAGCGTGAGGGTACGAAATAGTATTATTTTTAATACAAAATACTACAAAATATGACACAAGTTTTATTAATTTACGGATGGGATATACCTAAACCTTGCTACAACACTATAGGCAGTGTACCTAATCGTAGAGTAGTGTAGTTTTTAGTAAGTCCGGTTCGTTCCACAGGGAGCTGGTGATACTTACTATATTTTTAACTATATTTATACAAAAAATATATAATTATATAAGTAGTAATATTATTATAAAAGGGGGGTTTTACCGTTTAATGACCGGTTTGTCGATTCTATATTTTAAGCGTAAAGATAAATGACGATAATTAAAGTGCGTAAAATAATGACAATAAATAAAATGACAGTAAATAAAATTGCGAGTAATAAAATGACAGTAAATAAAGATACGATGAGAAATATAATAAAAGAATTATGCTTATTTAAACTTCCGTAATCATGATGTTTGACGTGTTGATTTTAATTTATTACCATGGGTTAATTGTCCTTTGTCCTGGTTTATTTGATACGTCTATCTGGTTTTTGTCCATAATAGTCCATCGGTCATAAAAATAAAGTGCGAGTATCCTCGTCAAATTACCCTTATACCCGAAGTCAAATATTCCAACTGATTAAGGATTTAAACTGTGACGCAGTTATCACTTCTGTCAACAATTACACCAGTTATCACTGTATGTAATCCACCCCTGTTTTAATTAGTTTATGAATATTAATTCATCCACTTGATCAGAATGAATAATCAATTACCCAACCCAATTGATTAATTAAATGATTATAACAGATTCCATATGAACATCACTAAATAGGACAACCATAATCATTATTAATTATTAGGTCAATTAATTTGAAGATAGGTTCGACAGACTCCAATGAGTTGTCACTCAATTAGACAATACCCCCCATCTATTAATAGTCAATAGTTCAATTTCCACAAGTGTCGGTCTTTTGCCCAAACCTTAATTATGGTCCAAAGTTCAATAACCCCTTCTTAATATTTTAGCCCAACATCACGATTACTTCGGCTCAAATAAGCATAATAATAACTTAGTTACGATACATTAATGTAAAAAGGTTGAACATAACTTACAATGATTAAAAATAGCGTAGCGTTACACGGACAGAATTTCGACTTACACACTCAAACGATCTCTATCATAAATCTTATTATTATCATAATTTAAAATTAAAATTAAGATTATTGTTATATCTTATTAAGTTAACATTATGATAGAGATATAGAATATAGATATTGATAATTGATATTGATAAATAAGAAAAAGAGAGAAAAAGGTGTAGAAAAAATATCGAAAAAGAAGTCTCTCTAATTTTGATCGTAAATCATCCTTTTATAGCGAAATTAGAAATTGAATTTTCATTTACGACCCCTGAACTATGCTCAATTAACAACTTTTTATTATTTAATATTATTCTTATTATGAATTATTTAAATATTATATTTTATTCTTGTGCATAGTTGACTCGTAATTTTTACACTGTTGCGTCGAGCGCTGAAAGTTGGTTCATGTCCCGGTTCCGGATTTTCGAACGTCCTTGCGTACTATTTAATATCTTGTACTTTGCGTTTTGTAATTTGTACTCTTGTCATTTTTAGACGTTCTTCATCAATAATTTGAACCTTTTTGATTGTATCTTGTACTTTTGAGCTTTTTGGACCTTTGTGTCTTCAATTCGTCGTTTTCGCCTTTTGTCTTCGCACTTATTTAAAATAAACGAATATTACTTGATAATGGAACAATTGCAACTAAAATCTTGTCTTTCTTGGGGGATTTTGCTATGAAATATATGTTCCTTTTTAGCCTTATCAATATCCCCACACTTGAGCGTTGCTTGTCCTCAAGCAATACAGTCTTGAAATAATATAATACATCACACGAATCACTTCTTTATTCTTCACACTTTGTACATCAGTGATTTTGATAGAGCGGTATAAACAATGATAGTAACGATATGGTTAAAGGTGGGTGTGTCATCCACAGTTGCCTTGGGTTTAGGACAACGACACTTGCAATCAAATAGCCGATTTACTTTCGGTTTCTAAAGCAAAGTGCACATTTGAAAGGTGGTTTACAGTCCCACATGACTATAAAAATTTAGATCCTTTAGGAAATAGGATCTTTATGAAAACATTTGATCTTTTGAAAATTCAATCTAGCTTTTACCCTAGATAAGTTTTCTGATTTGATCCACCATTGGTGTTGCAAAATATATTTGTGGATCAATATTTTGGCTAAAAACATTTAGGTTCGTGTAATCCACTGCTATCCCGGTATCGGAAAGCACACATCCAGTTTACTTGTTCCGTATATTACCTTTCGGCAAACTACCGTCCGGTTGTAAAGGAAAGCGATGAACAAGAAACTGTTAAGGCAATGTCCCGTGACATGCAGATGATTATGGTCTTTTAACGTGTCGGATGCTAGAACTATCCTTGGTAGGAGCGATAGTAAAGATCATCCTATGATTTTTCGGTCTGGCACAAGGTCCTGTCTCTGACCATGCTATGCAACCACCGTTCTTACGGTTGACACCCGATTTGGTTCAGGTGACCTAATGAATTCTGATGAATTCTCAGGATTTTACGTTCAATGGTAATGAACGCATTGAAAATGGGTTTTCAGAAAACAAATCGGTTTGTATTTTTGATCAAAATATTTTCTCGTTCAAGCTCGAGTTTAGATATCATTGAATTCCATGAGTTTGAATTCTCAATCTTTAAGGTCAATCTCTAGGATTGAGTAATATCAGTCTTAAAAGCTGATTTTTAATCTTTAAGGAGATTATCCTTTCTGGGGATCTGATTCATTAGTCTTATCAAGCTAATTTGCACGGTGCCCTCCCCATTTTACAAGACAGACCCTCTCATGGTTAGGATAAGTCTGACCACTTGGCGACCCTGTTTGATGCTGAGGTCCGTGGATTTCCTGCTGATTTTAGTGATGACTTTTCTAGGTTTTTCGTCAACCTACAGCTGGTCTGGATGACAACTTCATGACCTAAATCAAGAAGCGCGTGTCTTTTTCGGAAGACTTTACTTCCTTTTAATGATGGAATTGATTCATCGTGTAGATCCATCTTTCTTTCAAATATATTACAGTAAATCGGGTAAAACTGATTAGTATCATCCAAAACAAAAGTACCTGCAATAATCTTGTACAAAGATATGTGATAGATAATTTTTAATTGAATAACTTGGTACATTCTCCCCACACTTAGTTTCTTTCTTTGCCTTTTTATTCTCCTTTATTCCATTTTAAATGAATTCAAGCATTTTAGGTTGTTTCTCAATTTATGTCCTTTCCGAGGTAACGATAATTTCGGCATTAACACCTAGTTTTATCGTTCATAAATATGTATAAACATGATTTTGAATTCATTTAGTTAAAAAAAATTTTAAAATTTTCATAATATTTAGAAAATAAGCCAAGTATAAACCCGAGAGAATTTATAACCCTTCCCCACACTTGAGATCATGCAATGCCCTCATTTGCATGAAATCAGACTATAATTATTAATTCATGAGGGTGATTAGTGTAGAAAAGTGATTAAAAATACCCAGTTTGTAATTACAAAGCTCGTCGAATGATAGATGGCGCGCCTCATCGTTCATTCCTTCATTTGTATATCACATTTGTTGTTTTGCGTCTTGTCGTCAAAATCAGTAGCTATTGCTGAACTTAATGTTAGTCTTTGAAAGTGCGTTGTTTTACCCTGTTGTTTACATGATAAAATACGAACATATATACATATTTTTAAAGTTGGGTATATTACCCCACGTTCAAAAATTTATAAAATCCAATATATTTTTTTTTTTTGCATACTTTAAATCAATAAAATTAGAAATAATGATGAAAAAATTTTTCGCCCCGCCCTCGGGTAAAGTAATTTCGGCTTAATGACCTAGTCTTCAACTCACGACGAATTTTAGAAATCATTTTTTTCAACTTAATGAATTAAGGTAAATTTTGTTTTTAAATATCACACAAAACTTAAAAGCATATTAATTTCATATAAAACCTAAAAAAAACAAAAATTCAGAATGGGGGGAGAGAACTAGTTCTTTAGTGTCTGCTAGCGGAAAAGACCAATCGGATTCCATTCTCGGAACTACACGAGAACAGAACAACTAACTCTAGATAACATTTTCTTAGAACATTTGAATCTCCCCACACTTAGGTAGCTGTGGTGTCGAAATTGTGATTAACTTCATCGTCAATTTCTTTTGGTCCATAATCAACTTGCCTATCTGTGACTTTTTCTTTAAGCCAGTGCCCGGCTTCTTCCGTAATATCCCATAATTCAACTAGCTTCACCTTTTCTTTAGGCGATAGATTGGATACTAACCGGTTACATAACTTAAAGTTCCCCTTACTTCTAGCATCAATAGCCCGTTTAAAAAGTTTCTTCATTGAACTGTTAATAACGGGGTCATCTAATTTCGTATCAACAACGGGGTTCTTTATTATCAAGTCATCATTAGGTTTTACTTCATTTTCCCCACACTTAGGCGTTTTATTATTGCTAAGCACTACCGTTGGAGTTGGTAAAACAACATGGTTCTTACCAATCGTTTTTACTGGTTCAATGGTTTTGGTTGGTGGAGATTTAGACTTTCCAATCATAAAGGTGATCGATTTGTCACCACTTTTAAGTGTCATTCTTCCATTTCCTACATCAAATAACGCCCCGGTGGACGCAAAGAATGGTCGACCTAAAATTAGAGGAATGTTTGGGTCCTCTTCTATGTCAATGACAATGAATTCGACTAGAAAGGTTAAATTACCTACTTGAATGGGTAGGTTGTCAGCAATTTCAACTGGGTGCTTAATGGTTTGATCAAAGAGTCGAACACTCATATCCGTTGGAGTTAACTCACCTACACCTAATCTCTTATATAAGGAAAGAGGCATAACACTTACACTCGCACCTAAATCTGCTAGTGCATCATACATGACACAATCACTAAGTAGACAAGGAACAATAAATTCACCCGGATCACCTACCCTAGGTGGAGGTTTTGGTGGAACTGTCTTCACCGGGTTTATATTTACGGCTTTTGTTTCTTGCACTTTCTTATTCTTTTTCTTCTTCTTCTTTCCAGAGGTATCACAATCTTTATTACCTATCACTTGCTCATACTCAACTCCTTTTCTTGGAAACGGGATGGGTGGTTTGTATGGTGCCACCACTGGCTTTACATACTCGGGTGGTGGTGGTGTAACTTCTTCATTGTTACTCTCATCTAAAACCTTCCCATCTTCTGGTGTTGGTTTTTCAGAATTTGTTGATATCATGTTAACATTTTCATTCCGAGGATTTACTTCATTATTACTCGGTAGCTTTCCTTGTTCCCTTTCACTCATCAATCTAACAAGAGTACCTACTTGTTTTTCTAGATTCAAAATGGAAGCTTGTTGAGTTCTAAATGACTGCTCAAACCTCTCATTCGTTTGGGTTTGAGTTTCAATAAATTGTGTTTGAGATTCAACTAGCTTGAATACCACGTCTTCTATATTTGACTTTTTCTCTTCGGTTTGTTGTTGTGGTTTATATAAGCCAGGTCTTTGTTGATTGAAAGTGTTGTTTTGAGTTGGTTGGTTATTCGGACCTTGTTGGTTATACCAGTTATTTTCGGGTCCTTTTGGATTGTAAAGAATGTTTTGATTTCGATTGAAGTTTAGCTTTGGCGGTTGATAATTATTTTGATAATTATTTCCAGGCCTTTGGTTCATATAGGAAACATTCTCTCGTTGTTCCAATGTTGGTTCAATGTGACAATCTTTCAATAAGTGTGGTCCACTGCATAGCTCACAACTGATTCGTATTGCGTGAATATCTTTATTCATCTTTTCCATTCGTCTTTCGAAAGCATCTATTTTTGCGGAAACGGAATCAAAGTCATGGCTAGAATCGGCTCTAGCCACTTTAGATGAACGAAAAATATCTTTTTCTTGGTGCCACTCATGCGAGTGGGAGGCTGTGTTATCAATAATTTTGTAAGCTTCAGTTGCGGTTTTCTTCATAATGGAACCACCAGCTGTTATGTCGATGTCTTTTCGTGTAGCAACGTTGACACCTTGGTAGAATATTTGTACTATTTGGTAAGTGTCTAAACCGTGTTGAGGACATCCTCTCAACATCCTTCCGAATCTTGTCCACGCCTCATATAATATTTCATTTGGCTTTTGCGCGAACGTAACAATTTCTCCTTGAAGTCTCACGGCTTTAGATGCCGGAAAGAATTGTTTAAGAAATTTTTCAACTAAAACATCCCATGTGTCAATCGCCCCTTCAGGTAACGATTCTAACCAATCTTTGGCTTCTCCCTTTAAAGTCCAGGGAAACAACATGAGATAGATCTGCTCATCTTTCACTTCTCGGATTTTGAATAGTGTACAAATTCTTTTAAACGTACGAAGGTGTTCGTTAGGATCTTCATTCGGTGCACCACTGAATTGGCATTGGTTAGTTACCATGTGTAGGATTTGTCCTTTAATTTCATAATCTGGAGCATTAACTTCTGGTTTAATAATGGCGTGACCTTGGCCCGTGCGTGTGGCTCTCATTCGATCTTCCATACTTAGAGGTTCCGTTACTTCCATAATTGAATTTGTTGAATACGAATCACTAGAGGATTCTGATTTAATGGTTTGTGGCTCAGGAGGAATAATTAGTGGTTCAGGATCTTGGAATTGTCCTTGAATATGCTCCGGGTTCTTAATTGTGAAGTCGGGTTCAAAAGATGGATTATCGAAAATTTGAGTTGGAGTTCTTGTTCGACTAGATGACGATTCTAAAGAAAAATCAACGGCGACAATATTTGCTAGATGTCTTGATCGAGTTACAGGTGGTGAACGTATGACCGGCGGCGAACGTCTTGCTCGGTGCATTCACTGAATATCCTATTAGTTTTTAAAAAGGAAAGAAAAATTATAATAAGTTATCCAATTAATAGACTTTTCTGATTTTGCCCACGTTTCGAATAGCCAAAAGATGCAGCAGAGGGGCAGGATTCGTTTGGTCTCAATATAATTGAGTACTGTTTGGCTCCAATAACCCGGTCCACGTACAAATCCAACTATTACTACGAACCAGAAAATTTTGATGTCTATCAATTTAACCACTTAAAATAAATTTTCGTAATTTTAAGAAATTTAGAGAAGAAGTAAAAAAAATTCTAAGTCCTAAAAACTAGAATGGCGAGAAATAAGAGAGAAAAAGAGTGCGCGTCGAAAAGTGTCGAAAAATGAAAAAGACGAAGAGTGGTTTGTAAACACGCGGTTAATCCAACCTTATAACGATCACTATCTTAAAATTAAAGCTACAAATGGAGATCACTAATTGGAATTGTAATTGATACATAGGTAAAAGGCATCGAAAAATAAAAATAAGAAAATAACTATGGCAAAACTAAACTTAATATTAAAAGTTGCGACTATAGTCTAAAAATCTAAAGGTAATAAAACTAAAAAAAACATTTTTTTTTATAGACAAAATCTTTAAAAATATATTTTTTTTTTAATAATTTTTTTTTACGTTTTTTTTTTTTTTCTTTTTTACGTTTTTTTTTTTTTTTTACGTTTTTTTTTTTTTTAAAACGATTTTTTCCTTAAAAAAACGTATTTTTTTTTTTTAATTTTTTTTTTTTTATATAAAAAACGAATTTTTTTTTTCCTTTAAAAAAAAAACGTTTTTTTTTTACACAAATTTTTTTTTTTAACTCATTTACTATTCATGAATAGTAAATGAAAAGAAATTAATTAATTTATTATTCACATGAAAGCGACATGATAGTAATTATTAATTACAAGTTACATAATATACCCCTGAACTATTTAATAAATACGACTTTTTAAAACTTTTACGATTATATTTTGATTCTAAAATATTATTATATTATTATATTCTATTTCAATATTATTATATTATTATATTCTATTTCAATATTATTATATTATTATATTTATTTCAATATTATTATATTATTAAAAATATAGCGTTTTAGCGTCCCCGGCAGCGGCGCCAAAAACTTGATGATGTAGCGTGAGGGTACGAAATAGTATTATTTTTAATACAAAATACTACAAAATATGACACAAGTTTTATTAATTTACGGATGGGATATACCTAAACCTTGCTACAACACTATAGGCAGTGTACCTAATCGTAGAGTAGTGTAGTTTTTAGTAAGTCCGGTTCGTTTCACAGGGAGCTGGTGATACTTACTATATTTTTAACTATATTTATACAAAAAATATATAATTATATAAGTAGTAATATTATTATAAAAGGGGGGTTTTACCGTTTAATGACCGGTTTGTCGATTCTATATTTTAAGCGTAAAGATAAATGACGATAATTAAAGTGCGTAAAATAATGACAATAAATAAAATGACAGTAAATAAAATTGCGAGTAATAAAATGACAGTAAATAAAGATACGATGAGAAATATAATAAAAGAATTATGCTTATTTAAACTTCCGTAATCATGATGTTTGACGTGTTGATTTTAATTTATTACCATGGGTTAATTGTCCTTTGTCCTGGTTTATTTGATACGTCTATCTGGTTTTTGTCCATAATAGTCCATCGGTCATAAAAATAAAGTGCGAGTATCCTCGTCAAATTACCCTTATACCCGAAGTCAAATATTCCAACTGATTAAGGATTTAAACTGTGACGCAGTTATCACTTCTGTCAACAATTACACCAGTTATCACTGTATGTAATCCACCCCTGTTTTAATTAGTTTATGAATATTAATTCATCCACTTGATCAGAATGAATAATCAATTACCCAACCCAATTGATTAATTAAATGATTATAACAGATTCCATATGAACATCACTAAATAGGACAACCATAATCATTATTAATTATTAGGTTAATTAATTTGAAGATAGGTTCGACAGACTCCAATGAGTTGTCACTCAATTAGACAATACCCCCCATCTATTAATAGTCAATAGTTCAATTTCCACAAGTGTCGGTCTTTTGCCCAAACCTTAATTATGGTCCAAAGTTCAATAACCCCTTCTTAATATTTTAGCCCAACATCACGATTACTTCGGCTCAAATAAGCATAATAATAACTTAGTTACGATACATTAATGTAAAAAGGTTGAACATAACTTACAATGATTAAAAATAGCGTAGCGTTACACGGACAGAATTTCGACTTACACACTCAAACGATCTCTATCATAAATCTTATTATTATCATAATTTAAAATTAAAATTAAGATTATTGTTATATCTTATTAAGTTAACATTATGATAGAGATATAGAATATAGATATTGATAATTGATATTGATAAATAAGAAAAAGAGAGAAAAAGGTGTAGAAAAAATATCGAAAAAGAAGTCTCTCTAATTTTGATCGTAAATCATCCTTTTATAGCGAAATTAGAAATTGAATTTTCATTTACGACCCCTGAACTATGCTCAATTAACAACTTTTTATTATTTAATATTATTCTTATTATGAATTATTTAAATATTATATTTTATTCTTGTGCATAGTTGACTCGTAATTTTTACACCGTTGCGTCGAGCGCTGAAAGTTGGTTCATGTCCCGGTTCCGGATTTTCGAACGTCCTTGCGTACTATTTAATATCTTGTACTTTGCGTTTTGTAACTTGTACTCTTGTCATTTTTAGACGTTCTTCATCAATAATTTGAACCTTTTTGATTGTATCTTGTACTTTTGAGCTTTTTGGACCTTTGTGTCTTCAATTCGTCGTTTTCGCCTTTTGTCTTCGCACTTATTTAAAATAAACGAATATTACTTGATAATGGAACAATTGCAACTAAAATCTTGTCTTTCTTGGGGGATTTTGCTATGAAATATATGTTCCTTTTTAGCCTTATCATTAGCATATCATATAGATATAGAACATGTGTTTAGTTGATTTTAAAAGTCAAGTTAGAAGGATTAACTTTTGTTTGCGAACAAGTTTAGAATTAACTAAACTATGTTCTAGTGATTACAAGTTTAAACCTTCGAATAAGATAGCTTTATATGTATGAATCGAATGATGTTATGAACATCATTACTACCTCAAGTTTTCTGGATAAAACTACTAGAAATGAGAAAAATGGATCTAGCTCAAAGGATCCTTGGATGGCTTGAAAGTTCTTGAAGCAGAATCATGACACGAAAACAGTTCAAGTAAGATTTTCACTCGAAATAAGATTGTTATAGTTGTAGAAATTGAATCAAAGTTTGAATATGAATATTACCTTGAATTAGAAAGAAAACCTACTATAAATAACAAAGGTTCCTTGATCTTAGATGATTACTTGGAATGAATTAGAAAGCTTGGAAGTAGACTTGCAAACTTGGAAGTATTCTTGATTTTTATGAAACTATACATATGGAATTTATGAAGAACACTTAGAACTTGAAGATGGAACTTGAGAGAGATAAATTATATGAAGAAAATTGAAGAATGAAAGTGTTTATAGGTGTTTTTGGTCATTGGTATATGGATTAGATATAAAGGATATGTAATTTTGTTTTCATGTATGAAAGGATCCGAAACTAATCATCCGGACGTTGTCCATATTGATTACAAACGAATTACAATAGTTTATAACATTGCGAGGTACTTGCCCTCTATATGATACATCTTACAAACGTTGCATTTATTCTTAAAAGGCAATCTATAGTTACATCCAGAATTGACATAATCGCCTGACATTTCATAATATTCAAATGACATAAACCGCCATTTACTTAATAATAGTCTCTATGAACTTCAATGACTCGAATGCAACGCCTTATGATATAAGTCCTTAATAGCCTCAAGTAGTATCCTTAGTACGAGCTAATGCACAGCGGAAGACTTAATTCATACCTGAGAATAACATGCTTTAAAATGTCAACATAAAGTTGGTGAGATATAGGTTTAATGCCGGCAGCGATATATATATATATATATATATATATATATATATATATATATATATATATATATATATATATATATATATATAGACCACAAGATTTCATATATAAACATTTTCATAAAAATATTCTAAGTGGTTGAGCACTTGGTAACCATACTTAACATTCAATCACGTCGCATATTCCCTTTAATATGAAATCTTACTACACCGTACCAAGTGTAGTCACAAAACGAAGTACTGTGCAACCGTTGAATACTGGTCGTCCAGTCCGGTTGGGGTTGTCAGGCCCGATAGATCTATCAACAGGATTCGCGTTTACAATACCGCTGTAAATATTAGTTACCAAGCTACAGGGAAGTATGCCAGTGGTACAACTCAACGTAGAATATATTTTTCAGTTACTTGTGTCCATAACGTAAATCATTTATAAAAACAGCGCATGTATTCTCAGCCCAAAAATATTTAGAGTTTAAAAGGGACTATATACTCACGTTCGTCTTGAAGATATATATATTTTGACTTGGTCTCCGGTTGATATCACGAACCTATCCATATATAATATATCAATACCTTTTCTTTTTAAACAAACGTCACATATATATACTTGTTATACTTTTAATACTTTTAATAATTCCTTAGTCCGTAGTTAGCAGTTCGATGTTAGTAATTCAATTTTAATGGTTCATTTTTAGATGTTTAATAAAACCCCAACGAAATAATAAAACCCCCATCGTATATGTATTGGTCGAGATTAATCTTGACCCACGGTACCGGTGTTGTCAAATGACGTGTTGCGTACATAAAGTACCGGTGTTGTCAAATGACGTGTTGCGTACAATCATGGGATCTTATGATTAATCTTCTCGTGTTGTTTACGGGTAATCCTGAACCATATAAAATTGAATTATAAGTACATATATATAAAATATCATGTTATCTTAAAAAGATGTGATTTATTTAATTTTTCCCAATTATTTTCGTGGCTAAACTAGTCTTGGATATCCGATTTTGTTTCGGTCATAGTTTCTTCGTTACAACTCCGTTTTCGTTGATTCAACTTGCCATCTCCTTGGATCGAGTCCCTCTTTAAGACTATGAACTGTAAATACCTTAGTTTGTATTCAAAATCACACGGCATAGGTGAAACTTTAGTGAAACTTATGAAGTTAAACATTTTTGTTACAAAAAATATCATTTAATGACCATTTTTCTAAAAATACTTATACTTTGAATTAAATCATGAAATTTTTATGTGTTAACATATTTATAGTAAAAATCATTTTTCCAGAGAATAAACTTCCAATTCAAAGTTTAAGATGGTTTTTAATTATCCAACCCAAAACAGCCCCCGGTTGCACTCCGACGTCGTAAAAACAGTTTTTAAGGTGTTCTTTGAAAAACCAAGTTATACCTTGTTAAATTAGCATATACTTAAGTTATATTACAGGTCTTGAAGTATTTTAAAAGTTAAGTTAGAAGGATCTATTTAGTTTGCAAACAAGTTTGAAAACTTTCAAACTATGTTCTTGTTGTTAAAATTGTATACCACAAAATATGATAGCTATATATATATGAATCGAATAAAGTTATGAACATAGTTACTACCTCAAGTTCCTTGGACAAGGTTGCTGTAAAAGAGGAGTAAAAAGCTAGAACCAAAAGGGTGATGGAATTGGATGAAAGATTGGAAGTAAGTTTGTGTTCTTGGAAGGATTTCTTGAAGTGTTTTTGTAAGGTTTTCTTATGAGGTTTAAGTGTTGTTTTTGAAGCTAAATGATGGAGAAAATGCTTAGAGATGATCAAGTATGAAGTTAAGAGTATTTTGAGAGAGAAATGGAAGTGTAAGTATGAGAAAATGGGGTGAAGAAATGGTGTGCATGCATAAAAACGTTTTTAGGTTATAAAGGAAAAAAAGATACCTAACTTTGTTTTCTTGCTAAATAATTCATGCTACTTGACAAATGGTTGGTTCCACATGTTTCTTAATCATTTAAGGCTGCTAAGGAGCAGATTTTTATTGGTATATACCAATAGTAAATACATCTAGAAGCTGCGTATGATACGGGTACATATACCCTAGGTATACGTATAGAAATCTTTGAGAAAACGGAACGAGGATTCAAATATAGCTATCTTTTGTAAATATACTTATATTGTTTTATGTATTTAAGTCTTTAAAAGTGATTAAATACATTACTTATACGATATATATATAAACATTATAGGTCATAAGTATTTAAGTCAAATAACGTTACGTATGGTTATCGTTTTGAAAACTTAAGTTAGTAGTTTCAAAATATACTTATAACTTATTGTTATTAATACAAAATGAGATATTAAAACATTCTTAGATCATGTTAAATATGTATATATACATATATATACACAAACGTATAATTATCATATATTGTATAGTTCGTGATATCATCGGTCAAACTAGACGGTCAAACGTTGTGTAAAACTCTTTTCGAAAACATAAGTCTCAACAATTTGGATTACTTATCATGTTGGTAAGGTTTAATTTATGTAAATATTAATCTTATAAGTATAGAACGATCGAAAAAGTGCGGGTCAACTTTAGGGTTTTTGCTTATCGTGTCGGAACCATATAGAGATTAGAGTTTAAATTTGGTCGGAAATTTCCGGGTCGTTACAGTACCCACCCGTTAAAGAAATTTCGTCCTCGAAATTTGGTAGAGGTTGTCATAAATAACAATAGGAATGTTTTCATGACGAATATGAGGTAATAATGAAATTTTATCATTATTGAAAGATTTAGATAAAACGATTCGGTTATGTGAGACGCACGAGCGAAGCTATCACAAAAGAGTGAAATGAGTAAATATAGAATTGTTGTAACCGATGACGTGATTAGGATTGATTTCCGGAATTTATGGAAAATCTTACGTAATAAGATTTGGTTCTTTGGCGATCAAGATCTTCTTTGATTTAGTGCGGCGATCTGTTTCGATTTCTTTGTCGAATATTTTGCTATAAATCCATTTCCTTCTCTTCCTTATTTCCACAACTCACATCTTCTATCCTTTCTCCTTCAACTCATACCTTAAAGTATTCTTTTAAATGCTCCATCCCGTTCTAATTCTTGTTATACTTCTAACTTTCATATCTTTCATTCTTCTCTTTCATTTATCGCCAGAAGAATCTATTTACTTCTATCCTTTCCTCGGAATTATAATATTTTTAATTCTCCCGTGTCTTTACGTTGCAATACGTATTGATATACACGGTTTGTAAATCCTGGGTGATTTTCGGCCTTTGTATTCTTCATTATTTTTCAAAGCTTCATACTTTCGTTTTCTCTTCCTGACTTCGAGTCAAGCGAGTAATGGTCCGGAATTTGTAGATATGAGATTCGAAATGAGTATAGCTAATGCTCTAAGAAAGAAATGGTAATAGGACAAATTTTGATTTGTCAAATTACCAGAATACCCCGGAAAAGATAGAACTGTCAGGATGACATGTTCCTATTATGTTTGAGAATTGGATAGAATGTAAGAGCCGTGTAACATGGCACATGATGATGGTACTGTGAATCATCACATTTCATTAGAAACTTAACATGACTTACTGTAATATAATGAAGTTGATCAAGTTTCATTATATTATACTAATTCATGCATCAGTTCCCAACACTGCTTCAGAACATTCCTATTTTAAACTTGAAGGTTTTAGAACTTAGAAACTAACACAGTTTCTTTTATGTTGTAACGCAGATATTACGGAGAGATAAATATTCTCAGATAAGAATAGTTGTGAAAATATTTCCAGAAATATGGAGAATATGTATAACGGAAGATATGAAGATATCTTATAATATCTAGGATAAGATGATGATGAAGAATATCATCGGGAAAGGTTTAGGATAAGGGGTAGGGTTTTTACTAATGGTTTCAGCAGGCACTGAATCGTTTGAATCCTTTGAAAGCAGATTCAGTTCTTGTGATTTATCTACATCCTTCTTCATACTTTGCTCAATCCGTTTTCCAGTTCCAACTCTCCTCTTTTTCTAAGCTTTACCAACACAATGTACTTCATCATTAAACTTTTGACTGTTAAAGTCGTTTACAGTTTTTGCTGCTTCTTCAGCATTTCAAGAACTACTTCATAGTCCAGGATTTTTTTTTCAGAACTTCACATTCGAAATATGTAATTCTTAGGGATAGTCGTTCTCGGTATAACTGGGAGAATTTCTACGAGATTTTCAAAATACTGATTGCGGATCTCGCCAAAGAGATAACGAGTTGCTGGTACGTCTGCTGATGATGTTGTGAAAAAGGTTCTCCGGTAACAACGGCGAAAGGACAAAGTATAAATATCGAGATTATAATAGGAGTAGTCTCACTGAGAAGTCGAAGTGGAGCTGTGACAAAATTAGCTTCTTGAAAAGGAATCGTATGATTGTTTTTGATAATGAATGATAAGGAATTCAACGCGGATACGTTTTAACTATAACTTCGGTTTCGAAAATTTTTCAGGTGCATCACTGTATGCATAAATCTTTCTTCCGTAAACGAGGTGCGGCTGGTTCAACTTCTCGATCGAGGTGTTTTCAAGAATCATGAAAAGATTTGAATGAGGATTATAATTGTCGAAGTACAAATGAGGTTTAGGATGAAATCAAGTGGCAAACTTGAAGAATTATTTAGTTTCATATGTTATAATCAATATTTTAATTTAATTCATTTTAATTGTCCAAAGTTAGCAGTCCAATAGTCCGATGGTTCAATGATTCATATATAATTTAATATATAATATTCGAATTAAATAATACGTATCGTAACCCGTATACCGGTCTCGGTGTCGATCACAACTCAAAGTATATATATATTTTGAAATCAACTCCGACCCTGTATAGCCAACTCCCGCCTTCACATATAGAGTGTCTACGGTTGTTCCGAAATATATATATAGATGGGTCGATATGATAAGTCGAAACCTTGCATACGTGTCCCGTTATTTAAAGTGCGTAAAAGTAAATAACAGAAATTAAATGATGATAAATAAAATTGCGAGAATGTAAATTGCGATAAATTAAATGTTAATCAGTTAACTGGGAACAGTTAGCCGGAACAGTTAGCGTGAAATCCTATCACAATTTCAATCAATTAATTCATTTGTTTCTAACACTTTTTATTTTTGTCCAATGTTTTCTTCATTATGCCACTTGTTGGATTATGATAGATCAAAATCCAAATATGAAATTTGAATAGAAATGGTTATTCTGTGGTGAACGGATACGTATATCGGTAGTTGTAAGTAGGATAGTAAATGACCGTTGAATCAGATTTAGAGAATGTACAACGTAACTTATTAATGTGAATTCTAAATATTCCTCGGGTACTACCCACCCGTTAAAATATTTTCATCATTAACAGTTTGTACGAAAGAATTTTTAATTACAATCTTTATAAAAATATACTTGCATATATATTTTCTTCAGATGTAATCATAGATTCAATGAGTCAATGAAGTATTAAACTCATTTGATTTATCGTTAATACTAGATTACATAACTTCTAAAGCATTAGAGATTACATAATCGCCAGGTCGAACGAAGATAAATGAGGTAAAACGATACGTAAAGCGAAGATAATCGATGTAGAACGATATATAGAACGAAGATCATACTCGAAGTTCCGATGAGGTTTTTGAGGTATGTGATGTTGATATCCGAGATACAGTTTGTGATGTTGAGATTTTGGGGGTGACAAAAGTACTGTCGGCGTTGTTGATAGTGATACAGATTATGCTGCTGGTGCTGCTGCTGGTGTTTGTAACCTTCGCACCGTATTTTCTAAAGCCACTACCCGAGCGCGAAGCTCGTTGATTTCTTATATTATACCGGGATGATTGACAGTTGGAACGAGCGAATGAACAAGATTCGAAATATGGGATAGTATGTAATCATGACGAGATACTCTAGAAATGAGCGAGAAAATGGTGTTTCGAATAGGTTCGCCGGTAAGTGCTTCAGGTTCATCGTTAAGAGGACAATTTGGTGGATGGAATGGATCACCTTCTTCTTGTCTCCAGAGATTTAGTATATTACGAACCCATCCCCAATTCATCCAAAATAGATGATGGGAAATTGGTTGATCCATTCCGGTGACGCTGTTCTCGGAGCTCGAATGGAAATCCATATCGGCGTAGCTATCGAAGTCGGAGGAATTCGAACTGGATGAAGAATCCATCTTGTATAGTCGGAGAAATGAATTTTTGGTTTGGAATAGATTATAGGAGTTGGGTTTGGTACTCTTCAATACATAATTTACATATGTATATATAATATCAAAATCCCATGAATTACGGAGAATCTTTGAAATACGTCAGGCAATGTCTATAGTAACAGATACTTGCCCTCTATATGATACATCTTACAAACGTTGCATTTATTCTTAAAAGGCAATCTATAGTTACATCCAGAATTGACATAATCGCCTGACATTTCATAATATTCAAATGACATAAACCGCCATTTACTTAATAATAGTCTCTATGAACTTCAATGACTCGAATGCAACGCCTTATGATATAAGTCCTTAATAGCCTCAAGTAGTATCCTTAGTACGAGCTAATGCACAGCGGAAGACTTAATTCATACCTGAGAATAACATGCTTTAAAATGTCAACATAAAGTTGGTGAGATATAGGTTTAATGACGGCAGCGATATATATATATATATATATATATATATATATATATATATATATATATATATATATATATATATATACCACAAGATTTCATATATAAACATTTTCATAAAAATATTCTAAGTGGTTGAGCACTTGGTAACCATACTTAACATTCAATCACGTCGCATATTCCCTTTAATAAGAAATCTTACTACACCGTACCAAGTGTAGTCACAAAACGAAGTACTGTGCAACCGTTGAATACTGGTCGTCCAGTCCGGTTGGGGTTGTCAGGCCCGATAGATCTATCAACAGGATTCGCGTTTACAATACCGCTGTAAATATTAGTTACCAAGCTACAGGGAAGTATGCCAGTGGTACAACTCAACGTAGAATATATTTTTCAGTTACTTGTGTCCATAACGTAAATCATTTATAAAAACAGCGCATGTATTCTCAGCCCAAAAATATTTAGAGTTTAAAAGGGACTATATACTCACGTTCGTCTTGAAGATATATATATTTTGACTTGGTCTCCGGTTGATATCACGAACCTATCCATATATAATATATCAATACCTTTTCTTTTTAAACAAACGTCACATATATATACTTGTTATACTTTTAATACTTTTAATAATTCCTTAGTCTGTAGTTAGCAGTTCGATGTTAGTAATTCAATTTTAATGGTTCATTTTTAGATGTTTAATAAACCCCCAACGAAATAATAAAACCCCCATCGTATATGTATTGGTCGAGATTAATCTTGACCCACGGTACCGGTGTTGTCAAATGACATGTTGCGTACATAAAGTACCGGTGTCGTCAAATGACGTGTTGCGTACAATCATGGGATCTTATGATTAATCTTCTCGTGTTGTTTACGGGTAATCCTGAACCATATAAAATTGAATTATAAGTACATATATATAAAATATCATGTTATCTTAAAAAGATGTGATTTATTTAATTTTTCCCAATTATTTTCGTGGCTAAACTAGTCTTGGATATCCGATTTTGTTTCGGTCATAGTTTCTTCGTTACAACTCCGTTTTCATTGATTCAACTTGCCATCTCCTTGGATCGAGTCCCTCTTTAAGACTATGAACTGTAAATACCTTAGTTTGTATTCAAAATCACACGGCATAGGTGAAACTTTAGTGAAACTTATGAAGTTAAACATTTTTGTTACAAAAAATATCATTTAATGACCATTTTTCTAAAAATACTTATACTTTGAATTAAATCATGAAATTTTTATGTGTTAACATATTTATAGTAAAAATCATTTTTCCAGAGAATAAACTTCCAATTCAAAGTTTAAGATGGTTTTTAATTATCCAACCCAAAACAGCCCCCGGTTGCACTCCGACGTCGTAAAAACAGTTTTTAAGGTGTTCTTTGAAAAACCAAGTTATACCTTGTTAAATTAGCATATACTTAAGTTATATTACAGGTCTTGAAGTATTTTAAAAGTTAAGTTAGAAGGATCTATTTAGTTTGCAAACAAGTTTGAAAACTTTCAAACTATGTTCTTGTTGTTAAAATTGTATACCACAAAATATGATAGCTATATATATATGAATCGAATAAAGTTATGAACATAGTTACTACCTCAAGTTCCTTGGACAAGGTTACTGTAAAATAGGAGTAAAAAGCTAGAACCAAAAGGGTGATGGAATTGGATGAAAGATTGGAAGTAAGTTTGTGTTCTTGGAAGGATTTCTTGAAGTGTTTTTGTAAGGTTTTCTTATGAGGTTTAAGTGTTGTTTTTGAAGCTAAATGATGGGGAAAATGCTTAGAGATGATCAAGTATGAAGTTAAGAGTATTTTGAGAGAGAAATGGAAGTGTAAGTATGAGAAAATGGGGTGAAGAAATGGTGTGCATGCATAAAAACGTTTTTAGGTTATAAAGGAAAAAAAGATACCTAACTTTGTTTTCTTGCTAAATAATTCATGCTACTTGACAAATGGTTGGTTCCACATGTTTCTTAATCATTTAAGGCTGCTAAGGAGCAGATTTTTATTGGTATATACCAATAGTAAATACATCTAGAAGCTGCGTATGATACGGGTACATATACCCTAGGTATACGTATAGAAATCTTTGAGAAAACGGAACGAGGATTCAAATATAGCTATCTTTTGTAAATATACTTATATTGTTTTATGTATTTAAGTCTTTAAAAGTGATTAAATACATTACTTATACGATATATATATAAACATTATAGGTCATAAGTATTTAAGTCAAATAACGTTACGTATGGTTATCGTTTTGAAAACTTAAGTTAGTAGTTTCAAAATATACTTATAACTTATTGTTATTAATACAAAATGAGATATTAAAACATTCTTAGATCATGTTAAATATGTATATATACATATATATACACAAACGTATAATTATCATATATTGTATAGTTCGTGATATCATCGGTCAAACTAGACGGTCAAACGTTGTGTAAAACTCTTTTCGAAAACATAAGTCTCAACAATTTGGATTACTTATCATGTTGGTAAGGTTTAATTTATGTAAATATTAATCTTATAAGTATAGAACGATCGAAAAAGTGCGGGTCAACTTTAGGGTTTTTGCTTATCGTGTCGGAACCATATAGAGATTAGAGTTTAAATTTGGTCGGAAATTTCCGGGTCGTTACAATGTAAATAAGTCATGAATGATTACTAATATTTTTGTAATTTTATGAGATATTTCATGCTTGTTGCCAAATGATGGTTCCCACATGTGTTAGGTGACTCACATGGGCTGCTAAGAGCTAATCATTAGAGTGTATATACCAATAATACATACATCTAAAAGCTGTGTATTGTACGAGTACGAATACGGGTGCATACGAGTAGAATTGTTGATGAAACTGAACGAGGATGTAATTGTAATCATTTTTGTTAAGTAGAAGTACTTTGATATGTGTCTTGAAGTCTTTCAAAAGTGTAAGAATACATATCAAAACACAACATGTATATACATTCTAATGGAGTCGTTAAGTCTTCGTTAGTCGTTACATGTAAGTGTTGTTTTGAAACCTTTAAGTTAACGATCTTAATTAATGTTGTTAATCCAATGTTTATTATATCAAATGAGATGTTAAATTATTATGTTATCATGATATTATGATGTATGAATATCTCTTAATATGATATATACATTAAAATATCGTTACAACGATAATCGTTACATATAAGTCTCGTTTCGTAATTCTTGAGTTAGTAGTCTTGTTTTTACATATGTAGTTCATTGTTAACACGCTTAATGATATATTTAAATATCATTTTATCATGTTAAATATAGTGTATCAATATCTTAATATGATACATATGTATTTAGTAGACGTTATCATAACGATAATCGTTATATATATATCATTTCGAGTTTCTTAACTTAGTAATCTCATTTCTTATGTATATCACACATTGTTAATATACTTAGTGAGATACTTACTCATCATAATCTCATGTCAACCATATATATATATGTCTATATATACCACAACATGTAGTTTTTAAAAATTTGTAACGTTCGTGAATCGCCGGTCAACTTGGGTGATCAATTGTCTATATGAAACTTATTTCATTTAATCAAGTCTTAACAAGTTTGATTTCTTAACAAGTTGGAAATATTTAGTCATGTAAATATCAATCTCAATTAATATATATAAACATGGAAAAGTTTGGGTCACTACAGTACCTACCCGTTAAATAAATTTCGTCCCGAAATTTTAAGCTGTTGAAGGTGTTAACGAATCTTCTGGAAATAGATGCGGGTATTTCTTCTTCATCTGATCTTCACGCTCCCAGGTGAACTCGGGTCCTCTACGAGCATTTCATCGAACCTTAACAATCGGTATCTTGTTTTGCTTAAGTCTCTTAACCTCACGATCCATTATTTCGACGGGTTCTTCAATGAATTGAAGTTTTTCATTGATTTGAATTTTGTCCAATGGAATAGTGAGATCTTATTTAGCAAAACATTTCTTTAAATTCGAGACATGGAAAGTGTTATGTACAGCCGCGAGTTGTTGAGGTAGCTCCAGTTGGTAAGCTACTGGTCCGACACGATCTATAATCTTGAATGGTCCAATGTACCTTGGATTTAGTTTCCCCTGTTTACCAAATCGAACAACGCCTTTCCAAGGTGAAACCTTAAGCATGACCATTTCTCCAATTTCAAACTCTATATCTTTTCTTTTACTGTCTGCGTAGCTCTTTTGTCGACTCTGGGCAGTTTTCAATCGTTGTTGAATTTGGATGATTTTCTCGGTAGTTTCTTGTATTATCTCCGGACCCGTAATCTATCTATCCCCACTTCATTCCAACATATCGGAGACCTGCACTTTCTACAATAAAGTGCCTCAAACGGCGCCATCTCAATACTAGAATGATAACTGTTGTTGTAGAAAAATTCTGCTAACGGTAGATGTCGATCCCAACTCTTTCCGAAATCAATAACACATGCTCGTAGTATGTCTTCAAGCGTTTGTATCGTCCTTTCGCTCTGCCCATCAGTTTGTGGATGATAGGCAGTACTCATGTCTAGACGAGTCCCCAATGCTTGTTGCAATGTCTGCCAGAACCTTGAAACAAATCAACCATCCCTATCAGAGATAATAGAGACAGGTATTCCATGTCTGGAGACAACCTCCTTCAAATACAATCGCGCCAACTTCTCCATTTTGTCATCTTCTCTCATTCGCAGGAAGTGTGCTGACTTGGTGAGACGATCGACTATTACCCAAATAGTATCATAACCACTTGCAGTCCTTGGCAATTTAGTGATGAAATCCATGGTAATTGTAACGACCCAACTTTTTCGACTTGCTTTTGTGCCTTGTGTTTTAGCGAAACTGCGTATTTGTGCGTACTGTGGTACTTTATACTCTGGAATCTTTATACACATGGCTTACTTTCATTTATGTGTTAAAACGTGCCTTTAAGTACGTAGGATACTTAACTTGATCACCGGAAGCCTTTATGACCGTTAGTGTCACTTGACGTTACAAATAAACTGCGTACTGCGTACACGTTTAACTTTTGTCGTAATCGGAATATTATGACAATGAAATCTTAATTATTATTTCATAATAATAATTACTTGGGTTTATGGATGCTTAATTACGCGTAGTAATTTACTTATGCTTACTAGTTAGTCTTGTTGGACTTTCTACCTTGTTGGGCCTTAGCCCACCCTACACTAGTTAGTGGACTATTTAATTAGCCCAATTATTATTAGCTAGTGACCCATTAATATGTAAGATAAATGCCCATTTATTAGAGGGAACATACTAGCATTTATGTCAAGTATTATCCTTAATGTTGCATGAGATCTTAACATAAGCACCAACTTTAGACAACCATTAACCAAAAAACAAACTTTTGTCCCCCCTTGTCCCCCCTAATTTCAACGGACACAAACACCACCACCATCCCCTCACCACCTATAAATACAAGCCTCATTCCATCCATTTTACACTTGCTTTCATTTGTAATTCACACACACTCACTCTCTAATTCTCTCGCTAGCATTTCTCTCTCTAAAAGTGTAAGTATTTTGAATTTCTCTTCTTCTTCTCCTTCTCATCATCACGAATTCATCATCATCATCATCATCATCATGGGTCTAGCTTTTTAGCTTTTGATCTTGATTACATCTTGTAGATTCAAACATGGATTTGAATCTTTCAAGAACATGGAAGATTCAAGCTTTCTAGCTTTGAATCTTCACCCACTTTGTAGATCTATATATTTTTTTAACTTTAATCTTGCTATTTTGTTATAAAGATTCAAACTTGTGTTTGTAATCTTCATGTAACTTAAAGATCCAAGCTTTATGCTTCAAGATCTTCAAGAACAACCTATATATATATATATATATATATATATATATATATATATATATATATATATATATATATATATATATATATATATATATATATATATATATCAAGATGCAAGCTTTCTAGCTTGAATCTTCATATCTTTTGATGGATCTAAGTTTTCTAACTTATGATCTCATTATTTTTCTATAAAGATCAAAACTTGTGTTTATGGTCTTCATGTAACTTAAAGATCTAAGCTTTATGCTTCAAGTTCTTCAAGAACACTAAAGGTTCAAGCTTTCTAGCTTTGTGACCTTATAACTTGTGTGAAAGGGATCCAAGCTCTCTAGCTTAGGGTTTCATCACTTTATTTGACTTAGATTATGTTCATACTTGCTTGATTGAAGTAAAGTTTGTAGCTTTAGTTGTAAATGTAACTTGTAATTGTGTTAAGACTAAGGATTTGATGTAACCTTGGTTCATCATCCATCTAAGACTCTTAAATGAGTTGTGTTCTTACTTGGTCTTAACATATTGTGTGTTGATGGTAGAATCTTGGTCAAGGTGATGCTAACCTATCAACGAGTTGTACACTTGAAGCTACAAGCATCAAGGATGAGAACCGTGATGAGCATCAAGCACTAAGAACCCCACCGCAGCACCTTGCTTACTGTTTTCGGGATCTGATCATACCACCTAGGATACTGGAAAGCTAATTTTATGTTAGTTCAGTTCGAGTAGATGATTTTCCATTTAGACCTCGTCTTAATCCGAGTTACGGTTTAGGATTTATGGCCTTCCGAAAGTCATTACACCCTATTAACGTTGTGCTGAAATTTCTGACCTACTCGCACTTAAACAGTCACCATGGTCAAACGAAGACAAGTTTGGTTCTGGAAATTGGTCAGAAACTAGGGGACTCATATACGGAGCCATACCCACTGACTACGCGTCTTTTCGATTTACGTAGAGGTCGTAGCAGCTGACCGAAGTCAGCTTATTGTTTCGATCTCTATTCTTGTCAAACTTACTTAGCTTTTATGATGATGAACGATGATGATGATGACACTTAAACTTAATTTATTCACTTTTACACTTATGAGGATAACATACTGACCTCGTAACCTTTGACTTAGGTTGACGACCTTTCGGACCGACTTACTACTTGCGTACTTTCATTATCGACTTTACCGCTCTTATCACTGTGAGTTATAGCATCCCTTTTTACTTTAACTATTTTGGGACTGAGAATACATGCGCTTTTTATGTTTTACATACTAGGCACGAGTACTTAAACTTTATATATGTGTGGGTTATACAACGGCATAAACTTTTCCCTTAGCTCGGTAACGTTTAGTCATTGGTTTTTGAACCGGTGAACGCGAATCTTAGATATGGATCCATAGGGTTTGACATCCCCACTCAGGCTAGTCGCGCTAGCATTTAACGGGTGTTTAATACTTTGTAAACTTACGCACTCACCAAGTGTACTTTTAGGGGGTGATATTACGTTAAGTTAGTTACCGGGTGCCCACGGTTAAGCATATACTTTATCATACTGATTTGAAATACTGATTTGAAATGCTAGTTTGAAGCACTGAAATCTCGTGGCCTACATTACATTACTGATTACAGACAAACTATAGCTCACCAACATTCGTGTTGACTTTTTAAGCATGTATTTCTCAGGTGCTTAGATGTTGTTGCTTCCGCTGTTTAGACTTGCTGTCTTGGTGTTAAACTTGCTGTTAAGGACCTGCTGTGCTAGAATTCCGCTGCATTACTTAGAGATGTCTCAATTATGGAGCTTTTCTTTTGCATTCGTAGTTTATGTTATTATCAAATAATGACTTTGTAACGACCTTTGTGTCACGTTATCTTTTGTAAACGCTATCTTTTTATGAATGCAAAACTGGTTTTCAAACATCATATAGTTTGACCTTGTAATGATCCTGTTGTTGATGATCCGTACACGATGGTTTTGTACGGGGCGTCACATTTGGTATCAGAGCATTGGTTATAGGGAATTAGGTTGCATTAGTGAGTCTTGACCGAGTCGAGTAGGATTCGCTAATAGGACTAATCTACAACTTGCTCATTTACTAGTTTTTGCGGACTGCTGCATGCTACTGTTAGATCTCACTGCATGCTACTGCTTATTACTACTGCATGATACTGCTTACTTTTACTGCTATGTGAACTTGCTGTATGCTATTGCTTATTCTCCATACTGCATGCTATTGTCTGCTTTTGATTGCATGTTACTTCTGCCTAATACTGTTACTATTACCATGCTACGTACTGCTGTAGACGATCTAGGCTGCTGTAGTTGTTATGCCTGATTACGTGCTTGCTACCCGTCTGCTTTTCGCTGTACCGACTTAGAGAATTTATCTTTCCTAGTTCAGATGTTTTTCTGAACCCTTTACCCACTCGTCTAACCCCGAGGACTAGTATTGTAATCCACCTGTTACTACCGTTCCACCGTCCCAGAGATCGAAGCATTACTTCACGCAATCTAGGAAGAGTACCCCTCGGATTACACGCCCACTAAAGTTGATCCTCGGAGGAGGGAATATGTGAGGACTTTTCGGAGTAACCGCACCCCGAGCTCACCCTAATTAGCCACGTACGACGTATGAACATTAGAAGGTTGTTCAGTTTCCGTAAGTTGACCCTTATTTCGTACGCTTTCATGACCGTCACTTATCTCTTTCATTCTACACTACTACTCGACGATCTAACGACCCTTCTGGACTTAGGTCCCCAACTCTCTTAGGAATTGGAGAAGTCAGGAGGACATCTCCTTTCACAAGGTCATAATGGCTTCTACTGATGCTCGGCCATACCCGAAGACTTGGGAGTCGCCTCAAAACATATCATATTACTACTTGCTACACGTACAACTCGACGCGAGACACCAGATTGAATTTCTAGAAAGGAACCTAATGACATTACCTAAACCCGAACATTTTGGAGAAATTTTGGGACATTTAGGCATTGATGCATGACCTGCGGAACCTACACACCCACACCGAGATAATCATGAGATTAATTATGTAGATTTTGTTTTGAGATGGCATAGATAAAAGCACCATTAGATGAAATTGAGTAGAACTTGAAGTGATCACGTTACGTTGACCATATGAAGCGATATTGGAATGAACGTACGATTTAGTACAATATAATGACGCCAGGCCAGTGTGATTATATTGAAGTAAATCATGCAGAAGTCCCAATGTTATTACATGAGGAATATGAAGTGATTCAAAGACAATTTTGGTAGGAACCACTTGAGTATACGCATTATGGTCTGTTAGAGGTAGGGAAAGAATAACCACGTAGCCCAGATATTGTACAAATAGGACTTTGATTTCAGATTGATAACCCGACAATATGTTATAGATATAGACACCCTCGATACTTAAGGGAACAGTTCTCAAATAGGAAAAACTTTGGACTTACCTGCGGTAGAGCAATCATTACCTCAGTTATGAAGACTCACATAGATCCTGATTTTAGTTAGGGTACATTTCTTCACAACGTTTACTGTCTTGAAGTTGTTTAATACTAGAGCGATAGAAACCTTATATCTAAGAACCTCAGTGTTATGACTAATAAGCCATTAACAACCATGAGAGTTAAGTATTCTATAGGACAAGCTAATGGTAAGCTGGCAGAGATAAAGGAGTAATTTAAGGTAGTACCTTAAAATTAACAGGTGGGTCATTTGGAGATGACCTCATACCAACAAAACTTGGAAGTTTTATAGTAGTAGTTGGAAAGGATTAGTTACATGCGCACAAGCAGATGTTATTTGAGAAGGTTGATAAGATTTTCACGGCATTATAATAAGATTTGGTTGGAATGGACCTTAAGATTAACCTAATACTCATCAAGTTAGGAAGCTTGATGTAAAAGTTAGAATGAACTTTAGGGTTAACCTAATACTCATTGAGTTAGGAAGCTTTGATGAGATAGTTGGAATGGACTGGCTTTCAAGGATGAAAGCGAAAGTTATTTATAGTAAGAAGATTATTCGTATATCTCGCGAGGATGATGAGCCAAAAGCCATCTGGGTTACTTCAACAACTCGAGATCCTACAATGGAAATGGAAAGGGATGACGATAGATTTCATCCCGAAGCTACCGAAAACAATAGACAGTTATGACACTATTTGGATCATCGTTGACCGCCTCACCAAATCTGCTCACTTTCTAACCATGAAAGAAACCGATACAATGGACAACGATACATAAAGGAAATTGTATCACGTCACTTCAGCGATTCAAATTTTATGCTACCCAAGAATCTTATTTGATGCTCATTCTTATGCAACTCTGAATCCTAACTTATTCTGAGAGAATTCTTAATCGATGATAATCACACCATCACCCTTCTTACGTCGATATTAGTCATACCAGTTCGAGATTTCCAAAATCAATGGGTAGTTAATCCCCATCCTCATACTCTCCCTTTCGTAACTCACTTATAAGCAACAACTTTATACTTAAGCATTTTTGGTCGAAAGACTTATGCCCTACCAATAGTCATCAACCATTTTTAAACTCAATGGTTTTTATTACCTCAAAGATCACCCAAAATTTTCAAAATCTTTTACTCAATCCTCATCAATCCTTTTCCAACTTGTAACCTCCGAAATATGAAAATTTTGTTTACCAAAAATTTTTTACACACTATTTTACGGTACGATCCTCTTAAAGTTTTATAAAAATAGATTTATTTTATTTGCCATTCGTGCAAATTTTTGAAATCGTATATGTTATATAAAATAAAGTAAATAATTACTTATTTTTGACTAAGACATATGAAATTTTACTTTCACTTTTACAAACCAAATCTTTCATTCAAAAGATATTTTACTTTGAATGGTACATGTTATACATAACCCTAGTTTACTAAGAACTTCGTTTCTTTTCTTACATTGTCACCTAAAACGATTTCGATAAAATTTTCGTTGCTTATTATATAAAATTTTTCGTTGCTTATTCGTATCCAAGTCATCGTGAAGACTTTACAACCGTCGAAACCTAGAGATTCATGTGTGTGTGTATATGTGATGAAGGCACTTACTATCACGTCATGCAGAGCCTTCGGGCATCCACTAATACTTAAACCATTCAAAATTATTGCGTCACCCCAAGGATACTATTTGCCACACCTGTTGGAACGATGCACTTTCTTACATAACTCTAAGTCCTGACATATTCTAAAGGATTCGCATCTAGCGATATTAACACCATTAGTATTCCGACTTTAGTATTAGTCATAACCTGTTTGGCATTTTGCAAAGTCAAGAATCGATTAACTTCTCATCCTCATTCTCTATTCTTCATACCTCACTTTTTAGCAACGGCTTCGCACGTGAACATTTTTGACCCAAGGACTTGTGACCTGATAATTATCAAAACTATATTTAATTCATTAGTTTTCATTACTTAGTAACATGTCACCCGACGATTAAAAGATTTTTCACTCAATCTTTTTCAACTCGTAACCTCTGAAATACGAAAAACTATGTTTATCAAAAATTTTACATGTTGCTTATTTGTGCGGTCCTCACGAGATTTATGGACAAATGAAAGTACTAAAAACTTTTCTGTCACTTATGCGATTTATAAAATCATATATGTATAAATCTACCCTTACTTATTTTGGTTAGTACATACCAAGTTATACATCCAAATTCTTTAAAAATCGCTCCTCTGTTGAGTTGTTTAACTTAAGACAAATAGTTTTAAGCAAATGGTACACGTTATACATACTTCTAAATTTACTAGGAACTTCGTTCCGTTCATGTTGTCACATCGAACTTTTAAAGGTTTTTCAAAACTTCCTCGGTTGATTTTATTAAAGGTTTTCGTATTAGACTACACCATATAGGGATCACACTTCTTCTCGCCCTCCGTTAGGGATGAAGCTTACTATTAAAATCTTTGTTAAAAACACTTGAGCCACTTTGGGTGGCAGATTTATAAAATTTGTTAGAAAGTCTTTGCGCTCGTAAAATGTTCCTTTTAAGGTTAGTCATGGTAAAAACGCGGGCTGATGAATCAGTAGGTTGAGGTACAAGGAATCGTTTTTGAGATTCTTTTCACTTAGAGTAAACCGTTCTTTATGACCAAGGGTTCACATATCTTCTGATCCGCGCATCCCCTTAAGTATAAGGATAAATTCAGAACAAACCGCTCGAAGAGTTCACCCTCGTTCAAAGATCACACTTTTCGTGCGAATTTCTTTCGCAAGTGTAATGTGGAATACTTTAGGAATCTAGGAATCTTGTTATCCTCTTGGAAAAGGACTACTTAAAACATCTACGACACTGATATGGTTACTC
The DNA here is from genome assembly GCF_046630445.1 of Rutidosis leptorrhynchoides. Classification (NCBI taxonomy): domain Eukaryota; kingdom Viridiplantae; phylum Streptophyta; class Magnoliopsida; order Asterales; family Asteraceae; genus Rutidosis; species Rutidosis leptorrhynchoides. The sequence goes on from NC_092335.1 coordinate 630,435,132, forward strand.
TACGTATTCCTTCCTTCGTTGGTTGCAACTATATGTTGTTCTAGTTGATGTTAACCATAACTTTAACATGTAACTGAAAGGATAAAGTTACATTATGGAACTGTGCTTTCAATCCATCCAAGGATAAGTTCACACGCAGTATGTTGTGATCACCATGTTTCCCATTCTATCAGTCAGCTTTGTATAGCGACATAAGCGTTCAATGTTTTAGATGAGTTTGGTAACATTCATGATGCATTTTACGCATCCAGCTTACTGAAGATGCCTGTAAGGCTAAAAACATCATATTTCCTTTTATGGGTATATATTCGGATGACATATTCATGATAGCAAGAAACGAAATCAATTTGTTGATCTCTTAGGACAAGAGACTTAATTAATAGCATACACCTCTTCTTACTTTTATACGCCCGAGTACCTTTCAAGGTAAATAGCTCACTTTTGAGCCCACGAATCTTTTGGAACTTTGATACGCTACTTCTTATTTAAATATGGTACCATTTTTTTAGTCACTCCTCAAATTTCGGGACGAAATTTCCATTAACAGGTGGGTAATGTAACGACCCGACTTTTTCGACTTGCTTTTGTGCCTTGTGTTTTAGCGAAACTGCGTATTTGTGCGTACTGTGCTACTTTATACTCTGGAATCTTTATACACATGGCTTACTTTCATTTATGTGTTAAAACGTACCTTTAAGTACGTAGGATACTTAACTTGATCACCGGAAGCCTTTATGACCGTTAGTGTCACTTGACGTTACGAATAAACTGCGTACTGCGTACACGTTTAACTTTTGTCGTAATCGAAATATTATGACAATGAAATCTTAATTATTATTTCATAATAATAATTACTTGGGTTTATGGATGCTTAATTACGCGTAGTAATTTACTTATGCTTACTAGTTAGTCTTGTTGGACTTTCTACCTTGTTGGGCCTTAGCCCACCCTACACTAGTTAGTGGACTATTTAATTAGCCCAATTATTATTAGCTAGTGACCCATTAATATGTAAGATAAATGCTCTTTTATTAGAGGGAACATACTAGCATTTATGTCAAGTATTATCCTTAATGTTGCATGAGATCCTAACATAAGCACCAACTTTAGACAACCATTAACCAAAAAGCAAACTTTTGTCCCCCTTGTCCCCCCTAATTTCAACGGCCACAAACACCACCACCATCCCCTCACCACCTATAAATACAAGCCTCATTCCATCCATTTTACACTTGCTTTCATTTGTAATTCACACACACTCACTCTCTAATTCTCTCTCTAGCATTTCTCTCTCTAAAAGTGTAAGTATTTTGAATTTCTCTTCTTCTTCTCCTTCTCATCATCACGAATTCATCATCATCATCATCATCATGGGTCTAGCTTTTTAGCTTTTGATCTTGATTACATCTTGTAGATTCAAACATGGATTTGAATCTTTCAAGAACATGGAAGATTCAAGCTTTCTAGCTTTGAATCTTCACCCACTTTGTAGATCTATATTTTTTTTTTAACTTTAATCTTGCTATTTTGTTATAAAGATTCAAACTTGTGTTTGTAATCTTCATGTAACTTAAAAATCCAAGCTTTATGCTTCAAGATCTTCAAGAACAACCAAGATGCAAGCTTTCTAGCTTGAATCTTCATATCTTTTGATGGATCTAAGTTTTCTAACTTATGATCTCATTATTTTTCTATAAAGATCAAAACTTGTGTTTATGGTCTTCATGTAACTTAAAGATCTAAGCTTTATGCTTCAAGTTCTTCAAGAACACTAAAGGTTCAAGCTTTCTAGCTTTGTGACCTTATAACTTGTGTGAAAGGGATCCAAGCTCTCTAGCTTAGGGTTCCATCACTTCATTTGACTTAGATTATGTTCATACTTGCTTGATTGAAGTAAAGTTTGTAGCTTTAGTTGTAAATGTAACTTGTAATTGTGTTAAGACTAAGGATTTGATGTAACCTTGGTTCATCATCCATCTAAGACTCTTAAATGAGTTGTGTTCTTACTTGGTCTTAACATATTGTGTGTTGATGGTAGAATCTTGGTCAAGGTGATGCTAACCCATCAACGAGTTGTACACTTGAAGCTACAAGCATCAAGGATGAGAACCGTGATGAGCATCAAGCACTAAGAACCCCACCGCAGCACCTTGCTTACTGTTTTCGGGATCTGATCATACCAACTAGGCTACTGGAAAGCTAATTTTATGTTAGTTCAGTTCGAGTAGATGATTTTCCATTTAGACCTCGTCTTAATCCGAGTTACGGTTTAGGATTTATGGCCTTCCGAAAGTCATTACACCCTATTAACGTTGTGCTGAAATTTCTGACCTACTCGCACTTAAACCGTCACCACGGTCAAACGAAGACGAGTTTGGTTCTGGAAATTGGTCAGCAACTAGGGGACTTATATACGGAGCCATAGCCACTGACTACGCGTCTTTTTGATTTACGTAATGGTCGTAGCAGCTGACCGAAGTCAGCCTATTGTTTCGATCTCTATTCTTGTCAAACTTACTTAGCTTTTATGATGATGGACGATGATGATGAGGACACTTAAACTTAATTTATTCACTTTTACACTTATGAGAATAACATACTGACCTAGTAACTGAAATGTCCCGTTCATATTGATTATAAACGTTCCATATTAATTGATTTCGTCGCGAGGTTTTGACCTCTATATGAGACGTTTTTCAAAGACTGCATTCATTTTTAAAACAATCATAACCTTTATTTTATCTATAAAGGTTTAAAAAGCATTACTTAGATTATCAAATAATGATAATCTAAAATATACCGTTTACACACGACCATTACATAATGGTTTACAATAAGATTATATTACATCAAAAATAAGTTTCTTGAATGCAGTTTTTACATAATATCATAAAAGCATGGACTCCAAATCTTGTCCTTATTTTAGTATGCAACAGCGGAAGCTCTTAATAATCACCTGAGAATAAACATGCTTAAAACGTCAACAAAAATGTTGGTGAGTTATAGGTTTAACCTATATATTATCAAATCATAATAATAGACCACAAGATTTCATATTTCAATATACATCCCATACATAGAGATAAAATTCATTCATATGGTGAACACCTGGTAACCGACATTAACAAGATGCATATATAAGAATATCCTCATCATTCCGGGACACCCTTCAGATATGATATAAATTTCGAAGTACTAAAGCATTCGGTAGTTTGGATGGGGTTTGTTAGGCCCAATAGATCTATCTTTAGGATTCGCGTCAATTAGGGTGTCTGTTCCCTAATTCTTAGATTACCAGACTTAATAAAAAGGGGCATATTCGATTTCGATAATTCAACCATAGAATGTAGTTTCACGTACTTGTGTCTATTTTGTAAATCATTTATAAAACCTGCATGTATTCTCATCCCAAAAATATTAGATTTTAAAAGTGGGACTATAACTCATTTTCACAGATTTTTACTTCGTCGGGAAGTAAGACTTGGCCACTGGTCAATTCATGAACCTATAACAAATATGTACATATATATCAAAGTATATTCAAAATATATTTACAACACTTTTAATACATTTTGATGTTTTAAGTTTATTAAGTCAGCTGTCCTCGTTAGTAACCTACAACTAGTTGTCCAACGTTAGATGTACAGAAAAAATTGATATATATTATCTTGAATCAATCCACGACCCAGTTAATACACGTCTCAGGCTAGATCACAACTCAAAGTATATATATTTTTGGAATCAACCTCAACCCTGTATAGCTAACTCCCTCATTACTGCATATAGAGTGTCTATGGTTGTTCCAGATAATATATATACATGGGTCGATATGATATGTCAAAACATTTGCATACGTGTCTATGGTATCCCAAGATTACATAATATATTAGAATACATGTATAATACAATATAAGTTAGCTAGGATATGATTAATATAGATTTGTTACCAATTTTCACGTTGCTACAACAAGAAAAATTATCCAATTTTGTTTTACCCATAACTTCTTCATTTTAAATCCGTTTTGAGTGAATCAAATTGCTATGGTTTCATATTGAACTCTATTTTATGAATCTAAACATAAAAAGTATAGGTTTATAGTCGGAAATATAAGTTACAAGTCGTTTTTGTAAAGGTAGTCATTTCAGTCGAAAGAACGACGTCTAGATGACCATTTTAGAAAACATACTTCCATTTTGAGTTTAACCATGATTTTTGGATATAGTTTCATGTTCATAAGAAAAATCATTTTTCCAGAAGAAAAACTTTTAAATCAAAGTTTATCATAGTTTTTAATTAACTAACCCAAAACAGCCCGCGGTGTTACTACGACGGCGTATGTCCGGTTTTACAGTGTTCTTCGTGTTTCCAGGTTTTAAATTATTAAGTTAGCATATCATATAGATATAGAACATGTGTTTAGTTGATTTTAAAAGTCAAGTTAGAAGGATTAACTTTTGTTTGCGAACAAGTTTAGAATTAACTAAACTATGTTCTAGTGATTACAATTTTAAACCTTCGAATAAGATAGCTTTATATGTATGAATCGAATGATGTTATGAACATCATTACCACCTCAAGTTTTCTGGATAAATCTACTGGAAATGAGAAAAATGGATCTAGCTTCAAAGGATCCTTGAATGGCTTGAAAGTTCTTGAAGCAGAATCATGACACGAAAAACAAGTTCAAGTAAGATTTCCACTCGAAATAAGATTGTTATAGTTATAGAAATTGAATCAAAGTTTGAATATGAGTATTACCTTGTATTAAAAAGATATCTTACTATAAATAAGAAAGATTTCTTGAGGTTGGATGATCACTCTACAAGATTGGAAGTAAGCTAGCAAACTTGGAAGTATTCTTGATTTTATGAAACTAGAACTTGTAGAATTTATGAAGAACACTTAGAACTTGAAGTTAGAACTTGAGAGAGATCAATTAGATGAAGAAAATTGAATAACAAAAGTGTTTATAGGTGTTTTTGTTCGTTGGTGTATGGATTAGATATAAAGGATATGTAATTTTGTTTTCATGTAAATAAGTCATGAATGATTACTCATATTTTTATAATTTTATGAGATATTTCATGCTAGTTGCCAAATGATGGTTCCCACATGTGTTAGGTGCTGATCATTGGAGTGTATATACCAATATTACATACATCTAAAAGCTGTGTATTGTACGAGTACGAATACGGGTGCATACGAGTAGAATTGTTGATGAAACTGAACGAGGATGTAATTGTAAGCATTTTTGTTAAGTAGAAGTATTTTGATAAGTGTCTTGAAGTCTTTCAAAAGTGTATGAATACATATTAAAACATACATGTATATACATTTTAACTGAGTCGTTAAGTCATCGTTAGTCGTTACATGTAACTGTTGTTTTGAAACCTTTAGGTTAACGATCTTGTTAAATGTTATTAACCCAATGTTTATAATATCAAATGAGATTTTAAATTATTATATTATCATGATAATATGATGTATGAATATCTCTTAATATGATATATATACATTAAATGTCGTTACAACGATAATCGTTACATATATGTCTCGTTTCAAAATCATTAAGTTAGTAGTCTTGCTTTTACATATGTAGTTCATTGTTAATATACTTAATGATATGTTTACTTATCATAATATCATGTTAACTATATACATATATATATCCATATATATGTCATCATATAGTTTTTACAAGTTTTAACGTTCGTGAATCACCGGTCAACTTGGGTGGTCAATTGTCTATATGAAACCTATTTCAATTAATCAAGTCTTAACAAGTTTGATTGCTTAACATGTTAGAAACACTTAATCATGTAAATAAAAATTTCATTTAATATATATAAACATGGAAAAGTTTGGGTCACTACAGTAACCTTTGACTTAGGTTGACGACCTTTCAGACTGACTTACTACTTGCGTACTTTCATTATCAACTTTATCGCTCTTATCACTGTGAGTTATAGCATCCCTTGACTGAGAATACATGCGCTTTTTACGTTTTACATACTAGGCACGAGTACTTAAACTTTATATATGTGTGGGTTATACAACGGCATAAACTTTCCCCTTAGCTCAGTAACGTTTAGTCATTGGTTTTTGAACTGATGAACGCGAATCTTAGATATGGATCCATAGGGTTTGACATCCCCACTCGGGCTAGTCGCGCTAGCATTTAACGGGTGTTTAATTGTAATGACCCGAAAATTTCCGACCAAATTTAAACCTTAATCTTTATATGTTTCCGACACGATAAGCAAAAATCTGTAATGTTGAGACTCGAAAGTTTGAAATCTATATTTATATAAATCGAATACCCTTTTTACCATTCACGACGATTCACGAACCTTAAGTCGTAAACAGAAATGTTGATGTAAATAACTATACATGTAATTACTTATATGTTATAAATTAAACATATTAATGAAAAATTAAGTAAGTTAGTTATTATGTTAATATTTGCCATTATTACTTTTATTATTAAAATAAATATCCATAGTTATAATAATATCAGTTATCTTAATATATAATACCTTGACATAAAATTTAAAACAAGTAATTGTTATATCTTTATTATTACCAATACCCTTAAGAACCATTATTATTAAAATTTATTATTATTAAGATACAACTTATTATCATTATGACATTTATTATTAAGATTACCAATTTGATAGTATTAATATTAATATTAATACTAGTGGTAATTATATTGTTATTTTTGATAAATGATATATAAATATGAAAACTAGTACATTTAAATTGATATCTTAACTAATATTAATATTAATATTATTAATAATAATATTATTATTATTATCATTTTTATTACTAATATCATGATTTGTATTATTATAATTATTATTATTAATTTTTTTTAGTATTACTCCCATTATCAATTAAAAATTATTATGGTTAATATCATTATTAACAGTATCCTTAAATAATAATTATCATCCTTATCATTGTTATTAACATTAACATTTAATATTATTATGATAATATGATAATTATTATTATTATTAATATTAATAAGTATTGTTAATATTAAGATATTTAATAAATATTAATAATAATAATATATTAAATAAAAGATATAAAGAGACAGATATTAAACGCAGGTCAATTTTTTTTAACTTCATTCTATTTTTTTCTTCGGTTCCTGTTACACTCGTGATTGAGTGTCGATATCCAATATTATATAATCATCGATCTGTTATTGAGATGAAGAGAAACAGATACATTTTTTTTCCTTCTCTGCTCGTACCCCTGTTCGTGGCATCCCCAAATACAAATCTCGAATTATGTATCAGTTTTAAAAATCTAAAAATGTAGAAGTGTTAGTAATGTTTATTTTGATCTTCCTGCAAAGTTTCAACAACTAATTTGTAAAATCAACAACGAATTTTGAGGTCAAAGTTTTTAAATAAAAAGTCAACCCAAGTGTTCTTGAGGAAAATCCGAATTAATGTTTGTGTTTCAAGTTCAATTGACGGTTCTAATAGTTTATAGATACGATTATCAAACTATTACATGTTCGAATCATAGCCTAAAACGTTCTCGATTGCAAAATCATATTTTTTTTAGAATGCCGCGACAGCAGCAGCACCTGTTACAAAATATTTTTTTATTTTAAATTAAGTTAATAAACCTTTAAATCGTTTCTGTTAAATTCATGAATCGTAAAACCAATTTGGAGTTTTGTTGTGATGAATGTTTGAGTCTCTGATCGAATTACGTTTAAAGAAGATGAAGTACACGAATATAATACGGGATATAAGGAAACTGGGTGCGTTTAATTCATAAAAACAAACCGGACCGAATGGTTTGAGTGATGTGTTGGTAAGCGGGTGGTCTAGGGTTCGAGTTCCGTCCCGGGCAGTTTATGTTTTTTAATGCTTCTAAGGTATTATTTTGATATTATTATTATTATTATTATTTTTATCATTTTATTATTACTTTTATCATTAACATTATTATTATTAAGATCATTATAAATATTATGATTTTGTAAATATCATCATTAATATTAATATCATTATCATTAACATTATTAATATTAATATTATTATCATTATTAGTAAATTATTATTATTATAGTTATTATAGTTATTATTATTATTATTATTATCATTATTAAAATTATTAAAAATTATCATTTTTATTAATTATCATTTTTAATTAATATTGAAAACTATCAATATAATTATCATTACTGATATTATCACTTTTATTAATTTTATTGTTATTAAGATTATTATTACTATAAGTATTATTATTATCATTAGCATTATAAAATATGACTCTTTTATTATTATTAACTCTATTACTATACGTACCATATACATATATATATGAAAAATATTATTATAAATACTATAAAGATATAAATCTTAATACATTATAAAATATATACTGTTCGTTATCATTATATGTGTTAATATTATTTAATATATATATATAATTAATATAGGTTCGTGAATCTAAGGCCAACCTTACACTTGATCAATGATGTTATATGTATTTTTACTACAAAATACATTAGGTGAGTATATAGTCCCTTTTAAACTCTAAATATTTTGGGATGAGAATACATGTATTTTATGATTTACGTTATGGACACAATTGATCAAAAATAAATTCTACGTTGAGTTGTACCATGGCATATTTCTTTATACTTGGTAGCTAATATTTACATGAGGAATGTAAACGCGAATCCTGTTGATAGATCTATCGGGCCTGACAACCCCAACCGGGCTGGACGACCAGTTTTTAACGGTTGCACAGTACTTCGTTTCTGTATACTACACTTGGTACGGTGTAGCGAATATTTAAGAATATGCTGCGATGATTTAAATGTTAAGTATGGTTACCAAGTGCTCGACTACTTTTTCATACACTTGCGAGTGTATTATGTTTATCTATATGAAATCTTGTGGTCCATAGTTATAACGCTGCTAGCATCAAACCTATATATCTCACCAACTTTATGTTGACGTTTTAAAGCATGTTATTCTCAGGTACGAATTAAGTCTTCCGCTGTGCATTTGCTCATGTTAAGGTCATTACTTGGAGTCGATCATCGCAATGGGACCAAATGTTGATGACTTCGTCCAGGTGGATATGGACGGGTCCTTACAGGTGGTATCAGAGCGGTGGTCTTAGCGAACCAGGTCTTACATGAGTGTGTCTAACTGGTAGTTGTTTAGATGCATTAGTAAGTCTGGACTTTGACCTAGTGTTGTTATGATATATTAATAAGTCTGGACTTGAACCTGGTCTACGTGTCAAAAGTTTTGCTTATCATTACTAGTCGGAAACCATGCTTATCATCTTAAGTCTAAACGTGTCTTACTGCATTCATTGCATAGATAGTGTATAGACAAAATTCATATCTTAAGCGTATCTGTTATTGTTACCTTTGACTAATATCTTTTCAAAGATTCTCCGTAATTTACGGGATTTTGGTATTATATATACATATGTAAATTATGTATTGAAGAGTACCAAACCCAACTCCTATAATCTATTCCAAACCAAAAACTCATTTCTCCGAATATACAAGATGGATTCCGCATCTAGTTCGAATTCCTCAGACTTCGACAGCTACGTCGATATGGATTTCCAGTCAGGCTCTGACAACAGTGTGACTGGAATGGATCAACCAATTTCCCATCATCTATTCTGGATGAATTGGGGATGGGTTCGTAGTTTACTTAATTACTGGAGACAAGAAGAAGGTGATCCCTTCTATCCACCAAATTGCCCTCTTGACGATGAACCTGAAGCACTTACCGGCGAACCTGTTCGAGAAACCATTTTCTCTCTTATTTCTAGAGTATCTCGTCACGGCCATATATTATCCCATATTCTAGATCTTATTTACCCGATCGTCCGAACCACCGAACATTCTGGCATAAGAGAAGAAATCAACGAGCTTCGCGCTCGGGTAATGGCATTAGAGAATATGGTGCGAAGGTTACAAACACCAGCAGCATAATCCGTACCACCATCATCAACGCCGACAGTACTCTTATTACCCCAATCACAACCACGTCGTAAACCTCAACATCACAATCTGTACCTCAGATATCAACATCACACTCCTCAATATCACCATCTGTACATCGAGTATGATCTTCGTTCTACATATCGTTCTACATCGATTATCTTCATTTTACATATCATTCTACCTCATTTATCTTCGCTCAACATGGCGATTATGTAACTTCTAAAGTTTTAGAGATTATGTAATCTAGTATTAACGATAAATCCAATGAGTTTAATATCTAATTGACTCATTAGATCCATGATTACATCCGAAGAAAATATATATGCAAGTATATTTTCATAAAGATTGTAATTAAAAATTCTTACGTACAAACTGTTAATGATGAAAATATTTTAACGGGTAGGTAGTACCCGAGGAATATTTAAATTTCATATTAATAAGTAACACTGTACATTCTTCAAATCTAATTCAACAGTCATTTACTATCCTACTTACATCCACAAAGATACGAATTCATTCACCACAGAATAACCATTTTCATTCAATTTCATATTTGGATTTTGACCTATCAGAATCCAACAAGTGGCATAACGAAGAAAACATTGGATAAAATAAAAAGTGTTAGAAACAAACAAATTAACTATGATGAATTTTGTTAAGATTCCACACTAACTGTTCCCAGCTAACTGTTCCTAGCTAACTGGTTATATTTTATTTATCGCAATTTACATTCTCGCAATTTTATTTATTGTCATCTAATTTCTGTTATTTACTTTTACGTACTTTAAATCGGGACACATGTACACAATACGTCGGATTAATTCTGAGACAATACGTTGTACACGAGTCATGATATATATTTATTTATTTTACGCACTTTAAATAACGGGACACGTATACAAGGTTTCGACCTATCATATCGACCCATCTATATATATATTTCGGAACAACCATAGACACTCTATATGTGAATGTTTGAGTTGGCTATACAGGGTTGAGGTTGATTCCAAAATATATATATGGTTTGAGTTGTGATCAATACTGAGACCGGTACATGGGTCACGATACGAATTAATTAATTCGAATATTATATATTAAATTATATATGAATATATTGGACTATTGGACAATTGAACTATTGGACTGCTAACTTTGGACAATTAAAATGAATTAAAATATTGATTATAACATATGAAACTAAACAATTCTTCAAGTTTGCCACTTGATTTCATCTTAAACCTCATTTGTACCTCGACAACTACAATCCGCGTTCAAATCTTTTCATGATTCTTGAAAACACCTCGATCGGGAGGATGAACCAGCCACACTTCATCAATGGAAGAAAAGATTTATGCACCTGAAAAACTCTCGGAAACTGAGTAAATCGTTTAACACGTAGCTGTGCTAATTCTTTTAGTGTTATTGTTACCCAAAATAATTTGGGTAATCCCTTTCAAATTAGCCAATTTTGTCACAGCTTCAGCAGAGCAACTTCGACCTTTCATTCGAATAAGTCTTATTATAACTTTGATATATACGATTGGCTTTCCTCATCGTTATCGAAGAACCTTTTATATTCCGCCATATTACCATCAGCGTTTAATCATCTAAAAACACAATTCTCCCGAAACCACCTTGGTTTGATAACCGACGACCCGGATCCGTTAACTTTGAAAATACTGATGAGGTAGCATGTTGTAGATGGTCTTAATAATCAAAAGTTGATAGTAAAGAAGGAAGTGTTAGGAACGCTTGATAGAAAATTTGGTACTGAAAATCGAATTGAGCACACCATGAAGGAAACAAAGAACAAATACAAGGATCAAACCCTATATTCAAAGAATCCAGATGATTCTGTATCTGATGAAATCTTTAGCGAACACCTTGCTTCTGAATCTAAACCCTTACGGGTAAATCTTCATCATCATCCTTCGATATTAGAAATTTCAAGATACTATCGTATCTTTCATTGAAAATATCTTCAATATTTCTGAAGATATCTTCAAAATACTCTCGTCCAATATTAATTATCTCTCTGCTCTATCTGTACTACATCATAAAAGAAACTATTTTAGTTTCTAAATTCTGAAACCTCCGAGTTTAAAATATGAATGTTTTGAAGTAGTGTTGGGAACTGAAGCATGAATTAGTATAATATAATGACACTTGATCAACGTCATTATATTACAGTAAGTCATGTTGAGTTTCTAATGGAATGTGATGATTCACAGTACCATCATCATGTGTCATATTACACGGCTCTTACATTCTATTTAATTTCTAAAAATATCAAGAAAATATTTCTTGATGATTCAGTTTATTTCAAGATATTCTGGTAATTTGACAAATCAAAATCGTACCATTACCATATCTTTCTTAGAGCATTAACTATGTTCATTCCGAATTTCATACCTACGAATTCCGGACCATTACTCGCTTGACTCGAAGTCGGGAAGAGAAAACGAAAGCATGAAGCTCCCAAAAATAATGAAGGATATAAAACCCAACAACCACCCAGAAATTACAAACCGTGTATATCAATACGTATTGCAATGTAAAGACACGGGAGAATTAAAAACATTATAATTCCAAAGAAATGATAGAAGTAAATAGATTCATCTGGCGGCAGATGAAAGAGAAGAATGAAAGATATGAAAGTTAGAAGTATAACAAGAATCAGAACGGGATGGAGCATATTAATAAATACTATAAAGTATGGAGTGGGGGGGAAAGAATAGAAGGTGTGAGCTGTGGAAATAAAGAAGCAAAGGAAGTGGATTTATAGTGAAATATCTGACAGAGAAATCGAAACAGATTGGCGCATTAAATCAAGGAAGATCATAATTTCCTTATTCGCCGAAGAATCAAATCTTTTAGATTTCCAAGATTTTCTTTTCAATCCCTTAAATTCCGGAAATTCACTGTGACTACGTCAAAAGTTAAATCTTTATCTCAATCTCTTGTGACAGCTTCACTCGTACGCTTCACATAATCAAATAGTTTTACCACTAATACTAAATGATGAAAACATTCCTATTGTTATCTATGACGACCTCTATCAAATTTCGAGGACGAAATTTCTTTAACGGGTAGGTACTGTAATGACCCGGAAATTTCCGACCAAATTTAAACCTTAATCTTTATATGTTTCCGACACGATAAGCAAAAATCTGTAATGTTGAGACTCGAAAGTTTGAAATCTATATTTATATAAATCAAATACCCTTTTTACCATTCACGACGATTCACGAACCTTAAGTCGTAAACAGAAATGTTGATGTAAATAACTATACATGTAATTACTTATATGTTATAAATTAAACATATTAATGAAAAATTAAGTAAGTTAGTTATTATGTTAATATTTGCCATTATTACTTTTATTATTAAAATAAATATCCATAGTTATAATACTATCAGTTATCTTAATATAAAATACCTTGACATAAAATTTAAAACAAGTAATTGTTATATCTTTATTATTACCAATACCCTTAAGAACCATTATAATTAAAATTTATTATTATTAAGATACAACTTATTATCATTATGACATTTATTATTAAGATTACCAATTTGATAGTATTAATATTAATATTAATACTAGTGGTAATTATATTATTATTTTTGATAAATGATATATAAATATGAAAACTAGTACATTTAAATTGATATCTTAACTAATATTAATATTAATATTATTAATAATATTATTATTATTATCATTTTTATTACTAATATCATGATTTGTATTATTATAATTATTATAATTATTATTATTTTAGTATTACTCCCATTATCAATTAAAAATTATTATGGTTAATATCATTATTAACAGTATTCTTAAATAATAATTATCATCCTTATCATTGTTATTAACATTAACATTTAATATTATTATGATAATATGATAATTATTATTATTATTAATATTAATAAGTATTGTTAATATTAAGATATTTAATAAATATTAATAATAATAATATATTAAATAAAAGATATAAAGAGACAGATATTAAACGCAGGTCAATTTTTTTTAACTTCATTCTATTTTTTTCTTCGGTTCCTGTTACACTCGTAATTGAGTGTCGATATCCAATATTATATAATCATCGATCTGTTATTGAGATGAAGAGAAACAGATACATTTTTTTTCCTTCTCTGCTCGTACCCCTGTTCGTGGCATCCCCAAATACAAATCTCAAATTATATATCAGTTTTAAAAATCTAAAAATGTAGAAGTGTTAGTAATGTTTATTTCGATCTTCCTGCAAAGTTTCAACAACTAATTTGTAAAATCAACAACGAATTTTGAGGTCAAAGTTTTTAAATAAAAAGTCAACCCAAGTGTTCTTGAGGAAAATCCGAATTAATGTTTGTGTTTCAAGTTCAATTGACGGTTCTAATAGTTTATAGATACGATTATCAAACTATTTCATGTTCGAATCATAGCCTAAAACGTTCTCGATTGCAAAATCATATTTTTTTTAGAATGCCGCGACAGCAGCAGCACCTGTTACAAAATATTTTTTTATTTTAAATTAAGTTAATAAACCTTTAAATCGTTTCTGTTAAATTCATGAATCGTAAAACCAATTTGGAGTTTTGTTGTGATGAATGTTTGAGTCTCTGATCGAATTATGTTTAAAGAAGATGAAGTACACGAATATAATACGGGTTATAAGGAAACTGGGTGCGTTTAATTCATAAAAACAAACCGGACCGAATGGTTTGAGTGATGTGTTGGTAAGCGGGTGGTCTAGGGTTCGAGTTCCATCCCGGGCAGTTTATTTTTTTTTAATGCTTCTAAGGTATTATTTTTATATTATTATTATTATTATTATTATTATTATTATTATTATTATTATTATTATTATCATTTTATTATTACTTTTATCATTAACATTATTATTATTAAGATCATTATAAATATTATGATTTTGTAAATATCATCATTAATATTAATATCATTATCATTAACATTATTAATATTAATATTATTATCATTATTAGTAAATTATTATTATTATAGTTATTATAGTTATTATTATTATTATTATTATCATTATTAAAATTACTAAAAATTATCATTTTTATTAATTATCATTTTTATTAATTATCATTTTTAATTAATATTGAAAACTATCAATATAATTATCATTACTGATATTATCACTTTTATTAATTTTATTGTTATTAAGATTATTATTACTATAAGTATTATTATTATCATTACCATTATAAAATATGACTCTTTTATTATTATTAACTCTATTACTATACGTACCATATACATATATATATGAAAAATATTATTATAAATACTATAAAGATATAAATCTTAATACATTATAAAATATATACTGTTCGTAATCATTATATGTGTTAATATTATTTGATATATATATATATATATATATATATATATATATATATATATATATATATATATATATATAATTAATATAGGTTCGTGAATCCAAGGCCAACCATACACTTGATCAATGATGTTATATGTATTTTTACTACAAAATACATTAGGTGAGTATATAGTCCCTTTTAAACTCTAAATATTTTGGGATGAGAATACATGTATTTTATGATTTACGTTATGGACACAAGTGATCAAAAATAAATTCTACGTTGAGTTGTACCATGGCATATTTCTTTATACTTGGTAGCTAATATTTACATGAGGAATGTAAACGCGAATCCTGTTGATAGATCTATCGGGCCTGACAACCCCAACCGGGCTAGACGACCAGTTTTTAACGGTTGCACAGTACTTCGTTTCTGTATACTACACTTGGTACGGTGTAGCAAATATTTAAGAATATGCTGCGATGATTTAAATGTTAAGTATGGTTACCAAGTGCTCGACTACTTTTTCATACACTTGCGAGTGTATTATGTTTATCTATATGAAATCTTGTGGTCCATAGTTATAACGCTGCTAGCATCAAACCTATATATCTCACCAACTTTATGTTGACGTTTTAAAGCATGTTATTGTCAGGTACGAATTAAGTCTTCCACTGTGCATTTGCTCATGTTAAGGTCATTACTTGGAGTCGATCATCGCAATGGGACCAAATGTTGATGACTTCGTCCAGGTGGATAAGGACGGGTCCTTACATTAATACTTCGTAAACTTACGCACTCACCAAGTGTACTTTTAGGGGGTGATATTACGTTAAGTTAGTTACCGGGTGCCCACGGTTAAGCATATACTTTATCATACTGATTTGAAATACTGATTTGAAACACTGGTTTGAAGCACTGAAATCTCGTGGCCTACATTACATTACTGATTACAGACAAACTATAGCTCACCAACATTCGTGTTGACTTTTTAAGCATGTATTTCTCAGGTGCTTAGACGTTGTTGCTTCCGCTATTTAGACTTGCTGTCTTGGTGTTAAACTTGCTGTTAAGGACTTGCTGTGCTAGAATTACGCTGCATTACTTAGAGATGTCTCAATCATGGAGCTTTTCTTTTGCATTCGTAGTTTATGTTATTTTCAAATAATGACTTTGTAACGACCTTTGTGTCACGTTATCTTTTGTAAACGCTATCTTTTTATGAATGCAAAACTGGTTTTCAAACATCATATAGTTTGACCTTGTAATGATCCTGTTGTTGATGATCCGTACACGATGGTTTTGTACGGGGCGTCACAGTAATGTTTTCCCATTTCCATTCTGGGATTTCAGGTTGTTGGAGTAGACCTGATGGTTTCTGATGTTCAGCTTTGACCTTTGAACACGTCAAACATTCTCCTACATATTTAGCAATATCGGCTTTCATACCCGGCCACCAAAAGTGCTTCTTGAGATCTTTATACATCTTCCCCGCTCTGGGATGTATTGAATATCTGGTTTTATGTGCTTCCTTAAGTACCATTTCTCTCACATCTCCAAACTTTGGTACCCAAATTCTATCAGCCCTATATCGGGTTCCGTCTTCTCGAATATTAATATGTTTCTCTGATCCTTTGGGTATCTCATTCTTCAACTTTCCTTCTTTTACAACCCCCTGTTGCGCCTCCTTTATTTGAGTAGTAAGGTTAGTACGAATAATTATATTCATAGCTTTTACCCGTATAGGTTCTCTGTCCTTTCTACTCAAAGCGTCAGCTACCACATTCGCCTTCCCCTGGTGGTATCGAATCTCAAAATCATAATCATTCAGCAGTTCAATCCACCTGCGTTGTCTCATATTCAGTTGCTTCTGATTAAATATGTGTTGGAGACTTTTGTGGTCGGTATATATAATACTTTTGACCCCATATAAATAATTCCTCTAAGTCTTTAATGCAAAAACAACAGCACCCAATTCCAAATCGTGAGTCGTATAATTTTGCTCGTGAATCTTCAATTGTCTAGACGCATAAGCAATCACCTTCGTTCATTGCATTAATACACAACCGAGACCTTGCTTTGATGCGTCACAATAAATTACAAAATCATCATTCCCTTCAGGCAATGACAATATAGGTGCCGTAGTTAGCTTTTTCTTCAATAACTGAAACGCCTTCTCTTGTTCATCCTTCCATTCAAATTTCTTCCCTTTATGCGTTAATGCAGTCAAGGATTTTTCTATTTTGGAGAAATCTTGGATGAATCTTCTGTAGTAACCAGCCAATCCTAAAAATTGACGTATATGCTTCGGAGTTCTTGGGGTTTCCCACTTTTTAACGGTTTCGATCTTTGCCGGGTCCACCTGGATACCTTCTTTGTTCACTATGTGACCGAGAAATTGAACTTCTTCCAACCAAAATGCACACTTTGAAAACTTAGCGTACAGTTTTTCTTTCCTCAATACTTCTGATGTTAAAGCTAAGGGGTATAAAATACTATTAAATTTTACAACGAAATACTATTAAATATGATACAATTTTACACAAGATATTTATTTATTTATAGAATGGATATACTTAAACCTTGCTACAACACTTATAGGCAGTGTACCTAATCGTACAGTAGTATAGTTTTTAGTAAGTCCGGTTCGTTCCACAGGGAAAAATCTTTAAACAAAGCTTAACGCTATATTAGTTTAATTTATAAAAATACAAATATATATATAAGTAATATTATTATTATAAAAGGGGGGGTTTTACCGTTTAATGACCGGTTTGTCGATTTTAAAACTTTAGTCGCAGTTAAAACCTAATGTAAAATATTAAATAAATAAAAGACTTAATTTAAAGCGTAAAGTAAATAACGATAATGAAATTGCGATAAATAAAAGTGCGATAAAATAAAATTACGATAATTAAAGAGTACGAAAATTAAAAGTGCAATTAAATACAAAGACAATAAATAAAAGTGCAATTAAATACAATAACAATAAATAAAAGTGCGATAATTAGAAGTGAAATTAAATATGAAAATAAAGGAATTATACTTATTTAAACTTCCGTAATCATGATGTTTGACGTGTTGATTTTAGTTTATTCCCATGGGTTAATTGTTCTTTGTCCTGGATTATTTAATATGTCCATACGGATTTTTCCATAATAGTCCATCAGTCATAAATATAAAGAGCGAAAGCCTTCGTCAAATTATTCTTATTCCCGAAGTCAAATATTCCAACTAATTGGGGATTCGAATTGTAACAAGGTTTTAATACTTTGTTTAATGAATACACCAGGTTATCGACTGCGTGTAAACCAAGGTTTTACTACTTTGTTAACAATTACACCAATTACCCTTGAATGTAATTCACCCCTGTTTCAACAAGTCTATTAACTATTAATCCAGTTCCGTGTCCGGTAAAATGAATAATTATTGGTATTTATAGATATCCCGCCCACCGTACCCAGTCAAGCGTATGTGGTTATATATAAATACGTCAAATTATAAGTTTGTATATTAAATTAACAAGGTATTGTTTAGTTAATATAAAACCCATTAATAGCCCATAGTCTAATTTCCACAAGTGTCGTTCTTTTATCCAAACCCCAATTATGGTACAAAGCCCAATTACCCAATTTTAATATTTTTAGCCCAACATCATGATTACTTCGGTATTAAATAAGCATAATAATATCTTAGCTACGAGACATTAAATTAAAAAGGTTGAACATAACTTACAATGATTAAAAATAGCGTAGCGTTACACGGACAGAATTTCGACTTACACCCTTACAACATTCGCTAACATACCCTTATTATTAGAAATTAAAATTAAAATTAAAATTAAAATATAATATATATAAATTTTACGTATGAATGAGGAGAAGAAAAAGATGATTTTTACGATCAAAATGCGTTAGCTTTTATAGGCATTTTTGTCCAGGTAAGCTCCGCAACTCGCGGCCTTTTTGTTCTTCAAACTCCGCAACTCGCGGAGTTTGCATTTACAGCTCACTCCATTTTGGATCTTTACTTGCCGACGTTTTATTATATAAATATAATTTATATATAATTTATATAATTAATTATATATTATATTATATTTATATACATAATTAATTTGTAACTTTCGCTCCGTTGCGTCGTGCGTTGAGAGTTGACTCATGTCTTGGTTCCGGATTTTCGAACGTCCTTGCGTACAATTTAATATCTTGTACTTTGCGTTTTAAATTTTGTACTTTTGTAATTTTTAGACGTTTCTCATCAATAATTGGAACCTCTTTGATTGTATTTTGTACTTTTGAGCTTTTTGGTCGTTTGCGTCTTCAATTCGTCGAATCTGTCTTTTGTCTTCACCTTTTATTATTTAAACGAATATCACTTGTAAATAGGACAATTGCAACTAAAAGCTTGTCTTTCTTGAGGAATAATGCTACGAAATATATGTTCGTTTTTAGCATTATCAAATATTCCCACACTTGAGCGTTGCTTGTCCTCAAGCAATATAGTCTTGAAATACTAGAATCACTTCTTTATTCTTCACACTTTGTACATCAGTGATTTCTATACGGCGGTATAAACAATGGTAGTAACGATGTGGTTTACAGTCCCACATGACTATAAAAATTTAGATCCATTAGGGAAATTGGATCTTTATGAAAACATTTGATCTTTTTGAAAATTAAATCTAGCTTTTACCCTAGATAAGTTTTCCGGAATAACCCTTCACCGGTGTTTGCAAATTGTTTTTGTGGGTTTCAAATTTGAAAATTTTAGCTCAAAACTTATGGTTTTGTGTCACCCACTTGCTAACCTTGTATTGGGAAAGCAACACGTCCAGTATACTTGCTCCGTATATTACCTTTCGGTAAACTACCGTCCAGTTGTAAAGGAAATCGTTGAACAAGCAACTGTTAAGGCAATGTCCCCTGACATGCTTTTAATTATGGTCTATAACGTGTCGGACGCAATTACTATCCTTTGTAGGAGCAATAGTAAAGCTCACCCTTATAATTTTTCGGTCTGGCACAAGGTCCTGTCTTTGACCATGCTATGCAACCACCGTTCTTACGGTTGACACCCGATTTGGTTCAGGTGACCTAATGAATTCCAGGTGAATTCCTAGGATTTTACGTTCAATGGTAATGAACGCATTGAAAATGGGTTTTTAGAAAACAAATCGGTTTGAAATTTTGATCAAAATATTTTCTCGTTCAAGCTCGAGTTTAGATATCATTGAATTCCATGAGTTTGTAATTCTCAATCTTTAAGGTCAATCTCTAGGATTGAGTAATATTAGTCTTAAAAGCTGATTTTTGATCTTTTAGGAGATTATCCTTTCTGAGGATCTGATTCATTAGTCTTATCAAGCTAATTTGCACCGTGTCCTCCCCATTTTACAAGACAGATCCTCTCATGGTTAGGATAAGTCTGACCACTTGGCGACCCTGTTTTATGCTGAGGTTCGTGGATTTCCTGCTGATTTTAGAGATGACTTTTCTAGGTTTTTCGTCAACCTACAGCTGGTCTGGACGACAACTTCATGACCTAAATCAAGAAGCACGTTTCTTTTTTAGAAGACTTTACTTCCTTTTAATGATGGAATTGATTCATCGTGTAGATCCATCTTTTCTTTTCTTTCATTGGGTAAAACAGTTAATTATCGTCCAAAACAAAAGTATTTCAATTATTTGTACAAAAATATGTGACATATGTTTAAAATAACTTGGTAATTTTCTCACACTTGGCTTTTATTTTCCTTTTTATTGTCCTCTATTCCATTTTAAATGAATTCTAACATTTTGGTTTTTCTCAATTTATGTCCTTTCCAAGGTAACAATAATTTCGGTGTTAACACCTAGTTTTATCGTTCATAAATATGTATAAACATGATTTTGAGTTCATTTAATTGAAAATTTTGAAAAATTTTACTAGAATTGGGTAGTCAGTATATAAGACTAGGGCTGTTCTTTATTATCAGAGAGCACTAGATTCTAATACAACTACTGCGTTACTAGTATTTTTAATGGTAACCAAGTGTATAAGTTAAAAATTTTAAAAATCTGAAAGAATTTAACCCCTTCCCACACTTAAGATCTTGCAATGCCCTCATTTGCAAGAAATCATTAATAATTTAAATTATTGAGGGTGATTAGCGTAGAAATGATTAAATTTTACCAAAGTTTCCAAACATATTGGCGTTTGTTTGCTGAATGATAAATGGTGCATATCATTTGTTCATTCCATCTTGTTGTTATTTCACATATATTTTGCATCTTGTCATCAAATTTAGTTGCTTTTGCTGAACTTAATGCCAGTCTTTGAAAATGCGTTGTTTTACCCTGTTGTGTACATAAGATAAACTTCAAACATATATACATTTTTTTTGAAGTTTGGTATATTACCCCACATTCAAAAATTATTAAAATCTAATAATAAAAGTTAGAAAATTATAAAATCCTGGCAATGGAACCAGGGGTGGTTGGTATGGTTTAACATAAGGTTTAGCTTTAACTGTGTTATCTTCATTAACCTTTTCAACTACCGGTTCTTTTTCCTTATCTTGTTCAGGTTGTGGTTCTTGTGGAGTAGGAATAGCTTCATCAGAAGTTACAGGTATTTCAGGTGGTTTAAGTGTAATACCACTTCTTGTGGTAATGGCTTTAGCTGTTTCATTTCGGGGGTTAGCATTTGTATCACTAGGTAAACTTCCCGATTTTATTTCACCTATTAACCTTGCTAGGTTACTTACTTCTTGTTCCAAATTTTGAATAGAAGCTTGTTGATTTCTAAATGCTTGAGCATTTTGTTCATTTGTTTGTTTTTGAGATGTGAAAAATGGCGTTTGAGATTCAACTAGCTTCGTCATCATATCTTCTAAATTTGGCTTTTTATCATCTGTTTGTGGTGGTTTGTTTTGAAAATTAGGTCTTTGCTGATTGTAAGTATTATTGGATACTTGTTAATTGCTAGGACCTTGTTGGTTGTTGTATGGAATATTTCGGTTATAATTCTGGTTTTGATTGTAAATTGGTCTTGGCGGTTGATAATTATTCTGATAATTATTTCCAGGCCTTTGGTTTAGATATGAAACATTCTCTCTTTGTTCCATTGTTAGCTCAATACTGAGACAATCTTTTGTCAAATGTGGTCCTCCACACTGCTCACAACTAATTCGTATTGAATGTATATCCCTAGTCGTCTTTTCCATTCGTCTCTCGACAATATCTATCTTTGCGGAAATGGAATCTAAGTCATGGCTAGAATCGGCTCTAGCTGCTTTAGATGATCTAACGATATCTTTTTCTTGGTGCCACTCATGTGAGTGGGAAGCAGTGTTATCAATAATTTTGTAAGCATCAGTTTCTGTTTTCTTCATAATAGAACCACCAGCTGCTATATCGATGTCTTTCCTTGTAGTGATGTCGCATCCTTAGTAGAATATTTGTACTATTTGACAGGTGTCTAAACCATGTTGCGGACATCCTCTCAATAACTTTCCAAATCTGGTCCATGCCTCATATAGAGTTTCATTTAGTTTCTGTGTGAACGTAACAATTTCTCCTTGAAGTCTTACGGCATTAGATGCCGGAAAGAATTGTTTAAGAAATTTTTCAACTAAAACGTCCCATGTATCAATCGCCCCTTCAGGTAACGATTCCAACCAATCTTTGGCTTCTCCCTTTAAAGTCCAGGGAAATAACATGAGATATATCTGTTCATCTTCAACTTCTCTTATTTTAAATAGTGTGCAGATCCTATTAAAGGTACGAAGATGTTCATTTGGATCTTCCTTCGGCGCACCACTAAATTGGCATTGATTAGTCACCATGTGTAGAATTTGTCATTTGATTTCATAATCTGGCGCATTAATGTCAGGATGAGTAATTGCGTGACCTTGGCCAGTGAGTTTAGCTCGCATTTGATCTTCCATACTTAAAGGTTTCAGATTCTCCATGATTGAATTTGTTGAATCTGAATCACTAGAGGATTCTGATTTAATGGTTCGTTCCTCAACAATCTCTGTTTGAATGATTGGTGGTTCCGGAGGAAAAATTAATGGTTCAGGATCTATGAATTGTCCCTGAATATTCTCCGGATTCTCAATTGTGAGGTCGGGTTCAAAAAATGGATTATTGAAAATTTGAATTGGAGTACTTGGTCGACTGGATGACGATTCTAAAGAAAAATCAACGGCGGTAATATTAGCTAGATGTCTTGATCGAGTTACAGGTGGTGAACGTCTTGCTCGGTGCATTCACTGAATATCCTATTAGTTTTTAAAAGGAAAGAAAAATTATATAAGTTATCCAATTAATAGACTTTTCTGATTTTGTCCACGTTTCGAATAGCCAAAAGATGCAGCAGAGGGGCAAGATTCGTTTGGTCTCAATATAATTGAGTACTGTTTGGCTCCAATAACCCGGTCCACGTACAAATCCAATTATTACTACGAACCAGAAAATTTTGATGTCTATCAATTTAACCACTTAAAATAAATTTTCGTAATTTTAAGAAATTTAGATAAGAAATAGAATAAAAATCTATGTCCTAAAACTAGAATGGCGAGAAATAAGAAAGAAAAAGAGCGCGTCGAAAAAGGTCGAAAAAGAAAAGGGTTGAAAAATAAAAGGCGTCGAAAAATAAGAAAGAAAAAGAGTGACTTATGAAACTTTAAAACACTCTACTAACCCAACCTTATTACTATCACTAACTTAAAATTAAAATTGCAAATTGAGATTACTAATTGGAGTGATAATTGATACATAGGTAAAAGGCGTCGAAAAATAAAAATAAGAAATTAGCGCGTTAAAACTTAAAAAGGAACTAAAAACTAAAAAATTAAAAGTTGCGTCTAAAAATATTAAAGCTTAAAAGAAAAACTATATCCCAAATGACAATATCTTAAAAAGGTACTAAAATATAAAAATGGCGTCGCAAAATTCTAAAGCACACGTAAGTCTTAGTCTAAAGAAAAAGCACTTAAGGGATTTTACGGCAAATAATAAAAATCTATAAATAAAAATAAGCTATGGCAAAAACTATATTTAAAACTAAATACGAGCGAAAAATACAAATATTACGAATAAACAAATAAAAATATACAAAATATAAAAATATACTAAAATTTGTAAAAAGTACAATTTTTATAAAAAATATTATTTATTTAATAAAACTATTAATTTTATAATTTAATTAAACTAATTTAACTAAAAATACAAAATAAAAATAAAAACTAAATTATATAATAAAAATACCCTAATTAGGGTTTAATTTAAATAATAATAATAAAAACTCGTAATTAATGCAGATTAGGGCTTCCTGTGGCCTGTCAGAGAGAACTCCGCGAGTCGCGGTGATCCCAGTTCAAAACCTCCACAAGTCGCGGAGGTTGCAGGTCCAAAAGAGGTGCAGATCAAATTCGACGGATTTCGGTTTTATTATTTTTATTATATTTTCTGTTTAAATATTTATATAAAATATTTATAAAAACTAAATAAAACTTATATTTTTAAAAAAAATATAAGATACTTTATAATTTTATAAAAATCTTAAAAATAGATTTATATATATATATTTTTTTTTTGGTTTTTTTTATATCTTTAACTTATAAAACAAATAATTAATTAATTTTGAAATTTTGTTTCTTTTAAGAATGAGGGCGTTTCGGTACGTTGACCTAGTCCGTCCCTCGACAAAATTTTAAAATTTGTCAATTCAAAGCGCGGTTTTAAAAGTAAAGATTTTTGGGTTTTTTTTTTAAATATTTTTGGCATACTTTAATTCAACAAGATTAAAAATAATGATAATAAAAGTTCTCGTCCCTCCCTCGGGTAAAGCAATTTCGGTTCAAAGACCTAGTCTTCAACTTACGATGAATTTTAAAAATCATATTTTTAACTTACGAAATAAAGTAAATTTTTGTTTTTAAATTCACACCAAACTTAAATTTAAAATGCATAAAATTTAAAAATTCATATTTTAAAAATTCACACCAAACTTAAATTATATTTTTGTTTTTATACATACAAACTTATATTAATTTTTCAAATATTTACAATTTTAAAAGTTTACAATATTTATTTAATATTAATTTATTAATTTTAAAACATGGTAAAAATAAAATTAAAAATCTTTTTGGCTTTTATCCCACTTTAATCAATCAAATATTATCAAAAATATACGCCCCTCTTTTCGGTAAAGTAATTTCGGTTCCATGACCTAATTTAACTCATGACGAATTTTTGAAATATTTTGTGTTGATTGATTAAAGATATTTATAACTTAAGAATAAACGTTAAACTTCACAGTGATGTAATAAATTTTTGTATGATATCAATAATTTCTGTCGCAAGACCTAATTTTATTGAATACCAATTTAATACTTTATAGCGAACAAATTAGCGTTTATTATCAAAAGGTTAAAAATAAAAATAAAAATAAAAACTGTACAAACTTACATGTGAAATAAAATTCTTAATGATATGCTCTAGCCCACTCATAAGATAGTCGGACTAATTGATTTTCCATGGCTACATAGGCGTAACCTCGAGCATTTAATGTTTTTTCTTCTAAACATATGAACGGTCCATCTCTGCATAAAGTAACAAATTCGGTGTTTGAATATGTTTGATTATTTGAATATTTACCTTCGTGTGACCATTTTCCGCATTTGTGACATTTTTCAAGGTGTCGTGCTCACCTTTTCGCTGCGGATTTTGATTTTCCTTTACCAAATTGTAACTTATTATCTTCGCATCTGGAATCTTTTCTTACTCCGTCGAATTTACCTCTGATTAATGATACTATTTCACTCGAAAGTGTGTCATTATTACGTTTAGTGATCAAAGCGTGTAGCATTAGACCATGGTTTAATTCACAGGAATTCTTCATTTCGTAAAAACCTAAAAAAATAAAAATTCAGAATGGGGGGAGAAGACTAGTTCTTTAGGGTCTGCTAGGGAAAGACCATTCTGGTTCCAATTTCGAGAACTACACGAAAACAGAAAATTTAACTCTAACAGAAATACATATTATCCTTTAAAGACTTGATTTTCCCCACACTTAGTTAGCTGTGGTATCGAAATTGTGATTAACTTCGTTTTCAATTGAATCATCAACAACTTGTATATCTTTGACTTTTACTTCAATCCATTTGTTGATTTCCTCCGTAACTTTCACAAATTCAACTAACATCGCCTTTTCTTTTGGCGATAAATTGGATACTAATCGGTTACATAACTTAAAGTTTCCCTTAATCTTAGCATCGTGAATCCGTTTATAAAGTTTCTTCGTTGAACTGTTAAAAATGGGTTCATCTAATTTCGTATCATCAACGGCATTCTTTGTGATTGGATCATCATTAAGTGTTTCTTCATCTTCCCCACTTCCCACACTTATGCATTTTTATTGGTTTAACAGTTTTGGTTGGTGGAGATCTAAACTTTCGGTTCACAAAGGTGATCGATGTATCACCATCCCTAAGTGTCATTCTACCTTCTCTTACATCAATGAATGCCTCGGTGGTTGCTAAAAATGGGCGACCTAGAATTAGAGTAATATCAAGGTTTTCCTCCATATTAATCACTATGAAGTTTGCAACAAAGGTCAAACTTCCCACGTTAACAAGTAAATTATTTGCTATTCCAACTGGGTGTTTAATGGTTTGGTCAAATGATTGAACACCTATTTTGGTTGGTTTTAATTTACCCATGCCTAATCTTTTGTATAAGGAAAGAGGCATAATATTTGCACTTGCTCCTAAATCTGCGAGTCCATTATATACATCACCATCATTAAGCAAGCAAGAAATGATAAATTCACCCGGGTCTCCTGCTTTAGTAAGTTGAGTTGGTTTGTAAACCTTTTTCGGGTGTTCTTTTCTTGGTTCTTTCACTTCTATTTGAACTTCTTGTTCACATTTTTCTTCGTTTCTTGGAATGGGAGGTTTGTATAAGAATTCTTCTTCATCACTAAAATTTGACTCCTCCCTATATTCCAATTTTGATTTTTCATATGTTGTTGATAACATATTTATGTTTTCATTTTGAAGATTTTCTTGGGTGGTGAAATTATGATTAACTTCATTGTCAACTTCCATCGAACCATGTATGTAATGTTTAACTCTGTGACCATTAACTTTAAATTCAATCCCATTTGAATTTATTAATTCCACTGTTCCGTATGGGAAAACTCTTTTGACTATGAATGGTCCAGACCATCTTGATTTGAATTTTCCAGGAAATAGCTTGAATCGTGAATTGAAAAGAAGAACTCTGTCTCCTTCTTTAAATTCTTTTGAACTTCTGATTCTTTTATCATGCCATTTCTTCGTTCTTTCTTTATAGATTAACGAATTTTCGTATGCTTCATGTCTTAATTCTTCTAATTCGTTTAATTGACTTAACCGTAGACGTCCAGCTTCATGTAAATCAAGATTACATGTCTTCAAAGCCCAAAATGCTTTGTGTTCAATTTCTACTGGAAGATGACATGCTTTTCCATAAACGAGTCTAAAAGGTGTGGTTCCAATTGGAGTTTTGTAGGCTGTTCTAAAAGCCCAGAGTGCATCCTCCAACTTAATGGACCATTCCTTCGGATTTGATCCTACGGTTTTCTATAGAATACGTTTTAAAGCTCGGTTGGTATTTTCAACTTGTCCACTTGTTTGTGGATGATATGCAGTGGAGATTTTATGAGTTACTCCATATCTTTTGAGAACTTTCTCAAGTTGATTATTACAGAAATGAGTTCCCCGATCACTTATTAAAGCTTTCGGTGTTCCAAACCTTGCAAAAAGACGTTTTAAAAAGTTGACTACAACTCGTGCATCGTTAGTTGGGAGAGCTTGTGCTTCCGCCCATTTAGATACATAATCAATGGCTACTAAAATGTATAGATTATTATGAGATTTAGGAAATGGACCCATAAAGTCAATACCCCAAATGTCAAATACTTCACATACTTGAATGACATTTTGTGGCATTTCATTACGTTGACTTATTTTTCCGGTCCTTTGACAAGCATCACAGGATTTGCAAATAAGGTGTGCGTCTTTGTAAATTGTAGGCCAATAGAATCCAGCATCATAAACTTTTCTTGCTGTTAGTTGAGGCCCGTAATGCCCTCCTGTTGGTCCTGTATGACAATGGTTTAACATTTTACTAGCTTCATCTCCGAATACACATCGGCGTATTATTCCATCTGGATAACTTTTAAACAGATGTGGATCTTCCCAGAAATAGTGTTTTATATCACTAAAGAATTTCTTTCGTTTTTGGTACGACAATCCTTTTTCAAGGAATCCACATACTAAGTAGTTTGCATAGTCTGCAAACCATGGAATTTCATTATAATCTATCTTCAATAGATATTCATCAGGAAAGTTGTCTTGTATGGCCGATTCATTTAGAACTTCTAATTCGGGATTTTCAAGACGAGAAAGATGATTAGCTGCGAGATTTTCTGCTCCTCTTTTATCTCGGATTTCAATATCGAACTCTTGTAAGAGTAAGATCCAACGAATTAATCGTGGTTTAGCATCTTGTTTCAAAAATAGGTATCTAAGAGCAGAATGGTCGGTATAGACCACCGTTTTAGCTAGAACGAGATATGAACGAAATTTGTCAAAAGCAAAGACAATAGCAAGGAGTTCTTTTTCAGTAGTTGTGTGATTTGTTTGTGCTCCTTGTAACGTCTTACTAGCATAATATATAGGTTGAAATCTTTTTTCAATCCTTTGTCCTAAAACGGCTCCCATTGCAAAATCACTTGCATCGCACATTAGTTCAAACGGTAGATTCCAATTTGGTGTTAGCATGATCGGCGCATTAGTGAGTTTTTCTTCAAGAATATTAAAAGATTTAATGCATTCATCTGAAAAGATGAATGGAGCATCCTTTTCTAGGAGTTTATTCATAGGAGTGGCAATTTTAGAAAAATCTTTTATGAAACGTCGGTAAAAACCGGCATGCCCTAGAAAACTCCTAACTCCTCTAACATTGGTGGGATGTGGAAGTTTAGCAATTACATCTACTTTAGCTCTATCCACTTCAATTCCTTCTTTTGAAATTTTATGACCAAGAACGATGCCTTCTTTAACCATGAAATGACATTTCTCCCAATTAAGAACTAGATTTGATTGTTCGCATCTAATAAGCATTCGTTCAAGATTAGCTAGACATGATTCAAATGTATCACCGAAGACTGAAAAGTCATCCATGAAAACTTCCATGCATTCTTCTATCATGTCGTGAAAAATTGCCATCATGCACCTTTGAAAGGTTGCAGGGGCGTTGCAAAGTCCAAATGTCATGCGTTTGTAAGAAAAAGTACCATAAGGGCACGTGAATGTGGTTTTCTCTTGGTCTTCGGGTGCTATTGGAATTTGAAAATATCCAGAAAAACCATCTAAAAAACAATAGTAACTGTTTCTGGCTAATCTTTCCAACATTTGATCAATAAAAGGTAAGGGAAAGTGATCTTTTCTGGTGGCGTCATTTAATTTTCTATAATCAATACATACACGCCATCCTGTTACAGTCCTAGTAGGAATAAGCTCATTTTTCTCATTTGTAATGACAGTCATTCCACCCTTCTTAGGCATGCATTGAACTGGGCTTACTCATGGACTATCAGAAATTGGATAAATTAAACTTGCATCTAGCAGTTTAATAATTTCTTTTTTAACTACATCTTGCATATTTGGATTTAGTCTTCGTTGGCGTTGCACATACGTTTTATGACCTTCTTCCATAAGGATTTTATGTGTGCAATACGAAGGACTTATTCCTTTAATATCATGAATCTTCCATGCAATGGCTGGTTTATGAGCTTTCAACACAGAAATGAGTTGTGATTTTTCATTTTCAGTAAGAGAAGACGATATTATTACAGGTAATTCAGATTCACCATGTAAATAAGCGTATTCCAATTGGTTTGGAAGTGGCTTTAACTCTAATGTCGGAGGTTCTTCTATCGATGATTTATATCGATATCTGTCTTCTTCTTTTAGCATTTGAATTTCTTCTGTTGTTGGTTCATATCCATTAGCTATTAGTGTAGCTAACATTTCAGTTTCATCAATTGGTTCAATTCCTTCTCCTAAAGAACATTCTCCTGTTCCTTGTAATTCTGGAAATTCTTCTAACAATTCTACATGTGAATCTATAGTTTGAATATAATAACATGTATCATCTGCAGATTGCGGTTGTTGCATAGCTTTATCAACTGAAAAGGTAACACTCTCGTCCTCTATACTTAGGGTCAGTTTCTTACCAAACACGTCTATCATTGCTTTAGCCGTGTTTAAGAATGGTCTTCCTAATATGAGAGGAACTTGAGAATCTTCTTCCATGTCCAGAACAACAAAATCTACTGGAAATACTAAAGTACCAACTTTAACTAGCATGTTCTCCATTATCCCTCTAGAATATTTTATTGATCTATCGGCTAGTTGTATGCTTATTCTTGTTGGTCTCAATTCTCCAAGGTCTAGTTTAGCGTATAGTGAATACGGCATTAAATTTATACTAGCACCTAAATCTGCCAATGCTTCTATTGAACTAAGACTACCCAGAAAACATGGAATTGTGAAACTTCCTGGATCTGATAGTTTTTCTGGTATCTTATTCAACAGCACTGCTGAAGAATTAGCATTCATAGTAACGGCCGAGAGTCTTCCATTTTCTTTCTATTCGATATTAAATCTTTCAGAAATTTAGCATATCTAGGCATTTCTGAAATTACATCAATGAAAGGAAGATTGACATTTATTTGTTTAAACATATCCAAGAATTTGGATTGCTCGGCTTCAAGTTTCTCTTTCTTCATTTTACTCGTTGTAGTATAGTGGTAAGTATTCCCGCCTGTCACGCGGGTGACCCGGGTTCGATCCCCGGCAGCGGCGCCAAAATTACTTGATGTTAAAGCTAAGGGGTATAAAATACTATTAAATTTTACAACGAAATACTATTAAATATGATACAATTTTACATAAGATATTTATTTATTTATAGAATGGATATACTTAAACCTTGCTACAACACTTATAGGCAGTGTACCTAATCATACAGTAGTGTAGTTTTTAGTAAGTCCGGTTCGTTCCACAGGGAAAAATCTTTAAACAAAGCTTAACGCTATATTAGTTTAATTTATAAAAATACAAATATATATATAAGTAATATTATTATTATAAAAGGGAGGTTTTTACCGTTTAATGACCGGTTTGTCGATTTTAAAACTTTAATCGCAGTTAAAACCTAATGTAAAATATTAAATAAATAAAAGACTTAATTTAAAACGTAAAGTAAATAACGATAATGAAATTGCGATAAATAAAAGTGCGATAAAATAAAATTACGATAATTAAAGATTTCGAAAATTAAAAGTGCAATTAAATACAACGACAATAAATAAAAGTGCAATTAAATACAATAACAATAAATAAAAGTGCGATAATTAGAAGTGAAATTAAATATGAAAATAAAGCAATTATGCTTATTTAAACTTCCGTAATCATGATGTTTGACGTGTTGATTTTAGTTTATTCCCATGGGTTAATTGTTCTTTGTCCTGGATTATTTAATATGTCCATACGGATTTGTCCATAATAGTCCATCAGTCATAAATATAAAGAGCGAAAGCCTTCGTCAAATTATTCTTATTCCCGAAGTTAAATATTCTAACTAATTGGGGATTCGAATTGTAACAAGGTTTTAATACTTTGTTTAATGAATACACCAGGTTATCGACTGCGTGTAAACCAAGGTTTTACTACTTTGTTCACAATTACACCAATTACCCTTGAATGTAATTCACCCCGGTTTCAAAAAGTCTATTAACTATTAATCCAGTTCCGTGTCCAGTAAAATGAATGGTATTTATAGATATCCCGCCCACCGTACCCAGTCAAGCGTATGTGGTTATATATAAATACGTCAAATTATAAGTTTGTATATTAAATTAACAAGGTATTGTTTAGTTAATATAAAACCCATTAATAGCCCATAGTCTAATTTCCACAAGTGTCGTTCTTTTATCCAAACCCCAATTATGGTACAAAGCCCAATTACCCAATTTTAATATTTTTAGCCCAACATCATGATTACTTCGGTATTAAATAAGCATAATAATAACTTAGCTACGAGACATTAAATTAAAAAGGTTGAACATAACTTACAATGATTAAAAATAGCGTAGCGTTACACGGACAGAATTTTGACTTACACCCTTACAACATTCGCTAACATACCCTTATTATTAGAAATTAAAATTAAAATTAAAATTAAAATATAATATATATAAATTTTACGTATGAATGAGGAGAAGAAAAAAATGATTTTTATGATCAAAATGCGTTAGCTTTTACAGGCATTTTTGTCCAGGTAAGCTCCGCAACTCGCGGCCTTTTTGTTCTTCAAACTCCGCAACTCGCGGAGTTTGCATTTACAGCTCACTCCATTTTGGATCTTTACTTGCCGACGTTTTATTATATAAATATAATATATATATAATTTATATAATTAATTATATATTATATTATATTTATATACATAATTAATTTGTAACTTTCGCTCCGTTGCGTCGTGCGTTGAGAGTTGACTCATGTCCCGGTTCTGAATTTTCGAACGTCCTTGCGTACAATTTAATATGTTGTACTTTGCGTTTTGAATTTTGTACTTTTGTAATTTTTAGACGTTTCTCATCAATAATTGGAACCTCTTTGATTGTATTTTGTACTTTTGAGCTTTTTGGTCGTTTGCGTCTTCAATTCGTCGAATCTGTCTTTTGTCTTCACCTTTTATTATTTAAACGAATATCACTTGTAAATAGGACAATTGCAACTAAAAGCTTGTCTTTCTTGAGGAATAATGCTATGAAATATATGTTCGTTTTTAGCATTATCAACTTCTAGCACTTTTTCTCAAATGTTCTTCGTGCTCTTGATCATTCTTTGAGTAAATAAGTATGTCATCGATGAAAACAATGACAAACTTGTCAAGATATGGCCCACACACTCGGTTCATAAGGTCCATGAACACAGCTGGTGCGTTAGTCAATCCAAACGGCATAACCATAAACTCGTAATGACCATAACGCGTCCTAAAAGCAGTTTTTGGAATATCATCCTCCTTTACTCGCATTTGATGATATCCAGAACGTAAATCGATTTTCGAATAAACAGACGAGCCTTGTAGTTGATCAAATAAGTCGTCAATTCTCGGCAGTGGATAATGATTTTTGATGGTAACTTTATTCAACTCTCTGTAGTCAATACACAACCTAAATGTACCATCCTTCTTCTTGACAAACAAAACAGGAGCTCCCCATGGTGATGTGCTTGGTCGAATGAAACCACGTTCTAATAGTTCTTGCAGTTGGTTTTGCAGTTCTTTCATCTCGCTGGGTGTGAGTCTGTAAGGAGCACGAGCTATTGGTGCAGCTCCTGGTACAAGATCTATTTGAAATTCAACAGATCGATGTGGAGGTAATCCCGGTAATTCTTTCGAAAATACATCGGGAAATTCTTTTGCGACGGGAACATCATTGATGCTCTTTTCTTCAGTTTGTACTTTCTCGACGTGTGCTAGAATAGCATAGGCAACCTTTTATTATTAGTTTTTGTGCCTTCAAATTACTAATAAGATGTAGCTTCGTGTTGCCCTTTTCTCCGTACACCATTAAGGGTTCTCCTTCTTCTCGTACAATGCGAATTGCATTTTTGTAACATACGAACTCTGCTTTCATCTCCTTCAGCCAGTCCATGCCAACTATTACATCAAAACTCCCTAACTCTACTGGTATCAAATCAATCTTAAATATTTCGCTACCCAGTTTAATTTCTCGATTTCGGCATATATAATCTGCTGAAATTAATTTACCGTTTGCTAATTCGAGTAAAAATTTACTATCCAATGGCGTCAATGGACAACTTAATTTAGCACAAAAATCTCTACTCATATAGCTTCTATCCGCACCCGAATCAAATAAAACATAAGCAGATTTATTGTCAATAAGAAACGTACCCGTAACAAGTTCCGGATCTTCCTGTGCCTCTGCCGCATTAATATTGAAAACTCTTCCGCGACCTTGTCCATTCGTGTTCTCCTGGTTCGGGCAATTTCTAATAATGTGGCCCGGTTTTCCACATTTATAACAAACTACATTGGCATAACTTGCTCCGACACTACTTGCTCCGCCATTACTCGTTCCGGCACCATTTGTTCCTTTTGTTCTGTTAACCCCTGGTCCGTAGATCTCACACTTCACCGCGCTATGACCATTTCTTTTACACTTGTTGCAAAATTTGGTGCAGAACCCCGAGTGATACTTTTCACACCTTTGGTGCAAAATTTGGTGCACACCTTTTCACACCGATTGTTGTTGTTGTTGTTGCGGTTGTTATTGTTGTTAGGATGATTGTTGTAGTAGTTTTTGTTGTTGTTGTTGTGCCGTTTGTTGTAGTTGCGATTGATGTTGCGATTGTTGGGATAGTTGTTGTTGTATTGGTGACTCTTATCACCGTTTTCCTCCTACTTTCTTTTGACTAGCTTCACGTTGGCCTCTTCAGCCGCCTGTTCTTTAATTCTTCCCTCAATCTAGTTCACTAGTTTGTGAGCCATTCTATATGCCTTTTGTATGGAGGCAGGCTCGTGTGAACTTATATCTTCTTGGATTCTCTCCGGTAACCCTTTCACAAACGCGTCGATCTTCTCTTCCTCATCTTCGAACGCTCTCGGACACAATAGGCACAATTCTGTGAATCGTCTTTCGTACAAAGTAATATCGAATCCCTGTATTCGTAACCCTCTAAGTTCTGACTTGAGCTTATTGACCTCGGTTCTGGGACGGTACTTCTCGTTAATCAAGTGCTTGAATGCTGACCACGGTAGCGCGTAAGCAGCATCTTGTCCCACTTGCTCTAGATAGGTATTGCTAGATTCAGAGTTATTGTTGGTATGTAGCGCGGCCTGTACTGCGGCTATGTTTGAAGCAAGAAAGGCACGAAATTCCTCTTCGCTCATATTCAAGGTGTGTCAAGTAGTAGGTGCCATTTCCTTCAAAATAGTCAAATGAAACAAGTTAATCATACAGAATATTAAGAGTAGTCAATAGTATCTCGTAGCATAATATGAACTCATTTATAAAAGCTTTTTCTTCATATTAGCATTTTATAAGTTTAAATTCAGGTACTACCTACCCGTTAAGTTCATACTTAGTAGCTAATATACAATTCAACTACTACAATTCCATATGAAAAACTGATTATAATAATATATCACATACAAATATTCTTCAAACTTACAACTTCGCTATATTACATATAACATGAAATATAGTACACTATGATACAGGACAGTTTTGAAGATAAATCTAGTTAATACGCAAGTTGTTCAGCAAAGAAAATAAAGACACGTAATTCATAAGTCCAGAAACAAGTCATGCATTCTGGTTTTACTAAGACGACTTCCCATCCTTGGTCTTGTGGAAAATAACCGTTATGACCATTGGCTAGGCAGCATGTTGTAATGTCGTCAAAAGGACGAGGGTTTCGTAATGTCCAACATCCCCGTAATAATCTAAAAACCTTGTTTCTCATCCCAACTACTGAATCCGTCACTTGTGGGAAAGTTTTATTTAAAAGCTGCAATCCCGTGTTCTTTTTCTCACTTTGGTAAGAAGCGAACTTCACTAACTCGTAAGCATAACATGCTTCTTTATGTTGCATAGCTCTTTCTAATTCACGAAATCCTATGTTGGGATATGTTGAGTCAAAATAGGTTCTTAACCCGTAGCGTAAAATTGCATTTGGGTTCCCCGCATTTAACGCTTTAAAGAAAACACGGCGTAACTTAAAGTCTCCCCAATGTGATATACCCCACCTATCAAAGGAAAGCCTTTTATAAACTAAGGCATTTCTGGAAAGTCTTTCAAATGTTTGACAAGTTAATTTCGCCATAACTAAATGTGCTGATGAATTCTGACCGACTCTAGATAAGATTTCCTCAATCATATCCTCTGGCAGGTCTTCTAAAATATTCGGTTGTCTACCCTTAACGTCCATTTTGTTTTTATACTGTAAAATAGACAAGGATTAGATTCGTAATAACAAACAATACAAGCAATTTTTACATAGAACATAAAAGTACAAGCACACTACAATACATTTATTACACAACATGCTCACACCCCTCTAATCTGAATCACTGGTTTCTTCTTCTTCTTCGGACTTGGTTCTTTTTCCAAATTTTCTAGGGATATATGATGTTCCTCTAATATGAGCCGTCGTTTTCCACATTGATTTAGAAAAACCTGGTGCTTTAGAGGTTCCCAGGTTATTGTCACGATATTGAAAATACGGGTGTTGACGGTACATATAAAGTTCATCGGGGTCGGAATCTGATTTCTCTATTTTGATGCCTTTTCCCTTATTATTTTCTTTTGCCTCATTAAATTGGGTCGGGGTAATTTCTATAACATCATCGGAATCCTCATCAGGATCCAATTCATCGGAAAATTGGTAATTTTCCCAATATTTTGCTTCCTTAGCGGAAACACCATTGACCATTATTAACTTTGGTCCATTGGTTGAGGATTTTCTTTTATTTGACCGGTTTTCTGTGGTTCCTACTATTCCCCCCTCCGGAACCTCTTCTTCTTCCGGTTCCTCTTCTTCCGGTTCCGTTTCCTCTTCTTCCGGTTCTTCGGGAACTTGTAAATCTTGCCAATATATATTCGACTCTTCGTTATTATTAGGTGAGTAAATGAGATTTGTGCTAGAGGTAGACATCAATCACACAATATCAAACATGTTAAGAGATTAATATATCACATAATATTTACATGTTAATAATATATAGTTTCCAACAAAAATGTTAAGCAATCATTTTTAAAGAAAACACGGTCGAAGTCCAGACTCACTAATGCATCCTAACAAACTCGATAAGACACACTAATGCAAATTTTCTGGTTCTCCAAGACCAACGATCTGATACCAACTGAAATGTCCCGTTCATATTGATTATAAACGTTCCATATTAATTGATTTCGTTGCGAGGTTTTGACCTCTATATGAGACGTTTTTCAAAGACTGCATTCATTTTTAAAACAACCACAACCTTTATTTTATCAGTAAAGGTTTTAAAAGAATTACGTAGATTATCAAATAATGATAATCTAAAATATACTGTTTACACATGACCATTACATAATGGTTTACAATAGAAATATATTACATCGACGTATGTTTCTTGAATGTAGTTTTTACACAATATCATACAAACATGGACTCCAAATCTTGTCCTTATTTTAGTATGCAACAGCGGAAGCTCTTAGTATTCACCTGAGAATAAACATGCTTTAAACGTCAACAAAAATGTTGGTGAGTTATAGGTTTAACCTATATATATCAAATAAAACAATAGACCACAAGATTTCATATTTCAATACACATCCCATACATAGAGATAAAAATCATTCATATGGTGAACACCTGGTAACCGACATTAACAAGATGCATATATAAGAATATACCCATCATTCCGGGACACCCTTCGGATATGATATAAATTTCGAAGTACTAAAGCATCCGGTACTTTGGATGGGGTTTGTTAGGTCCAATAGATCTATCTTTAGGATTCGCGTCAATTAGGGTGTCTGTTCCCTAATTCTTAGATTACCAGACTTAATAAAAAGGGGCATATTCGATTTCGATAATTCAACCATAGAATGTAGTTTCACATACTTGTATCTATTTTGTAAATCATTTATAAAACCTTCATGTATTCTCATCTCAAAAATATTAGATTTTAAAAGTGGGACTATAACTCACTTTCACAGATATTTCCTTCCTCGAAAATAAGACTTGGCCACGGATCGATTCACGAACCTATACAAATATGTACATATATATCAAAGTATGATCAAAATATAATTACAACCATTTTTTTTATGTTTTAAAGATTTGAGTGTATTAAGTCAGCTGTCTTCGTTAATAACCTACAACTAGTTGTCCACAGTTAGATGTACAGAAATAAATCGATATATATTATCTTGAATCAATCCACGACCCAGTGTATACCCGTGTCAGGCTAGATCACAACTCAAAGTATATATATTTTTAGAATCAACCTCAACCCTGTATAGCTAACTCCAACATTACTGCATATAGAGTGTCTATGGGTGTTCCAAATAATATATATACATGGGTCGATATGATATGTCAAAACATTTGCATACGTGTCTATGGTATCCCAAGATTACATAATATATTAGAATACATGTATAATACAATATAAGTTAGCTAGGATATGATTTGTATAGATTTGTTAAACATTTCCCGTAGCTAAAAAGATCAAAAATATCCAATCTTGTTTTACCCATAACTTCTTCATTTTAAATCCGTTTTGAGTGAATCAAATTGCTATGGTTTCATATTGAACTCTAATTTAAGAATCCAAATATAAAAAGTATAGGTTTATAGTCTGAAATTTAAGTTACATGTCAATTACTAAAGAGGTAGTCATTTCCGTCGAAAGAACGACATCTTGATGACCATTTTGAAAAACATACTTTCACTTTGAGTTTAACCAAGATTTTTGGATATAGTTTCATGTTCATATGAAAAATCATTTTCCCAAAAGAACAACTTTTAAATCAAAATTTATCATAGTTTTTAATTATCCAAACCAAAACAGCCCCCGGTTTCACTACGACGGCGTATATCCGATTTTATGGTGTTCATCGTGTTTCCAGGTTTTAAATCATTAAGTTAGCATATCATATAGATATAGAACATGTGTTTAGTTGATTTTAAAAGTCAAGTTAGAAGGATTAACTTTTGTTTGCGAACAAGTTTAGAATTAACTAAACTATGTTCTAGTGATTACAAGTTTAAACCTTCGAAAAAGATAGCTTTATATGTATGAATCGAATGATGTTATGAACATCATTACTACCTCAAGTTTTCTGGATAAAACTACTGGAAATGAGAAAAATGGATCTAGCTTCAAAGGATCCTTGGATGGCTTGAAAGTTCTTGAAGCAGAATCATGACACGAAAACAGTTCAAGTAAGATTTTCACTCGAAATAAGATTGTTATAGTTGTAGAAATTGAATCAAAGTTTGAATATGAATATTACCTTGAATTAGAAATATAACCTACTGTAAATAATAAAGGTTCCTTGATCTTAGATGATTACTTGGAATGGATTAGAAAGCTTGGAAGTAGACTTGCAAACTTGGAAGTATTCTTGATTTTTATGAAACTATACTTATGGAATTTATGAAGAACACTTAGAACTTGAAGATGAAACTTGAGAGAGATCAATTAGATGAATAAAATTGAAGAATGAAAGTGTTTGTAGGTGTTTTTGGTCGTTGGTATATGGATTAGATATAAAGGATATGCAATTTTATTTTCATGTAAATAAGTCATGAATGATTACTAATATTTTTGTAATTTTATGAGATATTTCATGCTAGTTGCCAAATGATGGTTCCCACATGTGTTAGGTGACTCACATGGGCTGCTAAGAGCTGATCATTGGAGTGTATATACCAATAGTACATACATCTAAAAGCTGTGTATTGTACGAGTACGAATGCGGGTGCATACGAGTAGAATTGTTGATGAAACTGAACGAGGATGTAATTGTAAGCATTTTTGTTAAGTAGAAGTACTTTGATATGTGTCTTGAAGTCTTTCAAAAGTGTAAAAATACATATCAAAACACAACATGTATATACATTCTAATGGAGTCGTTAAGTCTTCGTTAGTCGTTACATGTAAGTGTTGTTTTGAAACCTTTAAGTTAACGATCTCAATTAATGTCGTTAACCCAATGTTTATTATATCAAATGAGATGTTAAATTATTATGTTATCATGATATTATGATGTATGAATATCTCTTAATATGATATATACATTAAAATATCGTTACAACGATAATCGTTACATATAAGTCTCGTTTCGTAATTCTTGAGTTAGTAGTCTTGTTTTTACATATGTAGTTCATTGTTTACACACTTAATGATATATTTAAATATCATTTTATCATGTTAAATATAGTGTATCAATATCTTAATATGATACATATGTATTTAGTAGACGTTATCATAACGATAATCGTTATATATATCATTTCGAGTTTCTTAACTTAGTAATCTCATTTCTTATGTATATCACACATTGTTAATATACTTAGTGAGATACTTACTCATCATAATCTCATGTCAACCATATATATATGTCTATATATACCACAACATGTAGTTTTTACAAATTTGTAACGTTCGTGAATCGTCGGTCAACTTAGGTGATCAATTGTCTATATGAAACTTATTTCATTTAATCAAGTCTTAACAAGTTTGATTGCTTAACACGTTGGAAACATTTAGTCATGTAAATATCAATCTCAATTAATATATATAAACATGGAAAAGTTCGGGTCTCTACATTAGAGATTACACCCCTATACCAAAACTCATGGATAGCTAACATCAACTCTTCTTTAATTACGTACCAATTTTTTTTTTTTAAAAAACCGCAAGTTAAATCCATCCGAAGGCGGGGGCCTGAGAACTACCACACCTTTTAATTGCTTCCCACACTTCACTTTCGGAAAATTTAGCTTCTAACAAATCAGCTCTCTCACTCGAAATAGACATAAGATCAAGCCCTTGTGTCGGTTGAGCATGCCCATTTTGTTGAACAGGCCCAGAAGAGTTAGGAGTGGACTGGGCTAGATTGAGGTTATGAGCATAATCACGAGTGGGAGCAGGGCCCAGAATCGAGGCAGAATAGTGATTGGGCCTGTTTCAATTCAGCATGATACTGGGCCTGACCAAGTTTGTAGAACTAAATCTGTCATGATAATATTTGCAAACAGTAGACTTGATTACATTAGGATCTTCACACCACGAGCCATTAATGTTTAATCCTCTAATGTTATTTTTGTTATACTTCCTTTTCATAGTTGAGTGAAAAAAAATTGGAGTTCTCATCACCATCAAGTGTCCACTGGATGCGCGCCTTTTGTCTTAACATACCTATCTTAACTTTTTCTTTTGCAATCCAATTCTTTCGGGATTCAAGCCAACACAATCGCTCATTCTCCGATAGAGTTCCATTTTTCGCTTTTACTTCCCAACTTAATGCAGTATTTTTTAACGAATTTATTTCATCATCAAGGTTGCCAAATTCTTTCTTACTCCAACTTCTTAGCTCGGATTTAACATTTTTAAGCTTGTCACGAAACATACTATCTTTCCTATACCCCCGAACCTCCTTATTCCATCCCTCCACAATAACTTTATCAACCCCATCTTTGTTTAACCATTCATCAAAAATTTTAAAGGGTTTCGGACCAAAGTCGGCTATATCATCACGAAAGATCAAAGGACAATGATCCGATTCCATTCTATCAAGAACATTAATGGAGAGATCATTCCATAGATTGATGAAACTATCCGATACAAGGAATCGATCAAGTTTGCTAAACTTGGTGCCGTCGTCACTAATTCGAGTAAATTTCCTCCCGTTGATTGGTATCTTAATTAGATTGTTCCTAGTAATAAATTCGTTGAACCTTCTAGCTCTAGCTTCATGAAACACACAATTAAGCCTATCCCTATGGTCACGTACTTCGTTAAAATCACCACATAGAACCCACCTCGAGTCTACCCCCGCCATAAGCTTGTCAAGATCTTCCCACATTTTCTTTTTATCAACATCACTATGAGGACCGTATGCGTTGACGAGAATAGTATCATGTCCAAACCCAACCCAATTACCCCTAATTGCTAAGAAAAAGTCACCACCAACAACACAATTGACCTTGAAACGATTATTATCCCAAATAACTAACAACCCACCCGAATTCCCGATAGCGTCTTTTTGAACATATCCTACATCACTACGACCCCATAATTGGTGAACCCAAAAATCATTGAGATTTCTACACTTCGTTTCTTGGAACGCTACAATATCCGGTTTCTCACTAAAACATAAGTTCTTAACCCAACTAAATTTACCCGCAACCCCAAAACCTCGAACATTTAAAGAGAGAATCTTCATGATTGAAACAAAAAACAAACGACTAGAAAGAGAATAACTTACTGAGGTTTAGGCCAATTAAGGCCGATATCCTCGCCGAATTCCCTAAGCTCAACATCATTAATCGAACCCCCCACCGAGAACCCCATGCCACGACTTACACTCGATTTCCTTGATTTGCTATTTTTTCGGAATAGATTTC
Source organism: Rutidosis leptorrhynchoides (assembly GCF_046630445.1). Classification (NCBI taxonomy): domain Eukaryota; kingdom Viridiplantae; phylum Streptophyta; class Magnoliopsida; order Asterales; family Asteraceae; genus Rutidosis; species Rutidosis leptorrhynchoides. Next base: position 630,477,765 of record NC_092335.1, read on the forward strand.
TTACGACATTTTTTGTATTTGACACGACCATCACAATTTTTATTATTAATACGCGCCATCTTCTTTAGTTTCATTATTTGTGAGGACGCCTTCCAGTTCCTAATCGCATCCCAATAGCACTCGTTACAGATGGAGACGTCATGTGTAATTCTTTAAGTTTTTATATATAATATATAAAAATTAATTAATTAATACTGTATATATTGCCTTTAAAAAGTATATATATACATGGCCAAATTATTTAGAGCAGGGTGGGGCGTCCGGCCCCTGTAAATTTACAATTTTCAATGTAAAATTTTTGTAATTATTCGACTTTGCCCTCGGTGAATTTTTTTTTACCCCAAAACCTTCAAATTTTACCCAAAATTCTCCAACTTTTGTCCCAAAACATCCAAATGTTGCCAAAAAAACCTTCAAATTTTATCCAAAAACCTCAATTTTTCCCCCAAAATCTCCATATTTTGCACAAAAAAATTGACACGGTGAAAAAAATCCTAGTTACACCGCTCTATATCTACATATATACATTTTAGAAATACTTTACATATTTAGTTAAGAAAATATGTGCAAAAACCGAGTAGAAGTAAAAACAGCACAAAGGGCAGTTTGGTCATTTCGAGTACTTCAAAATTCCCGGGGCCAACTGTAAGCGTCTAACCATAACGATATCTATACATAAATAAAGCAATATTTCATTCGGTTCAAAAAATTAAAATTACATTTCATTCACAACAGATATTTCTAGGGTTTCGTGATCGCAATGGCAGCTTCAAACGGAAGCGAATACTTCGATGTAGAAAGCGGTCACAATACATTTTCATTTTCACGGCGTTCAAACGCCGACGATATTGAACAAGCGGCGTTACTTTGGGCGGCAATTGAACAATACCCTATCGATCAAAGGAATAAATTAGCGTTACTTAAACGTTCAACGACTGGATCGACTAGTCGTACGGAGAGATTAGAGACTGTTGACGTCACAAAACTTAATCGGAGAAATCGTTCACTTATCGTTAAAAAAGCTCTCGCTACATCTGATCAGGATAATTCTAAACTTCTTGCAGCTATTAAAGAACGATTTGATCGGTACCTTCATTTACTTATTGTATTTGATGTTATGTTTGTAGCGTCATTTACTTCAGAGTTCGTGTTAGTTACAGTACGTAGTAAGTAGATATATATAATACTATATAATCATGTTTACTGATTTAATTTACCATCCGATTGATATTTTATTTATTAATTTTAGCTTTATTTGATGTTAGGTTTTTTAGCTTCGTTTACTTCAGAGTGTTTTAATTTTGGAATAATAGAAATAGAAGATTCGTGTTTATTGTCATGTACTTGAGAATATGTTAAACTGTAAAATTGAAATACTTGTGTTTATTGATTTGATTTACAATTCATTCGATCAGTATTTTAGTTACTATAATGTTCCTTGATGTTAATGGTTGCTGTTTTAGTTTCATTTACTCTAAAAAAATATGTTTAATATTGAAAACAATATATTCATCTCTATTATATGGTGTAAATTTTAATAGTTACTTGCACTATATACTGTTAGGCATGTGTATAAAACTATAGATAGTGGTTAGATGTGTATTGATTTGATCTTTAATTTGTTAATGCGTTTTTGTTTTTGTCCTTTTTTATATATATTTATTTGCTTTAATGTTGTCAATAGAGTTGGATTGGAGGTTCCGAAGGTTGAAGTTCGATTTGAGAAGTTGAACATTGAGGCAGATGTACTGGTTGGCTCTAGAGCATTGCCGACTTTGATTAATTACATTCGTAACGTGTTTGAGGTAAGTATGTATATTGCTTCATATCTTTCATTTCATTCACTCATTCAAAGTAGTGCCACACATTATTTAAGTTTAGAACACTGATTAACAGTAAGAAATGATGTAGATTTTAATATATTTCCCTAGAGATATGTTTATCCGTAATTTAGTGCATCTTTTTCAGTATTCTTCAAACATCTGCTTAATGCAAATGATTTTTTCAGTATTCTTTAAACAACTGCATAATGCAAATGATCTTTTGGATAAACAGTTAGCTTGTCATGCAGTAATTAATGATGGTGTAAGTTCTTATATGGAGTGAATGATTTAAGAATAACTTTCATATATATTTTAACTTATAAACTATCACTTGATTTCAGCGTCTGTTAACCACATTGAGGATTTCTCACCCTCGGAGACATCGGATAACTATTTTGAAGGACGTCAGTGGTTCTATAAAACCTGGACGGTATTATATCTCTTGCTGGACTATAACATTAAAGCGTTTTCAATATTACTGTAGTTTATATCATTGCAGTAACCAAAATGTATTAGATAACGTTGATGGGTTATAGAATTAAACCAAATAATATCTGCTTTATGATCACTCTGGATGTGCAACCATTCCTACATCCAACTTATATTTGGGAACTTGGTCTGCATGAACGCCTGCAGAAATTCATATGTTTCTAGTGTTTCAGAGATAGGAACACGAGTTGATTACGTTCAATGATATTTCAATATAAATGTTATTGCATGTGTATTCTTTATGATTACTTATTATTTCTGTGTTGTTTAAACTTGAAGCCTTACCAAAAGAAACTTTGAAATAGATTAGTTTCTGCTATTTTGTGTCTTGTGGTGATTATTCATTTTTGGAAATACGTGATTGGTGAAAATTAAAAAGTTCAACTGGTGAGATTATCCAGTAGTATCAAACATTTTATTTTTGAATAAAGTTAGGTACTTTGTTCTTCCCTTCTTATTCCCCTTTTTAAATTTGAGGTGCTATGTGTTATTGAGAACTTTAATGGTCATATTGGATGTGTTTAAGTTGATTTCAATGTGCCTACGATTCCATTACATGCTCTATGAAGTTAATTGGCAACTGAACTGAAAAAACATGGACGATTGAGCTCATATCTGTTTGACTTATGGACAGGATGACATTGCTTTTGGGTCCACCTGGTTCTGGGAAATCCACCTTGCTTTTAGCTCTTGCAGGGAAGCTTGATACTAGCTTAAAGGTATCTCTTCATGTTTTGCCTTATAATTTTTTGCCTCCTGCATATCGAACCCTTTGGTAGGTTCATTGCAGTGATAAACTTTTTTAGTTCCTTTTCATAAGGTCCTGTTTACTGACATCTAAAATGGAAGCCGTTTGAGACAGCACAAGCACATTACCTTTTAGACATTGGCATATAATCCTTTAATATGAAATGCTATTATTTTCAGCAAAGTGGAAAAATTACATATAATGGTCATGAACTTCACGAGTTCTGCGTTCAGAGGACTTCAGCATACATAAGTCAAACAGATAACCACATTGCGGAAATGACGGTACGAGAAACTCTCGATTTTGGTGCTAGATGTGAAGGTGAAGGGTTTTCAGGTTTGTCATTTTCATTAACAACTGTATTTAGTCCTTTCCGTTACCACTTACCATACATGGTAATATATATCATCAGTATTAAGCTAATTATAATATTATGAAAATATCTTATTTCTAGGAAATTTGAGAGAACTTAGCCGTCTGGAAAAGGAAAAGAAAATACAACCGAATCCAGAAATTGATGCGTTTATGAAGGTTCATAGTTTTATAGTTTTGTATTCTGTTGATAATACCTCTCCAATATGTGTTGGTATCTGATTTGTTTAATTTGGTTAATATATTTTAAGTAGGCATCATCTGTTGTTGGAAAAAGGCACCACACCTCGACCGATTACATACTGAAGGTGCTTGGTCTTGATGTATGCTCAGAGACGGTAGTTGGAAATGATATGCTTAGGGGTGTTTCGGGTGGTCAGAAAAAGAGAGTTACTACAGGTTCATCTCTCAGTTTCTTAAAAAAAAAATTTATTTAAAGGTTTTGTTATAGTGTTTTTTTTTTTTTTTTTTTTTTTAAAAAAAAAAAATATATTTAAAGCTCTGATAAAAATGTATGTATTGTAGGTGAGATGGTGGTTGGGCCAAGGAAAACTTTATTTATGGATGAGATATCAACTGGACTAGATAGTTCAACTACATTTCAAATAGTGAAGTGCACAAAGAATTTTGTTCATCAAATGGAAGCCACAGTTTTGATGGCTCTTCTTCAACCTGCACCTGAAACATTCGATCTGTTTGATGATTTGGTGTTATTGTCTGAAGGACACATGGTATACTCAGGTCCTCGAGAAGAAGTACTAAATTTCTTTGAATCCTTAGGTTTTCAAAAGCCTCGCCGTAAAGGCACTGCAGATTTTCTTCAAGAGGTATATATTATCTGCATCTGCAATCTTTTCTTATTTATATTTAAGTATTCTTTTATAATTGTGTGTATCGTGTAACTCTGTTAGGTCACTTCAAGAAAAGATCAGGCTCAGTACTGGGCTGATTCTTCTAAACCATATGAATACATTCCAGTTTCAAAAATCTCTGAAGCTTACAAAGATTCCATTTATGGAAAGTCTCTCGAATCATCGCTTTCTGTTCCGTTTGATAAATCGAAAGGTCATGCATCAGCTTTAAGGAAACATCAGTATGGTGTATCAAAATGGAAGCTTTTCGAAGCTTGTTTTTCAAGAGAATTTTTATTAATTAGAAGACATAAGTTTCTTTACATTTTCAAAACATGCCAGGTATATATGCCCTATCTCTCGCGTTTCAGTTGTACCATTATATGAAGTTAATTCATCTTACCATGCACAGGTTGCTTTCGTTGGATTTGTTACATGCACAATCTTTTTAAGGACACGATTACACCCAACAGATGTAATGGATGGAAGCTTGTATCTTGGTTGCTTATTTTTCGGACTTGTTCACATGATGTTCAACGGATTTGCTGAGCTCCCTCTTATGATATCTCGGTTACCCGTATTTTATAAACAACGGGATAATAATTTCTATCCAGCATGGGCGTGGTCTCTTTCAAGTTGGATACTGCGTGTTCCATATTCGTTAGTTGAAGCTGTTGTATGGTCTATTATAGTATATTACAGCGTTGGCCTTTCCCCTAATCCAGCAAGGTTTAAAATTCTTAGGATTTAGTTTTAATCAGTATCATTAATCATTAATCAATAAACATTAATCATTAATTATTAATCACAATCTCAACGTTCTCCTATGAATTAATATAATATTCTTCTCAGGTTTTTTCGTTTCATGTTTGTTCTGTTCGCGATACATCAGATGGCTCTAGGACTCTTTCGTACATTGGCTGCAGTTGCCAGAAATATGGTAATTTCCAATACGTTCGGATCAGCTGCTTTGCTTGTAATATTCTTATTGGGTGGATTTATAATGCCTAAAGGTAATAATTATATTTATAGTGTTTACTTTAATTTTCATATATACATGAAAATGTGGTTTATGGATTTGCCTAAAGTTATAGTTTTTACTTCAATTTTATAATCTACATGAACAATGTGATTTATGAATTTGTGTATCTTTATACAGATATGGTCAAGCCATGGTGGGTATGGGGCTATTGGGTCTCGCCTTTATCATATGCTCAGAATGCAATTTCTGTTAATGAGTTCACTGCCACAAGATGGAATACGGTATGTTTTTTTTATTTTTTTAATTTGCGTGTTTTTATTTTTTTAATTTAGGATTATGTGATTAGAAACCCGATTCTATCACTTTACAGAAGCATCCTGGTACAAATACTACGGTCGGTTACAGTGTTCTTGAGATCCATGATATGCCTTCAGATAAATATTGGTACTGGCTTGGAGTTGGCGTCTTGCTACTTTATGCCGTTCTTTTTAACATCATAGTGACACTGGCATTGGCTTATCTTAAACGTAAGCACTTTATTATTCATATTTGGATGTCTTTAATTAAAATTAAACATATTTCTGATACTTTGTAACTATGTTATTATGCACTGCAGCTATTAAAAATGCACAAGTGGTTTTTACAGGAGATGAAGGTTGATATCTCTTACAGTTGCTCTTGTATTACACTGCCTCCTTTTAAATATTACAACAGAAATATACTGTATTTGTCACCAAAAATGCGCAATATTTTTTATTAATTTGTTGTGATGGAGGTAATATATAATATATTACACAATTTATTAAATGTTAACTTGGATCGTAACTTCTCCTGCAGCCAACACTGAGTTGTTACCCGACAATTCAAGCACTGGTTCTAGAAAACGTGGCATGACATTACCTTTCAAACCGTTATCTATGTCTTTTCATAACGTCAATTACTTCGTTGACATGCCAAAGGTACACTTTTAACATTATCTCGCATAATTAAGTTACAAACACTTAACTTAATCAAATATCCTAATTACCTTTTTTCAGGACATGGCTTTAGAAGGTGTAACAGAAAGGAAGTTGCAACTTCTATCAGACGTAAGTGGAGTGTTTCTGCCAGGTGTTCTTACTGCACTAATGGGATCAAGCGGAGCAGGGAAGACAACGTTAATGGATGTTCTTGCTGGTAGGAAAACGGGTGGATACATTGAAGGAGAAATCAATATATCAGGGTTCAAAAAGGAACAAAGTACTTTTGCCAGAGTCGCCGGTTATGTTGAACAAACTGATATTCACTCACCTCAAGTTACAGTTATGGAGTCTCTTTTGTTCTCTGCATTTCTCCGCCTACCATCAGATGTTGACGAAAAACTAAGACGGGTTAGTTTTTAGTAGTAAGTCAAAACGGATAATCTTAGCACAGCTTATGTTGGGTCGACCGAAAATGCTATTATTGAAAAAATATAGATTTTCTAACGACAGCTTTCGCATAAAAGACTCGTACATAGCACTAGCAGTTACCTTTGACTTTAAAGTGTCTTTGACTTTAAAGTGTCGGTTATTGAATTTTACAAGTTCTTAATGCACCTTATCGACAGCCTAAGGGCTGTCATTAGAAAAAGTCAAAAAAATATTTATAAAGTCTTACCATGATAAGCATGAAAAAGAGTTGTGACATATTTTTAGAAAAGAATCATAGTTCAATTTATTAGGCCTTCAAAGACGAAACAAATTCCGATTTGACTCATTTATAAGTAGATGAGTCGATTTCATGTAGCTGAATTATTGAAACTTATGGTTTATGCTGCATTATCGCGTAGGATTTTGTTGAAGGAGTAATGAAATTAGTCGAGCTTGACAATCTAAAAGATGCTATAGTCGGCTTGCCTGGCAGTAGCGGGCTGTCCACTGAGCAAAGGAAACGGTTAACAATTGCAGTTGAGCTGGTTGCAAATCCTTCGATAATATTCATGGATGAACCTACCTCTGGACTTGATGCAAGGGCTGCAGCCATTGTAATGCGTACTGTTCGCAATACAGTTGATACTGGTAGAACAGTTGTTTGCACCATTCACCAACCGAGTATTGAAATATTCGAAGCATTTGATGAGGTTTGGTTACTTATCCTTTTTAAGTATTTATAAAGTCGCTTATTTTACATAATCTGTATTTTCGTTTCATCATTTGCAGCTACTTTTAATGAAAAGAGGCGGACGTGTGATTTACGGTGGAAAAGTAGGTGAGAGGTCAAATATTTTGATTAATTACTTCGAGGTATAGCAACTGAAGTCGAATATATTTCCATAGTTTTTATTACATATTGATGAACTTTTACACAATTATTATTATTTTTGTGTGCAGAGAATAAATGGAATTTCACCAATGCCAAGTGAATATAATCCTGCAAATTGGATGCTTGAAATGACTACACCTGCTGTTGAAGAAAGAATCGGCCAGGACTTTGCTGTGATCTATAAAAACTCTACGCAGTTCAGGTAATCTTTTTAAAAAAAAAAAAAAGAAAAAAAAAAGTTGTACATATATTCAATGTGATTGTTTTACATTTTTCTGAATGTTACGTCTATCAGAGATATCGAGGCTTTGATTCAGCAAACAAGTACCCCACAGCCTGGGGATGAACCTTTACGTTTTTCTTCGAAATACTCGCAAACTAGTCTTTCGCAATTCAAACTTTGCTTATGGAAGCAGAACCTTGTGTATTGGAGAAGTCCAGAATACAATGCTGTTAGATTGATCTTTACAACTCTGTGTGCGTTGATTGTTGGTTCTGTATTTTGGGACGTTGGATCTAAAAGGTATTTTCTTGCTTCTTGTTTTTATTAACTTTTCATATGATTTTATTGATCATATATCTTATGATTATATATTTGGAGGTCACCCAAACATATTACTTTATCTTTTCAATCTCCAAATGTTTGAAAACTGTTTTGTAAGTCGCCCAAATTTGTATGGTGTTCCATATGTACCATATTCGACTGATACCCGTGGTAAAATGTAAAAGGGCGCAAATAATCATGTAATTGGAAAATAAATAATTTTGATTATGTAAACAAAACACATGTAATTTAAACAAAAAAAAAAAAAAAAAAAAAACTAAAATAGTACTGTATAAATAATTTTGATCAAGTATTTGTGTCCTTTCATTTTCTTTTCGGTGAGTTCTTATGCGAAGTTGGTATACATGCAACAACATACTAATTTGGGTGGCATCGTTTTCAAAAATTAGTGACTTACAAAAACAAAATGATATATTTGGGTTACCTATAGATGTATATTTCCTATATGTTATGATAGTATAACATCCAAATTTGCTGTTAATTGGTTCAATCTGCAGAAACAATACAACCAACTTGATGGTGGTTGTAGGCTCGCTTTATACCGCAACCTTGTTTCTTGGTGTAAATAATGCGTCCACCGTGCAACCCGTTATTTCAATTGAAAGAACAGTGTTTTACCGTGAAAGAGGAGCAGGAATGTATTCTGCAATACCTTATGCTATAGCACAGGTAAGTTCAATAGAATGCTACTACATTAAATCTATACCTAATTTATATTTATTTCAAGATTAAAATAAAATTGACATTCGGTTTCTTACAGGGTCTTGTCGAGCTCCCTTACATAGCCACACAGACAATTGTGTATGGTATTATTACATACTTCATGATCCACTTTGAGAGATCGGCTGGTATGATCGTTATTTTCTACGCTTCATCACTCTTATAATATACTTGTATATTTGTATAAATTTAATAGTTTTAATTAACTTTTGTAATGCAGGAAAGTTCTTTCTGTACCTTGTGTTCATGTTCTTAACATTCACATACTTTACCTTTTATGGAATGGTCGCTATTGGTCTTACGCCAAATCAACAAATGGCTGCTGTTGTTTCTTCTGCGTTTTACTCGTTATGGAACCTTCTTGCTGGTTTTCTTGTCCCTAAACCAGTAATTTTCTGTCCCTTAATTATCTTATAGTTCTAATTAGTGTTTTTATACCTTTTTATTGTGTTAAGTGATCTTGATGTGTCTTTGTAGCAAATACCTGGTTGGTGGATATGGTTTTACTACGTATGTCCAATCGCATGGACCTTGAAAGGTCTTGTAGGATCTCAACTTGGTGACGTGGAAGAAACAGTCGTGGGACCCAATTTTCATGGAACTGTAAAAGGCTATCTGAAGGATACACTAGGAATTGAACATGAGTTTATCGGTTTTTCAGCTTTGGTTCTCTTTGGGTTCAGCCTCTTCTTCTTTCTTGTGTTTGCGCTTTCCCTTAAATTTCTCAATTTCCAGAAAAGATGAATCAAACCGGGCCCACATTTCACAAACATCACCATGTTTTGCAAGAGCTTCAGGTAGCCAAGGACAGCATTAGTAAGCTCCATCACTCAACAATCATGCACAATCATATCACGCGATTATTGTATTATTCCACTTCACGCATGAAAATGATAATCTCCATTAACTATCGGGCTTTTTGGCAAACACGATACGTTCTATGCTTAAAGGTTTTACGTTAACAAATTGTATCGTTTCATATCTCGTTAACTAATGTTATGATGCAGTTTATTATTATAACATGATGATAATCAGTACCTTCCTTTGTTAGGAATATATATGTATGCGTTATATAGTTAATACGTAACTGTTACAGCGCGTTTTCGTGAGTTGCTGCAGGTATTAGATTAAGCTGTTTGAAGATACCTTCAATATCTTTGATCCCGGACAAGATCATAAAAATCAGGTAATTAGAAATATATTATTTCATCTAATGTTATATGTCCATGGAAAGGGGTACAAGATTATTGAAAAACCAAATACAAGTCAAAACTCAATATTCATATTCAAAGATAACTAGTGGTACACCACATTCTCCTCCAACAAAACAGGGGAAAGTTACATATACACCCCTTTCAGTTATCTATTAACCATATTCACATCCTAATCTATTACAATAATACAAAAACACCCCAACATATTTCATACTTTACGGAATTAGTTTTTCTTTCCTCATAACATCAATCCAATATGATATCGAATCGAGAGCATAATATCTCTCTGTAAACCCGAGCCGGTCTGCTTTCTCCCTTGTCCCTAACATCTTAACAGGGCAACGAAACAAAGCGTCCAAGAAATACCAATTCGCCAAATCCTCCATTTCGGTATCAACCAAACCCTCTTTCCTTACTATCTCTTTCCAAACACTCCCTTTATCGCTCATAAACCCCGAAAATGTGAAATCCTCCGATAACATTTCCCAAGGTACTACCGCACCAAACTTTTCCCCGATCGCTCCCCATATATCCTTCCAAGTTGAACCATTACCATTTATCGAATTAAATGCTTGCCCGTTATTTGACTGAACCAACTCATTTGTGGCTGCCCAAATCTGTTGTTTGGCCACAAGCCTAGCGTCCGAGACATCAACGAACTGCTCTTCCCAACACTCTTTTCTTCCTCCAAAAACAAAGGGAAGATTCAAATACTTGCATATACTCCCATAAACGCATAAACTTCCCATAAAGTTGTACAATGTTTTTTGTGAACTCCCTATGATCAAACCAGGCCGGTGAACCGACCATGGAACTGCACCGGCCAACCTCTCGGTTAACAAATCTTCAAGACCATAGTAAAAATTACATCCTATTTCAACTCTTGGACAATTTTCATCATAGTAAGAAACACTATTAACAAGATGATCAAAACTAGTATCTCCATTTAAAGACACATAATGTTTTGTCCCAGTCTGTAATGAAAAGTGTTTCAAACCCCTGGCTCTTTGGAGGATTGAGTCCAAAGCATTAGACATCATGGCTCTGTTTTGCTCATAACATTCAACGCTATCTAACGGAAACTGGCTAGCCCAAGTGACCCAAAACACATGAGTCACATCATCCAAATGAGAAATTTTCATTTGAGTTTCAAAAGGGTCAAGAAGATTGCATGAAATGAATTGGTAATTAGGGTTTTTTGTGTGTGATTTCATCTTCATAACTGTATCTGGCCTTCTTGCTACACCGTAAACTTTCCATTTCGATCTTGAAAGTAGCTTCTCAAGAAGCTGTTTTCCAACAAGACCAGTTACTCCAAATATGATAGCAACATCTTTTGGTGTTTTTTTCATTCTTTTATGAAGCTTTTCAACAGCCATGTTTTGAGGTTTTTTTAGTTTCTCAATAAGGCTTTATGAGGTTGTTTTGGGTTGATATCTATTGATGAAGCATAAGGGTTTATATATATAGTTAGCTAATCCACTTTCTAAACCAGCTTAGACCTTACCCTTACCAACTGTCATTAAATAAATTATTCATGAATTATCAAGCTAGTGGCCATGCTTCGACTCAAAATCTTCTGACCTCAGATGTAAATTCGAATCTTTAGAAGATTTAGTTTTCAATTTAAGTTTTTTATATATAGAAAGAGTATATAAACTTATGGGATTATAGATTTTGTAGACATATTCCATGTATACCAGTTTAAAAATTCAATTTTTTTATTTGGCGAATTTTTTTTTAACATAAATAACCAAGAATATTAACTTATTGAATAATACAAGGGAATCAAGCAAGGCTCGCAAGTCGCAATTAGAAAGCGGAACCTAACAGACAAGACGAGCCAGAAACGGCTATCTACAAGCAAGCCTAGCCTGAAGAGAAACAAGAGAAAAACCAAAAACTAAATCAACTAAACCGACTAACCACGAAACAAACAAACACGACTTATACAATCAAAAACAATGAAAATGAGGAACTATAAATAATCCATAAAACACCAAAAAAGCTAACAAAGAATCGGTTGAGCCAAACGAAGACCCACGAACGCAACACCACTAAAACACTTCTTGCCCATCAAATCAGGTTTAGACACATTTCCTTCGACTTTATCTCTATTTAACACTTTACCCGCACGAACTCAATAATGTACGATATAGGTGATTCGAAAGACGAAGATCCCACAATTTCACCAACTGCCGGAGGGGGTCCTAACGCAATGTCGGAACCCACCCACCCGATCATTTCCTGGGACGAACCAATATACTCTTGCCGACCTTAAGGAGGAAACACCCACGGCGAATCCATACGGTCATCGCGTGTGGTAAAACCCCCTCGGATGAGGTTCGAACGCAAAACGTCTAAGACCTCCGAGGCCCATGAAATGGACGGGAACTTCAAGAAAAATATTTTGCAGCACATGGGAGTCGAATTCCTAACCTTCCTTATGAGAAGTCGAGTCACTACAAATACGCCAATACCTTGAAGTTTTTACAAGACTGAAAATGTAGTATGCACTATGAAAAATTATACTATAGTATCAATGTCATATCTATATGACTATATTTATGCGTATATATGTTAATATGTATACTGAATACAATGTACGTCCATATAACTTTCAATCGATATATGTATGAACTAAACTAATTACTTCATCGATTTCTCGTATCATTTGAACAATATATACGATATATTAGTATAATCTCCTACCTGCTCACATATACTACGTATGTTGCTCCTCGTACACAAATAAGTTAACGTTATTATTAAGAAAATTTTGGGCCACAAATATCAATACATCTTCACCAGAAATATTACATTTTTAATTTTTATAAAAACAATATATATAGACAAGTTTAAAACGATTTCTACCTATCTTTTATACAAGTAACAAAACAATAATTAATTTTTTTGTTTAACTGGATGCATAAAATATTTTTGATGTATTATTTGACTCTTACATGTGATGATAAAATAAAAATACATCAACTGGTATTTGAACACGTATCTTTGAGTAAACAGTGAGGTATAAAAGCCCAAGTTGCACTCAATAATAGTGTTTAAGGATACGTCATACGTACGTGCAACACAGGTGTATTCGCGGGATCTTAATTGAAGCACTAATGGTATCTAAATTTGCAAATATAGATTATTTTTTTAACGGTAGTTTGAGATCATTCAGAGAAGACTAAATCACTCACGCAATCGTCTCTCGCAGTTGCATAACCCGTCACTAACTGTTGCCATAGAGAAAACTCGGACAATCCGAGGGCATGGCCAGTAAACCCCCCTCTCGCTGCCTCCGCAACGCTGAAGGCGACCTTGAGTGGATTCAAGGTCTGAGAATAACCTTGTGTGCAAAGTTGTAGTCCAAGGGAGTCGAACTTCTGACCTCTAACAAAGAGTGTCAGACCACTACTACAATGACGTTCTTCCTCCCCATAACAGCCACATCAACATCACGTCAATTTTCTATCTCCATTTTCTCCTCATTTCCTCCCCATCACATATTCATCACACACCAATACCGACCATGACATATTTTCTCCCATCACATGACCCCACCAAATTCATTAAATAAAGCAATTTACAAGTTCTAAAGTTGTGTGTACAAATAAATAAAACCAATTGTCCGTCCTCAGATATGCTATCCCATGAAAAAGTTTCAGCACGGACCAAGTGAGGGCGGCCGAGGGCGAATCGAGGGCTAGACAATGCCAACGGTGCCCTTGAGAGCGGAGCTAAGGGCGGGGTCAGAATGCAGCCCGTTGGGAGTGGTTAATAAACTTTAATCATTCATCTAACAATAATTGTGAATAGAGTACAACTGATTCCAATTATATCAATGTGGATCATGCATGCGGAAATATTTTGATGATGGTCAATCTGTATGCAGCATAATAAAAATATTCATCCAGTTAGAGTCGGAAACAATTACGAAAGAACATGATCATGTGTAAAATATTTATCGTCTCTGGATAACTTGAACAAGAAATTTTATTCGGTTTTTATAAATAGATGGAATTAAATAAAAATATTTACCAACTTTTATTATGATCATCTCAAAATGTATTACAATTGAAATTGTAACTTAAGACTTCTTGTTAACGATATTAAGTCCAAAATCTCACCTGAAATATCAAACAAATAATCCTTTCAAATTTTATCTTTTATCCTTAACAGTGCATATAGGTACCTAGAGAGGCCAATTGAGGATACGAGCAGTAGCGTCCTGTAACATTACTATTTTTGAAATTTTATTTAAAAAGTATCACTCAAATTGTATATTTGATATGGAAAAAACTACTCCTATTTTAATAGGACAAAACCATTGTTCATTTTCATATGAGCAACTGGTCTTAATATGTAGTTAGTCAAGCAAGTCCAGCTTCGTCCACATGAAGAAGTATGTTCAAGAAATTCAATGACAATACTTATTCTAAGAAAAAATGAGTTTTAACCTTTCTCATGTCTCGTGTAGTGACTCATCATGCTTCTATGCAAAGAAAATAATCTCGTCTTTAAGTCTCTCAACTTTAGTAGGCGGGAAGAATCTCATGATGTATTTATCCCGAAGATGATTAAAGTTTTTGATAGAATAGGGTTGAAGAGATTTCAACCAAGCCTTAGCATTCCATGTCAGTATACAGAAAAGTTCGCATCTTAAATATATCTGGACTAACACCCTGATTCTTGTAAAGATCACACAACTCTTCAAACGGTTCAAAGTGCTCAATCGGATTGTTGTTGGTTTTTCCGTCAAGCGGATTTCCCGAGCAAGTGAACAAACTGAGGCTTAACGTTAAATGATGGGGCATTAATGTTCGATCTTTGAATGGGTGGCGGCAGAGCCGGTGGTACAGTTTGCCGTATGTTCCACATTGGTTGATCATTCGGATCGGCCATGTCTTCTACCTCAACAACAATCTTAAGGTCAGATTTATAGAAGGGTAATGTGTTGATATTGCTCAATTACATCATATATATATCTCGCAATATCGTGTAAAATACTCTCGAATCAAGGATAGTTAAGGCAGTTTCTACAAATAATACACAAAGGTATGAAAAGTGTATCAGAAAGTGGTTTATAAAGAGTTTTGGTGAATTATGACCATTCTAAAAGTTGTGATTTCATCATAGTTGATCCCAATACAAGTTATGGTCAAATTAGCGCTCTAAAACGATAAAACAAGGCTGCAGATATGTTGGACGCCGTCCAAAATGATTGGGACGCCTTCCAAATGAAGGGAGATTTGAAAAAAACGAGACAGTACAATTCAGCATAACTGGACGCCGTCCAGCCCTTCACAACTGGACATCGTTCAGAAATCTGGACGCCGTCCAGGCCTTTATAACTGGACGCCGTCCGGTATTTTGGACGCCGTCCAGAAGTAGGTTTCAGCCTACTTTTTGCTTTTGACCAACTTTTACCACTTTAAAAAAAGAGAGATATGATCACATACGAACAGTTACGAAATAGAGGAGTTCCAAGACGATTTTAGGAGCAAAATTGGAGAATTCTAAGCTCTTGGAAGAGGCTTAACATCCAAGAATCAAGATTCAACACCTTTTCCATTCAAGATTCATTCTCTATTAGGTTGATTTCTTGTTCTTCACAATGAATTCTACTTATCAATTGATTGTTATTTTGTTTGTTAATATGATTGTTGGCTAAACTCTATAATGTTTGTCTAGATTAATAACTGAGGTATTGGATGTAATCTTATGGATTGAATGTATTATGTGTGATTAGATTAAAGCTTGAATCAAAGAACCATGCTTATTGATGTCAAATCATTTGTATCTAGTTAATTGATATGTTGTTGATAAAGAGAACTCTTGTTGATGTATCATATTGATTTACAATCAACTTGTCTTAGATTGATTGTTTACTAAACCGGACCAAAGGGGTAAATTAGATCAAAATGATTAGACGATATAGGAAAGAATTGTGTAGAGCGAACGCAAAAGACAATTGTTATTCAAGTCTTTGATCTAGCTAATCAACTAGTCACAAACAAAAAGGTCTAGGTGATAGGGAACCATCCACTTAGTAATTCTAGTTTGAGTACTTGCTAAAGAGAACTCTTGGCAAGTCGATTTGGGTGATTAGCATATATCATAGTTATTTGGTTACAAACACGAGAACTATAGAGAAAATGGAACCCTTGATCTTGTAATCGAGTTTACGTGTTTACTAAAGAGAACTCTTGGTAAATCTATTAGGTAACTCACACACATAGTCATTCAATCGGGTCTTAACAATATAACTTACATCCAATACCGAGGGTAAAATATCTAGATGAACATTTCGTATCTTTGATCTTAATCAAACTATCTTATTTGCTTTCTTTGCACTTGTTTTCATTATATAAACTTAAAAGACCAAAAATATTGTTTTTACTTTTAATCTTCTCTGATTTGGCTAAATCATTAAATAGCCACAAAAACATAATATCTTGTACCTTTAAGTTTCATTTACTTAGTTAATCACAATATAGTTTCTAATTTTAGTTTGACTAATCCAACTGCCCTTGGAACGATACACGGAACTAAACCATTATTTATACTACTACACGATCGGGTACACTGCTCGTCAGCGTGTAACAATCTTTAATCGGTATTTCTCCATACTATTTCATATAACAATTCATATACCACGTTTCCCACATCAAGTTTTTGGCGCCGCTGCCGGGGACAGTTTTGTGTCAAAATAGAATTGTTAACTAATTTGTGATTAAGTAGTTTCTTAATTATTTTGAATTATTAATAGTCTTTGATTTTTAGACTTATAGAATCGGTGCGTTTAATAGTTTTGTTAGTTGTGTGATTGACAGATTTTAGGTTGCATATGCCACATACCCGAAGATCAGATTCTTCATTACTTACACCGCTTACAGAACCTGATAGAAAGCTTGGTAGGATCCCAAAAGAAGTACTTGAACTTTTTGAATCTTCATCAAAGCAGGAAACTTTTAATACAGAATCAAGTACAACCAAGCCGAGATATTCTGAATTTGGTGAGCCCGTTCCTCCTCCAAAATTTGAAATGGAAGGAGAAGCAAGACCGGTGGTACCAAGACAATCAATGGCGGCCAAGATGAAGGTAACCCGAACCGGACAAGGTAGTGCTATTACTCCGCCCACTGGTGAGGTAAATTTTGAAATAAAAGGACCTACTCTCCAAATGATTAATAACAGGTGTCAATTTGGTGGTGGTCCGAATGAAGATGCAAACGAACATATTCGTCTTTTTCAAGAGATATGTCTTCTTTTCAAACTTAAACCAGACACTGACCAGGCCATATTTTTAAGACTTTTCCCATGGACACTCCACGGGGAAGCACGAAGTTGGTTAGATTCATTGGCCGAGGCTACGATAGAAATTTGGGATGGTATGTTGGAAAATTTTCTTAAGAAATATTTTCCAGCTTCTAAGTCCGCGAGACTCCAACAAGAAATCACCCAATTTTGTCAAAAGCCGATGGAAACCTTGTACGAAGCATGGAATCGATTTTACAAAATGCTAAGAGGTTGTCTAAATCATGGTTTGGATACCTTCCAAAAAGTCCAAATCTTTTACAAGGGTTGTGATGTTGCAACCCGAATTTCCATTGATCAAGCTGCCGGAGGTTCACTTATGGACAAAACCGAGCAAGAGGCTTATGAGATAATCGAGAAGCTAGCTGATTATTCTCACGAGTGGCATCAAGAACGACCAATTACTCGTAATGCTCAAGTCCAAATCGCCGGTGCTTATGATGTCCTTAGTTCCCTAAGTGTGAAAATAGACGGTGTTGCTCGAAACATGGACAAAATCACCAAGGAAATTCATAGTATGAAAGTAGGTTGTGAATACTGTGGTGGTCTCCATTTAGGAAAAGATTGTGATACCGGTTTAACAATGGCTCAAAAAGAAGAAGTGGCTTTCATAAGCCAAAGAAATAATAATCAATTTCAAGGAAGAGCCCAATTTAACCGGAACTTCAACAACCCCTACAACCCTCAAGGTCAAAATTCCAATTACCAACAAGGGTCAAGTAGTGGGTTCCAACAACAAACTCCGAGTTTTTATCAAAAACCCCAGCAGGAAGAGAAAAAGTCAAATTTGGAGAGCATGTTGGAAAAGTTGATTGCATCACAAACTCAGCTTGTCACAAACATAAACCAAACAAACGAGAAAAACGAACACCAGTTTAGAAACCAACAAGCCTCAATTCAGAATTTGGAGAAGCAATTGAGTGGTTTAGCTAGTTTACTGAGTGAAAGAAAACCAGGGAGTTTACCGGGTGATACCAATAAGAACCCCCGAAATGCGCACGCCAATGTTATCACCACACGGAGTGGTCTAGCATACGAAGCCCCAATAATGCCCGAAAATTCTGATTCAGTGTTCCGTTGAACAAAAATGATGAACCGGTTAAGGAGCCGGAACAAGTGGTTGAAAAGGAAGAACGGGAGAAACCCGTAGTGAAGCCATATCAACCACCGCTCCCATACCCAAGGAAGCAACAACAAGAAAGGCTAGAAGCCGAAAGGTCAAAATTTCTAGATATGTTTAAACAAATTAACATAAATATGCCTTTTATTGATGTGATCTCAAGTATGCCAAAGTATGCTAAGTTTTTAAAAGACTTACTTACTAATCGGAAGAAAATGGAGGAACTTTCATCCGTCACCATGAATGCTAATTGTTCAGCGATTTTGATGAACAAAATTCCAAAGAAGTTAGCAGATCCTGGGAGTTTTACCATACCATGTCTCCTAGGAGATTTGGAATGAATTAAAGCATTAGCGGATTTAGGGGCTAGCATAAATTTAATGCCTTATTCATTATATGTTAAGCTAAACCCCGGGGTACTAAAACCAACCCGAATGGTAATTTAACTAGCGGACCGCTCTGTTAAATTCTCTAGGGGAATTTTAGAGAATATGTTAGTAAAAGTGGGTACCCTAGTATTTTCGGCCGATTTTGTAATTTTGGACATGGAAGAGGACACACGTGTGCCTCTTATATTGGGTCGAACTTTCCTCAATACCGCTAGAGCTATGATAGATGTTCATGGGCAGAAATTGACCCTTAGTATTGAGGATGTTAAGGTTACCTTTTCCGTTGACCATGCCTTGCAATACCCTGAGTCTACTGATGACCAATGTTATTATTTGCAAACCGTAGACGCATATTCGGAGTTGTTCCAGGAATTTCCAGAATTTCAAGGTTCGGGAGAATGCATTTTGGCAGAAGGTGATGAAGAAAACATGGTGGAAGAAGTGGAGATGTTGACCACCTTGATGGCTAACGGTTATGAGCCAAATGATGAAGAATACAGAAAGTTGGATTTAAAAAATGAGTACCGATGTAAAACATCGATTGAAGAACCTCCCGTTTTGGAACTCAAGCCACTTCCAAGTCACTTGGAATATGCTTACCTTCAAGAGGATTCTACTCTCCCGGTTATCATTTCATCCGAACTCTCTGTAAGTGAAAAGTCTAAACTTGTTTCCATGTTAAAAGCCCATAAACCGGCTCTAGCATAGAAAATTCATGACATCAAGGGTATAAGTCCCTCTTATTGTACACATAAGATATTAATGGAAGATAACTATAAGCCATGTGTACAAAGACAAAGGCGACTGAACCCTAATATGCAAGAGGTCGTTAAAAAGGAGATTGTCAAACTCCTAGATGCGGGTCTTATTTACCCAATTTCGGATAGTCCTTGGGAGAGTCCGGTCCAATGTGTACCCAAAAAGGGTGGCATGACCGTTATCACCAATGAAAACGATCAATTAATTTCCACTAGGACTATCACGGGTTGGAGGGTATGTATTGATTATAAAAAATTAAATGATGCTACCCGAAAAGACCACTTTCCCCTTCCTTACATTGATCAAATGTTGGAAAGGTTAGCAGGAAAGAACTTTTATTGTTTTCTTGACGGTTTCTCGGGATATTTCCAAATCCCTATAGCACCCGAGGACCAAGAGAAAACCACCTTTACATGCCCTTATGGAACTTTCTCCTATCGACGTATGCCCTTTGGCTTATGCAATGCTCCTGCTACCTTTCAAAGGTGTATGGTAGCTATTTTTCATGATATGATTGAATACTTTATGGAAGTGTTCATGGATGACTTTTCAGTCTTCGGTGATTCTTTTGATTCATGTCTTCATAATCTTGAGCGTATGTTGATTAGGTGTGAAGAATCTAATCTTGTACTTAACTGGGAAAAATGCCATTTTATGGTAAGAGAGGGCATTGTTTTAGGTCATAAAATTTCCTCTGCGGGACTGGAGGTGGACAGAGCTAAAGTGGAAGTCATAGCCAAATTACCACCACCGTCAAATGTGAAATGTGTAAGGAGTTTTCTGGGGCACGCCGGTTTCTACCGTCGGTTCATTAAAGATTTTTCTAAAATTGCAACCCCGATGAACAAACTTCTTGAGAAAGACGCTCCATTTGTCTTTACAGATGAGTGTCTTAACTCCTTTAACCTCCTTAAGGCAAAACTCACACAATCACCCATTCTCATATCGCCGAATTGGTCAATTCCATTCGAACTTATGTGTGATGCTAGTGACTTTGCTACTGGTGCCGTCTTGGGGCAAAGAATTGAAAAATATTTCCAGCCCATTTATTATGCTAGTAAGACATTGCAAGGAGCCCAACTTAATTACACTACCATCGAGAAGGAACTCCTGGCAATTGTCTTTTCGTTTGATAAATTCCGATCCTATTTGGTACTAGCAAAGACGGTTGTCTATACAGACCATTCAGCATTAAAGTAGTTGCTTGCTAAGCAAGATGCTAAACCCCGGTTAATACGTTGGGTCTTGCTTTTGCAAGAATTCGACATTGATATTAAAGACAAAAAGGGGGCCGAAAATCTAGCTGCCGATCACCTTTCTCGACTTGAGAACCCGAATCTTGAGGTTCTCCATGAGACTGTTATCCAAGATAACTTTCCAGACAAAAATCTCATAAAAATTGAGAAAATTGATGATCCTTGGTTTGTTGACATAGCCAACTATCTTGTTGGAGGGTACTTAGAAATCGGTTGGTCACATCAGAAAAGAAAAAAATTCTTTAGTGACCTGAAATACTACTTCTGGGAAGACCCTTATCTTTTTAGGCGTTGCGCGGATGGTATGATTTGGAGGTGCATTTCGGGAAAGGAATGCACTCAAATTCTTCTTGATTGTCACCGTGGTCCAATGGGTGGGCACTTTGGTCCCCAAATTACGGGGAGGAAAGTTTACGAGGCCGATTTTTATTGGCCTACAATATTCAAAGATGCCTACGCCGTTTGTAAGGCTTTTTACGTATGCCAATGGGCCGGTCAAATCACTAGACGGGATGAAATGCCTCAACAAAGCATCCAAGTATGCGAGGTGTTCGATGTTTGGGGAATTGACTTTATGGGGCCCTTTCCAAAATCTCATTCTTATCTCTACATACTCGTAGCCATTGATTATGTTTCCAAATGGGCGGAGGCAAAACCTCTACCCACAAATGATGGCCGAGTTGTAGTAACCTTTTTAATGGAACTTTTCTCAAGGTTTGGCACGCCTAAAGCCCTTATCAGTGACCGGGGCACCCACTTTTGCAATAAGCAATTAGAAAAGGTGTTGAAAAGATATGGAGTAATCCATAAAATTTCAACATCTTATCACCCTCAAACAAGTGGGCAGGTAGAGAATACCAATCGATCTCTAAAACTCATACTTGAAAAGACCGTTGGTGCAAATCCAAAAGAGTGGTCTGTTAAGTTAAACGATGTATTGTGGGCCTTTCGCACGGCCTACAAAACACCTATTGGAACCACTCCTTTCCGAATGGTATACGGAAAAGCATGTCATCTCCCTTTGGAGATTGAACACAAAGCGCATTGGGTGCTAAGGGCATGTAATTTGGATTACCAAGAGGCGGGTCAGTTATGTTTGACCCAGTTGAATGAATTAGACGAGTTGAGGCTTGAAGCCTATGACAACTCTCTAATTTATAAGGAAAAGACCAAACAATGGCACGACAAGAGATTGAAAAATCCAAAGGAATTCATGGAAGGAAATCGTGTCCTTGTTTACAATGCCCGGTTCAAGTTATCACCAGGAAAGCTTAAGTCCCGATGGTCGGGACCATTTGTTGTTAGAAGGGTGTACCCTTATGGTACAATTGAAGTTGTGAACTGGAAGGGCGATATTTTTAAAGTGAATGGCCACGGGGTCAAACACTATGTCGATGGTCCCCTGGAAATCGAAGACGAGGTTAGCCTCAATTTCGAGAATAAAGCCTAAATCAAAATGGGGACGAGTTGGGTGAACGACTCGTTAAAGAAAGTTCACGCATGTAAATAGTGTGAATCGAGTGTTTTATGATTGGTTTGATTGTTTTTAATGTACAAAATGATCTATGATGATGATATGAGCTTTTGTGTGTTGAAAATGGGAATTTTTATGAGTTTTATGAAGATTTTGAGCCACCAGACCATTGAGACGCCGTCCAAAATCCCTTGGACGCCATCCAAATTCAAAGGATTTTCGAAAAAAGAAGTCAGTAAGTTTTAGTGTAACTGGACGCCGTCCAGATTTTTGGATGCCGTCCAGCTCTTCAATACTGGACGCCGTCCAGAATGTTGGACGCCATCCAGATCTTCAATACTGGACGCCGTCCAGAATGTTGGATGCCGTCCAGATGTCTTACCCAGAAAAAAAACGCGTTTTATATCATTCTAACCCAATTTTCAACCACAAAACACACTTCTCTCTTATTCCTTATCCCACAAACGAACCACCGGTTCAACAACATTTATCATCATCATCTGGCGAAGAAGAAGATGCTCAAAATAATCAAGAAATGTTCCACCACCACCACCGGTTCAACAACATTTATCATCAACATCTAGCGAAGAAGAAGACGCTCAAAATAATCCAATAGTTTGGTTAGAACATCTTCGGGACAATGATGATTACGGGGAAACTTTTGCTCGAATTACCCGTCGACCAATTAATGCTACATGGTATTTGGACTGGGCTCCTTTGATTGAGGCGGGTATGCATGCCCATGTCACTCGTTTGTTAGCTATACCATATAGTAACAGATTGACCTACGCATGGGAACAAATTTTTAGTTTACACGATCAAGTATTTCCAGTGCTATGTAAAGAATTTTACTCAACTTTCCGATTCAATAATGTTTGCGATCCACTCTCGGATGCTTTCTTTAGATTCCGGCTAGGGGGTGATGAAAGAAGTTTGAGTAGTTTTGGGTTATGTAGAGTTTTGGGTATTTTTCACGAGCTTACTGACGCACAATTAAGGCAATATTTGGTAAGCTCAGAGTATCATGGGGGAGTGAGTTTTAATGAACAATCCTTTTGGAGAAGGATTAGAGGGTCAAATTCATCTAGCCCGTTCAAATCAAGCAGACACAGGTATACTGAAATAGCAACCCCTGACGATAAGCTACTCCATCGACTTATCGCATGTACCTTTAATGCGAGAGTCGAAGGACATGAAAAGGTTAAGTCTCTGGATCTATGGATAATGGATCAAATAAAAAGGGGATGTCACACCGATATACCGGGGTTAATTGGGAACTATTTGCTGGGTATCGCTACAGATGCACGAAGAGACAAACCGCTTCTAGGGGGCCACTACATTACGCGGATTGCTCGTCACTTTAATATTGATCTTAATCGCCTGATCGAATGTGACCATGCAATGAAACCTTTGAAAAAGGTTTCTTATGTTAACGCTGAGATTTTGATGTACGACGCAAATAGGCGTTTGGTACCTTTTGTAGCAGGTGGCGCGAGTGGTAGTGGAGCGAATGTTCAACAGGAACAACAAGAGGAAGAGGAAGCAGAAATGGAAGCCCAGACAAATGTTCAAGGTCAAGGTCCTTGGTATCTGTCTCAATCTGGTTGGGATGATTTGGTCAATAATATGAACAACATGAGGGTGAGTCAGCAAGGAATGGAGCAACTCCAGATTGCTCAAGTACATAACCAGGGATGGAACAGTTATCGTATTGATTGGAATAACCATAACACCGAGTTATATTATTCCAACCCCGATCAGTACTATGGAACAACACGCCTGACACCCCAATACTACACTGATCCTGAAAACCCACCTCCGCCTTACCCAATTTATAATACTAATGATGCGATGCAGGATGCCAGGAACCGATTTGAGCAGGAATACCCGCAAGGACGCCGAAGCAGAGATAGCTCAGAAAACTACTTTTGGCCTTACGATAACTGAAGGCCTGCGAGCCAATGATCATCTTGTTACATTTTCAAACAATCTATTTATTTGTTATGGTGTGTATTAAAACAATATTGGTTTGTATTTTTAAACTAATTGTGTGGTTTGATAATGGATGTGATTGTAAAAACACCGCTATTTTTATTATTATTTGTGTGGTTTGTTAATTTGTGCAGCGTGGTTGAACTTTAAAGACTGGCATTAAGTTCAGCAACATTTGATATTATGATGTATGTATGTTGATAATCGAGGAATGGACGATGCTCTTATGCTGGCAGTAAGTTCAGCGGCATTCGTCTACATGTTCCACGATTTACAGGTTAAAAATTTAAAATTTTCTACAATCACCCTATCACTTTGCCCTCTAAATTTAATCATTTTTCTGATTTCATGCAATGAGGGCTTTGCATGATCTTAAGTGTGGGGTGGGAGATAGAAATTTATCGGGAATTCGTTTTACAAAAAAAAAATTAAGGCGTTTATGATCAAAATTTTAAAATTTTCAGGTAGCCTTAGAAACGAAAATTGTCCTAAACCATTTTACATACATTGTATTCTAAAACTAGAAAAGAAATGTTGAGTTATGTTTTAAATTTTTAGTCTTTGAAGTTGTACTATCATTCAATTATTTGAATGAAAATCCTACTAGTTTAGTAAAACTAACTTGTAGGTCACTTGTACCAAAACGAGTGTAAACCGTGAGAGAGTGGTGATTGCATAGCGTGGTCAGAAACTGGACCTCGCGCCAGATCGAAAACTAAAACAGGACGATCCTCATTGTTTCTCCTAACAAGGACAATGTTGCGTCCGACCACTTTATTATTACCCATAGGATGTATCCATTCCATCCTCAAGGAAGTAAAGTCTTCCGCACGACACACTTGCTGATTTGTTTCAGAAGTTGTAGTCCAGACCAGTTGTAGGGTGACGAAAAATCTTGAAAAGTCATTGCTAAAATCGACTGGAAATCTACCAGGCCTCAATGTCAAACAGGGAAACTGGTAGTCAAAGCTTATCTCAATGAGGGAGATTTGCTGGGCCAAATGGGAAGTGCACCATGATACACAAAATGTCAGTGAATTAATTAGATTCCAGTGGATAACCTCCGGAAAGGTAAGATATCAGCTTTTAAGCCTGATGAACCTCAATCTTTATGGTTGACTTAATGGATTAGATGTTTGCCTCATGATTATCGATGATATCTGGATGTAATGTGTATCCTCCTAAACGCATTATTTTCTTACCAACATCTAATGATGTTAGGTACTGTGGGAGGGATTGGTTTGACCAATAGCGGGAAACCCGCACTCATTTTCCAAAAAATATTCAGAAAATCCGACAAAAATCGGAAAACGTGCCTAGTGTAAAAACTAGCATTATATTTTCAAAAAAATAAAACGTTTTTCATAAAGGTCCTGATTTCCGTAGGATCAAATTTTTCGGATACTTGGCTCTAAAACTCCTAAAAAATGTTTGCGTGTGTTCTTATTGTGTATATAGCGTGAGTGTGATTACAATAAATGTGTGTGTTATACTTAAAGCGTGTGTTTCATATAGCGTGAGTTTGCATTTCAAATAAACGTGTGTGTTTCATGTATTTCGCGTGACTTGTGTGATGTTTGTAATCTATATTGTGTAAGTGTGTTTGATAGTTTTCTACTTTGTAAAAATGAATTGTTTGAGGACAAGCAAGGTTTAAGTGTGGGGTGTTTTGATATTGCTCAATTACATCATATATATATATCTCGCAATATCGTGTAAAATACTCTCGAATCAAGGATAGTTAAGGCGGTTTCTACAAGTAATACACAAAGGTATGAAAAGTGTATCGGAAAGTGGTTTATAAAGAGTTTTGGTGAATTATAACCAGTCTATAAGTTGTGATTTCATCATAGTTGATCCCAATACAAGTTATGGTCAAATTAGTGCTCTAAAACGATAAAACAAGGCTGCAGATATGTTGGACGCCGTCCAAAATGATTGGGACGCCGTCCAAATGAAGGGAGATTTGAAAAAAATGAGACAGTACAATTCAGCATAACTGGACGCCGTCCGGATTTCTGGACGCCGTCCAGCCCTTCACAACTGGACGCCATCCAAAAATCTGGACGCCGTCCAGGCCTTTATTACTGGACGCCGTCCAGTATCTTGGACGCCGTCCAGAAGTAGGTTTCAGCCTACTTTTTGCTTTTGACCAACTTTTACCACTTTAAAAAAAGAGAGATATGATCAGATACGAACAGTTACGAAACAGAGGAGTTCCAAGACGATTTTAGGAGCAAAATTGGAGAATTTCAAGCTCTTGGAAGAGGCGTAACATCCAAGAATCAAGATTCAACACCTTCTCCATTCAAGATTCATTCTCTATTAGGTTGATTTCTTGTTCTTCACAATGAATTCTACTTATCAATTGATTGTTATTTTGTTTGTTAATATGATTGTTGGCTAAACTCTATAATGTTTGTCTAGATTAATAACTGAGGTATTGGATGTAATCTTATGGATTGAATGTATTATGTGTGATTAGATTAGAGCTTGAATCAAAGAACCATGCTTATTGATGTCAAATCATTTGTATCTAGTTAATTGATATGTTGTTGATAAAGAGAACTCTTGTTGATGTATCATATTGATTTACAATTAACTTGTCTTAGATTGATTGTTTACTAAACCGGACTAAGGGGGTAAATTAGATCAAAATGATTAGACGATATAGGAATGAATTGTGTAGAGCGGACGCAAAAGACAATTGTTATTCAAGTCTTTGATCTAGCTAATCAACTAGTCACAATCAAAAAGGTCTAGGTGATAGGGAACCCTCCACTTAGTAATTCTAGTTTGAGTACTTGCTAAAGAGAACTCTTGGCAAGTCGATTTGGGTGATTAGCATATATATCATAGTTATTTGGTTACAAACACGAGAACTATAGAGAAAAGGGAACCCTTGATCTTGTAATCGAGTTTGCGTGTTTACTAAAGAGAACTATTGGTAAATCTATTAGGTAACTCACACACATAGTCATTCAATCGGGTCTTAACAATATAACTTACATCCAATACCGAGGGTAAAATATCTAGATGAACATTTCGTATCTTTGATCTTAATCAAACTATCTTATTTGCTTTCTTTGCACTTGTTTTCATTATATAAACTTAAAAGACCAAAAATATTGTTTTTACTTTTAATCTTCTCTGATTTGGCTAAATCGTTAAATAGCCACAAAAACATAATATCTTGTACCTTTAAGTTTTATTTACTTAGTTAATCACAATATAGTTTCTAATTTTAGTTTGACTAATCCAACTGTCCTTGGAACGATACACGGAACTAAACCATTATTTATACTACTACACGATCGAGTACACTGCTCGTTAGTATGTAACAATCTTTAATTGGTATATTTCCATACTATTTCATATAACAATTCATATACCACGTTTCCCACATCATGTGTCGAAACCCTCAATGAGTGACTGATCTTTCTTAACCTTAATGCGCCTGTGATAAACCTTCTCAGGTTCAGAAAATGAATTCACTAATTCTGAGTCGTCAGAACATAGTTTCATACACTTCTACCTAATCTGCAATCACAACACAACAAACAAACGCGTCTACGCAAAATACAAAAAATAAAAATAAAAGCAAGTAACTTTTGTAGGAATAAAATTTGATATGGCTGAAACGGACGGGTTTTTTTATTCGCGCGGTGTCGTCAGGCCGCGGCTCGCCAGGATCAGCCACTCGTGGGAGGAAGGTACGGTTTTAAATTTATATTTAGCGGGGCCTAAATCTTACTACTCCTTATAAGTAAGGGAAATATGACCTAGAGTCGTATTTTTAAGATATCAGTAGAATCGAACCTATATTTAAGCCTAAGATAGTTAGGGAGTAATGAATATTTATTTTTGGGATTTTCTAATTTATAAGACAGATAAAGTAAATGCGATAAAATTTGTAATTCAGATAAGGTTAAAGTGAGTGCATACTATGACTTCATCAGTTATTCTGCCGAGATTATGGAATGCTGGCTCATGAATAGGCAGAGGCCCTATATTCATTACACTGGTCCTAAATGCCCCTGTCCTAAGATATGTCACTGGGTACTGCGTTAGGCTTGAAGATTTTGAATAGACAGCAACGTCCCTTACCCCCGACGCCCGTGCAGTCTGACTACAGGCATACACGTTCAGACGGCTCATCCAATTGAGTGACTCGGTTGGGTGACGTATTGACATTCCGAAATGGTCTAAACTTTCTTAAGCATAATAGAATACTTGGTTTACCATATCCGAGAGACGTGATGCGTTTCAATGCTTTCGTTAATGATTGGTAAAAGATAGTTAGGCCCTTAAAAAGAGTTCAACCATAAAGAACACCATGGCCAAGTTAAGCTGACTTCCATGAACACGTTCGGTTATCCTAATGGTCCAATCCTTTATGTGTCTAAACAAACAGTTCCTTAATTAACTAAGAATCCCTCAAGCGGGGTGCAATGCTTGAGACTGCGTTATGGTGCAGTGTACTGGTCAACACTAACCGGGTTTCATGGCCTTACTTAGCAGAGGTACAGCTTACAACAACCGCTGTGCTTCAGCGTGCACGTACGAAGTTTATATGCTTGGTGACTAAACTAGCATGGTCTAGGACCGACAATGTACTAAGGGTCTAGTCAGATGTTTCACTACGAAAGAGTCCTCAGTCGGAATCCAAAGCTCGATAGACTTACTACAACTGGTGTGCCTCGGTCAATTTTACATTGTATCTGATAGACTTCTCTTACCAAGGGGTGACACAGATTGTGTACTCTGAATCGGGGTTCGCGACTTCCCAATAACAGAGCCTGTAACTACGTTCTATTAGTTGGAAAAGCGATTGAGTTTAAAGCATAATCGGAAAGCATTTCAATAGCATACACAGACCATAATATTATTTCAGCATTATAACTACTAACATCATAGCAAACACTAAAGATAACTACTCGCTAATCATGGCAACAATATCATAAAACATTATATAAGATAAAGGATAGAAGTATCAGTAGATTAAACGAGTTCTGAATATAAAGTGACAACTTTAAGACTCCAGACCGCTCCTAATACAATCTTCAGCATTCTTCTCCGGGTATTAGGTTTTCCGCACGGAGTCGAAGGCCTTGAGAGTATGAATAATATTGTACAAGAGAGAGAAAGAAGTGAATTGAAGTGTGTGTTGGAATGAATGACAAAGACCCTTTAAATAGACTTAGATTTTGCCAAAATACGGCTGGCTGGCCGTTTGGCAGCCCGTTTGGCTGGCATCCCGTTTCTTGGGGCCGTTTGCTGGGTCGTTTGGCAGGCCATACTCCATACTGGTAGGCCGTATGGCAGGCTATTTCTGGTGCTGGTCAGCCTTGATTTCCTGGATCGTAACTTGATTTCTTGTCTTTCACCGTTTTTGCTCTAGAATCTTCGTTTTAGCTCCGATTCTCTTGATTCTTTTTGCACCGCCTTCGTAATTACTTGTCCTTCAATTTTAACTAAAGAAGTGGGTATTTTTCTGACAAAGTTCGAATCTTTCTTGTTTTTGGGCCTTAATACTGGGATGAAAACGTGACTTTTTAGCCGATATCAAATATCCCACACTTAGACTTTGCTTGTCCTCAAGCAAACTCTCATTCTTAAGAATCTTTTCGGTGTTTCTTTTCTAATAGCCTAAGCGGTTTGCTTTTATTATAAGAGCAAAAAAGATAAGGTGAGTCATCTATGTTAGGTTTGAAATTATCTCTGCAAACATGCGAGGAGGTTACATGACATAGGCTAGCTTTCAGGGGTCACTCAAATCACTCAAGTGTTTAGGGTTCCCTATAGATCTAAGAAATGAATACACTCAGAGCCAGTCATGCTGCATCCATCGTCATAGGCTTGATAAAGACTCAAATCCTTGCTGCTAATGCGAGAGCGGTAGTAATCTCAGCTTTTATAGGTCATTTGTCAATGATGGGAAAGGAATTTTGGAGTGGTAGTGAAGTGAAATAAAGGGTGATGTAGTCTTTATACAGACTTTTATTCGGATAGATAGGAGTGTTGAAGTATTTTGAGTAGTGTAGTGACCCGAACTTTTCCATGTTTATATATATTAATTGAGATTGATATTTACATGATTAAATGTTTCCAACATGTTAAGCAATCAAATTTGTTAAGACTTGATTAATTGAAATATGTTTCATATAGACAATTGACCACCCAAGTTAACCGGTGATTCACGAATATTAAAACTTGTAAAAACTATATGATGACATATATATGGATATATATATATATATAGTTAACATGATACTATGATAAGTAAACATATCATTAAGTATATTAACAATGAACTACATATGTAAAAACAAGACTACTAACTTAATGATTTTTAAACGAGACATATATGTAACGATTATCGTTGTAAAGACATTTAATGTATATATATCATATTAAGAGATATTCATACATGATAATATCATGATAATATAATAATTTAAAATCTCATTTGATATTATAAACATTGGGTTAACAACATTTAACAAGATCGTTAACCTAAAGGTTTCAAAACAACACTTACATGTAACGACTAACGATGACTTAACGACTCAGTTAAAATGTATATACATGTAGTGTTTTAATATGTATTTATACACTTTTGAAAGACTTCAATACACTTATCAAAATACTTCTACTTAACAAAAATGCTTAAAATTACATCCTCGTTCAGTTTCATCAACAATTCTACTCGTATGCACCCGTATTTGTACTCGTACAATACACAGCTTTTAGATGTATGTACTATTGGTATATACACTCCAATGATCAGCTCTTAGCAGCTCATGTGAGTCACCTAACACATGTGAAAACCATCATTTGGCAACTAGCATGAAATATCTCATAAAATTACAAAAATATGAGTAATCATTCATGACTTATTTACATGAAAACAAAATTACATATCCTTTATATCTAATCCATACACCAACGACCAAAAACACCTACAAACACTTTCATTCTTCAATTTTCTTCATCTAATTGATCTCTCTCAAGTTCTATCTTCAAGTTCTAAGTGTTCTTCATATATTCTACAAGTTCTAGTTACATAAAATCAAGAATACTTTCAAGTTTGCTAGCTCACTTCCAATCTTGTAAGGTGATCATCCAACCTCAAGAAATCTTTGTTTCTTACAGTAGGTTATCATTCTAATACAAGGTAATAATCATATTCAAACTTTGGTTCAATTTCTATAACTATAACAATCTTATTTCAAGTGATGATCTTACTTGAACTTGTTTTCGTGTCATGATTCTGCTTCAAGAACTTCGAGCCATCCAAGGATCCGTTGAAGCTAGATCCATTTTTCTATTTTCCAGTAGGTTTATCCAAGGAACTTAAGGTAGTAATGATGTTCATAACATCATTCGATTCATACATATAAAGCTATCTTATTCGAAGGTTTAAACTTGTAATCACTAGAACATAGTTTAGTTAATTCTAAACTTGTTCGCAAACAAAAGTTAATCCTTCTAACTTGACTTTTAAAATCAACTAAACACATGTTCTATATCTATATGATATGCTAACTTAATGATTTAAAACCTGGAGACACGAAAAACACCGTAAAACCGGATTTACGCCGTCGTAGTAACACCGCGGGCTGTTTTGGGTTAGTTAATTAAAAACTATGATAAACTTTGATTTAAAAGTTGTTATTCTGAGAAAATGATTTTTATTATGAACATGAAACTATATCCAAAAATTATAGTTAAACTCAAAGTGGAAGTATGTTTTCTAAAATGGTCATCTAGACGTCGTTCTTTCGACTGAAATGACTACCTTTACAAAAATGACTTGTAACTTATTTTTTCGACTATAAACCTATACTTTTTCTGTTTATATTCATAAAATAGAGTTCAATATGAAACCATAGCAATTTGATTCACTCAAAACGGATTTAAAATAAAGAAGTTATGGGTAAAACAAGATTAGATAATTTTTCTCATTTTAGCTACGTGAAAATTGGTAACAAATCTATTCCAATCATAACTTAATCAACTTGTATTATATATTATGTAATCTTGAGATACCATAGACACGTATACAATATTTCGACCTATCATGTCGACACATCTATATATATTTCGGAACAACCATAGACACTCTATATGTGAATGTTGGAGTTAGCTATACAGGGTTGAGGTTGATTCCAAAATATATATAGTTTGAGTTGTGATCAATACTGAGATATGTATACACTGGGTCGTGGATTGATTCAAGATAATATTTATCGATTTATTTCTGTACATCTAACTGTGGACAACTAGTTGTAGGTTACTAACGAGGACAGCTGACTTAATAAACTTAAAACATCAAAATATATTAAAAGTGTTGTAAATATATTTTGAACATACTTTGATATATATGTATATATTGTTATAGGTTCGTGAATCAACCAGTGGCCAAGTCTTACTTCCCGACGAAGTAAAAATCTGTGAAAGTGAGTTATAGTCCCACTTTTAAAATCTAATATTTTTGGGATGAGAATACATGCAGGTTTTATAAATGATTTACAAAATAGACACAAGTACGTGAAACTACATTCTATGGTTGAATTATCGAAATCAAATATGCCCCTTTTTATTAAGTCTGGTAATCTAAGAATTAGGGAACAGACACCCTAATTGACGCGAATCCTAAAGATAGATCTATTGGGCCTAACAAACCCCATCCAAAGTACCGGATGCTTTAGTACTTCGAAATTTATATCATATCCGAAGGGTGTCCCGGAATGATGGGGATATTCTTAAATATGCATCTTGTTAATGTCGGTTACCAGGTGTTCACCATATGAATGATTTTTATCTCTATGTATGGGATGTGTATTGAAATATAAAATCTTGTGGTCTATTATTATGATTTGATATATATAGGTTAAACCTATAACTCACCAACATTTTTGTTGACGTTTTAAGCATGTTTATTCTCAGGTGGTTATTAAGAGCTTCCGCTGTCGCATACTTAAATAAGGACGAGATTTGGAGTCCATGCTTGTATGATATTGTGTAAAAACTGCATTCAAGAAACTTATTTTGTTGTAACATATTTGTATTGTAAACCATTATGTAATGGTCGTGTGTAAACAGGATATTTTAGATTATCATTATTTGATAATCTACGTAAAGCTTTTTAAACCTTTATTGATGAAATAAAGGTTATGGTTTGTTTTAAAATGAATGCAACCTTTGAAAAACGTCTCATATAGAGGTCAAAACCTCGCAACGAAATCAATTAATATGGAACGTTTTTAATCAATAAGAACGGGACATTTCGGTTGGTATCCGAGCGTTGGTCTTAGAGAACCAGAATTTTGCATTAGTGTGTCTTATCGAGTTTGTTAGGATGCATTAGTGAGTCTGGACTTCGACCGTGTTTACTTGAAAAATGATTGCTTAACAAATTTTGTTGGAAACTATATATTTTTAACATGTGAATATTATGTGATATATTAATCTCTTAACGCGTTTGATATTATGTGATAGATGTCTACCTATAGAACAAGTCCCATTGACTCACCTAATAATAATGAAGAGTCAAATGTAAATTGGAATGATTCGTGGACTGATTCACAAGTTCCCGAAGAGGAACCGAAAGAAGAGTCGGAACCGGAAGAAGAATCGGAACCAGATGAAGAAATAGAACCGGTGGGGGAAATAATAAAACGGTTAAGTAAAAGAAAATCCTCAACCAACCGACCAAGGTTAATTATGGTCAATGGTGTTTCCGCCAAGGAAGCAAAATATTGGGAGGATTACCTATTCTCCGATGAATCGGATTCCGACGAGAATTCCGATGATGTTATAGAAATTACCCCAACTGAATTTAAAAAGGCAAAAGAAAACAATAAGGGAAAGGGCATAAAAATAGAGAAATCAAATTCCAACCCCGATGAACTTTATATGTATCGTCAACCCCCGAAGTCCTTAAGTTGTAACAATGACCCGGGAACCTCTAAACCACCAGGTTTTTCTAAACCAATGTGGATAACGACAGCTCGTATTAGGGGAACATCATATATCCCTAGAAACTTGGCAAAACGAACCAAAACCGAAGAAGAAGAAACAAGCGAGTCGGAATAAGATAGTTGTATTCGTGTGGTGTAATATAAGTAATATAGTGTGCTTATGCTTTATGATATATGTAAAAATTGCTTGTATTAATAAGTATTTTTTTTTTTATGAATCTAACTCTTGTCTATTTTACAGTATAAAAACACAAAATGGATAGACAATCCAATATTTTAAGAGACCTACCCGGAGACATGATTGATGAAATCTTGTCTAGAGTCGGTCAGAATTCCTCGGCACAACTATTTAAGGCGAGATCAGTTTGTAAGACATTCGAAGAACGTTCCAAGAATGTCTTGGTTTATAAGAGACTTTTGTTTGAAAGATGGGGGATATCACATTGGGAAACCCATAAGTTACGATGTGTTTACTTTGACGCATATATTGCGGGGAACCCAAATGCTATTTTACGCAACGGGTTAAGAAATTATTTTGACTCAATATATCCGAATATTGGACTTCGTGATTTAGAAAAAGCGGCTAACATGCAACATAAAGAAGCATGTTATGCTTACGGATTAGTAATGTTCGCTTCTCACCAAAGTGAGAACAAGAACATCGGGCTACAACTATTAAACAAAACGTTCCCACAAGTGACAGAGTCGGTAATTGGGGTAAGAAATGAGGTTTTTAGATTGTTACGGGACTGTTGGACA
Source organism: Rutidosis leptorrhynchoides (assembly GCF_046630445.1). NCBI lineage: Eukaryota > Viridiplantae > Streptophyta > Magnoliopsida > Asterales > Asteraceae > Rutidosis > Rutidosis leptorrhynchoides. Next base: position 630,512,870 of record NC_092335.1, read on the forward strand.
TTACGTAACCCTCGTCCCTTTGACAACGTTACAACACGCTGTCTTATCAACGGCCATAACGGTTATGTTCCACAAGACCAAGGATGGGAAGTAATCCTAGTAAAACCAGAATGCATGACTTGTTTCTGGACGTATGAATTACGTTTCTTTATTGCCTTTGCTGAACGACTTGTGTACTAGCTAGAATTATCTTCACAACCATCTTGTATCAAAGTTATTGTGTGCTATATTTCATGCTTTATGTAAAATAAGCGGTATTGTAAGTTTGTAAAATATTGTATAAAAGTTTGAACGCGAAATATTATTATAATCAGTTTTTCATATAGAATTGTAGTAGTTGAATTGTATATTAGCTACTAAGTATGAACTTAACGGGTAGATACTACCCGAATTTAAACTTATAAAACGCTAATATGAAGAAAAAGCTTTTATAAATGAGTTCATATTATGCTACGAAAAACTATTAACTACTCTTAATATTCTGTATGATTAACTTGTTCCATTTAATAATTTTGAAGGAAATGGCACCGACTACTCGACACACCGTGAATATGAATGAAGAGGAATTCCGTACTTTTCTAGCTTCAAACATAGCCGCAGTACAAGCTGCGGTACATACCAATAATAACCTTGGATCTAGCAGTACAGGAAATCGTGTAGGATGCACCTACAAAGAATTCACTGCCTGCAAACCTTTGGAATTTGATGGAACCGAAGGACCGATCGGATTGAAACGGTGGACCGAGAAGGTCGAATCGGTGTTTGCCATAAGTAAGTGTACTGAAGAGGACAAAGTGAAGTACGCTACGCATACCTTCACAGGTTCTGCGTTAACATGGTGGAATACCTATCTAGAGCAAGTGGGACAAGACGATGCGTACGCACTACCGTGGTCAGCATTCAAGCACTTGATGAACGAGAAGTACCGTCCCAGAACCGAGGTCAATAAGCTCAAGACAGAACTTAGAGGGTTACGAACCCAAGGATTTGATATTACCACGTACGAAAGACAATTCACAGAATTGTGCCTATTGTGTCCGGGAGCATTCGAAGATGAGGAAGAGAAGATCGACGCGTTTGTGAAAGGATTACCGGAAAGAATCCAAGAAGATATAAGTTCACACGAGCCCGCCTCCATACAACAGGCATGTAGAATGGCTCACAAACTAGTGAACCAGATTGAAGAAAGAATTAAAGAACAGACTGCTGAAGAGGCCAATGTGAAGCAAGTCAAAAGAAAGTGGGAGAAAAACGGTGATAAGAATCACCTATACAACAACAACAACAGCAATTACAATAATAATCGCAACAATTATCCCAACAATCGCAACATCAATCGCAACTACAACAAACGGCCCAACAACAACAACAACAACAACAACAACAACAACAGCAACTACAACAATCATCCCAACAACAATAACAATCGCAACAACAACAACAACAACAATCAGAAGCAGCTATGCCAAAGGTGTGAAAAGTATCACTCAGGGTTCTGCACCAAATTTTGCAATAAGTGTAAAAGAAATGGTCATAGCGCGGCGAAGTGTGAGGTCTACGGACTAGGGGTTAACAGAACGAAAGGAACAAATGGTGTCGGAACGAGTAATGGCGGAGCAAGTAGTGTCGGAGCAAGTTATGCCAATGTAGTTTGTTATAAATGTGGAAAACCGGGCCACATTATTAGAAATTGCCCGAACCAGGAGAACACGAATGGACAAGGCCGCGGAAGAGTTTTCAATATTAATGCGGCAGAGGCACAGGAAGACCCGGAGCTTGTTACGGGTACGTTTCTTATTGACAATAAATCTGCTTACGTTTTATTTGATTCGGGTGCGGATAGAAGCTATATGAGTAGAGATTTTTGTGCTAAATTAAGTTGTCCATTGACGCCTTTGGATAGTAAATTTTTACTCGAATTAGCAAATGGTAAATTAATTTCAGCAGATAATATATGTCGGAATCGAGAAATTAAACTGGTTAGCGAAACATTTAAGATTGATTTGATACCAGTAGAGTTAGGGAGTTTTGATGTGATAATCGGTATGGACTGGTTGAAAGAAGTGAAAGCAGAGATCGTCTGTTACAAAAATGCAATTCGCATTATACGAGAAAAAGGAAAACCCTTAATGGTGTACGGAGAAAAGGGCAACACGAAGCTACATCTTATTAGTAATTTGAAGGCACAAAAACTAATAAGAAAAGGTTGCTATGCTGTTCTAGCACACGTCGAGAAAGTACAAACTGAAGAAAAGAGCATCAATGATGTTCCCATTGCAAAAGAATTTCCCGATGTATTTCCGAAAGAATTACCGGGATTACCCCCACATCGATCCGTTGAATTTCAAATAGATCTTGTACCAGGAGCTGCACCAATAGCTCGTGCTCCTTACAGACTCGCACCCAGCGAGATGAAAGAACTGCAAAGCCAATTACAAGAACTTTTAGAGCGTGGTTTCATTCGACCAAGCACATCACCGTGGGGAGCTCCTGTTTTGTTTGTCAAGAAGAAAGATGGTACATTCAGGTTGTGTATCGACTACCGAGAGTTGAACAAACTTACCATCAAGAACCGCTACCCACTACCGAGAATCGACGACTTATTTGATCAACTACAAGGCTCGTCTGTTTATTCAAAGATTGACTTACGTTCCGGGTATCATCAAATGCGGGTGAAAGAAGATGATATTCCAAAGACTGCTTTCAGAACACGTTACGGTCATTACGAGTTTATGGTCATGCCATTTGGTTTAACTAATGCACCAGCTGTGTTCATGGACCTTATGAACCGAGTGTATGGACCATACCTTGACAAGTTTGTCATTGTTTTCATTGATGACATACTTATTTACTCAAAGAATGACCAAGAACACGGTGAACATTTGAGAAAGGTGTTAGAAGTATTGAGGAAGGAAGAATTGTACGCTAAGTTTTCAAAGTGTGCATTTTGGTTGGAAGAAGTTCAATTCCTCGGTCACATAGTGAACAAAGAAGGTATTAAGGTGGATCCGGCAAAGATAGAAACTGTTGAAAAGTGGGAAACCCCGAAAACTCCGAAACACATACGCCAGTTTTTAGGACTAGCTGGTTACTACAGAAGGTTCATCCAAGACTTTTCCAGAATAGCAAAACCCTTGACTGCATTAACGCATAAAGGGAAGAAATTTGAATGGAATGATGAACAAGAGAAAGCGTTTCAGTTATTGAAGAAAAAGCTAACTACGGCACCTATATTGTCATTGCCTGAAGGGAATGATGATTTTGTGATTTATTGTGACGCATCAAAGCAAGGTCTCGGTTGTGTATTAATGCAACGAACGAAGGTGATTGCTTATGCGTCTAGACAATTGAAGATTCACGAACAAAATTATACGACGCATGATTTGGAATTAGGCGCTGTTGTTTTTGCATTAAAGACTTGGAGGCACTACTTATATGGGGTCAAAAGTATTATATATACCGACCACAAAAGTCTTCAACACATATTTAATCAGAAACAACTGAATATGAGGCAGCGTAGGTGGATTGAATTGTTGAATGATTACCACCCGGGGAAGGCAAATGTGGTAGCCGATGCCTTGAGCAGGAAGGACAGAGAACCCATTCGAGTAAAATCTATGAATATAATGATTCATAATAACCTTACTACTCAAATAAAGGAGGCGCAACAAGGAGTTTTAAAAGAGGGAAATTTAAAGGATAAAATACCCAAAGGATCGGAGAAGTATCTTAATATTCGGGAAGACGGAACCCGGTATAGGGCTGAAAGGATTTGGGTACCAAAATTTGGAGATATGAGAGAAATGGTACTTAGAGAAGCTCATAAAACCAGATACTCAATACATCCTGGAACGGGGAAGATGTACAAGGATCTCAAGAAACATTTTTGGTGGCCGGGTATGAAAGCCGATGTTGCTAAATACGTAGGAGAATGTTTGACGTGTTCTAAGGTCAAAGCTGAGCATCAGAAACCATCAGGTCTACTTCAACAACCCGAAATCCCGGAATGGAAATGGGAAAACATTACCATGGATTTCATCACTAAATTGCCAAGGACTGCAAGTGGTTTTGATACTATTTGGGTAATAGTTGATCGCCTCACCAAATCAGCACACTTCCTGCCAATAAGAGAAGATGACAAGATGGAGAAGTTAGCACGACTGTATTTGAAGGAAGTTGTCTCCAGACATGGAATACCAATCTCTATTATCTCTGATAGGGATGGCAGATTTATTTCAAGATTCTGGCAGACATTACAGCAAGCATTAGGAACTCGTCTAGACATGAGTACTGCCTATCATCCACAAACTGATGGGCAGAGTGAAAGGACGATACAAACGCTTGAAGACATGCTACGAGCATGTGTTATTGATTTCGGAAACAGTTGGGATCGACATCTACCGTTAGCAGAATTTTCCTACAACAACAGCTACCATTCAAGCATTGAGATGGCGCCGTTTGAAGCACTTTATGGTAGAAAGTGCAGGTCTCCGATTTGTTGGAGTGAAGTGGGGGATAGACAGATTACGAGTCCAGAGATTATACAAGAAACTACCGAGAAGATCATCCAAATTCAACAACGATTGAAAACCGCCCAAAGTCGACAAAAGAGCTACGCTGACATTAAAAGAAAAGATATAGAATTTTAAATTGGAGAGATGGTCATGCTTAAAGTTGCACCTTGGAAAGGCGTTGTTAGATTTGGTAAACGAGGGAAATTAAATCCAAGGTATATTGGACCATTCAAGATTATTGATCGTGTCGGACCAGTAGCTTACCAACTTGAGTTACCTCAACAACTCGCAGCTGTACATAACACTTTCCACGTCTCGAATTTGAAGAAATGTTTTGCTAAAGAAGATCTCACTATTCCGTTTGATGAAATCCAAATCAACGAAAAACTTCAATTCATCGAAGAACCCGTCGAAATAATGGATCGTGAGGTTAAAAGACTTAAGTAAAACAAGATACCAATTGTTAAGGTTCGATGGAATGCTCGTAGAGGACCTGAGTTCACCTGGGAGCATGAAGATCAGATGAAGAAGAAATACCCGCATCTATTTCCAGAATATTCGTCAACACCTTCAACAGCTTAAAATTTCGGGACGAAATTTATTTAACGGGTAGGTACTGTAGTGACCCGAACTTTTCCATGTTTATATATATTAATTGAGATTGATATTTACATGATTAAATGTTTCCAACATGTTAAGCAATCAAATTTGTTAAGACTTGATTAATTGAAATATGTTTCATATAGACAATTGACCACCCAAGTTAACCGGTGATTCACGAATATTAAAACTTGTAAAAACTATATGATGACATATATATGGATATATATATAGTTAACATGATACTATGATAAGTAAACATATCATTAAGTATATTAACAATGAACTACATATGTAAAAACAAGACTACTAACTTAATGATTTTTAAACGAGACATATATGTAACGATTATCGTTGTAAAGACATTTAATGTATATATATCATATTAAGAGATATTCATACATGATAATATCATGATAATATAATAATTTAAAATCTCATTTGATATTATAAACATTGGGTTAACAACATTTAACAAGATCGTTAACCTAAAGGTTTCAAAACAACACTTACATGTAACGACTAACGATGACTTAACGACTCAGTTAAAATGTATATACATGTAGTGTTTTAATATGTATTTATACACTTTTGAAAGACTTCAATACACTTATCAAAATACTTCTACTTAACAAAAATGCTTACAATTACATTCTCGTTCAGTTTCATCAACAATTCTACTCGTATGCACCCGTATTTGTACTCGTACAATACACAGCTTTTAGATGTATGTACTATTGGTATATACACTCCAATGATCAGATCTTAGCAGCCCATGTGAGTCACCTAACACATGTGGGAACCATCATTTGGCAACTAGCATGAAATATCTCATAAAATTACAAAAATATGAGTAATCATTCATGACTTATTTACATGAAAACAAAATTACATATCCTTTATATCTAATCCATAAACCAACGACCAAAAACACCTACAAATACTTTAATTCTTCAATTTTCTTCATCTAATTGATCTCTCTCAAGTTCTATCTTCAAGTTCTAAGTGTTCTTCATATATTCTACAAGTTCTAGTTACATAAAATCAAGAATACTTTCAAGTTTGCTAGCTCACTTCCAATCTTGTAAGGTGATCATCCAACCTCAAGAAATCTTTGTTTCTTACAGTAGGTTATCATTCTAATACAATGTAATAATCATATTCAAACTTTGGTTCAATTTCTATAACTATAACAATCTTATTTCAAATGATGATCTTACTTGAACTTGTTTTCGTGTCATGATTCTACTTCAAGAACTTCGAGCCATCCAAGGATCCGTTGAAGCTAGATCCATTTTTCTATTTTCCAGTAGGTTTATCCAAGGAACTTAAGGTATTAATGATGTTCATAACATCATTCGATTCATACATATAAAGCTATCTTATTCGAAGGTTTAAACTTGTAATCACTAGAACATAGTTTAGTTAATTCTAAACTTGTTCGCAAACAAAAGTTAATCCTTCTAACTTGACTTTTAAAATCAACTAAACACATGTTCTATATCTATATGATATGCTAACTTAATGATTTAAAACCTGGAGACACGAAAAACACCGTAAAACCGGATATACGCCGTCGTAGTAACACCGCGGGCTGTTTTGGGTTAGTTAATTAAAAACTATGATAAACTTTGATTTAAAAGTTGTTATTCTGAGAAAATGATTTTTATTATGAACATGAAACTATATCCAAAAATTATAGTTAAACTCAAAGTGGAAGTATGTTTTCTAAAATGGTCATCTAGACGTCATTTTTTCGACTGAAATGACTACCTTTACAAAAATGACTTGTAACTTATTTTTCCGACTAGAAACCTATACTTTTTCTGTTTAGATTCATAAAATAGTTTTCAATATGAAACCATAGCAATTTGATTCACTCAAAACGGATTTAAAATGAAGAAGTTATGGGTAAAACAAGATTAGATAATTTTTCTCATTTTAGCTACGTGAAAATTGGTAACAAATCTATTCCAATCATAACTTAATCAACTTGTATTATATATTATGTAATCTTGAGATTCCATAGACACGTATACAATGTTTCGACCTATCATGTCGACACATCTATATATATTTTGGAACAACCATAGACACTCTATATGTGAATGTTGGAGTTAGCTATACAGGGTTGAGGTTGATTCCAAAATATATATAGTTTGAGTTGTGATCAATACTGAGATACGTATACACTGGGTCGTGGATTGATTCAAGATAATATTTATCGATTTATTTCTGTACATCTAACTGTGGACAACTAGTTGTAGGTTACTAACGAGGACAGCTGACTTAATAAACTTAAAACATCAAAATATATTAAAAGTGTTGTTAATATATTTTGAACATACATTGATATATATGTATATATTGTTATAGGTTCGTGAATCAACCAGTGGCCAAGTCTTACTTCCCAACGAAGTAAAAATCTGTGAAAGTGAGTTATAGTCCCACTTTTAAAATCTAATATTTTTGGGATGAGAATACATGCAGGTTTTATAAATGATTTACAAAATAGACACAAGTATGTGAAACTACATTCTATGGTTGAATTATCGAAATCGAATATGCCCCTTTTTATTAAGTCTGGTAATCTAAGAATTAGGGAACAGACACCCTAATTGACGCGAATCCTAAAGATAGATCTATTGGGCCTAACAAACCCCATCCAAAGTACCGGATTCTTTAGTACTTCGAAATTTATATCATATCCGAAGGGTGTCCCGGAATGATGGGGATATTCTTAAATATGCATCTTGTTAATGTCGGTTACCAGGTGTTCACCATATGAATGATTTTTATCTCTATGTATGGGATGTGTATTGAAATATGAAATCTTGTGGTCTATTATTATGATTTGATATATATAGGTTAAACCTATAACTCACCAACATTTTTTTTGACGTTTTAAGCATGTTTATTCTCAGGTGGTTATTAAAAGCTTCCGCTGTCACATACTTAAATAAGGACGAGATTTGGAGTCCATGCTTGTATGATATTGTGTAAAAACTGCATTCAAGAAACTTATTTTGTTGTAACATATTTGTATTGTAAACCATTATGTAATGGTCGTGTGTAAACAGGATATTTTAGATTATCATTATTTGATAATCTACGTAAAGCTTTTTAAACCTTTATTGATGAAATAAAGGTTATGGTTTGTTTTAAAATGAATGCAGCCTTTGAAAAACGTCTCATATAGAGGTCAAAACCTCGCAACGAAATCAATTAATATGGAACGTTTTTAATCAATAAGAACGGGACATTTCAAGTAGCACTTTGGAACTTTTCTTCAATTGATAATCATCTTTGGTCGAGTTCTCTTTGGCGTTTCTCTTTATATAGTTCTGCTCCTTTTTTCAGAACTTGAAAATAAATTTTTTTTGTTTTTTTTGTTTTTTTTTTTGGAGAGTTCATCTCGAGAAACTTTTTGCCAGTAAACTTTTTCAAGACCTTTGCCATGATACTAGAGAGGTTTATAACATCGAGTTTTCGGAAGGAATCTCATTTTCTGGATTTTTCGAGAAATAGTGATGTGGATGTGGTCGTTGAGTAGAAGTAGTGGAGGTGCGGAACGTTTATGTTTGACAAATGGCTAGCTATTTTGATTACAACCGAATCACGTTTCGCTGCTTGGAGATGTAGATCTAAAGCAAGTTCTGATTCTGAGCACATACATCGGCATTCTCAACGGAAAATAGTGAAGCATTAAAGATGAATGCTGGTCTTATTTGGGGTACCTCACCATAATCAATTTAGGTCGATAATGCCTTAGTCATGCAATGCTCTATTAGAGATTTCAATCTAACAAGATTTCCACCTTACTTAAGCCTTATTTTTATTGACAAACGTTTCAGGTTTTCGAAAATACTCCTTCAAAAAGGGTTTCTTTTGCAAAATTTTAAAATTTGGCTTAAGGACTTGGAATCTTCGTAATGGGTTATTATAATACAGCATAAAAAGATACCAACATCCCACACTTAGACGAACATTGTCCTCAATGTTCCTAATGTATCCCACACTTGGAGATTTGGGAGTATTTGTCTAGTGCTTTTATTGGGTGTTATCCCACACTTAGTGATAAGCTAGGATGTGGCATAGTTTGTATCTTGAGCTAGTAGCGAGAAGAAAGAAATACCCTAGCAGATGCAGCTGGTTTCTAATCCTTGCGTCTTTATCGGCTCATTTGTCGTCCTTTATTCTTCTACTATACTTTATTGCACGGGTTGCCTCCCGAGAAGCGCTTTTGTTTAAGGTCGTTGGCTCGACCGTAGTGATGCTTCAAAAAGCAAACATTCCTCGCTGATAGTTGTGATCTTGGTCTTCTCGAGGGAATGTGAGTCTTGGTGGATAAATCCTGAGAAAGTGTCGGACCAAAAGTGGTAACAGATCTGGTACTTCTCTTGAAGATCTTCTGAAAGATAAGTAGTGCGCAGTTTCGGCTCTTGATAAGTCTTGAAGTTCGATGAGGATATGATCCACAGCTCTGCTGGTTGACCCATGAATGTCAATCATAGAAGCAGTGCCGGTGTTAATGATTTCTCTGATGGGATGCTCATTTCGAAGGTCTTCAAACAATGTCAGAAACTGTATCTTTAGAATTTCGAAGTCTTCGGAACGGTGATCTCCACAGTAAGAGTCTATTGCTTTGCACAGATTAGTTAAGAGATGAAGCTGGAAAGAAGTGAACAGCAATCCTGATCCGAGTATTAATTTCACTGTCTTTGAGTATATCTCCCGACATCCAGCTTTAAATGTGAAACTAGGATCTGTGGATTCGTGGAAGATACGTGATAGCTGCTTTGTAACATAGGTGGCAATGTTGACTCGATATGGTTCAAGATGAGAGAACGGATTGTTTCACCTTGCTTCCTCCATAACAGCGTCTCGTAACTCTTTGATAATCAGATCAGCGTGGTGATCAATTGTTACGTAAATCACTAGTCTATCTGGTGTGCTTTCGAAATTATCTCTATCCAAAAGAGCGAAAAAGCTGTGAATATCCTCGATCATTTGTAAATCAGAGTGATAAGTCGGGCGTCCGGTGGAAAGATCCATATGCTTCCGGATGAGAGTCAGTAGTGCTCGTTGGGTTCGTGAGAACGGAAGTGCATATCCGGCTAAGGCGTTATAAACCCTAGAGTAAATGATCTTCTGATCTCGACAGAATCTTGTCTCAAGGATAGTGCGAACCACTGAATTGTGCTCTCGTTGCCTTTCTTCGTGATAGATATGATCGTGAAGAAAATTGATAAAGTCTTGAATGCGTTCTTCTAGGATTTCAGCATCATTATCTTCTCTTTGGAGATAGAGGTGGTGTTCTTCTCGGATAGCCATAATTCGTTCGGTTAAGCGTAGCAAAAAATCAATGGTTGATTTTTGGATGGCTTCGAGAATTTCTTCAAATTCATCGGTATCATTGATGAAGGTAATCATGTCTGCGTGTGTGGATATAACCGGAATTCGATCTGAGGAAGAGTCCGGCTCTCCTTGACCTGGTTCGGTTAGAGAGTGCAAGTTATTCAGAATGTTTTCATGATGCTCTTCCTCGTCATCATCGGTGTCTTGTTCCTCTGAGAATGCGTCTGATGAACGGGTTTCTTCAGTATTTTGATTCTCCACTTTGATACTTGCAGGATCAATTTCTATGTCCTTAACCTCAGCCTTGTCGGTCTTCTTCTTAAAACGAATGATTAAACTGTGATCTGCCATCTCAAGCCTCATTATTTCTTCATGACGCTCAGTGCTTGGAACGGGTATTGTCGCAGTTTCTTTTACGTCTTCCATTTCCTCTTCCTCTTCAGATTCCTCCTCTTCTTCTATTTCTTCGCTGGGATCCTCTTCTTCCATTTCTGGGTCGTCTACAGACTGTGATTCAACACCCATCTCGATATCATTGGATGGTGGTGAAGACTCGTCATCGAAAGTGATCCTTCTGGTGGAAATAGCAAACAACTCTGCCTGTCCAGAAAGATCGGTTGGTCGGTCAATTTTGAAGGTAACACTCTCCCAATGTGATCGTAAGATCAAGGTTTGATTGTACACATCAATGACAGTCCTATCCATATTCATGAAAGGTCTTCCTAACACTACTGGTGTGTGTAGGTCTTCCTTGATATCCATTACTATGAAATCCGTAGGATACAAGAATTTGTCGACTTTCACTAAGACGTTCTCAACTATGCCCTTAGAATATCGAATTGTATGATCGGCAAGTTGGATTGTCATTTTGGTTGGTGTTAAGTCTCCTAACTCTAATCTCTTGTAGAGAGAGTAGGGTATTAGGTTGATACTTGCTCCTAAATCTGCTAGCGCATGAATGGTTCCAGATTGGTAGATTGAACATGGGAAAATGAATCGGCCCGTATCTCCTAGCTTAGGTGGTAGAGAGTTTCTGAGTAATGCAGAGCATTCTTCACTCAGTGGAATTTTGTTAGAGTCTGGTATCCTTTCCTTTGTAGAGAGAAGCCTTCGGATGTATCTCTTCTGGTTGGGAACCTTGGACATGGTGTCCAGGAATCTTCCATCAAGTTTGAAGGAATCAAGCTTGGATGGTTCTTCTTGTAGCCTTCCAGGATAAGGTACGCGAACTGGAGTTTCAGGAGTCAGCTTCTGAGTATATGTCGATTTGTTCTTTACCCTAGTTGACCTTCTCCGCGGTTCTTCCTCTGGGATTACGGAATCTATTTGTTTTGCTTCTTCTATGTGGGGATTTTGGATAGTATTACTTGGCAATCTTCCCTGCGGTCGGGTTTCAAGGCGTTGTGATAACTGTCCGAGCTGCGTTTCCAAACTTTTGAGCAGAGCCAATTGATTTCTCATTAGTATCTCCGTCTGATCTTGTCTGGCTGCAGTTCTCTGATTTAGCTGTTGTTATCCTTGAATGAACTGAGTTAACTGATTATCAGCTCCGAGAGTGGGGTTAGTTGCTTTTGTAATCTGGGTGGTAGGGGAATTTTCCTCAACTGGGGGACCAGTGAGTGGAAGTGGTTGATCGTAGGTCAATTGAGATTGTTGGGCTGGATAAGGTGGATAGCGATAGCAGAAAGGTTGATTGCTTCACTGAAATTGATTAACCCTAGGTGGTTGATTGAATCCGGGATTTGGTGGACGATCTGGGTATTGGACGTAACAGACTGAACCGTCAGGGTTTTCGTACTCAACTTGATATTCTTCAGTAGGTTGCGGGTTGGTACAATTAACACAAGCTTGAGCTTGGTTAACCTACTGCGGCTGCGTCTTCAGTTCTCCTAGTTGTTTAGCAAGAGATTCCATCTTATCCGTGAGGGATTTGATGGCCTCCGTTTGATTGTTAAGTTCAGAGAGTGGGGCAGATGATGAAGCTATTTCTCCACTGTTCCAGTCATGATGATGCATTGTCATGTTCTCGAGCAATTCCCATGCTTCGTCTGCGGTTTGGTTCATCAGATTCCCTTGAGCTGCTGCATCGATCGTCGTCCTATGATTTACCGTAAGACCATTGTAGAAGGTACATATTTGGGCTGACCGTTCTAACTGGTGATTAGGGCATTTCTTCAGCAGGGTTTTGAATCGCTCCCATGCAGTGTAAAGAGATTCATCATAACTTTGTTTGAAGTTAATGATGTCGTTCTTCGGTTTGGTTTGTTTAGAAGGAGGAAAATATTTGGTTTGGAATTTAGTAGCCTTCTCAGTCCATGACGTGATGGAATCTTTTTCCAGTCCTCCGAACCAAGTTTGAGCATGATGAGTGAGAGAATAGGGGAACAAGTATAGCCAGACTATATCTTGTCCTATCCCTGGCTGTTTGTAGGAGTTCGAAAGAGATATGAATTTATCAAGGTGAGAATTAGGATCGTCATTCGGTAATCCATGAAACTGACAGCTATTCTGAATGAGCCGGATGATGTGATGTTTTAACTCGAATGAGTGTCCTTGAATATCTGGAAATCTGATTGGTCCTCCTCGACCTTCAATCGATGGTTTGGTATTTTCTGCTAAAGTAACACGTAATGCCATTTGATTTCTAATTCGTGCTTCCTTGCGTGCTTTAGAGATTATTGCGTCTGGATCAGGTACGAATAACAACGGCCCTGATCTAGATCGGGTTTGGGTCATACACTAGGTATGCCTTTTTGTTTTTAATTTTTCGCAAATAAACTAAATTATAATAAGCTAAACTAATCTAAAGTAATCTAATCTAGGGTAATCTAATTCTAAGGTAGTCTAATTTAATCTAATTTTAATCTAAGGTCATCTAAGGTAATCTAATGTAATCTAATTTAATTAACTAACTATCCTACGGTGGAATATGTTTTTGGTTCTGGCTACTGATTCCCTGGTATATCGGTAACAGAGCTCCGCACAAACTACTCAACAAACCAAGTGGCCAGGCCGACTACGGAGAGGCAGGATCCTTTTGGTCCCAATATAATTGGCGACTGTTCGGAAAATCCAATAACCAAGTCCGTGTATAATTTTCTTTCTTAGACACCACTAAATGCTTGTGAATAAGTTTGATAGAGAGCATTATTGCCTGATACCAGTTCCCCGGCAACGGTGCCAAAAACTTTGGTATCCTCCCGTGATATGACCGAAACAGACATTTTTTTTAATCGCGCGGTGTCGTCAGGCCGCGGCTCACCAGGATCAGCCACTCGTGGGAGGAAGGTACTGTTTTAAATTTATATTTAACGGGGCCTAAATCTTACTACTCCTTATAAGTAAGGGAAGTATGACCTAGAGTCGTATTTTTGAGATATCAGTAGAATCGAACCTATATTTAAGCCTAAGATAGTAGGGAGTAGTGAATATTTATTTTTGGGATTTTCTAATTTATAAGACAGATAAAGTAAATGCGATAAAATTTGTAATTCAGATAAGGTTAAAGTGAGTGTATACTATGACTTCATCAGTTATTCTGTCGAGATTATGGAATGCTGGCTCATGAATAGGCAGAGACCCTGTATTCATTACACTGGTCCTAAACGCCATGTCCTAAGACATGTCACTGGGTACTGAGTTAGGCTTGAAGATTCTGAATAGACAGCAACGTCCCTTACCCCCGACGCCCGTGCAGTCTGACTACAGATATACACGTTCAGACGGCTCATCCAATTGAGCGACTCGGTTGGGTGACGTATTAACATTCCGAAATGGTCTAAACTTTCTTAAGCATAATAGAATACATGGTTTACCATATCCGAGAGATGTGATGCGTTTCAATGCTTTCGTTAATGATTGGTAAAAGATAGTTAGGCCCTTAAAAAGAGTTCAACCATAAAGAACACCATGGCCAAGTCAAGCTGACTTCCATGAACACGTTCGGTTATCCTAACGGTCCAATCCTTTATGTGTCTAAACAAACAGTTCCTTAATTAACTAAGAATCCCTCAAGTGGGGTGCAATGCTTGAGACCGCGTTATGTTGCAGTGTACTGGTCAACACTAACCGGGTTCCATGGCCTTACTTAGCAGAGGTACAGCTTACAACAACCGTTGTGCTTCAGCGTGCACGTACGAAGTTTATATGCTTGGTGACTACGCTAGCATGGTATAGGACCGACAATGTACTAAGGGTCTAGTCAGATGTTTCACTATGAAAGAGTCCTCAGTTGGAATCCAAAGCTTGATAGACTTACTACAACCGGTGTGCCTCGGTCGATCTTACATTGTATCTGATAGACTTCTCTTACCAAGGGGTGACACAGATAGTGTACTCTGAATCGGGGTTTGCAACTTCCCAATAACAGAGCCTGTAACTACGTTCTATTAGTTGGAAAAGCGATTGAGTTTAAAGCATAATCGGAAAGCATTTCAACAGCATACACAGATCATAATATTATTTCGGCATTATAATTGCTTACATCATAGCAAACACTAAAGATAACTACTCGCTAATCATGACAACAATATCATAAACATTAAATAAGATAAAGGATAGAAGTACCAGTAGATTAAACGAGTTCTGAATACAAAGTGACAACTTCAAGACTCCAGACCGCTCCTAATACAATCTTCAGCGTTCTTCTCCGGGTACTAGGTTTCCTGCACAGAGTCGAAGGCCTTGAGAGTATGACTAATATTGTACAAGAGAGAGAAAGAAGTGAATTGAAGTGTGTGTTGGAATGAATAACAAAGACCCTTTAAATAGACTAGGATTTTGTCAAAATATGGCTGGCTGGCCGTTTGGCAGCCCGTTTGGTGGGCCGTATTTGGCAGCCCGTTTGGCTGGCAGCCCGTTTCTTGTGGCTGTTTGCCGGGTCGTTTGGCAGGCCGTACTCCATACTGGTAGGCCGTATGGCAGGCCGTTTCTGGTGCTGGTCAGCCTTGATTTCCTGGATCGTAACTTGATTTCTTGTCTTTCACCGTTTTTGCTCTAGAATCTTCGTTTTAGCTCCGATTCTCTTGATTTTTTTTGCACCGCCTTCGTAATTACTTGTTCTTCAATTCTAACCGATGAAGTGGGCATTTTGCCAACAAAGTTCGAATCTTTCTTGTTTTTGGGTGATAATGCTAAAAATGAACATATATTTTATAGCATTATCCCTCAAGAAAGACAAGCTTTTAGTTGCAATTGTTCTATTTACAAGTGATATTCGTTTAAATAATAAAAGGTGAAGACAAAAGATAGATTCGACGAATTGAAGACGCAAACGACCAAAAAGCTCAAAAGTACAAAGTACAATCAAAGTGGTTCCAATTATTGATAAGAAACGTCTCAAAATTACAAGAGTACAAGATGCGAAACGCAAAATACAAGATATTAAATTGTACGCAAGGACGTTCGAAAATCCGGAACCGGGACCAAAGTCAACTCTCAACGCTCGACGTAACGGACTAAAAATTATGAGTCAACTATGTACATGAATATAATATAATATATAATTAATTCTTAAAATTAATATATATATTATATTATATATAAAACGTCGACAAACAAGAAAACAAAGAATTGTGAGCTGTTACATACCCCCATGCGATCGCATGGACAGGAGGCACAAAAGCCATGCGATCGCATGGCCCTGAAATCCAGGCCTGGTCCTATAAATTCGCGTGTTTTGGCTCAGTTTATATATCATATATCCATCTCTCTATCTATACGTAAATATATTTATATTTATATTATAATTTTAATTTTAATTTTAAATTCTAATAATAAGGGTATGTTAGCGAATGTTGTAAGGGTGTAAGTCGAAATTCTGTCCGTGTAACGCTACGCTATTTTTAATCATTGTAAGTTATGGTTAATGTTATTTTTAAATTAATGTATCGTAGCTAAGTTATTATTATACTTATTTAAGACGAAGTAATCATGATGTTAGGCTGAAAATATTAAGATTGGGTAATTGGGCTTTGTACCATAATTGGGGTTTGGACAAAAGAACGACACTTGTGGAAATTAGACTATGGGCTATTAATGGGTTTTATATTAACTAAACGATACCTCGTTAAATTAATATATAGACTTATAATTTGACGTATTTATATATAACCACATACGCTTGACTGGACACGGTGGGCGGGATATCTATAAATACCAATAATTGTTCATTTTACCGGACACAGAACTGGATTAATAGTTAATAGACTTGTTGAAACAGGGGTGGATTACATTCAAGGTAATTGATGTAATTGTTAACAAAGTAGTAAAACCTTGGTTTACACGCAGTCGATAACCTGGTGTATTCATTAAACAAAGTATTAAAACCTTGTTACAATTCGAATCCCCAATTAGTTGGAATATTTAACTTCGGGAATAAGAATAATTTTACGAAGACTTTCGCACTTTATATTTATGCCTGATGGACTATTATGGACAAATCCGTATGGACATATCGAATAATCCAGGACAAAGGACAATTAACCCATGGGAATAAACTAAAAACAACACGTCAAACATCATGATTACGGAAGTTTAAATAAGCATAATTCTTTTATTTCATATTTAATTGCACTTTTAATTATCGCACTTTTATTTATTGTCATTTTATTTAATTGCACTTTTAATTATCGTTCTCTTTAATTATCGCAATTTTATTTTATCGCACTTTTATTTATCGCAATTTCATTATTGTTATTTATTTTACGCTTTAAATTAAGTCTTTTATTTATATTTTACATTAGGTTTTAACTGCGACTAAAGTTTTAAAAATCGACAAACCGGTCATTAAACGGTAAAAACCCCCTTTTATAATAATAATATCACTTATATATATATATATATATATATATATATATATATATATATATATATATATATATATATATATATATATATATATATATATATATATATATATATATATTTGTATTTTTATAAGTTAAACTAATATAGCGTTAAGCTTTGTTTAAAAGATTCCCTGTGGAACGAACCGGACTTACTAAAAACTACACTACTGTACGATTAGGTACACTGCCTATAAGTGTTGTAGCAAGGTTTAGGTATATCCATTCTATAAATAAATAAATATCTTGTGTAAAATTGTATCATATTTAATAGTATTTCATTGTAAAAATAATACAATTTCCTAGTACACCTCGCACAGATCAAGTATTTTTGGCGCCGCTGCCGGGGACAATTCTGCTTAAACGCCGGAAGCGCAACGCTATAAAAAAAAGATTTTTATTAATTTTTAGTTTACTTTTATAAAAATACGCTTTTGTAAAAAAAATATACGTTTTAAATTTTAAAAACCGAAAATATAAAAAGAAAAACAAAAATATAAATATTTTTAAGAGTTTGTTAAATATATAAGTTTTATAAAGTTTCTTTATTTTTATTTTTTAAAAATATAAGTTTTATATAAATATTCTATATATTTAAAACAGAAAAACAAAAAAAAATAAAAGAAATCTACTCGGCCCGTACTGTAGCAGCCCAATTTCAGGTCCGAAAATCTACTCCATGCGATCGCATGGATTTTTAAGGTGAGGACCATGCGATCGCATGGCCCTGTCTGACATGCCACAAACAACCCTAAAACAGCAATCATTATGGTAATTATTATTATTATTAATTCTAAACCCTAATTAGGGTTAATTAAAATATAATTTGTTTTAGTTTTTATTTTATTTGTATTATTAAGTTATAATTAGTTTAATTAAATTATAAAATTAATAGTTTTAATAAATAAATAATATAAAAATAATATTTTTATAAAGATTGTACTTTTTACAACTTTAAGTATATTTTTATATTTTGTTCCTTTTTAATTTATTTTAGCGTAATATTTGTATTTTTCGCTCGTTTTTAGTTTTAAGATATAGTTTTTGCCATAGTTATTTTTATTTCTAGATTTTTAGGCTTTGCCGTAAAATCCCTTAAGTGCTTTTTCTTTAGAGTAAGATTTAGGTGCTTTAAAATTTTGCGACGCCGTTTTTAAGTTTTAGTACCTTTTTAAGTTATTGCCATTTGGAATATAGTTTTTCTTTTAAGCTTTAATATTTTTAGACGTGACTTTTAATTCTTAGTTTTTAGTTCCTTTTTAAGTTTCGACGCGCTACTTTCTTATTTTTATTTTTCGACGTCTATTATTTTTCGACCTTTTATTTTTCGACGTTTTTCGACGCGCTCTTTTTCTTTCTTATTTCTCGACACTCTAGTTTTTAGGACTTAGATTTTTTCTATTTCTTATCTAAAATTTCTTTAAATTTAAACGAAAAATTATTTTAAGTGGTTAAATTGATAGACATCAAAATTTTCTGGTTCGTAGTAATAGTTGGATTTGTACGTGGACCGGATTATTGGAGCCAAACAGTACTCAATTATATTGAGACCAAACGAATCCTGCCCCTCTGCTGCATCTTTTGGCTATTCAAAACGTGAGCAAAATCAGAAAAGTCTATTAATTTGATAACTTATATAATTTTTCTTATTTTTATAACTAATAGGATATTCAGTGAATGCACCGAGCAAAACGTTCACCACCTTTTGTACGTTCACCACCTGTAACCAGATCAAGACATCTAGCAAATATTGTCGCCGTTGATTTTTCTTTAGAATCGGCATCCAGTCGACCAAGTACTCCAATTCAAATTTCCGATAATCCATTTTTTGAACCCGACCTCACAATTGAGAATCCGGAGAATATTCAGGGACGATTCCGAGATCCTGAACCATTAATCTTTCCTCCGGAACCACCAATCATTCAAACAGAGATTGTTGAGGAACGAACCATTAAATTAGAATCCTCTAGTGATTCAGATTCAACAAATTCAATTATGGAGAATCTGGAACCTCTAAGTATGGAAGACCGAATGCGAGCTAAACGCACTGGCCAAGGTCACGCAATTACTCAACCAGACATTAATGCGCCAGATTATGAAATCAAAGGACAAATTCTACACATGGTGACTAATCAATGCCAATTTAGTGGTGCACCGAAGGAAGATCCAAATGAACATCTTCGTACCTTTAATAGGATCTGTACTTTATTTAAAATTCGAGAAGTAGAGGATGAACAGATATATCTCATGTTATTTCCCTGGACTTTAAAAGGAGAAGCCAAAGATTGGTTGGAATCGTTACCTGAAGGGGCGATTGATACATGAGACGTTTTAGTTGAAAAATTTCTTAAACAATTCTTTCCGGCATCTAAAGCCGTGAGACTTCAAGGAGAAATTGTTACGTTCACACAAAAGCCAAATGAAACTCTATATGAGGCGTGGACAAGATTTGGAAAGTTATTAAGAGGATGTCCGCAACATGGTTTAGACACTTGTCAAATAGTACAAATATTCTACCAAGGATGCGACATCACTACAAGGAAAGACATCGATATAGCAGCTGGTGGTTCCATTATGAAGAAAACAGCAACTGATGCTTACAAAATTATTGATAACACAGCTTCCCACTCACATGAGTGGCACCAAGAAAAAGATATCGTTAGATCATCTAAAGCAGCTAGAGCCGATTCTAGCCATGACTTAGATTCCATTTCTGCAAAGATAGATGCTGTCGAGAGACGAATGGAAAAGATGACTAAGGATATCCACTCAATACGAATTAGTTGTGAGCAGTGTGGAGGACCACATTTGACAAAAGATTGTCTTAGTATTGAACTGACAATGGAACAAAGAGAGAATGTTTCATACATAAACCAAAGGCCTGGAAATAATTATCAGAATAATTATCAACCGCCAAGACCGATCTACAATCAAAACCAGAATTATAACCGAAATGTTCCATACAACAACCAACAAGGTCTTAGCAATCAACAAATATCCAATAATACTTACAACCAGCAAAGACCTATTTTTCAAAACAAACCACCACAAACCGATGATAAAAAGCCAAATTTAGAAGATATGGTGTCGAAGCTAGTTGATTCTCAAACACAATTTTTCACATCTCAGAAACAAACCAATGAACAAAATGCTCAAGCATTTAGAAATCAACAAGCTTCTATTCAAAATCTAGAACAAGAAGTAAGCAACCTAGCAAGGTTAATAGGTGAAAGAAAACCGAGAAGTCTACCTAGTGATACAAATGCTAACCCCC
Source organism: Rutidosis leptorrhynchoides (assembly GCF_046630445.1). Lineage (NCBI taxonomy): Eukaryota > Viridiplantae > Streptophyta > Magnoliopsida > Asterales > Asteraceae > Rutidosis > Rutidosis leptorrhynchoides. Next base: position 630,533,461 of record NC_092335.1, read on the forward strand.
GGAATGAAACAGCTAAAGTCATTACCACAAGAAGTGGTATTACACTTAAACCACCTGAAATACCTGTAATTTCTGATGAAGCTATTCCTACTCCACAAGAACCACAATCTGAGCAAGATAAGGAAAAAGAACCGGTAGTTGAAAAGGTTAATGAAGATAACACAGTTAAGGCAAAACCTTATGTTAAACCATACCAACCACCACTTCCTTACCCGAGTAAAATGAGAAAAGAGAGACTTGAAGCCGAGCAATCCAAATTCTTGGATATGTTTAAACAGATTAATGTAAATCTTCCTTTCATTGATGTGATTTCAGGAATGCCTAGATATGCTAAATTCTTGAAAGATCTGATCACAAATAGAAAGAAAATGGAAGAACTCTCTGCTGTTACTATGAATGCTAATTGTTCTGCAGTGCTGTTGAATAAGATACGAGAAAAACTTTCAGATCCAGGAAGTTTCACAATTCCATGTTTTCTGGGTAGTCTTAGTTCAATAGAAGCATTGGCAGACTTAGGTGCTAGTATAAATTTAATGCCGTATTCATTATACACTAAACTAGACCTTGGAGAATTGAAACCAACAAGAATATGTATACAACTAGCCGATCGATCAGTAAAATATCCTAGAGGGATAATGGAGAACATGCTAGTTAAAGTTGGTACTTTAGTATTTCCAGTAGATTTTGTTATTCTGGACATGGAAGAAGATTATCGAGTACCTCTCATATTAGGAAGGCCATTCTTAAACACAGCTAAAGCAATAATAGACGTGTTCGGTAAGAAACTGACCCTAAGTATAGAGGACGAGAGTGTTACCTTTTCAGTTGATAGAGCCATGCAACAACCGCAATCTGCAAATGATACATGTTATTATATTCAAACTATAGAATCACATGCAGAATTGTTAGAAGAATTTCCAGAACTACAAGGAACAGGAGAATGTTCTTTAGGAGAAAGTACTGAACCAATTGATGAAACTGAAATGTTAGCTACACTTATAGCTAATGGATATGAACCAACAACAGAAGAAATTCAAATGCTAAAAGAAGAAGACAGATATCGATATAAATCATCGATAGAAGAACCACCGACATTAGAGTTAAAGCCACTTCCAAACCATTTGGAATATGCTTATTTACATGGTGAATCTGAATTACCTGTAATAATATCGTCTTCTCTTACTGAAAATGAAAAATCTAAACTCATTTCTGTGCTAAAAGCTCATAAACCAGCCATTGCATGGAAGATTCATGACATTAAAGGAATAAGTCCTTCGTATTGCACACATAAAATTCTTATGGAAGAAGGTCATAAAACGTATGTGCAACGCCAATGAAGACTAAATCCTAATATGCAAGATGTTGTTAAGAAAGAAATTATTAAACTGCTGGATGCAGGTTTAATATATCCAATCTCTGATAGTCCATGGGTAAGCCCAGTTCAATGCGTGCCTAAGAAGGGTGGCATGACTGTCATCACAAATGAAAAAAATGAGCTTATTCCTACGAGGACCGTAACAGGATGGCGTGTTTGTATTGATTATAGAAAATTAAATGACGCCACCAGAAAAGATCACTTTCCTTTACCTTTCATTGATCAAATGTTGGAAAGATTAGCCGTAAATAGTTACTATTGTTTTCTTGATGGTTTTTCCGGATATTTTCAAATTCCAATAGCACCCGAGGATCAAGAGAAAACCACATTCACGTGCCCTTATGGTACTTTTGCTTACAAACGCATGCCATTTGGACTTTGCAACGCCCCTGCAACCTTTCAAAGGTGCATGATGGCGATTTTTCACGACATGATAGAAGAATGCATGGAAGTTTTCATGGATGACTTTTCAGTCTTCGGTGATACATTTGAAACATGTCTAGTTAATCTTGAACGAATGCTTATTAGATGCGAACAATCAAATCTAGTACTTAATTGGGAGAAATGCCATTTCATGGTTAAAGAAGGCATAGTTCTTGGTCATAAAATTTCAAAGGAAGGAATTGAAGTGGATAGAGCTAAAGTAGATGTAATTGCTAAACTTCCACATCCCACCAATATTAGAGGAGTTAGGAGTTTTCTAGGGCATGCCGGTTTTTACCGACATTTTATAAAAGATTTTTCTAAAATTGCCGCTCCTATGAATAAACTCCTAGAAAAGGATGCTCCATTCATCTTTTCAGATGAATGCATCAAATCTTTTAATATTCTTAAAGAGAAACTCACTAATGCGCCAATCATGATAATTCTAAATTGAAATCTACCGTTTGAACTAATGTGCGATGCAAGTGATTTTGCAATGGGAGCCGTTTTAGGACAAAGGATTGAAAAACGATTTCAACTTATATATATTGCTAGTAAGACGTTACAAGGAGCACAAAAAAATTACACAACTACTGAAAAAGAACTCCTTGCTATTGTCTTTGCTTTTGACAAATTTCGATCATATCTCGTTCTAGCTAAAACGGTGGTCTATACCGACCATTCTGCTCTTAGATACCTATTTTCGAAACAAGATGCTAAACCAAGATTAATCCGTTGGATCTTACTCTTACTAGAGTTCGATATTGAAATCTGAGATAAAAAGGGAGCAGAAAATCTCACCGCTGATCATCTTTCTCGTCTTGAAAATCCCGAATTAGAAGTTCTAAATGAATCGGCCATACAAGACAACTTTCCTGATGAATATCTATTGAAGATAGATTATAATGAAATTTCATGGTTTGCAAACTATGCAAACTACTTAGTATGTGGATTCCTTGAAAAAGGGTTGTCGTACCAAAAACGAAAGAAATTCTTTAGTGATATAAAACACTATTTCTGGGAAGATCCACATTTGTTTAAAAGTTGTCCCGGTGGAATAATACGCCGATGTGTATTCGGAGACGAAGCTAGTCAAATCTTAAACCATTGTCACACAGGACCAACAGGAGGGCATTATGGGCCTCAACTTACAGCAAGAAAAGTTTATGATGCTGGATTCTATTGGCCTATAATTTTCAAAGACGCACACCTTCTTTGCAAATCCTGTGATGCTTGTGAAAGGGCCAGAAAAATAAGTCAACGTGATGAAATGCCACAAAATGTCATTCAAGTATGTGAAGTATTTGACATTTGGGGTATTGACTTTATGGGTCCATTTCTAAAATCTCATAATAATCTCTACATTCTCGTTGCCATTGATTATGTATCTAAATGGGCAGAAGCACAAGCTCTCCCAACTAACGATGCACGAGTTGTAGTCAACTTTTTAAAACGTCTTTTTGCTAGGTTTGGAACACCGAAAGCTTTAATAAGTGATCGGGGTACTCATTTTTGTAATAATCAACTTGAGAAAGTTCTCAAAAGATATGGAGTAACTCATAAAATCTCCACCGCATATCATCCACAAACAAGTGGACAAGTTCAAAATACCAACCGAGCTTTAAAACATATTCTAGAGAAAACCGTAGGATCAAATCCGAAGGAATGGTCCATTAAATTGGAGGATGCACTCTGGGCTTTTAGAACAGCCTACAAAACTCCAATTGAAACCACACCTTTTAAACTCGTTTACAGAAAATCATGTCATCTTCCAGTAGAAATTGAACACAAAGCATTTTGGGCTTTGAAGACATGTAATCTTGATTTACATGAAGCTGGACGTTTACGATTAAGTCAATTAAACGAATTAGAAGAATTAAGACAAGAAGCATACGAAAATTCGTTAATCTATAAAGAAAGAACGAAGAAATGGCATGATAAAAGAATCAGAAGTTCAAAAGAATTTAAAGAAGGAGACAGAGTTCTTCTTTTCAATTCACGATTCAAGCTATTTCCTGAAAAATTGAAATCAAGATGGTCTGGACCATTCATAGTCAAAAGAGTTTTCCCATACGGAACGGTAGAATTAATAAATTCAAATAGAATTGAATTTAAAGTTAACGGTCACAGAGTTAAACATTACGTACATGATCCGATGGAAGTTGACAACGAAGTAAATCACAATTTCAACACCACAGCTAACTAAGTGTGGGGAGAATCAAGTCTTTAAAGGATAATATGAATTTCTGTTAGAGTTAGATGTTCTGTTTTCGTGTAGTTTTCGAGAATGGAATCCAAATGGTCTTTCCCTAGCAGACCCTAAAGAACTAGTCTTCTCCCCCCATTCTGAATTTTTATTTTTTTTAGGTTTTACGAGATGAAGACTTCCTGTGAACTAAACCATGGTCTAATGCTACACGCTTTGATCACTAAACGTAATAATGACACCCTTCCAAGTGAAATAGTATCATTAATCAGAGGTAAATTGGACGGAGTAAGAAAAGAATCTAGGAACGAAAATAATAAGTTACAGTTTGGTAAAGGAAAATCAAAATTCGCAGCGAAAAGAAGAGCACGACACCTTGAAAGATGTCACAAATGCGGAAAATGGTCACACAAAGGAAATTGTTCGACAAATCAGACATATTCTAATACCGAATTTGTTACTTTATGCAGAGACGGACCGTTCATATGTTTAGAAGAAAAAACATTAAATGCTCGAGGTTACGCCTATGTAGCTATGAAAAATCAATTAGTCCGACTATCTTATGAGTGGGCTAAAGCATATCACTAAGAATTCTATTTCACAGGTAAGTATGTACAGTTTTTATTTTTATTTTTATTATTTTTAACCTTTTGATAATAAACGTCAAATCGTTCGCTATAAAGTATTAAATTGGTATTCAATAAAATTAGGTATGCGTAACCGAAATTATTGATGTCATACAAAAATTTATTACATCGCTGCGAAATTTACCGTTTATTCTTAAGGTATAAATATCTTTAATTAATCAACCCAAAATATTTCAAAAATTCGTCATGAGTTTAACTAGGTTATGAAACCGAAATTACTTTACCGAAAAGAGGGGCGTATATTTTTGATAATATTTGATTGATTAAAGTGGGATAAAAGACCAAAAAGATTTTATTTTATTTTTACTTTATTTTTAAAATAATATTATAAACTTTTTAAATCAATATATTTAAAATTGTAAATATTTGAAAAATTAATATTTTTAATATAAGTTTGTATGTATAAAAACAAAAATATAATTTAAGTTTGGTGTGAATTTTTAATATGAATTTTTAATTTTATGCATTTTAAATTTAAGTTTGGTGTGAATTTAAAAACAAAAATTTACTTTATTTCGTTAAGTTAAAAACATGATTTTTAAAATTCGTCGTAAGTTGAAGAGTAGGTCGTTGAACCGAAATTGCTTTACCCGAGGGAGGGACGAGAACTTTTATTATCATTATTTTTAATCTTATTGAACTAAAGTATGCCAAAAACATTAAAAAACTCAAAAATCTTTACTTTTAAAACCGCGCTTTGAATTGACAAATTTTAAAATTTTGTTGAGGGACAGACTAGGACAACGATGCAAAACGCCCTCATCCTAAAAAGAAACAAATTTTTAAAATTTTATTAATTATATGTTTTATAAGGTTTTATAAATAAAAAAAAAAAAAAAAAAAAAAAAAAAAAAAAACCAAGATCACTGTACCCGGACCCCCATGCGATCGCATGGGGTTTGCACTCCAACCTCATGCGATCGCATGAGGCTGAAAAATTAGCCAGGATCAAAAGTCAGTCGAGCTGTTCTGCTTCCCACAAAAACACACACAACATACACGAACACATACACATATTATATCCTAAAATCACCAATTTAACACCAAAATTAACCAAATTTCTCGCTACAATCCGCTCTAAATATGAATTTGATAAGGAGTTTATCAAAAAGGGTAACAATTTCACCCCTAAATCTCTTTAAATTTGATTTTAAGTGTTCTTGAGCTATATTTTTTATAATTTGATTTTGTTAATTTCTAGTGTAATTAGAGTTAAATTGTTAGTATTTTATGCATGTATAACCTAGATTGATGCTATTTAACATGATTTGAAGCCAAAAACTTCAAATTTTTTAGAAATCTAGGGTTTGTGTTCTTGAGCAATTTGGGGTTTTTTGATATAAACAGGTTATGGCCGATTTTTGTCATGAATTATTGCTAAATTGAGTAGTGTAACATGTTTAGGTAGCTAAATGATCCAAACTTTAATCCTAAACATGATTTTTGAAGATGAAAGTGGACTTTTTAAGTGCAAAATTCATGAACTTGATTAATTTGATATAATTGCCATTTGAGACTTGTTTAATTGTTAGTAATGACTATTTTGACATGTTATTTGAGTTAAATGCTTATGAACTTTATCTACATTTTCATATGTGCTTATTTGAAAAAGTATAGAATTGTAAAAATTATGAAAATGCATATAAGTTTAAGTTTGATTTAACATATTATTGTGATTGTTTTAAATTGTTATTTTGCTAACACTAATACATATTTGGATGCACAAATTTTGTGTTTAATGTGTTTTGCAGAGAGCCGATACTGGAGGTTCATCATCATCATCATCTAGAGGATCAGCTCCAGAACCTGAACAAGTACCACAACAGGAACAACAACATCAGCCTGATCAACACGTACCTTATTATGATCTGCTACAGTTTGTTAATGAATTCATAGTATTTCCGATGCATCCGCCTGTAGAATACCCAACGATTCCTGAACACACGTTGCATCCTAATCTGAGATTCGATAGACGATGGAGAGATTACCCGGCATATCAAAGTAATAAATTCAAATTAATAACGAAAGATGTAGAGGTGCCTAGGGTAATTGATTGGGATCCTTTGGAAAGGGTCCAACTTACTGACCGTGTTAGGGAGCATTTGATACAAAGGTATGACAGTTCTTCTTTTACTGATTGGGAACGCTTATTCACCATTCGTAGACCTGTATATAAGGAATGGTGTGTTGAGCTGATGAGTAATATAGCGTTAAATGTAGATGTAGATAGATTAGATGATAGAAGTTTTCTTAGATTTATACTTGGCGGTAGGATGTACAGGATGTCCATGTTGGACATGGCTAGGGCATTACAGATATATACGCCCGCTGAATTGCTACTACCCGATTGTATGAATTTGATTTATCGTGGTGAAAGGGTAGATAGGAATTTTGACGCGAATGCCGTTTGGAGGCGTATGTCTGATTATAATGTTTTTGGGCGGGGAGGAACACATACCTACTTACATATTAACAGAGCCGAGCTTCGTATAATTCATAGATTTTTGGCTAACTCGATTACACAGAGAGGTCACAACAAGGAAAAATTGACCTTACATGATTTATTTTACCTAAAGTGTATTCGAGACCCAAGAGGCTTTGTTAATATCCCCTACTGTGTTGGTTTTTATTTATCTAAGATGGTTGAAGGAATACAGGAAGGGGGGATAATTGGAGGAGGTATTTTTGTTACTCTCATTGGAGAGTATTTAGGTGTAGATAAGGACTAAGGGGGTCCACTTTTGGAATGTAGGGAACAGGTTGAGCTTTTAGGATTGAGGGTTTATGTGGGTGCTAAGGTATTGAAAAGTAGACGCAACCAGGCAATACCCTATGTAGGTAGTCATCCTCAGGTAGAGAGAGGCTCAGATGAGGAGATGGAGGAAGCGGATGACATTAGGGATGTCATTCGGGAGGCTATGACTGATGTCTACCAGCGTGTAGATGAGGTAGACATGACAAACGCGGAGAGATTTCGTCGGATGGAGCAGTGGCAAGCCCGGAATGATTACGAGCATTCCAGGCAACGACAGCATGATAGATGGTACTATCATCAGCGTCAGATTATGAGCCGGCTGTCACCTCGGGAGCCCTACATCCCGACCCGACCAGCTTCCTATCCTCCACACCAGCCCGAGATGAGACCGCCTTATACTCTCTACGACCCTAACCAGGCATACCAGTACACCTATCACCAACCATGGAACTCGGACTATGACATGAACTGGAACCCCTATCCATGATTGATATAGTTCATGTTGGTAATTTATATGATTTTTATTTTTTTTTTATTTTTGTTTATTTATGTTTAAACACATTATATTATGATACTTTTATTGTAATGTTTAATATTTTTATTATGTTGTACTAATATTTCATATTTAATTTGAAAGTGGGATTTTAAGTCCCATTTCAAATTGTCATGCATGTTTATATTTGTATGTATGTATATTTTCAATTGTACAAAACAGGATAAAACAGCGTATTTTCAAAGACTGGCATTAAGTTCAACAAAAGCTAATACTTTTGATGACAAAACGAAAAACAAATGTGATGTAACAACAAGACGGAATGAACAAATGATATGCACCATTTATCATTCAGCAAACAAACGCCAATATGTTTGAAAACTTTGATAAAATTTAATCATTTTTCTACGCTAATCACCCTCAATAATTTTAATTGTTACTGATTTCTTGCAAATGAGGGCATTGCAAGATCTTAAGAATAGCCCTAGTCTTATATACTGACTACCCAATTCTAGTAAAATTTTCAAAATTTTCAATTAAATGAACTCAAAATCATGTTTATACATATTTATGAACGATAAAACTAGGTGTTAACACCGAAATTATTGTTACCTCGGAAAGGACATAAATTGAGAAACAAACCAAAATGTTAGAATTCATTTAAAATGGAATGAAGGACAATAAAAAGGAAAATAAAAGTCAAGTGTGGGAAAATTTACCAAGATATTTTAAACATATATCACATATTTCTGTAACAAATAATTGAAGATACTTTTGCTTTGGACTAAACTAAACAGTTTTACCCGATTTACTGTAAGAAAGATGGATCTACACGATGAATCAATTCCATCATTAAAAGGAAGTAAAGTCTTCTGAAAAAGAAACGCGCTTCTTGATTTAGGTCATGAAGTTGTCGTCCAGACCAGCTGTAGGTTGACGAAAAATCTAGAAAAGTCATCTCTAAAATTAGCAGGAAATCCACGGACCTCAGCATCAAACAGGGTCGCTAAGTGGTCAGACTTATCCTAACCATGAGAGGATCTGTCTTGTAAAATGGGGAAAACGCCGTGCAAATTAGCTGGATAAGACTAATGAACCAGATCCCCAGAAAGGATAATCTCCTTAAAGATCAAAAATCAGCTTTTAAGCCTGATATTACTCAATCCTAGAGATTGACCTTAAAGATTGAGAATTACAAACTCATGGAATTCGATGATATCTAACTCGAGCTTGAACGAGAAAATAGTTTGATCAAAATTACAAACCGATTTGTTTTCTGAAAACCATTTTTAATGCGTTCATTACCATTGAACGTAAAATCCTAGGAATTCACCTGGAATTCATTAGGTCACCTGAACCAAATCGGGTGTCAACCGTAAGAACGATGGTTGCATAGCATGGTCAAAGACAGGACCTTGTGCCAGACCGGAAAATTATAAGGGTGAGCTTTACTATTGCTCCTACCAAGGATAGTAATTGAATCCGACACGTTATAGACCATAATTAAAAGCATGTCAGGGGACATTGCCTTAACAGTTATTTGTTCAACGCTTTCCTTTACAACCGGATGGTAGTTTATCGAAAGGTAATATACGGAACAAGTATACTGGACGTGTTGCTTTCCCAATACAAGGTTAGCAAGTGGGTGACACAAAACCGCAAGTTTTGAGCTAAAATTTTCAAATATGAAACCCACCAAACCCACAAAACAATTTGCAAACACCGGTGAAGGGTTATTCCGGAAAACTTATCTAGGGTAAAAGCTAGATTTAATTTTCAAAAGATCAAATGTTTTCATAAAGATCCAATTTCCTTAATGGATATAAATTTTCATAGTCATGTATGACTGTAAACCACAACGTTACTACCATTGTTTATACCGCCGTATAGAAATCACTGATGTACAAAGTGTGAAGAATAAAGAAGTGATTCTAGTATTTTTATTTCAAGACTATATTGCTTGAGGACAAGCAACGCTCAAGTGTGGGAATATTTGATAATGCTAAAAATGAACATATATTTCATAGCATTATCCCTCAAGAAAGACAAGCTTTTAGTTGCAATTGTTCTATTTACAAGTGATATTCGTTTAAATAATAAAAGGTGAAGACAAAAGACAGATTCGACGAATTGAAGATGCAAACGACCAAAAAGCTCAAAAGTACAAAGTACAATCAAAGTGGTTCCAATTATTGATAAGAAACGTCTCAAAATTACAAGAGTACAAGACGCGAAACGCAAAATACAAGATATTAAATTGTACGCAAGGACGTTCGAAAATCCGGAACCGGGACCAAAGTCAACTCTCAACGCTCGACGCAACGGACTAAAAATTATGAGTCAACTATGCACATGAATATAATATAATATATAATTAATTCTTAAAATTAATATATATATTATATTATATATAAAACGTCGACAAACAAGAAAACAAAGAATTGTGAGCTGTTACCTACCCCCATGCGATCGCATGGCCTGGAGGCACAAAAGCCATGCGATCGCATGGCCCTGAAATCCAGGCCTGGTCCTATAAATTCGCATGTTTTGGTTCAGTTTATATATCATATATCCATCTCTCTATCTATACGTAAATATATTTATATTTATATTATAATTTTAATTTTAATTTTAAATTCTAATAATAAGGGTATGTTAGCGAATGTTGTAAGGGTGTAAGTCGAAATTCTGTCCGTGTAACGCTACGCTATTTTTAATCACTGTAAGTTATGGTTAATGTTATTTTTAAATTAATGTCTCGTAGCTAAGTTATTATTATGCTTATTTAAGACGAAGTAATCATGATGTTAGGCTGAAAATATTAAGATTGGGTAATTGAGCTTTGTACCATAATTGGGGTTTGGACAAAAGAACGACACTTGTGGAAATTAGACTATGGGCTATTAATGGGTTTTATATTAACTAAACGATACCTCGTTAAATTAATATATAGACTTATAATTTGACGTATTTATATATAACCACATACGCTTGACTGGGCATGGTGGGCGGGATATCTATAAATACCAATAATTGTTCATTTTACCGGACACGGAACTGGATTAATAGTTAATAGACTTGTTGAAACATGGGTGGATTACATTCAAGGGTAATTGGTGTAATTGTTAACAAAGTAGTAAAACCTTGGTTTACACGGAGTCGATAACCTGGTGTATTCATTAAACAAAGTATTAAAACCTTGTTACAATTCGAATCCCCAATTAGTTGGAATATTTGACTTCGGGAATAAGAATAATTTGACGAAGACTTTCGCACTTTATATTTATGCCTGATGGACTATTATAGACAAATCCGTATGGACATATCGAATAATCCAGGACAAAGGACAATTAACCCATGGGAATAAACTAAAAACAACACGTCAAACATCATGATTACGGAAGTTTAAATAAGCATAATTCTTTTATTTCATATTTAATTGCACTTTTAATTATCGCACTTTTATTTATTGTCATTTTATTTAATTGCACTTTTAATTATCGTTCTCTTTAATTATCGCAATTTTATTTTATCGCACTTTTATTTATCGCAATTTCATTATTGTTATTTATTTTACGCTTTAAATTAAGTCTTTTATTTATATTTTACATTAGGTTTTAACTGCGACTAAAGTTTTAAAAATCGACAAACCGGTCATTAAACGGTAAAAACCCCCTTTTATAATAATAATATCACTTATATATATATATATATATATATATATATATATATATATATATATATATATATATATATATATATATATATATATATATATATATATATATATATATATTGTATTTTTATAAGTTAAACTAATATAGCGTTAAGCTTTGTTTAAAAGATTCCCTGTGGAACGAACCGGACTTACTAAAAACTACACTACTGTACGATTAGGTACACTGCCTATAAGTGTTGTAGCAAGGTTTAGGTATATCCATTCTATAAATAAATAAATATCTTGTGTAAAATTGTATCATATTTAATAGTATTTCGTTGTAAAAATAATACTATTTCCTAGTACACCTCGCACACATCATTGGGCCTTAATACCGGGGTGAAAACGTGACTTTTTAGCCGATATCAAAATTCTCACAAAATGATCGAATAACTATATGTAGAATGATATGCTAAACAAAATACCGCATCCCGGCAATGACGCCAAAAAGTTGATATGAAAACACCACATCTATGACAAAACTATGATTTATTTCCTCAAAAATGAGCAACTGGTCGTAATCGTATGTAGTTAGTCAAGCAAGTCAAGATTCGTCCACATGAAGAATTATGTTCAAAAAATTAAAAAACAAATAATTATTCTAAGAAAAAGGAGTTTTTGATGTTTGTTTTGACTAGGAGTAAAACATAGTAAATAAAGTAAATGAATAACCAGAAAGAGAAAACAGTGTTCACTCAGATAAGTCATAATCCAGGTGGATTGTCATTTACAATTAAAACCGATTATATGTTTTATAAAAGTATAATTCAATCAATCAAATTCAATTAATTCACATTAATCTTTTTCAAAAGACTAAACTATGTTTTGATAAACTAGTGAGACTCAATCAGGATTAAACTCACGTAAAATCCTAAATACAACAATCGCTCGGAGCAATAACACGAGTATGATGTTAAAACCATTTAATTACCATATAGACACTTAATTCAATCACTTGAAATCAGATACGTAAACGTCTAGATCACTTAACGTGTTGAAGCACAAATTGTTTATCACCAATTAACTCATATTAACTAGTCAACAATCTATGTAATTGAATTCAAACAACAAACATGCACAATAATGGTTCCTTTGATCAAACTCAATCAATATTAAATCAATTAAACATATTAATCTAGATAATAGAACAATCTATCAAACATCTTTCGACACTAAGCCTTTAATATATATGTTTTCGTTTTTTTCCAAAAAAAAAAAATAATAATCAAATAATAACAGTTTCATATCTAAGCAAACACAAAAGAGTTTAGCGAACCCTGTGTTCATGAGAGAATCAATTATCAATTAAACAATTGAAACAATAGAATTCATAATAATATCACTAGAATAAATGAAAACTGTGATGATTAAATGATCTAATGTATAAGGTACAATCCGATTAATTCCAGAATAGTTGATTACTCCTTTCAAAGTGAATATCGATTAATTTTCGAATAGCAAATTTTTCAACCTTGAAAAACACTAATGTCATATCACATTTAAGAAAGAAAAAAATAATAATAAATAAAAAATCCTTTTGACCAGTCTAATGTCTTCATTTTTACATGGTTTAAAGTATATATAAATATATAAATATAAATAAATTGAGAGGTGAGAAGGCAAAAAAGATGATGTAGTCAAAACGCGGGAGCCGAATAGAGTTTACGGCGTCAAAAGAAAGAACAGCTTGCTTTTGCTTATTATAAGCCATACACCAAGGCCCGATGGTGACACAATTCCTTACGCTCTTTTTAGCCTTCCTTGTTTTTTCATTCTATTCTATCCATAAATTAAAATTAAAGGAACCTCCTGCTTCTTAACTTTCCTTCTTCAACAACCTTATTCTCATTCTATTTCATCTTATATCTTATATTTATCTAATAATTATAACTTATTTATTATTTATATGTTATAGAATAGAATTTAGATCATCTACTAGACTTGTTCATATCCTTCTCACACATAGTTGTTAAGTTATAAGATTCTTATCGCTAGTCGTTAGATATAGCGGTGTAGTTAATGACGAAAGTTACCCTTGCCCGTTAACACTTGATTCTTAGACATGTTTCTAGTGACAAAATATATTTGAAAGACACTTTAGTGGTTGTTTCTTTAAAAAAAATCATAAATTTTAAAAATATGATAATTTGATCATTAAATTTAGTGGTATTTTATTTAAAGTATACATTGTATAAAACTTTTATAGACTAGTGGGTCATAATAAGACCCCACCTCTCATGTTATAAATTCGCCCATGCATGTTCTTTACTTTTCCATCAACTAAATGGATTCTTAAACGTTCTCTCAACACTACTCTCAAGTTATTTTTGTGAAGACCCGTCCTAATCCATCCGGACGAAGTCCATATCGATTATAAACGATTCACAACAGTTGATTACATCGCGAGGTACTTGACCTCTATATGATACATTTTACAAACATTGCATTCGTTTTTGAAAAGACAAACTTTCATTACATCGAAAGTTGACAGGCATGCATACCATTTCATAATATATCCAACTATAATTGACTTGATAATAATCTTGATGAACTCGACGACTCGAATGCAACGTCTTTTGAAATATGCCATGAATGACTCCAAGTAATATCTATAAAATGAGCAAATACACAGCGGAAGATTTCTTTCGTACCTGAGAATAAACATGCTTTAAAGTGTCAACCAAAAGGTTGGTGAGTTCATTAGTTTAACTTAAACAATCGTTTCCATCATTTTAATAGACCACAAGATTTCAGATTTCCATTTCTCATAAACATACGTCCCATGCATAGAGACAAAAATATCATTCATATGGATTGAACACCTGGTAACCGACATTCACAATATGCATATAAGAATATCCCCATCATTCCGGGATCCTCCTTCGGACATGATATAAATTTCGAAGTACTAAAGCATCCGGTACTTTGGATGGGGCTTGTTGGGCCCGATAGATCTATCTTTAGAGTTCGCGTCAATTAGGGTTTCTGTTCCCTAATTCTTAGATTACCAGACTTAATAAAAAGGGGCATATTCGATTTCGATCATTCAACCATATAATGTAGTTTCGATTACTTGTGTCTATTTCGTAAAACATTTATAAAAGCGCATGTATTCTCAGTCCCAAAAATATATATTGCAAAAACATTTAAAAAGAGAGCAAATGAAACTCACGCATATAAATATTGTAAAACAGTTAATAAGCATTTGCATGTATTCTCAGCCCAAAAATGTAAAGAGTAAAAGGGATCATATGAAACTCACGATACTGTATTTTGTAGTAAAAATACATATGACGTCATTGAACAATGCAGGGTTGGCCTCGGATTCACGAACCTATATCAATTGTGTATATATTAATACGTATAATGTAAGTTACAAAATTTCATTTATTAATATGTATTATTTATATATTATAGTTTTGTAGAATTTATTCTAACCTTTATTTTAAAACGTATACTTATATTATATTTTAAGTTATATTTTATATATATATATCGATTTTATGTATATATCTATAATGATTTACGTTTATATAAATAGTGACATTAATATATTTATATACATATATTTGTGGTTAGTATTGTATTTATGAAATTTTATTAGTTTGTTATGTGAATTATTAATACAATCCTAGTATATACCATAAGTATATATATAGTGTACAAAAGATTTATTTGTTAAAATAATAATTTAGATAATAATGATTTACTAATAATAATAATAATTTTATTAATAATGATAATACTAATAGCAAAAAAATGAAAATGATAACTGTTAATGATACTAATAATAATAACTCTAAAATAATATTAATACTAATACCATACTTATGTTAATAATAAGGGTTCTAATATTTATAAAATGATAAATGATAATCATAATAATACTAGTAAATATTAATGATGATACTGATAAATATGATATTATTAATTGTAAATGTACTGATGATACTATTATTTATAAACCGGTACAAATTCTAATATTGATGATAATAATATATTTTTATTTCCTTCATAATAATAATAATGATAATCATAATCATAATCCTAATGATGATAAAATACTAAAATGATAAGTTTATTACTAATAATAATATTATTAATACCTATCATAATAATAATAGTAATGTCTATAATACTTTCAAATATGATAACAAGTATGATACTAATAATAACAATAACAATAACAATCAAAACAATCACAATAATAATAATAATACTAATAATAATTAATATATAATAACAATAAAAAAATTAGAAAAGAAAACTACCTCACATGAAAAGAGTTTCAAAAAAAAAAAAAGAAACTACCGTCCTCTGGACTCGATCTCGTGACCACATGCTCACACGCAAACACTCTCGACCATCCCACCAATTCTGATTCTCTGTACTAATATCGAATTTAAATTTTATATATAAACTGTTTTTCTTCTATTCCTCTTCTTCTCCACAAGTCTCATGGATTCAACAAAACATCAATAACCAAAAAAAAATAAAAAATCGGGGTTCCCTTTAAAGCTTCAAAACATTACAGAAAAAAAAATAATTTGGGTTCTAAAATAAAAAAAAAAAACACTAGGGCCTACTGCAGCGTCGGTTCTTGGAACAAAACAAAAAAAATTGATTTCGTAATAGATAACATTATAGATAATGTTTATAACACGAAATAGTTTTCTAAACATGTATAAAAACTACTGGAATCGTCAATTTGATCAGAAACATATACACGAACGCGAATTTGTCTCAAGAACAATTGTTGACTTTTTTTAAACTAAACTTTGACTTCAAAATTCAAGATCGATATAAAGATTTGAGAGTTGAGATTTTGCAGATAGATTCAAAGAAAGATTTCTAACCTTTCTGCATTTTTAGATTTTGAAACTTTATTCGAAATTGAATTAAGAGAAAAAAAAATTGGAGCGTGCAGAGAAGAAGAAAACAAAAATATCGCTGTGCTCTTTAATCCCATTGGATTTCCTTTTTATTTGATTTGCAATTATACATAATCATGTTGTAATAATAGAGATCGGTTGATAAAAAATGGAGAAAATGTCAACACAGGTTCACGAGTTGGGAGCAGGAAAGAAACAAAAAAAATAATAATAATAGAGATAAAGGATACAGAGGTCAAGCGTATAATATAGATCCCTACTGCTTTTTTTTAATTAATAATAATAATATATAATAACAATACTATTAATATCTAATAATATTAATAAAATTAATAATAATGATAAATATAATATTAATGATAATAATAATTGTAAAAATGATAATAATAATAATAATAATAATACCATACTAATTATGATAATATTAATATTTTATCGATAATAATAATATTAGTAATAATAATCTAATTTATACATCCAATTTCATCTTTATATGATATAAAGTGATATTATGAATACAAATATTGATATTTGACGATACAAATAACATTACTACAACAACTATATTTGTATTTAAATTTAATTTATTAATATCATCTATTATTATGTAATATTTAATAATTATGTAATATGTATTGTAACATATACTGAATATTATATATTTATGCATTTTAATATAAATATATTATAATATTTATTTACATACTAATTATATTATACTTATGTATGTAATTATGAAAAATATAAATGTTTTATATATGTAAGTATTATATATATTTATTAAAATAGTACATTATTTCATCATAGATATATTATAAATTTCTACATATACATAATATAATAATTATGTATAAAATCATATATATATATATATATATATATATATAGTTATATTTATGTATATATGTATACTACCATATATATAAAATCATGTTTTAAATGTTGAGTAGATGATTAATTATGTATATTAAACAATTAACTACAAAGTATAACATTGTACATTTAATATTTTGATAACGTTGGTAAAATATGTTTGAATCATTTATATACAATATACTATATATATTCAAAATGAAAATCTTTAGTTATTAAATGTTATCTTTTATAATAACAAAATTACTTAATAGTTCATTAATACTAATATAATTAGTTTTATATATAATTATTTATATTTACATTCTTAGTTACAATTAAAGGTTCGTGAATCGTCGGAAATAGTTAAAGGTCAAATGTTATCATGAAATAGTTCAAACATAATGAGACTCGGTTTAATAGACTTTGCTTATCGAGTCGAATCATATAAGATTATGTTTAAATTTGGTCGGAAATTCCCGGGTCATCACAGTACCTACCCGTTAAAGAAATTTCGTCCCGAAATTTGAGTGAGGTCGTCATAGCTAACAATAAATATGTTTTCCTGACGAATATGAGTTGATAACTTGAGTTTTATCATCATTGAGTAATATGGATAAAAATAATTCGATTATTCGAAGAGTGCGAATGAAGCTATTCACAAAAGGATGAAATGAGAAACAAAGATTTGTTTTTAACTTTTGACGTAGTCAGGTTTGAATTTAGAAAATAAGGCGCGTCTTAACTTTTGACATTGCCTTGGTTGAATTCCGGAATTTAAGGAATTTAAAGAAAATCTTGAAGATCTATAAAATCTGATTCTTCGGGATTTATGGAAATTAAGATCTCTTTAATTAAATACGGTGATCTGCCCCGATTACTACGTCTGATATTTCCAGTATAAATTAAGCTCTTCCTTTCCATTATTCTCACCATTCTTATACTTTCTTTCTTAGTTCATACATCCAAAAGATTCTGAAAATGATTAATCCAGTTTTGATCCTTGTCCTCATCCTTACTATCGCAACAATCATTCTCCTTTTCCAACTTCCACCAGAGGAATCTGCTTTCTTCTACTTCGCCCTCGGGATTATAATGTTTTTAATTCTCCCGTGTCTTTATGTTGCGATAAACATTGATATACACGGTTTGTAATTTATGTGTTGTTATCGGACTTTATATTCTCCCTTATATTTCAAAGCTCTATGCTTTTGTTTTCTCTTCCCGACTTCAAGTCAAGCGAATAATGGTCCAGAATTTATAGATATAGAGTTTCGAATGATTATAATGTTCTAAGCATGAAGGAACGTGATAGCACGATTTGATTTTCAAATTTATCAACATCACGGAAGATAGAACCATCAAGAATACATTTTCTTGATTTGTTACGGAGTTAAGTAGGATGAAAGAGTTATGTAACATGGCACATGATGACGTTATGATCTGTGAATCATCACGTTTCATTTAGAAACTCAGCATGACTTACTGTAATATAATCACGTTGATCAAGTGTCATTATATTATACTAACTCATGCATTAGTTCCCATCATTACTACAATAACATTCATATTTTAAGCTTGAAAATTTACAGAATATAGAAACTAACAGTTTCTATATGATGTAATACTGATAGCACGAAAAGATTAATGATTTCAGATAAGAATAGTTATAAAAATATCTCCAGAAATATGGAGGATATTTATAATGAAAGGTACGATAATATCTCAGAATATCTAAGATCATAGGATGATAGAAACTATTGTCTGCAAGGGTTTAGAGTAAGGAGCAAGTTATTCACTATAGACTTTAGCAGACATTGAATTATTTGGATTCTTTGAAGTCAAACTTATTCTTTGTGATTTATCCACGGCTTTCTTCATAGTTTCGCATAATCTGCTTTTCGGCACTATATTTTCTATTGAATGTTTCCAATATATTGATACACAGGAAGCACGAAGAGGTATATAATTTCGGACGAGAATATTTATGAAAATATCCTCAGAAATATCAAAGATATTGATGATGATATTTTGGAATTTCTAAGTTCGACGGTTGATGGAGAAAGATTTTCCGCAAGATTTTAACATGACTTCGGAGCAAGATATTCTCTAAAGATTTCAACGGATCCAGAATTACCTGAATCCTTTGAATATAGGATTTGGTCCTTGTATTTGTCCTTGGTCTCCTTCATGGGTAACTCAATCTGTTTTTCAATACCCAATTTTCTATCGAGCGTTCCTAACACTCCTTTCTTTATCATCAAACTTTTGTCCGTTTAGACCATCTACCATTTTTCTGTTTCCTCTGCATTTAATGCTATGATATCTGAATCATCGGTTATTAATCCGAGGTGGTTTCAGGAGAATTGTGTTTTTAGATGATTAAACGCTGATGGTAATATGATGGAATATGAAAGGTTACCTGGTAACAATAAAAGAGCACGCGTATATATAAACGTTATAATAAGGTTGTTTCGTACGAAAAGTCGAAGTTGACTTGTTGGAGCTGTGACAAAATTGGCTAATTTTGAAAAGGGATCGCAAAGTTGTTTTTGTTAATAAATGCCAAAGGATCTGACGCGGCTACGTGTTGAACTTTTACACAATTGCCGAGAGTTTCTCAGGTGCATAACTATATGCATAAATCTTTCCTTCCGTAGATAAAGTGCGGTTGATTCATCCTATCGATTGAGGTGTTTTCAAGAATCATGAAAGGTTTGAACGCAGAATGTAATCGTGAAGATACAAATGAGGTTTAAGACGAAATCAAGTGGCAAACTTGAAGAATTGTTTAGTTTCATATGTTATATTCAATATTTTAATTCATTTTAATTGTCCAATGTTATTAGTCCACAGTCGATAGTCCACAGTTGACAGTGCAATCATTCATATATAGTTTAATATATAATATTTGAATTAATTAATACGTATCGTGACCCGTGTACATGTCTCAGACTCGATCACAACTCAAAGTATATATATTATTATAGAATCAACCTCAACCCTGTATAGAGAACTCGATCATTACTGCATATAGAGTGTCTATGGTGATTCCAAATAATATATATAGATGTGTCGATATGATATGTCAAAACCTTGTATACGTGTCCCGATATTTAAAGTGCGTAAAATAAATAACAGAAATTAAATGACGATAAATAAAGTGCGTAAAGTAAATAACAGAAATTAAATGACAATAAATAAAATTGCGAGAATATAAATTGCGATAAAATAAATTGCGATAAATAAATTGCGATAAATAAATTGCGATAAATAAAATGTAATACGGAATTAACAGTTAGCTAGGAACAGTTAGCTAGGATTTTGTTAGCGTGGTTTCTTAATAAAATTCAATATTGTTAATTAGTCTGTTTCTAATCAATTTTTATTGTGTCCATTATTTCTTCATTATGCCACTTGTTGGATTCTGATAGGTCAAAATTCAAATATGAAATTGAATTTGAATAAAAATAGTTATTCTTTGGTGAACGGATAAGTATCCCGGTGGTTGTAAATAGGATAGTGAATAACTGTTGAATCAGATTCGAAGAATATACAGTGTAACTTATTAATGTGAAATTTAAATATTCCTCGGGTATTACCTACCCGTTAAAATATTTTTATTATTAACAGTTTGTACAAAAGAATTTTTAATTACAATCTTTATGAAAACATATATACATATATATTTTCTTCAGATGTAATCATGAATTTAATGAGTTAACATGATATTAAACTCATTTAGTTTTCAGTTGGAACTAGAATAAATAATCTCTAAAACATTAGAGATTACATAATCACCATGTCGAACGAAGATAA
This sequence comes from Rutidosis leptorrhynchoides, assembly GCF_046630445.1. NCBI lineage: Eukaryota > Viridiplantae > Streptophyta > Magnoliopsida > Asterales > Asteraceae > Rutidosis > Rutidosis leptorrhynchoides. Next base: position 630,554,641 of record NC_092335.1, read on the forward strand.
CTGATGTAGAATGTCATGTAGAATGATGATTATACTCGAGGTATAGATTGAGATGTTGAGGCATGTGATATTGAAATTTGGGTTGTTGGTGGTACTGTTGGTGCCGGTGATTTGGATGAAGCTGGTACGTTTTGCACCATATTTTCCAAGACTACAACTTATGCGCGAAGTTCGTTAACTTCTTCTATTACACCGGGATGATTGTCGGTTCGGACGAGCGGATGAATGAGGTTTAGAATCTGAGATAGTATATGATCGTGATGAGATACTTTGGAAATGAGAGAGAAAATGGTGTCTCGAACAGGTTCGCCGGTAAACGTTTTAGGTTCATTGTCAAGAGGTGAATTTGGTTAGTGGAAATGATCGTCTTCTTCGCGTTTCCATTGATTAAGTCGACTACGAACCCATCTCCAATTCATTCAGAATAGATGATGGCTAATTGATCGATTCATTCCGGTTACTCTGCTTTCGGAGCTCGAGTGGAAATCCATATCGAAATAGCTGTCGGAATAACTATCGAAATAGCTATCGAAATCTGATGGACTCGAACTGGTTGAGGGATTCATCTCGTACGATCAGATGAAGGATTTTCGATAAGAAATAGATTATAGGATGTAGATTAGTACCCTGCAATACATAATTTACATAAGCATATATAATACTAAAATCCCATAAGCTATGGAGGAATCTACGGAAGCTGTCAGGCAAAGGTAACAATAACAGATACGCTAAGATATGAATTTAACTATACACTGTCTATGCAATAAAGGCAGTAAGACGTGTCTTAGACTTTAAGGATGATAAGCAAATAATTTTTTTGACACTAAATGATAAGCAAAACTTTTGACATGCAAACACGGTCGAAGTCCAGACTCATTAATGCATTCTAACGACTATCAGTTAGACTCACTAATGCAAGACCTGGTTCGCTAAGACCACCGCTCTGATACCAACTGTGAAGACCCGTCCTAATCCATCCGGACGAAGTCCATATCGATTATAAACGATTCACAACAGTTGATTACATCGCGAGGTACTTGACCTCTATATGATACATTTTACAAACATTGCATTCGTTTTTGAAAAGACAAACTTTCATTACATCGAAAGTTGACAGGCATGCATACCATTTCATAATATATCCAACTATAATTGACTTGATAATAATCTTGATGAACTCGACGACTCGAATGCAACGTCTTTTGAAATATGCCATGAATGACTCCAAGTAATATCTATAAAATGAGCAAATACACAGCGGAAGATTTCTTTCGTACCTGAGAATAAACATGCTTTAAAGTGTCAACCAAAAGGTTGGTGAGTTCATTAGTTTAACTTAAACAATCGTTTCCATCATTTTAATAGACCACAAGATTTCAGATTTCCATTTCTCATAAACATACGTCCCATGCATAGAGACAAAAATATCATTCATATGGATTGAACACCTGGTAACCGACATTCACAATATGCATATAAGAATATCCCCATCATTCCGGGATCCTCCTTCGGACATGATATAAATTTCGAAGTACTAAAGCATCCGGTACTTTGGATGGGGCTTGTTGGGCCCGATAGATCTATCTTTAGAGTTCGCGTCAATTAGGGTTTCTGTTCCCTAATTCTTAGATTACCAGACTTAATAAAAAGGGGCATATTCGATTTCGATCATTCAACCATATAATGTAGTTTCGATTACTTGTGTCTATTTCGTAAAACATTTATAAAAGCGCATGTATTCTCAGTCCCAAAAATATATATTGCAAAAACATTTAAAAAGAGAGCAAATGAAACTCACGCATATAAATATTGTAAAACAGTTAATAAGCATTTGCATGTATTCTCAGCCCAAAAATGTAAAGAGTAAAAGGGATCATATGAAACTCACGATACTGTATTTTGTAGTAAAAATACATATGACGTCATTGAACAATGCAGGGTTGGCCTCGGATTCACGAACCTATATCAATTGTGTATATATTAATACGTATAATGTAAGTTACAAAATTTCATTTATTAATATGTATTATTTATATATTATAGTTTTGTAGAATTTATTCTAACCTTTATTTTAAAACGTATACTTATATTATATTTTAAGTTATATTTTATATATATATATCGATTTTATGTATATATCTATAATGATTTACGTTTATATAAATAGTGACATTAATATATTTATATACATATATTTGTGGTTAGTATTGTATTTATGAAATTTTATTAGTTTGTTATGTGAATTATTAATACAATCCTAGTATATACCATAAGTATATATATAGTGTACAAAAGATTTATTTGTTAAAATAATAATTTAGATAATAATGATTTACTAATAATAATAATAATTTTATTAATAATGATAATACTAATAGCAAAAAAATGAAAATGATAACTGTTAATGATACTAATAATAATAACTCTAAAATAATATTAATACTAATACCATACTTATGTTAATAATAAGGGTTCTAATATTTATAAAATGATAAATGATAATCATAATAATACTAGTAAATATTAATGATGATACTGATAAATATGATATTATTAATTGTAAATGTACTGATGATACTATTATTTATAAACCGGTACAAATTCTAATATTGATGATAATAATATATTTTTATTTCCTTCATAATAATAATAATGATAATCATAATCATAATCCTAATGATGATAAAATACTAAAATGATAAGTTTATTACTAATAATAATATTATTAATACCTATCATAATAATAATAGTAATGTCTATAATACTTTCAAATATGATAACAAGTATGATACTAATAATAACAATAACAATAACAATCAAAACAATCACAATAATAATAATAATACTAATAATAATTAATATATAATAACAATAAAAAAATTAGAAAAGAAAACTACCTCACATGAAAAGAGTTTCAAAAAAAAAAAAAGAAACTACCGTCCTCTGGACTCGATCTCGTGACCACATGCTCACACGCAAACACTCTCGACCATCCCACCAATTCTGATTCTCTGTACTAATATCGAATTTAAATTTTATATATAAACTGTTTTTCTTCTATTCCTCTTCTTCTCCACAAGTCTCATGGATTCAACAAAACATCAATAACCAAAAAAAAATAAAAAATCGGGGTTCCCTTTAAAGCTTCAAAACATTACAGAAAAAAAAATAATTTGGGTTCTAAAATAAAAAAAAAAAACACTAGGGCCTACTGCAGCGTCGGTTCTTGGAACAAAACAAAAAAAATTGATTTCGTAATAGATAACATTATAGATAATGTTTATAACACGAAATAGTTTTCTAAACATGTATAAAAACTACTGGAATCGTCAATTTGATCAGAAACATATACACGAACGCGAATTTGTCTCAAGAACAATTGTTGACTTTTTTTAAACTAAACTTTGACTTCAAAATTCAAGATCGATATAAAGATTTGAGAGTTGAGATTTTGCAGATAGATTCAAAGAAAGATTTCTAACCTTTCTGCATTTTTAGATTTTGAAACTTTATTCGAAATTGAATTAAGAGAAAAAAAAATTGGAGCGTGCAGAGAAGAAGAAAACAAAAATATCGCTGTGCTCTTTAATCCCATTGGATTTCCTTTTTATTTGATTTGCAATTATACATAATCATGTTGTAATAATAGAGATCGGTTGATAAAAAATGGAGAAAATGTCAACACAGGTTCACGAGTTGGGAGCAGGAAAGAAACAAAAAAAATAATAATAATAGAGATAAAGGATACAGAGGTCAAGCGTATAATATAGATCCCTACTGTTTTTTTTTAATTAATAATAATAATATATAATAACAATACTATTAATATCTAATAATATTAATAAAATTAATAATAATGATAAATATAATATTAATGATAATAATAATTGTAAAAATGATAATAATAATAATAATAATAATACCATACTAATTATGATAATATTAATATTTTATCGATAATAATAATATTAGTAATAATAATCTAATTTATACATCCAATTTCATCTTTATATGATATAAAGTGATATTATGAATACAAATATTGATATTTGACGATACAAATAACATTACTACAACAACTATATTTGTATTTAAATTTAATTTATTAATATCATCTATTATTATGTAATATTTAATAATTATGTAATATGTATTGTAACATATACTGAATATTATATATTTATGCATTTTAATATAAATATATTATAATATTTATTTACATACTAATTATATTATACTTATGTATGTAATTATGAAAAATATAAATGTTTTATATATGTAAGTATTATATATATTTATTAAAATAGTACATTATTTCATCATAGATATATTATAAATTTCTACATATACATAATATAATAATTATGTATAAAATCATATATATATATATATATATATATATATATATATATATATATAGTTATATTTATGTATATATGTATACTACCATATATATAAAATCATGTTTTAAATGTTGAGTAGATGATTAATTATGTATATTAAACAATTAACTACAAAGTATAACATTGTACATTTAATATTTTGATAACGTTGGTAAAATATGTTTGAATCATTTATATACAATATACTATATATATTCAAAATGAAAATCTTTAGTTATTAAATGTTATCTTTTATAATAACAAAATTACTTAATAGTTCATTAATACTAATATAATTAGTTTTATATATAATTATTTATATTTACATTCTTAGTTACAATTAAAGGTTCGTGAATCGTCGGAAATAGTTAAAGGTCAAATGTTATCATGAAATAGTTCAAACATAATGAGACTCGGTTTAATAGACTTTGCTTATCGAGTCGAATCATATAAGATTATGTTTAAATTTGGTCGGAAATTCCCGGGTCATCACAATTTTAGGACGGAAATGATGGTATATGAGGCAAATTATATAAATTTAAAGAGGAATAAATAAACTATCTTCATTAACTCAGTGGTTACAACTATTTTTTAGGTGTTCAGAGGTCTCGAGTTCGAGCCTCAATTGAAAATTTTCATAATTCAGTTTGCTTTGGAATTGATTATGGAGTATCTGGGAATTCTTGCAAATTGTGGCCCTCGTCAGTGACTTTAATACCGCTGTTAGAAAATTCAAGAATAGTGTAGCATTCTCGAGTTTTTATAAGAGAAATGAAATAATAGAGATGAGAATGTTAACGAGTACGGACGAGCTTTTATGAGAGAAATGAAATGATAGGGATGAGAATGTTAATGAGTATAGAGAAATTTGTTATGAGTATATATTTTTCGTCTAAAATTCGAAGAATTGAAAAGCAAATTATTTATTATTTATTCGAAGAATTGAAAATGCGGCTGCTGATTGGTCTGAAGTGACGTCGTGGTTTGATGATTAACGAGCAAAAGAGTTTGGCTCATCTTGGGCATATTTGCAGGTTCAAAAACAACGCGATTTTTTCCGGCGATAAAATGAAGACAAATTGAGTGGACATAGTGCTAAAAGATGAAAATACCCTTTACTCAATAAAATATAGACATGAATAGTAAGAGCCTAGTTTCAATTAATATATAGTATAGTTATTTATTTGATTTCATTTGTAATTATTTGTTTTCTTCGTTTAAAAATAAAAGAAAATTACTATTACTATTACTATTACTATACTATCTATTAGACAAAAGTTATTAATAGTATCGAGGGCGTTTTCGTCTTTCACTTTTTTTTTCTCTTTCAAAAAAACCCCCACACTTTGTTCAAAAATTAAAATCTACCCCCAAAACAGGGGGTAAAGTGTCAAATCAACATTTTCATAAAAAGTCTTAATTAAACTCCACTCAAATATTCAACGAGTCATATCTTCTCGCCCGCAACGAGTTAAATTTTTCCGACACCATCGTTAAGCTCGAAATAATTTTACGAACTCAATGTCACTAACTATACGCAAAACTGACACTTTTTAAAAAACGCTAAATATTTGAGTCCACCTTTCATACACGTTGATTTTTTCCTCAAGAGCTCCGTAACTATTTTCATCTATTAACAACATATACATATGGTTCTAATTATTTTAAAAAAAAATTATTTAGTAATTTTTTTGATAATACTCAGTAAATAATCTATTCTTAAATCATAGAAGTGTTAATACAAGCTAACGAGTTAATTGCGTTAAATTTTAAAAAGTCAACAACTCCATAGCGAAACGCGAAAATACACATATATTGTTAATTTAAGATAACATCTAAATCTTTGACGGGTTATACCTTTTCGTTCGACTTGAGTTGCGCTTTAACGACATCATCGTTAGCCACGAAATAATTTTAAAAAATAAACATAATAAAATACATTGGAAACCGAACTCCAGCACGAAGCGAGGGTTGAAAAACTAGTTTAATATCAGTTGGAACATTGGCTTGTAGAGACAGTGTAACCGTTTGATTATACCTTCTATTTACTTGGTACAAAGTTGATATTAATAATTTTTGGTTGTTCTAGAAAAAGAATATTGTATAATTTTTAACGGAATCTCGTGGATCTTAATGATACGATATAAATAGTTTTTATTTTTCGATAATTTAATATTAATTATAATTATAATAATTCATAATTTATAACAACAATAACAAAACACAATTTCTAAGTGAGGTGTGAGAGAGGTAAAATGCAGACAGTTCTTCTCCTATCATAGAATAAAGGGAAGTCATTTATTCACTAAGAGTGAACCCCCCCCCCCCACATGAGTAGAGAAAATCTTTTTCAATGTTTTATGTATAGAGAGATTGCTTCTGAGTGGACCTCGCCAATAAGTAGGTTAAAAAATGTGAAACGCCATGAAAATAGTAAAATCGAATTTCCATAGGTTTTAAACATGCATGAAGTTCAATTTAGATTCTAAGCGATAGTCAAGTCGTCAATAAATCGACGTGTGTTGTTGACCTGAATGATATAGCCATAATTATTACGGAGTATAATATATAATATTATAATATATGTATACAATTGCTATTGCTATATGAGTAGGGATGACAATGACCACCCGATCCGATAAATATCCATCCGATCCACCGGCTTTGTAATTGATATGGATGAACTTAAATGGATATAGATACGGATATGGATGAACTTAAATAGATATGGATATGGACATGGATGAAAAGTTTCATCTATGGATATATCCATTAAAACCCGAATTACATATACAAATACATAAATATAGATATATGCTTATACATTTACTATTAAAAATGCATTACCGTTAAATTTATAATAGAATAACTATGATATATTACAATAAAACACTTATATTTAAGAAAATAAACATACAAATTACATATTTATTTTTTCATAATCTACGTTTAATAGTAAGTTCAACAAATTGTGTTCCATTTTCTACAAATATTACACGTTCTTGTAGATAAAGTTTAATTATGTCATGTTATATTTATTTTAACTATATTACGTTTTTGTTTTTATCGCATATTATGAAATATTACAACATTTTGTTAACATCCATTGGATATCCGTTAACCCGCTTAATCCAATGGATATGGTTATGAATGAATGAACTAAATTTAAATTAATATGGATATGGATATAGATAAACAAAAACTAAATGAATATGAATATGGATACAGCATCACTCGATCCATATCCGATCCATTAACATCTCTATATATGAGTTTAATTTACTCGTGCTTTAGAACATATTAAAATGTATTTATCAAATCTTTAATTTTCTTAACTATTCGATGTTTTAATTCATAATTTATAAATGCATCAAATCAAAAGTAAATATTAATATTAAATAATATAAATTTATAGGTATTAAATTCAAATAATAAATATATAGAAACTCTCGAGTATTTTATTTTGTATAATAGATAAATTACATATATAAAGTCGTGAATCGCAAGCAAAACATACACTTTGGTCTCACATGTTGTATGAGTTGTGCCATTCGCTCTTCTATTAGTGTAACTTAGCACACTTGATTATCGTTAAGTTATGAATTTATATTGAAACTTTTATTTTAATAATATAAACAAAAGATTTTATGATTGTGTATGACTCATGACTATCGTTGAGAATCATGATAATATAAAGATTCTTCCATTTCACCTACTTGTGAATCACGTTTTGACGTTATATAAATTATAATTATAATTATAAACATTTGTAATATCGTGATATTATAAAAATTTATAATATCACGATATTATAAAGATTTTATAATTATATAATGATTGATTAATGTATAACGTAGTTCTAGTTTAAGTAACTATACTCCACTTTTTTATTACTCAGTACCTTTCGGTAACAGTAAAACAATTCTTTAAATAGTCAAAATGAAAATAGGTTCCGTTTTTAAGGAAACAGAGGTAAAATTGTTATATTTTAATAGAATTTGTCCTAAAATAAATATATTATGTGCATAACTGCATAAGGTGCATCAAATTGTAGGAGCATGTGTGCAACTGCAAATCGTCCTAAAAATGATTAGGTTTTAAAGGAATGTAATGGTTGATATTGTATCTTATTTATTTAATCATAACCACAACCATTATTCTACACTAATCCAATGTAAATTAGCAATCAATAGATCAATAATTTATACAATTAGTTGGACCAATAAAGTAAACAACTTGTGGACATCAAGGGAGAGACATGCTTAGCATTATTTTGTTAATTGTGAAAAAGGACTTGCTACAAATTGGCAATAGATCCAGGTCCAAATAGGTCAAACATTGCCACTCTTGATCCATGTGTTCGATATATAATATATAATATAATCACAATTCACACATACTGTACTTGATGTCATCTTCAAAGTTAGTATTAAAATAGTAGATATATACGTAGTAGATTTTATTTTATGACAAAACATTATTTAATTAATGAGAACTTACCACACGGATGAGAGGATGTTTAATTAATGAGAACTTACCACACCGACAAGAGTAAGTTTTTGTTTGATCATTTATTATTTACTACGGAGTATTATTTATAGTGTACTAAAGGTTATTACTCTAGTGATATTCTGAAATTTGTCTAAATTAAAAAGTTGTCAGTTCGCCTTTAGAAAAAACAAAAGAGAGACAAAAGATACTAGGAGCACTATTGTAAAAAACTCGATATTTCCCCGATTAATTCCCGATTACTCATTTTTAAGAGCAATCCGTTCCGTCTTTCAAAATTCATATAATTAATCGGTTAACGTCGATTAATGGGTCAAAATTGAATTTGTTAATCAAAGTCAGTTAAAGTCAAAATTGGTCAGTTTTTTAACATAAATTTATACTATAACTTTAGAGCTTATCAACAAAATTAATAATTTTGAACAATTAGGTTAAAGTTTATGTTTATGTTTATGTTTATGATATTTTCTTTTATATTTACACATATAATTTTTAAAAATTATATTTAAAGGTATAATGTATACTGCGATTAATCCTAGATCAACTCTCAAATTTTCGATTACTCTTTTTAAAGTCATGATCAATTAATTTTCAAATAGAGAATTTTGCAACCTTGACACCTTCCGTTTGATCCTTCAATTTAATGTTATTGGGCTTCTAATAAACACTTGGTCTTCTAATATATATAGAAGAGAAATTCATCAAAAATACATCCTTTTAAAGCCTAATAAAATATGTAATTCTAACTGAATATATATATATATATATATATATATATATATATATATATATATATATATATATATATATATATATATATATATATATATATATATATATACATATATATATACATATATAGGGGCAGGATCAATGGGGAAATAACCAATCGGGGGAAGCGGGGGGAAGCGGGGGGAAGCAAATTTTTTTTTTTTTCGTTTCTTTGAATTTTTTTTTCGGGCATCAAGATCACACGAAAATATGAACATTTAGAAGAGACACTTCGTGATGAATGTTATTATTTAGGCGGAAAAACAATCGACAAAAATAACATTCAAGATAATATTGTTCGTGAAGAAAATGAACGTTTTTTTTTCATGTTTTGTGAAGTAAAATTTAGCCCGATTTAGAGTTTAGGGTTTAGGGTTTAGGGTTTCCGATCAAATTTAAACTTGATCTTTATATGTTTCCGACACGATAAGCAAAATCTGTAATGTTGAGTCTCGAAAGTTTTGGAATTATATTCATGTAATCAACTACCCTTCGACTAACTTCTACGATTCACGAATATCTATTTGTATATATATATATATATATATATATATATATATATATATATATATATATATATATATATATATATATATAAGTTGGAATATTAAATGTTTAATTGAATAAATAACTTATGATAAAATAAGATGTGTTATTTAAAATATATTTATATATAATGTATTATAAATGTATAGCCCCGTTTGTTTTAAAAAAATCTATTCATTTTACTCTTAGCACTTATATAGTTTAAGGTTACTTCGACAACGATTAACGTAAGCTTTACTTTGCGAATTTAAAGATATCATGTTATAACAACCCGAAACGTAATTTACTTATAGCATTATAGTTTAACTAATATTTTAGTTACATCTTAGATATAACTTTTCAATAATTATGATCTAATTAGTGGACGTGAATTATTTAAATTAGACAAACATAGAGGCGACTTTACTATACAAATTAGAAGGCACGATTCTTAAATTTGGTGATAAAAGATTGATATCATAATATTAAATATTACTATCCTCTCTATAATATACATATAACTAATCTACCAATTCTCACACGTTTAAGTTTTAAAAGTATATTATAATGATTATTAATTATTAGAGTCACGGATATTATTATTTTTATTTCTATTACCACACTATCTAAATATATTATATATGTAGATGCTTATGAACGCAGAAGATCACTTGACATCTTCAATAGAACACCTCTTCAACACCCTCACCCCCATCAATCACCTACAGCTCACACCACCATGAATCACCTGCGACTGCTGCATCCCAACCGTGATAAGCACCATCTCCCTCCAACTACAAACCACCCTTAAAACCACCACTGTCGGTTGATCTTGGTCAGCTGCATAACAACTCGAAGGTCCCTGTAGGTAACGGCTGCTAAACCTTTTGCTTTCATTGTTATCTTCGATAAAACCATCATCAACAAATTACTTTTGCTTCCTGTACAATCCAAACCCCAAATTGATACTTGTTAATACCATTAATACGTGTATTGTTCACTGTTTGTTTCGATTAAACCCAAAAACTGAACACCCTTGTTGTGTGGTTATACGAATTCCACCACCTTCAACAAAACACGACAACCACCATCGTTGATGCAATCCTCACAAGTTTTCTGTTTCTAAAACAAACACCAAACACCACCATCGAACCCTATCACCATTTTGGTAAATTTCTTGCAACCACTATCGAAAAACATGTAGAGCAATCTTCTTCTTCAAACCACCTTCCATTATTTTTGTGTTCGATCCTAAACCATCGGTAACCATCTGCTAACCAGGAAAAATAACATCAACGAACACTCATTCGATCATCAACCCATGTAACCACCATGATCGATCCTTTCACTATTACCGGTCATTATTCGATTAAACCCACGATCACCTTTTATCACCGGATCAAACCTCCCCACCATCATCAAACCACCACTACAATTACTGCTGCTACAATCGTTATTGTTGCTTCTGTTTCTGATTGATAACCAAACACCAACAACCGCTATCCTTGGCTGCTGTAAAACGTGAACCCAACAGCTTTATTATTGCTCGCTAACTGCTGTACCTGCTGCTAATTTCTAGCCTAAAACAACCACCTTCTGTTGCATTTATTCTTTTTCGTGTTTCTTTCCTGTTACTGCTACTACTACCCGAAATTTCTGTTTCACTCAAGCACCGCTACTGCTACAGCAGTACTGTTAATTCCTTTTATTTTGGTTAGTAAGATAATAATGAATATAGATGCTAAAGAATGGACAAGATTGATCAACGTGGCTATTGTGTTTTATCCTTCTTGCTTTTAAAAAGGTGTAACATATTACAATACTAAATGAGTATCCAAGGAACGAGTGGGTTCCAATTCTCCATTTTTTTGTTGGCCGTCCAAATAATAGGGTATACAAAAGGAATCGGATCCTTAAATTGTTTAACAACTTGGGCCGGTTCACTAAGCATATATTAGGATACCGATTATTGTTGTTTGTTGTTGGGCCAAGCTTATGTTGGCTGTGGACTAGATTCATGAAACAAACGATCAAAATTTGGAAAACATCCCATTTTTTTTCGCTGATAATTATCTGACTGTTATGGTTTTTGGGTTTGGTAAATGGCGATGATGATGATTATCATGGAATGATAATCGATTGCATGATGATAGTGATATAGTTTGTAGTGACCCGAACTTTTCCATGTTTATATATATTAATTGAGATTGATATTTACATGACTAAATGTTTCCAACGTGTTAAGCAATCAAACTTGTTAAGACTTGATTAAATGAAATAAGTTTCATATAGACAATTGATCACCCAAGTTGACCAGCGATTCACGAACGTTACAAAATTGTAAAAACTACATGTTGTGGTATATATAGACATATATATATGGTTGACATGAGATTATGATGAGTAAGTATCTCACTAAGTATATTAACAATGTGTGATATACATAAGAAATGAGATTACTAAGTTAAGAAACTCGAAATGATATATATAACGATTATCGTTATGATAACGTCTACTAAATATATATGTATCATATTAAGATATTGATACACTATATTTAACATGATAAAATGATATTTAAATATATCATTAAGTGTGTTAACAATGAACTACATATGTAAAAACAAGACTACTAACTCAAGAATTACGAAACGAGACTTATATGTAACGATTATCGTTGTAACGATATTTTAATGTATATATCATATTAAGAGATATTCATACATCATAATATCATGATAATATAATAATTTAACATCTCATTTGATATAATAAACATTGGGTTAACAACATTAATTGAGATCGTTAACTTAAAGGTTTCAAAACAACACTTACATGTAACAACTAACGAAGACTTAACGACTCCATTAGAATGTATATACATGTTGTGTTTTGATATGTATTCTTACACTTTTTAAAGAATTCAAGACACATATCAAAGTACTTCTACTTAACAAAAATGCTTACAATTACATCCTCGTTCAGTTTCATCAACAATTCTACTCGTATGCACCCGTATTCATACTCGTACAATACACACCTTTTAGATGTATGTACTATTGATATATACACACTCCAATGATCAGATTTTAGCAGCCCATGTGAGTCACCTAACACATGTGGGAACCATCATTTGGCAACTAGCATGAAATATCTCATAAAATTACAAAAATATTAGTAATCATTCATGACTTATTTACATGAAAACAAAATTACATATTCTTTATATCTAATCCATATACCAACGACCAAAAACACCTACAAATACTTTCATTCTTCAATTTTCTTCATCTAATTGATCTCTCTCAAATTCCATCTTCAAGTTCTAAGTGTTCTTCATAAATTCCATAAGTATAGTTTCATAAAAATCAAGAATACTTCCAAGTTTGCAAGTCTACTTCCAAGCTTTCTAATCCATTCCAAGTAATCATCTAAGATCAAGGAACCATTATTATTTACAGTAGGTTATCTTTCTAATTCAAGATAATATTCATATTCAAACTTTGATTCAATTTCTACAACTATAACAATCTTATTTCGAGTGAAAATCTTACTTGAATTATTTTCGTGTCATGATTCTGCTTCAAGAACTTTCAAGCCATCCAAGGATCCTTTGAAGCTAGATCCATTTTTCTCATTTCCAGTAGTTTTATCCAGAAAACTTAAGGTAGTAATGATGTTCATAACATCATTCGATTCATACATATAAAGCTATCTTATTCGAAGGTTTAAACTTGTAATCACTAGAACATAGTTTAGTTAATTCTAAACTTGTTCGCAAACAAAAGTTAATCCTTCTAACTTGACTTTTAAAATCAACTAAACACATGTTCTATATCTATATGATATGCTAACTTAATGATTTAAAACCTGGAAACACGATGAACACCATAAAATCGGATATACGCCGTCGTAGTGAAACCGGGGGCTGTTTTGGTTTGGATAATTAAAAACTATGATAAACTTTGATTTAAAAGTTGTTCTTCTGGGAAAATGATTTTTCATATGAACATAAAACTATATCCAAAAATCTTGGTTAAACTCAAAGTGAAATATGTTTTTCAAAATGATCATCAAGATGTCGTTCTTTCGACGGAAATGACAACCACTTTAGTAATTGACATGTAACTTAAATTTCCGACTATAAACCTATACTTTTTTTGTTTGGATTCTTAAATTAGAGTTCAATATGAAACCATAGCAATTTGATTCACTCAAAACGGATTTAAAATGAAGAAGTTATGGGTAAAACAAGATTGGATATTTTTGATCTTTTTAGCTACGAGAAATGTTTAATAAATCTATACAAATCATATCCTAGCTAACTTATATTGTATTATACATGTATTCTAATATATTATATAATCTTGGAATACCATAGACACGTATGCAAATGTTTTGACATATCATATCGACCCATGTATATATATTATTTGGAACAACCATCGACACTCTATATGCAGTAATGTTGGAGTTAGCTATACAGGGTTGAGGTTGATTCCAAAAATATATATAATTTGAGTTGTGATTTAACCTGAGACGTGTATACACTGGGTCGTGGATTGATTCAAGATAATATATATCGATTTATTTCTGTACATCTAACTGTGGACAACTAGTTGTAGGTTACTAACGAGGACAGCTGACTTAATACACTCAAATCTTTAAAACATAATAAAAATGGTTGTAATTATATTTTGATCATATTTTGATATATATGTACATATTTGTATAGGTTCGTGAATCGATCCGTGGCCAAGTCTTATTTCCGAGGAAGGAAATATCTGTGAAAGTGAGTTATAGTCCCACTTTTAAAATCTAATATTTTTGGGATGAGAATACATGCAGGTTTTATAAATGATTTACAAAATAGACACAAGTACGTGAAACTACATTCTATGGTTGAATTATCGAAATCGAATATGCCCCTTTTTATTAAGTCTGGTAATCTAAGAATTAGGGAACAAACACCCTAATTGACGCGAATCCTAAAGATAGATCTATTGGGCCTAACAAACCCCATCCAAAGTACCGGATGCTTTAGTACTTCGAAATTTATATCATATCTGAAGGGTGTCCCGGAATGATGCGGATATTCTTATATATGCATCTTGTTAATGTCGGTTACCAGGTGTTCACCATATGAATGATTTTTATCTCTATGTATGGGATGTGTATTGAAATATGAAATCTTGTGGTCTATTGTTTTATTTGATATATATAGGTTAAACCTATAACTCACCAACATTTTTGTTGACGTTTAAAGCATGTTTATTCTCAGGTGAATACTAAGAGCTTCCGCTGTTGCATACTAAAATAAGGACAAGATTTGGAGTTCATGTTTGTATGATATTGTGTAAAAACTGCATTCAAGAAACATACGTCGATGTAATATATTTCTATTGTAAACCATTATGTAATGGTCATGTGTAAACAGTATATTTTAGATTATCATTATTTGGTAATCTACGTAATGCTTTTAAAACCTTTATTGATAAAATAAAGGTTATGGTTATTTTAAAAATGAATGCAGTCTTTGAAAAACGTCTCATATAGAGGTCAAAACCTCGCAACGAAATCAATTAATATGGAACGTTTATAATCAATATAAACGGGACATTTCAGTTGGTATCAGATCGTTGGTCTTAGAGAACCAGAAAATTTGCATTAGTGTGTCTTATCGAGTTTGTTAGGATGCATTAGTGAGTCTGGACTTCGACCGTGTTTTCTTTAAAAATGATTGCTTAACATTTTTGTTGGAAACTATATATTATTAACATGTAAATATTATGTGATATATTAATCTCTTAACATGTTTGATATTGTGTGATAGATGTCTACCTCTAGTAAAAATCTCATTGACTCACCTAATAATAACGAAGAGTAGAATATATATTGGCAAGATTCACAAATTCCCGAAGAACCGGAAGAAGAGGAAACGGAACCGGAAGAAGAGGAACCAGAAGAAGAGGAACCGGAAGAAGAAGAGGTTCCGGAGGGGGGAATAGTAGGAACCACAGAAAACCGGTCAAATAAAAGAAAATCCTCAACCAATGGACCAAAGTTAATAATGGTCAATGGTGTTTCCGCTAAGGAAGCAAAATATTGGGAAAATTACTAATTTTCCGATGAATCGGATCCTAATGAGGATTCCGATGATGTTATAGAAATTACCCCGACCCAATTTAATGAGGCAAAAGAAAATAATAAGGGAAAAGGCATCAAAATAGAGAAATCTGATTCCGACCCCGATGAACTTTATATGTACCGTCAACACCCGTATTTTCAATATCGTGACAATAACCCGGGAACCTCTAAACCACCAGGTTTTTCTAAACCAATGTGGAAAATGACGACTCGTATTAGAGGAACATCATATATCCCTAGAAGATTAGGAAAAAGAATCAAGTCCGAGAAGAAGAAACCAGTGATTCAGATTAGAGGGGTGTGAGCATGTTGTGTAATAAATGTATTGTAGTGTGCTTGTACTTTTATGTTCTATGTAAAAATTGCTTGTATTGTTTATTATTAAGAATCTAATCCTTGTCTATTTTACAGTATAAAAACAAAATGGACGTTAAGGGTAGACAACCGAATATTTTAGAAGACGTACCAGAGGATATGCTTGAGGAAATCTTGTCTAGAGTCGGTCAGAATTCATCAGCACATTTAGTTATGGTGAAATTAACTTGTCAAACATTTGAAAGACTTTCCAGAAATACCTTAGTTTATAAAAGGCTTTCCTTTGATAGGTGAGGTATATCACATTAGGGAGACTTTAAGTTACGCCGTGTTTTCTTTAAAGCGTTAAATGCGGGGAACCCAAATGCAATTTTACGCTACGGGTTAAGAACCTATTTTGACTCAACATATCCCAACATAGGATTTCGTGAATTAGAAAGAGCTTCTAACATGCAACATAAAGAAGCATGTTATGCTTACGGGTTAGTGATGTTTGCTTCTTACCAAAGTGAGAAAAAGAACATCGGATTGCAGCTTTTAAAAAAAACTTTCCAACAAGTGACGGATTCAGTAGTTGGGGTGAGAAACAAGGTTTTTAGATTATTACGGGGCTGTTGGATATTACGAAACCCTCGTCCTTTTGACGACATTACAACATGCTGCCTAGCCAATGGTCATAATGGTTATTTTCCACAAGACCAAGGATGGGAAGTCGTCTTAGTAAAACCAGAATGCATGACTTATTTCTGGACTTATGAATTACGTGTCTTTATTTCCTTTGCTGAACAACTTGCGTATTAACTAGATTTATCTTCAAAACTGTCCTGTATCATAGTGTACTATATTTCATGTTATATGTAATATAGCGAAGTTGTAAGTTTGAAGAATATTTGTATGTGATATATTATTATAATCAATTTTTCATATGAAATTGTAGTAGTTGAATTGTATATTAGCTACTAAGTATGAACTTAACGGGTAGGTAGTACCCGAATTTAAACTTATAAAATGCTAATATGAAGAAAAAGCTTTTATAAATGAGTTCATATTATGCTACGAGATACTATTGACTACTCTTAATATTCTGTATGATTAACTTGTTTCATTTGACTATTTTGAAGAAAATGTCACCGACTACTCGACACATCTTGAATATGAGCGAAGAGGAATTTCGTGCCTTTCTTGCTTCAAACATAGCCGCAGTACAGGTCGCGCTACATACCAACAATAACTCTGAATCTAGCAATACAGCTAATGGTGCAAGAAATCGTGTAGGATGCTCCTACAAGGAATTCACTGCCTGAAAACCTTCAGAATTTGATGGGACCGAAGGACCAATCGGATTGAAACGGTGGACCGAGAAAGTTGAATCGGTGTTTGCCATAAGTAAGTGTGCTGAAGGAGACAAAGTGAAGTACGCTACGCATACCTTTACAGGTATTGCGTTAACATGGTGGAATACCTATCTAGAGCAAGTGGGACAAGATGCTGCTTACGCGCTACCGTGGTTAGCATTCAAGCACTTGATGAACGAGAAGTACCGTCCCAGAACCGAGGTCAATAAGCTCAAGTCAGAACTTAGAGGGTTACGAACAAAGGGATTCGATATTACTTCGTACGAAAGACGATTCACAGAATTGTGCCTATTGTGTCCGAGAGCGTTCGAAGATGAGGAAGAGAAGATCGACACGTTTGTGAAAGGGTTACCGGAGAGAATCCAAGAAGATATAAGTTCACACGAGCCTGCCTCCATACAAAAGGCATGTAGACTGGCTCACAAACTAGTGAACCAGATTGAGGGAAGAATTAAAGAACAGGCGGCCGAAGAGGCCAACGTGAAGCTAATCAAAAGAAAGTGGGAGGAAAACGGTGATAAGAGTCACCAATACAACAACAACTATCCCAACAATCGCAACATCAATCGCAACTACAACAAATGGCACAACAACAACAACAACTACAACAATCATCCCAACAACAATAACAATCGCAACAACAACAACAATCAGAAGCAGCTATTCCAAAGGTGTGAAAAGTATCACTCCGGGTTCTGTACCAAATTTTGCAACAAGTGTAAAAGAAATGGTCATAGCGCGGTGAAGTGTGAGGTCTACGGACCAGGGGTAAACAGAATGAAAGGAACAAATAGTGTCGGAACGAGTAATGGCAGAGCAAGTAGTGTCGGAGCAAGTTATGCCAATGTAGTTTGATATAAATGTGGAAAACTGGGCCACATTATTAGAAATTGCCCGAACCAGGAGAACACGAATGGACAAGGCCTCGGAAGAGTTTTCAATATTAATGCAGCAGAGGCACAGGAAGACCCAAAACTTGTTACGGGTACGTTTCTTATTGACAATAAATCTTCTTACGTTTTATTTGATTCGGGTGTTGATAGAAGCTATATGAGTAGAGATTTTTGTGCTAAATTAAGTTGTCCATTAACGCCGTTGGATAGTAAATTTTTACTCGAATTAGCAAACGGTAAATTAATTTCAGCAGATTATATATGCCGAAATCGAGAAATTAAACTGGGTAGCAAAATATTTAAGATTGATTTGATACCAGTAGAGTTAGGGAGTTTTGATGTAATAGTTGGCATGGACTGGCTGAAGGAGATGAAAGCAGAGATCGTATGTTATAAAAATGCAATTCGCATTGTACGAGAAGAAGGAGAACCCTTAATGGTGTACGGAGAAAAGGGCAACACGAAGCTACATCTTATTAGTAATTTGAAGGCACAAAAACTAATAAGAAAAGGTTGCTATGCAGTTCTAGTACACGTCGAGAAAGTACGAACTGGAGAAAAGAGCATCAATGATGTTCCCGTCGCAAAAGAATTTCCCGATGTATTTCTGAAAGAATTACCGGGACTACATCCACATCGATCTGTTGAATTTCAAATAGATCTTGTACCAGGAGCTGCACCAATAGCTCGTACTCCTTACAGACTCGCACCCAGCGAGATGAAAGAACTGCAAAGCCAACTGCAAGAACTATTAGAACGTGATTTTATCCGACCAAGCACATCACCATGGGGAGCTCCTGTTTTGTTTGTCAAGAAGAAGGATGGTACATTTAGGTTGTGTATTGACTAAAGAGAGTTGAATAAACTTACCATCAAAAACTGTTATCCACTGCCGAGAATTGACGACTTATTTGATCAACTACAAGGCTCGTCGGTTTATTCGAAAATCGATTTACGTTCTGGATATCATCAAATGCGAGTAAAGGAGGATGATATTCCAAAAACTGCTTTTAAGACGCGTTATGGTCATTACGTGTTTATGGTTATGCCGTTTGGATTGACTAACGCACCAGCTGTGTTCATGGACCTTATGAACCGAGTGTGTGGGCCATATCTTGACAAGTTTGTCATTGTTTTCATCAATGACATACTTATTTACTCAAAGAATGATCAAGAGCACGAAGAACATTTGAGAAAAGTGCTAGAAGTATTGAGGAAAGAAAAACTGTACGCTAAGTTTTCAAAGTGTGCATTTTGGTTGGAAGAAGTTCAATTCCTCGATCACATAGTGAACAAAGAAGGTATCCAAGTGGACCCGGCAAAGATCGAAACCGGTGTAAAAGTAGGAAACCCCAAAAACTCCGAAGCATATACGTCAATTTTTAGGATTGGCTGATTACTACAGAAGATTCATCCAAGATTTCTCCAAAATAGCAAAACCCTTGACTGCATTAAAGCATAAAGGGAAGAAATTTGAATGGAAGGATGAACAAGAGAAGGCGTTTCAGTTATTGAAGAAAAAGCTAACTACGACACCTATATTGTCATTGCCTGAAGGGAATGATGATTTTGTGATTTATTGTGACGCATCAAAGCAAGGTCTCGGTTGTGTATTAATGCAACGAACGAAGGTGATTGCTTATGCGTCTAGACAATTGAAGATTCACGAGCAAAATTATACGACTCACGATTTGAAATTGGGTGCTGTTATTTTTGCATTAAAGACTTGGAGGCATTATTTATATGGGGTCAAAAGTATTATATATACCGACCACAAAAGTCTCCAACATATATTTAATCAGAAGCAACTAAATATGAGACAACGCAGGTGGATTGAACTATTGAATGATTATGATTTTGAGATTCGATACCACCCGGGGAAGGCGAATGTGGTAGCTGACGCTTTGAGTAGAAAGGACAGAGAACCTATACGGGTAAAAGCTATGAATATAATTATTCGTACTAACCTTACTACTCAAATAAAGGAGGCGCAACAGGGGGTTGTAAAAGAAGGAAAGTTGAAGAATGAGATACCCAAAGGATCAGAGAAACATCTTAATATTCGGAAAGATGAAACCCGATATAGGGCTGATAGAATTTGGGTACCAAGGTTTGGAGATGTGAGAGAAATGGTACTTAAAGAAGCACATAAAACTAGATATTCAATACATCCCGGAGCGGGGAAGATGTATAAAGATCTCAAGAAACACTTTTGGTGGCCGGGTATGAAAGCCGATATTGCTAAATATGTAGGAGAATGTTTGACGTGTTCTAAGGTCAAAGCTGAACATCAGAAACCATCAGGTCTACTACAACAACCTGAAATCCCGGAATGGAAATGAGAAAACATTACCATGGATTTCATTACTAAATTGCCAAGGACTGCAAGTGGTTATGATACTATTTGGGTAATAGTTGATCGTCTCACCAAGTCAGCACACTTCCTGCCAATGAGAGAAGATGAAAAAATGGAGAAGTTGGTGCGATTGTATTTGAAGGAGGTTGTCTCCAGACATGGAATACCCGTCTCTATTATCTCTGATAGGGATGGTAGATTTGTTTCAAGGTTCTGGCAGACGTTGCAACAAGCATTGGGGACTCGTCTAGACATGAGTACTGCCTATCATCCACAAACTGATGGGCAGAGCGAAAGAACGATACACACGCTTGAAGACATGCTACGAGCATGTGTTATTGATTTCGGAAACAGTTGGGATCGACACCTACCGTTAACAGAATTTTCCTACAACAACAGTTATCATTCTAGTATTGAGATGGCGCCGTTTGAGGCACTTTATGGTAGAAAGTGCAGGTCTCTGATTTGTTGGAATGAAGTGGGGGATAGACAGATTACGGGTCCGGAGATAATACAAGAAACTACCGAGAAAATCATCCAAATTCAACAACAATTGAAAACCGCCCAGAGTCGATAAAAGAGCTACGCGGACAGTAAAAGAAAAGATATAGAGTTTGAAATTGGAGAAATGGTCATGCTTAAGGTTTCACCTTGGAAAGGCGTTGTTCGATTTGGTAAACGGGGGAAACTAAATCCAAGGTACATTGGACCATTCAAGATTATAGATCGTGTCGGACCAGTAGCTTACCAACTGGAGCTACCTCAACAACTCGCGGCTGTATATAACACTTTCCACGTCTCGAATTTGAAGAAATGTTTTGCTAAAGAAGATCTCACTATTCTGTTGGACGAAATCCAAATCAATGAAAAACTTCAATTCATTGAAGAACCCATCGAAATAATGGATCGTGAGGTTAAGAGACTTAAGCAAAACAAAATACCGATTGTTAAGGTTCGATGGAATGCTCGTAGAGGACCTGAGTTCACCTGGGAGCGTGAAGATCAGATGAAGAAGAAATACCCACAGCTATTTCCAGAAGATTCGTCAACACCTTCAACAGCTTAAAATTTCGGGACGAAATTTATTTAACGGGTAGGTACTATAGTGACCCGAACTTTTCCATGTTTATATATATTAATTGAGATTGATATTTACATGACTAAATGTTTCCAACGTGTTAAGCAATCAAACTTGTTAAGACTTGATTAAATGAAATAAGTTTCATATAGACAATTGATCACCCAAGTTGACCGGCGATTCACGAACGTTACAAAATTGTAAAAACTACATGTTGTGGTATATATAGACATATATATATGGTTAACATGAGATTATGATGACTAAGTATCTCACTAAGTATATTAACAATGTGTGATATACATAAGAAATGAGATTACTAAGTTAAGAAACTCGAAATGATATATATAACGATTATCGTTATGATAACGTCTACTAAATATATATGTATCATATTAAGATATTGATACACTAAATTTAACATGATAAAATGATATTTAAATATATCATTAAGTGTATTAACAATGAACTACATATGTAAAAACAAGACTACTAACTCAAGAATTACGAAACGAGACTTATATGTAACGATTATCGTTGTAACGATATTTTAATGTATATATCATATTAAGAGATATTCATACATCATAATATCATGATAATATAATAATTTAACATCTCATTTGATATAATAAACATTGGGTTAACAACATTAATTGAGATCGTTAACTTAAAGGTTTCAAAACAACACTTACATGTAACGACTAACGAAGACTTAACGACTCCATTAGAATGTATATACATGTTGTGTTTTGATATGTATTCTTACACTTTTGAAAGACTTCAAGACATATATCAAAGTACTTCTACTTAACAAAAATGCTTACAATTACATCCTCGTTCAGTTTCATCAACAATTCTATTCGTATGCACCCGTATTCGTACTAGTACAATACACAGCTTTTAGATGTACGTACTATTGGTATATACACTCCAATGATCAGCTATTAGCAGCCCATGTGAGTTACCTAACACATGTGAGAACCATCATTTGGCAACTAGCATGAAATATCTCATAAAATTACAAAAATATTAGTAATCATTCATGACTTATTTACATGAAAACAAAATTACATATCCTTTATATCTAATCCATACACCAACGACCAAAAACAACTACAAACACTTTCATTCTTCAATTTTCTTCATCTAATTGATCTCTCTCAAGTTCCATCTTCAAGTTCTAAGTGTTCTTCATAAATTCCATAAGTATAGTTTCATAAAAATCAAGAATACTTCCAAGTTTGCAAGACTACTTCCAAGCTTTCTAATCCATTCCAAGTAATCATCTAAGATCAAGGAACCTTTGTTATTTACAGTAGGTTATCTTTCTAATTCAAGGTAATATTCAAATTCAAACTTTGATTCAATTTCTACAACTATAACAATCTTATTTCGAGTGAAAATCTTACTTGAACTGTTTTCGTGTCATGATTCTGCTTCAAGAACTTTCAAGCCATCCAAGGATCCTTTGAAGCTAGATCCATTTTTCTCATTTCCAATAGTTTTATCCAGAAAACTTGAGGTAGTAATGATGTTCATAACATCATTCAATTCATACATATAAAGCTATCTTATTCGAAGGTTTAAACTTGTAATCACTAGAACATAGTTTTGTTAATTCTAAACTTGTTCGCAAACAAAAGTTAATCCTTCTAAATTGACTTTTAAAATCAATTAAACACATGTTATATATCTATATGATATGCTAACTTAATGATTTAAAACCTGGAAACACGATGAACACCATAAAATCTGATATACGCCGTTGTAGTGAAACCGGGGGCTGTTTTGGTTTGAATAATTAAAAACTATGATAAACTTTGATTTAAAATTTGTTTTTCTGGGAAAATGATTTTTCATATGAACATGAAACTATATCCAAAAATCTTGGTTAAACTCAAAGTGAAAGTATGTTTTTCAAAATGGTCATCAAGATGTCGTTCTTTCGACGGAAATGACTACCCCTTTAGTAATTGACATGTAACTTAAATTTCCGACTATAAACCTATACTTTTCTGTTTGGATTCTTAAATTAGAGTTCAATATGAAACCATAGCAATTTGATTCACTCAAAACGGATTTAAAATGAAGAAGTTATGGGTAAAACAAGATTGGATATTTTTGATCTTTTTAGCTACGGGAAATGTTTAACAAATCTATACAAATCATATCCTAGCTAACTTATATTGTATTATACATGTATTCTAATATATTATGTAATCTTTGGATACCATAGACACGTATGCAAATGTTTTGACATATCATATCGACCCATGTATATATATTATTTGGAACAACCATAGACACTCTATATGCAGTAATGTTGGAGTTAGCTATACAGGGTTGAGGTTGATTCCAAAAATATATATACTTTGAGTTGTGATTTAGCCTGAGACGTATATACACTGGGTCGTGAATTAATTCAAGATAATATATATCGATTTATTTCTGTACATCTAACTGTGGACAACTAGTTGTAGGTTACTAACGAGGACAGCTGACTTAATACACTCAAATCTTTAAAACATAATAAAAATGTTTGTAATTATATTTTGATCATACTTTGATATATATGTACATATTTGTATAGGTTCGTGAATCGATCCGTGGCCAAGTCTTATTTCCGAGGAAGGAAATATCTGTGAAAGTGAGTTATAGTCCCACTTTTAAAATCTAATATTTTTGGGATGAGAATACATGCAGGTTTTATAAATGATTTACAAAATAGACACAAGTACGTGAAACTACATTCTATGGTTGAATTATCGAAATCGAATATGCCCCTTTTTATTAAGTCTGGTAATCTAAGAATTAGGGAACAGACACCCAAATTAACGCGAATCCTAAAGATAGATCTATTGGGCCTAACAAACCCCATCCAAAGTACCAGATGCTTTAGTACTTCGAAATTTATATCATATCCGAAGAGTGTCCCGGAATGATGCGGATATTCTTATATATGCATCTTGTTAATGTCGGTTACCAGGTGTTCACCATATGAATGATTTTTATCTCTATGTATGGGATGTGTATTGAAATATGAAATCTTGTGGTCTATTGTTACGATTTGATATATATAGGTTAAACCTATAACTCACCAACATTTTTGTTGACATTTAAAGCATGTTTATTCTCAGGTGAATACTAAGAGCTTCCGCTGTTGCATACTAAAATAAGGACAAGATTTGGAGTCCATGTTTGTATGATATTGTGTAAAAACTGCATTCAAGAAACATATGTCGATGTAATATATTTCTATTGTAAACCATTATGTAATGGTCATGTGTAAACAGTATATTTTAGATTATCATTATTTGATAATCTACGTAATGCTTTTAAAACCTTTATTGATAAAATAAAGGTTATGGTTATTTTAAAAATGAATGCAGTCTTTGAAAAACGTCTCATATAGAGGTCAAAACTTCGCAACGAAATCAATTAATATGGAACGTTTATAATCAATATGAATGGGACATTTCATAGTTATGATAGTGAATATGATATGGTGATCATGAGTTTAAGGATATTAGATGATGATATAAGTTAGGATGAAGATGATGGTGCATGATGATGAGTATGATGGTGATACTTCATGATGATGATGATCATGATATGATGGTGATTATAATGAAACACGATAATGATGATGACGAGTGTTGATTATGATTATGATCACGTTGATGGTGATTATGAAGACGATGATAACGAATAACGAATTAAATATAATGATACACAAAAATAATAAGACAATGTAGCATAATGATGATTATGATTCGTTAATGATAGGTGAAATAACGATAATAATAAATATGGTTAAAGATGTTATCGGGTTAGCGGGACGTCGCGAGTTCAAACCCGGACTTGGGCATTTCTTTTAAGACTACTTCTTGAGGTTCGTGAATCCGAGGCCAACCTTGCACTTGTTCAATGACGTCATATGTATTTTTACTACGAAATACAGTATAGTGAGTTTCATTACTCCCTTTTTAAATGCTTTTGCAATATATATTTTTGAGACTGAGAATACATGCACTTTTATAAATGTTTGACGAAATTGACACAAGTAATTGAAACTACATTCTATGGTTGAATGATCGAAGCCGAATATGCCCCTTTTTGCTTGGTAGCCTAAGAATTAGTAAACCGATCTACTAATTGACGCGAATCCTAAAGATAGATCTATTGGGCCTAACAAACCCCATCCATTGTAGCGGATGCTTTAGTACTTCGAGTTTTTATATCATGTCCGATGGATGTCCCGGAATGATTTTTGTCTCTATGCATGGGACGTATATTTATGAGAAATGGAAATGAAATTCTTGTGGTCTATTAAAATGTTGAAAATGATCGATTATGATAAACTAATGAACTCACCAACCTTTTGGTTGACACTTTAAAGCATGTTTATTCTCAGGATTGAAAGAAATCTTCCGCTGTGCATTTGCTCATTTTAAAGATATTACTTGGAATCATTCATGGCATATTTCAAAAGACGTTGCATTCAAATCGTTGAGTTCAGTAAAGATTATGATTAAGTAAATGACAGATTAGATCATTTATAGTTGGATATTATGAAGTGGTATGCATGCCTGTCAACTTTCAATGAAATGAAAGTTTGTCTTTTAAAACGAATGTAATGTTTGTAAAATGTATCATATAGAGGTCAAATACCTCGCAATGTAATCATATGTTATTGTATTCGTTCTTATGGATTAGGACGGGTCTTTACAGCGCGTAAATAGATTACCAGATTCTCTCCCTACCTAAGTTCTTCATAGATCTTCTCCACACACACACACACACACTGACGCGCGCGCGCACACACACACACACACACACACACATATATATATATATATAATCAAAAGTTTAAATGAGAACAAAAAAAAGTAGAGAACTGCGGGAACCATTAAATTATAAGAATTTTCACATGTGGGTAGGTTTAATCACATACAAATGTTGGTAGAGAGTAATATTGAATAAAAAATAGCTTGAAAAAACCTATAATTTAACTATAAAATCAAATATATAATTTTTTCATATGCGCAGATGTGTTTCGCCCCAAAAAAAAATATGTAGTTCTTTTCATAAATTGGAAAAATTCACTATAGGTTCTACAAAGTGGTGTTTTAACTTGTTTGGACCTATCGTACGGGCTCGAAATATAATTTTATCGGTCATCGTAGTTGAAATGTAACCATAGTTGAGTGCTAACAATTTTGTGTTCGAACCTAATTTCTAACAAGGTCGTGTTCAAACTTGTTCAAACATTGCGCACGGGTTTGAAATACAATTTGATTGATTATCGTAGCTAACATGTGGCTATGAGTGAGTTCAAACAATGTCTTTTTCGAACATGTTAGAACATATAGTATATGTTTGAGTTATATTTGATTCAGAATGACCAAGTTATATTTGATTCAGAATGACCAACGCCTAAATGGAGATCCTACTATTTTTTGAGCTAACAAGTGAACTAGACATTATAGCAATGAAAATACCATACAATAGCTGAAACGCACGTACTCAACTCCTCAACCAGCAGAAACCGAAACAATCATCAGAAGGAGTCTTCGACTAGCAAATTGATGGCAAAAATGTGTGAACATTATGAATAGCTTGTAGGCAACCCACACAACTAGTATAAACCCCCCAAAACCTCAAATAAAATAAGTCCAATGAATGTTTGCACACAAATAAAGGGCAAATACCCGAATTTGAAGATAGTGAGATAAACCAAACCACTCTTAAATCTGAAGAAATATGAATCTTGATCACCTGTGACCTAAAGAAATTCAAATATCAAGGATAAAACAAATCAAATGATGTATGTAGATTGTAATGGAGACACCCACCGAGCATATTAATGATGAAAATAAGGCATTATGTCGAAGAGACTAGACAATCTCAACGGTCCATCAAATTTATATAGCGTTCCGACGAGATGTATGACATATAACTAAAAAACGAAGCGAACAAGCAAATAAGCGATCTAGCAACTAAGTCCAACACTACCTAGAGTTGTCAACCAAACACTTCCCAAACACCTAAAACCAAGAAACATTTGAAACTAAACGATGACGTCCACCGCTTTTGTATATTACTCCTTGTAGTAATTTCCACAATATGGTGAACAAAGATGCATTTGAAACTTATTTATTTATTTATTTACTAGTTTTATGAGCTCGTGCGTTGCATGGCAATTGTATAAATTAGTATTCGATAACGTTAGTATTAATACATAACAAATGTATAATACAATTATAATGAAAAAACCTATTTATTATTGATATTTGTATAGAATCGTTAGTATTGAATACTAACGCACAGATTATGAGCCCGTCCGTTGGAACCATTTTAACTTCAATTGACAAATAATCACAAAACACCAAACATGAGCCCGTAAAAAAAATTTAAAACTAATCTGTAATGATAATATTTTACGTACATCTCTAGTTGTATATCCTTTTAGTTCAAACTAATTCTATTATAAATGTATATATATGAATACAAATATCATAATATTAATATCAGTATTAATATT
Source organism: Rutidosis leptorrhynchoides (assembly GCF_046630445.1). Classification (NCBI taxonomy): domain Eukaryota; kingdom Viridiplantae; phylum Streptophyta; class Magnoliopsida; order Asterales; family Asteraceae; genus Rutidosis; species Rutidosis leptorrhynchoides. The sequence goes on from NC_092335.1 coordinate 630,583,519, forward strand.
AATTTAATATCATAAATGAAAATAAAACTATTCATTACAAAATATGTAATAATATAGATATATTATTTTTTAGATTTTAATTAAAAAAATCATTTCTCTAAATTATTGGGTTTGTATAGTATACCCAGACTTATCAATTTTATCCACATTCCTATAATAAATAATTAATGCTAATATTATACATAATATTCCTTTGATATTCCAAGTTTAAAATATTTTTTAAATCTAAATGATATATCATACCATATTTAAAAAATTGGATTTATAGAGAGTGACATGTGACAACATTAAATACAGAGGTGACATTTGGCAGAATTTAACCAGGAGATGACACATAGAATTATTGGCACGAGCTTTATTATATAATAGATAGATGACAAAATTGCTGAAATGGTCCATGTGGTTTTGTACCAAAATGCTGATTTAGTCCCTGTGATTTTTTTTACGAACTTCATCCTCATGGTATGTCCATGTTGATGATTTCATCCCTATTTCTGACGGACGTTAAAAAATACCGTTAAACCATATCATGTGTGAATCACGTGCTAGGTAAATCTGTCTTTTTAAACCCTCACATGCTATCCAGTTGACCATGTGAGAGTCTTTTCAACCACCTGTACATTTTCATCTTTAACATGTGTACCTTTCATCTTCAATTCATTTTCTACCAAACATAAAATAAAATAAGTAAATAAATTCATATACACAAACCCAACCATAAACAAAGCTTTAAATCAAATTAAAAACATTGAAACCTACCACCACAATCTCCGTCGTGAAAATATGTAAACCCACCACCACCACAACTACAGCAACCGGCACCGCTGCTTTAACCGCCACCACAACCGTCATCTTTACCAAATCGAGTCATCAAATCCGATCCATACAAGCAAGTGATGGTGGCTGTAACAATTTGTGGGTTGCGATTGTAAATTTTAATATAACTTATGTTAGTGTCGAACCTTAAATCACCTCCAATTCGGTTCAAGATTTCGGCGGTTTAAAATGTTCGAACGATTGGTGGTGATTTAAAATGGAAATTGTGCCTCAAATCGTTCTAGATTCATTGTCGTTGTTGTTGTGATTTATGACATTTTCCATATTCATACTCGTTCCAGATACAAGATTATTACACAGTTCTAGTCATATGAGTTATTATCTAATGTTGTTGCTGTGATTTAGTAAACAAAAGGATAGGAAACTGTTAATATCATCTCCCATTAATAGACTCTAATTTGATTAATAAATCTCATTCTGACTTTTTAGTTTTAAACTTTGACTCGTGAATTAACGATCAAACAAAGGAATTATGACCTAAAAATTTACAAAAACGTTCACGATACGATTATGAATCAACCTGTGATTTTACTTTTTGATGAATGTTCCTGAATTATTCCATGCACCTAAATTGTTTGTCATATTATTTAATGAAGAACTCGATCTGGATCGAAGTGATTTTGAATCTGTTACTCAGTTATTATGATTATAGAAGCTTTGTTTGATGTTTAGGAACTCAGATCTGGTCTCAATTATGAACGCCTAAATCATCTAGGTTAGCGGTTAGAACTTTGAAGATGAACATTGTAACGCCCCGAATATTAAGGTAACATTTTATGAGAATTTAATAATGATTTATTATATTATAGTAGTTTTTCCTTGTATAATAAAATGGACATGTTAAAAGTTGTTAGTTAAATATTGGCAAGGACTATGTATGTAAAGTTAAGATGAGGACCTCCTTATAGTTTTGGTGGAGAGGGTAAAAGTTGAAATAAGGCTAAAGTTTCACCACTTAAACTAGTAAAATAAGAAATATTATATATCAATTGCAAGAAATCTGTGAGTGTGTATGTGTGTGTTGAGAGTGGCGACCAAGAACAAGGAGCAAGAGGAAACCCTTCAAAAATTGAAAAGATTAAACCTCATGCAAATGTAATTTCAAGTAATTAAGAGTGTATAATTCTTATAGAACTAAGAAATCTCCAATTTCCTTCTCTAGTGTGCAATTAGGGTTTCTCAACTCTCAAATTTAAGGTATGAACTCTATGCTTGAAATTGAGTTAAATGTATGCTTGATTGTGTCTGAACCATGTTTAATTATGAAGTTCATACTTTATGAAAGTTAATTTCATGTTGTTTGGTTGAATTGATTTAGTTTATGCATAAACTTGACAAGAACAAGTCTTGTGTGAAAATGGTGATTTTAAAGAGTTGTGTTTTGCTAGATATGTGAAAATGCACACAAAGTGTTTGTTAGATGCCTAAGAGAAGAAATAGTAATGTTCATGATGTTATTAGCCTTGTATGATGATTTAATTGTGTTAAAAACCATTCATAATAGTGTTACTAGTACATGAAAGTAACTTGGTTTTGTTGGGGATGTTTATTTGTTGGATTGGCTTGGAATTGGTTAAAGTATGATAAACTCCATAGCTAAGTAAAAATCTGCAAAAAACTTCATTTTGTAAAATTCATATAAAATCAACCGTGACTCCGTTTAAGGCGTGTGAGCACTTTTCGGAAAGGTCTTTGAGTCTCCTTTCCAATGAACAAGTTTCTAAAGGCTGAACAAAAAATTTAATAGGTCAGAATATGCTGTAAATGTAGGGCTGTCCAAATGGTTAAATTGTGTAAAGTTTGTATGAAGTGTTATTATCTGGAATTTTGGGAATGGTGTAAGTGTCCATATTATTAGAAAGTTAATTGAACATGAATTACCACTCGTAGTTTAATGGTTCAAGTTCCTTTTTTGATTCAAAATCGGTCAAGAGCTTAATTGGGTCAAATTTAAGCTAGTAGCCACCTTTGGTGTCTAATGGCATTATGAGCGGATTTATGTGTTAAGTAAGTTATTAACGTGATTAACGTTGCTATTAGGAGCTAATCAATGGAAGGAAAGCGTCCAAGTGTGCAAAAGAGGCCAATGTGAGTCTCATAAGTAGATTCATTTTCTAATTAATGTGTTAATTATATGTTCTACATTATGATGTGTTGTTTGCTAAGCTTACAAATATTATTGTCAAATGGAGCAAGCATTTTGTATTCGTTAATAAATAAGTTAAAGATGTTGATGAAGTAAACTTTGTAATTTATGCCCGAATGGGGAAATTGAGAAAGATAAGAATATTAATAAGTTAAGAATCAATGTGCTAAGTATTTCAAGTGTATTGTAATGATTGATATTTTATAAATCAACCGATGAAGAATATAACGATACTAATGTAAGTTTAATACTTGTGGGAAAGGTTTTCGATGTAGATGCGTAGAGTATTAAATTTGTTAAGGAAAAACTTGAAAGTGTCTATTGACTAATTCGTGAGTTCATAGAAGCATATCATGTTAGTTTAATTACTACAGTACAATTGTTGATAACTAGTTAGTGATGAATATGGTGGACGATATTCTTATTGTCGATGTGATATTATTCTAACTAAATCTTAAGATGTTGAAGAAGTCTTTAATTAGTTAAGAAAGGAAAACAAACGGATGAAATAATGAAATAAGAGTCCATGTGTAACGACCCTGGATTTTCCAACTTTTATTAATAATATTTATTATTAATGCTTGCGTTTTAATAAATGTATTTTCATACATCTTACTTGTTACCGTATTTGACTTTTCATGGTCCGACTTGTCTTTGTGACACACGTACTTTTCACGAATAATATTTTGAATATTATTTACATTCATGATTAATTATTATTAATCATTTTTAATTAACTAACGTTAGTAGTTAATTACTTGGGCTTATTTATTTAATTTGTTACATACTTGGGCTTTTATTAATGGACATGGACTTGGAAGCCCAATCTACTTTCTTAATGGACTAATTAGCCCATTATTATGCAAATATTTCATTAAGACAAAACAAGATTAATTAGTGATTATGAGGAGACTTGTTACTAGCATACTTACACCTCTTTCCCATGCCATTTAACTTTAATACCATTTTGAGCTTACACCATTCTCGAATACTTGAAAGTTGACTTTTGACCTTGCTTCTTTTGGCACTCTTGGCCGTGAGCTTCCATGGGGAAGAGGGAATCATTTTCAAATTATTTTTGTTACTTATTTACTTGTAATACTTCATTCCATACACACATATACTTACTTACTTCTCTTTTCTCTCATCTTTTTCTCTCAAACCTTGTAAGTAGCAACTTTATTTCTCTTTTCATTTCTTCCATAAAACCGAATTCATCATCATCATTTTAATTACTTGTTTTGTTACTTGTTACTTGTTTATGTTAAAGATCAAGTTTTCTAACTTGTATCTTCATGTAATCTTGGTTACTTTCATCTTTGTTTGATGAAGAACCAAGAACAAGGATCTAAGTTCTATAACTTATGGTTCTATACTTAAAATGTCATAAGATTTAAAGTTCATAAGCTTTATAATCATACTTGTGTTCATGTTTTGTAGACTTAAATTCTTAAAATCCAAGCTTGACCTGAATCTTCTTAAGTATGAAACAAACATGAACATAATACTTGTAACTTTAATTTATTCCTTTCTTTTGTAAGTACTTTAAAGTTGTGATGTTGTTAAATTTGGTCAAGTATTACTAGTTAAGCTTGATCTCATATTTCTTGAAACTAAAGTTAACTTTATAAGTTCAAGAACATAGAAGTATTATAACTTTCTAGTTATAACTTCACACACTTATGTTGGATCTAAGTTTTTATAGCTTATGGTCTTCCAAATTTGTTGTAAACAAAAGCTTATAAGCTTATATACATTTTACAAGTTGAAAATCTAAGTTTCATAACTTATGGTTTCATTAAAGTGAAGATCCAAGTTTTGTAACTTAGGATCTAACTTAAGAACACTAGATCTAGACTTTCTAGTCTAGGATCTTTAAGATCTAGCTAAGATCTAAGTTCTACAACTTAAGATCTTGATTATTTAGTTTACTTTCAAGTTTGTAGCTTAATATTACTATTAGAACTCATGTATGTGTCGGATCTAAGATTTTGATGTAACTTTGGTTCATCAAACTACTTACAACCCTTAATTGAGTTGTGATACATATCTTAGACTTACACTAGTGTTATGATGGTCAAAACTTGGTTAAGATGATGCAAACACATCAACGAGTTGTACACTTGAAGCTATACGCATCAAGGATGAGAATCGTGATGAGCATCAAGCACCAAGAACCCACCGGAACACCTTTACTTACTGTTTCTGGAACTGATCATTAACCTAGGCTACTGGAAAATTTTATTTACAGCTAGTTCGGTTCGAGTAGATGATTTTCCATTTGTACCTCATCTTAATCCGAGTTACGGTTTAGGATTTATGGCCATCCGAAAGTCACTACACCCTTTTAACGTTGTGCTGAAATTTCTGACCTACTCGCACTTAAACCATCGTCACAGTCAAACGAAGATGAGTTTGGTTCTGTAAATTGGTCTTCCTCTAGGGGACTCATATACGGAGCCATAGCCACTGGTCTCACCTCATTTCAGTTTGTATAGAGGTTGTGGAAACCGAACGAAGCCAGCCTTTATTTCAAACTCTATTCTTAATTGAAACTTACTTTACCCTTTTTGATTAATGATGAATGATGATGATACTTAAGACCTAATTTACATACTTTTAAACCTTTGGGAACGATTTACTGACTTAGTAACTTTTGACTTAGGTTGAGGACCTTTCGGACCAACCACTTGCTTACTATTCCCGCGTATCGACTTTTACTACTTTCCACTGTGAGTTATAGCATCTCTTTTTACTTTAACTATTTTGAGAACTGAGAATACATGCACATTTTATGTTTTACATACTAGGCACGAGTACTTAAACTTTATATATGTGTGGGTTATACAACGGCATAAACTTTCCCCTTAGCTCGGTAACGTTTAGTCATTGGTCTTTGAACCGGTGAACACGAATCTTAAATATGGATCCATAGGGTTTGACATCCCCACTTGGGCTAGTAGCGCTAGCATTTAACCGGTGTTTAATACTTCGTAAACTTACGCACTCGCCTAGTGTACTTTTAGGGGGTGTTATTTACGTTAAGTTAGTTACCAAGTGCCCACGGTTATACATATACTTTTCATACTGATTTGAAATACTGAAATCTCGTGGCCTACTTTACATTACTATTATACTTAAACTATAGCTCACCAACATTCGTGTTGACATTTTTAAGCATGTTTTTCTCAGATGCTTAAGGTTTGGTTGCTTCTGCTGTAGTTGTCATGCTTTGTAGACTCCCGCTGCACTTATTAGAGATGTCTTCGCATGAAACGTTTATTTTGCATTCAAACTATGTTACTTTTGAAACGATGAATTTATAACGACCATTGGGTCACATACTATTATTATTGCCTTCTATTCGTAGAGGCACATTATCATATGTTAAACATTTGGCGTTGGTTATGACGCCACCTTTTCTTATGAATGCAAACTTATTTTAAAACAGCATATAGTGTTTGACCTTGTAATGATCCGGTTGTTGATGATCCGTACATGATGGTTTTGTACGGGGCATCACACCATGATTGACTAAATGTCAAAGTGGACCCGAGAGGACGCACCGATTAAGAAGATCAAAAGAGGTATGTGAAAATACATTTTTATGTCGCATAAATGGGTAAGTGAGGTAAGTATAATATAAATGATGAATTATGGAAGATGAAATGTTATGTATGTATTGCATTGTGATATATGTCATGCTAATGTTTCTTAGAAAGCGTGACATAGATTTGATTTCCCGAACAAAAATGTACCATCATTGTAAAATGGGATAATCTACCAAGGAAGCGGGTTATGAATGATTTGAAGTCTAACATGTTTTAATTTAATATATTTCCAACTACTATGTTACTCACTAAGCATAATGCTTACTTCCTATTAGTTGTTGTCATGAATGTAGGTTCTTGGAAAGAAATGAAAGATTAATCAATGGGCTTGTACATAAGCGTAGCGCGAAGTGAAGACCTTGATCCAAGTGAACCCTTCCTTGAGTTCAAGTAAGCATCAAGAATTTGTATAAAAGTGATGAAGGATTTAAGTAAGTTCAAAATAAGGTTATGATCAATCATGAAATAAGATGTGTCAAGTTATAAATTTGTTGAAAGGATTATTGGTGATCTTAATGTTATTAAGTTGAATGGGTCAAGATTGACATATAAGATGAAATGGGTCAAGATTGACATATAAGGTGAAATGGGTCGAGTTTAACTACTTGTTTAAGTTTGTGAAAAGGGGGTCTTTCATGACCAAAATATATCTTGTGACTGTATATGAATGATTATAAATAAGCAGTTAACCGGATGAAAAGGGTTGCGTTTCACCATATATGGCACGGTGTGCCAAAAGGGTGGCACGGCGTGCCACTTGAACTTGTTTTTTTGGCCAGTCCTGAACTGGCACGGCGTGCCAAAAATGTGGCACGGCGTGCCACTTGACCTATGATTTGATCAGACCTGATTTGGCACGGCATGCCAAAATGTGGCACGGTGTGCCACTGTAAAAAATATATATATATATTGTCGTTTTCGATTACTAAGTTAAGGGCGTTAAAAGTTGGTATTAGAGCGGTGGTTTAAGAGATTTAGGTGATCCACATTAGGATTATCTAGACTTAAACCTAAGTATATCTATGATTAGACGTATATGATTCGCATGATTACTAATTGTAATGGCTTATATGAGTAGTATATGCTTTATGTATGATATGTGATGATAAAATGAAATAAATGCTTACGTAAATAATAAGTGAAATGTGGTATGCATGATGTCAACATTAATAAAAGTATGTATCTTATGAACAAAGGTAAAACTTAAAAGTTTCTAAAGAGCGAGTTGTATGGAATTTGGGCAGGAAAGGTGTGGTTATAGGTGTTCCGGATTGCACCCGTGCAAGAGGCCACCTGTAATCACACGAAAAAGAGTAGTTATTTTGCTATGATATGATTATGAATGCGCATAAGGTAAAATAATGATGCAAGGAGGGTGAGACTTCGGTCAAACTCGTAAGCTTAATGATGCAAGTGGTGAGGCTTCGGTCAAACCCTTGTAAGACTAATGATGAAAGAAGTGAGACATCCGTCAAACTTGTAAGGTTAATGATGCAAGTGGTGAGGCTTCGATCAAACCCTTGTAAGATTAATGATGAAAGAGGTGAGACTTCGGTCAACCCATTTAAGGTTATGAATCGGATCTGAATATGCTTAAGTGATGATGAATATGACAAGGGCTAGTTCCGAGAGGACTATGCACTTGCTCTTAAGTGATAATGAATGAGACAAGAGAGGCTAGTTCCGAGAGGACTGTGCACTTATTAAGGAAGGAATGATGAAAGTCACAAGGGGCTAGTTCTGAGAGGACTAAGCACTTGTAAAATAAGGGATGAAGGAGACTTGATGATCTCGGATTGCATCCGTGCAAGAGGGTGACGATCAAGCTCGCTAAATGAAAGGCTTAGACCATGAGTCTACGACATGATATGATCGGATCCGATTAAAGAAAGCAATCTCCGGGTTGAACGGTTATGACTATGTTTACGTAAATAGTGTTCATGAATTGTCCGGATTGTATACGCACAAGAGGAGACCTTGATCACGAGTATGTTAGGTGTAAGACTTAGCGAGTGGCTAAGCAACCATATGACGAGGTGTAAGACTTAGTGCATGGCTAAGCAACCATATGACGAGGTGTAAAACTTAGTGCGTGACTAAGCAACCACATGAGCAGGTATAAGAATTAGCAAATGCTAAGCAACCATATGGGAATGTGTAAATATATAGCACGAGATTAAGTAAATTAATGAGTATGAAGTAAAGATTTTATGAGAAACGAATCGTATTGACTTGGCAAGACATTTAACTCGATATAAGTATTATATAGTAATGATTGAAAAAGTGTTAAGAGCTTAATGCTGAAATCAGTTGTCAAGGGTAGAATGAATGTACTCATATGTGTCACTGATTAACAATTAAGTTACATTAATGTGATTAATGAGTTTTAACTAAGTCGGATGATGTTATGATCGAGGCAATAAGATATACTAAACGAGGTAAAGTTTAAATGTTTGAGAAAAAGTTAAAGTTGCAAAGATATAAATGTTAATGTGATCGTTAAATGATATTTATGTAACTGACTGAATCTAAGTTTTATGTCTAATATTTATAATGTGTGAAGATTATGAGTCATAGGGACTAGGAATTGCATATTTGATAGATGAAAAGACACGAAGGCAACCGGACGAACTCTATCGATCAAAGTATTTAAAAGGGGCTTTGCATTAAAGGTTGAAGAATAAGTAACGAAGGAATATCAATTTTCTGCCATGCACCCATTAAGCGAGGTTTGTTTACTCGTAAGTTATGCTAATTATTTATATGAAGGATGATACGGTTAAGAAGTTTAGATAATGGTCATTAAAGCACCAAGACAAAAACAAGCAATGACTGAATGAATGCAAATCAGTACGCTTGGTACACTCAAAGTAATGGCAAGATAAACGTAATCAATTTTATATAATGTTGATTAAATGTTCATGTTGATTAGAGAAAATGTGAGAGTTACGATTATGATGAATGTTATCCCACAAGTGGGGTGAATTACAAATGTTGAGAAAGTATAGTGTGAATAACGATAGCTATGAAAGTAGATGACCTTTAAGTAACTAGAATAATGAGATAGAAAGGAATAATGACTCTAAGGTATAACTTACTTAGAAGGGTAATGGATTATGCCTAAGAGGAATGAGTATCATACCTAAGGTAAATGCGTGATTAAGTGTGACGAAATACTACGATAAGTGTCTTGGTATAGATAAAGTGGAAGTAGCTAGTAGATTTTAATAAAATAAAAATAATAAGAATGTTAACATTACATGATGAAGTTGAAAAGAAAATGATGATTCCATAATTGAATATGGTTATTGTGATTTGTTGAAGACAAGTAAGAGTAGACAGGAAGTCAGTTTAACGTTTCTGTTTTGATAGAACAGATTCAAAGAGGATATTCCACACATGTGTAAGTAAATTTTATGCAAGTAAATTGGAAAGAAGTAGAGTGAGATAAATGTACGCTTTCGCAAATAAGAAGATAATTAAGATATGTAGAGTCATTGAACTAAATTCATATTGTCGTAAGTTGAAAGAAGTATGGCATTACCAAGGATCTTGACGTATTTTTACGACACCTTTTGTGTATTTTTCACAAAAAAAATAATAACTGCATTTGATGGAAATAGTTTGTAAAATATGGTTATTGGTTGAGATGTTTGAAATAGTTGCAAGAGTCAGGAATGTAGCTTATCGTTTAGCCTTGCCCGACGAACTAAGTGCTATACATGACACATTTCACGTGTCTCAATTAAGAAAGTATTAGAGGTTGATGATAAGTTAAGAGATGCGGAAAAACCGATAATGGTTTTAGACCAAAAGGTTAAACAATTAAGGAATAAGTCGGTGACATTGTTAAAGGTTCAATGGAAATTTAGAAAGGGTTCCGAATGTACATGGGAACCCGAGGAATGGCTTATGAAATACTATCCATCATTGCATCAAGAATAGTTCGCGAGGACGCGAACGATCTAACGGGGGGGGGGGGGGGGTGAGTTGTAACGCCCCTAATATTAAGGTAATATTTTATGATAATTTAAAAATGATTTATTATATTATAGTAGTTTTTCCTTGTAGAATAAAATGGACATGTTAAAAGTTGTTAGTTAAATATTGGCAAGGACTATGTATGTAGAGTTAAGATGAGAACCTCCTTTAATATAGTTTTGGTGGAGAGGGTAAAAGTTGAAATAAGGCTAAAGTTTCACCACTTAAACTAGTAAAATGAGATGAATTATGTATCAATTGCAAGAAATCTGTAAGTGTGTATGTGTGTGTTGAGAGTGGCGACCAAGAACAAGGAGCAAGAGGAAACCCTTCAAAAATTGAAAAGATTAAACCTCATGCAAATGTAATTTCAAGTAATTAAGAGTGTATAAAATCTTATAAGAAATCTCCAATTTCCTTCTCTAGTGTGCAATTAGGGTTTCTCAACTCTCAAATTTAAGGTATGAACTCTATGCTTGAAATTGGGTTAAATGTATGCTTGATTGTGTCTAAACCATGTTTAATTATGAAGTTCATACTTTATGAAAGTTAATTTCATATTGTTTGGTTGAATTGATTTAGTTTATGCATAAACTTGAACAAGAACAAGTCTTGTGTGAAAATGGTGATTTTAAAGAGTTGTGTTTTGCTGGATATGTGAAAATGCACACCAAGTGTTTGATAAATGCCTAAGAGAAGAACTAGTAATGTTCATGATGTTATTAGCCTTGTATGATGATTTAATTGTGTTAAAAACCATTCATAATAGTGTTATTAGTACATGAAAGTAACTTGGTTTTGTTGGGGATGTTTATGTGTTGGATTGACTTGGAATTGGTTAAAGTATGATAAAATCCATAGCTAAGTAAAAATCTGCACAAAACTTCATTTTGTAAAATTCGTATAAAATCAACCGTGACTCCGTTTAAGGCGTGTGAGCACTTTTCGGAAAGTTCTTTGAGTCTCCTTTCCAATGAACAAGTTTTTAAAGGCTAAACAAAAACTTAAATGGGTCAGAATCTGCTGTAAATGTAGAGTTATCCAAATGGTTAAATTGTGTACAGTTTGTATGAAGTGTTATTGTTTGGAATTTTGGGAATGGTGTAAGTGTCAATATTATTAGAAAGTTAATTGAACATGAATTACCACTCGTAGTGTAATGGTTCAAGTTTCTTTCTTGAGTCAAAATTGGTCAAGAGCTTAATTGGATCAAATTTAAGCTAGTAGCCACCTTTGGTGTCTAATGGCATTATGAGCGGATTTATGTGTTAAGTAAGTTATTAACATGATTAGCATTGCTATTAGGAGCTAATCAATGGAAGGAAAGCGTCCAAGTGTGCAAAAGAGGCCAAGGTGAGTCTCATAAGTAGATTCATTTTCTAATTAATGTGTTAATTATATGTTCTACATTATGATGTGTTGTTTGCTAAGCTTACAAATATTATTGTCAAATGGAGCAAGCATTTTGTATCCGGTAATAAATAAGTTAAAGATGTTGATGAAGTAAACTTTGTAATTTATGCCCGAATGGGGAAATTGAGAAAGATAAGAATTTTAATAAGTTAAGAATCAATGTGCTAAGTATTTCAAGTGCATTGTAATGATTGATATTTTATGAATTAACGATGAAGAATATAACAATACTAAAGAAAGTTTAATACTTGTGGGAAAGGTTTTCGATGTAGATGCGTAGAGTGTTAAATTTGTTAAGGAAAAACTTGAAAGTGTCTACTGACAAATTCGTGAGTTCATAGAAGCATATCATGTTAGTTTAATTACTAAAGTACAATTGTTGATAACTAGTTAGTGATGAATATGGTGGACGATATTCTTATTGTCGATGTGATGTTATTCTAACTAAATCTTAAGATGTTGAAGAAGTCTTTAATAGGTTGAGAAAGGAAAACAAATGGATGAAATAATGAAATAAGAGTCCATGATTGACTAAATGTCAAAGTGGACCCGAGAGGACGCACCGGTTAAGAAGATCAAAAGAGGTATGTGAAAATACATTTTTATGTCGCATAAATGGGTAAGTGAGGTAAGTATAATATAAATGATGAATTATGGAAGATGAAATGTTATGTATGTATTGCATTGTGATATATGTCATGCTAATGTTTCTTAGAAAGCGTGTTGTACAGCGTGACATAGATTTGATTTCCCGAACAAAAATCTACCATCATTATAAAAGGGGATAATCTACCAAGGAAGCGGGTTATGAATGATTTAAAGTCTAACATATTTTAATTTAATATATTTCCAACTACTATGTTACTCACTAAGCATAATGCTTACTCCCTATTAGTTGTTGTCATGACTGTAGGTTCTTGGGAAGAAATGAAAGATTAATCAATGGGCTTGTACATAAGCGTAGCGCGAAGTGAAGACCTTGATCCAAGTGAGCCCTTCCTTGAGTTCGAGTAAGCATCGAGAATTTGTATAAAAGTGATGAAGGATTTAAGTAAGTTCAAAATAAGGTTATGATCAATCATGAAATAAGATGTGTCAAGTTATAATTTGTTGAAAGGATTATTGGTGATCTTAATGTTATTAAGTTGAATGGGTCAAGATTGACATATAAGATGAAATGGGTCAAGATTGACATATAAGGTGAAATGGGTCGAGTTTAACTACTTGTTTAAGTTTGTGAAAAGGGGGTCTTTCATGACCAAGATATATCTTGTGACTGTATATGAATGATTATAAATAAGCAGTTAACCGGATGAAAAGGGTTGTGTTTCACCAGATATGGCACGGTGTGCGAAAAGGGTGGCACGGCGTGCCACTTGAACTTGTTTTTTTCGCCAGTCCTGAATTGGCACGGCGTGCCAAAAATGTGGCACGGTGTGCCACTTGACCTATGATTTGTTCAGACCTGATTTGGCACGGCATGCCAAAATATGGCACGGTGTGCCACTGTGAAAAAAAAATATTGTCGTTGTTGATTACTAAGTTAAGGGCGTTAAAAACACCAACGATAAACTTGAAAGATGACGATAAGATGATGATTCTGAGTTTAAGCTGTGATGATGATGATGTTTTCTATTTCGACTTATGAATCTGATAGTGTAACACCCTAATTTTTTTTTAAATATACAGCGGAAGTCTTGATTACGAAAATACCCTTAAACATGTATAAAACGTGATTACTACAAATCTATTAAGTTATATTATTACAAACAACCGGTGTTACGTTAAACTACATTTTACATAGACACAAAAGCTTAGACATCGGAGTTTGGCTTTGTCAAACATATCTTCAAAGGTCCACTCCCATCTCAAACCCATTAAGATCCAAAACCTGCAAGGGAGGAGGAGAGGGGTTAGCCGAAGCTAAGTGAATGGAGCTATCTATAAATCTAGCATACAGTACCAACTCGTACAAAACAACAACAATCACAACT